>NW_027362772.1:236235019-237565588 GCF_046119375.1 Phyllobates terribilis
GTAGTTCCATAAGCCTTCCACTTATGGATGATGCTCCCAACAGTGGAGACAGGTAGGCCCAACTCCTTGGAAAGGGTTTTGTACCCCTTGCCAGCCTTGTGACCCTCCACGATCTTGTCTCTGATGGCCTTGGAATGCTCCTTTGTCTTTCCCATGTTGAGCATGTCTGAGTGCTGTTCACAAGTTTGGGGAGGGTCTTAAATAGTCAGAAAAGGCTGGCAAAAGAGATCTTTAATCCACACATGTGAAGCTCCTTATTCTTGGTGCCTGAACTACTTCTTAATACTTTAGGGGGACCAAACAGAATTCTTGTGGTTTGAGGGGTTGAATAATAAATGACACTCTGAATTAACTTTTAATGTTTTAAAAAAAAACAAAAACAAAATTTGCTGCAGTGCATTTCCCACTTCCAGGCTGATCTACAGTACAAATGTCACAATGCCAAGTTAATTCCGCATGTGTCAACCAGCTAAATCTGCAGGGTGTTGAATACTACTTGTAGGCACTGTACCTGTATGACCCATAGTAGAGGTCTGATTGCAGAGAAAAGCACTTTAATCAATTCTATCTTGTACAGGCTTGGTGTCCGGGGGACGCCAAGAAATCCCCGCCTATGCGCTTATCACTCCCCCAAATTCCCGCCTGCTTAATTATCATATTCCCCCCTCATCTGCAAGTCACAGGGCCCTGTGACTTGCACTGTGCTCCCTGACTTCTTGGGCACCCGCAAAGCACCGCTCACATAGAACTCACATAGAGCGCGCTTTGCTTCCTCCCGGCCCCGTCTCACCGTGCTCTGCGCTACAGGGTTCTATTGCGCAGGCGCCAGGGAGTCACTGTCACTTCCCGCAATACTGTCACTTCCTGCGCAATAGAACCCTGCGGTGCAGAGCACGGTGAGACTGGGCCGGGAGGAAGCAAAGCGCGCTCTATGTGAGCTCTATGTGAGCGCATGGCAGGGAAGTCAGGGAGCACAGTGCACGTCACAGGTCCCTGTGATGTGCAGGGGGGGTGGGGAATGTGATAATTAAGCATATAAGCGGGGATTTGGGGGAATAATAAGCACATAGGTGGGGATCCCCCGGACGCCAAGCCTGTACAAAATAGAATTGATTAAAGTGCTTTTCTCTGCAATCAAACCTCTACCATGGGCCATACAGGTATGTATAGATTTACTTTTCTATACCCTGTATTGCCATAGTAGAGGTCTGATAAGTGGTGACAGATTCCCTTTAAGAATTAACCATTGTTGTTTTGTTTTTGTTTTCCACAAAAAATAGTACACTTGAAAGTAAGAAACTTTGTAATAAATCTTATCCGAAAAATCTGCTTCTTTCTCCTTCTGCTTCTTTGATTGATTATTCATTCTCAATGATCTCAGTTCATGGGTAATTTCTGTGTTCAGTGAGACTACAGAGATCATAACCTCCATGACCTCCTCCCCAACATCATAACCAGGGTTGCCAACTTGACTTTTTATTTTTTTTTGACACCTTACCAAAAAATCACGGACAAACAATATATTTTTACGAACAGATTGGAAAACCATAATAAATCATTATGATTATAAGTGATCAAATTCTACAGCCCACAATTCTGATATGAAGACATCAGCTGCATTCACCGCATAATGAGGATAATTACAGTCAAAATTATCTATTTAAGTTTCTTCAGCTTCTAAAAATTCACGGATGCCTTAATTAATTTTTTATGGTCACGGAAAAAAAGTGCCTTATTTTTATGGACTGTCCTGAAATTTCTGGACAGTTGACAACCATGAGAATAACCCGGGCCCTAATCTGCTCTTCATTTATATATATCCAGTGATAAGTAAGACTCACCCAAACAAAATATTATTTCCTTGTTGGGCAAGGGTCGGCCACAGCTTTATTTTCTTGTAGAACATTCCATTAACAGCACATTACTATCTCTAATTAACCTAAACGGATCATCATACTTATCACCAGACTCCCAGAGGGCAAGTCCACCTTCATGTTGACCACTTGAAATTCTTGCTTTGGAATTCACCCACCTAGAAGTTTTCCAAACCACATATCTAATATCCATATTAACAACAACCAAAGTGTTCTCTTTTTTCTTTTTTTTTTAATACTATTTTTTTATTAGTTTTACTCAAAGGAAAGCTTCACAAGAGCTTATATTCTCTCATCTGAGAGAATGAGGTCAATTCTGCAAATCACTCTCTGATCAGAAAGTTAGCATAGCGCGAATCGATTCTCTCGGATGAGGAGAAGATAGAAAAAAAATGTGTCTATCTTCTCCATTCTGTCAGTATGTGGAAATCTCCATGGACTCCTTGACTTGCACGGTTGAGTGCGATCCGACTATCGGATCAAACTGTGGCATGCAGTGATTTTTTTCCTCCGACCGGCTGGGAGGAAAAAAATAGGACATGTGCACGACTCCATGGCACAACATTGGGAGTATGATCCGATGTTTTGTCGGATTGCATTCGAACTGATAATATGGCCATATGCACAAGTCCTTAGGACTACAATTTCTTGCAGTACCAAGTCGAAGCATTATTGAGACCTGCTAACAAAACTCTCTACAGACCGCTATTCGCATACAACTACTGGGTGGTCACATATAGACACATATAGCACAAACATTTCCTGACAGATTTTTGCAAAACTATGTATTTTCTCAAAGCTGGTCATCCGGAGTCATACATCTAAGTGATGAGCGAATGTGCTCGGTTAACCCTTTAACCGAGCACACTTGGGTCCTAATCGAATATCTTTGGCGTGCTCAAAAACTGTGGTTGAGTCGCTGCGGCTGCATATCTTGCAGCTGTTAGACAGCTGCGACACATTCAGGGATTGCCTGTTCACATTTAGAAAGCCTCACTGCACTCCAATTATTTCCTTCCCCGTCTAAATCCTCTTGTACCTTTATTAAAATCTTACAAAGTGCCTTAAATGAAGCATCTGAGCAGCTCAATGTCACGCTGTCTCAGTGTACTGGAGGTAGGGGGCCTAAGCTGACCCTAAGCTGGGGCCCTGACTAATCCCTCTACCTGGAGGTACTGTTAAAGGTACAGAGGTCCAGGCCGCCAGCGTAACCCCTACCTCCTGAGGATCCCTGCACCTAAGTAATCTAGTCCTGAGAAGGACCCCTGATCACAACAAAAGGGGACAGGTAATAATATGCCCACACTCAGTACTTAGACGAACGAGACAGTACAAGGGTAAAACCAAAACCACCTTGCATACAAAAACTACACAACTACAACAGAGGGAACACCAATGGGAAAGGAGATAAATGATAAAGCGAGGAAGGGAAAAAACGCTCCAAATACACTTAGCTCTGAAACTCCAAATACCACGATCCGCTCTGTTAGTCTGCATGAAATGCTTTCACCGACACTTCCCCAACAGACCGGCAGGCATTTGAAGGAGTCCCACTACAGTAGCGTTGATTGCAGCTGGGCGAGGCTGGACCTCGTCTAGCACAGAGAGAGAGAGAGTTAACTCCCTCACTGCCGAAAAACACAAAGCACCAAAAACTCAGCTGCGAGAAGTCAGGCTGTGTAATCGTGACGATCTTCGTGGCGACACACCCGTGACAGTACCCCCCCTTCTACGAGGGGCCTCCGGACCCTCAGGGCCAGGTTTATCCGGGTGAGTCGTGTGGAAGGCCCGAACTAATCGGTCTGCGTTAATATCCAACGCAGGAACCCACATCCTCTCCTCAGGACCATACCCCTTCCAATGAACCAGGTACTGAAGGGACCGGCGATTAAATCGATGACCCTCGATACCTGGAACTCCAAGTTACCATTGACCACTACTGGAGGGGGAGGTAAAGGTGACGGTACCACCGGCGCCACATACCTCTTAAGCAACGATCTGTGGAACACGTTGTGAATTTTAAACGTAGGGGGTAGGTCAAGACGGAATGCCACCGGATTAATTATAGAACTGATCCTGTACGGCCCGATGAACCTGGGACCCAGTTTCCAGGAGGGAACCTTAAGTTTTATATTCCTGGTAGACAACCATACCCGATCGTTCACACTTAGGTCCGGACCAGACACTCTCCTCCTATCAGCCATACGTTTGTATCGGTTCCCCATAGTATTCAGATTCTTCAGCACCCCTCTCCATACTGAAGCGAGTGATGAGGAAAATCGTTCCTCCTCAGGAACCCCCGAAGAGCCCCCCCTACTGAAAGTACAAAACTGGGGGTGAAAACGATATGCCCCAAAAAACTTACCAGTGGACTCGCTCCGCCTATTATTAAGAGCAAACTCTGCCAGAGGTAAGAAAGAAGCCCAGTCCTCCTGGTTCTCTGACACAAAACACCGGAGATATGTCTCCAAGCTCTGGTTCATACGTTCCGTCTGACCATTGGTCTGAGGATGAAAAGCCGATGAGAACGATAAATGCATCCCCCGCCATGTACAAAACGCCTTCCAGAATTTGGACACAAACTGAGACCCCCGATCTGACACCACCTCGGAGGGTACCCCGTGAAGCCTCACAATCTCCCCAATGAACACCTGCGCAAGAGTTTTAGCATTAGGAAGAGCAGGAAGAGTGATAAAATGTGCCATCTTGCTGAACCTGTCCACTACAACGAGTATGACCGTTTTACCCGAAGACGGAGGGAGGTCCGTAATAAAGTCCATAGACAGATGAGTCCAAGGACGCTCCGGGATCTTCAAAGGTAAGAGGGCCCCAGACGGACGGGTATGTGAGGTCTTAGAGCGCGCACAAACCCCACAGGACGTGACAAAAGTTACCACCTCCTTATGTAAGTTAGGCCACCAAAACCGACGCGAGAGGAGATCCACAGTTGCTTTACTCCCCGGGTGTCCTGCAAAAACTGAGTTATGGTGTGCCTCGATCACCTTTTGTCGCAACTGATCTGGAACAAACAGTCTCCCCGGAGGTCCAACAGGGGCGTCCCCCTGAGCCTCCAATACCTCCTCCTCAAGCTCAGAGCATACTGCCGAAACCACCACCCCCTCCTGAAGGATAGGAATCGGGTCGTCCGTATTCCCGGCCCCAGGGAAACTACGAGATAAGGCATCCGCCTTTACATTTTTTGACCCAGGACGATATGTAACGACAAAATTAAACCTGGTAAAAAAACAATGACCACCTAGCTTGTCTGGGATTCAGACGTTTCGCGGACTCCAGATATAGCAGGTTCTTGTGATCGGTGATGACGGTGACCGGATGGACTGCCCCCTCTAAAAAATGGCGCCACTCCTCAAAAGCTAACTTAATGGCCAAGAGTTCCCTATTGCCGACATCGTAATTCCTCTCAGCGGACGACAATTTTTTAGAGAAAAAGGCGCACGGATGCCACTTACCAGGGGACGAACCTTGTGACAATACTGCTCCCACCCCTACCTCGGAAGCGTCTACCTCTACAATGAATGGCTGTGACGCATCAGGTTGAATGAGTATGGGTGCCGAGGCAAAACATTTTTTCAAGGAGGAGAATGCTTGACAAGCCTTGTCAGACCACCTAGAAAAATCCGTCCCCTTTTTAGTCATGTCTGTGAGAGGCTTAACCATGGACGAGAAATTACGAATGAACTTCCGGTAATAATTAGCAAACCCCAGGAAACGTTGTAGTGCCTTAAGATTCTCTGGCCGATCCCACTCAAGAACTGCCCGCACTTTCCCAGGGTCCATACGAAAACCGGACGCTGAAACCAGGAAGCCTAAAAACTGGAGTTCCTGTACGGCGAACACACACTTTTCCCATTTGGCATACAGTTTATTATCCCGCAAGATCTGTAACACCTGCCTAACGTGCTCCTGATGAGACACCAGATCCGGCGAGTAAATTAAGATATCATCCAGATATATGACAACAAATTGCCCCACCAGGCGGCGAAAAATGTCATTAACAAAGTGTTGGAACACCGCCGGGGCATTAGTCAGACCGAATGGCATGACAAGGTTCTCATAATGCCCCTCCGGAGTGTTAAACGCCGTCTTCCACTCATCCCCCTCCTTCATCCCAATCAGATTGTACGCCCCCCTGAGATCCAACTTAGAGAACCATTTGGCGTCCACGATCTGATTAAAGAGATCGGGAATAAGTGGGAGTGGATACGGATCTCGGACCATAATCCGATTAAGTTCACGGAAATCCAGGCAAGGGCGTAGGCCTCCATCTTTCTTCTTAACAAAGAAGAACCCCGCGGCCACCGGTGAAGATGAAGGTCTAATATGCCCCTTAGCCAGACTTTCTGAAATATAATCCTTCATGGCCTGCCTCTCAGGACCAGAAAGGTTATACAACCTAGCTTTAGGTAACTTGGCCTCAGGGAGCAGTTTTACAGAACAGTCATACTCGCGATGAGGAGGTAGTTCCTGACACCCTTTCTCCGAGAATACATCCTCAAAGTCCGCCAGAAATGGAGGTAAGACCCTAGGAGTAACCGCACCGATGACCGTATTCATGCAGTTTTTATTACAGAATTTACTCCATTGGCTTATCTCTCTGGATTGCCAATTAATAACCGGGTTATGCTTAGTTAACCAAGGAAAGCCCAACACTATAGGAGTGGGAAGACCCTCCAACACGTAGCAAGACAACAGTTCTTTATGTATCGCCCCCACTTGAAGTTTTACGTTATGCACAGCTTGCAAAAAACTTCCCTGACCGAGAGGCCTGGCATCGATTGAGAATATGGGGATGGGTTTAGCCAACTCACTCAAACGCATACCTTGAACCCGGGCAAACCGAGCGTCCACCAGATTAGCCCCGGCCCCACTATCCAGAAGAACAGATATCCTCTCAGTTCTCGTACCCACCACCACCTCCGCCGGTACAATAAACTGAGACGAACCTAGGGACGAAATACCAACTCCCAGATTGCCGTCCACCACACAACCTGGGATCAACAGTTTTCCGACGACTCTTCACTCTGCAAGGGACGGAATGGACACCCCCCAATAAAATGTCCCTTTCTCCCGCAGAAGAAACACCTTCCTGTCTTATGGCGCACCACTGGTCCCCTCCCCCGAAATGATGTCCCTCCTAATTGCATAGGCTCCTCTGGACTGACCAGGGGAACCACCATATGAGGGGACCTTGTAGGAGGTGGAGTCATCACAGGGGGTGGAGTTATCCCGCACCTCTCCCGAAGCCGTCTGTCAATGCGAATAGCAAGGGCCATAGCGGCTTCCAGTGACGCGGGAGAGTCATACTGTGCCAACACATCCTGTAATTTGTCGGATAAACCTTGACAAAACTGGCTCCTAAGAGCCGGGTCATTCCACTGGGTGTCAGTGGCCCACCTACGGAACTCCGAACAGAATTCCTCCGCCAGACGATCTCCCTGCCGGATCCTACGTAACTTAGATTCAGCAAGGGAGATCCGATCCGGGTCATCATATACAAGACCCAGAGCAGCAAAAAACCTATCCACTGACTGAAGAGCCGGGGAGCCCGGGGTAAGAGAGAACGCCCAAGATTGTGGGTCCCCTTGTAGGAGCGAGATGACAATTCCCACCCTTTGTTCCTCACTCCCCGATGACCGAGGCCGCAGCCGAAAGTACAACTTGCATGCCTCCTGGAAAACAAAAAACTTGTCCCGCCCCCCAGTGAACCTGTCAGGGAGAGCTACTTTAGGTTCTGGTCCGGCTTGCTCCTGAGGATACAAAACCTTGGACCTAACGTCCGCCAGCTCCATGGACAAACTCTGCAACTGCCGAGCTAGACCGGCTACTGGATCCATGGTAGCTGGAGAAAATCTAAGTGGTCGGTGAAAATGTCACGCTGTCTCAGTGTACTGGAGGTCAGGGGCCTAAGCTGACCCTAAGCTGGGGTCCTGACTAATCCCTCTACCTGGAGGTACTGTTAAAGGTACAGAGGTCCAGGCCGCCAGCGTAACCCCTACCTCCTGAGGATCCCTGCACCTAAGTAATCTAGTCCTGAGAAGGACCCCTGATCACAACAAGAGGGGACAGGTAATAATATGCCCACACTCAGTACTTAGACGAACGAGACAGTACAAGGGTAAAACCAAAACCACCTTGCATACAAAAACTACACAACTACAACAGAGGGAACACCAATGGGAAAGGAGATAAATGATAAAGCGAGGAAGGGAAAAAACGCTCCAAATACACTTAGCTCTGAAACTCCAAATACCACGATCCGCTCTGTTAGTCTGCATGAAATGCTTTCACCGACACTTCCCCAACAGACCGGCAGGCATTTGAAGGAGTCCCACTACAGTAGCGTTGATTGCAGCTGGGCGAGGCTGGACCTCGTCTAGCACAGAGAGAGAGAGAGTTAACTCCCTCACTGCCGAAAAACACAAAGCACCAAAAACTCAGCTGCGAGAAGTCAGGCTGTGTAATCGTGACGATTTTCGTGGCGACACACCCGTGACACTCGACCCCTGGATGCCGCATACACATTGTTATCATTCACCCTTGATTCTTCCTAACCGTGATCTCACAGCTATATCGCTCATTATCGATGCATTTAAATTAGTGCTGAAAACACCTCTTCCTTTTTTTTCTAAATTTGGCATTTTGGATCTATACTTAAAACCTACATTTAAAGAAATTCTGTCACCCCCAAAATTCGATGTAAACTACTTATACAGTCCTATAGCGGACCTTGCCCCTATAAAACTCATAATCCAGTGCAGATTTCCCTTTAGTTGGAGAGAAAAAAGTTTTTATTTCATATGCAAATGAGGACTGGTCGGTGCACTCCTGGCATAGCCTCGCTCAGTACACTGCTTTGCTTCCTTATCCAATATTCTGCTCACCTCCTTTTAGTTTGATTGACAATGCAGAATTAAACCCACACCCATGCATTCTCACACTGACACTCCAGGAGCTGAGCGCACACACACAGTGTCAGCGCTGGTGCACTCTCAACTCTCTCTCCTGTCTGCAACGCTTGCTCGCTGTACACAGGATCGTGCAGTAATTAGCGGCCCCTGTGTTATCCTATGTGCAATCACATGCAGGGTTGAGGATTCGATTCAGGTAGCACTCAATTAAGCCATTAAGCTAAGGGGAGGTGCATGGCATGCTGATTAAGTGGGCAGAATGGCACACTACGCCAGGGGCGCACCAACCAACCTTCATTTGAATATGCAATAAAATTGTTTTTCTGTTCAACTAAAGAAGGGAAATCTATACTGCAGGAATGAGTTTTAGGTGGGCTAAGTCCCATATAGGACTGTATAAGTAGTTTAAACTGAGTTTTGGGATAACAGACTCCTTTTAAAGTTAAACTGTGCATTTGTGACACTTTAAAGAATCCTGGGGAATTCTGGGGACTAGGAAGGGCAAATTAAATGATTTTTTTTTACTACAAAATATTTAGTTTTTTTCTGAATGACATTTATTCCTATTGGATCCTACGGGGAGCTGGAGATAGAAGGAGCCCAGCCAAGGTTCCCTGCGTCCATTATTTTAATATTTGTTCAGGCACATCTAAAATGTTAGTAAAGAATGGTCTAGGTAACCAACCTTAGGGTATGTTCACACAGAGTTTTTCGACCTGGATTTTTAAAGAAGACCTGTTTTCGACATCTACATTAAAATACGCTTCAAATGATCTTTTATGTGGATTCTGAAGTGTATCCACTTGAAAATTCTGGTGAAAAACTATGTGAACGTAGACTTGGGTTTATAGAAAGGCAATGAAGAGCATAAATGTTTCCTGTCCCAAATGTTCAGGGATGCAGGTCTTGATCAAATCTAAAATTTGATGTGGCTTTCTTAGTTCTTTACAATGTCCTACCGAGCTCTATTGGCCAATCTGAAGCTTAGAGAATCTCTTCAGGCTAACGTGAATCATCCTGAAGCATCTCAGAGACTGAAAAAGGGGAAACCTCTTGAGCTCCATGGCTTTTTATTACCAAGAAGCTTTACAATGGGACTCAGCTCCAACATTCAGCAGACAGGAATTGGGTTGCAAAGGGAGATGGCACATCTCCTCCAGGTCCTGCTCCTGCCATGTCTAGGTGCTGGTGATGGAGGTGGTGGTGGAACCAGAAGCTCTCTGCGGTGCAGGCTCTGTCCAGCCACAAAGGTTAGGTTGGCTGGGACCTATAATGCCATCCAGTCTGGCAAAATGTGTGTGTGTACTGTCCAGTTGGAGTTCAGCATCAGCACCCTGATTTAGCCAGTTGAAAAATATCACACCCTACTAAAGTTCCTAGCTTGCTTCCGTAAACTGCCGGCTGTAGCCTTGATCTTCCTCTGTTTCAGTCCTGTGTGGGCAGCTCCTGTCTTGTATATTTGTTTCCTGTTTTGACCTTGGCCCGTTTTCTGACTACTCTTGTGTCTTCTGATTTTTCACCTTTACTGCCTTCCTGCTTCTGACCTGCCTTCCTTACCACTCCTGCCAGCCTGCACCACCACCCAGCAGCTAACTCTGTGGCCTCAGCCCAGGGACTTCTGTGTAAGTACAGGGGTTAAAGGGTGAAGGCCAGGACTATCCTTTGGGATCTAGTAAATAGAAGTGGTTTACATTAAGTCTGTCCGTGGTAACCATTTTTAGAACTGCCAGGGGACCACTCATAGAACCTCATTACATAAGAGTAAAAGGGTCATCTAGAGACATTGTCTTTAAACAATGGACATTTCTATAAAAAAATATTTTCAAGTGCTTTAATCATGTGCCTTCTCTGTGATGGCAGAGTTTGCAAGTTTGGCCTAAAGTGATGCAGCTTAGATGTTAGCTCCATATTGGCACATAAGTGGATACTGTAGTGAACGTAAATGCATTTAGTGTCTGATTTCCAGTATATAAGCTTATTTAAAGGGGTATGTTCTATCAAGGTGAATGGATGGAGCTTCCCACCCCTTTTATACAGGACCCCCTTTATTAGAGTGGAGAGCCACTGCAAACACTGTATATCTTGCATGTCCAAGTATTGGATGTACCACCATTTATTTGAATGGCTGTTATGCACAGTAATGTCATTTCCCCCCGTATTGGGGATATTTTAAGTCAGATCCATTCATCTTTGGGACAGTATAAAAAGCTTCAATACAAGGCCACATTCACACGTTCAGTATTTGATGAGTATTTTACATCAGTATTTGTAAGCCAAAACCAGGAGTGGGTGAGAAATACAGAAGTGGTGACGAGTTTCTATTATATTTTTCCTCTGATTGTTCCACTGCTGGTTTTGGCTTACCAACACTGATGTAAAATACTGATCAAATACTGAACGTGTGAACGTGGCCTTAGTGTACAAATAATTTATGCACAGGGTTTTCTGTATCTCTACAGCGACATTCAGGAAGCTGAATTAATAGTCAGAGCTCGGCTGAACATATTTATGTAGATTTGGTATCTTTAACTTTTTATTAGGTTTGAGAAAGTCTTGAATTTAATTGAAAGCCTTGAAACTGAAAACTTATTTGGAAATCCGTGTCTTTCCCTGCTACTTAGATATTTGTTTACTGTAATATTATGTTCTGCTTCCTGGAACTTGAAACATATCCCATTAATTATTGCTCACAGCAAAATACAGTGGCGTGACAGCAAAATGGAGATGGAGGCCCAAATTGTGAAGAGAATAATGCAGTGACCCAATTAATAGTGGGCACACACATAGCGGTCTAGGCACGGTACAGGGAATGCAGATACATTGTGTTTTATTGATATTAAGTACAGTGTCAGGAATCTGAAAGATAAAAATAAATATCACACTTCAACAAAGAATATGGACGACAAATAAAGGGATCAAGTTGTGAGAAACAGACAGAACTGAGTATATCAACAGGGGTTTGTAATGCGCTACCAAGAAGACCCTTTAAATCCAGGGTGGTTGTAACATGCCTCAAGGGGAATTTTTGATCCTATGGAAAAAAAAATAAATGCAGTATAAAAAGTTCTGCAACTTTTTATTATACTTCGTTTCTATGATCTCTATGCTTGCAGTTAGTGAGTGGGTGCTTATTTGTGTCCATATGGTACAGTGTATGGCTCTTAAAGAGGATAGGACCTTCCAGAAGGAGGTCACCCTTCCATGGTTGATGGGTATACATGAATTGACCAATTTATGAGCTAAGAACCTTCATTCTTGTAAGTACATTTCAATGAGTGACAATACTGTCTAGATTTAATGTTTCTAGTGTATTCATATATTTTAACCCTTATAGAGTGATGCTGAGCTTTTTGATTTCATCTTTTGTATACTATGTAGTTATTGCAGTTGGCACGTATTCACACTAAAGATGTGCTGGTCAGTTTTCTCCCACAGTTTCTGATTGGAGGTTTGACCATTTCTTTTCTGACTCTGCACTCCTCCCATTAACCTGCAGGTGATTTTAATCAGTTCTACTTGCCCTGATGTTGAAGGTTCATAGCCCTGTAGAGATATGTTTGTCCATTTAACTGTAGGCTCATAGTCCGATAGTGATGATGCGCCCCCTGGGCCGTGTGTAGGGGAATACCCGGAGCCGGGTCTCTGTGTAATGCTGGGGGTTTGTAGTCTCCGTGGCGGCGACCCGGTCCCGTGGCTCAGTGTGGTCAAACCAGTGGAGGATCTGTTTCTTTGGTTTTGTAATGTTTAAATGTCCGACTACGCCACCCGTTGATTGCGGTCACTGAGAACCGCCGCTGCGGGCAGACTGCTGAGGCTGATGTGTGCGCAGCAGGGGGTAGTATAACTCCCCATGGGAGGAGTATAGACTTAGGGCAGTGAGTGCAGATGGTGGGGGTGATGGTGCGCGGGAGCAACAGTAATGACTCAGAGTCCAGTGATGCAGTCCAGGGTCTTTACTCACAGTTTTACGCTCCAAGCTACTTCTGCAGGTAATGGCTGCCCACGTCATGCTGTGCTCACCAGGTGAGGGGCTCGGCCAACTCCCAGGTACCTTTGGAATGCTTTTCAGGACCCCCTTCATGTGACCTTTCTCTGGCCTGTCGTACCCCATAATTGACCACGTTTCTGTCCAGCTGCCTCGGGCCTTGGCGGGCAAACGTATGTTCCGTTTCCCTGGGTCCTATATGGTGCCTTTGACGCGCCCCTGGGCCTGCTGTGTCGTGCGGCATCGCGTGCACGGGGGCTTACCCGGAGCCGGATCTGATAGGGGTAGTAGTCTCGTGGCGGTGACCCGGTCCGTGCCCAGGGAGTCAAACTGAGCGGCAGTCTTTAGCAGTAGATGTTAGAATGTTCGACTACGCCACCCGTTGAATGCGGCTATGAAGCCGCCGCTGCAGGGCAGACCGCTGAGGCCGGTGGTAAGGTTGTGCAGCGTAGCTGGTAGAACCCCCAACGGGAGGGGTATGACCTCAGGGCAGCAGATGTGGAAGATAGTGGTAGTGATGGTGCAGCAAGGAAGCTCAGAGACGTGTGGTGCAGTTTCAAGGCTTTTACTCACAGGTGTTGCTCCGGTCACTTCGGCCAGCAGTGACCACCCGAGCCGTGCTGCGTCCACCAGGTGCGGGACTCGGCCAACCCCCAGGCAGTTCCAGAGCGTGGTCCCAAGCTCCCCTCTATTCCTTCCTACGGGCCGTCCTCACCAGGGACCCACCTTTGTCCGGCTCCCTCGGGTCTTTTGGTGGCGAAACCTTTCCCGGTTTCCCTGACCCTATGCGTGGTTTGCCTTCCTGGTGGATATGGTGAGGGGTCGCGCCAAAACTTGTCCACGACCTCCGGTTCCTGGCTAAGGATGTTTAGCCTCTACCAGTTTGGGATCCGGTACCCTCTTCTGCCAACCCTTCACCCGTTAACTTGTTCTCTTGTGGGATCTCAGGGTTCCCTCTATTCTTACGTCTCTGGGCCTTTCTTGGTGTTTCTGTTCCTCCTCTCTGTGCTTCAGGCCTGGCTCTGGAGCTGGGCCCAGACGGAGCCACAGCTCCCCCTCAGCCCTCTCTGGCTGAGCTCCTCTCTGAACAGACCCTCCTCTGAACAGGACCCTGTCTAAAGATGGTGCCCACCTCTTATACTCCCTCTGACACCCGAGCCCAGGTGACTAGCACCCAATGGGCTCCTTCCTATGCCCAGAGTCCCTCCCCTGACTGCTCCTACACTACTGGGATGTTCCTCCCCCCCTCCCACTCCAGCCAGGGACAGACGCTGTCGTACCTGCACATCTATCTGGTGGGAGTACCGTTGTTCTGTCCCCCGGAAATGGGATGAGTGTAGTGCATGCAACTAACTGAGCTCGGTCCCACACTCCATCCTTACCCGGGAGTGGAATACCACACCTCTGGTTTGAGGTGCAATACCCCTGTAGCAGCCGAGTCCTCGGGGTGCTACATTCCCCCCTGGTAAACCACAGCACGTCCTCGGGCTGTAAAGGAATAAAACAAAACATACAAAATTTTTTTTTTTTTAAAGTGCACTTACATATAAAATATATCAACCTTTTTTTAGCATAATATAAAACCTTTTCATATAAAACATTCTTGACTAATACGTCCGTGATCCCTGGCCACCGTGCAACTTGTGACCAGGTAAGTGCAACAGTCACTAGAGAAAAACAGTTCTTTATAAAACCAGAAGGGGGCGCTTTAGGAAGCGCAACTATTTACAGGGTATGGCCGCTCTCAGTCCTCGGCCAGTGGGGAATAGGGGAATGGCTGCTCACAGTCCTCAGCCTAGTAAGGGATAGGGGCACACAGGAAACAGTTCCTTTAAACAGTTCCACACTAGTCCCAACGGGGACCACACTCCAATTAGCAACAACTTAGGTACCCCTACGGGTAACTATATACAGTTCCTGGCTTATGCTACTTCCCTTCAGTAGCGGTATCCTCTCCTTGGCTCCTCCTGAGGGTAGTCTTCAGACCCGTCCGGGTCCTCTTGATCTTCCTCATACCGCAACTCCTCCTCCGTCAACCGGTGCACGTGAAGGGCGTATGGTCCTTTGGCACACTGGTGCCGGGTGAAGGTAACCTCATCACCCGGGTAGAGGTCACGTCCTCGGTGTCCCTCCGGCAGGTGGCTCTCAACATCCCTGCGGGTAACAAAGACATCGCCGGGGGTTCTGTGATCCCGGATAAAGCCCCAGCCGTGCTCCATTTGAAACTTTATTACAGTCCCGGTGGCGCGGGGACCGTGGGCCGCACGGCGGTTTCGTCGGGTCCGGCTTTTCTGCTCCGCGCTTTGGACCTGCAGCCGCTCCTCGCGGACCCGCCTCTCTCGCCGTTCCCTCTGAAAGACTTCCAGTTGTTGTCGGCAACACTCCTCACGTTGGGCTGCGGCCGCCCGTGTCTCTTGGGTGAACCCCATGAGGTTTTCACCGGTGGGGTCCCATGCAAATTGGGCCTCCTCCAGCGGGAGCGGAACAATTTTGGCGGGTGCCGGAGCCGGGATCAGAGGCTCACACAGAGGCCATTCCTTCCGGAGTCGGGGGTTGACGTACTCCGGTGGCCAAATGAAAGGCAGCCCGTCCGGGCTAGTGTGCTGTGCGAATAGATCTTCACCCATGGGCAGCATTGTGGAAGTTGAGGGCACTGGAGGGGCAGCGGCGCCCGGATTCACCAGGCCTTGCGACCAGGCCGGTGGCACTCTGAAGGTGAAGGGTACTGTGGAGACGGCGGCGCCCGGGGGTACTCGGCCTTGCGACCAGGACGGTGGCGCTGTGGAGGTAGAGGGCGCTGTGGAGACTGCGGCGCCCGGGGGTACTCGGCCCTGCGACCAGGCTGGGGGCACTTCCTCTTTTGCCGCGCTCAGGGTCAAGGGACGTGGCGTAACAGAGGGCACGACCGCGGCTCCTGCCGCTTGAGGCCTAGTTGGAAGCAGCGGCGGTGCGGCAACGGGCACGGTAAGTGGAACTTCGGGCTCTGCGACGGGGAGCTGGGGCAGGCTTGCGGCTACGGGGCACGGGGTGATGACGTCCCCATTACCTGCTTCCATCTCTGCGGCTCCCTCCACGGCGTCGTCTCCAGCCTCCGTTCCTCCTGCACCATCCTCAGGGGCAGACACGCTCCACGTTGCGGGTGGCATCCTCTGCTGGCGGGTTCCAGCCTGCTGGACCATCTCTCTCCTCCACTCGGCCAGCGCTTCTTGCTGTACCCGGGCCATCTTCCGGGCCAAGGCCTCCAGCGCGGTCTGTGCACGCTCCCGATTTCTGGGGAGCTGTGCCAGGATCTCCACCAGGCCTTCTGGGGTGGCAGCTTGCAACAGGTTCTGGACCACAGGGTCGGTGCTGATTGACTCTTCCTCCATCTCCGGGTGCGATCTGTCCAGACTCCTCCAGGCCGCACCCATCTTCTTGGTTTTGTTCTGTATCCGCCCCCATTGAGGGTGGTCCCGGGGCAACTTAGTGATTGTCAGTTCCAGGGGCAGCCCTCTCACACTGATGGACATTTCTATCATTGCAGTCTCTGCTGGTGGGGGCGGTTTCCGCTTTTGGCGCCATTCCTGGACCTGGCTCACGATGGGAGGTGGCCTCTTGCCACCCTCTGGCACGCCCATAATGGAGTCCGCTCTGCCAGGGCGGGAAATCGTCTCAGATGGCGGGAATCGTCTCCTTATGGCGGGAAACTCCGTGTATGGCGGGAAAAGGCTGCAGATGGCGGGCAAACGGCGGGAAACGATCCGAGATGGCGTCCGATGGCGGGGACCCTCCGGAATTGGTGGGAGACTCCTTTTTACGGTAAATATGAACTTTTCTTCAGGCACGCAGTACCCGGTGGTTGCGGGCACGTAATCCTGCCGACTACGCCAAAAGTTGACGCGCCCCTGGGCCTGCTGTGTCGTGCGGCATCGCGCGCACGGGGGCTTACCCGGAGCCGGATCTGATAGGGGTAGTAGTCTCGTGGCGGTGACCCGGTCCGTGCCCAGGGAGTCAAACTGAGCGGCAGTCTTTAGCAGTAGATGTTAGAATGTTCGACTACGCCACCCGTTGAATGCGGCTATGAAGCCGCCGCTGCAGGGCAGACCGCTGAGGCCAGTGGTAAGGTTGTGCAGCGTAGCTGGTAGAACCCCCAACGGGAGGGGTATGACCTCAGGGCAGCAGATGTGAAAGATAGTGATAGTGATGGTGCAGCAAGGAAGCTCAGAGACGTGTGGTGCAGTTTCAAGGCTTTTACTCACAGGTGTTGCTCCGGTCACTTCGGCCAGCAGTGACCACCCGAGCCGTGCTGCGTCCACCAGGTGCGGGACTCGGCCAACCCCCAGGCAGTTCCAGAGCGTGGTCCCAAGCTCCCCTCTATTCCTTCCTACGGGCCGTCCTCACCAGGGACCCACCTTTGTCCGGCTCCCTCGGGTCTTTTGGTGGCGAAACCTTTCCCGGCTTCCCTGACCCTATGCGTGGTTTGCCTTCCTGGTGGATATGGTGAGGGGTCGCGCCAAAACTTGTCCACGACCTCCGGTTCCTGGCTAAGGATGTTTAGCCTCTACCAGTTTGGGATCCAGTACCCTCTTCTGCCAACCCTTCACCCGTTAACTTGTTCTCTTGTGGGATCTCAGGGTTCCCTCTATTCTTACGTCTCTGGGCCTTTCTTGGTGTTTCTGTTCCTCCTCTCTGTGCTTCAGGCCTGGCTCTGGAGCTGGGCCCAGACGGAGCCACAGCTCCCCCTCAGCCCTCTCTGGCTGAGCTCCTCTCTGAACAGACCCTCCTCTGAACAGGACCCTGTCTAAAGATGGTGCCCACCTCTTATACTCCCTCTGACACCCGAGCCCAGGTGACTAGCACCCAATGGGCTCCTTCCTATGCCCAGAGTCCCTCCCCTGACTGCTCCTACACTACTGGGATGTTCCTCCCCCCCTCCCACTCCAGCTAGGGACAGACGCTGTCGTACCTGCACATCTATCTGGTGGGAGTACCGTTGTTCTGTCCCCCGGAAATGGGATGAGTGTAGTGCATGCAACTAACTGAGCTCGGTCCCACACTCCATCCTTACCCTGCA
Organism: Phyllobates terribilis; assembly: GCF_046119375.1. Taxonomy (NCBI): domain Eukaryota; kingdom Metazoa; phylum Chordata; class Amphibia; order Anura; family Dendrobatidae; genus Phyllobates; species Phyllobates terribilis. The sequence goes on from NW_027362772.1 coordinate 236,252,861, forward strand.
GTGGAATACCACACCTCTGGTTTGAGGTGCAATACCCCTGTAGCAGCCGAGTCCTCGGGGTGCTACACCTTCCTAACGGGTGTAGTGAGGGGCCGTGCACGTACAATACCAAGGCCTCCGGTTACTAGCTGAAGGTTGTTGCTCTCCTCCACTAGATGAGGGATCCGGTTCCCTTTTCTTGGCCCCCTACTCTGGTAGCGGCGGGCGTGCGGTGACTGCTGGCCGGTCCGCACCCCTGGGGTCCCTTCAGTTTTCTCCTAGAGCTTCCTCCGTTCATCTCCCTTCCTTCCTTCTCCTCCAGGCCCAGGCCTTAAGGCTTGGCCTGCCTGCGGAGCAGAGCCCATGCAGAGCCCCTGCTCCCAGCCTCCTTCTCTCTCTGCTCTCTCTCACTTTCTACTTCTTTTCCCTGACTCTAAGATGGTGCCCACCATATATACTCCTCTATACAGTGCACCCGGGATCTACTCTACCCACCCACACACTACCGGGTTCCCCCTTTCTAGGTGTTCCCTCCCCCCACTCCAGCCAGGGACAGGGACAGTTGTGCTCACACCCGGGAGCATTGTCGCCCTGTCCCCCGGAAATGTGGTGTAGTGCATGTGGGTGTTAGGGTCCTGAGCCATACTCCATCCTTACCTGGAAGTGAGATATCACACCTCTGGGTGAGATGCAATACCTCTGTAGCGACCGAACCCTCGGTGCGCTAAAGTGACATATTTAGTAGGATGGGACCCATTAGAAGGAGGTCACCTTGCCGTGGTTGATGGGTATACATAAATTGGCCAATTTATGTGCTAAGAACCTTCATTTTTGTAAGTACATTTCATAGAGTGACAATACTGTTTTTATTTTTCCAGTGTTTTCATATACAGTATTTTGACCCTAATTGAGTGCTGCTGCGCTTTTTGATTTCATCTTAAAGAGGATCTGTCACCAGGTCAAATGTAGTGAGTTTTGCTAGTATTTTATTCCCGCTGATTTCCTAAGTTTTTAGTTTTTTATTTTAAATCTGCTATACAGTTCTAGACATATGGGTATTTTTATTAAGTGCTAATCTTTATATTTATTACCAAGGGGTTATGGCCACATTTTTAGACTGCTCTGCGTACTTATCCTGTAAGCCACTCGAACTTGATAAAGACCATAAAACTTAGCACTAAATAAAAAGGTTCACATCTTTGGAACCGTATAGAAATCTCAAGGGAGCAGCGGGGATAAAACTGCCCACTTTAAAGAAAATAGCAGTATCAGACTATTTTTTCAGCTTCTAGATGCTTCCTCTAGCTGGCAGCAAGCAGAAATATTGAAAGTTAAAAGCTCAATCAATTTGTATTATTCGGTGAATTTGTGTTATTCCCTTTTTACTTTAAAAAGTATAACTGTCTTGTTAGAAAAGATTTGACATGTCATAATGAAGTGGACTTTAGAGTCACTAAAATTTGTACCAGAAGGTGGTGAAATTATTGCAGAATCTACTCCAGTTCATGGCTCATGTAGATCTCTGATATTGGCACATGACAGCCACCAAAAGATGTCTAAAATTCATTAAAGCTTTGTCCAGGTTTGTCACGATAGTCTACACTCAATCTATGTGACTGCAGACTTGTGAATCTTGACATCATTCGCTGTCAGAAATCTCCGATGCCGGTGGTGAGGCCAGGCAATTATGTGACCGAAGGTATGCAATATGCACTCTCTAACTAGATGGGTGCAGCCTCACTTAATACAAGTGAATTGAGCGAGGCCAGATACATTCTAGTCAGAATGTGGCCAGGAGTATACCAATCACATACTTGCAGTCACATGACCACTTTGTCTCACCTCTGCCACCGGAAGTTCTTCACAGCAAGCCCTGCACAAGCTGTGAGGGTTCGCAAGTCTGCAGTCACATAAATTGAGCGCAGACTTTTGTGACAAACCTGAACAACCTCTTTGATGTTAGTGCACCTCCTCAGGAATTTGGCACAGATTACTCCAGTAGACTTTTCATCAAGACTCAAGTATGAAATATCATTCTAGATTAATTCTCCACCATATCTCTATTATTTTAATCAAAGCTTTTGGTGAACCTACTAAACGCCCCCTAGAGTCAAGATTAAATAATAAGTCCTTAATTGAGTTGGTACCAACTTTAACTTAACCGATGTATTGGGGATATGATATTGTGGTGCTTACTAATATATAATCATTACAGGTTCTTCTCCTGCATTTGTTGGTGTCGCCATCTCCACAGACTACACAGAACTCCTGTTCTTAAAATGGCAGCTGATGGAGGAGCATGTGACCAGACCATTCAATCAGCTTCCTCCAATAGTAAATGTAACGGGTCTGGGAGGCAGAACCTCTGAGCAACTCTACAAGGGGGCGGTCCTTGTGAGGAAGCGGGTGGCTCCCAGGGAAGACGGGCAGGTACTCAAGGCAAGTGACAGGGACAGTCTCTGGGTAGAAGGGCTGGTAGTCACGGCAAGTGACAGGGACAGTCTCTGGGTAGACTAGCAGACAGGTAGCAGGTGGACGCTCCCAGGTGAGCGGGCAAGAGTCTCTGGACGAGCAGGTGGTACGGCAGAGTCTCCAGGTAGGCTAGCAGGCAGGTAGCAGGTGAGCGCTCCCAGGTGAGCGGGCAAGAGTCTCTGGACAGGCAGGTGGTCACGGCAAGTGACGGCAGAGCCTCCAGGTAGGCTAGCAGGCAGGTGGCAGGTGAGCGCTCCCAGGTGAGCGGGCAAGAGTCTCTGGACAGGCAGGTGGTCACGGCAAGTGACGGCAGAGCCTCCAGGTAGGCTAGCAGGCAGGTAGCAGGTGAGCGCTCCCAGGTGAGCGGGCAAGAGTCTCTGGACTGGCAGGTGGTCACGGCAAGTGACGGCGGAGCCTCCAGGTAGGCTAGCAGGCAGGTAGCAGGTGAGCGCTCCCAGGTGAGCGGGCAAGAGTCTCTGGACTGGCAGGTGGTCACGGCAAGTGACGGCAGAGCCTCCAGGTAGGCTAGCAGGCATGTAGCAGGTGAGCGCTCCCAGGTGAGCGGGCAGGCTGGTCCATAGACAGACTGACAGGTGTCGGAAGGCAGACCGTCGGACCGCAGGCTTGCAAGCAGGTAAGTGGATATCAGGCAGGTATCAAGCAGGAATCTGGCAGGTGACTGGCAGGTAACTGGCAACGGGACCTGAGGGCTGAAGCAGAGTGAAGGCTTTGCAACAACATTGCTCGGGCAACTCCATTTTGGAGGAGGTGCCTTATAAATGGAGAGGTCCTCCGGCCATTGGCCGGGGACTCCTTAGGACGGCGCGCGGCCCCTTTAAGAGAGGGGGAGCGCGCGCGCGCCCTAAGCACAGTGGCCGGGAAGCAGCGCGCGCTGCCAGCAGAGCGGGAGGAGGACGCCGGGCACGGAGTGGAGAGGTGAGGGGAACAGCGTCCCTGCCTAGCAGGAGGCAGGGACGCCGACGCTACAGTAAACCAGTGCATATGCATAAAGCTCTTTTTAAGTGGACAGGGCAGATGGGCAGGTTGGGTCATATGCTCCTCCATCAGCAGGCATTTTGAGAACTGGAGCTCTGTGTAGTCTGTGGAGCAGGCAACAACAACAAATGCAAGTGGAGAACCTGTAACACATATATTAGTAAGTGCCACAAAATCATGTTCCCAACACATTTGTTAAATTAAAGATAATGCCAACCCTATTATGGGGTTTTAAGCTTGACTCTAGGTACAGTACAGACCAAAAGTTTGGACACACCTCATTTAAAGTTTTTTCTGTATTTTCATGACTATGAAAATTGTACATTCACACTGAAGGCATCAAAACTATGAATTAACACATGTGGAATTGTATACTTAACAAAAAAGTGTGAAACAACTGAAATTATGTCTTATATTCTAGGTTCTTCAAAGTAGCCACCTTTTGCTTTGATGACTGCTTTGCACACTCTTGGCATTCTCTTGATGAGCTTCAAGAGGTAGTCACTGGAAATGGTCTTCCTACAATCTTGAAGGAGTTCCCAGAGATGCTTAGCACTTGTTGGCCCTTTTGCCTTCACTCTGCGGTCCAGCTCACCCCAAACCATCTCGATTGGGTTCAGGTCTGGTGATTGTGGAGGCCAGGTCATCTGGCGTAGCACCCCATCACTCTCCTTCTTGGTCAAATAGCCCTTACACAGCCTGGAGGTGTGTTTGGGGTCATTGTCCTGTTGAAAAATAAATGATGGTCCAACTAAACACAAACCGGATACAATAGCATGCTGCTGCAAGATGCTGTGGTAGCCATGCTGGTTCAGTATGCTTTCAATTTTGAATAAATCCCCAACAGTGTCACCAGCAAAGCACCCCCACACCATCACACCTCCTCCTCCATGCTTCATGGTGGGAACCAGGCATGTAGAGTCCATCCGTTCACCTTTTCGGCGTCGCACAAAGACACGGTGGTTGGAACCAAAGATCTCAAATTTGGACTCATCAGACCAAAGCACAGATTTCCACTGGTCTAATGTCCATTCCTTGTGTTCTTTAGCCCAAACAAGTCTCTTCTGTTTGTTACCTGTCCGTAGCAGTGGTTTCCTAGCAGCTAATTTACCATGAAGGCCTGCTGCACAAAGTCTCCTCTTAACAGTTGTTGTAGAGATGTGTCTGCTGCTCGAACTCTGTGTGGCATTGACCTGGTCTCTAATCTGAGCTGCTGTTAACCTGCGAATTCAGAGGCTGGTGACTTGGATAAACTTATCCTAAGAAGAAGAGGTGACTCTTGGTCTTCCTTTCCTGGGGCGGTCCTCATGTGAGCCAGTTTCTTTGTATCGCTTGATGTTTTTTGCAACTGCACTTGGGGACACTTTCAAAGTTTGCCCAATTTTTCGCACTGACTGACCTTCATTTCTTAAAGTAATGATGGCCACTCGTTTTTCTTTACTTAGCTGCTTTTTTCTTGCCATAATACAAATTCTAACAGTCTATTCAGTAGGACTATCAGCTGTGTATACACCAGACTTCTGCACAACACAACTGATGGTCCCAACCCCATTTATAAGGCAAGAAATCTCACTTATTAAACCTGACAGGGCACACCTGTGAAGTGAAAACCATTTCCGGTGACTACCTCTTGAAGCTCATCAAGAGAATGCCAAGAGTGTGCAAAGCAGTCATCAAAGCAAAAGGTGGCTACTTTGAAGAACCTAGAATATAAGACATATTTTCAGTTGTTTCACACTTTTTTGTTAAGTATATAATTCCACATGTGTTAATTCATAGTTTTGATGCCTTCAGAGTGAATGCACAATTTTCAAAGTCATGAAAATACAGAAAAATCTTTAAATGAGAAGGTGTGTCCAAACTTTTGGTCTGTACTGTATATCTACTAAACCCTTTCTAAAGCTCTGATTAGAAAAAGAGGGAGTGATATTGACATCTCTATTGCAATAATTGTGTAGGTCCCAATAAAGGTGCCTGCAAAGATAATGCCAACCCTATTATGGGCTTTTAAGCTTGACTCTAGGTACAGTGCCTACAAGTAGTATTCAACCCCCTGCAGATTTTGCTGGTTGACACATGCGGAATTAACTTGGCATTGTGACATTTGTACTGTAGATCAGCCTGGAAGTGGGAAATGCACTGCAGCAAATTTTTTTTTTGTTTTTTTTTTTGTTTTTTTTTTAAAACGTTAAAAGTTAATTCAGAGTGTCATTTATTATTCAACCCCTCAAACCACAAGAATTCTGTTTGGTCCCCCTAAAGTATTAAGAAGTAGTTCAGGCACCAAGAATAATGAGCTTCACATGTGTTGATTAAAGATCTCTTTTTCCAGCCTTTTCTGACTATTTAAGACCCTCCCCAAACTTGTGAACAGCACTCAGACATGGTCAACATGGGAATGACAAAGGAGCATTCCAAGGCCATCAGAGACAAGATCGTGGAGGGTCACAAGGCTGGAAAGGGGTACAAAACCCTTTCCAATGGGTTGGGCCTACCTGTCTCCACTGTTGGGAGCATCATCCGTAAGTGGAAGGCTTATGGAACTACTGTTAGCCTTCCACGGCCTGGACAGCCTTTGAAAGTGTCCTCCCGTGCCGAGGCCAGGCTTGTCCGAAGAGTCAAGGCTAACCCAAGGACAACAAGGAAGGAGCTCCGGGAAGATCTCATGGCAGTGGGGACATTGGTTTCAGTCAATACCATAAGTAACGTACTCCACCGCAATGGTCTCCGTTCCAGACGAGCCCGTAAGGTACCTTTACTTTCAAAGCGTCATGTCAAGGCTCGTCTACAGTTTGCTCATGATCACTTGGAGGACTCTGAGACAGACTGGTTCAAGGTTCTATGGTCTGATGAGACCAAGATCGAGATCTTTGGTGCCAACCACACACGTGACATTTGGAGACTGGATGGCACTGCATATGACCCCAAGAATACCATCCCTACAGTCAAGCATGGTGGTGGCAGCATCATGCTGTGGGGCTGTTTCTCAGCCAAGGGGCCTGGCCATCTGGTCCGCGTCCATGGGAAGATGGATAGCACGGCCTACCTGGAGATTTTGGCCAAGAACCTCCGCTCCTCCATCAAGGATCTTAAGATGGGTCGTAATTTCATCTTCCAACAAGACAACGACCCAAAGCACACAGCCAAGAAAACCAAGGCCTGGTTCAAGAGGGAAAAAGTCAAGGTGTTGGAGTGGCCTAGTCAGTCTCCTGACCTTAACCCAATTGAAAACTTGTGGAAGGAGCTCAAGAATAAAGTCCACATGAGACACCCAAAGAACCTAGATAACTTGGAGAAGATCTGCATGGAGGAGTGGGCCAAGATAACTCCACAGACCTGTGCCGGCCTGATCAGGTCTTATAAAAGACGATTATTAGCTGTAATTGCAAACAAGGGTTATTCCACAAAATATTAAACATAGGGGTTGAATAATAATTGACCCACACTTTTATGTTTAAAATTTAATAAAATTCAACTGAGCAACATAACTTTTTGGTTTGTAAGATTTATGCTTCTGTTCATAAAACCTACTCTCGTTTGCAGTTTGAAGGCTCTAACTTATTTGCATCTTATCTAACCAGCTAAATCTGCAGGGGGTTGAATACTACTTGTAGGCACTGAATATCTACTAAACCCTTTCTAAAGGTCTGATTAAAAAAAGAGGGAGTGATATTGACACCTCTATAGCAATAATTGTGTAAGTCCCAATAGGTGCCTGCAACTATCAGACATTTATCAATAGAGTTGAGCAAAAATATTAACAGGACCCTGGTCCGGTGTACACATCAGTACTCCGGCAACCAGACCAGGGCAGTGCTAACTTTTTCGTCCAGCATCCCGGGTGCCTCTTGCTGGCATACCGGGTGCCTCTTGTGATTACTTGACACCCGCAACGTCTTGACGATAAGACTAAGACAGTGCTATCTTACTAAGCCAACCCTTATATGCTGGCATCCCGGATGCTTCTTGTGATTACTAGGCTACCAGAATGTCATGACATGAGGCCTAATCATTACGCCTCACGTGATGATTTTGCAGCTGTCTTGTAATCACAAGCGGCGCTCAGGATATTGGCATTCAAGTACCGAACGAGGAAGTTTGCAGTGCCCTTGTCTGGCTGCCATGGACTACTGATATTGAGCCAGACCAGAGTCCTGCAAATATTTTTGCTCAACTCCATGTACCACCCATCTTGTACCTGAACTTGGTTGGAAAATCACTTTAATCTGGTTAATCTCAATTAACATGTACCTTTTTGAAGTATACTGTGTAACCACAATAAGAAAGCTCATGGACACATAGTCGATGGGAGATGTATCACAGAGATGGTTGTCCTCTGTGATGTAATCCTGGAATGTTGCTCTAGCACATGTAAGCACTAAAAGGATTGTTTGGAGCATCCGGGTCCAGGTTTTATGGGCAACTTGAGAGACGGGTGTGTCTTGTTGCCCACATACCTCATCTCGCGAGTATAGCTCGCGAATTGGTCCATGTTTTTTCCCGAACAGGTTTACCAAGGAAAATCCTGACTGACCAGGGAACACCCTTTATGAGTGTAAGGCCCTGCAAATCTCCCAACTGAGAACATCTATATACCATCCTCAAACAGATGGCCTTGTGGAAAGAAACTCTGAAGAGTATGCTGAGGAAGGCCATAGAAAAGGACGGCAAAGACTGGAATTGTCTCCTGCTGTATCTGTTGTTCTCTATCCGAGAGGTTCCACAGGCCTCTACTGGTTTCTCACCGTTTGAACTCATGTATGGCCTACATCCACTGGGTCTCCTAAATACAGCAAAGGAAACCTGGGAAGCCAAAGTCATGCCCCACAGGAGCATCATCGAGCACGTCGCCCTGATGCAGGAGAGGATTGAGAAGGTAATGCCCATCGTAAAAGGACATCTCCTCCAAGCACAAGAGGCTCAAGCTAGGGTCTACAACCGGTCAGCCAGAGTGAGGCAGTTCAATCCTGGAGACTGAGTCTTTGTGCTAATTCCTACTGTGGAGAGTTAATTATTTGCCAAGTGGCAAGGGCCATATGAGGTAGTGGAGAAGCTTGATGAAGTAAATTATAAGATTCATCAACCAGGAAGACGTAAACCATACCAAATCTACCACGTCAATCTCATCAAGCCGTGGCAAGACAGAGAGCCTGTTTAAACTCTGTGCTTGCTGGGCAAGCCAGAAGGCGAGAGTAGAGGAGTCATAATAGCGGAGACATTGTCGAAGGCCCAAAAACAGCAGTGTCGGGAATTTCTCCAGAAGAACAGGGACCTGTTCTCAGAATTGCCTGGGTGCACAAAGGTCATAGAACACGAGGCTCCGATGGAGCCACATGTGTGGGTGAACTTTAAGCCCTATCGAATTCCTGGGGCTTGACGAGAATTGATCTCCAAGGAAGTGGAGCATATGTTGAAACTTGGGGTCATTGAGGAATCCAAGAACGCATGGTCGAGCCCGATTGTCCTGGTTCCAAAACCCGATGGCGAATGGAGATTCAGCAATGACTATAGAAAGTTGAATGAGTTCTCCAAATTTGACGCATACCCAATGCCGCGTGTTGATGAGTTGATCGAGAGACTTGGGCCAGCAAGGTACATAACTACCTTGGATTTAATGAAGGGATATTTACAAATCCCCATGTCACAGGGAGCCAAGGAGAAGACTGCGTTTTCTACACCAGACGGATGCTTCCAATATGTCCAGATGCAGTTTGGACTGCAGGGGGCCCCTGCCACCTACCAGAGAGCCATGAATCATATCCTTACACCCCATAAAAAATACGCCACGGCATACTTGGACCATGTTGTAATCTTCAGCCCAGACTGGGAAAGTCATCTAGAAAAGGTCCAGGCGGTGTTTGATGCTCTAAGGAAGGCGGGGTTTTCAATAAATCTGAAAAAATGTGCTATGGGGAAAGAAGAAGCCAAATACCTGGGATATATAGCGGGTAGAGGCAAGATCAAACCCCGAATCACTAAAGTGGAAGCAATCCAAACCTGGCTGAGACTGCTGTCGAAGAAGCAAGTTAGAGCCTTTCTGCTAATCGTGGGGTACTACAGGAGGTTCATCCCAAACTTCGCCGTGAAGGCCGTGCCCCTGATTGACCTCCTAAAGGGGACGAAATCAGCCATGGCCAAGTGGTCTGCAGAGGTGGAGACAGCCTTTCAAGAAATGAAAGTGGCTCTGTGTAGGCAACCGGTTCTGGTTGCCCCCGACTTCAAGAAGGAGTTTATACTCTAAATAGATGCTTCAGATGTAGGTTTACTAGCAGTCCTTTCCCAGGAGATACATGGGGAGGAGCACCCTGTTCTCTACCTGAGTAGTAAACTGTCCTCATGTGAGAAAAATTATTCTGTCTTAGAAAAGGAGTGCTTGGCCATAAAATGGGCGGTGGACACGTTACGGTACTATCTGTTTGGACGAAAGTTTAAATTGGTATCAGACGATGCCCCACTCCTATGGATGAGGGAAACAATGGGAAAAATGCTAAAGTCACCCACTGTTTTTTATCCCTACAGGATTTCAGCTTCCATGTGGAACATAGAGCTGGGAAGCTACATGGGAATGCTGATGCCCTCTTGAGAATCCCCTGTCTAGCAGTAGAAGGTGCCAAGCCCAATGGCTTTCGGCAGAGGGGAGGGAAATCACTTTAATCTGGTTAATCTCAATTAACATGTACCTTTTTGAAGCATACTGTGTAACCGCTGTAAGATAGCTCACAGACACATAGTCAATGGGAGGTATGTATCACAGAGATGGTTGTCCTCTGTGATGTAATCCTGGAATGTTGCTCTGCTGCACGTAAGCACTAAGAGGATTGTTTGGTGCATCCAGGTCCAGATTTTATGGGCAACTTGAGAGATGAGCAGGTCTTGTTGCCCACACACCTATCTCTGGGTGTGGTTAACCAGTTAAAATGGAGGCCATTGTTTGGCACATAGTCTGTGTTTGGAGGGAAAAGGCCTCCTGTGTGTTGTTGTCTCCAGACAGAGTCCATGTACTGGATGTTATCCAGTCTGTGTGCCAACAGGACAGACTACCTAGAGACTTTGCTTAAAGGACTATTTACTTTGTTTTGCCTGCACTAAAGACTGTTTGTTTTCCTTTTGCTTTTGATTGGTGTATGAAGCAATAAACCGACAAGGACAATTAAATGAAAATGCTTCCTGTTTGCCTCCTGATGCACCCAAGTGAGTAGAAACCCCACACCGCATAGGAGTCAAGAGCAGCCTATCACAAGGATCTGTAATGTGTGGTCACAGTCCAAATTTTGTATTCAGAAATTGTTTTTTTAGAAAAAGACTACTGTTAGGATAGGCCATCAAAGGATGATCAGTGGACTCCCACCATCAGCAGAATGGAGATGTTAGTCAATTGCCAGTCACAGCACATTGTTCTGGTCTTATGTGGGTTAGAGCACATCTGATCTCACATTGATGGTTCTCACAGTTTTTCATTGATGCCTCCTTAAATGGAAGCTGTCAGCAGAATCACATGCAGCATGAATCAGGTATGTTATATTCTGAAACACTGCAGTGGTTTAGATACTTTGAGAAGGTGGCCAAGGAATATATGACTCGGCTGACTAGTCTGAGGCAGGTCTTTGACATCTTCTTTCTACCCTTTTCCTGATGACAGGTTTCTACCTATGTGTGTATAGGTTCGGGCAGCATGAATGAGAAAAGTTCCCTGTAAAGTGTCATCTATCAATTGTTTTGTTCCTATTTGGCATCAAAATCTGGATGATGTTCTCGCAGTAAGAAAAGTTACAGCAGATCATTACTTAATTTATTCAAGCATTATTTGTACTCCTTTAAAAAGACAAAGTTTTGGTTGCCCACACACATCCCAATAATAGGCACTCCAGCAGTGAAAGGAAAATCGCCACATGTTAAAACAGTTCGAGAACGAGCAATTAACCGCACTATGAAGGCAGGCTGAGCAGTCATACAAAACAAAAGAGGTTGGAATGGAAAGTAGATGTTATTACACTGGATGCACTAATTTACAGGGCATGACAGAGAGTTAGTCATCTCAAAGTGCAATTGGCAGTGGATATTAACGAGACACAGCGTGATGAATCACACATTTTCCTGTTGCTAATTATACTTTTACTACACCAGCTACCATCGTAGGTAATATCAAACCTTTGGAGGAAACTACAAATGGCAGGCATCAACTTTGGTTGAAATAGTGTACAGTTACTGCAGCAGTTTCAGCCACATTCAGGTATCTTAAGTGGTCCTCAAGGTCTTTTTGTCTAGTACTATATGATAACAAATGTATTAAAAACAGAATGTAAAAGAATAGGTTCCCTGTTACACATTTGTCAGTGGAACACAGGAAGTCGATTTACACCTTAGAAATGTGACCGCATGTGTGTCATTTACATACTTGCGGTCACATACCAACTAGACATGTCCCACTTTTCTTAATTCTCTTCTATCGAGAAAAGCCGAACAGTCTAGTTGGCATGAGACCGTAAGAGTGCAAATCGCATACATGTGGTCACAAGTCCATCTGTTCACACTGGAAACACCAAGGAATAGTGTTGAGCGAGCACTAAAATGCTTGGGTGCTCGAAGCTTGGGCCGAGCTCGCCGTGATACTCGGGTGCTCGACCCGTGCAACGAGCCCAATGTTAGTCTATGGGAGAACCAAGCATTTTTGCGGCGGCACCCCCGGCAGTCTGTAGAAAGCCTAAAAAGTGCCCAAAACGATAGTGACAGTGCTCAAAAGACATGGGGACAGCATGGGCATTGCCCCAGGAAGCATTTCTGACCCCCAGGTCACTGCTGTCAACAACGTGGTCAGAGGTATTAAGCCACTTTTACGGGGTCACAAGAAAACGTTCAAAAATTAAACGGAATGTGCTTTCCTGTGAAATATGTTAAGGAACTTCCTTTCCAGGGTAAAGACTTGTGTATAAGGTAAAATAAATAACTAACAAAAAAAAATACTCCTCCACACCTTGGGCTATGTTCACAAGTAGCATTTTTTATGCGTTTTTGCACTTCTGTATTGCTTTCAACTGTGACAAATGCATTCACCTGGAAATGTCATTTTAACATTTTACAACCTTATCTGGCCATGTGCTGTGTGACACATGCATACAGTGCTGAAAAGACATGGGAATAGCATGGGGAAGACCCCTGGAAGCATCTCTGACACCCAGGTCACTGCCTAAAAGTGTGCCCATCAGAAGTGATCCTTGCCGCATCAGAAGATGCAGACTTGCAACTATCCCCGTGCAAGTCCTACTCCCAGAGTAGTGTTCAATTGTACCTCCCCCATTCCTTGCAATGCAAGCGCAAGTATGCAGCCTGACACCCACCCATCCCCAGGCTGCAATAGCATACTGCTAGCTTGCTTAGGCATGTGGAGGCAGAAGCCGGCCACCATGTCATGGCTGCGTCGGCGGCCTGGTATCCATACTCTGTCCCCAGCCACCGGGGGGCCGGGTGTCCATGCTTGGTCCTCAGCCACCAGGGGGCGGCCGGGTGTCCATACTCGGTCCCCAGCCAACCCGTGGCCGGGTGCCCACACACGGTCCCCAGCCACCCCTATTTCTCCGCTGAACTTCCCCCACACATTTCCTAGCCTGGCCTGCTTTAGGGCAGCATTGGACGAGCCCACCAGAGAACCAGACTCCTCCGGTGGGCCCTGGCTTCTCCATCAGGGGAGTTGAGAGTGCCAAGGGGAGGAGCATGTTGATGATAGAAGTTAGCATCTGCTTTGTTTTCTTGGAATGCAAGCATAAGTGTGCAGCATGCCACCCATCCACCCCCAGGCTGCAATACCATACTGCTAGCTTGCTTAGGCATGTGGAGGCAGACGCCGGCCACCATGTCATGGCTGCGTCGTCGGCCAGGTATCCACACTCAGTCCCCAGCCGCCCGGCGGCCGGGTGTCCACACTCGGTCCTCAGCCGCCAGGGGGTGGCCGGGTGTCCACACACGGTCCCCAGCCGCCTGGGGGCGGCCGGGTGTCCATAAATGGTCCCCAGCCGCCCCTATTTGAAGGACAGCCTAACCACAAACACGTGGACAAGTGAATGTGGCCAGGGATGGTCCATCTCACGTCTTCACACTGGGTTAATATTGTGGAAGACGGGACACAGCTGGACACTGGGATACAACATGTCCTCCAGACATAGAGGATTGCGGGTCCTGGGTCAATCAGGCTTCAACACAGAGGTAAACACTAAAAGGTAGAAAGCAGCAGTGGTCAGTCTCCTACATAACGAGTAAATTATTCATGATCATGAGGCCATCCATCTCCTTAGCTTTCTGTTCCTTGGAATGCAAGCGCATGTATGTAGCAGCGACTAGGCCTGAGGTGGTCAGCGTTTTGGCGCATATCCTACCTCCTCCGAGGATTGCTGGATGTTTTCCTGCTACTATCCCAGTTCTATGACTTCCGTTAAAACAAAGCTTCAGGAGATGAATGATGGATGAGGTGGTGGCAAAAGAGAAAGAGCAGGAGGAACAGAGACCATTCACATCAATATCAGGCCAGTCAACTACACATGTCTTGTAGGATATGTTTCTGTACCAAAAGGAGTGGTTCGGCTACACACTTATAGGGCATACAGTGAGTGCAATGCTTACCAAAAATTTTGAGGCACTCCAATGCCCCTTGGAAGTGACATGGAGGTCAGAGAGGCTTAACTAAACCATTTTTTCCATTTATAGCAACTGGGTCTCCTGTGCACTGTTGGCCTAAGCAGTGAATGGAAGGCTTTCCAAAAATTATGAGGAACTGCAATGGCCCTTGAAACAGACGTAGATTACAGCATACTAAAAACCTTCTACCCATTATTGGGGAGTAGGTCTCCCTTAGTGTTCGCCTATACATTGAAAAGCAAAAGCTGACTAAAATTAGGAGGAAATGCAATGCCTGTTGGAAGAGTCATGGAGGTTAGAGATAATTAAAAACAACATTTCAATGCCCCTTGGGAGAGCTATGGAGTTCAGAATGGTTTAACAAGACGTTTTAATGCCCCTTGGAAGAGACGTGGAGGTCACAGTAGCTTAACAAGATAGTTTTAATGCCCCTTGGAGAAATGGTGAAGGTCACAGTAGCTTAACAAGACAGTTTTAATGCCCCTTGGAAAAGTGGTGGAGGTCACAGTAGCTTAACAAGGCGGTTTTAATGCCCCTCGGAAGAGACGTGGAGATCCCAGTAGCTTAACAAGATGGATTTATTGCCTCTCGGAAGAGACGTGGAGGTCCCAGTAGCTTAACAAGACAATTTTAATGTCCCTTGGAAAAGTGGTGGAGGTCACAGTAGCTTAACAAGACGGCTTTAATGCCCCTCGGAAGAGACGTGGAGGTCCCAGTAGCTTAACAAGACGGTTTTAATGCCCCTCGGAATAGACATGGAGGTCCCAGTAGCTCAATAAGATGGTTTTAATGCCCCTTACAAGAGCCATACAGTGCAGCATATTACAAACATTATTCCCATTATTGGGGAGTGGGTCTCCCATAGTCTATGCCTATGCCTTCCAAGCAAAAGCTGCCAAAAATTGGGACGGAGGAACTTGCAATGCCCCTTACAAGAGCCATGCAGTACAGCATATTACAAACATTATTCCCATGTTTGGGGAGTGGGTCTCCCATAGTCTTTGCCTATGCCTTCCAAGCAAAAGCTGCCAAAAATTAGGATGGACGAACTAGCAATGCCCCTTACAAGAGCCATGCAGTACAGCATATTACAAACATTATTCCCATTATTGGGGAGTGGGTCTCCCATAGTCTTTGCCTATGCCTTCCAAGCAAAGCTGCCAAAAATTAGGACTGAGGAACTTGCAATGCCCCTTACCAGAGCCATGCAGTACAGCATATTACAAACATTATTCCCATCATTGGGGAGTGGGTCTCCCATAGTCTTTGCCTATGCCTTCCAAGCAAAAGCTGCCAAAAATTAGGACGGAGGAACTTTCTATAATGGCAACACGGACCACGGTCACCCTGGTGGTATAATGGTGGTGGAGGCTGAGGATAAGGAGAAGAACATAAAACAGCCGAAATGAGGAAGCGTATACCCATGTGTGGGTGAGAAGCGGTGCATGTGAATACACCTCTCGAAATAACACAATGGATTTGACTTTATGTTACTCTGCTGTCATTTGGTGGTGATGAGAAGTCTGGCCCAATCCAGCCCTTTTTCATTTTGATAAGGGTCAGCTTGTCAGCATTGTCAGTTGACAGGCGAGTGCGCTTATCAGTTATAATTCCCCCTGCGGCACTAAAAACACGCTCCGATAACACGCTAGCGGCAGGGCAGGCCAGGACCTCCAAGGCGCACAGAGCGAGTTCATTCCAAGTGTTCAGCTTGGACACCCAATAATTAAAAGGCACAGAGGAATCACGGAGGACGCTGGTAAGGTCAGCAAGGTACTCCCTCACCATCTTTTGAAACTTTCCACTCCTTGTGAGAGTACCGCGCGCCTCAGGGTCTGTCCGAAGGGATGGTCTGAAAAAACTGTCCCAGAACGTTGACAGTGTTCCCCTGCCTCTGCTGGATTGGAGTTGCGTCTCTCTCGCATGTACGCCTTGGTTGGGCAATGAACTGTGACCTCTGCAGCTAGCGTGTTCAGATGGGATTTTTTTTAACAGTTCTGCAGCAAGGGCCTTATGGTACTGCCCCATTTTTGTAGACCTCTCCACCTCAGGAATAAGAGAGTGAAAGATCTCCTTGTAGCGGGGGGTCTAAAAGTGTCACCAACCAGTAATGACTGTCACCTAACATTTTGAAAATGTGAGGGTCACGGTTAAAGCAGCATAACATAAAGTCAGCCATGCATACCAGACTGGTAACTGGCAAGACTTCCGTGTCCTCAACAAGAAGATGACTGACCATGCTCTCCTCCTCCTCCTCCCCCCCTGTCCTCAGGCCACCCACGCTGAACCGACAGTATGACAGTTGTACAGGTACTACCGTCTACAGCGCATGATCCAAGTTCCTGTTCTTCCTTTTCCTCCTCCTCTCCCTCATTGTCCCCCAATGCACGTAGGGATGAGATGATGCTGGGCTGTGTGTAATCGACCGCTACGGCTTCTTGATCCATCTCATCATACTCTGGCTGCAATGCCTCCTCTTTAATTCTCTGCAGAGAGCGTTGCAGAAGACAGACGAGTGGAATGCTGACGCTAATGATGGCGTCATCGCCACTCACCATCTTGGTGGACTCCTCAAAGTTTGTCAAGATGGTACATATGTCAGACATCCAGGTCCACTCCTGAGGTCTTATGTGTGGAGTCTGACCTGAATATCGACGGCCTTGTTGCAGCTGGTACTCCACAACTGCTCTCTTCTGCTCACAAATCCTTTGCAACATGTGGAGGGAAGAGTTCCAATGTGTGGGGGCATCACACACCAGTCAGTGTGACGGAAGCTACAAACGCTGCTGCAACACAGCAAGGGCGGAGGAAGCTGTAGCCGACGTGCAAAAATGAGCTGACAGGTGGCGTATTTTGACGAGCAGATCTGGCAACTCGGGGTACGATTTAAGAAACCGCTGAACCACGAGGTTAAGCACATGAGCCAGGCATGGTACGTGTGTGATCTTGCCTCGCCTCAGAGCCGCCACCAGGTTATGGCCATTGTCACACACGACCATGCCTGGATGTAGGTTCAGCGGTCTCAGCCACAGATCTGCCTGCTCTTTCACAGCTGTCCACAACTCACAAGCAGTGTGAGGTTTCTCACCTAAGCTTATGAGTTTCAGCACAGCCTGTTGCTGCTTGGCGGACGGAGTGCTGCAGTGCTTCCAGCTTATAACTGACGTGGTGATATCTGAGATGGAGGCTGAACATGAGGAGGAGGAGGAGGATGATGCACAGGAGCTGTACACTGTGGGGGTAACTCTGCCTGACATAGGGCCCGCAATCATCGATGTGGGGAGGATGTGTTCCATCCCAAGGTCCGATTGGGTCCCGGCTTCCACTATGTTTACCCAGTGTGCCATCAGGGAGATGTACCGTCCCTGGCCACAAGCACTTGTCCACGTGTCCGTTGTCAGGTGGACTCTCCCAGTAACTGTGTTGTTGAGGGCACGGCAGATGTTTTAGGACACGTGCTTGTGTAGTGCACGGGATGGCACACCGGGCAAAATAGTGTCGGCTGGGGACCGATTACCAAGGGACAGCCACCGCCATAAGGATGCCGAAGGATTCCGTCTCCACCAGCCTAAAAGGCAGCATTTCCGACGCAAGCAATCGTGAAATGTGCGAATTTACGACTGTGGCCTGTGGGACGAGAGCTGCGAATTTCCGCTTTCGTTCAAAGGTCTGAGATATGGACAATTGAACTCTGTGGTGGGACGTGGACATGGACGTTGATGCTGCCATAACAAGTGAAGACATAGAGGAGGGGGCATCTTTGCAAGCAGTATGGACAGGGGATTGCCTTGCACACACAACAGGGGGTTTCTATTGCATGCACAACAGCGGAAAAAGCAGTGGTGACACCCGCTGACACTGGTCGTGGACCCTGGGGTTCGCCCCACAAAGTAGGGTGCTTTGCTGCCATTTGCCTGATCATGCTGGTGGTGGTCAAACTGGTAGTTTTGTCACCCCTGCAGATGCTGGCATGGCAGGTGGTACAAATGGCCTTTTTGGGGTTATCAGCAGAGTCTTTGAAAAAATTACAGACTCTGGAAGACCTACCGGTTGTACAGGCAACGTCCCTTGTGTGTGTTACGGGGAACGGTTGCCTGCCTTCTGTGTGCGACCACCACACTGCTTCTTCCTGCCCGTTGGGGTACTCTGCCTCCCTCACCCTGTGTGCTGCTGGCCTCACTCTGCATGTCCTCCTGCCATGTTGGGTCAGTTACTAGATCATCCACCACCTCCTCCTCTTCCACTTGCACACCACGATCCTCCTCCTCACTTCCTGGCAATTGTGTCTTGTCATCGTCCACCTCTTCTGACAAATTGCCAGAGTCGACTTCCTGTGGCCGTGGCTGTTCAAATATTTGGGCACTGCTACATGGGATCTCCTCTTCCACCACTTCAAGTGGAGCAGGCGAGGGGCACAAATCTGGAAATGGACCAGTGAACAGCTCTTCAGAGTGTCCAAGTGTGGGATCAGTTGCTGTCTGACGAAACTCGGCATGGTGGGAGGAATGAGCATCAGGGTGAGGAGGAGTATGCGGTCGAGTCTCACGGCTACTAAGATTTGACCATGAGGAAGACAGACCGGAGGTGGTGGTGCCCAGGTAACTGTAAGTATTATCTGCTATCCAATTAATAACCTGTTTACACTGATCAGTTCGCAATACTGGTGTTGTTCTGTGCTTCTCTAGTAATTTGGTCAAGAAGTGGGAGCGAGAAGATGTGTCTGTTGGTTGTGGCACATTTTCACCTTGGCCACGGCCCCGTCCTCTGCACGCATCATAACCAGAACGTCCAGTTCCACGTACCTTGCCACGCGCCTTGCCCATTGTAAAGGAAGTAAAATAGCTTACACTCGCACTATCAATGGAAAAAGGGTAATAAAAAGTAGATTAGAACCGTGGAAGAGGAAAACCACAGTTCTATTTCTCTGTCCTACAACCGACTCTTTTATAGAATCTGAACAATCAGGGCGAAATTATTACTGTTTTTATTTACGGAAAAAATACCAAAAGCTGGATAATAGAGATTTTTTACTGTGGGACTGCAAAACCACAGTTAAAATTTACTGGTGTATACAAGACTCTTTTAAACTGATATAATGGTGTCAGAACAATCAGGAGACACTATTAATGTTCATCTTTATGGCAAAAAATGCCAAAAGCAGGATAATACAGAGATTTGATCCGTGGAACTGCAAAACCACAGTTCTATTTCTCGGGCCTACACCAGACTATTTTCAACAGATATATTTGTGTCTGAACAATCAGGAGACGCTATTACTGTTTTTCTGTACGGCAAAAAATGCCAAAAGCAGGATAATACAAATATTTGACGCGTGGAAATGCAAAACCACAGTTCTATTTCTTCGGCCTACACCAGACTATTTTCAACAGATATATTTGTGTCTGAACAATCACGGAGACACTATTACAGTTTTTTTTTAACAGCAAAAAATGCCCAAAGCAGGATAATAGAGATTTTTTACCGTGGAACAGCAAAACCACAGTTATAATTTACTGGTGTATACCAGACTTTTTAAAATATATATATTTGCAGCTGAACAGTGAGCGACACGCTCAAATTTAGCGACATACTCAAACTTCTTTTTTTATATACAAATGGCCCAAAAGTGGATAATACAGAGGTTTGAACCGTGGAACTGCAAAACCAAACTTCTGTTTCTCTGGCCTACACCATGCTATTTTAAACAGAATTATTTGTGTCTGAACAATCAGGGAGACACTATTACAGTGGAACAGCAAAACCACAGTTATAATTTACTGGTGTATACCAGACTATTTTAAACATATATATTTGCGGCTGAACTGTAAGCGACACACTCAAACTGTTTTTTTTAGATACAAATGGCCCAAAAGTGGATAATACAGAGGTTTGAACCGTGGAACTGCAAAACCACACTTCTGTTTTTCTGGCCTACACCAGACTATTTTAAACAGATATATTTGTGTCTGAACAATCAGGGAGACACTATTACAGTTTTTTTTTATGGCAAAAAATGCCAAAAGCAGGATAATAGAGATTTTTTTACTGTGGAACAGCAAAACCACAGTTATATTTTATTGGTGTATACCAGATTTTTTTAAATATATATATTTGCGGCTGAACAGTGAGCGACAGACTCAAACTGTTTTTTTTAGATACAAATAGCCCAAAAGTGGATAATACAGAGGTTTGAATCGTGGAACTGGAAAACCACACTTCTGTTTCTCTGGCATACACCATCCTATTTTCAACAGATTTATTTGTGTCTGAACAATCAGGGAGACACTATTACAGTTTTTTTTTACGGCAAAAAATGCCAAAAGCAGGATAAAAGTGATTTTTTACCGTGGAACAGCAAAACCACTGTTATAGTTTACTGGTGTATACCAGACTTTTTTAAATATATATATTTGCGGCTGAACAGTGAGCGACACACTCAAACAGTTTTTTTTTTAGATACAAATGGCCCAAAAGTGGAAAACACAGAGGTTTGAACCGTCTAACTGCAAAACCACACTTCTATTTCTCTGGCATACACCAGACAATTTTCAACAGATTTATTTGTGTCTGAACAATAAGGGAGACACTATTACAGCTTTTTTTTTTACGGCAAAAAATGCCAAAAGCAGGATAAAAGTGATTTTTTACCGTGGAACAGCAAAACCACTGTTATAATTTACTTGTGTATACCAGACTTTTTTAAATATATATATTTGCGGCTGAACAGTGAGCGACACACTCAAGCTGTTTTTTTTTAGATACAAATGGCCCAAAAGTGGATAATACAGAGAATTGAACCGTGGAACTGCAAAACCACAATTCTGTTTCTCTGGCCTACACCATCCTATTTTCAACAGATATATTTGTGTCTGAACAATCAGGGAGACACTATTACAGTTTTTTTTTTACGGCAAAAAATGCCACAAGCAGGATAATAGAGATTTTTTACCGTGGAACAGCAAAACCACAGTTATAATTGTTATGTTCTGCTACCAGAGCTAAGGAAAGAGAGGAGATCTGTCCCTACGATAGAACTCAGCTTAATCCCTACGATGTAACAGGGGACCTGATCCTGCGATCAGACCTGCTAAAGTCCTAAGCTAGTCTGTACGGAGACCTATAGATGTGGGGAAGGAATCCCTACAAGTACTAAGGACTGGGAGGAAAATGGGACACCTCCTAACAGAAATAGTAGCAGACAGACGAACAAACAAAATATATAGAACATAGAGGTCCGTAGACCAAGCAAACTAACAGAGTTAGATACAGGGCACAGGCTAGCTAGAAAGTAGTTAAACAATGAAGTCCAGCAAAGCCAGAAGGGCGGAGCAGGATTAAATAGGCCAACAAGGTCATGTGACCAGTTAAGGAAAAAAACTAAGAACAAGGTTCTAACAGTACCCCCCCTTCTAAGAGGATCCTCCGGATCCCCTAGGACCAGGCTTATCAGGAAATCTCCTGTGAAATGCTCTGATAAGTCTGGACGCGGAAACATCATCCGACCTCACCCAAGAGTTATCCTCGGGTCCGAAACCTTTCCAGGCCACAAGATATGCAAACTACCTCTATACTGTCTAGAGTTAAGGATGCGAGAAATTTCATATTCCCCGTCCTCCACCACCGGAGGAACAGAGGCAGAGGCGTCACAATCCGATACAACAGCTTTTTTCAACAGAGAGACATGAAATACCGGATTAATTCTCCAGGAGGTAGGAACCTCCAACCTAACAGCAGATTGGTTGACAATCTGAAGCACCTTAAAGGGCCCTACAAACTTGGGACCCAATTTCTTAGAAGGAATCCTCAACCGCAGATTCCTAGAGGACAACCAAACCATGTCACCAACAGCGAACAAAACCTCCTGTCATTTCCTATCAAAGTAGTCTTTAGATTTTCTGTTGGCCTCCTGAAGATTACCACGCACATCCGTCCAAACTCTCTCCAAATCACCGGAAAAATTCTCCTCCTTAGGCACGGCAGATCCTAACTTGGAGAACGACCCAAACGACGGATGTCTCCCAGAACAACAAAAAAAAGGCGAACAACCAGCAGAAGAAGATGTATGATTGTTCAGAGCAAATTCAGCAAGTGGCAGAAACTCAGACCACCCCTCTTGATTGTCTGCCACAAAACAACGCAAGAACTGCTCAACATCCTGGTTTTTCCTTTCTGTCTGGCCATTAGATTCAGGATGATATCCGGACGAGAACGACAAATGAACTCCCAACCTGTCACAAAAGGCACGCCAAAAACGAGCCACGAACTGAGGACCTCTATCAGAAACAATGTCAGTAGGAACGCCATGAAGTCTGACAATTTCCTTGACAAAGGCCTTAGCGAGAGTTTTAGCGCAGGGCAGTTTGACGAAGGGAACCAAGTGACACATCTTGCTAAAACGGTCCACGACCACCCAGATGACAGTAAAACCCTCAGAGGGGGGAAGGTCAGTTATAAAGTCCATAGCCAAATGTGTCCAAGGAGCACTGGGAACCTCCAAAGGACAAAGCAACCCCGCAGCAGGAGTATGTGAGGACTTAGATCTAGCACATATAGTACATTGACGCACCCACTTAATGACTTGCTTCTGCCATCCAGGCCACCAAAAACTGCGACCCACCAGTCTCTTGGTCTCAGAGATTCCGGGATGACCTGCCAACCGAGATTCGTGACACTCAACAAACAAATCTCTCCTAAAGGTCCCAGGCACAAACAACCTCCCATGAGAAGTGTTAGATGGGGCATTCTCCTGTGCTTTAAGAATCTCATCTTCCAAAACGGAGTCCAAAGCAGCTATCACAACACCTTCTTGTAAAATGTTCTCCTCTTTCTCAGCACCG
This sequence comes from Phyllobates terribilis, assembly GCF_046119375.1. Taxonomy (NCBI): domain Eukaryota; kingdom Metazoa; phylum Chordata; class Amphibia; order Anura; family Dendrobatidae; genus Phyllobates; species Phyllobates terribilis. Next base: position 236,275,771 of record NW_027362772.1, read on the forward strand.
ACTATGGGAGAAAAACTGCGAGAGAAGGCATCCGCCTTAACATTCTTAGTACCAGGGATGTAAGTAACGGAGAAATTAAACCGCGAGAAAAACAGTGCCCACCTAGCCTGACGGGCATTCAGGCGCTTGGCAGCATCAAGATATATCAGATTTTTATGATCCGTAAGAACCTGAACGGGAAATTCCGCACCTTCCAAGAAGTGGCGCCAGTGTTCAAATGCGAGTTTAATAGCCAATAATTCCCGATTACCAATATCGTAATTCAGTTCAGTCTCCGAAAAATTTTTTGAAAAAAAGGCACAGGGGTGTAATCCATCCCCGTTATCCTGAGACAATACTGCGCCAACCCCCACAGAGGAAGCATCAACCTCAACCAAAAACGGCTTAGTCACATCAGGCTGCATAAGGATGGGAGCAGAGGTGAACCTCTCCTTGAGATACACAAAAGCTTCAATGGCCTCAGAAGACCACTGAACCGCATCAGCACCTTTCCTGGTGAGATCGGTCAGAGGTTTGACAATACTAGAAAAATTTTTTATGAATTTTCTGTAATAATTGGCGAAACCCAAAAACCTCTGTATCGATTTCAAACCAATAGGCCTAGGCCATTCCTGTACAGCTTGAACTTTAACCGGGTCCATCTCAAAACCTTCACTGGAGATAATGTAGCCCAAAAAACTAATTCTCTGTACAGCGAACTCACATTTCTCCAGCTTAGCAAAAAGCGAATTGTCCATTAACAACTGTAATACCTCACGTACGCTCCGCCAATGAGACTCCAGATCCGGCGAATAAATCAAAATGTCATCCAAATACACAACCACATTTTTGCCGATCAAAGGTCTAAGGATGTCATTAATAAGATTCTGAAAAAATGCAGGAGCATTAGTAAGACCAAAAGGCATAACCAGATTCTCAAAATGACCCACAGGAGTGTTAAAAGCAGTCTTCCATTCGTCACCCTCCTTCATGCGCAACAGATTGTATGCCCCCTTAAGGTCAATTTTAGAGAACCACTTGGCCCCCATTAACTGGTTAAACAGATCAGGAATCAATGGCAGTGGGTAAGGATTGCGTACAGTAATTTTGTTAATCTCACGAAAATCCAGACAAGAACGTAAACCGCCGTCCTTTTTTTTTACAAAAAAAAATCCAACCGCCACAGGAGACTTAGAGGGCCTAATGTGACCGGCGGCCAAACTTGTCTGTATGTATTCCTCCAAAGCCTTTCTCTCAGGAATAGTAAGGTTAAATAAACGACTTTTAGGAAGAGTCGCTCCAGGGACAAATTCAATAGAACAATCATAGTCTCTATGGGGAGGCAAAACCTGCGATTCCTTCTCAGAAAAAACTCTCCAAAAATCCTGAATAGGAACAGGCAATTCTCCCCTATCCAAAGCTGCAATACGCCCGTTACAACACTTGTCATAACATTTATGGCTCCAGGATTTAATTTCACTGGTAGACCAATCCAGTACAGGATTGTGAAATTTTAACCAGGGCAATCCCAATATTACTGGAGAAGGCAAGTTATTCAACACTACCAAATCCAATTTCTCATGGTGAACACCATTAATAGTGAGAGGAAATTCACAGACCTTGAGAGTAATATTCTTCAAAGGGGAACCATCCACAGAGACCACAGCAATGGGGGATGATAAAGGTTCGGGTTTTAAATTGAGTCTTTCCAAGAATCCCCCATCAATTACATTCAGAGTAGACCCACAATCAACAAACACCCGAAATTCCATTAATTTTTCCTGAGCAATCGTGGAAGCAGCTAAAAATACACCCTTGGAATTTAAACAGGCAATACGGGCATGACTGACCATTTTTTTTTCTTTCTTGATACGAAGCTCACAGTCTTTAATCAAATGACCAGATTTTCCGCAATAGAAACACAAGCCTTCAGAAAATCTGCGATCTTTTTCTTGAGAGCGAGGTGCCATCGCTCCAATCTCCATCGATTCACCACTGTTAGTACACACATTCTCATAACCAGAAACTGACATAGCAGAGGATTTGCTCTCATTAACCCTTGCACGCAGTCTCCTATCCACCCGTATAGCTAATTGCATAGCCTGTTGCAAATCTTCAGGTGTAGGATAAGCAATTAGCAGGTCTTTAACCCTTTCACTGAGCCCAGCAAGAAATAGACTTTTCAGAGCAGAATCGTTCCACCCTGTTTGAGTAGACCATCGACGGAAATGAGTACAATATTTTTCCACATTACCTGATCCCTGTCTCAAACGTCTTAACTCAGTCTCAGCTGATGCGACACGGTCAGGATCATCATATAATAGTCCCAAAGCAGAAAAAAAACTATCCACTGATCTGAAGCATGTATCACTAGGTTGTAAAGAAAAGGCCCACTCCTGAGGCTCTTTGCGCAAAAGTGACATTATAAACCCTATGCGCTGGGAATCATCCCCAGAGGACTTGGGTCTCAAACGAAAATACAATAAGCAAGCATTTTTAAATGAAAAAAATTCTCGGTGTTCACCAAAAAATAAATCCGGCAAACGTACCTTAGGCTCCAAGAAATGTGCTCCAGGACAGTTACTCACGTGCTGACGGAGCTCAGTCACCTCCAAAGAGAGTCCCTGCAGGTGTTTAGCCAAATCCAGAACCGACACCATGATGGAACAGAAAAAAAAAATCTTTCCTTAGAGCATTTGCTGGGCTGGACTTACTGTTATGTTCTGCTACCAGAGCTAAGGAAAGAGAGGAGATCTGTCCCTACGATAGAACTCAGCTTAATCCCTACGATGTAACAGGGGACCTGATCCTGCGATCAGACCTGCTAAAGTCCTAAGCTAGTCTGTACGGAGACCTATAGATGTGGGGAAGGAATCCCTACAAGTACTAAGGACTGGGAGGAAAATGGGACACCTCCTAACAGAAATAGTAGCAGACAGACGAACAAACAAAATATATAGAACATAGAGGTCCGTAGACCAAGCAACTAACAGAGTTAGATACAGGGCACAGGCTAGCTAGAAAGTAGTTAAACAATGAAGTCCAGCAAAGCTAGAAGGGCGGAGCAGGATTAAATAGGCCAACAAGGTCATGTGACCAGTTAAGGAAAGAAACTAAGAACAAGGTTCTAACAATAATTTACTGGTGTATACCAGACTTTTTAAAATATATAGATTTGAGGCTGAACAGTGATCGACACACTTAAACTGTATTTTTTTTAGCTACAAATGGCCCAAAAGTGGATAGTACAGAGGTCTGAACTGTGGAACTGCAAAACCACAATTCTGTTTCTCTGGCCTACACCAGACTATTTTCAACAGATATATTTGTGTCTGAACAATCAGGGAGACACTATTACAGGTTTTTTTTTTACGGCAAAAAATGCCAAAAGCAGGATAAAAGAGATTTTTTACCATGGAATAGCAAAACCACAGTTATAATTTACTGGTGTATACCAGACTTTTTTAAATATATATATTTGCGGCTGAACAGTGAGCGACACGCTGAAACTGTTTTTTTTTTAGATGCAAATGGCCCAAAAGTGGATAACACAGAGGTTTGAACCGTGGAAATGCAAAACCACACTTCTGTTTCTCTGGCATACACCAGACTGTTTTAAACAGATATATTTGTGTCTGAACACTCAGGGAGACACTATTACAGGTTTTTTTTACGGGAAAAAAATGCCAAAAGCAGGATAATAGAGATTTTTTACCATGGAACAGCAAAACCACAGCTATAATTTACTTGTGTATACCAGACTTTTTTAAATATATATAGTTGCGGCTGAACAGTGAGCGACAGACTCAAACTGTTTTTTTTTAGATAAAAATCCCCCAAAAGTGTAAAATACAGAGGTTTGAACCGTGGAATTGCAAAACCACACTTCTGATTCTCTTGCCTACACCAGACTATTTTCAACAGACATATTTGTGTCTGAACAATCAGGGAGACACTATTACAGATTTTTTTTTACGGCAAAAAATGCCAAAAGCAGGATAATAGAGATTTTTTACTGTGGAACAGCAAAACCACAGCTATAATTTACTGGTGTATGCCAGACTATCTTAAATATATATATTTGCAGCTTAACAGTGAGCGACACTGTTAGGCGTCGGTCTGGGGCTGGATTTGAAATGGGTCCAAGAGCTTCGGTGGTCTCCCATTACAGGCCCACCAGGGCTGATGCTGCTCAGCATTGTTGTCAGCCCCAACACCTAGCTGTTCCACGAGCCCTGCAGATTGTCTCCCAGGAATTTGTGCCTAGCAGTGTTTAGCATAGGCTGCAGAGGGAAACAGGGCTCGTGGAGTCTAAGTCCAGGATTCGCCGCACTGAGCATGTCCGTGACCAGGCGGATCATGATTGGTGGGTTGGCACCCACCTGACTCGGTGACCTGGCACTCCCTGATTGGTCCACGGGTAACGTCACCAATAGCGTGTCGCTGTGCAGGGCTTAGTCTTTAAAAGGCCCGCCCTCAAACATGGCGGCGCGCTCAGATCATTTGAGCTAGCTGTTTGTGGTGTGCACGCTGACTCCGGGCTCAAAGAGCCATAGTTTCCGTTAGGCAGGTTTAGCTCCATAGAGGCAGGTAGATTCGCTTCGCTGACTGGCTCTGACCAGGGGGTTCGTCCTTACACCCCGGGCCGCCTGTGAGTTTAATAGAGCGGGTTTGCTCAGACCGGTAGCATGCCGGCTGAGTGCTCGAATACCCGGCAGGAATCACCCGCAAGCTAGCGCCGTCTCCTATAGTGTAGCGACTGTACCGAAGACCGGGCTACTGCTCATAGTCCGGTCACACGTCTCCCTGCTGTCCTTGGAGATTGTGTAAACCGCTTTAGCGCCAATTCCCATAGCGTAGCGCCTGTATCAAAGACAGGGCTACTGCTGTTCCCACGCATGCACGTCTCCCTGCGGTACTTGGAGATTGTGCGTACCATCTTACCCTTCCGTGTGTGTTAACACGAAGGGATAAGATTATTGTTAGGTGTGTCGCCGGTCGCTCTCTCCTCCGTGCAGTAAACGGAGATAGAGCGTACCGCTATACCCTGTCCGGTGTGAAGTTAACACGGAGGGGTTTATCATTTAGTTGTCGTTTGCCTTTCCACCCGGGAAGTGTTCGGCAGCAGTCCTCTAGGCTGCATCGCGGACCCCGGGGTCGGTTGCATTCCATTAAATAAAGTTGTCTGCAAACGATCCCCCTAACAGACACACTAAAACTGTTTTTTTTTTAGATACAAATGGCCCAAAAGTGGTTAATACAGAGGTTTGAACCGTGGAACTGCAAAACCAAACTTCTGTCTCTCTGGCCTACACCAGAACACTTTCAACAGAATTATTTGTGTCTGAACAATCAGGGAGACACTATTACAGGTTTTTTTTTACGGCAAAAAATGCCAAAAGCAGGATAATAGAGATTTTTTACCGTGGAACAGCAAAACCACAGTTATAATTTACTGGTGTATACCAGAGTTTTTTAAATAAATATATTTGCGGCTGAACTGTGAGCGACACACTCAAACTGTTTTTTTTTAGATACAAATGGCCCAAAAGTGGATAATACAGAGGTTTGAACCGTGGAACTGCAAAACCACAATTATGTTTCTCTGGCCTACACCAGACTATTTTCAACAGATATATTTGTGTCTGAACAATCAGGGAGACACTATTACAGTTTTTTTTTTAATTGCAAAAAATGCCAAAAGCAGGATAATAGAGATTTTTTACCATGAAACAGCAAAACCACAGTTATAATTTATTGGTGTATACCAGATTTTTTTAAATATATATATTTGCGGCTGAACAGTGAGCGACACACTCAAATCGTTTTTTTTTTTTAGATAGAAATGGCCCAAAAGTGGATAACACAGAGGTTTGAACCGTGGAACTGCAAAACCACACTTCTGTTTCTCTGGCCTACACCAGACTATTTTAAACAGAAATATTTGTGTCTGAACAATCAGGGAGACACTATTACAGTTTTTTATTTACGGCAAAAAATGCCAAAAGCAGGATAATAGAGATTTTTTACCGTGGAACAGCAAAACCACAGTTATAATTTACTGGTGTATACCAGACTTTTTTAAATATATGTACTTGCGGATGAACACTGAGCGACACACTCAAGCTGTTTTTTTTTTTAGATTCAAATGGCCCAATAGTGGATAATACAGAGGTTTGAACCATGGAACTGCAAAACCACAATTCTATTTCTCTGACCTACACCAGACTATTTTCTTCAGATTTATTTGTGTCTGAACATTCAGGGAGACACTATTACAGCTTTTTTTTACGGCAAAAAATGTCAAAAGCAGGATAATAGAGATTTTTTACCATGAAATAGCAAAACCACTGTTATAATTTACAGGTGTATACCAGACTTTTTTAAATATATATATTTGCGGCTGAACAGTGAGCGACACACTCAAACTGTTTTTTTTTCGATACAAGTGGCCCAAAAGTAGATAACACAGAGGTTTGAACCGTGGAACTGCAAAACCACACTTCTGTTTCTCTGGCATACACCAGACTATTTTAAACAGATATATTTGTGTCTGAACAATCAGGGAGACACTATTACAGTTTTTTTTTTACGGCAAAAAAATACCTAAAGCAGGATAATAGAGATTTTTTACCGTGGAACAGCAAAACCACAGTTATAATTTACTGGTGTATACCAGACTTTTTTAAATATATATAGTTGCGGCTGAACAGTGAGCGACAGACTCAAACTGTTTTTTTTTAGATAAAAATGGCCCAAAAGTGGAAAATACCGAGGTTTGAACCTTGGAACTGCAAAACCACAATTCTGTTTCTCTGGCCTACACCAGACTATTTTCAACAGATATATTTGTGTCTGAACAATCAGGGAGACACTATTACAGGTTTTTTTTTACGGCAAAAAATGCCAAAAGCAGGATAATAGAGATTTTTTACCGTGGAACAGCAAAACCACAGTTATAATTTATTGGTGTATACCAGACTTTTTAAAATATATATATATTTTCGGCTGAACAGTGATCGACAGACTCAAACTGTTTTTTTTTTAGATACAAATAGCCCAAAAGTGGATAATACAGAGGTTTGAGTCGTGGAACTGGAAAACCACAGTTCTATTTCTCTGGCCTACACCAGACTATTTTCAACAGATATATTTGTGTCTGAACAATCAGGGAGACACTATTAGTTTTTTTTTACGGCAAAAAATGCCAAAAGCAGAATAATAGAGATTTTTTACCGTGGAACAGCAAAACCACAGTTATAATTTACTGGTGTATACCAGACTTTTTTAAATATATATATTTGCGTCTGCACAGTGATCGACACTCTCAAACTGTTTTTTTTACATACAAATGGCCCAAAAGTGGATAATACAGAGGTCTGAATTGTGGAACTGCAAAACCACAATTCTGTTTCTCTGGCCTCCACCAGACTATTTTCAACAGATATATTTGTGTCTGAACATTCAGGGAGACACTATTACTGTTTTTTTTAATTGCAAAAAATTCCAAAAGCAGGATAATAGAGATTTTTTACCATGGAACAGCAAAACCACTGTTATAATTTACTGGTGTATACCAGACTTTTTAAATATATATATTTGCGGCTGAACAGTGAGCGACACACTCAAATTGTTTTTTTTTAGATACAAATGGCCCAAAAGTGGATAATACAGAGGTTTGAACCGCGGAGCTTTAAAAACACACTTCTGTTTCTCTGGCCTACACCAGACTATTTTCAACAGATATATTTGTGTCTGAACAATCAGGGAGACACTATTACATTTTTTTTACGGCAAAAAATACCAAAAGCTGGATAAAAGAGGTTTTTTACCATGGAACAGCAAAACCACAGTTATAATTTATTGGTGTATACCAGATTTTTTTAAAATATATATATTTGTGGCTGAACAGTGAGCGACACACTCAAACTGTTTTTTTTTTTAGATACAAAAGGCCCAAAAGTGGATAATACAGAGGTTTGAACCGTGGAACTGCAAAACCAAACTTCTGTTTCTTTTGCCTACACCAGACTATTTTCAACAGATATATTTGTGTCTGAACAATCAGGGAGACACTATTACAGCTTTTTTTTTTACGGCAAAAAATGCCAAAAGCAGGATAATAGAGATTTTTTACTGTGGAACAGCAAAACCACAGTTATAATTTGCTGGTGTATACCAGACTATTTTAAATATATATATTTGCGACTGAACTGTGATCGACACACTCAAACTGTTTTTTTTTAGATACAAATGGCCCAAAAGTGGATAATACAGAGGTTTGAACGGTGGAACTGCAAACCCACACTTCTGTTTCTCTGGCCTACACCAGACAATTTTAACAGATATATTTGTGTCTGAACAATCAGGGAGACACTATTACAGGTTTTTTTACGGCAAAAAATGCCAAAAGCAGGATAAAAGAGATTTTTTACCGTGGAACAACAAAACCATAGTTATAATTTATTGGTGTGTACCAGATTTTTTTAAATATATATTTGCAGCTGAACAGTGAGCGACACACTCAAACTGGTTTTCTTTTTAGATACAAATGGCCCAAAATTGGATAATACAGAGGTTTGAACCGTGGAACTGCAAAACCACAATTCTGTTTCTCTGGCCTACACCAGACTATTTTCAACAGATATATTTGTGTCTGAACAATCAGGGAGACACTATTACAGTTTTTTTTTACTGCAAAAAATGCCAAAAGCAGGATAATAGAGATTTTTTACGGTGGAACACCAAAACCACAATAATAATTTACTGGTGTTTACCAGACTTTTTAAAATATATATATTTGCTGCTGAACAGTGAGCGACACACTCAAACTGTTTTTTTTTTAGAAACAAATGGCCCAAAAGTGGATAACACAGAGGTTTGAACCGTGGAACTGCAAAACCACACTTCTGTTTCTCTGGCCTACACCAGACTATTTTCAACAGATATATTTGTGTCTGAACAATCAGGGAGACACTATTACAGTTTTTTTTACCGCAAAATATGCCAAAAGCAGGATGAAAGAGATTTTTACCGTGGAACAGCAAAACCACTGGTATAATTTACTGGTGTATACCAGACTTTTTTGAATATATATAGCTGCGGCTGAACAGTGAGCGACACACTCAAACTGTTTTTTTTTTTAGATACGAATGGCCCAAAAGGGAATAATACAGAGGCTTGAACCGTGGAACTGCAATACCACAATTCTGTTTCTCTGGCTTACACCAGACTATTTTCAACAGATATATTTGTGTCTGAACAATCAGGGAGACAATATTACAGTTTTTTTTTTAAGGCAAAAAATACCAAAAGCAGGATAAAAGAGATTTTTTACCGTGGAACAGCAAAACCACTGTTATAATTTACTGGTGTATACCAGATGTTTTTGAATATATATATTTGTGGCTGAACAGTGAGCGACACACTCAAACTGTTTTTTTTTAGATACAAATGGCCCAAAAGTGGATATTACAGAGGTTTGAACCGTGAAACTGCAAAACCACACTTCTGTTTCTCTGGCCTACTCCAGACTATTTTCAACAGATATATTTGTGTCTGAACAATCAGGGAGACACTATTACAGTTTTTTTTTACGGCAAAAAATGCCAAAAGCAGGATAATAGAGATTTTTTACCGTGGAACAGCAAAACCACAGTTATAATTCACTGGTGTATACCAGACTTTTTTAAATATACAGTGCTGGTCAAAAGTTTTGGCACCCCTGCAATTCAGTCAGATAATAATCAGTTTCTTCCTGAAAATGATTGCAATCACAAATTCTTTGGTATTATTCTCTTCATTTAATTTGCTTGCAAGGAAAAAATACAAAAGAGAATGAAACAAAAATCAAATCATTGATCGTTTCACACAAAACTCCAAAAAATGGCCGGACAAAAGTATTGGCACCCTCAGCCTAATGCTTGGTTGCACAACCTTTAGCCAAAATAACTGCAAACAACCGCTTCCGGTAACCATCAATGAGTTTCTTACAATGTTCTGCTGGAATTGTAGACCATTCTTCTTTGGCAAACTGCTCCAGGTCCCTGATATTTGAAGGTGCCTTCTCCAAACTGCCATTTTGAGATCTCTCCACAGGTGTTCTATGGGATTTAGGTCTGGACTCATTGCTGGCCACCTTAGAAGTCTCCAGTGCTTTCTCTAAAACCATTTTATAGTGCTTTTGGAAGTGTGTTTTGGGTCATTGTCCTGCTGGAAGACCCAGGACCTCTGAGGGAGACCCAGCTTTCTCACACTGGGCCCTACATTATGCTGCAAAATTTGTTGGTAGTCTTCAGACTTCATAATGCCATGCACACGGTCAAGAAGTCCAGTGCCAGAGGCAGCAAAGCAACCCCAAAACATCAGGGAACCTCCGCCATGTTTGACTGTAGGGACCGTGTTCTTTTCTTTGAATGCCTCTTTTTTTTCCTGTACACTCTATGTTGATGCTTTTTCCCAAAAAGCTCTACTTTTGTCTCATCTGACCAGAGAAAATTCTTCCAAAACGTTTTAGGCTTTCTCAGGTAAGTTTTGGCAAACTCCAGCCTGGCTTTTTTAGGTCTCGGGGTAAGAAGTGGGGTCTTCCTGGGTATCCTACCATACAGTCCCTTTTCATTCAGACGTCGACTGATAGTACGGGTTGACACTGTTGTACCCTCGGACTGCAGGGCAGCTTGAACTTGTTTGGATGTTAGTCGAGGTTCTTTATCCACCATCCGCACAATCTTGCGTTGAAATCTCTCGTCAATTTTTATTTTCCGTCCACATCTAGGGAGGTTAGCCACAGTGCCATGGGCTTTAAACTTCTTGATGACACTGCGCACGGAAGACACAGAAACATTCAGGTCTTTGGAGATGGACTTGTAGCCTTGAGATTGCTCATGCTTCCTCACAATTTGGTTTCTCAAGTCCTCAGACAGTTCTTTGGTCTTTTTTCTTTTCTCCATGCTCAATGTGGTACACACAAGGACCCAGGACAGAGGTTGAGTCAACTTTAATCCATGTTAACTGGCTGCAAGTGTGATTTAGTTATTGCCAACACCTGTTAGGTGCCACAGGTAAGTTACAGGTGCTGTTAATTACATGAATTAGAGAAGCATCACATGATTTTTCAAAGGGTGCCAATACTTTTGTCCACCCCCTTTTTTAGGTTTGGTGTGGAATTATATCCAATTTGGCTTTAGGACAATTCTTTTTGTGTTTTTTTCATTGAAGACAAATTAAATGAAGAGAATAATACCAAAGAATTTGTGATTGCAATCATTTTCAGGAAGAAACTGAGTATTATCGGACAGAGTTGCCAGGGTGCCAATACTTTTGGCCAGCACTGTATAAAGTTGCGGCTGAACAGTGAGCGACAGACTCAAACTGTTTTTTTTTAGATACAAATGGCCCAAAAGTGGATAATACAGAGGTTTGAACTGCAAAACCACACTTCTGTTTCTCTGGCCTACACCAGACTATTTTCAACAGATATATTTGTGTCTGAACAATCAGGGAGACACTAGTTTTTTTTTACCGCAAAAAATGCCAAAAGCAGGATAAAAGAGATTCTTTACCGTGGAACAGCAAAACCACTGTTATAATTTACTGGTGTATACCAGACTTTTTAAAATATATATATTTGCGGCTGAACAGTGAGCGACACACTCAAACTGTTTTTTTTTAGATACAAATTGCCCAAAAGTGGATAATACAGAGGTTTGAACCTTGGAACTGCAAAACCACAGTTCTGTTTCTCTGGCCTACATCAGACTATTTTCAACAGATATATTTGTGTCTGAACAATCAGGGAGACACTACTACAGTTTTTTTTTACAGCAAAAAATGCTAAAAGCAGGATAAAAGAGATTTTTTACCGTGGAACAGCAAAACCACAGTTATAATTTATTGGTGTATACCAGATTTTTTTAAAATATATATATATTTGCGGCTGAACAGTGAGCGACACACTCAAACTGTTTTTTTTTTAGATACAAATGGCCCAAAAGTGGTTTGAACCGTGGAACTGCAAAACCACACTTCTGTTTCTCTTGCCTACACCAGATTATTTTCAACAGATATATTTGTGTCTGAACAATCAGGGAGACACTATTACATTTTTTTTACGGCAAAAAAAGCCAAAAGCAGGATAATAGAGATTTTTTACTGTGGAACAGCAAAACCACAGTTATAATTTACTGGTGTATACCAGACTTTTTAAAATATATGTATTTGCGGCTGAACAGTGAGCGACACACTCAAATTGTTTTTTTTTAGATACAAATGGCCCAAAAGTGGATAATACAGAGGTTTGAACCGTGGAGCTTTAAAAACACACTTCTGTTTCCCTGGCCTACACCAGACTATTTTCAACAGATATATTTGTGTCTGAACAATCAGGGAGACACTATTACATTTTTTTTTACGGCAAAAAATACCAAAAGCTGGATAAAAGAGATTTTTACCATGGAACAGCAAAACCACAGTTATAATTTATTGGTGTATACCAGATTTTTTTAAAATATATATATTTGCGGCTGAACAGTGAGCGACACACTCAAACTGTTATTTTTTTTAGATACAAATGGCCCAAAATGGATAATACAGAGGTTTGAACCGTGTAACTGCAAAACCACACTTCTGTTTCTTTTACCTACACCAGACTATTTTCAACAGATATATTTGTGTCTGAACAATCAGGGAGACACTTTTACAGCTTTTTTTTTACGGCAAAAAAAGGCCAAAAGCAGGATAATAGAGATTTTTTACTGTGGAACAGCAAAACCACAGTTATAATTTACTGGTGTATACCAGACTATTTTAAATATATATATTTGCGACTGAACTGTGAGCGACACACTCAAACTGTTTTTTTTTAGATACAAATGGCCCAAAAGTGGATAATACAGAGGTTTGAACAGTGGAACTGCAAACCCACACTTCTGTTTCTCTGGCCTACACCAGACAATTTTAACAGATATATTTGTGTCTGAACAATCAGGGAGACACTATTACAGTTTTTTTTTTACGGCAAAAAATGCCAAAAGCAGGATAAAAGAGAATTTTTACCGTGGAACAACAAAACCATAGTTATAATTTATTGGTGTTTACCAGATTTTTTTAAATATATATTTGTAGCTGAACAGTGAGCGACACACTCAAACTGTTTTTTTTTTTTAGATACAAATGGCCCAAAATTGGATAATACAGAGGTTTGAACCGTTGAACTGCAAAACCACAATTCTGTTTCTCTGGCCTACACCAGACTATTTTCAATAGATATATTTGTGTCTAAACAATCAGGGAGACACTATTACAGTTTTTTTTTTACGGAAAAAAATGCCAAAAGCAGGATAATAGAGATTTTTTACTGTGGAACAGCAAATCCACAGTTATAATTTACTGGTGTATACCAGACTTTTTTAAATATATATATTTGCGGCTGAACAGTGAGCGACACACTCAAACTGTTTTTTTTTAGATACGAATGGCCCGAAAGAGGATAATACAGAGGTTTTAACCGTGGAACTGCAAAACCACAATGCTGTTTCTCTGGCCTACACCAGACTATTTTCAACAGATATATTTGTGTCTAAACAATCAGGGAGACACTATTACAGTTTTTTTTACGGCAAAAATGCCAAAAGCAGGATAAAAGAGATTTTTTACCGTGGAAAAGCAATACCACAGTTATAATTTATTGGTATATATCAGATTTTTTTAAATATATATATTTGCGGCTGAACAGTGATCAACACACTCACACTGTTTTTTTTTAGATACGAATGGCCCAAAAGGGGATAATTCAGAGGTTTGAACTACGCAACTGTAATACCACAATTATATTTCTCTGGCTTACACCAGACTATTTTCAACAGATATATTTGTGTCTGAACAATCAGGGAGACACTATTACAGTTATTTTTCTTACGGAAAAAATTGCCAAAAGCAGGATAAAAGATATTTTTTACCATGGAACAGCAAAACCACAGTTATAATTTAATGGTGTATACCAGACTTTTTTGAAAATATATAGTTGCGGTTGAACAGTGAGCGACACACTCAAACTCTATTTTTTTAAATACAATTGCCCCAAAAGTGGATAACAAAGAGGTTTGAACTGTGGAACTGAAAAACCACAATTCTGTTTCTCTGGCCTACACCAGACGATTTGCAACAGATATATTTGTGTCTGAACAATCAGAGAGACACTGTTACAGTTTTTTTTTTACGGCAAAAAATGCCAAAAGCAGGATGAAAGAGATTTTTTACCGTGGAACAGCAAAACCACTGTTATAATTTACTGGTGTATACCAGAATTTTTTAAATATATATATTTGCTGCTGAACAGTGAGCGACACACTCAAACTGTTTTTTTTTAGATACAAATGGCCCAAAAGTGGATAACACAGAGGTTTGAACCGTGGAACTGCAAAACCACACTTCTGTTTCTCTGGGCTACACCAGACTATTTTCAACAGATATATTTGTGTCTGAACAATCAGGGAGACACTATTACAGTTTTTTATTACCGCAAAAAATGCCAAAAGCAGGATAAAAGAGATTCTTTACCATGGAACAGCAAAACCACTGTTATAATTTACTGGTGTATACCAGACTTTTTTAAATATATATATTTTGCGGCAGAACAGTGAGCGACACACTCAAACTGTTTTTTTTTAGATACAAATTGCCCAAAAGTGGATAATACAGAGGTTTGAACCTTAGAACTGCAAAACCACAGTTCTGTTTCTCTGGCCTACACCAGACTATTTTCAACAGACATATTTGTGTCTGAACAATCAGGGAGACACTATTACAGGTTTTTTTTTACCGCAAAAAATGCCAAAAGCAGGATAATAGAGATTTTTTACCGTGGAACAGCAAAACCACAGTTATAATTTACTGGTGTATACCAGACTTTTTAAAATATATATAGTTGCGGCTCAACAGTGAGCGACAGACTCAAACTGTTTTTTTTTAGATACAAATGGCCCAAAAGTGGATAATACAGAGGTTTGAACCGTGGAACTGCAAAACCACACTTCTGTTTCTCTGGCATACACCAGACTATTTTCAACAGATATATTTGTGCTGAACAATCAGGGAGACACTACTATAGTTTTTTTTTACAGCAAAAAATGCCAAAAGCAGGATAAAAGAGATTTTTTACCGTGGAACAGCAAAACCACTGTTATAATTTACTGGTGTAAACCAGACTTTTTTCAATATATATATTTGCTGCTGAACAGTGAGCGACACACTCAAACAGTTTTTTTTTTAGATACAAATGGCCCAAAAGTGGATAACACAGAGGTTTGAACCGTGGAACTGCAAAACCACACTTCTGTTTCTCTGGCCTACACCAGACTATTTTCAACAGATATATTTGTGTCTGAACAATCAGGGAGACACTATTACAGTTTTTTTTACGACAAAAAATGCCAAAAGCAGGATAATAGAGATTTTTTACCGTGGAACAGCAAAACCACAGTTATAATTCACTGGTGTATACCAGACTTTTTTAAATATACAGTGCTGGTCAAAAGTATTGGCACCCCTGCAATTCAGTCAGATAATACTCAGTTTCTTCCTGAAAATGATTGCAATCACAAATTCTTTGGTATTATTCTCTTCATTTAATTTGCTTGCAAGGAAAAAATACAAAAGAGAATGAAACAAAAATCAAATCATTGATCATTTCGCACAAAACTCCAAAAAATGGCCGGACAAAAGTATTGCCTCCCTCAGCCTAATGCTTGGTTGCACAACCTTTATCCAAAATAACTGCAAGCAACCGCTTCCGGTAACCATCAATGAGTTTCTTACAATGCTCTGCTGGAATTGTAGACCATTCTTCTTTGGCAAACTGCTCCAGGTCCCTGATATTTGAAGGGTGCCTTCTCCAAACTGCCATTTTGAGATCTCTCCACAGGTGTTCTATGGGATTTAGGTCTGAACTCATTGCTGGCCACCTTAGAAGTCTCCAGTGCTTTCTCTAAAACCATTTTATAGTGCTTTTGGAAGTGTGTTTTGGGTCATTGTCCTGCTGGAAGACCCAGGACCTCTGAGGGAGACCCAGCTTTCTCACACTGGGCCCTACATTATGCTGCAAAATTTGTTGGTAGTCTTCAGACTTCATAATGCCATGCACACGGTCAAGAAGTCCAGTGCCAGAGGCAGCAAAGCAACCCCAAAACATCAGGGAACCTCCGCCATGTTTGACTGTAGGGACCGTGTTCTTTTCTTTGAATGCCTCTTTTTTTTCCTGTACACTCTATGTTGATGCTTTTTCCCAAAAAGCTCTACTTTTGTCTCATCTGACCAGAGAAAATTCTTCCAAAACGTTTTAGGCTTTCTCAGGTAAGTTTTGGCAAACTCCAGCCTGGCTTTTTTAGGTCTCGGGGTAAGAAGTGGGGTCTTCCTGGGTATCCTACCATACAGTCCCTTTTCATTCAGACGTCGACTGATAGTACGGGTTGACACTGTTGTACCCTCGGACTGCAGGGCAGCTTGAACTTGTTTGGATGTTAGTCGAGGTTCTTTATCCACCATCCGCACAATCTTGCGTTGAAATCTCTCGTCAATTTTTATTTTCCGTCCACATCTAGGGAGGTTAGCCACAGTGCCATGGGCTTTAAACTTCTTGATGACACTGCGCACGGAAGACACAGAAACATTCAGGTCTTTGGAGATGGACTTGTAGCCTTGAGATTGCTCATGCTTCCTCACAATTTGGTTTCTCAAGTCCTCAGACAGTTCTTTGGTCTTTTTTCTTTTCTCCATGCTCAATGTGGTACACACAAGGACCCAGGACAGAGGTTGAGTCAACTTTAATCCATGTTAACTGGCTGCAAGTGTGATTTAGTTATTGCCAACACCTGTTAGGTGCCACAGGTAAGTTACAGGTGCTGTTAATTACATGAATTAGAGAAGCATCACATGATTTTTCAAAGGGTGCCAATACTTTTGTCCACCCCCTTTTTTAGGTTTGGTGTGGAATTATATCCAATTTGGCTTTAGGACAATTCTTTTTGTGTTTTTTTCATTGAAGACAAATTAAATGAAGAGAATAATACCAAAGAATTTGTGATTGCAATCATTTTCAGGAAGAAACTGAGTATTATCGGACAGAGTTGCCAGGGTGCCAATACTTTTGGCCAGCACTGTATAAAGTTGCGGCTGAACAGTGAGCGACAGACTCAAACTGTTTTTTTTTAGATACAAATGGCCCAAAAGTGGATAATACAGAGGTTTGAACTGCAAAACCACACTTCTGTTTCTCTGGCCTACACCAGACTATTTTCAACAGATATATTTGTGTCTGAACAATCAGGGAGACACTAGTTTTTTTTTACCGCAAAAAATGCCAAAAGCAGGATAAAAGAGATTCTTTACCGTGGAACAGCAAAACCACTGTTATAATTTACTGGTGTATACCAGACTTTTTTAAATATATATATTTGCGGCTGAACAGTGAGCGACACACTCAAACTGTTTTTTTTTAGATACAAATTGCCCAAAAGTGGATAATACAGAGGTTTGAACCTTGGAACTGCAAAACCACAGTTCTGTTTCTCTGGCCTACATCAGACTATTTTCAACAGATATATTTGTGTCTGAACAATCAGGGAGACACTACTACAGTTTTTTTTTACAGCAAAAAATGCTAAAAGCAGGATAAAAGAGATTTTTTACCGTGGAACAGCAAAACCACAGTTATAATTTATTGGTGTATACCAGATTTTTTTAAAATATATATATATTTGCGGCTGAACAGTGAGCGACACACTCAAACTGTTTTTTTTTTAGATACAAATGGCCCAAAAGTGGTTTGAACCGTGGAACTGCAAAACCACACTTCTGTTTCTCTTGCCTACACCAGATTATTTTCAACAGATATATTTGTGTCTGAACAATCAGGGAGACACTATTACATTTTTTTTACGGCAAAAAAAGCCAAAAGCAGGATAATAGAGATTTTTTACTGTGGAACAGCAAAACCACAGTTATAATTTACTGGTGTATACCAGACTTTTTAAAATATATGTATTTGCGGCTGAACAGTGAGCGACACACTCAAATTGTTTTTTTTTAGATACAAATGGCCCAAAAGTGGATAATACAGAGGTTTGAACCGTGGAGCTTTAAAAACACACTTCTGTTTCCCTGGCCTACACCAGACTATTTTCAACAGATATATTTGTGTCTGAACAATCAGGGAGACACTATTACATTTTTTTTTACGGCAAAAAATACCAAAAGCTGGATAAAAGAGATTTTTACCATGGAACAGCAAAACCACAGTTATAATTTATTGGTGTATACCAGATTTTTTTAAAATATATATATTTGCGCCTGAACAGTGAGCGACACACTCAAACTGTTATTTTTTTTAGATACAAATGGCCCAAAATGGATAATACAGAGGTTTGAACCGTGTAACTGCAAACCCACACTTCTGTTTCTCTGGCCTACACCAGACAATTTTAACAGATATATTTGTGTCTGAACAATCAGGGAGACACTATTACAGTTTTTTTTTATGGCAAAAAATGCCAAAAGCAGGATAAAAGAGAATTTTTACCGTGGAACAACAAAACCATAGTTATAATTTATTGGTGTTTACCAGATTTTTTTAAATATATATTTGTAGCTGAACAGTGAGCGACACACTCAAACTGTTTTTTTTTTTTAGATACAAATGGCCCAAAATTGGATAATACAGAGGTTTGAACCGTTGAACTGCAAAACCACAATTCTGTTTCTCTGGCCTACACCAGACTATTTTCAATAGATATATTTGTGTCTAAACAATCAGGGAGACACTATTACAGTTTTTTTTTTACGGAAAAAAATGCCAAAAGCAGGATAATAGAGATTTTTTACTGTGGAACAGCAAATCCACAGTTATAATTTACTGGTGTATACCAGACTTTTTTAAATATATATATTTGCGGCTGAACAGTGAGCGACACACTCAAACTGTTTTTTTTTAGATACGAATGGCCCGAAAGAGGATAATACAGAGGTTTTAACCGTGGAACTGCAAAACCACAATGCTGTTTCTCTGGCCTACACCAGACTATTTTCAACAGATATATTTGTGTCTAAACAATCAGGGAGACACTATTACAGTTTTTTTTACGGCAAAAATGCCAAAAGCAGGATAAAAGAGATTTTTTACCGTGGAAAAGCAATACCACAGTTATAATTTATTGGTATATATCAGATTTTTTTAAATATATATATTTGCGGCTGAACAGTGATCAACACACTCACACTGTTTTTTTTTAGATACGAATGGCCCAAAAGGGGATAATTCAGAGGTTTGAACTACGCAACTGTAATACCACAATTATATTTCTCTGGCTTACACCAGACTATTTTCAACAGATATATTTGTGTCTGAACAATCAGGGAGACACTATTACAGTTATTTTTCTTACGGAAAAAATTGCCAAAAGCAGGATAAAAGATATTTTTTACCATGGAACAGCAAAACCACAGTTATAATTTAATGGTGTATACCAGACTTTTTTGAAAATATATAGTTGCGGTTGAACAGTGAGCGACACACTCAAACTCTATTTTTTTAAATACAATTGCCCCAAAAGTGGATAACAAAGAGGTTTGAACTGTGGAACTGAAAAACCACAATTCTGTTTCTCTGGCCTACACCAGACGATTTGCAACAGATATATTTGTGTCTGAACAATCAGAGAGACACTGTTACAGTTTTTTTTTTACGGCAAAAAATGCCAAAAGCAGGATGAAAGAGATTTTTTACCGTGGAACAGCAAAACCACTGTTATAATTTACTGGTGTATACCAGAATTTTTTAAATATATATATTTGCTGCTGAACAGTGAGCGACACACTCAAACTGTTTTTTTTTAGATACAAATGGCCCAAAAGTGGATAACACAGAGGTTTGAACCGTGGAACTGCAAAACCACACTTCTGTTTCTCTGGGCTACACCAGACTATTTTCAACAGATATATTTGTGTCTGAACAATCAGGGAGACACTATTACAGTTTTTTATTACCGCAAAAAATGCCAAAAGCAGGATAAAAGAGATTCTTTACCATGGAACAGCAAAACCACTGTTATAATTTACTGGTGTATACCAGACTTTTTTAAATATATATATTTTGCGGCAGAACAGTGAGCGACACACTCAAACTGTTTTTTTTTAGATACAAATTGCCCAAAAGTGGATAATACAGAGGTTTGAACCTTAGAACTGCAAAACCACAGTTCTGTTTCTCTGGCCTACACCAGACTATTTTCAACAGACATATTTGTGTCTGAACAATCAGGGAGACACTATTACAGGTTTTTTTTACCGCAAAAAATGCCAAAAGCAGGATAATAGAGATTTTTTACCGTGGAACAGCAAAACCACAGTTATAATTTACTGGTGTATACCAGACTTTTTAAAATATATATAGTTGCGGCTGAACAGTGAGCGACAGACTCAAACTGTTTTTTTTTAGATACAAATGGCCCAAAAGTGGATAATACAGAGGTTTGAACCGTGGAACTGCAAAACCACACTTCTGTTTCTCTGGCATACACCAGACTATTTTCAACAGATATATTTGTGCTGAACAATCAGGGAGACACTACTATAGTTTTTTTTTACAGCAAAAAATGCCAAAAGCAGGATAAAAGAGATTTTTTACCGTGGAACAGCAAAACCACTGTTATAATTTACTGGTGTAAACCAGACTTTTTTCAATATATATATTTGCTGCTGAACAGTGAGCGACACACTCAAACAGTTTTTTTTTTAGATACAAATGGCCCAAAAGTGGATAACACAGAGGTTTGAACCGTGGAACTGCAAAACCACACTTCTGTTTCTCTGGCCTACACCAGACTATTTTCAACAGATATATTTGTGTCTGAACAATCAGGGAGACACTATTACAGTTTTTTTTACGACAAAAAATGCCAAAAGCAGGATAATAGAGATTTTTTACCGTGGAACAGCAAAACCACAGTTATAATTCACTGGTGTATACCAGACTTTTTTAAATATACAGTGCTGGTCAAAAGTATTGGCACCCCTGCAATTCAGTCAGATAATACTCAGTTTCTTCCTGAAAATGATTGCAATCACAAATTCTTTGGTATTATTCTCTTCATTTAATTTGCTTGCAAGGAAAAAATACAAAAGAGAATGAAACAAAAATCAAATCATTGATCATTTCGCACAAAACTCCAAAAAATGGCCGGACAAAAGTATTGGCTCCCTCAGCCTAATGCTTGGTTGCACAACCTTTATCCAAAATAACTGCAAGCAACCACTTCCGGTAACCATCAATGAGTTTCTTACAATGCTCTGCTGGAATTGTAGACCATTCTTCTTTGGCAAACTGCTCCAGGTCCCTGATATTTGAAGGGTGCCTTCTCCAAACTGCCATTTTGAGATCTCTCCACAGGTGTTCTATGGGATTTAGGTCTGAACTCATTGCTGGCCACCTTAGAAGTCTCCAGTGCTTTCTCTAAAACCATTTTATAGTGCTTTTGGAAGTGTGTTTTGGGTCATTGTCCTGCTGGAAGACCCAGGACCTCTGAGGGAGACCCAGCTTTCTCACACTGGGCCCTACATTATGCTGCAAAATTTGTTGGTAGTCTTCAGACTTCATAATGCCATGCACACGGTCAAGAAGTCCAGTGCCAGAGGCAGCAAAGCAACCCCAAAACATCAGGGAACCTCCGCCATGTTTGACTGTAGGGACCGTGTTCTTTTCTTTGAATGCCTCTTTTTTTTCCTGTACACTCTATGTTGATGCTTTTTCCCAAAAAGCTCTACTTTTGTCTCATCTGACCAGAGAAAATTCTTCCAAAATGTTTTAGGCTTTCTCAGGTAAGTTTTGGCAAACTCCAGCCTGGCTTTTTTAGGTCTCGGGGTAAGAAGTGCGGTCTTCCTGGGTATCCTACCATACAGTCCCTTTTCATTCAGACGTCGACAGATAGTACGGGTTGAAACTGTTGTACCCTCGGACTGCAGGGCAGCTTGAACTTGTTTGGATGTTAGTCGAGGTTCTTTATCCACCATCCGCACAATCTTGCGTTGAAATCTCTCGTCAATTTTTATTTTCCATCCACATCTAGGGAGGTTAGCCACAGTGCCATGGGCTTTAAACTTCTTGATGACATTGCGCACGGAAGACACAGGAACATTTAGGTCTTTGGAGATGGACTTGTAGCCTTGAGATTGCTCATGCTTCCTCACAATTTGGTTTCTCAAGTCCTCAGACAGTTCTTTGGTCTTCTTTCTTTTCTCCATGCTCAATGTGGTACACACAAGGACACAGGACAGAGGTTGAGTCAACTTTAATCTATGTTAACTGGCTGCAAGTGTGATTTAGTTATTGCCAACACCTGTTAGGTGCCACAGGTAAGTTAGAGGTGCTGTTAATTACACGAATTAGAGAAGCATCACATGATTTTTCAAAGGGTGCCAATACTTTTGTCCACCCCCTTTTTTAGGTTTGGTGTGGAATTATATCCAATTTGGCTTTAGTACAATTCTTTTTGTGTTTTTTTCATTGAAGACAAATTAAATGAAGAGAATAATACCAAAGAATTTGTGATTGCAATCATTTTCAGGAAGAAACTGAGTATTATCGGACAGAATTGCCAGGGTGCCAATACTTTTGGCCAGCACTGTATAAAGTTGCGGCTGAACAGTGAGCGACAGACTCAAACTGTTTTTTTTTAGATACAAATGGCCCAAAAGTGGATAATACAGAGGTTTGAACTGCAAAACCACACTTCTGTTTCTCTGGCCTACACCAGACTATTTTCAACAGATATATTTGTGTCTGAACAATCAGGGAGACACTATTATAGTTTTTTTTTACCGCAAAAAATGCCAAAAGCAGGATAAAAGAGATTCTTTACCGTGGAACAGCAAAACCACTGTTATAATTTACTGGTGTATACCAGACTTTTTTAAATATATATATTTGCGGCTGAACAGTGAGCGACACACTCAAACTGTTTTTTTTTAGATACAAATTGCCCAAAAGTGGATAATACAGAGGTTTGAACCTTGGAACTGCAAAACCACAGTTCTGTTTCTCTGACCTACATCAGACTATTTTCAACAGATATATTTGTGTCTGAACAATCAGGGAGACACTACTACAGTTTTTTTTTACGGCAAAAAATGCTAAAAGCAGGATAAAAGAGATTTTTTACCGCGGAACAGCAAAACCACTGTTATAATTTACTGGTGTATACCAGACTTTTTAAAATATATATATTTGCTGCTGAACAGTGAGCGACACACTCAAACTGTTTTTTTTTTAGATACAAATGGCCCAAAAGTGGATAACACAGAGGTTTGAACCGTGGAACTGCAAAACCACACTTCTGTTTCTCTGGCCTACACCAGACTATTTTCAACAGATATATTTGTGTCTGAACAATCAGGGAGACACTATTACAGTTTTTTTTACCGCAAAATATGCCAAAAGCAGGATAAAAGAGATTTTTTACCGTGGAACAGCAAAACCA
Organism: Phyllobates terribilis; assembly: GCF_046119375.1. Classification (NCBI taxonomy): domain Eukaryota; kingdom Metazoa; phylum Chordata; class Amphibia; order Anura; family Dendrobatidae; genus Phyllobates; species Phyllobates terribilis. Next base: position 236,299,272 of record NW_027362772.1, read on the forward strand.
CAGTTATAATTTACTGGTGTATACCAGACTTTTTTGAATATATATAGTTGCGGCTGAACAGTGAGCGACACAATCAAACTGTTTTTTTTTTTAGATACGAATGGCCCAAAAGGGAATAATACAGAGGCTTGAACCGTGGAACTGCAATACCACAATTCTGTTTCTCTGGCTTACACCAGACTATTTTCAACAGATATATGTGTGTCTGAACAATCAGGGAGACACTATTACAGTTTTTTTTTTAAGGCAAAAAATACCAAAAGCAGGATAAAAGAGATTTTTTACCGTGGAACAGCAAAACCACTGTTATAATTTACTGGTGTATACCAGACTTTTTTGAATATATATATATTTGCGGTTGAACAGTGAGCGACACACTCAAACTGTTTTTTTTTTTAGATACAAATGGCCCAAAAGTGGATATTACAGAGGTTTGAACCGTGAAACTGCAAAACCACACTTCTGTTTCTCTGGCCTACACCAGACTATTTTCAACAGATATATTTGTGTCTGAACAATCAGGGAGACACCAAAAGGTTAATAAGACGGGTATTTGTACAGTGTGAAGGAGGAAAAAAAAAAGAGGAATTAGATGAAAAAAAAAGATTTTTCCTGGCCCCCGAGACCTGGAGATAAGTCCAGCAATTTCAGCAACAGGAGCACACAGGACTGTAATGCAGCGTTTGCTGGTATAACCACTGCGTCTCCTATACAGCCTGCCTGCCTGCCTGCCTGCCTGATATCTGGGATGGATTTTAGTCCTGAGAAGGACTGTTTGTTTGATCTGGAATCCCTTACAGACCCTACACTAACTATTTCGCAGTTTATATCTCTCCCTAAATCAGCAGCGCTGTCCCTACACTGTCTGATCCCAGCCATCTGTGTCCAAGATGGCGGCGCCCGGTTTTAAATACTCGAGGTGACGCTGTGCGGCCAGCCAATCAATGTAATGCCCCCAACCAACATGGCTGCGGCATTACAGTGACTGACTGGCAATCCCTGCATGTTCATTGGCTCTGTAAAGAGCGCCAAACATGCAGGGTGGAGATCCGAGCTCCCGCCCGAGTAACCCAGAAATGCTCGGTGCTCGCCGAACATCCCGAGTAGCGTGATGCTCGGGCGAGTACCGAGCAGTGTCGAGCATGTTCGCTCAACACTACCAAGGAATCGTTACCAAAGCACACTGTCATGATTCAGTAGAGAGTGACTGTACACTTTGGTCCCAAACCTCGACAACCCCTTTAACTAAACTGGCTCATACATTAAAAAAGTGTGTACATACTAAATAAAGCACAGTATAGCAAGAACAACATTACCAATGATAAAAATATATAAATATTTATAATATCGCCGCACCATGACCGCATATTACAGCTACATACTAATTAAATGTTTTCGCTATCTTGATACTTAATATAACACCACTTTATAGAGACCAATATTAGCATCATACAGTGACCATACTGTGGCAGATACCAGTTATACACTGGTGTTCTGCAAACTGCATGAGTCAGTGTAGCAGAGGTAAATCTAGTGACTCACTGTGACCCTTTCTCTAATTGCAGAAGCCTCTTTCCTTTTCTTCTTCATCCTGTTGAGACTGTTATGTTGATTTCATGTAGCCACAACTTGTGTCTGTGCAGTTTGCTGCCCAGACATCTTTGGTACCTCACTTTTACAGCACTTTTCCAACCTCACCACAAAATTCTTCCCATCCATAGTACTCCAGACAATTATGGTGACCCAGATGGTTGGATTGGTGTTCTTTCACTTGTATACAATAACAGCACTCCTTTTTAGTGTCCTTACAATCTCCACCTTGTAGGTGCGCCACATATTATTGATGCCTCGTTTAGTGCCCCACTTACAATAGTTATGCCCTTTGAAATGGGTTGACTAGTTGGAACAAGCTATCACCTCTTCCCATGATAGGCAATAATGTGGCACCCCAGGGGTCTGGTTTTCCACAGTAATGTAATGTTATGTCTGAGAGCAGGTGGGAGGTCCTTTGGTCAGGGATCCTGTGCATGCCACACCTCCTGCCCAGTCTTGGGAGGGGAAGAATTTCCCCTGTATAAACCCTGGGCTGAGGCAGGGTTAGTCAGTCAAGGAGAGTAGAGACAAGAAACAGCAGAAGGAATACTACTACGAGTCAGGGGCTGGCAGCTGCAGAGCTCGCCCTGACTGAGAAGCTTTCTTACCGGACCCGGCGTCCGAGGCTGTGGGGACTAACTCTTACCCAGCAGCAGAAGCCGACCGGCAGGGGATTTCAGGTCCTCAGGCCCAGAAACCCGAAGGCACGGTCACACGCGTGGGACCAGCACCGCCATCGTGGAGAGGAAGCCATTAGAAGGCCCCGAGTCACCGGCCATACGGGTGAGCACCACACGGTACACTCAGGGACGTGGGCTACTTATATCCGCTTCTAGCAAGGTAGCCAGAAGAGTACAGTCAGTTTGGGAGGCCTACAACTCCGCCTGGCCAGGGGAGATCCCATCTGCTCAAGGACTGACCAGGCCCCGTTCACTAGCAAGTACTCCGGGAGGGTCTATCGTTGTTACCAGTAAAGACCCTGAATTACACCGCACCGTCTGAGTGGTTCCTGCTACCCCCATCATCCACATCTGCTGCCCTGAGGCCATACCCCTCCCGTTGGGGGTTATACCATCTACGCTGCACCATCCATCCACCGGCCTCAGCGGACTGTCTTGCAGCGGCAGTTCCATAGCTGCATTCAACGGGTGGCGTAGTCGTCCTACATCTACCGCTGTTACATCGCCGCTCAGTTTGACTCCCTGGGCACGGACCGGGTCACCGCCACGAGACTACAACCCTCAAGAGATCCGGCTCCGGGTAAGCTCCCGCGTGCGCAACGCAGCGCGACACAGGCCCAGGGGCGCGTCAACTTTGGCGTAGTCGGTAGGATTTCGTGCCCGCAACCACCGGGTACTGCGTGCCTGAAAAAGAGACTTTTCAAACTTACCTGTGGTGAAGATTCCCGCCATCCGGCGCCATCTTCAGCCTTCTTCCCGCCATCGGTGAAGTTTCCCACCATCCGGTGCCATCTTCTGCCTTCTTCCCGCCTCCGTGGAGTTTTCCCGCCATTGGACGCCATCTTGAGGACGCCGCGCGGGAAGAAGAGGGGCGTGGACTCCGAAAGCGCGCGAGAACTGAAGCCCCGCCTCACGTCCGGACGTTGCGTAAGGTCCTGGAAGGAGCCCAGCAGACGCCGACGTCACAGGAGCGCGACGGAAGGTCCTCAACCCTGACGATCCACTGCGGAGCCGCGGCCTACGGAACAGGATCATCGCAAGGTAGGCCACGGTCCACTAGGGGGGAGGAAGATGTCGGATACGGAGGAGAGCTTCACTGCCTCAACCCCCGCCAGCCCTACCGCTGCTGCAGTTATGCCCTTCACCATGCCCTATATCCCGGGAGCAGCTTGGCTACCCCAGTACTCAGGGGAGTCACATACCCTGCATGACTTTAGAGAAAAGCTGGATAGCCTCTTCCAGGTGTACCCCCTCACAGAAGAGCAAAAAGTGAGCATCCTGGTGGCCCAACTAACCGGGGCAGCCAAAAGGGAAGTAAAATCCTGGCCACCTGGGAGGAAGACTGTCGCAGGGATACTAACCCGGCTGAAGGACACCTTTGATACCCGCACCTCAGCCGAGATTAAGCTTAGATTCTACGGGTGCAAGCAGCGAGCGTATGAGAGTATAAGGGACTATGCACTAAACCTACAAGAGGCCCTGAGGGCCATTAAGCAGACTGACCCTGATGGAGTGGGAAACGAGGACAGGCTGTTGACCGAACAGTTTAGAGAGGGACTGTATTGTAATACCCACCGAACCCAGTTGCGGGCAATGGCCTTACAGGATCCCCATCTGGGCTTTGCACAGTTCAAGGACAGAGCCATCCGGGTGCTCCGAGAACCGGCAACGGGTGGCGTTGTGACCCACAAGCGCCCTGCTATCACTTACCACCAGAAGGCGGCGCCCTTGTCGGCAGGGCCTGTGGGAGCTGATGCGCAGGCTTTGGACAATGACCCGGCTCCAGACCTACACCATCAGGTCCAAGAGCTAGCTAAGAGCGTTGCTGCGCTAACCCGAACTGTGCAGTCTTTACAGGCTTCCACCCCAGGGAAGATCCAGCTGGCATCCGGACCGGAGGACATCCCGTGGCGTCGACCAAGGAGGACCCCACCGGCCAGAGGAAGACCCAGTGACCGATACAGCGAGGACGGACGACCCATCTGCCGCCGCTGCAATCAACCTGGACATATGGCAAGGTACTGTTCTTTAAACGGGCACAACCTGGGGTAGAGGGCCAACCCCCAGGAAAAAGATCACCAGGCCCATCGAACTGGCGCGACAGATATGTGGGAGGACGTCCAGTCTTGCCTGTGGTACTGGATGGCATTCCCATGAGTGCCCTACTGGACACTGGGTCACAGGTCACCACCATCCCGTACGTGCTCTTTAAGCAGTACTGGAATGACTCGGATATTACCCGCTACCCTGACGACGACTTGAGTATCATCGCCAGCAATGGCCAGCCCGTGCCACAGATCGGATTTAAAGAGGTGACCATCAAAATCGGTAGAGTCGAACTGGCAGCACAGGGACTGATCATTGTAGATATTGACAAACATGAGAGTCACCCAAAAATAACTCTAGGAACTAATGTAATTGAAAATTGTCTTGCAGAGGTGATTTTCCTTTTACAGCAGGTTGCCAAGAACGCCAGCTCCGGCGAGCAGCGGGTGCTCCAGAAAGAGATCCGGGCACTGATGCGACGGCAACAGGTGGAACTCTCCGGCGGTGAGATTGGTAGCGTAAGAATGTGTGACCCTTTTCCTATTGCCATGCCCCCAAAAAGTGAAATGATGATTTGGTGCCGGGCAGCTATTGGTCTGAGAGGTAGAGATTACCAGGCAATGGTAGAACCAGTTTACTCGGACAGTAGGCCCACCATTTTGACAGCACGGGGGGTGGTTGATGTACGCCATGGGAGGGTGCCCGTTCGCATAATAAATATCGGGGAGAGGGAAGTGTACCTGCCCCGGTATGCCACGCTAGCCAAATTATATACCATTAACCAAAATTCTATACAATCTGTGGAACCCTTGCCTCCATCTCACCCGGAGGAAGGTAACGACTCTAAGAAAAACATGGAGGACTGGTGTCAGCAACTACATCTGGGTACTAACTCCACTCCCGCACACCAGAAACAAGGAGTCTATCGGGTGGTTCAGGAGTATGAGAGAGTGTTCAGTAAACACCCGTTAGACTTCGGGCGAGTCAAGGGGGTAGAACACCACATCCCCACGGGAGACCATCCTCCTATAAAAGAGAGGTATCGACCCGTACCCCCTGCCCACTACCAACACGCCAAGGGGATGCTTAGAGACATGAAGGAGGCTGGGGTGATCAGGGATAGCTGTAGCCCCTGGGCAGCTCCACTAGTCTTAGTCCGAAAGAAAGACAACACCATGAGGATGTGTGTAGATTACCGGAAAATCAATCGTATCACACACAAGGATGCGTACCCCTTACCAAGGATAGAGGAGTCATTGGCTGCTTTAAGATCTGCTAACTTCTTCTCTACCTTGGATCTCACTAGCGGGTACTGGCAGGTTCCTGTAGCAGAGGCGGACCGGGAGAAGACCGCATTCACCACCCCGATGGGACTTAGCGAGTTCACCTGCATGCCGTTCGGACTCTGCAACGCACCGGGAACCTTCCAACGACTAATGGAGTGTTGTCTGGGCCACAGAAACTTCGAGACGGTCCTGTTGTACCTGGACGATGTCATCGTATATTCCAAGACGTATGAGGACCACCTGAAACACCTGGCGGAAGTGTTCGAAGCTCTGGCAAGTTACGGCCTAAAGGTGAAACCCTCCAAGTGTCACCTCCTGAAACCAAAGGTGCAGTACCTGGGACACGTGGTGAGCGCTGACGGAGTGGCTCCCGACCCTGATAAGATCACCGCAATTAAGGAATGGCCAAGCCCCTCCAGCGTAAAAGAAGTGCGGCAGTTCCTCGGGTTGGTAGGCTACTACCGAAGGTTTATTCCCGGTTTCACCAAAAAGGCAGCACCTATGCAGGACCTCCTGATAGGCCAGTCCCGGAAGGCCAAGAACCAGAAGCCGCCCTTCAAATGGGAGGAGCTGGAAGAAGAGTCCTTCCGCCAGCTGAAGATGGCCCTCACGGGGGACGAAATCCTGGCGTACCCGGATTATAGCCAGCCCTTTATCCTCTACACCAACGCCAGTAACATCGGGCTAGGAGCCGTACTGTCCCAGATCCAGCAGGGGAAGGAACGAGTAATCGCCTACGCCAGCCGAAAACTGCGACCCACCGAAAGGAACCCCGAGAATTACAGCTCATTTAAGCTAGAGTTCCTGGCCGTAGTATGGGCAGTCACCGAGCGCTTTAAGCATTACCTCGCTTCTTCCCGGTTCACCGTGTACACGGATAACAACCCGTTGACACACCTGGACACGGCAAGACTCGGTGCCCTGGAGCAGAGGTGGATGGCCCGTCTGTCCAACTACGAGTTCACAATCAAATACCGGGCTGGACGCTCCAATACCAACGCGGATGCCCTGTCCAGGATGCCCAACCTGCCGGACGAAGGAGAAGATCCGGAGGGACTGGAAGAAGTTGAACTCCCTGCGTTCCACCGTCATGGGACTATCTAGTATTCCCACCGGGTAAGGAGTAAGCAGGCTGTTACGTTGAACCCCTTACCTCACTACAACTGGGCGGAAACGCAAGACAGCGACCCTGCCGTCCGACTGGTGAAGGAGATGCTGACTCGCCCGGAGGCTTGCCTTGAACCAGACGCTCCGGAGGAAGCCAAACAACTATGGGCAGAGAAGAGTCGACTGTTCCTTTACAAGGGGAAGTTGTGCCGCAGAATGGTTAACTCCCGGACGCATGAACTACTCTGGCAAGTAGTGGTGCCACGGAGGGACGCAGCCATGGTGATGGAGGCATACCACGACGGAGCTGGACACTTCGGGTGGAAGAAGCTGGAGTTCCTGCTGCGCGAGCGATTCCACTGGGTAGGCATGAGGGGAACCATTGAGAAGTGGTGCAGAGACTGTGGCCCGTGCAACCTGAGAATGAAGGACCGCGCCAGCCAGAAGACTCCCCTGCAGTCCATCGTCACCCGGCAACCGTTGGAACTGGTAGCCTTGGATCATGTAAAACTGACCCCAAGCAGAAGTGGCTACGTCTACGCGTTAACCATCGTGGATCATTACTCCCGGTTTCTGGTTGTCGTCCCCGTCAAGGACTTAATGGCTCAAACAGCAGCTAGAGCCTTCCAGCAGCACTTTTGCCGTCCACACGGGTACCCGGACCAAGTGCTGACGGACCAGGGACCTGCCTTTGAAGCGGAGGTCTTCCAGGAATTCTGCAATCTGTATGGCTGCCGGAAGATAAGGACGACACCCTACCATCCGCAAACTAATGGACTTTGTGAGAAAATGAACCAGGTGGTAATGGATCTTCTAAAAACGTTGCCCCTGGAAGAACGCAATCTGTGGCCTGAGAAGTTGCCCGATCTGGTGGACCTATACAACCACATCCCGGTAGGTTCCACCAACTGTACCCCGGCTTACCTAATGAGGGCAAGACCTGGTAAGTTACCTGTTGACCTGGAAATGGGAGTCCTGACACCCGAGGACACTTCACCAGAAACAGACTGGGACACAGAGAGGCAGCAGCAGTACCGGAGAGTACAGGAGAGCGTGGAGCAAAGTCTCTGTCAGGCTAGGGAAAGACAAGAGAAAACTTACAACCAGTATGCTCCGGCTGTTCCCCTGGTACCCGGAGAGCAGGTCTTGAAGAGGAAGAGACGGCTCCACAAGTTGGACGACCAGTGGGAGAAGGACCCGTACACCGTACTGCCCTCAAGCCACGAGAACCCGAAGGTTTGTACCATCAGTAAAGACGGAGGGGAAACCACAGCCATTGTATCCCGGGACCACCTGAAGAAGTGTCCCGAACAACTGAGGAACCCTGAAGAGGAACAAGAAGACCATCGACCCGTAGAGGAAAGGGAAGATATGGTTAGTACTGTGCTCGGGGATTTCCCTTGGTCTTGGACTCAAGTCAATGGTGCAGTTGTGGTACCCGTACTCACCTTCCTCCAACCAGCATCCCAAGCACCTACGGAGCAACAGGTAGAGCTGGAAGAACAGCTGGTCCAGGAGGCAGAAGACTCCACACAAGCAGAACAGGAGGATCAACCCTCTGCTTATAGTGAGCCTGCCGTACCCCTAGTGAGACAAAGAGCCGGTAGACAGCTGCCCAGTTTACCCTTGACAGCTCCTACACCCTGTAGTTCAGGGCCAGACAGTCAGCTCCGTAGGTCCACTAGGGCCACTAGAGGCCAGTTACCCGCACGCTGGAGGATTTGAAGTGTATAAATTGTTTTATTTATGTTTACCTGTGTATTGTTGCTTGTGTATAATTTTGTGTTTCCAGTTATTTTTAGGAATCCTTGGTGGATTTACCGGGAATCCTTGTACATAGTTGGAGCGTAACCCAGGATGGACTAGAGACTGTTAAGGACTCGGGGTAGGACAGACCCCTACCTGGTTACGTCTCCCTGTTTTGGTGAAATGGACACCTTGCTTTCTTCAAAGACTACACCCAGTTACGGACATGCCGTGACCACCTTTATGTGTTTCTTCTTATTGTACTATTATTGTTGTTATATCTTGTTATGTTTTTTCTAAAATATGTTTAGTCCCGGAGTACTAAATTTCACTAGGGGGGAATGTGGCACCCCAGGGGTCTGGTTTTCCACAGTAATGTAATGTTATGTCTGAGAGCAGGTGGGAGGTCCTTTGGTCAGGGATCCTGTGCATGCCACACCTCCTGCCCAGTCTTGGGAGGGGAAGAATTTCCCCTGTATAAACCCTGGGCTGAGGCAGGGTTAGTCAGTCAAGGAGAGTAGAGACAAAAAACAGCAGAAGCAATACTACTACGAGTCAGGGGCTGGCAGCTGCAGAGCTCGCCCTGACTGAGAAGCTTTCTTACCGGACCCGGCGTCCGAGGCTGTGGGGACTAACTCTTACCCAGCAGCAGAAGCCGACCGGCAGGGGATTTCAGGTCCTCAGGCCCAGAAACCCGAAGGCACGGTCACACGCGTGGGACCAGCACCGCCATTGTGGAGCGGAAGCCATTAGAAGGCCCCGAGTCACCGGCCATACGGGTGAGCACCACACGGTACACTCAGGGACGTGGGCTACTTATATCCGCTTCTAGCAAGGTAGCCAGAAGAGTACAGTCAGTTTGGGAGGCCTACAACTCCGCCTGGCCAGGGGAGATCCCATCTGCTCAAGGACTGACCAGGCCCCGTTCACTAGCAAGTACTCCGGGAGGGTCTATCGTTGTTACCAGTAAAGACCCTGAATTACACCGCACCGTCTCTGAGTGGTTCCTGCTACCCCCATCATCCACATCTGCTGCCCTGAGGCCATACCCCTCCCGTTGGGGGTTATACCATCTACGCTGCACCATCCATCCACCGGCCTCAGCGGACTGTCCTGCAGCGGCAGCTCCATAGCTGCATTCAACGGGTGGCGTAGTCGTCCTACATCTACCGCTGTTACATCGCCGCTCAGTTTGACTCCCTGGGCACGGACCGGGTCACCGCCACGAGACTACAACCCTCAAGAGATCCGGCTCCGGGTAAGCTCCTGCGTGCGCAACGCAGCGCGACACAGGCCCAGGGGCGCGTCAATAACATTAAGATCAGTGAGTGCCTGACCACTGGGACACCAACATGGTGCACTTTTATCCCCATTGGATGGAGCGGCGGTGCGCATGCTAAACCACTGCATCATTCATTCAAACAAATACAGCACTCGAAAGAAGCAGTTGAATGGTGAAGCAGTTGACCATTTGCACTTCCGCTCCACTCTAATGGGGGAAAAAATGCCCTAGAATCATAGAATCATAGAATGGTAGAGTTGGAAGGGACCTCCTGGATCATCTGGTCCAACCCCCTGCTCAAAGCAGGATTCACTAGATCATCTCAGACAGATGTCTGTCCAGCCTCTGTTTGAAGACGTCCATTGAAGGGGAACTCACCACCTCTCGTGGCAGCCTGTTCCACTCATTAATCACCCTAACTGTCAAAAAGTTTTTTCTAATATCTAATCTGTGTCTCCTCCCATTTAGTTTCATCCCATTGCTTCTAGTCTTTCCTTGTGCAAATGAGAATAAAGATGATCCTTCTACAATGTGACAGCCAAATGATGAGAATCCCAGTGGTTAGACAATAAAACTTCCCAATCTAAAACGTACCACTTATCCTGTAGATAATTGATAATGAAATGATGACTCATTTCAACCGGACAACTCCTTTAAGTTCCCACTCAATAAAAATGTCTACTAATTACTCCAATCCACAGTATTGCCTCCTTTTGTGACCCTGCAATAGTAATTGTGACCCCCATTTAGGCTACTGGTGGTGCTGCTTATTGTAATAATATTCCTTTTTTAAAGGTTCTACACAGTAATGCCTCCCTTTGTGCTTACTCAAGTATAATGTCTCCGCTTTATACCCCACGCAGTAGTATTGTACCGCATTTGCTCCCTACAATACAAGACATAGAGTCTCTTTAGTTTAACCCCATTAAACTCAATTGATACTCACCTAATCCTACACTTGTGATGTCCTGGGGTTTCTTCCTGTCTTGAGGATGCAGATACAGATACGGTTGCAAGTGGAGATTGCCTGGGAATCGGGGCGGCTGACCTCGGTAATGTAAGTCTTTACGAGTAACACTAGGCTATTGAGAGGGTTTATTTGATTGGATTTTGAAACCAGGATTTAGGAGCAACCAAAAGAGCCTGGGATGGAAAGGTTGCTTCCATACTCCAGTCAGCATCTTCCAGGCATAATAAGAGGCACCTGGGTTAGATTAGCCGTGTGTGTAGTGTTGGAGCTGGTGAAAGACCGTTAATGGTGGACAGTCTACGCTAGAGCCTGAGAAATGCCTGTAATATTAAGTTAATGAGACCGTTTGGATTTATTTTGCCTTACCCAGAGAAAAGACTGTTTTGTTATTAATTTGTGCTGAAGAAAGAACCATTTTTAAATCATTTGTGCTGAAGAAATGCTGTTTTCAGTTTGAAGCTGTAAAGTTTATGAAGGACAATAAACTTTATTTGTTTTGATATAATCACTCTGTGTTTGTGCGTATCCAAATGGCTACCAGTGAGCAGAAACCCCTTACAATATATATAGTCAGTTCCTAAGGTTATTTGGAAGGAGGAAAAATCAGTCAGAGTAAGGTCCTGAACAACTTTGACAAAGGCAAAATTGTTATGACTAGATATTTGGGTCCAAGATTTCCTTCAGGTGTGTTCCTGCCATTTAGTGATTAGTACATGCCAAAAGTGGTCCTGGGAGGGTTCTTTAAGTTCACTAGGGAGTAAAGACTAGCTCATCTGGTCTAGTCCCTTAGATCTATTGTAGTACATATTGTTCAAAAAGTTAACATTAACTCTAATAGAAAGGTTACGGAACACACAGAGTGTTTCAGTTTATCGTGTATGGGGCTGCCTAGATCTTTGCTCAACAGCAGAGCAAGACTATAGAGCAGCCGTAAAAGGTGACTTGGTCTGATGAATCATATGCAGTATATATAACTTTTGGACTATGTAGATAGCCAGAAGTGCTGATTACTTGGAGAAGAGGAAACACTATCAGAGATGAATGGATTGATTTCTGGGACTTTGGTCCAGCGTCCAGGTCAGTGGTACCTGGTGGTTAGATGGGAGGCTCATTAATCTCTTACCTTCCAGCGTCCTCAGCATGGCTTTTAAATAGCCATGGCTGGCAAAAAATCATCTTACGTCACATCGCACAGATGGCACTTGTACCATCCCTGACAAATCAAACGCTGCAGCGAGTTTGCCAAGAGGTAAGAAATTTGCACGACTCCCGTCTAGCTGCTTGGTACTACTGAACTGGATGCTTGACCGGAGTCCTGCAACGCAATCCTTTCATCTCTGAACACTACGATGCTCCTTGTGAAGAAAGCAAGTTGGTGGAGACAGTGTGATGCCTGGACAGTGTTTTGTCATAGTTTTAACCCTTCACACCAGGGCCATTTTCCATTTTTTCATTTTCGTTTTTTCCTCTCCTTCTTCCAAGAGCCATAACTTTTTTTATTTTTCTGGCCATATAGCCATATGACGGCTTGTTTTTTGCAGGACAAGTTGTACTTTTGAATGGGACTATTCTTTTTACCATACAGTGTCCTGGAAAATGGAAAAAAAAATTCCATGTATGATGAAATTGCAAAAAAAATTAATATCACAATTGTTTTTATATTTTTTTATTTACCATGTTCACTATTTGGAAAATCTGACCTGGCAATATGATTCTCCTGGTCAGTTCAATTACACAGATGCTAAACATGTATAGGCTTTTTTTTATTTAAGTGATGAAAAAAAATCGAAAATTTGTATGAAATTATTTTTTGCTTTTGTTGTCATTTTTCAAGAATCGTAGCATCTCCATTTTATGCGCACTGAGCTAATGTTTTTACTGATATCTTTTTGGGGGAGTTATATTATTTCGATTGCCTCATATTGCATTTTATTGCAATCTTGCGGCAGACAAAAAAATTTATTCTGGCATTTTGATTTTATTTCCCACTGCTCCTTTTACCGATTGGATTAGGCTATTTTATATTTTGATAAATCGGACATTTCTAAACTCAGCGATACTAAATACGTGTATTTTTTTTATTGTTTTATTTTCAATGGGGCAAAAGGAGGGTGATTTTTTACTTTTGTGGGGATTTTTTCATATTTTTTTAAAACTTTTTAAACACTTTTTACTGTATTTGTTAGTCCCCTTAGGGGACTTGAAGCTATGATCGTTTGATCGCTTGTGCGATAGCTAGCAGTGCTTTACCACTGCTGGGTATAGAAGAAATCATGAGTTCCTACTTATGTCGACCAGTGGAGGACATAAAGATTGTGATGGCAAGAATGGGGGTCATCAGCAGACTCCCAGCTGTCATGACAACCCATCAGGATCCTGCGATTATGTCACAGGCGCCGATGGGAGAGTGAAATGACCCCCCCTTCCTCTGTCGGCATGTGTTAAATCTCGCTGTCAGAGATTGACAGTGGGATTTAACAGGTTAGCAGCTGCTGTCAGCGCACTGTCCCACCCGCAGCTGTTAAAGGCACATGATGGCTGATTACAGTGGGTGCAGAAAGTATTCAGACCCCTTTCCATTTTTCACTTTGCTTCATTGCAGCCAATTGGTAAATTCTAAAAAGTTCATTTTTTTCTCATTAAAGTACACTCTGCACCCCATCTTGACTGAAAAAAAACAGAAATGTAGAAATTTTTGCAAATTTATTAAAAAAGAAAAACTGAAATATCACATGGTCAAACGTATTCAGACCCTTTGCTCAGTACTGAGTAGAAGCACCCTTTTGAGCTAGTACAGCCATGAGTCTTCTTGGGAATGATGCAACACGTTTTTCACACCTGTATTTGGGGATCCTCTGCCATTCTTCCTTGCAGATCCTCTCCAGTTCCAACAGGTTGGATGGTGAACGTTGGTGGACAGCCATTTTCAGTTCTCTCCAGAGATGCTCAATTGTGTTTAGGTCAGGGCTCTGACTGGGCCAGTCAAGAATGGTCGCAGAGTTGTTCTGAAACCACTCCTTTGTTATTTTAGCTGTGTGCTTATGGTCATTGTCTTGTTGGAAAGTGAACCTTCGGCCAAGTCTGAGGTCCAGAGCACTCTGGAAGAGGTTTTCATCCAGGATATCTCTGTACTTGGCTGCATTCATGTTTCCTTCAATTGCAACCAGTCGTCCTGTCCCTGCAGCTGAAAAACACCCCCATAGCATGATGCTGCCACCACCATGTTTCACTGTTGGGATTGTATTGGGCAGGTAATGAGCAGTGCCTGGTTTTCTCCACACATACCGTTTAGAATTATCACCAAAAAGTTCTATCTTCGTCTCATCAGACCAGAGAATCTTATTTCTCTTAGCCTGGGAGTCCTTCATGTGTTTTTGAGCAAACTCTATGCGGGCTTTCATGTGTCTTGCACTAAGGAGAGGCTTCCGTCGGGCCATTCTGCCATAAAGACCCGACTGGTGGAGGGCTGCAGTGATAGTTGACTTTGTTGAACTTTCTCCCATCTGCCTACTGCATCTCTGGAGCTCAGCCACAGTGATCTTGGGGTTCTTCGTTACCTGTCTCACCAAGGCTCTTCTCCCACGATCGCTCAGTTTGGCTGGATGGCCAAGTCTAGGAAGTCTTCTGGTGGTCCCAAACTTCTTCCATTTAAGGATTATGGAGGGCACTGTGCTCTTAGGAGCCTTGAGTAATGAAGAAATTCTTTTGTAACCTTGGCCAGATCTGTGCTTTGCCACAATTATGTCTCTGAGCTCCTTGGGCAGTTCCTTTGAGCTCATGATTCTCATTTCGTCTGACATGCACTGTGAGCTGTGAGGTCTTATATAGACAGGTGTGTGCCTTTCCAAATCAAGTCCTATCAGATGGACTCCAATGAAGGAGTAGAACCATCTCAAGGAGGATCACAAGGAAATGAACAGCGTGTGACTTAAATATGAGTGTCTGAGCAAAGGGTCTGAATACTTATGACCATGTGATATTTCATTTTTTTCTTTTTTAACAGCTTCCAGACTGCCCACTGTACATAAACGTCGGCGCTGCCTGGGCTCTGTGCAGCGCCAACGTTTATGAACGGTCGGTGGTCCCGCAGCCCTCAGGATCCCCAGGGTCCTGCAAGCACTGCGGGTGCAGTGCAGAGCGACAGCTCTGACAAGGGACATCATCAGGACCTGATTGGATCAGGTCCCAATGATGTTAACCCTTTGCTATCTTCTTAATGCCGTGATCTATAGTGATTGCGGCATTTAGAAGATAGTGAGAGGAGAGGGGTCGTCCACTTACCTCTCCGACGGCCCCCTGATGTCTTACTGGACCTGCCATTGTCATGGCAGCCGGAGGTGACATGCTCACATTTATCCTGCGCTCTGCGCTGAGCACTTAAACCAGAGATTCCGTGTAAATCTCTGAAATACGTGATTCAGACGGAACCCATGACGGAAGATTCCCTGTAATGAGGTAGATATAGGCCACTGTGGATACCGTCTGACCTGTGATCCCACGGTGTCAGTGTTTTTAGGCGTGCATAAAAGTGCGGTTTGCCACAGTTTTGTGCACTTCTGAAAAAAAGGACACCGCTAAACAGAGGCCAGACGGAGTCCAGAGTAACTCTGCTGCCTCATTACAGTGAATGGATCCCGCAGGGGTTTCATCTGAATTACATCACTTGGAAATTTAGATGGAAACCCCGATGTAAGTGCTCAGCCTACAGCACCAGACAAATGTTACGTAAAATGTTCCCAATAAAAGCTTCAACTCATTCCTAAAAAAAAGCTAGTCCCCACTCCGGTCCGTCATCTGTTAAAAATATAAGGGACTTCCAAGTTACTGGTAGCAGAAAGGCTCTGGAAAAACGAAATGGCCCTTGGTCCCCAAAAGAAACTCAGAAAATTTTGTGCTCCCAAATCCAAATGCCTATTCTACAATAATTTGTTCTCCAATTGTTAAATAGAGCTCCGTCCCTCCCAGATCTCGCCATATGGCTAAGCGGTACGATACAGCCACATATGGGGTATTGCCACTTTTAGAAGAAATTGTGTGACACATTTCGGCACCATTTTTACCCATTGCCCTGTGTGAAAATGTAAAATCTAAGGGTAAAACATTTTTTTGTGGTAAAAATATAATTATGTTTTCTTCACTGTCCAATGGTATAAATTTAAAAATTTAAAAATACTCACTACTTCCCTAGATGAATTCCTTGAGAGGTGTAGTTTACAAAATGGGGTCACTTGTGGGGGTTTCTGCTGTTTCAGCATGTCAGCGACTCTACAAATGTAACATGGTGTCTGCAACCTATCCCAGCCAACATAGCGCTCCTTTCTCTTCCGAACCCTGCCATACACCAAAGCAGTGGTTTTCCACCACATATGGGGTATCGACGTACTCAAGAGAAATTGCACAACAAATTTCATGGTGCAATTTCTCCTGTTATCCTTATGATAATGCAAAATTGGGGGATGAAAAACATTTTTTGTGGGAAAAATGTGAAAATTTTATTTTTACGGCTCAATATTATAAGCTTCTGTGAAGCACTTGGGGGTGCAAGGTGCTCACCACACATCTAGATAAGTTCCCTAAGGGGTCTAGTTTCCAAAATGGTGTCACTTGTGGGGGGTTTCCACTGTTTAGGCACATTAGGGGCTCCCCAAATGCGACATGGCGTCCGCTAATTATTCAAGCAAATTTTACATTCAAAAAGTCAAATGGCACTCCTTACCTTCCAAACCCTTCCGTGCACCCAAACAGTAGTTCTCCACCACATATGGGGTATCGACGTACTCAAGAGAAATTGCACAACAAATTTCATGGTGCAATTTATCCTATTACCCTTATGATAATACAAAATTAAGGGCTGAAAAATGTTTTTGTTGGAAAAATGTGAAAATTTTATTTTTACAGCTCAGTATTATAAACTTCTGTGAAGCACCTTGGGGTTCAAGGTGCTCACCACACATCTAGATAAGTTCCCTAAGGGGTCTAGTTTCCAAAATGGTGTCACTTGTGGGGGGTTTCCACTGTTTAGGCACATTAGGGGCTCCCCAAATGCGACATGGCATCCTCTAATTATTCAAGCAAATTTTACATTCAAAAAGTCAAATGGCGCTCCTTCCCTTTCGAACCCTGCAGTGTGCCCAAACAGTGGTTTTCCCTCACACATGGGGTATCAGCACGCTCATGAGAAATCGCACTACAAATTGTGTAGTCCATTTTTTCCAGTTACCCTTGTGAAAATAAAAAAATTAGGTCTAAAATAACATTTTTGTGAAAAAAAGTTAAATGTTCATTGTTTTCTTCCTCATTCCAAAAATTCCTGTGAAACACCTGAAGGGTTAATAAACTTCTTGAATGTGGTTTTGAGCACCTTAAGAGGTGCAGTTTTTAGAATGGTGTCACTTTTGGGTATTTTCTGTCATAAAGGCCCCTCAAAGTCGCTTCAAATAAGATGTGGTCTCTAAAAAAATGTTTTTGTAAATTTTGTTGGAAAAATGAGAAATCGCTGGTCAACCCTTATAGATTCCTAACAAAAAAAAAGTTGGTTCCAAAATTGTGCTGATGTAAAGTAGACATGTGGAAAATGTTATTTATTAACTATTTTGTGTGACATATCTCTCTGATTTAAGGGCATGAAAATTCAAAGTTTAAAAATTGAAAAATTTTCAAAATTTTTGCCAAATTTCTGATTTTTTCACAAATAAATGCAAGTGATATCGAACAAATTTTACCACTATCATGAAGTACAATATGTCACGAAAAAACAATCTCAGAATCAGGGGAATCGGTTGAAGCGTTCCAGAGTAATTACTTCATATAGTGACAGTGGTCAGAATTGAAAAAATTGGCCTGGTCACGAAGGCAAAAACAGGCTCTGGCGCGAAGTGGTTAATACATTTGCAAAAATTTCTACATTTCTATTTTTTTTCAGTAAAGATGGGGTGCTGAGTGTACTTTAATGAGAAAAAAATTAACTTTTTAGAAGAGTGAAAAATTTAAGGGGGTCTGAATACTTTCTGTACGCACTGCATATGCAGGATCAGCATGTGAACCCGCATGAAAGGCATATGACACAACATATGACGCAAATATACGTCATGTGTTTTCAAGGGGTTAATGTAGTACTTGACACTAGAGATGAGCGTTGTTCTACTCGAACTGTTCGCCAATCTCAAATTCGAGCTGTTTTGGGCGGTGTTCGAGCCGTTCGGCGAACACGAACGATTTGAGAAAAATTCGGCTGTTCGAGGTTATGTTCGATAACTGTTCGTGCACCAAAATCATAACTGGATTTTTTCTCAGTAATGATGAAAATTAATGTTAATACGCAGTTTGAGTGTACAGCGGGGTGGGGGGAGGGGCAGGGGATGGATCTCTGCAGGAATAATGAAGATCTCCATTTTTTTTTCTATTTCCCGCATTTGCAGTGGGGAGGTGCAGTCTGTCAGCCTATCAGCAGCGCACACACGGAGCGAACTGCTGTTTTTCACACAAGCAAGGGCATGTGTCATTGGCAATGTATGTCACATGTCCTTGCCCTATAAGACCAAGCCATTTTCCCCGTCGCCACCATTTTCTCACTGCTGCAGCTGCGTGTTAGACGGCACCGCTGTTGCTGTGTGCGCTATACCTTGTTAATTTCAAGCCAATTTTCGCACAAATCTACAGATAGCTTGGGAGTAGGGAATAGTTGTGATTGCAGTCCTTTTAAGGACTAGGTTACAGCATTTCCTACGATTTTTATCAGGCAGGTCTGTGCTCTTAAATAGATAGATTGTGGGAGTAAAGACTAATTGTAATTGCAGTCCTTTTCAGGACTAGGTTACATCAGTTCCTATCAGTTTTTGCCAGGCAGGTCTGTGCCAGTGCTGTGCAAGTTTTTTTCACAGCATTTGGCTGAATCTAGCAAAGCTAATCCTTTTTGGCCTATTGCAGAGTGTGTTAGTCAGTGGAGTAGCCTATCTGTGTTGCAAGATATACCACCTGTGTATAGAATACCAATTTTCTTACTGCACCTAGTGAAGTAAAATCTTTTGGGCATAGCATCATTCTATTAGTCCATCTATACTGACCTCCATCAGGTTGCAAATTAAAAATAATTTTTATCTGCATCTACCTCTGAAAAAATATTTGGGCTTCTAGCTGTGTGTGGGACTTTCTCTATTAGTCCATCTATACTGACCTCCATCATGTTGCAAACTGAATATAATTTTTTTCTGAATCTAGCTCTGAAAAAATATTTGGCCTTCTAGCAGTGTGTGGGACTTTGTCTATTAGTCCATCTATACTGACCTCCATCAGGTTGCAAACTGAATATATTTTTTTTTCTGCATCTACCTCTGAAAAAATATTGGGCTTCTAGCTGTGTGTGGGACTTGTTCTATTAATCCATCTATACAGACCTCCATCAGGTTGCAAACTGAATATATTTTTTTTCTGCATCTACCTCTGAAAAAATATTGGGCTTCTAGCTGTGTGTGGGACTTGTTCTATTAATCCATCTATACAGACCTCCATCAGCTTGCAAACTGAATATAATTTTTTTCTGCATCCAGCTCTGAAAAAATATTTGGCCTTCTAGCAGTGTGTGGGACTTTCTCTATTAGTCCATCTATACTGACCCCCATCAGGTTGCAAATTCAAAATAATTTTTATCTGCATCTAGCTCTGAAAAAATATTTGGCCTTCTAGCAGTGTGTGGGACTTTCTCTATTAGTCCATCTATACTGACCTCCATCAGGTTGCAAACGGAATATAATTTTTTTCTGCATCTAGCTCTGAAAAAATATTTGGCCTTCTAGCAGTGTGTGGGACTTTCTCTATTAGTCCATCTATACTGACCTCCATCAGGTTGCAAATTAAAAATAATTTTTATCTGCATCTAGCTCTGAAAAAATATTTGGCCTTCTAGCAGTGTGTGGGACTTTCTCTATTAGTCCATCTATACTGACCTCCATCAGGTTGCAAATTAAAAATATTTTTTATCTGCATCTAGCTCTGAAAAAATATTTGGCCTTCTAGCAGTGTGCGGGACTTTCTCTATTAGTCCATCTATACTGACCTCCATCAGGTTGCAAATTAAAAATAATTTTTATCTGCATCTACCTCTGAAAAAATATTTGGGCTTCTAGCTGTGTGTGGGACTTGTTCTATTAGTCCATCTATACTGACCTCCATCAGGTTGCAAACTGAATATAATTTTTTTCTGCATCTAGCTCTGAAAAAATATTTGACCTTCTAGCAGTGTGTGAGACTTTCTCTATTAGTCCATCTATACTGACCTCCATCAGGTTGCAAATTAAAAATATATATTTTTTCTGCATCTACCTCTGAAAAAATATTGGGCTTCTAGCTGTGTGTGGGACTTGTTCTATTAATCCATCTATACAGACCTCCATCAGGTTGCAAACTGAATATAATTTTTTTCTGCATCTACCTCTGAAAAAATATTTGGCCTTCTAGCAGTGTGTGGGACTTTCTCTATTAGACCATCTATACTGACCCCCATCAGGTTGCAAATTCAAAATAATTTTTATCTGCATCTAGCTCTGAAAAAATATTTGGCCTTCTAGCAGTGTGTGGGACTTTCTCTATTAGTCCATCTATACTGACCTCCATCAGGTTGCAAATTAAAAATAATTTTTATCTGCATCTACCTCTGAAAAAATATTTGGGCTTCTAGCTGTGTGTGGGACTTGTTCTATTAGTCCATCTATACTGACCTCCATCAGGTTGCAAACGGAATATAATTTTTTTCTGCATCTAGCTCTGAAAAAATATTTGGCCTTCTAGCAGTGTGTGGGACTTTCTCTATTAGTCCATCTATACTGACCTCCATCAGGTTGCAAATTAAAAATAATTTTTATCTGCATCTAGCTCTGAAAAAATATTTGGCCTTCTAGCAGTGTGTGGGACTTTCTCTATTAGTCCATCTATACTGACCTCCATCAGGTTGCAAATTAAAAATATTTTTTATCTGCATCTAGCTCTGAAAAAATATTTGGCCTTCTAGCAGTGTGCGGGACTTTCTCTATTAGTCCATCTATACTGACCTCCATCAGGTTGCAAATTAAAAATAATTTTTATCTGCATCTACCTCTGAAAAAATATTTGGGCTTCTAGCTGTGTGTGGGACTTGTTCTATTAGTCCATCTATACTGACCTCCATCAGGTTGCAAACTGAATATAATTTTTTTCTGCATCTAGCTCTGAAAAAATATTTGACCTTCTAGCAGTGTGTGAGACTTTCTCTATTAGTCCATCTATACTGACCTCCATCAGGTTGCAAATTAAAAATATATATTTTTTCTGCATCTACCTCTGAAAAAATATTGGGCTTCTAGCTGTGTGTGGGACTTGTTCTATTAATCCATCTATACAGACCTCCATCAGGTTGCAAACTGAATATAATTTTTTTCTGCATCTACCTCTGAAAAAATATTTGGGCTTCTAGCTGTGTGTGGGACTTGTTCTATTAGTCCATCTATACTGACCTCCATCAGGTTGCAAACTGAATATAATTTTTTTCTGCATCTAGCTCTGAAAAAATATTTGGCCTTCTAGCAGTGTGTGGGACTTGTTCTATTAGTCCACCTATACTGACCTCCATCAGGTTGCAAACTGAATATATTTTTTTTTCTGCATCTACCTCTGAAAAAATATTTGGGCGTCTAGCTGTGTGTGGGACTTGTTCTATTAGTCCATCTATACTGACCTCCATCAGGTTGCAAATCGAATATAATTTTTTTCTGCATCTAACCCAGCCAATATTTTTGGCCTAATACCACAGTTTGGCCACTCAGCTCTGCTCGGTTCCCATCCATTGTTTTTTTGTGCAAACAACTCCAGAGTTGTGAATTAGATAACCACCAAAATGAGTGGAAAAAGGCCTGCTGCTGGTGGAAAGGGGTATAGGCGTGTTGGGAAGGGGAAAAAAGGTTGTGTCCGTGGGGTAGGTATTAAAGCAACAGTAACATCTGCAGAAGAAAGACCATCTTCCAGCCAAACTAAAATGTCTGCTTCTTTTAGCGGACAATGTGATAAGATCCCTTTCTTACGGCCACACCAATCGCTACAAATTCCAGATGAGGCACAAAAACAGCAGGTGCTTCAACGGATATCAAGTGCTCCTTTAAGTGGGCTCTCCTCCACATCAACTTCAACATCACAAATACTCCAGTCCTCCAAGGTGTCACCCCAATCGCACTTGCTTCCTCACAGCTCCCAAATCTCCAGCTGCCCGTCTGAGTATGAGGTAGAACAGATGGTTGATTCTGCAGAGCTGTTTACTCATACTATAGCCTGGGAATCAGAGGTCGACTCCAGCGCTTCTGTGAATCCAGACGAGGAAATGATCTGCACTGAAGCCCAGAATCTTTGAGTCGGATCCAGGACCAGACGCAGAAGGTTCTGACCATAATGTAGACCCTCATTCCCAAACTGTAACTCCTGTTGGTGGAGACAATGAGGAAGACGATGATGAGACTCAAATACCTGATTTGAGCGACAACTTTCGTTTTTTGTCAGGGCAGGAACAGGTTGGCTCTGAGGACGACGGGTGTGATAACGCACAGGGTGATGATGATGAGGTTGGAGATCCCACTTACTGTCAACCCACAGTCAGCCAAGAGATGAGGTCAGCAGAGGAGGTGGAGGAAGATGCTAGTGACGACGAGGTCAGGTTGCGCCTTCCTGGACAGAGACGTAGTACTGGAAGCACGTCAACAACTGCATCCTCAAGCACAACTCTGCCTCTCACCACAAGTCGTGGTGGCTCTTCAGGTCGCATGGGTGCTAAGCCTTGCATAGCCTGGGCATTTTTTCAGATCGATAAAGATGACCCAACTCGTGTTATCTGTAACATTTGTCAGCAAAAGCTAAGTAGAGGCCAAAAAATATATAGTTTGAGTACTTCATGCATGAACCGGCACATGGACATGAAGCATAAGTTGCAGTGGGAAGCTCAGTGTGCTACAATGCGGCCTAGCCGGCCGGGCCAACCACCGTCTTCCGTATGTTGTGCATCCGCGGCCTCTTCATCCTCTGTGACTGGGGGGACAGCAGACCTGCCACCTCTTTACCCGCAACGGCCAGCGTGATTGGCAGGTCATCATTTTCTTTGGAGGTGGTAACACCAGCTGGTGTTGAGTAGAGATGAGCGTTGTTCTACTCGAACTGTTCGCCAATCTCAAATTCGAGCTGTTTTGGGCGGTGTTCGAGCCATTCGGCGAACACGAACAATTTGATAAAATTTCGGCTGTTCGAGGTTATGTTCGATAACTGTTCGTGCACCAAAATCATAACTGGATTTTTTCTCAGTAATGATGAAAATTAATGTTAATACGCAGTTTGAGTGTACAGCGGGGTGGGGGGAGGGGCAGGGGATGGATCTCTGCAGGAACAATGAAGATCTCCATTTTTTTTTCTCTTTCCCGCATTTGCAGTGGGGAGGTGCAATCTGTCAGCCTATCAGCAGCGCACACACGGAGCGAAGTGCTTTTTTTCACACAAGCAAGGGCATGTGTCATTGGCAGTGTATGTCACATGTCCTTGCCCTATAAGACCAAGCCATTTTCCCCGTCGCCACCATTTTCTCACTGCTGCAGCTGCGTGTTAGACGGCACCGCTGTTGCTGTGTGCGCTATACCTTGTTAATTTCAAGCCAATTTTCGCACAAATATACAGATAGCTTGGGAGTAGGGAATAGTTGTGATTGCAGTCCTTTTAAGGACTAGGTTACAGCATTTCCTACGACTTTTATAAGGGAGGTCTGTGCTCTTAAATAGATAGGTTGTGGGAGTAAAGACTAATTGTAATTGGAGTCCTTTTCAGGACTAGGTTACATCAGTTCCTATCAGTTTTTGCCAGGCCGGTCTGTGCCAGTGCTGTGCAAGTTTTTTTCACAGCATTTGGCTGAATCTAGCAAAGCTAATCCTTTTTGGCCTATTGCAGAGTGTGTTAGTCAGTGGAGTAGCCTATCTGTGCTGCAAGATATACCACCTGTGTATAGAATACCAATTTTTTTACTGCACCTAGTGAAGTAAAATCTTTTGGGCATAGCATCATTCTATTAGTCCATCTATACTGACCTCCATCAGGTTGCAAATTAAAAGTAATTTTTATCTGCATCTACAGTACCTCTGAAAAAATATTTGGGCTTCTAGCTGTGTGTGGGACTTGTTGTATTAGTCCATCTATACTGACCTCCATCAGGTTGCAAACTGAATATATTTTTTTCTGCATCTACCTCTGAAAAAATATTTGGGCTTCTAGCTGTGTATGGGTCTTGTTCTATTAATCCATCTATACTGACCTCCATCAGGTTGCAAACTGAATATAATTTTTTTCTGCATCTAGCTCTGAAAAAATATTTGGCCTTCTAGCAGTGTGTCGGACTTTCTCTATTAGTCCATCTATACTGACCTCCATCAGGTTGCAAATTAAAAATAATTTGTATCTGCATCTACAGTACCTCTGAAAAAATATTTGGGCTTCTAGCTGTGTGTGGGACTTGTTGTATTAGTCCATCTATACTGACCTCCACCAGGTTGCAAATTACAAATAATTTTTATCTGCATCTACAGTACCTCTGAAAAAATATTTGGGCTTCTAGCTGTGTGTGGGACTTGTTGTATTAGTCCATCTATACTGACCTCCATCAGGTTGCAAACTGAATATATTTTTTTCTGCATCTACCTCTGAAAAAATATTTGGGCTTCTAGCTGTGTGTGGGACTTGTTGTATTAGTCCATCTATACTGACCTCCATCAGGTTGCAAATTAAAAATAATTTGTATCTGCATCTACAGTACCTCTGAAAAAATATTTGGGCTTCTAGCTGTGTGTGGGACTTGTTGTATTAGTCCATCTATACTGACCTCCATCAGGTTGCAAACTGAATATATTTTTTTCTGCATCTACCTCTGAAAAAATATTTGGGCTTCTAGCTGTGTATGGGTCTTGTTCTATTAATCCATCTATACTGACCTCCATCAGGTTGCAAACTGAATATAATTTTTTTCTGCATCTAGCTCTGAAAAAATATTTGGCCTTCTAGCAGTGTGTCGGACTTTCTCTATTAGTCCATCTATACTGACCTCCATCAGGTTGCAAATTAAAAATAATTTGTATCTGCATCTATAGTACCTCTGAAAAAATATTTGGGCTTCTAGCTGTGTGTGGGACTTGTTGTATTAGTCCATCTATACTGACCTCCATCAGGTTGCAAATTACAAATAATTTTTATCTGCATCTACAGTACCTCTGAAAAAATATTTGGGCTTCTAGCTGTGTGTGGGACTTGTTGTATTAGTCCATCTATACTGACCTCGATCAGGTTGCAAATTAAAAATAATTTGTATCTGCATCTACAGTACCTCTAAAAAAATATTTGGGCTTCTAGCTGTGTGTGGGACTTGTTGTATTAGTCCATCTATACTGACCTCCATCAGGTTGCAAATTAAAAATAATTTTTATCTGCATCTACAGTACCTCTGAAAAAATATTTGTGCTTCTAGCTGTGTGTGGGACTTGTTGTATTAGTCCATCTATACTGACCTCCATCAGGTTGCAAACTGAATATATTTTTTTCTGCATCTACCTCTGAAAAAATATTTGGGCTTCTAGCTGTGTGTGGGTCTTGTTCTATTAATTCATCTATACTGACCTCCATCAGGTTGCAAACTGAATATGATTTTTTTCTGCATCTAGCTCTGAAAAAATATTTGGCCTTCTAGCAGTGTGTGGGACTTTCTCTATTAGTCCATCTATACTGACCTCCATCAGGTTGCAAACGGAATATAATTTTTTTCTGCATCTAGCTCTGAAAAAATATTTGGCCTTCTAGCAGTGTGTGGGACTTTCTCTATTAGTCCATCTATACTGACCTCCATCATGTTGCAAATTAAAAATAATTTTTATCTGCATCTAGCTCTGAAAAAATATTTGGCCTTCTAGCAGTGTGTGGGACTTTCTCTATTAGTCCATCTATACTGACCTCCATCAGGTTGCAAATTAAAAATATTTTTTATCTGCATCTAGCTCTGAAAAAATATTTGGCCTTCTAGCAGTGTGCGGGACTTTCTCTATTAGTCCATCTATACTGACCTCCATCAGGTTGCAAATTAAAAATAATTTTTATCTGCATCTACCTCTGAAAAAATATTTGGGCTTCTAGCTGTGTGTGGGACTTGTTCTATTAGTCCATCTATACTGACCTCCATCAGGTTGCAAACTGAATATAATTTTTTTCTGCATCTAGCTCTGAAAAAATATTTGACCTTCTAGCAGTGTGTGAGACTTTCTCTATTAGTCCATCTATACTGACCTCCATCAGGTTGCAAATTAAAAATATATATTTTTTCTGCATCTACCTCTGAAAAAATATTGGGCTTCTAGCTGTGTGTGGGACTTGTTCTATTAATCCATCTATACAGACCTCCATCAGGTTGCAAACTGAATATAATTTTTTTCTGCATCTACCTCTGAAAAAATATTTGGCCTTCTAGCAGTGTGTGGGACTTTCTCTATTAGTCCATCTATACTGACCCCCATCAGGTTGCAAATTCAAAATAATTTTTATCTGCATCTAGCTCTGAAAAAATATTTGGCCTTCTAGCAGTGTGTGGGACTTTCTCTATTAGTCCATCTATACTGACCTCCATCAGGTTGCAAATTAAAAATAATTTTTATCTGCATCTACCTCTGAAAAAATATTTGGGCTTCTAGCTGTGTGTGGGACTTGTTCTATTAGTCCATCTATACTGACCTCCATCAGGTTGCAAACGGAATATAATTTTTTTCTGCATCTAGCTCTGAAAAAATATTTGGCCTTCTAGCAGTGTGTGGGACTTTCTCTATTAGTCCATCTATACTGACCTCCATCAGGTTGCAAATTAAAAATAATTTTTATCTGCATCTAGCTCTGAAAAAATATTTGGCCTTCTAGCAGTGTGTGGGACTTTCTCTATTAGTCCATCTATACTGACCTCCATCAGGTTGCAAATTAAAAATATTTTTTATCTGCATCTAGCTCTGAAAAAATATTTGGCCTTCTAGCAGTGTGCGGGACTTTCTCTATTAGTCCATCTATACTGACCTCCATCAGGTTGCAAATTAAAAATAATTTTTATCTGCATCTACCTCTGAAAAAATATTTGGGCTTCTAGCTGTGTGTGGGACTTGTTCTATTAGTCCATCTATACTGACCTCCATCAGGTTGCAAACTGAATATAATTTTTTTCTGCATCTAGCTCTGAAAAAATATTTGACCTTCTAGCAGTGTGTGAGACTTTCTCTATTAGTCCATCTATACTGACCTCCATCAGGTTGCAAATTAAAAATATATATTTTTTCTGCATCTACCTCTGAAAAAATATTGGGCTTCTAGCTGTGTGTGGGACTTGTTCTATTAATCCATCTATACAGACCTCCATCAGGTTGCAAACTGAATATAATTTTTTTCTGCATCTACCTCTGAAAAAATATTTGGGCTTCTAGCTGTGTGTGGGACTTGTTCTATTAGTCCATCTATACTGACCTCCATCAGGTTGCAAACTGAATATAATTTTTTTCTGCATCTAGCTCTGAAAAAATATTTGGCCTTCTAGCAGTGTGTGGGACTTGTTCTATTAGTCCACCTATACTGACCTCCATCAGGTTGCAAACTGAATATATTTTTTTTTCTGCATCTACCTCTGAAAAAATATTTGGGCGTCTAGCTGTGTGTGGGACTTGTTCTATTAGTCCATCTATACTGACCTCCATCAGGTTGCAAATCGAATATAATTTTTTTCTGCATCTAACCCAGCCAATATTTTTGGCCTAATACCACAGTTTGGCCACTCAGCTCTGCTCGGTTCCCATCCATTGTTTTTTTGTGCAAACAACTCCAGAGTTGTGAATTAGATAACCACCAAAATGAGTGGAAAAAGGCCTGCTGCTGGTGGAAAGGGGTATAGGCGTGTTGGGAAGGGGAAAAAAGGTTGTGTCCGTGGGGTAGGTATTAAAGCAACAGTAACATCTGCAGAAGAAAGACCATCTTCCAGCCAAACTAAAATGTCTGCTTCTTTTAGCGGACAATGTGATAAGATCCCTTTCTTACGGCCACACCAATCGCTACAAATTCCAGATGAGGCACAAAAACAGCAGGTGCTTCAACGGATATCAAGTGCTCCTTTAAGTGGGCTCTCCTCCACATCAACTTCAACATCACAAATACTCCAGTCCTCCAAGGTGTCACCCCAATCGCACTTGCTTCCTCACAGCTCCCAAATCTCCAGCTGCCCGTCTGAGTATGAGGTAGAACAGATGGTTGATTCTGCAGAGCTGTTTACTCATACTATAGCCTGGGAATCAGAGGTCGACTCCAGCGCTTCTGTGAATCCAGACGAGGAAATGATCTGCACTGAAGCCCAGAATCTTTGAGTCGGATCCAGGACCAGACGCAGAAGGTTCTGACCATAATGTAGACCCTCATTCCCAAACTGTAACTCCTGTTGGTGGAGACAATGAGGAAGACGATGATGAGACTCAAATACCTGATTTGAGCGACAACTTTCGTTTTTTGTCAGGGCAGGAACAGGTTGGCTCTGAGGACGACGGGTGTGATAACGCACAGGGTGATGATGATGAGGTTGGAGTTCCCACTTACTGTCAACCCACAGTCAGCCAAGAGATGAGGTCAGCAGAGGAGGTGGAGGAAGATGCTAGTGACGACGAGGTCAGGTTGCGCCTTCCTGGACAGAGACGTAGTACTGGAAGCACGTCAACAACTGCATCCTCAAACACAACTCTGCCTCTCACCACAAGTCGTGGTGGCTCTTCAGGTCGCATGGGTGCTAAGCCTTGCATAGCCTGGGCATTTTTTCAGATCGATAAAGATGACCCAACTCGTGTTATCTGTAACATTTGTCAGCAAAAGCTAAGTAGAGGCCAAAAAATATATAGTTTGAGTACTTCATGCATGAACCGGCACATGGACATGAAGCATAAGTTGCAGTGGGAAGCTCAGTGTGCTACAATGCGGCCTAGCCGGCCGGGCCAACCACCGTCTTCCGTATGTTGTGCATCCGCGGCCTCTTCATCCTCTGTGACTGGGGGGACAGCAGACCTGCCACCTCTTTACCCGCAACGGCCAGCGTGATTGGCAGGTCATCATTTTCTTTGGAGGTGGTAACACCAGCTGGTGTTGAGTAGAGATGAGCGTTGTTCTACTCGAACTGTTCGCCAATCTCAAATTCGAGCTGTTTTGGGCGGTGTTCGAGCCATTCGGCGAACACGAACAATTTGATAAAATTTCGGCTGTTCGAGGTTATGTTCGATAACTGTTCGTGCACCAAAATCATAACTGGATTTTTTCTCAGTAATGATGAAAATTAATGTTAATACGCAGTTTGAGTGTACAGCGGGGTGGGGGGAGGGGCAGGGGATGGATCTCTGCAGGAACAATGAAGATCTCCATTTTTTTTTCTCTTTCCCGCATTTGCAGTGGGGAGGTGCAATCTGTCAGCCTATCAGCAGCGCACACACGGAGCGAAGTGCTTTTTTTCACACAAGCAAGGGCATGTGTCATTGGCAGTGTATGTCACATGTCCTTGCCCTATAAGACCAAGCCATTTTCCCCGTCGCCACCATTTTCTCACTGCTGCAGCTGCGTGTTAGACGGCACCGCTGTTGCTGTGTGCGCTATACCTTGTTAATTTCAAGCCAATTTTCGCACAAATATACAGATAGCTTGGGAGTAGGGAATAGTTGTGATTGCAGTCCTTTTAAGGACTAGGTTACAGCATTTCCTACGACTTTTATAAGGGAGGTCTGTGCTCTTAAATAGATAGGTTGTGGGAGTAAAGACTAATTGTAATTGGAGTCCTTTTCAGGACTAGGTTACATCAGTTCCTATCAGTTTTTGCCAGGCCGGTCTGTGCCAGTGCTGTGCAAGTTTTTTTCACAGCATTTGGCTGAATCTAGCAAAGCTAATCCTTTTTGGCCTATTGCAGAGTGTGTTAGTCAGTGGAGTAGCCTATCTGTGCTGCAAGATATACCACCTGTGTATAGAATACCAATTTTTTTACTGCACCTAGTGAAGTAAAATCTTTTGGGCATAGCATCATTCTATTAGTCCATCTATACTGACCTCCATCAGGTTGCAAATTAAAAGTAATTTTTATCTGCATCTACAGTACCTCTGAAAAAATATTTGGGCTTCTAGCTGTGTGTGGGACTTGTTGTATTAGTCCATCTATACTGACCTCCATCAGGTTGCAAACTGAATATATTTTTTTCTGCATCTACCTCTGAAAAAATATTTGGGCTTCTAGCTGTGTATGGGTCTTGTTCTATTAATCCATCTATACTGACCTCCATCAGGTTGCAAACTGAATATAATTTTTTTCTGCATCTAGCTCTGAAAAAATATTTGGCCTTCTAGCAGTGTGTCGGACTTTCTCTATTAGTCCATCTATACTGACCTCCATCAGGTTGCAAATTAAAAATAATTTGTATCTGCATCTACAGTACCTCTGAAAAAATATTTGGGCTTCTAGCTGTGTGTGGGACTTGTTGTATTAGTCCATCTATACTGACCTCCACCAGGTTGCAAATTACAAATAATTTTTATCTGCATCTACAGTACCTCTGAAAAAATATTTGGGCTTCTAGCTGTGTGTGGGACTTGTTGTATTAGTCCATCTATACTGACCTCCATCAGGTTGCAAACTGAATATATTTTTTTCTGCATCTACCTCTGAAAAAATATTTGGGCTTCTAGCTGTGTGTGGGACTTGTTGTATTAGTCCATCTATACTGACCTCCATCAGGTTGCAAATTAAAAATAATTTGTATCTGCATCTACAGTACCTCTGAAAAAATATTTGGGCTTCTAGCTGTGTGTGGGACTTGTTGTATTAGTCCATCTATACTGACCTCCATCAGGTTGCAAACTGAATATATTTTTTTCTGCATCTACCTCTGAAAAAATATTTGGGCTTCTAGCTGTGTATGGGTCTTGTTCTATTAATCCATCTATACTGACCTCCATCAGGTTGCAAACTGAATATAATTTTTTTCTGCATCTAGCTCTGAAAAAATATTTGGCCTTCTAGCAGTGTGTCGGACTTTCTCTATTAGTCCATCTATACTGACCTCCATCAGGTTGCAAATTAAAAATAATTTGTATCTGCATCTACAGTACCTCTGAAAAAATATTTGGGCTTCTAGCTGTGTGTGGGACTTGTTGTATTAGTCCATCTATACTGACCTCCATCAGGTTGCAAATTACAAATAATTTTTATCTGCATCTACAGTACCTCTGAAAAAATATTTGGGCTTCTAGCTGTGTGTGGGACTTGTTGTATTAGTCCATCTATACTGACCTCGATCAGGTTGCAAATTAAAAATAATTTGTATCTGCATCTACAGTACCTCTAAAAAAATATTTGGGCTTCTAGCTGTGTGTGGGACTTGTTGTATTAGTCCATCTATACTGACCTCCATCAGGTTGCAAATTAAAAATAATTTTTATCTGCATCTACAGTACCTCTGAAAAAATATTTGTGCTTCTAGCTGTGTGTGGGACTTGTTGTATTAGTCCATCTATACTGACCTCCATCAGGTTGCAAACTGAATATATTTTTTTCTGCATCTACCTCTGAAAAAATATTTGGGCTTCTAGCTGTGTGTGGGTCTTGTTCTATTAATTCATCTATACTGACCTCCATCAGGTTGCAAACTGAATATGATTTTTTTCTGCATCTAGCTCTGAAAAAATATTTGGCCTTCTAGCAGTGTGTCGGACTTTCTCTATTAGTCCATCTATACTGACCTCCATCAGGTTGCAAATTAAAAATAATTTGTATCTGCATCTACAGTACCTCTGAAAAAATATTTGGGCTTCTAGCTGTGTGTGGGACTTGTTGTATTAGTCCATCTATACTGACCTCC
Source organism: Phyllobates terribilis (assembly GCF_046119375.1). Taxonomy (NCBI): domain Eukaryota; kingdom Metazoa; phylum Chordata; class Amphibia; order Anura; family Dendrobatidae; genus Phyllobates; species Phyllobates terribilis. The sequence continues at coordinate 236,330,909 of NW_027362772.1, forward strand.
ATCAGGTTGCAAATTAAAAATAATTTTTATCTGCATCTACAGTACCTCTGAAAAAATATTTGGGCTTCTAGCTGTGTGTGGGACTTGTTGTATTAGTCCATCTATACTGACCTCCATCAGGTTGCAAACTGAATATATTTTTTTCTGCATCTACCTCTGAAAAAATATTTGGGCTTCTAGCTGTGTGTGGGACTTGTTGTATTAGTCCATCTATACTGACCTCCATCAGGTTGCAAATTAAAAATAATTTGTATCTGCATCTACAGTACCTCTGAAAAAATATTTGGGCTTCTAGCTGTGTGTGGGACTTGTTGTATTAGTCCATCTATACTGACCTCCATCAGGTTGCAAATTAAAAATAATTTTTATCTGCATCTACAGTACCTCTGTAAAAATATTTGGGCTTCTAGCTGTGTGTGGGACTTGTTGTATTAGTCCATCTATACTGACCTCCATCAGGTTGCAAACTGAATATATTTTTTTCTGCATTTACCTCTGAAAAAATATTGGGCTTCTAGCTGTGTGTGGGTCTTGTTCTATTAATCCATCTATACTGACCTCCATCAGGTTGCAAACTGAATATAATTTTTTTCTGCATCTAGCTCTGAAAAAATATTTGGCCTTCTAGCAGTGTGTCGGACTTTCTCTATTAGTCCATCTATACTGACCTCCATCAGGTTGCAAATTAAAAATAATTTTTATCTGCATCTACAGTACCTCTGAAAAAATATTTGGGCTTCTAGCTGTGTGTGGGACTTGTTGTATTAGTCCATCTATACTGACCTCCATCAGGTTGCAAATTAAAAATAATTTGTATCTGCATCTACAGTACCTCTGAAAAAATATTTGGGCTTCTAGCTGTGTGTGGGACTTGTTGTATTAGTCCATCTATACTGACCTCCATCAGGTTGCAAACTGAATATATTTTTTTCTGCATCTACCTCTGAAAAAATATTTGGGCTTCTAGCTGTGTGTGGGACTTGTTGTATTAGTCCATCTATACTGACCTCCATCAGGTTGCAAATTAAAAATAATTTGTATCTGCATCTACAGTACCTCTGAAAAAATATTTGGGCTTCTAGCTGTGTGTGGGACTTGTTGTATTAGTCCATCTATACTGACCTCCATCAGGTTGCAAATTAAAAATAATTTTTATCTGCATCTACAGTACCTCTGAAAAAATATTTGGGCTTCTAGCTGTGTGTGGGACTTGTTGTATTAGTCCATCTATACTGACCTCCATCAGGTTGCAAACTGAATATATTTTTTTCTGCATCTACCTCTGAAAAAATATTGGGCTTCTAGCTGTGTGTGGGTCTTGTTCTATTAATCCATCTATACAGACCTCCATCAGGTTGCAAACTGAATATATTTTTTTCTGCATCTACCTCTGAAAAAATATTTGGCCTTGTAGCAGTGTGTCGGACTTTCTCTATTAGTCCATCTATACTGACCTCCATCAGGTTGCAAACTGAATATATTTTTTTCTGCATCTAACCCAGCCAATAGTTTTGGACTAATACCACAGTTTGGCCACTCAGCTCTGCTCGGTTACCATCCATTGTTTTTTTGTGCAAACAACTCCAGAGTTGTGAATTAGTTAACCACCAAAATGAGTGGAAAAAGGCCTGCTGCTGGTGGAAAGGGGAATAGGCGTGTTGGGAACGGGAAAAAAGGTTGTGTCCGTGGGGTAGGTGTTAAAGCAACAGTAACATCTGCAGAAGAAAGACCATCTTCCAGCCAAACTAAAATGTCTACTTCTTTTAGCGGACAATGTGATAAGATCCCTTTCTTACGGCCACGCCAATCGCTACAAATTCCAGATGAGGCACAAAAACAGCAGGTGCTTCAACGGATATCAAGTGCTCCTTTAAGTGGGCTCTCCTCCACATCAACTTCAACATCACAAATACTCCAGTCCTCAAAGGTGTCACCCAAATCGCACTTGCTTCCTCACAGCTCCCAAATCTCCAGCTGCCCGTCTGAGTATGAGGTAGAACAGATGGTTGAGTCTGCAGAGCTGTTTACTCATACTATAGCCTGGGAATCAGAGGTCGACTCCAGCGCTTCTGTGAATCCAGACGAGGAAATGATCTGCACTGATGCCCAGAATCTTTATGAGTCGGATCCAGGACCAGACGCAGAAGGTTCTGACCATAATGTAGACCCTCATTCCCAAACTGTAACTCCTGTTGGTGGAGACAATGAGGAAGACGATGATAAGACTCAAATACCTGATTGGAGCGACAACTTTAGTTTTTTGTCAGGGCAGGAACAGGTTGGCTCTGAGGACGACGGGTGTGATAACACACAGGGTGATGATGATGAGGTTGGAGATCCCACTTACTGTCAACCCACAGTCAGCCAAGAGATGAGGTCAGCAGAGGAGGTGGAGGAAGATGCTAGTGACGACGAGGTCAGGTTGCGCCTTCCTGGACAGAGACGTAGTACTGGAAGCACGTCAACAACTGCATCCTCAAACACAACTCTGCCTCTCACCACAAGTCGTGGTGGCTCTTCAGGTCGCATGGGTGCTAAGCCTTGCATAGCCTGGGCATTTTTTCAGATCGATAAAGATGACCCAACTCGTGTTATCTGTAACATTTGTCAGCAAAAGCTAAGTAGAGGCCAAAAAATACATAGTTTGAGTACTTCATGCATGAACCGGCACATGGACATGAAGCATAAGTTGCAGTGGGAAGCTCAGTGTGCTACAATGCGGCCTAGCCGGCCGGGCCAACCACCGTCTGCCATATCTTGTGCATCCGCGGCCTCTTCATCCTCTGTGACTGGGGGGACAGCAGTCACACCTGTTTTGGGGCGCAGACCTGCCACTTCTTTACCCGCAACAGCCAGCGTGATTGGCAGGTCATCATTTTCTTTGGCGGTGGTAACAGCAGCTGGTGTTGAGCGCTGTCCGACATCGATAGCACCACCTTTGGATCAAGGCAACCTAACATGTCCGCCTGCATCTTCCTCACAGACCGGCAGTTTGCCGGGGACACCCTTATCAACCCCGTCTAAGCACAATAGCCAGCCCTCGGTCCCTCAGATGTGGACAAGTAAAAGACCATTTCCTCCTAGCCATGAGAAAGCTAAGAGGTTGAATTTCACCATCTGCAAGCTCTTGGCTACAGAAATGCTGCCTTTCCGCCTGGTGGACACAGAGGATTTTCGAGACCTTATGTCCGTCGCAGTGCCCCAGTACCAGATGCCCAGTCGGCACTACTTCTCAAAGAAAGGTGTGCCTGCGCTCCACCAGCATGTCGCACACAACATCACCGCTTCTTTGAGAAACTCTGTGTGTGACAGGGTGCATTTCACCACAGACACTTGGACGAGTAGGCATGGACAGGGGCGTTACATGTCGCTGACTGGGCACTGGGTAACTATGGTGACAGCAGGACAAGGGGCTGCTGTCCAAGTCTTGCCGTCCCCACGAGTTGTGCGTCAATCCTCTTTATGTCAAAGTTCCTCCACTGCTTCTGCCTCCTCAACCTCCTCTCGGTCTTCCACCTGCCCCCAAAGCCTGTCTGGTCATGCCACAAGCTTTCTAACTGCGCAGAAGGGATCCTGCACACCTCCTTACTATGCTGGCAGTAGGGCTCAACGTCATCAGGCGGTTTTTACATTGAAATGTCTGGGAAATGTGAGTCACACAGCTGAGGAGTTGTGGTCAGCTCTGGAGAACCAATTTCATGAATGGTTGTCTCCACTGGACCTGAAACCAGGGAAGGCCGTGTGCGACAATGCTGCAAACCTGGGTGCGGCCCTTCGCCGGGGCAATGTCACACACGTGCCTTGTATGGCTCACGTGTTGAACCTGGTTGTCCAGCAATTTTTAGCCCACTATCCCAGACTAGATGGCCTTCTGCAGAGGGCACGGTCGCTGTGTGCTCACTTCCGCCGTTCGCATCCCGCAGCTCAGCGACTTACATCTCTACTGAAGTCGTTGGGCCTGCCACTTCACCGGCTAAAATGCGATGTGCCTACCCGGTGGAATTCAACTCTGCACATGTTGCAGCGACTGTGGCAGCACCGACAAGCCCTGGTGCAATACGTTCTGACGTATAGCCTGGGCCAACGAGATTCAGAGGTGGGGCAAATCACGCTGGAGGAGTGGTCTCAGATCAGGGACCTATGCACCCTTCTGCACAGTTTTGAAATGGCGACGAAGATGTTTAGTGCTGACGATGCCATTATCAGCATGACTATTCCGGTGATTTACATGCTGGAGCACATGTTAAACAGAATTCGGAGTCAGGTGGTGGCACAAGAGGAGGTGGAGGAAGTAGAGGAGGAGGAGTTATATGCGGAAGGGCTAACATCTGCAAGGTCCAGACGGTCGGCAGCACCAAGGCGGCAGGCATGTGAGGGTGGGGGAGATGGTTTTACCTGGGCGCATGGTAGCAGCCAAACTAGTGAGGAAGGTGCAGGAGCCCAGGAAGAAGTGGAGGACGAACTGATGGAAGACTCATCAGATGAGGGAGACCTTGATCACATTTCTGCTGTGCGAGGTTGGGGGGAGAGGACAGAGGAAGGAAGCATGATTGTTACCTCGCCACCAACACAACAGGGACTTGGTGCTCCTGGATGCGCAACACACATGAGTGCCTTCTTGCTGCACTACCTGCAACATGACCCTCGAATTGTGAGAATTAGAAATAATCCTGACTACTGGGTTGCCACACTGTTAGATCCCCGGTACAAAAGTAAATTTGCAGAAATTATTCCTGCCATAGAAAGGGATGCACGCATGCAGGAGTATCAGCAGAGACTGTTGCAGAATCTTACATGTGCTTTTCCACAAAACACCAGTGGTGCACGTAGTGAGTCTCACAGTTCCAACTTGCCAACCGTGGGACCGTCAAGTGTTCAGCACTCAAACCGTAACAGAACCACAGTATCTGCTGGTAACATCAATTTTGCGGAATCATTTCACCACTTTTTTAACCTATCCTTTGCAAGGCCACAGGAGACAAGAAGTGTGACACATAGTCAACGCCTAGAGACGATGGTACAGGAGTATCTCCAAGTAAACATTGAAGCCATGACTGTGTCACTGGACCCTTGCTCTTTTTGGGCTTCAAATCTGGATAAATGGCCGGAGCTAGCCACTTACGCCTTGGAGATCTTGTCATGCCCCGCAGCCAGCTTTCTGTCTGAACGTGTGTTCAGCGCTGCTGGTCGTGTGCTGACAGATAAGCGCACGCGGCTCTCCATTGATAATGTAGACAGACTCACGTTCATAAAGATGAACAAATCATGGATCCGAAACGACTTTTCTACCCCTGTGTCATCCTGGGGAGAGTAAAAGCTTGATGATTGGTTAAAATCACCCTACCAACCGTTTTAAGCTTTCAAATTACTAATCATGTTTATCTGTATCTTGGCTGGAAAATAATTTGGGCTTTGTAGCAGTGTGCAGCACTGATTCTATTAGGCCATCTATAATAAGCTCCACCAGATTTAAAATTACTAATCATGTTTATCTGTATCTTGGCTGGAAAATAATTTGGGCTTTGTAGCAGTGTGCAGCACTGATCCTATTAGGCCATCTATACTAAGCTCCACCAGATTTAAAATTAATAATAATTTTTAGCTGCATCTAGCCCGGAAAATAATTTTGGGGCTCCGAGATGCGCAAGACACATAAGTGCCTTCTTGCTGCACTACCTGCAACATGACCCTCATATTGTCAGAATTCGAAGTAATCATGACTACTGGGTTGCCACACTCTTAGATCCCCCAAACTTTTCGATCAACCTTTTCATTTTAATAAAGACCAAAAAAATTGTTATTTTTGAAATTATAAGCATTAGCAGGTTATTAGAAACTGAAATCAAACAGTTTTCAACTCAAAACTTTATTCTAGGTGATGTTACATTTTCACATAGGACCCCTTGTTCGAAAGGAGCTTCTGAACTCTCTCGTCCATTGAATTTGTCAGGTTTTGGATGGTTTCTGCTTCAATTGTTTTGCATGAGGACAGAATACCCTCCCAGAGCTGTTGCTTAGATGTGAACTGCCTCCCGCCATCATAGACACTCCTTTTGATGATGCTCCAGAGGTTCTGAATGGGGTAGAGGTCAGGGGAGCATGGGGGTCACACCATAAGTTTGTCCCGTTTTATGCCCATATCAGCCAGAGATGCAGATGTTTTATGTGCAGTATGAGATGGTGCATTATCATGCAAAAAAATGATCTTGCTGTGAAATACACGGATCTTCTTCTTGTACCATGGCAGGAAGTGCTGTTTGAGAAAATCCACATACATTATGGAGTTCATCTTTAACGCCTTCAGGGATTCTAAAGGGGCCGACAATCTCTCTCCCCATGATTCCAGCCCAAAACATTACTCCACCTCCTCCTTGTTGGCGCTGTAGCCGTGTTTGCGTGGGGTGTCCATCAACCAGCCATCCTCCACTCCATCCATCTGGTCCATCGAGCGCTGCACGGCACTCATCCGTGAACAAAACAGTTTTGAAATCAGTCTTCATGTAATGTTTAGCCCACTGGAGCCGTTTCTGCTTGTGTGAAGTGGATAGAGGAGGTCGACAGGATGGCGTATGCACAGCTGCAAACCTCTGAAGGACCCTGCATCTTGTTGTTCGGGGGACGTTGGAGGCACCAGCAGCTTCAAAAACTTGTCTGCTGCTATGACAAGGCTTTTTTGCCGCTGCTCTTTTAACCTGACGTAATTGCCTGTAGGAAAGAGTCCTCAATTTGCCCTTATCAGCACGCACACGTGTGTACTGTGAATCAGCTACATACTTCTTGATTGCCAAGACACTTCATCCTGATCATCGCACAATGTTGATTGTAGTCATGCCTTGACCTAAACACTCCACAATTTGTTGCTTCTCAGCAGCCGACACATCCTTTTTCTTTTCCATTTTGGCAGAAAATGTAGGCTGCTTAATAATGTGAGACAGCCTTCTTAAGTAGTCTTGCCTTTCATTGGACACACCTGCCAAACTAATTAGCACAGGTGTCTGCAATTGCTTACAGTGATATAAAGAGCCCTGACACACATCACCATCAATGAGTTTAACTGACAAACAAACAAATTCTTCCCTTATCACTCCTAAACACTTTTTGCATAATAATTTGGAACACAGTGTACATGTGCTTTTCCACAAAACACCAGTGGTTCACGTAGTGAATCTTACAGTTCTAACTTGCCAACCGTGGTCTGTATGGAGTTGTTCAATAAAGGGCCCAAAATTAAGATAACATAGATGGGAGAGGTCTCTATGAATAGGAATTCCTAAGTATTTGATACCCTGTGAGGGCCAGGCAAAGGGAAAGTTGGACTGGATGGAATCCTATATGGATTTGGGGAGGGAGACATCGAGGGCCTCAGACTTCGCTGCATTGATTTTAAAATTTGACCATGTAACAAAGTGATCTATTTCAGCCATAACAGCATGGATGGATATATGTGATTGAGTGATATATACTAGGACATCATCAGCAAATAGAGAGCACTTGTACTCGGTGCCTCCCACCTCAATCCACCTAATATTGGGGTTATGGCGAATTGATGAGAGCAGGTGCTCCGTCACTAGGATGTATAAGAGAGGGGACAGAGGACATCCCTGCCTTGTCCCATTGGTGATTGTGAAAGGTGATGAAAATGTTCTGATGCACCCCCTGGGCCTTGGGACACCCGGAGCCGGACCCTTTTTGGTGGATGCTGGTGGTTGTAGTCTTCGTGGCGGCGACCCGGTTCCGTGGCTCAGGGTGGTCAAACCAGTGGCGGAACTATTTATGTGGTTTTGATGTTTAAATGTCCGACTACGCCACCCGTGGATTGCGGTCAGAGTGAACCGCCGCTGCAGGGCAGACCGCTGAGGCTGGTGTTGTGGGTGCAGCAGAGCGTAGCATAACTCCCCACGGGAGGAGTATAGCCTCAGGGCAGTGTATGCGGAGGATGGGGGTGATGGTGCAGGGCAGCAGCAGTAACGACACGGAGTCAGTGAAGCAGTCCAGGGCCTTTACTCACAGTTCTTATTATCCAGACCACGTCTGCAGGTAACGGCTGCCCACGTCGTACTGTGCTCACCAGGTGAGGGGCTCAGACAACTCCCAGATAACTTTGGAGCGCTTCACAGGACCCCCTTTGTGTGTCCTTTGTCTGGCCTTTCTTACCAACCCTTCTGTCCGGCTGCCTTGGGCCTCCTCTTGGTAAACTTGGCGCAAGTTTCCCTGACCCTATGTGGTGCCTTCCTAGCGGGTGTAGCGAGGGGCTGCGCCACATAAAATGTCACAGCCTCCGGTTTCTAGCTGAGGGTCGTTTCCTGCCTCCACTAGTTTCGGGGACCGGTCTCGCCCTTTGGCCTGACCCCTCCACGCAGGTAGATTCGGGCGTGCGGTGGCGACTCGCCCGTCCGCACCCCTGGGATCCCTTCATTCCTCGTTCCTGGAGCCTTCTCCGCTCCTCTTCCTTCCTTCTCCCTCTTCCAGGCCTGGGCCTCTGTTACTAGGCCCGCCTCCGGAGCAGAGCTCATGCAGAGCCCCTGCTCCCTGCCACTTCTGCTCAGACTTCTCTGCACTGAACTAAGATGGTGCCCACCTTTTATACTCCCTTCTCAATGCACCCAGGAACTGCTTCCTCCCTGCTCCTGCACTACAGGGTTCCCCTTCCTCAGTGTTCCCTCCCCCCACTCCAGCCAGGGACAGGGACTGTTGTGCCCATCTCAGAGGCATATTGGTCGCCCTGCCCCACGGCAATGTGGTGTAATGCATGCAGGTGTCGGGTCCTGATCCACACTCCATCCTTACCTGAGAGTGAGATATCACACCTCTGGGTGAGGTGCAATACCTCTGTAGCAACCGAGCCCTCAGGGTGCTACAGTTCCATTTATCTTCAGCCTAGGTGACGTATTGTGATACAGGGCCGTGATTTTGGCTATAAAAGGGTCCCCTAGACCCCTACCCCAAGCTTTTTAAGAGAATCATATACAGTACAGACCAAAAGTTTGGACACACCTTCTCATTTAAAGATTTTTCTGTATTTTCATGACTATGAAAATTGTACATTCACATTGAAGGCATCAAAACTATAAATTAACACATGTGGAATTATATACTTAACAAAAAAGTATGAAACTACTGAAAATATGTCGTATGTTCTAGGTTCTTCAAAGTAGCCACCTTTTGCTTTGATGACTACTTTTCACACTCTTGGCATTCTCTTGATGAGCTTCAAGAGGTAGTAACCGGAAATGGTCTTCCAACAATCTTGACGGAGTTCCCAGAGATGCTTAGCACTTGTTGACCCTTTTGCCTTCACTTTGTGGTCAAGCTCACCCCAAACCATCTCGATTGGGTTCAGGTCTGGTGACTGTGGAGGCCAGGTCATCTGGCGTAGCACCCCATCACTCTCTTTCTTTGTTAAATAGCCCTTACACAGCCTGGAGCTGTGTTTGGGGTCATTGTCCTGTGGAAAAATAAATGATGGTCCAACTAAAGGCAAGCCGGATGGAATAGCATGCCGCTGCAAGATGCTGTGGTAGCCATGCTAGTTCAGTATGCCATCAATTTTGAATAAATCCCCAACAGTGTCACCAGCAAAGCACCCCCACACCATCACACCTCCTCCTCCATGCTTCACGGTGGGAACCAGGCATGTAGAGTCCATCCGTTCACCTTTTCTGCGTCGCACAAAGACACGGTGGTTGGAACCAAAGATCTCAAATTTGGACTCATCAGACCAAAGCATAGAGTTCCACTGGTCTAATGTCCATTCGTTGTGTTTTTTAGCCCAAACAAGTCTCTTCTGCTTCTTGCCTGTCCTTAGCAGTGGTTTCCTAGCAGCTATTTTACCATGAAGGCCTGCTGCACAAAGTCTCCTTTTAACAGTTGTTGAAGAGATGTGTCTGCTGCTAGAACTCTGTGCGGCATTGACCTGGTCTCTAATCTGAGCTGCTGTTAACCTGCGATTTCTGAGGCTAGTGACTCGGATAAACTTATCCTCAGAAGCACTCTTGGTCTTCCTTTCCTGGGGCGTTCCTCATGTGAGCCAGTTTCTTTGTAGCGCTTGATGGTTTTTGCAACTGCACTTGGGGACACTTTCAAAGTTTTCCCAATTTTTCTGAATGACTGACCTTCATTTCTTAAAGTAATGATGGCCACTCGTTTTTCTTTAGTTAGCTGCTTTTTTCTTGCCATAATACAAATTCTAACAGTAGGACTATCAGCTGTGTATCCACCAGGCTTCTGCACAACACAACTGATGGTCCCAACCCCATTTATAAGGCAAGAAATCCCACTTATTATGCCTGACAGGGCACACCTGTGAAGTGAAAACCATTTCCGGTGACTACCTCTTGAAGCTCATCAAGAGAATGCCAAGAGTGTGCAAAGCAGTCATCAAAGCAAAAGGTGGCTACTTTGAAGAACCTAGAATATAAGACATATTTTCAGTTGTTTCACACTTTTTTGTTAAGTATATAATTCAACATGTGTTAATTCATAGTTTTAATGCCTTCAGTGTGAATGTACAATTTTCATAGTCATGAAAATACAGAAAAATCTTTAAATGAGAAGGTATGTCCAAACTTTTGGTCTGTACTGTATGGCGTGCCAGGAGACTCTATGGAATGCTTTCTCAGCATCCAACGAGAGTATCTAATTACAAATTTTTAACTGCATCTAGCCCAGGAAATACTTTGTGCCTAGTAGCAGTGTCTGCTAGTCAGCGGATTATCCCGGCTGTTAAGCAAGCTACACCACCTGTAGTTTGGACACTTAATTTTTTCAAAGGAAATGCTTCGGGACCACGGGATACTCACTGAAGAGCATCAGGAGGCACCCCAAGGCATAGGGGCTGGGACTGGCAGTAGGATGCCTTGCGGTGGACAGCCGAGCTCGATCCTTATAAAAGCTTTTTAACTGCAGCAGCTTTAGTGGACGCTACTGGAGCTGGAATTACGCGGCTGCTGGCATGAGACTTGCCCTCCAATAGATCCATGTAAATGGATTTAAAGTGTATTCATTCAAATTAGAGAGACAATTTAAATTAAAAAGCTTAGAGCTGCCTCCACCACAGGGGGGCTCGCTCGACCCACCAGCGGACAGGCACCAGTATTGGGAGAGGGGGGCTGGCCTTCAGGGTTCACCGCGGCTCTGACACAAACCCGGCGACACGGAGGTGGCACGGGCAGGAGCGGACTGAACGTGTTGGCTTCTCACTTTTTGGATTTTAGAAGGGCATGACATGCCTATATCTGTGTCTCCCCCTCCTTTTACTCCTCCACCTCTTTTCTTTTCGCATGACTATATGTACTTGTCACTTTTCCATGTGTTAGTTGTGTCTTCTGAGCAGTTTGTCAGCTTTTGGACACCTTTGAAGGTGTTTTCTATGTGTTTCTATGTGTTTTTGTTTGCCTGCCATTGGTTTTAACGGTGTTCGAAGGTGTTCGACGAACAGTTCGACAAACAGTTCGGCGAACACACGGGTGTTCGACGAACCGAACTCGAACACTACGGGGGTGGCTCAACACTACTTAACACATGAGAAAAAAAACCTGCATAAGTACCTCTTTAACATAAACTCTATACCATGAGTTATTAAAGAGAAAATGTTAGCACATTTTTAAATGTGGAAGTAGTAGTATGGCTGTGTAGGCACTTGTCCCACAACAAAAATGATATATTTTTTGTAGAGATCTGACATTCCAGATATGACAAATCCTGACAGTCCTGACAGTTTCCCTTTAATGTATAGTAGAACTATAAAAAATAAGACACAAAATATATGCCTTACAAAATAATTTTTGTAAATATAAAGAAAAATAAATAATATAAATTGATATCATGTAGGCTCTTGTTTCTGATTCCATGAAAATGAAGAACACCTTGGCGAAACCTGACGAAATCACATTTAGAGTTCGCTCATACGAGCTTATAAATCGGACAAGAGCAACGTGTCAGTGCAGATCAGCATATTTTTTTCTCAGCTGTATTTGGCATCAGAAAAAAAATCTCAGCATGCTGCGATTTGATTCCGAAATCTGATGGGTGAGAGAAAAAAAACAGATGCCGTACGGACCATCAGTAAGGCATCCCATTTTTACAGATACAGGTGGATCTCATCAAAAAGTTAATTTATTTCAGTTCTTCAATACAAAAAATGAAACTAATATATTATATAGAGTCATTACAAACAGAGTGATCTATTTCAAGTATTTATTTCTGTTAATGTTGATGATTATGGCTTACAGCCAATGAAAACACAAAAGTCATTATCTCAGTAAATTGCAATAATTAACAAAAAACACCTGCAAAGGCTTCTTAAGAGTTTAAAAAGGTCCCGTAGTCTGTTTCAGTAGGCGCCACAATCACGGGGAACGCTGCTGACTTGACAGATGTCCAGAAGGCAGTCATTGACACACTCCACAATGTCCCAGAGTTCCATTTTTCATTTGGAAATCAAGCTCTCAGAGTCTGGAGGAAGAGTGAAGAGGCCACAATCCAAGCTGCTTGAGGTCTAGTGTGAAGTTTCCACAATCAGTGATGGTTTGGGGAGCCATCTGCTGGTGTAGGTCCACTGTATTTTATCAAGATCAAAGTCAGTGCAGCCGTCTACCAGGAAATTTTACAGCACTTCATGCTTCCCTCTGCCGACAAGCTTTATGGAGATGGAAATTTCATTCTCCAGCAGGACTTGGCGCCTGTCCACACTGCCAAAAGTACCAATATCTGTTTTAAAAACAACAGTATCACTGTGCTTGATTGGCCAGCAAACTCACCTGACCTTAACCCCATAAAGAATCTCTGGGGTATTGTCAAGAGGAAGATGAGAGACACTAGACCCAACAATGCAGACGAGCTGAAGACTGTTATCAAAACAACCTGGGCTTCCATAAAAGACCTCAGCAGTGCCACAGGCTGCTCGCCTCCATGCCATGCCGCATTGATGAAGTAATTGATGCAAAAGGAGCCCCGACCAAGTATTGAGTGCATTTACTGAACATTCATTTCAGTAGACCAACTTTTCGGATTTTAAAAACATTTTTCAAGCTTTTGTTATAAAGTATTCTAATTTACTGAGATAATGACTTTTGTGTTTTCATTGGCTGTAAGCCATAATCATCAACACTAAAGGGGTTGTCCACTACTTTATGCTACCCGCCCCCAATGTATCCCCCGGGGCCCCTAAGACTTTTTGTAAATACTTTATGTTGTAGATATTGCCTGTGAGCGGCGCTATCACTGGCAGCTCACAGGCATCACGTGACCCCCGGCTGCAGCCGGCTCTGACATCCGCTGACATCACGACAAGTGCTAGCAGCAGCCGGGGGTCTTTGTCTTCCTGGTTCCATGGTGGATGCCAGGCTGTGGGCAGGGTTACCCCCCCACGTCACACCCGGCATCCACCGCGTGCTCTGCCTCTCCACATTCATTGGGAAAGCGCGTGGTGGATGCCTGGTGTGACGTGGGGGGTAACCTCGCCCACAACCCAGCAGCCACCGAGGGGACCCCAGCACTGAGTCACTTGTCATGAGGTCAGCGCGGGGTCACGTGATGACTGTGAGCGGCCACCGATAGCGCCGCTCACAGGCATTATCTGCAACATAAGGTATTTACAAAAAGTCTTAGGGGCCCTGGGGGGATACATTGGGGGGGTATTATTAACGAGTGGACAACTTCTTTAAGAGAAGTAAACATTTGAAACAGATCACTCTGTTTGAAATGCCTCTATATAATATATGAGTTTCACTTTTTGTATTGAAGAACTGTAATAAATTAACTTTTTGATGATATTCTAATTTAGTGAGCTGCACCTGCACATTGCAATTATGTAAGATGGCAAACTGTAAATGGTCCTGTAAAAGATTAATAGCTGCTGAGTTAAAAAGCGGATTCCACACGGATGACAAGTGAGAAAAAAATAGTCCACCTTTTCTGGATGAGAATGGGACTGATTTTTTATATGCTCGTGTGACTTTAGCCTAAAAGTTGAAGGTGTCCATTTGATGTTTTTGGTATTGTGAGGACACAGCTTCAAATCTTAATTAGCCAGACGTCTAAATTTGTTAGATCAGGAGAATCAGAGAGGCTCTACCGGACAGCAATTTGGTAGCATGGCCCCATCCAGAGGGACACAGATTTGGATTCTTCAAGATGCCAGCCAAAAGGAACATGGCCATAGCTGGAAGGATACAGATCTGCTCAATTGATCATCACTGACTCAATGGAGACATTTGGGGAAACCAGGATTGTGACCCTCCGGTCACCTGGTCCCATTAATATGTTCTAAGACGCCAGGTTGGGACCATCTGATCGCATGGTCCCAAGGAGACGTTTGAGGAAAGCCAGGATTGTGACCCTATGGTCACCTGGTCCCATGGATATATTTGGGATAGCCAGTTTGGGACCATCTAGTCACCTGGAACCCATGGAAACACTCAGAGAAATCCAGGTGGGCATCTGGTCACCTGGTTCCATGAATATGTTTGGAGAAGCCAGGGTTGGACCCTCGGGTCTCCTGGCCTTGTACCTCAATGGACTGTCAGCTTCCTAAGCTTGCTGCTACCTCCTCTATGTGGGTGTCCACCTAAAGCAGGGTGGCACTGGTTGGGGGTAGTTGGCCCTGGAAGTCCTAAAGTCGCAATTGCTCTATTCCCGGTTGGCCAGCAAAAGGGTAAGACTGTTTAATTTTGCACCATCTTGGGTATTTGATGGGACTGTTCTATATGTTATTGTCTGTTTGGTGGTTTAATAAAGTATTGCCACGCTGTTTTACCCTCACCCTGTGTTGTCTGAGTAGTATTATGCCCACGGAAGACCCTGGGTCTTCACAGGTATCCATCCTATGATTTATCAGAAACTAAATGATGGTTTTTATCCTAAAGAAAAAACAATTCAGATATGAACTGAGCCTAAATACATTTTTAATGCACAAAATACATTTGCAGTATAACAAGATACCAAAATTCCAAGATTTCGTAACTCCTGTTGAGTTTCTAAGTTTGAAATCAAGACAAACTATTAAAATATCATATATCTAGTACAAATGTACACATTATTTTCATTATATGCATTTCTGCTTTTTTGTGCAAGTTTATTATAAAACTTTTTGCACTCTTGTCTAGACTTGTAAAAAATGAGTTGCCATGTAAAAAATGAGTTGCATACATGAGTTTTATCAGTTAGTATATTCTCCAAATCTGCTTTGCTCCTTGCTTATCTGAGTTTTTTTGCTCTTCAAATCTTTTTATTTTATTTTTTGTTGCAAGTAATCCCTTTTGTTTTAAGTTTCTGCCCTTCTTTTAATATTTCATGCAATCTTCCTCTCATCCGCCTGGCAAGAAAAAGTGTAAGAAGAACTGCTTTGCCAGCAAGGCTAAGTAAATCATCTCCATAGGGCAGGAGAGGACAGATAATCAGATATTCAGTTTCACGTACAACAACCTTGCTTCTTAAATTAATCTTTAGCCTTGATGGTTTTTAAATCTATTCCAAAATGTACTGCTTTTTTCTTTCTTATAGAGGAAGAAAAAATTAAAACTGAAAATAAGACGATTTAATAATAGCGGCTCTGCGTTCTAGCCTTGCCCTGGAATCTGCCAATCCATTAGATATTCTTTATGGTGGCAATATGAGAGAAAATGTTTAATTCTTCTCTTAGTAGGTGCATAATGCTATTCATGTGCGACACCCCAGGGGTCTGGTTGCCGCAGTAATAGAGATATTATGTCTGAGAGCAAGTGGGAGGTTTCTCTGGTCAGGATCCCTAAGCATGCAACACGGTCCGCCCAGACCTGGGAGGGGAGGAATCTGCCCTTTTAAACTGGGTCTGGGGCGGGATTAGAGCAGTCAGAGCCTGGAGAGGGAAAGGAAGAACTAGGAGCTCTGGAGGAGCAGAGGCAGAAGGCCAGGGGCTTTGAGCAGAGATATAGCTCGCCCTGGCTGAGTACACTAAAACCGGACACAGGAGTCCAAGGCTGTGGGGATTGATCTACACCCAGCAGCAGAAACCAGCCGGCAGGGGATTCCAGGTCCTCTGGCCATAGAAGCCCGGAGGCTCAGTCACAGAGAAGGGACCAGCGCCGCCATCCAGGAGCGGAGGCTAACAGAAGGCCCCAAGTCACCAGCCATACGGGTGAGCACCACACGGTATACTCAGGGACGTGGGCTACTTGTAACCGCTGACAGCAAGGTAGCCAGGAAGAGTGCAGATAAACGGGAAGGCCTACAACTCCACCTGGCCAGGGGAACTCCTGCTTGCTCGCAGACTGACCAGGCCCCTTATACTAGCCAGTACTCCTGGGAGGGTCTGCCTTGTACCATCAGTAAAGACCCTGAACTGCACCACACGTCTCTGTGATTCCTTGTCGCACCATCAGCACTGGGACCCTCACACCATCACTCCCATCATCTCTCGCATTAGCTGCCCTGAGGCAATTACTCCTCCCGTGGGGAGTTATCCCATACTCGGCTGCGCAACCAACATCAGCCTCAGCGGTCGGTAGCGTAGCGGCGGTCCCCACTGACCGCAATCCACGGGTGGCGTAGTCGGACACTTATTACCATACAAATAGACTGCCACTGGTTTGACCACCCTGGGCACGGACCGGGTCACCGCCACGGAGAACTACAACCCCCAGCGATCCGGCTCCGGGTATTCCCCCTGCACAGCAGCACAGCACAGGCCCAGGGGGCGCGTCAACTTTGGCGTAGTCGGCAGGATTTCGTGCCCGCAACCACCGGGTACTGCGTGCCTGAAAAAAGAGACTTTTATACTTACCTGTGGTGAAGTTTCCCGCCGTCCGGAGTTGTTTCCCGCCATCCGGAGCCGATTCCCGCCATCAGACGCCATCTTGGACTGTTTCCCGCCGTCTTCTGCCTTCTTCCCGCCATCCGCAGCTGCTTCCCGCCTTCGGACGCCATCTTCGGGACGCCGCACGGGAAGAAGAGGGGCGTGGATGCCGAAAGCGCGCGAGATCCGAAGCTCTGCCCCACGCTCCGCCCCACACAGTGACGCTGCACAAGGTCCTGGAAGGGAGGAAGAGCGACGCTGACGTCATCAGAGCGCGACGCCAGGTCCTCAACCCCGACGATCGACTGTGGAGCCGCGGCCTACGGAAGAAGAGCATCACAAGGTAGGCCACGGTCCACTAGGGGGGAGGAGGATGCCGGATACCGAGGGGAGCTCCACTGCCACAGCCACCGCCAGCGCAACCGCTGCAGCAGTCATGCCATTCACCATGCCCTATATCCCGGGGGCAACCTGGCTACCCCAGTACTCAGGGGAGTCACATACTCTAAATGACTTTAGAGAGAGACTGGATAGCCTCTTCCAGGTGTACCCCCTCACAGAAGAGCAAAAAGTGAGCATCCTGGTGGCCCAATTAATCGGGGCAGCCCAAAGGGAGGTAAAGTCCTGGCCACCTGGGAGGAAGAGGACTGTCAGAGAAATACTAGCCCGGCTGAAAGACACATTTGATACCCGCACCTCAGCCGAAATAAAGCTCAGATTTTACCGGTGTAAACAGCGGGCACATGAGAGTATAAGAGACTATGCTCTAAACCTACAAGAGGCCCTGAGAGCCATTAAGCAGGCAGACCCTGACAGCGTGGGAAATGAAGATAAGCTGTTGACTGAACAATTTATTGAGGGTCTACTGTGCAATGCCCACCGAACCCAGTTGCGGGCAATGGCCTTACGGGACCCTGACCTGGACTTTGCGCAGTTCAAGGACAGAGCCATCCGGGTGCTCAGAGAACCGGCACCAGGTGGCGCTGTGACCCACAGGCGCCCTGCTATCACTTACCACCAGGAGACGGCGCCCTTGTCTGCAGGGCCTGTGGGAGCTGATGCGCAGGCTTTAAACAGTGACCCGGCTACAGACCTGCACCATCAGGTCCAAGAGCTGACTAAGAGCGTTGCCGCGCTAACCAGAACTGTGCAGTCTTTACAGGTCTCTTCTCCAGGAAAGATCCAGCTGGCATCCGGACCGGAGGACGTCCCGTGGCGCCAACTGAGGAGGACCCCACCGGCCAGAGGAAGAC
The DNA here is from genome assembly GCF_046119375.1 of Phyllobates terribilis. NCBI lineage: Eukaryota > Metazoa > Chordata > Amphibia > Anura > Dendrobatidae > Phyllobates > Phyllobates terribilis. The sequence goes on from NW_027362772.1 coordinate 236,348,933, forward strand.
CCAGAGACAGATACAACGAAGACGGACGACCCATCTGCCGCCGCTGCAATCAACCCGGACATGTGGCAAGGTACTGTCATTTAAACGGGCACAACCTGGGGTAGAGGGCCAACCCCCAGGCATAAGACCATCAGGCCCATCAAACTGGCGTGATAAATACGTAGGGGGATGTCCAATCTTGCCTGTGGTACTGGATGGCATTCCTATGAGTGCCCTACTAGATACCGGGTCACAGGTCACCACCATCCCGTACGTGCTCTTCAAGCAGTACTGGAATGACTCGGACATAACCCGCTACCCAGATGACGACCTGAGTATCATCGCCAGCAACGGTCAGCCCGTGCCGCAGGTGGGATTCAAAGAGGTGACCATTAAGATCGGTAAAGTCGAACTGGCGGCACAAGGACTGATAATAGTGGACATAGACCGTCATGAGAGTCACCCTAGAATAACCTTGGGAACTAATGTGATTGAAAATTGTCTTGCAGAGGTGATTCTCATTTTACAGCAGGTTGCAAAGAACGCCAGTTCCGGCCAGCAGCGTGTGCTCCAAAAAGAGATCCGGGCACTGATGAAGCGGCAACAGGTGGAACTATCTGGTGGTGAGATAGGTAGCGTGAGAATGTGTGACCCGTTCCCTATTGCCATGCCCCCAAAAAGTGAGATGATGATATGGTGTCGGGCAGCTATAGGTCTAAGAGGTAGAGACTACCAAGCAATGGTAGAACCCGTCTACTCAGACAGTAGGCCCACCATTTTGACAGCACGGGGGGTGGTCGATGTACGCCATGGGAGGGTGCCCGTTCGCATCATAAATATCGGGGAGAGAGAAGTACACCTGCCCCGGTATGCCACGCTAGCCAAATTGTTCACCATAGACCAGAATTCTGTACAGGCCGTGGAACCCTTGCCTCCATCTCAACCAGAGGAAGGTAACGGCTCTAAGAAACCAATGGAGGACTGGTGTCAGCAACTGCATTTGGGTACTGACTCTACTCCCTCACACCAGAAACAGGGAGTCTATCGGGTGGTTCGAGAGTACGAGAGAGTGTTTAGTAAACACCCGCTAGACTTCGGGCGAGTAAAGGGGGTAGAACACCACATCCCCACGGGAGACCATCCTCCCATAAAGGAGAGATACCGACCCGTACCCCCGGCACACTACCAACACGCCAAGGGGATGCTTAGAGACATGAAGGAGGCTGGGGTAATCAGGGACAGCTGTAGCCCCTGGGCAGCTCCACTAGTCTTAGTGAAAAAGAAAGACAACACCATGAGAATGTGTGTAGACTACAGGAAGGTCAACCGTATCACACACAAAGATGCGTACCCGTTACCAAGGATAGAAGAGTCCTTAGCTGCATTAAAATCTGCTAACTTCTTCTCTACTTTGGATCTCACTAGCGGGTACTGGCAGGTTCCTGTAGCAGAGGCGGACCGGGAGAAGACCGCATTCACCACCCCGATGGGTCTCAGCGAATTTAACTGTATGCCGTTCGGGCTCTGCAACGCACCAGGAACCTTCCAACGGTTGATGGAATGCTGTCTGGGACACCGGAACTTCGAGACGGTCCTGTTATACCTGGACGATGTCATCGTCTATTCCAAGACCTACGAGGACCACCTGAAACACCTGGCAGAAGTGTTTGAAGCTCTGGCAAACTACGGCTTAAAGGTGAAACCCTCCAAGTGTCACCTCCTGAAACCAAAGGTGCAGTACCTGGGACACGTGGTGAGTGCTGACGGAGTGGCTCCCGACCCTGATAAGATCACCGTAATTAAGTACTGGCCAAGACCCTCCAGCATAAAGGAAGTGCGGCAGTTCCTCGGGTTGGTAGGCTACTACCGAAGATTCATTCCCGGTTTCACCAAAATGGCAGCCACTATGCAGGACCTCCTGATAGGTCAATCTCGGAAAGCCAAGAACCAGAAGCCGCCCTTCAGGTGGGAAAGGCTGGAAGAGGAGTCCTTCTGCCAGCTGAAGATGGCCCTCACGGGGGATGAAATCCTGGCATATCCAGACTACAGCCAGCCCTTTATCCTCCACACGGACGCAAGCAACATCAGGCTAGGAGCCGTACTGTCCCAGATCCAGCAGGGGAAAGAACGGGTAATCGCTTACGCCAGCCGAAAGCTACGGCCCACGGAGAGGAACCCTGAGAATTATAGCTCATTCAAGCTGGAGTTCCTGGCAGTAGTGTGGGCAGTTACCGAACGTTTCAAGCATTACCTTGCCTCCTCCAAATTCACCGTGTACACGGATAACAACCCGTTGACACACCTGGACACTGCAAGGCTCGGTGCCCTGGAACAGAGATGGATGGCCCGCCTGTCCAACTTTGAATTCACCATCAAATACCGGGCAGGACGCTCAAATGCCAACGCGGATGCCCTGTCTAGAATGCCGAACTTACCGGACATAGGGGAAGATCCAGAAGATCTGGAAGAAGTTTAGCTCCCAGCGTTCCACCGTCATGGGATTACCCTGTATTCCCACCGTGTGAAGGACAGGCGCTCCGTGACGTTCAATCCCTTGCCCCACTACAACTGGGCAGAGACGCAAGACAGTGATCCCGCAGTCCATTTGGTGAAGGAAATGCTGACCCAGGCCGATGCCCGTCTTGACCCAGATGCTTCGGAGGAGACCAAGCAACTGTGGAAGGAGAAAAGTAAGCTGTTCCTCTACAGGGAGAAGCTGTGCCGGAGAATGGTTAACTCTCGAACGCATGAGTTGACCTGGCAGGTAGTGGTCCCAAGACGAGACGCGGCTATGGTTCTGGAGGCATACCACAACGGAGCAGGGCATTTCGGATGGAAGAAGATGGAGTTCTTGTTGCGTGAACGGTTCTACTGGGTAGGCATGAGAGGAGCCATCGAGAGGTGGTGCAGAGACTGTGGCCCGTGCCACCTGAGAAGAAAGGACCGTGCCAGCCAGAAGACTCCCTTGCAGCCCATCATCACCAGACAGCCACTGGAACTGGTAGCCCTGGACCATGTGAAACTGGCTCCAAGCAGATCTGGATATGTCTACGCCCTCACAATCGTAGATCATTACTCCCGGTTCCTGGTGGTGGTCCCGGTCAAGGACTTAATGGCTCAAACAGCAGCTAGAGCCTTCCAGCAGCACTTCTGCCGTCCACACGGGTACCCGGACCAAGTGTTGACAGACCAAGGACCAGCCTTCGAAGCGGAGATCTTCCAGGAGTTCTGCAACCTGTATGGCTGCAAGAAGATAAGAACAACGCCCTATCACCCTCAAACCAATGGACTCTGCGAGAAGATGAACCAGGTGGTGATAGATCTGCTAAAAACATTGCCCCTGGAAGAACGCAGTCTGTGGCATGAGAAACTGCCCGATCTGGTGGACCTGTATAACCACATCCCTGTAGGTTCCACCAACTGTACCCCGGCTTACCTAATGAGAGCAAGACCTGGTAAGCTGCCTATTGACCTGGATATGGGAGTCCTGACGCCTGAGGACACCTCGCCAGAGGCAGACTGGGATACAGAACGGCAGAAGCAGTATCGGAAAGTACAGGAAAGCGTCGAGCGAAGTCTGTCTCAAGCTAGAGAAAGGCAAGAGAAGGCTTATAACCAGTATGCTCCCGCTGTTCCCCTGGTACCTGGAGAGCAGGTCTTGAAGAGGAAGAGGCGGCTCCACAAGTTGGACGACCAGTGGGAGAAGGACCCGTACACCGTACTGCCATCAAGCCATGAGAACCCAAAAATCTGCGTAATCAGTAAGGATGGAGGAGAAACCACAGCCATTGTCTCCAGAGACCACCTGAAGAAGTGTCCCGAGCAGCTGCAAAGCCCTGAAGAAGATCAAGAAAACTCTCAACCTGCAGAGGAAAGGGAAGAAATGATCAGTACCGTACTCGGAGACTTCCCCCGGTCTTGGACACAAGTAAACGGCGCTGTCGTGGTACCCGTCCTCACCTTTCTCCAGCCAGCCCCGCAAGTGCCTACAGAGGAACCGGTAGAGCTGGAAGAGCAGCCGGCCCAAGAGGCAGAAGAGTCCACACCAGCGGTACAGGAGGATCAACCCTCTGCTAGTAGTGAGCCTGCCTTGCCCCTAGTGAGCCAAAGAGTGCGCAGAAAGCTGCCCAGCTTGCCCATAACACCTCCTACACCCTGTAGTGCAGAACCAGTTAGTGAGCTCCGTAGGTCCACTAGAGTCACTAGAGGTCAGATGCCCGCTCGCTGGAGAATCTAAACCAATACACTGTAAAGTTGACTGTTTATTGAAAAATGTTTATGGTTTATGTTTGTTGCCTGTTACTAATTGTGTTTCTCAGTTACCCTGCAGATTTATTTGGACTAACAGGTTATGGACACTGGATAACCGGAACAGTTTTGTAGATAGTTGCACCTTGGTACCTCTTGTGAAGACGGCCGCGGAAGATAAAACCTGTCTGGCGTGGGCTACTTGCGGCCCAAAGTAGCTAGCTCCAGCCTTGCAGCCACGCCCAAGGACAACGCAAGGGGTTTGCTTTGGACAGGTCCCCTATTCTGTGCCAAGACTTCGCCTTGTTGGGTGACATGGACACCCCTTTGTTTCATAAACTTCACCTTGGGTGATATGGACACCCGGTCACGGAAACGCCGTGACCTCTACAGACTAAAGCTTCTTGTAAATATGTTGTCTTGTTATTGTTATACCTTGTATTTATGTTTCTTCAAAAATGTGTTTAGTCCCGGAGTACTAAAATTTACTAGGGGGGAATGCGACACCCCAGGGGTCTGGTTGCCGCAGTAATAGAGATATTATGTCTGAGAGCAAGTGGGAGGTTTCTCTGGTCAGGATCCCTAAGCATGCAACACGGTCCGCCCAGACCTGGGAGGGGAGGAATCTGCCCTTTTAAACTGGGTCTGGGGCGGGATTAGAGCAGTCAGAGCCTGGAGAGGGAAAGGAAGAACTAGGAGCTCTGGAGGAGCAGAGGCAGAAGGCCAGGGGCTTTGAGCAGAGATATAGCTCGCCCTGGCTGAGTACACTAAAACCGGACACAGGAGTCCGAGGCTGTGGGGATTAATCTACACCCAGCAGCAGAAACCAGCCGGCAGGGGATTCCAGGTCCTCTGGCCATAGAAGCCCGGAGGCTCAGTCACAGAGAAGGGACCAGCGCCGCCATCCAGGAGTGGAGGCTAACAGAAGGCCCCAAGTCACCAGCCATACGGGTGAGCACCACACGGTATACTCAGGGACGTGGGCTACTTGTAACCGCTGACAGCAAGGTAGCCAGGAAGAGTGCAGATAAACGGGGAGGCCTACAACTCCACCTGGCCATGGGAACTCCTGCTTGCTCGCAGACTGACCAGGCCCCTTATACTAGCCAGTACTCCCGGGAGGGTCTGCCTTGTACCATCAGTAAAGACCCTGAACTGCACCACACGTCTCTGTGATTCCTTGTCGCACCATCAGCACTGGGACCCTCACACCATCACTCCCATCATCTCTCGCATTAGCTGCCCTGAGGCAATTACTCCTCCCGTGGGGAGTTATCCCATACTCGGCTGCGCAACCAACATCAGCCTCAGCGGTCGGTAGCGCAGCGGCGGTCCCCACTGACCGCAATCCACGGGTGGCGTAGTCGGACACTTATTACCATACAAATAGACTGCCACTGGTTTGACCACCCTGGGCACAGACCGGGTCACCGCCACGGAGAACTACAACCCCCAGCGATCCGGCTCCGGGTATTCCCCCTGCACAGCAGCACAGCACAGGCCAGGGGGCGCGTCACATGCACCTGCCAGGCTTAACGTTACGTAGAATTGTTTGTTGATGAGTATGTATAAACCCATACACGTAGAGCGGATTGAAAATACCTTGACTAAGTACTGGGAAAGAGAGTCGTATAGAAATGGAGATGCCACACAAGCTTTTCTATCGTCACTCTCCTTAATCTAAGTCCATGAATTGGGTAAGCCACCTTTAGACCTACAAAATCATTTTCATTTGTCTTCCCCCCTACTGGTACAGATTTATTGATAGTATAGATTTTTCTCATTTTGAGTCACATGTAATGACTTATTGACTTTATTTTGATGTTTTCGATGATGGTAGTTTATTGTAGTCTGCACCCCAGAGAGCCAGTAGAAGTTCTTGGAGCAAGATTAAAGGGTCACCAAGTTTATCCAATATATAGTAAGATGGTACAGCCAGCACCTATAAACCTTGTTTTACAGAATTCTTGTATACTGTAGAAATGTCCCCAATTCCCTATGTAAGGCATGAAAAAGACCTTTTATCATACACAAAGATGGGGAGTCCAATCCGATGGGTGCCTCTTGTCTTGATATGGCGCCTCCTCTTTTCCTACAATCGCCATCCTCCTTCCCTGCTTCATGTGGATGACACGTCCTATGTCATCTACACAATGTCCTCCATTACGCTCCTACTAGTGTTGAGCGAGCACGAAAATGCTCGATGCTCGGGCCGATCTCACCGTGATACTCGGGTGCTCGACCCAAGCAACGAGCCCAATGTTAGTCTATGGGAGACCCGAGCATTTTTGCGGCGGCACCCCCGGCAGTCTGTAGAAAGCCTAAAAAGTGCCCAAAATGATAGTGACAGTGCTCAAATGACATGGGGACAGCATGGGGATCACCCCAGGAAGCATTTCTGACCCCCAGGTCACTACTGTCAACAACGTGGCCAGAGGTATTAAACCACTTTTACGGGCTCACAATAAAATGTTCAAAAACGAAACTGAAACTGTTTTCCTGTGAAATATGTCAAGGAACATCATTCCAGGGTAAAGACTTGTGTATAAGGTAAAATAAATAACCAAAAACAAAAATACCCCTCCACACCTTGGGCTATGTTCACAAGTAGCATTTTTTATGCGTTTTTGCACTTTTGTATTGCTTTCAACCGTGACAAATGCATTCACCGGGAAATGTCATTTTAACATTTTACAATCTTATCTGGCCATGTGCTGTGTGACACATGCATACAGTGCTGAAAAGACATGGGAACAGCATTGGGAAGACCCCTGGAAGCATCTCTGACACCCAGGTCCCTGCCTAAAAGTGTGCCCATCAGAAGTGATCCTTGCCGCATCAGAAAATGCAGACTTGCAACTATCCCCTTCCAAGTCCTTGTCCCAGGGCAGTGTTTAATTGTACCTCCCCCATTCCTTGCAATGCAAGCGCAAATATGCAGCCAACCACCCACCCACCCGCAGGCTGCAATACTATACTGCTAGCTTGCATTTGAAATGGGGCCTTTTAGTTTGGAGGAGGCCGAAGCTGGCCACTACCTCATGGCTGCTTCGGCAGCGAAGTCTCCATACTCAGTCCCCAGTCGCCACTATTTGTCCCGGTAACCTTCCCCACACTTTTCTTAGCCTGGCCTGCTTTAGGGCAGCATTGGACGAGCCCACCAGACAATCAGACTCCTCCGGTGGGCCCTGGCTTCTCCATCAGGGGAGCTGAGAGTGCCAAGGTGAGGAGCATGATGATGATGATAGAAGTTAGCATCTGCTTTGTTTTCTTGGAATGCAAGCGTAAGTGTGCAGCCTGCCACGCACCCACCCCCAGGCTGCAATACCATATTGCTAGCTTACTTGCACTGAAATGAGGCCTTTTAGGCTTGTGGAGGCAGACTCCGGCCACCATGTCATGTCATGTGGCCAGGGATGGTCCATCTCACTGACGCCTTCACACTGGTTTAATATTGTGGAAGCCTGGACACAGTTGGACACTGGGATGCAACACGTCTTCCAGACGTAGAGGATTGCCCCTTGGAAGTGACATGGAGGTCAGAGGGCCTTAACTAATCCGTTTTTTCCATTTATAGCAACTGGGTCTCCTGTACACTGTTGGCCTAAGCAGTGAATGGAAGGCTTTCCAAAAATTATGAGGAACTGCAATGCCCCTTGAAACAGACGTGGATTACAGCGAACTAAAAACCTTCTACCCATTATTGGGGAGTGGGTCTCCCTTAGTGTTCGCCTATGCATTGAAAAGCAAAAGTTGACTAAAATTAGGAGGAAATACAATGCCCGTTGGAAGAGTCATGGAGTTTAGAGGTAATTAAAAACAACATTTCAATGCCCCTTGGAAGAGCTGTGGAGTTCAGAGTGGTTTAACAAGATGGTTTTAATGTCCCTTGGAAGAGACGTGGAGGTAACAGTAGCTTAACAAGACGGTTTTAATGTCCCTTGGAAAGGTGGTGGAGGTTACAGGGGAATAAAAAGACAATATCAATGACCCTTGGAAGAGACGTGGAGGTCACAGTAGCTTATCAAGATGATTTTAATGCCCCTTACAAGAGCCATGCAGTACATCATATTAAAAACATTATTCCCATTATTGGGGAGTGGGTCTCCCATAGTCTTTGCCTATGCCTTCCAAGCAAAAGCTGCCAAAAATTAGGACGGAGGAACTTGCAATGCCCCTTACAAGAGCCATGCAGTACAGCATATTAAAAACATTATTCCCATTATTGGGGAGTGGGTCTCCCATAGTCTTTGCCTATGCCTTCCAAGCAAAAGCTGTCAAAAATTAGGACGGAGGAACTTGCAATGCCCCTTACAAGAGCCATGCAGTACATCATATTAAAAACATTATTCCCATTATTGGGGAGTGGGTCTCCCATAGTCTTTGCCTATACCTTCCAAGCAAAAGCTGCCAAAAATTAGGACGGAGGAACTTGCAATGCCCCTTAAAAGAGCCATACAGTACATCATATTAAAAACATTATTCCCATTATTGGGGAGTGGGTCTCCCATAGTCTTTGCCTATGCCTTCCAAGCAAAAGCTGCCAAAAATTAGGACGGAGGAACTTGCAATGCCCCTTACAAGAGCCATGCAGTACAGCATATTAAAAACATTATTCCCATTATTGGGGAGTGGGTCTCCCATAGTCTTTGCCTATGCCTTCCAAGCAAAAGCTGTCAAAAATTAGGACGGAGGAACTTGCAATGCCCCTTACAAGAGCCATTGGGGAGTGGGTCTCCCATAGTCTTTGCCTATACCTTCCAAGCAAAAGCTGCCAAAAATTAGGACGGAGGAACTTGCAATGCTGGCAACACGGACCACGGTCACCCTGGTGGTATAGTGGTGGTGGAGGCTGAGGATAAGGAGAAGATAAGGAGAAGAGCAAAAAACAGCCGAAATGAGGAAGCGTATACACATGTGGGGGTGTGAAGTGGTGCATGTGAATACACCTCCCGAAATAACACAGTGGATTTGACTTTATGTTACTCTGCTGTCATTTGGTGGTGATGAGAAGTCTGGCCCAATCCAGCCCTTGTTCATTTTGATAAGGGTCAGCTTGTCAGCATTGTCAGTTGACAGGCGAGTGCGCTTATCAGTTATAATTCCCCCAGCGGCACTAAAAACACGCTCCTATAATACGCTATCGGCAGGGCAGGCCAGGACCTCCAAGGCGTACAGAGTGAGTTCATTCCAAGTGTCCAGCTTGGATACCCAATAATTAAAAGGCACAGAGGAATCATGGAGGACGCTGGTACGGTCGGCAAGGTACTCCCTCACCATCTTTTGAAACTTTCCACTCCTTGTGTGAGTACCCCGCGCCTCAGGGCCTGTAAGCTGGGCGGGTCTCAGAAAACTGTCCAAGAACGTTGTTAGTGTTCCCCTGCCTCTGCTGGATTGGAGTTGCGTCTCTCTCGCCTGTACGCCTTGGTAGGGTCATGAACTGTGACCTCTGCCGCTAGATGGGAATTTTTTTAACAGTTCTGCAGCAAGGGCCTTCTGGTACTGCCCCATTTTTGTAGACCTCTCCATCTCAGGAATAAGAGAATGAAAGTTCTCCTTGTAGCGGGGGTCTAAAAGTGTCTAAAAGTGTCACCAACCAGTAATGACTGTCACCCAACATTTTGACAACGCGAGGGTCATGGTAAAAGCAGCGTAACATAAATTCAGCCATGTGTGCCAGACTGGTAACGGGCAAGACTTCCGTGACCTCACCAAGATGACAACTGACCATGCTCTCCTCCTCCTCCTCCCCCCTGTCCTCAGGCCACCCACGCTAAACCGACGGTATGACAGTTGTACAGGTACTACCGTCTACAGCGCATGATATCAGCTCCTGTTCTTCTTCCTCCTCCTCCTCCTCTCCCTCATTGTCCCCCAATGCACGGTGGGATGAGAAAAGGCTGGGCTGTGTGTAATCGCCATCTCATCATACTCTGGTTGCAATTAGTGTTGAGCCACCCCCGTAGTGTTCGAGTTCGGTTCGGTTCGTCGAACACCCGTGTGTTCGCCGAACTGTTCGTCGAACTGTTCGTCGAACACCTTCGAACACTGTTAAAACCAATGGCAGGCAAACAAAAACACATAGAAACACATAGAAAACACCTTCAAAGGTGTCCAGAAGCTGACAAACTGCTCAGAAGACATAACTAACACATGGAAAAGTGACAAGTACATATAGTCATGCGAAAAGAAAAGAGGTGGAGGAGTAAAAGGAGGGGGAGACACAGATATAGGCATGTCATGCCCTTCTAAAATCCAAAAAGTGAGAAGCCGACACGGCCAGTCCGTTCCTGCCCGTGCCACCTCCGTGTCGCCGGGTTTGTGCCAGAGCCGCGGTGGACCCTGACGGCCAGCCCCCCTCTCCCAATACTGGTGCCTGTCCGCTGGTGGGTCGAGCGAGCCCCCCTGTGGTGGAGGCAGCTCTAAGCTTTTTAATTTAAATTGTCTCTCTAATTTGAATGAATACACTTTAAATCCATTTACAAGGATCTATTGGAGGGCAAGTCTCATGCCAGCAGCCGCGTAATTCCAGCTCCAGTAGCGTCCACTAAAGCTGCTGCAGTTAAAAAGCTTTTATAAGGATCGAGCTCGGCTGTCCACCGCAAGGCATCCTACTGCCAGTCCCAGCACCTATGCCTTGGGGTGCCTCCTGATGCTCTTCACTGAGTATCCCGTGGTCCCGAAGCATTTCCTTTGAAAAAATGAAGTGTCCAAACTACAGGTGGTGTAGCTTGCTTAACAGCCGGGATAATCCGCTGACTAGCAGACCCTGCTACTAGGCACAAAGTATTTCCTGGGCTAGATGCAGTTAAAAATTTGTAATTAGATACTCTCGTTGGATGCTGAGAAAGCATTCCATAGAGTCTCCTGGCACGCCATATATGATTCTCTTAAAAAGCTTGGGGTAGGGGTCTAGGGGACCCTTTTATAGCCAAAATCACGGCCCTGTATCGCAATACGTCACCTAGGCTGAAGATAAATGGAACTGTAGCACCCTGAGGGCTCGGTTGCTACAGCGGTATTGCACCTCACCCAGAGGTGTGATATCTCACTCTCAGGTAAGGATGTAGTGTGGATCAGGACCCGACACCTGCATGCATTACACCACATTGCCGTGGGGCAGGGCGACCAATATGCCCTTGAGATGGGCACGACAGTCCCTGTCCCTGGCTGGAGTGGGGGGAGGGAACACTGAGGAAGGGGAACCCTGTAGTGCAGGAGCAGGGAGGAAGCAGTTCCTGGGTGCATTGAGAAGGGAGTATAAAAGGTGGGCACCATCTTAGTTCAGTGCAGAGAAGTCTGAGCAGAAGTGGCAGGGAGCAGGGGCTCTGCATGAGCTCTGCTCCGGAGGCGGGCCTAGTAACAGAGGCCCAGGCCTGGAAGAGGGAGAAGGAAGGAACAGGAGCGGAGAAGGCTCCAGGAACGAGGAACGAAGGGATCTCAGGGGTGCGGACGGGCGAGTCGCCACCGCACGCCAGAATCCACCTGCGTGGAGGGGTCAGGCCAAAGGGGGAGACCGGTCCCCGAAACTAGTGGAGGCAGAAAACGACCCTCAGCTAGAAACAGGAGGCTGTGACATTTTATGTGGCGCAGCCCCTCGCTACACCCGCTAGGAAGGCACCACATAGGGTCAGGGAAACTGGCGCCAAGTTTACCAAGAGGAGGCCCGAGGCAGCCGGACAGAAGGGTTGGTAAGAAAGGCCAGACAAAGGACACACAAAGGGGGTCCTGTGAAGCGCTCCAAAGTTATCTGGGAGTTGTCTGAGCCCTTCACCTGGTGAGCACAGTACGACGTGGGCAGCCGTTACCTGCAGACGTGGTCTGGATAATAAGAACTGTGAGTAAAGGCCCTGGACTGCATCACTGACTCCGTGTCATTACTGCTGCTGCCCTGCACCATCACCCCCATCCTCCGCATACACTGCCCTGAGGCTATACTCCTCCCGTGGGGAGTTATGCTACGCTCTGCTGCACCCACAACACCAGCCTCAGCGGTGTGCCCTGGAGCGGCGGTTCACTCTGACCGCAATCCACGGGTGGCGTAGTCGGACATTTAAACATCAAAACCACATAAATAGTTCCGCCACTGGTTTGACCGCCCTGAGCCACGGAACCGGGTTGCCGCCACAGAGACTACAACCACCAGCATCCACCAAAAAGGGTCCGGCTCCGGGTGTCCCAAGGCCCAGGGGGCGCGTCAGAACACTTTCATCACCTTTTACAATCACCAATGGGACAAGGCAGGGATGTTCTCTGTCCCCTCTCTTATACATCCTAGTGACGGAGCACCTGCTCTCATCAATTCGCCATAACCCCAATATTAGGTGGATTGAGGTGGGAGGCACCGAGTACAAGTGCTCTCTATTTGCTGATGATGTCCTAGTATATATCACACAATCACATATATCCATCCATGCTGTTATGGCTGAAATAGATCACTTTGTTACATGGTCAAATTTTAAAATCAATGCAGCGAAGTCTGAGGCCCTCGATGTCTCCCTCCCCAAATCCATATAGGATTCCATCCAGTCCAACTTTCCCTTTGCCTGGCCCTCACAGGGTATCAAATACTTAGGAATTCCTATTCATAGAGACCTCTCCCATCTATGTTATCTTAATTTTGGGCCCTTTATTGAACAACTCCATACAGACCACGGTTGGCAAGTTAGAACTGTAAGATTCACTACGTGAACCACTGGTGTTTTGTGGAAAAGCACATGTACACTGTGTTCCAAATTATTATGCAAAAAGTGTTTAGGAGTGATAAGGGAAGAATTTGTTTGTTTGTCAGTTAAACTCATTGATGGTGATGTGTGTCAGGGCTCTTTATATCACTGTAAGCAATTGCAGACACCAGTGCTAATTAGTTTGTCAGGTGTGTCCAATGAAAGGCAAGACTACTTAAGAAGGCTCTCTCACATTATTCAGCAGCCTACATTTTCTGCCAAAATGGGAAAGAAAAAGGATGTGTCGGCTGCTGAGAAGCAACAAATTGTGGAGTGTTTAGGTCAAGGCATGACTACAATCAACATTGTGCGATGATCAGGATGAAGTGTCTTGGCAATCAAGAAGTATGTAGCTGATTCACAGTACACACGTGTGCGTGCTGATAAGGGCAAATTGAGGACTCTTTCCTACAGGCAATTACGTCAGGTTGAAAGAGCAGCGGCAAAAAAGCCTTGTCATAGCAGCAGACAAATTTTTGAAGCTGCTTGTGCCTCCAACGTCCCCCGAACAACAAGATGCAGGGTCCTTCAGAGGTTTGCAGCTGTGCATACGCCATCCTCTATCCACTTCACACAAGCAGAAACGGCTCCAGTGGGCCAAACATTACATGAAGACTGATTTCAAAACTGTTTTGTTCACGGATGAGTGCCGTGCAGCGCTCGATGGTCCAGATGGATGGAGTGGAGGATGGCTGGTTGATGGACACCCCACGCAAACACGGCTACAGCGCCAACAAGGAGGAGGTGGAGTAATGTTTTGGGCTGGAATCATGGGGAGAGAGATTGTCGGCCCCTTTAGGATCCCTGAAGGCGCTAAAGATGAACTCCATAATGTATGTGGATTTTCTCAAACAGCACTTCCTGCCATGGTTCAAGAAGAAGAACCGTGTATTTCACAGCAAGATCATTTTTCTGCATGATAATGCACCATCTCATGCTGCACATAAAACATCTGCATCTCTGGCTGATATGGGCATAAAATGGGACAAACTTATGGTGTGAACCCCATGCTCCCCTGACCTCTACCCCATTCAGAACCTTTGGAGCATCATTAAAAGGAGTGTCTATGATGGCGGGAGGCAGTTCACATCTAAGCAACAGCTCTGGGAGGGTATTCTGTCCTCATGCAAAACAATTGAAGCAGAAACCATCCAAAACCTGACAAATTCAATGGACGAGAGAGTTCAGAAGCTCCTTTCGAACAAGGGGTCCTATGTGAAAATGTAACATCACCTAGAATAAAGTTTTGAGTTGAAAACTGTTTGATTTCAGTTTCTAACAACCTTCTAATGCTTATAATTTCAAAAATGACCATTTTTTTGGTCTTTATTAAAATGAAAAGGTTGATCGAAAAGTTTGGGGGATCTAAGAGTGTGGCAACCCAGTAGTCATGATTACTTCGAATTCTGACAATATGAGGGTCATGCTGCAGGTAGTGCAGCAAGAAGGCACTTATGTGTCTTGCGCATCTCGGAGCCCCAAAATTATTTTCCGGGCTAGATGCAGCTAAAAATTATTTTTAATTTTAAATCTGGTGGAGCTTATTATAGATGGCCTAATAGGATCAGTGCTGCACACTGCTACAAAGCCCAAATTATTTTCCAGTCAAGATACAGATAAACATGATTAGTAATTTGAAAGCTTAAAACGGTTGGTAGGGTGATTTTAACCAATCATCAAGCTTTTACTCTCCCCAGGATGACACAGGGGTAGAAAAGTCGTTTCGGATCCATGATTTGTTCATCTTTATGAACGTGAGTCTGTCTACATTATCAGTGGAGAGCCGCGTGCGCTTATCTGTCAGCACACCACCAGCAGCGCTGAACACACGTTCAGACAGAACGCTGGCTGCGGGGCATGACAAGATCTCCAAGGAGTAAGTGGCTAGCTCCGGCCATTTATCCAGATTGGAAGCCCAAAAAGAGCAAGGGTCCAGTGACACAGTCGTGGCTTCAATGTTTACTTGGAGATACTCCTGTACCATCGTCTCTAGGCGTTGACTATGTGTCAGACTTCTTGTCTCCTGTGGCCTTGCAAAGGATGGGCTAAAAAAGTGGTGAAATGATTCCGCAAAATTGATGTTACCACCAGATACTGTGGTTCTGTTACGGTTTGAGTGCTGAACACTTGACGGTCCCACGGTTGGCAAGTTGGAACTGTGAGATTCACTACGTGCACCACTGGTATTTTGTGGAAAAGCACATGTAAGATTCTGCAACAGTCTCTGCTGATACTCCTGCATGCGTGCATCCCTTTCTATGGCAGGAATAATTTCTGCAAATTTACTTTTGTACCGGGGATCTAACAGTGTGGCAACCCAGTAGTCAGGATTATTTCTAATTCTCACAATTCGAGGGTCATGTTGCAGGTAGTGCAGCAAGAAGGCACTCATGTATGTTGCGCATCCAGGAGCACCAAGTCCCTGTTGTGTTGGTGGCGAGGTAACAATCATGCTTCCTTCCTCTGTCCTCTCCCCCCAACCTCGCACAACAGAAATGTGATCAAGGTCTCCCTCATCTGATGAGTCTTCCATCAGTTCGTCCTCCACTTCTTCCTGGGCTCCTGCACCTTCTTCACTAGTTTGGCTGCTACCATGCGCCCTGGTAAAACCATCTCCCCCACCCTCACATGCCTGCCGCCTTGGTGCTGCCGACCGTCTGGACCTTGCAGATGTTAGCCCTTCCGCATACAACTCCTCCTCCTCTACTTCCTCCACCTCCTCTTGTGCCACCACCTGACTCCGAATTCTGTTTAACATGTGCTCCAGCATGTAAATCACCGGAATAGTCATGCTGATAATGGCATCGTCAGCACTAAACATCTTCGTCGCCATTTCAAAACTGTGCAGAAGGGTGCATAGGTCCCTGATCTGAGACCACTCCTCCAGCGTGATTTGCCCCACCTCTGAATCTCGTTGGCCCAGGCTATACGTCAGAACGTATTGCACCAGGGCTTGTCAGTGCTGCCACAGTCGCTGCAACATGTGCAGAGTTGAATTCCACCGGGTAGGCACATCGCATTTTAGCCGGTGAAGTGGCAGGCCCAACGACTTCTGTAGAGATGTAAGTCGCTGAGCTGGGGGATGCGAACGGCGGAAGTGAGCACACAGCGACCGTGCCCTCTGCAGAAGGCCATCTAGTCTGGGATAGTGGGCTAAAAATTGCTGGACAACCAGGTTCAACACGTGAGCCATACAAGGCACGTGTGTGACATTGCCCCGGCGAAGGGCCGCACCCAGGTTTGCAGCATTGTCGCACACGGCCTTCCCTGGTTTCAGGTCCAGTGGAGACAACCATTCATGAAATTGGTTCTCCAGAGCTGACCACAACTCCTCAGCTGTGTGACTCACTTTTCCCAGACATTTCAATGTAAAAACCGCCTGATGACGTTGAGCCCTACTGCCAGCATAGTAAGGAGGTGTGCAGGATCCCTTCTGCGCAGTTAGAAAGCTTGTGGCATGACAAGACAGGCTTTGGGTGCAGGTGGAAGACCGAGAGGAGGTTGAGGAGGCAGAAGCAGTGGAGGAACTTTGACATAAAGAGGATTGACGCACAACTCGTGGGGACGGCAAGACTTGGACAGCAGCCCCTTGTCCTGCTGTCACCATAGTTACCCAGTGCCCAGTCAGCGACATGTAACGCCCCTGTCCATGCCTACTCGTCCAAGTGTCTGTGGTGAAATGCACCCTGTCACACACAGAGTTTCTCAAAGAAGCGGTGATGTTGTGTGCGACATGCTGGTGGAGCGCAGGCACACCTCTCTTTGAGAAGTAGTGCCGACTGGGCATCTGGTACTGGGGCACTGCGACGGACATAAGGTCTCGAAAATCCTCTGTGTCCACCAGGCGGAAAGGCAGCATTTCTGTAGCCAAGAGCTTGCAGATGGTGAAATTCAACCTCTTAGCTTTCTCATGGCTAGGAGGAAATGGTCTTTTACTTGTCCACATCTGAGGGACCGAGGGCTGGCTATTGTGCTTAGACGGGGTTGAAAGGGTGTCCCCGGCAAACTGACGGTCTGTGAGGAAGATGCAGGCGGACATGTTAGTTTGCCTTGATCCAAAGGTGGTGCTATCGATGTCGGACAGCGCTCAACACCAGCTGCTGTTACCACCTCCAAAGAAAATGATGACCTGCCAATCACGCTGGCTGTTGCGGGTAAAGAGGTGGCAGGTCTGCGCCCCAAAACAGGTGTGACTGCTGTCCCCCCAGTCACAGAGGATGAAGAGGCCGCGGATGCACAAGATATCAAGATATGGCAGACGGTGGTTGGCCCGGCCGGCCAGGCCGCATTGTAGCACACTGAGCTTCCCACTGCAACTTATGCTTCATGTCCATGTGCCGGTTCATGCATGAAGTACTCAAACTATGTATTTTTTGGCCTCTACTTAGCTTTTGCTGACAAATGTTACAGATAACACGAGTTGGGTCATCTTTATCGATCTGAAAAAATGCCCAGGCTATGCAAGGCTTAGCACCCATGCGACCTGAAGAGCCACCACGACTTGTGGTGAGAGGCAGAGTTGTGTTTGAGGATGCAGTTGTTAACGTGCTTCCAGTACTACGTCTCTGTCCAGGAAGGCGCAACCTGACCTCGTCGTCACTAGCATCTTCCTCCACCTCCTCTGCTGACCTCATCTCTTGGCTGACTGTGGGTTGACAGTAAGTGGGATCTCCAACCTCATCATCATCACCCTGTGTGTTATCACACCCATCGTCCTCAGAGCCAACCTGTTCCTGCCCTGACAAAAAACTAAAGTTGTCGCTCCAATCAGGTATTTGAGTCTTATCATCGTCTTCCTCATTGTCTCCACCAACAGGAGTTACAGTTTGGGAATGAGGGTCTACATTATGGTCAGAACCTTCTGCGTCTGGTCCTGGATCCGACTCATAAAGATTCTGGGCATCAGTGCAGATCATTTCCTCGTCTGGATTCACAGAAGCGCTGGAGTCGACCTCTGATTCCCAGGCTATAGTATGAGTAAACAGCTCTGCAGACTCAACCATCTGTTCTACCTCATACTCAGACGGGCAGCTGGAGATTTGGGAGCTGTGAGGAAGCAAGTGCGATTTGGGTGACACCTTTGAGGACTGGAGTATTTGTGATGTTGAAGTTGATGTGGAGGAGAGCCCACTTAAAGGAGCACTTGATATCCGTTGAAGCACCTGCTGTTTTTGTGCCTCATCTGGAATTTGTAGCGATTGGCGTGGCCGTAAGAAAGGGATCTTATCACATTGTCCGCTAAAAGAAGTAGACATTTTAGTTTGGCTGGAAGATGGTCTTTCTTCTGCAGATGTTACTGTTGCTTTAACACCTACCCCACGGACACAACCTTTTTTCCCCTTCCCAACACGCCTATTCCCCTTTCCACCAGCAGCAGGCCTTTTTCCACTCATTTTGGTGGTTAACTAATTCACAACTCTGGAGTTGTTTGCACAAAAAAACAATGGATGGTAACCGAGCAGAGCTGAGTGGCCAAACTGTGGTATTAGGCCAAAACTATTGGCTGGGTTAGATGCAGAAAAAAATATATTCAGTTTGCAACCTGATGGAGGTCTGTATAGATGGACTAATAGAGAAAGTCCGACACACTGCTACAAGGCCAAATATTTTTTCAGAGGTAGATGCAGAAAAAAATTATATTCAGTTTGCAACCTGATGGAGGTCTGTATAGATGGATTAATAGAACAAGACCCACACACAGCTAGAAGCCCAATATTTTTTCAGAGGTAGATGCAGAAAAAAATATATTCAGTTTGCAACCTGATGGAGGTCAGTATAGATGGACTAATACAACAAGTCCCACACACAGCTAGAAGCCCAAATATTTTTTCAGAGGTACTGTAGATGCAGATACAAATTATTTTTAATTTGCAACCTGATGGAGGTCAGTATAGATGGACTAATACAACAAGTCCCACACACAGCTAGAAGCCCAAATATTTTTTCAGAGGTACTGTAGATGCAGATAAAAATTATTTTTAATTTGCAACCGGATGGAGGTCAGTATAGATGGACTAATAGAGAAAGTCCGACACACTGCTAGAAGGCCAAATATTTTTTCAGAGCTAGATGCAGAAAAAAATTATATTTGTAGCACCCTGAGGATTCGGCTGCTACAGGGGTATTGCACCTCAACCCAGAGGTGTGATATTCCACTCCCGGGTAAGGATGGAGTGTGGAACTGAGCTCGGTAGGCTGCATGCACTACACACATCCCATTTCCGAGGAACAGGCCGACGGTACTCCCACTTAGAAATGTGCAGGTACGACCGAGTCTGTTCCTGGCTGGAGTGGGAGGGGGGTGGTACATCCCAAGTAGTGTAGGGGCAGATAGGGGGAGCAGCCTGGGTAAAGATAGGAGCTCATTGGGTGCTGGTCACCTGAGCTCACACATAGAGGGTGTATATAAGGTGGGCACCAACTAAGAACAGGGTCAGTTGAAGAGAGAAAGTCAGCGAGCAGAGGAGAAGAGAGACCCAGAGTGAGAGAGGAGAAGAGAGAGAGACCCAGAGGGGGAAACAGAAGAAAAGGACTCCAAGAACCCAACTTAAATCCCCGGGTGAAGAGTCGGCACAGGGTACCGGAACCCAAGCTGGTGGGGGCAAAAACACACCCCAGCCAGAGACCGGAGACCGTGGGCAGCGTTTGTCACGGTCACCCACCACATCCACCACGAAGGCATACCACGTGGAGGGTCAGGGAACCCGAGGCCAAGGGTCTCCCACCAGAAGGCCCGAGGGAGCTGGACCTGGGTGGATCAATAGTGGGGACGGCCAGAGAACGGACAGAAGGAGAGCTCAGGGTCACGCTCCGGACTTATTTGGGGGTTGGCTGGATCCAGAACCTGGTGGACGCAGCACGGCTCGGGAGGTCACTCGAAGCTGGAGTGACCAGAACATCAGCAGTGAGTAAACATCCTAAACTGCATAACCCGACTCTGTCTCTGATTGCCGTCTACACTGCATCACCACAACTCCCATCCTCTGCACCTGATCCCCCTGAGGCTATACCCCTCCCGTTGGGGGTTATCCTATCAAGCTGCACCAACACCACCAGCCTCAGCGGACCCTGCTGCAGCGGCGGCCACAGTGACCGCAACACAACGGGTGGCGTAGTCGACATTAAGAACTTGATAACATCTGTAGGACTGCCACATACAACTGAGTTTGACACCCTGGGCACGGACCGGGTCACAGCCACTCGGAAGACTACAACCCCCATCTGATCCGGCTCCGGATATTCCCCCTAAAGAATATGGCCCAGGGGGCGCGTCAACTTTGGCGTAGTCGGCAGGATTACGTGCCCGCAACACCCGGGTACTGCGTGCCTGAAGAAAAGATCGCATTTACCTCAAAAAGAAGTCTCCTGCCGGTTCCGGAGGGTCCCCACCATCGGACCCCATCACCAGTCGATTCCCGCCGCTTGTCCGCCATTAACAGCGTTTTCCCGCCATCTGCAGAGTTTCCCGCCACTGGGAAGCGATTCCCGCCATTTCCAAAGGTTTCCCGCCTTGGAAGAGCGGACGCCATTATGGGCGTGCCAGAGGGTGGCGAGAGGCCACCTCCCATCGTGGGCCAGGACCGAAAATGGCGCCAAAAATGGAAACCGCCCCCACCAACAGAGACTGTGATGCTAGAGGTGTCTGTCAGCGTGAAAGAACTCCCCCTGGAGCTGACAGTCACCCAGTGGCCCCGGGACCGCCCTCGAGGTGGGAGGAGACGAGAGAAAAGAACGAAGATGGGTGCCGCCTGGAGCAGGCTGGAGCGAGCGCACCCGGAGGCAGGAAGCCTGGAGAAGAGTAGCAGAGAAGCTCACCCGGAGATGGCGAGAGAGCAGAGCAGCACCGGCCCGCTGGCCAGGAGCCTGCTGGAAGAAGAGCAGAGCAGCACCGACCCGTTGGTCAGGAGCCTGCTGGAAACCACGACCCCACTAGGCCTAGTGGAGGTCCTTGCACAGCTCCCCCGAGACCGGGAGTGTGCACAGACTGCCCTGGAGGGCCTCGCATGGAGGATGGCCCGGGTACAGCGAGAGACATTGGCGGAGTGGAGCCGAGAGATGGCCCAGCAAACCAAGACCCGGAGCACGCCAGCCAAGATGAGGAGACAGACCGCTTCTGAGGATGGCGCGGGAGGACCCAAGGCCGGAGACGGCGCCGAGAAGGGAGTCGAACGCATGGAGGCAGGTAAAGGGGACGTCTATACCCCAAACCGGGACACCGCTTGCCTGCCCCAGCTCCCCGTCGCAGAGCCCGAAAGTCCCCCTGCTGTGCCCGAAAACGCCATGTCACCGACGCAGACTAGGCCCCAACCGGAAGCCGCCGCCGCGACCCCTGTGACGCCATGCGCAACGACCCCGAGCGTGGCAAAACAGGAAGCAACACCAGCCTGGTCGCAGGGCCTAGAATTCCCGGGCGTCGCATCACCAACAGCGCCCCCTACCTCCGCGGAGCCTCCGGCCTGGCCGCAAGGCCAGGTAGCCCAGGGCGCCGCCGTCCTGACGGTGCCCTTCACCTTCCAGGTGCCCCAGGCCTGGCCGCAAGGCCTGGGCAACCCGGGCGCCACCACCACCGCGCCCGCACCCGTAAAACCAAGGGTGCCGCGTCTGGGAGAGGACTTGTTTGCCCAGCACACGTGGCCGGACGGGCAGCCTTTCATCTGGCCCCAGGAATATTATGGACTGGAGCACCAGAGGAGAGTTGGGGCCATGTGTGCACCCCTGATTCCGGCTCCGAAGCCCGTGATAAGGATCTCGCCCCCGCTTGAAGAGACCCAATTTGAGTGGGACCCCACCGGAGAAGACCTAATGGGGTTCACTCAGGAAACCAGGGCAGCTGCAGCGGAGCGTGCTGAGTGCTGCCGACAGCAGCTCGAGGAGTTTGCGAGGGAGCGGAGAGAGAGGCGGGTCCGGGAACAACAGGCCCAAATAAGGAGCGCCGAGCAGAAGAGCCGAACCAGGAGGGACCCCCGTGCAGCGCATAGTCCCCGCACCACCGGGACTGTAATAAAGTTTAACCTGCAGCATGGGTGGGGCTTCATCAGAGACCACAACACCCCCGGCGACGTCTTTGTCACGCGCAGAGATGTGGAGTCCCATCTGCCGGAGGGGCACAGAGGTCGTGACCTTTACATCGGGGACGAGGTCACCTTTACCCGGCACAAGTGTGCCAAAGGACCTTACGCCCTCCATGTGCATCGCCTGACAGAGGAGGAGCTGCGATGTGAGGAGGAAGAGCAAGAGGATCCGGACGGGTCTGAAGCTGAGATCCCCAAAGAAAGAGCAGGAGGAAGACGTTGTTGAGTACAGCGGAGCAGGTGCTGTAAATAGTTACCCGACCGGGGTATAAAGAAACTGTTACTGCAAATATAGTCCCCGTTGGGACCAGCTGAGTGAACTGTTTACCCGTTTACCCTTAATCCCACAGGCTGAGGACTGTGAGCAGCCATTCCCTTTCCCTCCTTAACTGGCCGAGGACTGAGAGCGGCCATATCCCTGTATATAGTTGCGCGTCCTAAAGCGCCCCCTACCGGTTTTATAGGAAAACCATTTTTCTAGAAAGACTGTCGCACTTTGCCCGGTCAACAGTTGCACAGTGACCGGAGGAGGAGCCAGAGGCGACGAGAATGTTTTATATTGATATATATATATATAATGTTTTATATGTTTTATATGTTTATGCAAAAATTTGTATGTTTTTGGTGTTATGTCTTACAGCCCGAGGACGTGCTGTGGTTTACCAGGGGGGAATGTAGCACCCTGAGGATTCGGCTGCTACAGGGGTATTGCACCTCAACCCAGAGGTGTGATATTCCACTCCCGGGTAAGGATGGAGTGTGGAACTGAGCTCGGTAGGCTGCATGCACTACACACATCCCATTTCCGAGGAACAGGCCGACGGTACTCCCACTTAGAAATGTGCAGGTACGACCGAGTCTGTTCCTGGCTGGAGTGGGAGGGGGGTGGTACATCCCAAGTAGTGTAGGGGCAGATAGGGGGAGCAGCCTGGGTAAAGATAGGAGCTCATTGGGTGCTGGTCACCTGAGCTCACACATAGAGGGTGTATATAAGGTGGGCACCAACTAAGAACAGGGTCAGTTGCAGAGAGAAAGTCAGCGAGCAGAGGAGAAGAGAGACCCAGAGTGAGAGAGGAGAAGAGAGAGAGACCCAGAGGGGGAAACAGAAGAAAAGGACTCCAAGAACCCAACTTAAATCCCCGGGTGAAGAGTCGGCACAGGGTACCGGAACCCAAGCTGGTGGGGGCAAAAACACACCCCAGCCAGAGACCGGAGACCGTGGGCAGCGTTTGTCACGGTCACCCACCACATCCACCACGAAGGCATACCACGTGGAGGGTCAGGGAACCCGAGGCCAAGGGTCTCCCACCAGAAGGCCCGAGGGAGCTGGACCTGGGTGGATCAATAGTGGGGACGGCCAGAGAACGGACAGAAGGAGAGCTCAGGGTCACGCTCCGGACTTATTTGGGGGTTGGCTGGATCCAGAACCTGGTGGACGCAGCACGGCTCGGGAGGTCACTCGAAGCTGGAGTGACCAGAACATCAGCAGTGAGTAAACATCCTAAACTGCATAACCCGACTCTGTCTCTGATTGCCGTCTACACTGCATCACCACAACTCCCATCCTCTGCACCTGATCCCCCTGAGGCTATACCCCTCCCGTTGGGGGTTATCCTATCAAGCTGCACCAACACCACCAGCCTCAGCGGACCCTGCTGCAGCGGCGGCCACAGTGACCGCAACACAACGGGTGGCGTAGTCGACATTAAGAACTTGATAACATCTGTAGGACTGCCACATACAACTGAGTTTGACACCCTGGGCACGGACCGGGTCACAGCCACTCGGAAGACTACAACCCCCATCTGATCCGGCTCCGGATATTCCCCCTAAAGAATATGGCCCAGGGGGCGCGTCATATTCAGTTTGCAACCTGATGGAGGTCAGTATAGATGGATTAATAGAACAAGACCCACACACAGCTAGAAGCCCAATATTTTTTCAGAGGTAGATGCAGAAAAAAATATATTCAGTTTGCAACCTGATGGAGGTCAGTATAGATGGACTAATACAACAAGTCCCACACACAGCTAGAAGCCCAAATATTTTTTCAGAGGTACTGTAGATGCAGATAAAAATTATTTTTAATTTGCAACATGATGGAGGTCAGTATAGATGGACTAATACAACAAGTCCCACACACAGCTAGAAGCCCAAATATTTTTTCAGAGGTACTGTAGATGCAGATACAAATTATTTTTAATTTGCAACCTGATGGAGGTCAGTATAGATGGACTAATACAACAAGTCCCACACACAGCTAGAAGCCCAAATATTTTTTCAGAGGTAGATGCAGAAAAAAATATATTCAGTTTGCAACCTGATGGAGGTCAGTATAGATGGACTAATACAACAAGTCCCACACACAGCTAGAAGCCCAAATATTTTTTCAGAGGTACTGTAGATGCAGATACAAATTATTTTTAATTTGCAACCTGATGGAGGTCAGTATAGATGGACTAATACAACAAGTCCTACACACAGCTAGAAGCCCAAATATTTTTTCAGAGGTACTGTAGATGCAGATACAAATTATTTTTAATTTGCAACCTGATGGAGGTCAGTATAGATGGACTAATACAACAAGTCCCACACACAGCTAGAAGCCCAAATATTTTTTCAGAGGTAGATGCAGAAAAAAATATATTCAGTTTGCAACCTGATGGAGGTCAGTATAGATGGACTAATACAACAAGTCCCACACACAGCTAGAAGCCCAAATATTTTTTCAGAGGTACTGTAGATGCAGATACAAATTATTTTTAATTTGCAACCTGATGGAGGTCAGTATAGATGGACTAATACAACAAGTCCCACACACAGCTAGAAGCCCAAATATTTTTTCAGAGGTAGATGCAGAAAAAAATATATTCAGTTTGCAACCTAATGGAGGTCAGTATAGATGGACTAATACAACAAGTCCCACACACAGCTAGAAGCCCAAATATTTTTTCAGAGGTACTGTAGATGCAGATAAAAATTAGTTTTAATTTGCAACCTGATGGAGGTCAGTATAGATGGACTAACAGAATGATGCTATGCCCAAAAGATTTTACTTCACTAGGTGCAGTAAAAAAATTGGTATTCTATACACAGGTGGTATATCTTGCAGCACAGATAGGCTACTCCACTGACTAACACACTCTGCAATAGGCCAAAAAGGATTAGCTTTGCTAGATTCAGCCAAATGCTGTGAAAAAAACTTGCACAGCACTGGCACAGACCTGCCTGGCAAAAACTGATAGGAACTGATGTAACCTAGTCCTGAAAAGGACTCCAATTACAATTAGTCTTTACTAGTGTTGAGCCACCCCCGTAGTGTTCGGGTTCGGTTCGGTTCGTCGAACACCGGGATGTTCGAGGAACTGTTCGTCGAACTGTTCGTCGAACACCTTAGAACACCGTCGAACACCGTTAAAACCAATGGCAGGCAAACAAAAACACATAGAAACACATAGAAAACACCTTCAAAGGTGTCCAAAAGCTGACAAACTGCTCAGAAGACGCTTTCTTTAAAAAAGCCGGCCGGCAATTCAGCAGCGGCATACACCGGTACCCGACAATTTAGACAAAAAGGAATAGAGCCTCACACATAGATTAGATAGATAGAAACATGTCAGTCACATATATATGAAGTACAGTGACAGTGTTGCTTACTGTACTTGTCATTTAGTGTAAAGGATTTATTAAAAAATATAATAGTGTTTTCATGCACTGTCTCTTTAAAAAAGCCGGCCGGCAATTCAGCAGCGGTATCCGACAATTTATAACAGACAGAATAGAGCTTCACACATAGATTAGATAGATAGAAACATGTCAGTCACATATATATGAAGTACAGTGACAATGTTGCTTACTGTACTTGTCATTTAGTGTAAAGGATTTATTAAAAAAAGTAATAGTGTTTTCATGCACCGTCTCTTTAAAAAAGCCGGCCGGCAACTCAGCATCTGTACCCGACAATTTATAACAGACAGAATAGAGCTTCACACATAGATTAGATAGATAGAAACATGTCAGTCACATATATATGAAGTACAGTGATAGTGTTGGTTACTGTACTTGTCATTTAGTATTAAAATAAAGGATTTATTATTAAAAAAAATTGGCGTGGGGTTCCCCTTAATTTTAGTCTCTAGCGGAGGTTAAGCAGACAGCTGGGGCAGATGTTTGAAGCCTGGGAAGGGGGTAATACCCACGGAGCTTCCCAGGCTACTAATATGAGCCCCCAGCTGAATACATAGCCTTTACTAGCTATTAAAATGGGGGACCCCCCCAAAAAAATGACGTGGTGTCCCCCCTAATTTAATAGCTAGCAAAGGCTAGGCAGACAGCTGGGGGCTGATATTAATAGCCCAGGAAGGGTGCCATGAATATTGGCCCCCTCCCAGGCTAGAAACACCAGCCGTCAGCCGCCCCAGAAATGGCGCATTCATAGGATGCGCCAATTCTGGCACTTAGCCTCGCTCTTCCATGCTGCCCTGGTGCGGTGGCAGGGGGTAATAGGGCTGGGGTTGATGTCAGCTTATAATGCCAGCTGACATCAAGCCCAGGTTAGTAATGGAGAGGCGTCTATAAGACACCCCCATTACTAACCCCATAGTCAAAGTTAAAAGAAAACACAAACACCCAGAATAAAGTCCTTTAATTGAAATAAAGACACAATCCTTTATTGTTCTAAATTAAACCATACTTACCATCACGCCCATTCCAGCTGAAGCCAACGATCTCCTGCAATAAAAGAAAAATAATAAAGCAACATCATCCTTACCTTTCCATGGTTCCCACGACAGCTTCAGCTCTGCTACATCGAGATGACAGGCTGGACCGCAGCAGAACGCCGCCATCCAGCCTGTCATCCCGCAGACACTGAGAAGCGCAGGCTTGCTTGCGCTCTGCAGTGTCTGGCTGTGACGGCATAAAGATGAGACGAGTTCATGTCCAATGAACTCGGCGCACCTCATGCACGTCACTGACAGCGTGGGAAAATTCTCACGCTGAAGCGCTGAGTGCAGGAGAATTCTCTCACGCTGTCAGTGACGTGCATAAGGTGAGCTCATGTCCAATGAACTCAGCTCACCTCCTGCACATCACTGACAGCGTGGGAGAATTCTCCTGCACTCAGCGCTTCAGCGTGAGAATTCTCCCACGCTGAAGCGCTGAGTGCAGGAGAATTTTCCCACGCTGTCAGTGACGTGCATAAGGTGAGCTCATGTCCAATGAACTCAGCTCACCTCCTGCACGTCACTGACAGCGTGGGAGAATTCTCCTGCACTCAGCGCTTCAGCGTGAGAATTCTCCCACGCTGAAGCGCTGAGTGCAGGAGAATTTTCCCACGCTGTCAGTGACGTGCATGAGGTGAGCCGAGTTCATTGGACATTAACTCGGCTCATCTGGATGCCCTCACAGAGAGACACTGTGGAGCGCAAGCAAGCCTGCGCTTCTCAGTGTCTGCGGGATGACAGGCTGGATGGCAGCGTTCTGCTGCGGTCCAGCCTGTCATCTCGATGTAGCAGAGCTGAAGCTGTCATGGGAACCACGGAAAGGTAAGGATGATGTTGCTTTATTATTTTTCTTTTATTTCAGGAGATCGTTGGCTTCAGCTGGAATGGGTGTGATGGTAAGTATGGTTTAATTTAGAACAATAAAGAATTGTGTGTTTATTTCAATTAAAGGACTTTTTTCTGGGTGTTGTGTTTTTTTTAAATACTTTACTAGAAATTCATGGTGGTCATGTCTAATATTGGCGTGACCCCATGAATTTTGGGCTTAGGGCCAGCTGATAATGCCAAGCTGGCCCTAACCCCTTTATTACCCAGTGAGCCACCGCATCAGGGCCCTGGATGAGTTGGGTACAGCGCCAGAAGATGGCGCTTCTATGAACGCGCCATTTTCCGGGGTGGCTGCGGACTGCAATTTGCAGCGGGGGTGGCCCAGAAAGCTTGGGCCTCCCTGCGCTGCGGATTCCAGCCCCCAGCTGCATAGTTGTGCCTGGCTGGACACAAAAACAGGGCGAAGCCCCACGTCAATTTTCTTTAAATTATTTCATGAAATAATTAAGAAAAAAAGGGCTTCCCTATATTGTTGTGTCCGGCCAGGTACAAATAGGCAGCTGGTGGTTGGGGGCAGCCCGTTCCTGCCTGCTGCACCTGACTGGACACCTGACTGGACACAAATATAGTGCGAAGCCCCACGTCAATTTTTTTTTAATTATTTCATGAATTTCCTGAAATAATTTAAAAAAATTGAAGTGGGGCTTCGCACTATATTTGTGTCCAGCCAGGTACAGCAGGCAGGAATGGGCTGCCCCCAACCACCAGCTGCCTATTTGTACCTGGCCGGACACAACAATATAGGGAAGGCCTTTTTTTCTTAATTATTTCATGAATTTCATGAAATAATTAAAAAAAAAATATGTGGGGCTTCGCCCTATTTTTGTGTCCAGCCAGGTACAACTAGGCAGCTGGGGGCTGGAATCTGCAGCGCAGGGAGACCCAAGCTTTCTGGGCCCCCCCCGCTGCAAATTGCAGTCCGCAGCCACCCCGGAAAATGGCGCGTTCATAGAAGCGCCATCTTCTGGCGCTGTACCCAACTCATCCAGGGCCCTGGTGCGGTGGCTCACTGGGTAATAAAGGGGTTAGGGCCAGCTTGGTATTATCAGCTGGCCCCAAGCCCAAAATTCATGGGGTCACGCCAGTATTAGACATGACCGCCATGAATTTCTAGTAAAGTATTTAAAAAAAACACAACACCCAGAATAAAGTCCTTTAATTGAAATAAACACACAATTCTTTATTGTTCTAAATTAAACTATACTTACCATCACGCCCATTCCAGCTGAAGCCAACGATCTCCTGCAATAAAAGAAAAATAATAAACCAACCTCATCCTTACCTTTCCATGGTTCCCACGACAGCTTCAGCTCTGCTACATCGAGATGACAGGCTGGACCGCAGCAGAACGCTGCCATCCAGCCTGTCATGCCGCAGACACTGAGAAGAGCAGGCATGCTTGCGCTCCTCAGTGTCTCGCTGTGACGGCATCCAGATGAGCCGAGTTCATGTCCAATGAACTCAGCTCACCTCATGCACGTCACTGACAGCGTGGGAAAATTCTCACGCTGAAGTGCTGAGTGCAGGAGAATTGTCCCACGCTGTCAGTGACGTGCATGAGGTGAGCTCATGTCCAATGAACTCAGCTCACCTCATGCACCTCACTGACAGCGTGGGAAAATTCTCCTGCACTCAGCGCTTCAGAGTGAGAATTCTCCCACGCTGTAAGTGACGTGCATGAGGTGCGCCGAGTTCATTGGACATGAACTCGTCTCATCTTTATGCCGTCACAGCCAGACACTGCAGAGCGCAAGCAAGCCTGCGATTCTCAGTGTCTGCGGGATGACAGGCTGGATGGCGGCGTTCTGCTGCGGTCCAGCCTGTCATCTCGATGTAGCAGAGCTGAAGCTGTCGTGGGAACCATGGAAAGGTAAGGATGATGTTGCTTTATTATTTTATTTTTATTACAGGAGATCGTTGGCTTCAGCTGGAATGGGCGTGATGGTAAGTATGGTTTAATTTAGAACAATAAAGAATTGTGTCTTTATTTCAATTAAAGGACTTTATTCTGGGTGTTTGTGTTTTTTTTAACTTTGACTATGGGGTTAGTAATGGGGGTGTCTTATAGACGCCTCTCCATTACTAACCTGGGCTTGATGTCAGCTGGCATTATAAGCTAACATCAACCCCAGCCCTATTACCCCCTGCCACCGCACCAGGGCAGCGTGGAAGAGCAAGGCTAAGTGCCAGAATTGGCGCATCCTATGAATGCGCCATTTCTGGGGCGGCTGACGGCTGGTGTTTCTAGCCTGGGAGGGGGCCAATATTCATGGCTCCCTTCCTGGGCTATTAATATCAGCCCCCAGCTGTCTGCCTAGCCTTTGCTAGCTATTAAATTAGGGGGGACCCCACGTCATTTTTTTGGGGGGTCCCCCATTTTAATAGCTAGTAAAGGCTATGTATTCAGCTGGGGGCTGATATTAGTAGCCTGGGAAGCTCCGTGGGTATTACCCCCTTCCCAGGCTTCAAACATCTGCCCCAGCTGTCTGCTTAACCTCCGCTAGAGCCTAAAATTAAGGGGAACCCCACGCCAATTTTTTTAATAATAAATCCTTTATTTTAATACTAAATGACAAGTACAGTAACCAACACTGTCACTGTACTTCATATATATGTGACTGACATGTTTCTATCTATCTAATCTATGTGTGAAGCTCTATTCTGTCTGTTATAAATTGTCGGGTACAGATGCTGAATTGCCGGCCGGCTTTCTTAAAGAGACGGTGCATGAAAACACTATTATTTTTTTTAATAAATCCTTTACACTAAATGACAAGTACAGTAAGCAACACTGTCACTGTACTTCATATATATGTGACTGACATGTTTCTATCTATCTAATCTATGTGTGATTCTCTATTCCTTCTATTCTAAATTGTCGGGTACCGCTGCTGAATTGCCGGCCGGCTATTTTAAAGAGACGGTGCATGAAAACACTATTATTTTTTTTGATAAATCCTTTACGCTGAATGACAAGTACAGTAAGCAGCACTTTCACTGTACTTCGTATATATGTGGCTGACATGTTTATATCTATCTAATCTATGTGTGAAGCTCTATTCTTTCGGTTCTAAATTGTCGGGTACCGGTGTATGCCGCTGCTGAATTGCCGGCTTTTCATGTTTCACTGTTGGCACTGTTCCCATCGATTTGGGCAATCACTGTAATGCCACAACCACCATGGCTGTGGCATTACAGTGAGTGGCAGACAATCCCTGCATGATTGGTGCTCTAAATAGCACCAGACATGCAGGACACGCTTTTGGTGCACGAACAGTTATCGAACATAACCTCGAACAGCCGAATTTTTTGCAAATCGTTCGGGTTCGTCGAACAACTCGAACACCGCCCAAAACAGCTCGAATTTGAGATTGGCGAACAGTTCTAGTCGAACACCGCTCATCTCTAGTCTTTACTCCCACAACCTATCTATTTAAGAGCACAGACCTCCCTGATAAAAGTCGTAGGAAATGCTGTAACCTAGTCCTTAAAAGGACTGCAATCACAACTATTCCCTACTCCCAAGCTATCTGTATATTTGTGCGAAAATTGGCTTGAAATTAACAAGGTATAGCGCACACAGCAACAGCGGTGCCGTCTAACACGCAGCTGCAGCTGTGATAAAATGGTGGCGACGGGGAAAATGGCTTGGTCTTATAGGGCAAGGACATGTGACATACACTGCCAATGACACATGCCCTTGCTTGTGTGAAAAAAAGCACTTCGCTCCGTGTGTGCGCTGCTGATAGGCTGACAGATTGCACCTCCCCACTGCAAATGCGGGAAAGAGAAAAAAAAATGGAGATCTTCATTGTTCCTGCAGAGATCCATCCCCTGCCCCTCCCCCCACCCCGCTGTACACTCAAACTGCGTATTAACATTAATTTTCATCATTACTGAGAAAAAATCCAGTTATGATTTTGGTGCACGAACAGTTATCGAACATAACCTCGAACAGCCGAATTTTTATCAAATTGTTCGTGTTCGCCGAACGGCTCGAACACCGCCCAAAACAGCTC
The DNA here is from genome assembly GCF_046119375.1 of Phyllobates terribilis. Taxonomy (NCBI): domain Eukaryota; kingdom Metazoa; phylum Chordata; class Amphibia; order Anura; family Dendrobatidae; genus Phyllobates; species Phyllobates terribilis. Next base: position 236,380,588 of record NW_027362772.1, read on the forward strand.
GAATTTGAAATTGGCGAACAGTTCGAGTAGAACAACACTCATCTCTAGTTGCAATGCCTCCTCTTTAATTCTCTGCAGAGAGCGTTGAAAAAGACAGACAAGTGGGATGCTGACGCTAATGATGGCATCATTGCCACTCACCATCTTGGTGGACTCCTCAAAGTTTTTCAGGATGGTACATATGTCAGACATCCAGGTCCACTCCTGAGGTCTTATGTGTGGACTCTGACCTGAATATCGACGGCCTTGTTGCAGCTGGTACTCCACAACTGCTCTCTTCTGCTCACAAATCCTTTGTTACATGTGGAGGGTAGAGTTCCAACGTGTGGGGACATCACACACCAGTCGGTGTGCTGGAAGCTGCAAACGCTGCTGCAACACAGCAAGGGCGGCGGAAGCTGTAGCCGACTTCCAAAAATGAGCTGACAGGCAGCGTACTTTGACAAGCAGATCTGGCAACTCGGGGTACGATTTAAGAAACCACTGAACCACGAGATTAAGCACATGAGCCAGGCATGGTACGTCTGTGATCTTGCCTCGCCTCAGAGCCGCCACCAGGTTACGGCCATTGTCACAAACGACCATGCCTGGATGTAGGTTCAGCGGTCTCAGCCACAGATCTGCCTGCTCTTTCACAGCTGTCCACAACTCACAAGCAGTGTGAGGTTTATCACCAAAGCTGATGATTTTCAACACAGCCTGTTGCCGCTTGGCTGAGGCAATACTGCAGTGCTTCCAGCTTGTAACTGATGTGGTGATATCTGAGATGGAGGCTGAACATGGGGAGGAGGATGATGCGCAGGAGCTGTACACTATGGGGGCAACTTTGACTGACATAGGGCCTGCAATCATCGGTGTGGGGAGGATGTGTTCCGTCCCTAGGTCTGACTGGGTCCCGGCTTCCACTATGTTTACCCAGTGTGCCGTCAGGGAGATGTACCGTCCCTGGCCACAAGCACTTGTCCATGTGTCCGTTGTCAGGTGGACTCTCCCAGTACCTGCATTGTTGAGGGCGCAGCAGATGTTTTGGGACACGTGCTTGTGTAGTGCGGGGATGGCACACCGGGCAAAATAGTGTCGGCTGGGGACCGAGTACCGAGGAATGGCCACCGCCATAAGGTTGCGGAAGGATTCCGTCTCCACCAGCCTAAAAGGCAGCATTTCCAATGCAAGCAGTGGTAAAAAGTGTGCGAATTTAGTACTGTGGCCTGTGGGGTGTTGGCTGCGAATTTGCACTTTCGTTCAAAGGTCTGGGATATGGACAATTGAACGCTGCGGTGGGACATGGACGTTGATGCTGTTTCTTGAGAAACTGCCATAACAAGTGAAGACTGAGAGGAGGGGGCATCTTTGCATGCAGTATGGACAGGGGATTGCCTTGCACGCACAACAGGGATTTTTCTTACACGCACGACAGTGGAAGAAGCCGTGGTGACATCCGCTGACACAGGTCGTGGACCCTGGGGTTCGCCCCACAAAGTCGGGTGCTTTGCTGACATGTGCCCGATCATGCTGGTGGTGGCAAGGTTGGTAGTTTTGTCACCACTGCTGATGCTGGCCTGGCAGGTGGTACAAATGGCCTTTTTGGGGTTATCAGCAGAGTCTTTAAAAAAATTCCAGACTCTGGAAGACCTACGGGTTGTACTGGCAACATCCCTCGTGTTGGTGTTACGGGGAACAGTTGCCCGCCTTCTGTCTACCACACTGCTTCTTCCTGCATGTTTGGGTACTCTGCCTCCCTTCCCCTGTGTGCTGCTAGCCTCACTCTGCATGTCCTCCTGCCACGTTGGGTCAGTTACTATATCATCCACCACCTCTTCCTCTTCCATTTCCGCACCATGGTCCTCCTCCTCACTTCCTGGCAATTGTGTCTTGTCATCGTCCATCGTGACAAATTGCCAGCGTCGCCTTCCTGTGGCCATGGCTGTTCAAATATTTGGCCATCTCTACATGGGATCTTCTCTTCCACCACTTCAAGCGGAGCAGGCGAGGGGCCCAAATATGGAAATGGACCAGTGAACAGCTCTTCAGAGTGTCCAACTGTGGGATCAGTTGCTGCCTGATGACACTCGGCATGGTGGGAGGAAGGAGCATCAGGGTGAGGAGGAGTATGCGGTCGAGACTCACGGCTACTAAGACTTGACGGTGTGGAAGACAGACCGGAGGTGGTGGTGCCCAGGTGACTGGAAGTATTATCTGCTATCCAATTAATAACCTGTTCACACTGATCAGTTCGCAATAGTGGTGTTGTTGTGTGCTTCCCTAGTAATTCGGTCAAGAACTGGGAGCGAGAAGATGTGGCTGTTGGTTGTGGCACATTTTCACCTTGGCCACTGCCCCATCCTCTACACGCACCATCACCAGAACGTCCAGTTCCACGTCCCTTGCCACGCACCTTGCCCATTGTAAATGAAGTAAAATAGCTTACACTCATACTATCAATGGCAAAAGGGTAATAAAAAGTAGATTAGAACCATGGAAAAGGAAAACCACAGTTCTAGTTCTCTGGCCTACACTAGAATCTTTTAAACAGATAAATTTGTGTCTGAACAGTCAGCGAGACACTAAAACTGTTTTTTTTTATGTAAAAAAGGCAAAATTGTGGATTACACCCAGATTTGAACCGTGGAAGAGGAAAACCACAGTTCTAGTTCTCTGACCTACACCAGAATCTTTTAAACAGATATGTTTGTGTCTGAACAGTCAGCGAGACACTCAAACTGTTTTTTTTTATGCAAAAAAGGCAAAAAGGTGGATTACATCCTGATTTGAACCATGGAAGAGGAAATCCACAGTTCTATCTCTCTGGCCTACACCAGAATCTTTTAAACAGATATATTTGTGTCTGAACAGTCAGCGAGACACTCAAACTGTTTTTTTTATGTAAAAAATGCAAAAAGGTGGATAACACCCAGATTTGAACCGTGGAAGAGGAAAACCACAGTTCTAATTTCCTGGCGTATACCAGACTTTTTTACATAGATATATTTGTGTCTGAACAGTCACCGAGACACTCGAACTGTTTTTTTTATGGAAAAAAGGCAAAAAACTGGATAATACATAGATTGGAACCGTGGAACTGCAAAACCACAGTTCTAGTTATCTGGCCAAAACCAAACTCTTTTAAACAGATATATTTGTGTCTGAACACTCACAGACACACTTAATTTTTTTGGGGAGGGGGGGAAATACCAAAAGGTTAATAAGACGGGTATTTGTACAGTCTGACTGAGGGAAAAAAAAAAGAAGATTTAGATGAAAAAAAAAGGATTTTTCCTGGCCCCTGAGACATGGGGCTAAGTCTAGCAATTTGAGCAGCAGCAGCAGCACACAGGACTGTAATGCAGTGTTTGTTGGTATAACCACTGCGTCTCCTATACAGCCTGCCTGCCTGCCTGATATCTGGGATGGATATTAGTCCTCAGAAGGACATTTTGTTTGATTTTCCAGGCTTTAGAGAACCTACACTACCTATTTCACAGTATAAATCTCTCCCTAGCTCAGCAGCACACTCCCTACACTGTCTGATCCGGAGCGACTGTGTCCAAGATGGCGGCGCCCGTTTTTAAATACTCAAAGTGACGCTGTGCGGCCAGCTAATCACTGTAATGCCCACAACCAACATGGCTGCAGCATTACAGTGACTGGCTGGCAATCCCTGCATGTTCATTGGCTCTGTAAAGAGCGCCAAGCATGCAGGGCGGAGACCCGAGCTCCCGCCCGAGTAACCCGAAAATGCTCGGTGCATCTCACTACTCGGGATGTTCGGCGCTCATTGGCCTTTCCTGGCACATGCGCACTACAATACAGCAGGGTAGAGAAAAGAGCGTCTGCACAAGAGAATTGAGAATGAAAGATCAGTCCTGGCAGAGAAAGAAGCAGATTCCTCTGATAAGATATATTACAAAGTGGCTTATTTTCATGTGTACTATTGATTTATGAAATAAAAACAAAAATGATGGTTATGCTAAAACTCTACTGATTCTGGAATATTTTTTCTTTTTCTTCTATGCACCTACGGTCCAAAGTTCTGCCTTCTGGAAAACAAGACAAAAATTTTCACCTTGATATAAATGGCCATGTACCACAGAACTGCTGTGTCGGCATTGGCTTTTCCTCCTCTGGTGCTGACAAATCAAAAGAGAAAATATAGCTGCACTCTGAAATGTTAAATATCATAAATCTAGAAAATTGAAGCTGCATTACTGCCATAGAAAATATATAAGCGCTACATTATGTACATATGGAATATTGGAAAAATGGAACTGCAATATTGCTATAAAAAATGTCAGAAAAAAGAGGGTACCTAGCTTATAATTTGGCCAATATATGTAAGCCCAGCAACCACTGAAAAGGCATACCTTATTGTTGGGTCCCTAACTTAATAAGACACCTCTCCTTGACTGAAAAGCCTACAATTTTCAATCAAAACACGGCCATTCACACAGAGAAAATTTGAACAATTATAAACAAGGGGCTGTGACTTTGGAATGGAAAGGCACAGAAGAAAAAGAAAAACTGTTCCAGAATCAGGGGAGCAGAGGGCAATTGGGGAAGACACTCATCTTAAATTAAAGTGAACTGTTATTTTAGACAACCAATAATAGACAATCATCATTTTCAGTCAGCCATGTTTGAAAGATCTTTCGATCAAAGAATGATCATTCTTTTTTTAATAATCTTTCCTATTCTCAAAAATATAATTTGTGTTACTGAAAATGTAGGGCCAAGTTGAAAGACTATAATGGGTATTAAGTGATAAAATGTGTGAGGCTGTGTAGACATTACATATATCCGGTAAATGATTGTTTGGAAAATGCTCATTCAACCAACGCAAATTGTCTTTTCAGAGAGGAAGAGAACTAGAACTCTAGTGCCACCTATAGGAAGTAGCAATTCTAAAAGTCAATATTGACCCTTTAACGAGCCTTGTCACATGACTTAGGATAAAACCCAGAACCAGAAACTCAATTTGAAGACATTCAACCAACAACATTCATTAATCTGATATCTATGGGGTTTAGTCTGAATAGAAAAAATTTTTGCAAGGTCATCCGATGCGTAAGTCAAATGATAGTCCAAATTTAAATTCTGGAGGCAAGTTCAAGGAACTCAATTTGTAATTTACCATGAAATCAAGTATGAGTACAAGTACTGGGTCCAGTTGAGGGTTCTTACTAAATAGTTTAGAATAAAGGTGCTCCACTAGCTTGATGAAAGTCTTGGGGGCAAGTTTAATTTTCCTACCCAAGTCAAAACATAGTCCATGTACTGGAAGCATGCTTATGGGATTACTTACTATGAAGATTGTCCTCTCCAGTTTGATGATAATTCATGTAAAAAGACTAGGAATAAGTGTAATTCTACTTGGTAACATACAGTGATAAGACCAGTTTGGTATGGAGTCTTATTGGTAATGCTCAATAGTAAAGGCACATTCAAATAGGCTCTTTCTTCAAAGGTAGAAAAAGATTTCTTGAAAGTGCCACATATTGGAAGTAGCCACCCTATAGGTCAGTTCTATAATAAAGCCTATAATGAATCATGTAAATTTAGGGCACTTTTGTCCATTGTTTGGGAAAAAAATTAAAGTGTACATGTTTTCTTGAAGCTGGAGAAACTTATAAGGGCCATTATAATTAAAGTTATCATTTTACAGGCCTTAATAAATGGTGTTAATCTATTCGAATCAGTATTCCAACCTATCAGTTGTATTCTAAATGATTCATTCTGATTTTACAAGTCCATAAAATATGTTAGCTGAGTGTTATTTTTGGGTATGTTGTGTAGAGAAAACTCAAGTTGGTCACCCTCATCAATATATGAACCTTGCTACATGACTAGAAATATTAGCCAAGCCAGAGAACCATGTGCAGGAAGCTGTATCAGCAGGGGCACAGCTATAGTGGATGCAGGGGTTGCAATCTCACCTGGGCTCTGGAGCTCAGGAGACCTAAATGGTTCCTTTGACCCATATGAAAAGACTATTACTGTTAAATTCTGTGATAGTTTGGAGCACTGTTGGAAATTTTGCATTGAGGTCCACAAACTTCTAGTTACGTTACTGTGTATTGGGGTACCAGCCCCTCATTCACATAGACTAAAGCTTGGATGGCAGAATGACATTCTCTTGATGCAACTTTGGGATAGGATGGCATAGACCAGCAATGAAGGAGTTTTGTTACTTGTCATAAACTTAGTCTTCTTTGTGTTAAGCCCCATGATAGTTTGCTGGTTTCTAGAACATACAATCAGGTATACAAAGCAATTAGAACAGAGTCGGAAGCTGCTGACAGACTCAGGAAGGCAATGATTTCAGGCAATGAATCCAAAGTGTGCAGGGCCACCGTTACTTGAATAGATCGTTGTCCTGTTAGTATAACGCTGCATTTAGAACATAACTCACATGTTTCCAATATAATGGACATGTATATTTTCTATTTGAATTGTCAATTACACACTAACCTTGGATTCCATCTCTTTTTGAAACTTTGGTTAGCGATTTGCAGCAATACTATGATTTTTTCATTTAAGCGTCTAAATTCAATTTTATCCTTCACCCGTGAGAAGATTGCTGCTTCAGTGTGTTACTTGCATTGTGCTTTCATGGGTAAACACAGAAATGTATTAAAGGCTTAAACCATTTTTTTTTCCTGTATTCGTTGATAGTGTCAAGGTAAAATATATATATTATAGAAAATCAATTAGTTTCTTTTAATAGATTACCTAATCAGTGTGAATTAATAAAGAGATGATGGAATAATCTAAGTGTATGTATGTATGAAAATGTGTATATGCTCATGGATTATGTTAATAGTTAATGAATATATAACTAACAGCTTCTGTTTTTATTGTAGACACAAACAACTAAATGATTTCCTGGGAATGACGTATGCATGTGCATGGCTGATAACAGAGAGATTCATGTCGAGTTGGCAAAGATGGCGCTGAAAGATGAACTCACCCCTCCCATCAGAATTCCTAAGGCGTTACTGAGACCAAGAGATACATGGATGAGCAAATTGCAGTGTGCAAAGTTATCAGAAAGAGCAATGAATTTTACTAATCCCACCTAGAAGTAGAATACTATATAACCCCATATCTACGTAATAAAGTATGCCATTTTGCGTGGTTCAGTCTCTGAGTGAAGTTTTTCAACCAGATTAGCAAATTTGGTTAATTAGCTTCTTTGCATGCACTCGGACATCTTTAATTTGGAGGAGAGCAGTTACCTAGTGTATTTTAAATTGGTGAAACCTCCACAAATGGTGCTGTAACTCGATTACACTGGAGGAGACTCTAGGTCTTGGGGTGCCCATCACCGGACCACCTACGGACAAGCCGGGACTGCTCAAAGCGAGAGCTTGATCAACTCTCATCACTGAATACGGTAAGACTGCAGATTTAATGAATCCGTAGTGCTTACTCGTATTTTGAGTGGTCTCTGGTGAGTTTGTGGTGTCTATATTGGCCCTTAGGGACAGCACCCGTGCGTCTGGGCGGGTCACCGCTGTGTGATTCCAAGAACTCTGGTGTGTGGCTCCTGGCTAATTGCTGCTCTGTGATTTCTGAGGTGTTCCGTCCCATTAGAACCATCTTTGTATGCAGGGGCGTACAAGTATACACTTGAGAATTTAGGAAAATTTCTTTGTTTATAACGCGGGCACGCGGGGAGTGACGTTGTTGCTGATAAGTCGTGTATTAAGACGCCATTAGGACGCGGGTGCGCGGGGCCAACCAATCTTCTATTGAGTCGTGTATTAAGTCGTGGGACACGCGGGGAGGGAAGTTACTGATAAGTCGTGTATTAAGACGTTATTAGGGCGCGGGCACGCGGGGTTAACCAATCCTTGATTAAGATGTTGGATACGCGGGGAGCCAACTGCATCGTTAAGCCGTATATTAAGACGTCACTAGGACGTGGATGCACAGGGAGTTCAGTGCTTCATTAAGTCGTAAAAGAATCTATTCAGTGCTTGGTAGGGAGTGTAGGGACTTGTTACAATTCTACTTGTGTATCAGCTGCCTGGTCTGATCATAAGTCTAAGGGTATGGGACACCTGGAGCCAAAATCATGGAAAAACTAAAGACATTGTTCATTGTTTGTGTCGCAGGGGTTGCTCGATCAGGAGCGACAGGACCCCAAAGATATAGTTGCTAGAAGAGAAGGAAGGAAATATGTAGAGAAAACCAAAAAAGTAATGTCATTGTGTGGGTTGTACCCATGGGGGGGTAGATTACAGTATGAGATATTGAATGCAGCAATTTGTGAAAATAGGGGAAAACTGGAAGATAATGGGTTGTTGCAAAGTGCATACATGTGGAAAAAGGTTGCGCTGAGTTTATCGAAAGAAGGGAAAAAGTATGTGCAGAAACTTAACAGTTAACTAAAATATGCGAGCTACCAGATAAGGGCCGGTTACAGCCGCTAGAATGGCAACAAATTATGAAGAAGAAAAAAGACAAGCTAGAAGATGAAGGATTGTTGCAAACAGCTTTGGCTTGGTATAAAACAGCAGAGAATTTGTCAAAAGAAGGGTGGGTGGAGGAAGAAAATCCAGACAATAAGGGAAAGACGCCATGTTATGTGTATTACAAAGATACTGCTCTTCAGCCACCGCCCGATAATGGCGGAAGGGGGGGGTGGACCTGTACAAATTGCAGTCAGCAGAATCCTGATAATAGAGATACTTGTCTTGCATGCGGGGCACCATGTCCCAGACCTCCCACTGTTCCTCCCCTCCCCACCATGCCTCTGCCACTGCCCTATAATGGTGGCGCAATGAATTGTTGGGTGTGTTCTAATTGTGGCCAGCAGAATCCATTGTCAGCAGATTATTGTGTTGCATGTCACGCGCTCCATCAAGGAGGCTCATGGCTTGCTACCCAAGCCACTCCTAGTGCCCCATCCTCATCTGTTATACCTATGTCCGCCCAAAGTTCCAACCCTTCCTGCAGCGGCCATGTTACTACACCTATTGCATCACCTCCGGCCTCTGACCAGATGTCAGTGGGTGTGTTCCTTCCCAGTGGCACACACCCTTCCTGTAGTGTGCTTCCTTCTGGTGGTGGCCATCTTGGCACACCCGGAATACAGGCCACAAACAGTGGAGCACACACTTCCTGTAGTGTGCTTCCTTCTGGTGGCGGATATCTTGGCGCACCCAGAATACAGGCCACAATACACACTACACCCGGAACATCAACAGCAACATTTACTCCTATGCCAGTGTGTCCGGTTGTCACTCCAGATGGTACTATGTCCCAATAGACTATGTCCCTCTCTATCCTCATTTGCCTAGTGCCGAAACTCTATTTAATAGTCCAGAGTTCCGACAGGCCCTTAACCGAAGGAGAAATACTATTGAACAGGAGGAGCCGTGGGATGAAGAGGTGGCAGCACCACCACCACCATCAGCATTCACACCAATAAGCGATTCAGAAGGTAAACCAGCTCATGTGACATTTCGTACACCAATATCAGAATCCTCTCCAGATCGGGAGGATTCCCGTGCCACCTTTTCAGATGAAGAATACCCACAGATGTGGAAACCATGGACAGAAAGAATGATTTGGAAGTCATCAACGGTACTAACAGCAGGTCTGGGGGATCTGGTAACACAGCGGGTGGATGCAATAGTTAATGCAGCAAACCCTAGATTACAGCATAGGGGAGGAGTGGATAAGACTATTGTGCAAGCCAGAGGTAATGTTATTCAGGAAGACTGTAACAGCATTGTACATTCTTCAGGACCGGTCGAGGCAACAGACCTGGTAGCCACCAGATCAGGGAGATTACCATGCAGGCTTATCATTCATGTAGTAGGTCCAGTGTATGATGAAGATCATCATGATCAGTGTGTGACACAACTTAGAGCTACAATCAACAATATTCTGAACTATGCTGGAACAAGGAACCTTACTTCTACTGCTCTTCCTGCTATAAGTTCTGAAATGTATGAATTTCCTATGCTAGCCTGTGCCCAAGCAATAGTCCAAGCTATGCAGGAGTATAGAGGACTAACAATGGTTGGAGGAGATAAGACTAATCAGCAATGACTATCATAAATTTCAAATTCTCACTCGAGCTGTGGAAAGTGCCACAGCTAGATAAGACCCACTCAGCCACCAGATGACCTCAGAAGATAACCCAAATTAACTATTTCCTAGACAAACAAGCCCACCTCCTGTTGCTGTGTTGCTGGTATCTCCCTCAATATCTTCTCAGTCAGAATTTCCAGTGCCAGATTACCATAATAGATATGTGGCATTCACACCTTCGCAAGTTTATCGAGTGATTAGTCAACTACCTGACGAAGATAGACACCCTATGGCGTTCTACAGAAGAATCAGACAAATTCAACAAACTTATTCAGCCACTTGGAAAGATCTTCATGAAATCACTAGCATTAAAGTGGGAGATGCCTTTTGGCCAATAATTCAAGTAGCTCTGAATGACAGCCAAGTGACAGACAAGGAGACTTACCAATCAGGAGGAGCTTTTTGTCAACAACTTCAGCAATGGGCCAAGGAGCGGCTCACAGACTCATCTACCAGTATATTGGACTGTACTCAAGAATCAGGGGAGAATGTCGAAAAATTTTACACCAGAATCTATACTCTGTTCAAGGATCAAGGGTTCGATAAAGGTCAGAGGATCCAACAGAATCTGCTAGTCACTTCATTTGTTAGGGGACTCAGAGAGTAAATCTCAGCGAAGCTTACAGACTCCAGGCCAGAATACATGGACATGTCCTCGCAGAAGGTACTCCTTATTGTTAAAGCTATAGAGAAACAATTGAATGCTGTACAGAGGCCTGCTCCAGAGCCTGCTCCAGCACCTGCTCAAGAGATTTACTCTATGAATCGCTTATATCTGATGATTTCCTTTCATGTGTGGGAATGGATGGAAAACCACACTCATCCCGACTAACATTTCCATTGCCTATTGGAAAAGAACAGAAGCTGCTGGCCAGATTGCTCATTTCAGACACTACTTCGTTATCATTAGAGGAACAAACAAAGGTACATGCCCTCCCATTGTGTGTCATCCAATTTGCAATAACCGCCATACCACAGCATTGTCTTGACTGCATACCACCTGAACTCTGGTCTCAAGGTCCTGATGATATAGGCCGGCTGCCAGTCCAAGTTTTCCTGAAAGAAGGTGCGCGGATTCCCAGACTCCCACAGTACCCACTGAAAGCAGCCCAAGAAGTGTCATTAGATTCCCAGAATTACTCAAGAAAGGAGCATTAATTCCCTGTGTTTCTCCTGCTAATACTCCATTGTTTCCAGTGAAGAAGAAAACTGCAAGAGGAGAACCGGATAAATTTAGGATGGTGCAAGATCTGAGAAGTGTGAATGCAGTTACAATCCTGGAGACCCCAGTGATGCCAAATCCACATACATTTCTCAGTGAAATTCCCCCTGGGACAACACATTTTACAGTAATCGACTTGGCAAACGCCTTCTTCAGTGTACCTCTGCATCCAGACTGTCGGTATCTTTTTGCTTTTACACACAGAGGAGTACAGTACACCTGTACCGTTATGCCTCAAGGAGCTCAGAACTCTCTTCATCACTTCACACTGGCCTTAACTACCTGTTTCCAACCCTGGAAGAGTGAGAACCCTGAAGTCACATTGATACAATATGTTGATGATCTACTCCTCTGTTGTCCCGATGATCAAACTTGCCACAGGTTCAGCTATTCTTTGCTCCAATTTCTGGCCACCATCGAATGCAAAGTTACTGTGCGAAAGCTACAATGGGGTTGTACCAAAGTTGTGTTTTTGGGTCATTGCTTATCCCAAGTTACCAAGCATCTGACTGAAGAGCGGAAAACTGCCATCCGTGACATCCCGTACCCAAGAACTGTCAAACAACTCCAAGCTTTCCTGGGAATGGTCACATACTGCAGGCAGTGGATCCCTTACGCGTCAGCTCTCATGCAACCTCTATATGATCGGGTCCACTCTTCTGAGCTTGACCTGCATTTTGACCAATAAGCTGAGGATGCAATGGACCAGTTGAAAGACCTCATCATTTCAACCCCTGCACTTAGGATTCCCAACTATGAATTTCCATTCTTTCTATTTGTTTCTGAAGCGTGTGGCCATGCCTCAGGAGTTCTGGCAAAAAAACATGGAGGCCACATGAGACCCATCGGATATTATTCCAGTAAATTGTATCCAGTGGCGCAAACAGCTCCAACAAGACTCAAAGCAGTGCTGGCAGCTACAGAACTCCTCCACAGAACAGCAGATGTTGTACTTGGCCATCCTACAACTATACTGGTCCCTCATGATTTGAAAGCTATCCTTGCACAAACCCAGCACAACCATCTATCTATGCAACATTGTGTCAGAATCCAATGTGAGCTCCTTTTACCAGAAAATATAGCTCTTCGGCGATGTACTGTCTTGAACTCCTCCACTCTGCTTCCTCTGTCAAGGGGGGACCTCAGAAGACCATGAATACCCTGATTTGAGTGACCATGATTGCCTTGAGGTCATGAAGGCAGAAACCTCTCACCTACCTACTGTCTCTGAACAGCCACTGCCTGAAGTGGATCTGATACCCTATACTGACGGGTCCAGATACGCAGATGAATATGTAACTTACCATACCGGATATGCGGTGGTGTCGCCACCAACGGTTGTTTCTGCTGGACCACTGCCATCTTATATGTCAGCTCAAGAGGCCAAACTGTATGCTCTGACTGAAGCCTGCAAGTGCGTAGAGAGTAGAGTGGTCAATATCTACATGAACTCGAGGTATGGATTCGGGATTGCCCACAACTTTGGCCTGATATGGGCCCTGAGGGGCTACAAGACAGCCAGTGGAGCTCCAATCCAGAATGCAGCGGCAGTGAGAAGTCTGCTAGATGCTTTGAAGTTACCTAGGCAAGTGGCTGTGATCAAAATTAAGGCTCATGGGAAACTGAATTCAGAGGAAGCCAAGGGAAATCATCTGGCTGGCATTACAGTAAAAGCCGCAGCTATGGAACCAATATTTCCAGAGGAAGCAGAGGTGTCGGGGGGGGGGGGGATACGGGGGTGTTTGTGCTCACCAGAAGTCAGAGACAACATGGGGATGAGGAAGAAACAGGAATGAGAAATTTGGGGTTGGAAGAAGAAGAGGAGGAAGATGAAGAGGAGCAAAGACTGGAAGAGAATCCAGCACACAGGACTTTAGTGGACCGGCAGAATGCGGTAACAGAAGAAGAAAAACAAGGCTGGATCGGACCGGGAGGAACGTTTTGTAATGACGGAATCTGGAGAGTGGGAAGAAGAATATGTCTGCCAAGAGCACTGTATCCTGCAGTGGTTCAGTGGGCTCATAGAAAGGTACATAGAGGAAAGAATCAGATGATTTCAGCTATCAATAAACTCTATATTGCACCCGAGATCTCAGTTCTTGCTACAAACTATACTTGGAGCTGTGAGATTTGTAGCACTTGTTATCCCGGAAGAACAGAACATGTGCCAAAGAAGAAACTGGCAAAGTCAAAATATACTTTCCAGAGAATCCAAATTGATCATATGCAATTACCCAATAGTGGAAGATATGAATAAGTTCTGGTGGTGATGGATATGTTTTCCGGCTGGACAGAAGCATACCCAGTAGCCAACATGACCACTAGAACTACAGTGAAAAGGCTTCTGGCAGAACTTATCTGCAGATTCGGGATTCCAGAAGTGATTGAAAGTGATCAAGGACCCGCCTTCACTGCAGAAGTTACCAAATCAATCTGAAATATGCTTGGGGCGGATTTGGGCCTGCATACTCCTTATCATCCTCAAAGTAGTGGCAAAGTTGAAAGGATGAATGGCACTTTAAAAAGCAAAATTCTTAAAGCCAGTAAATAATTGTCACTTCCATGGTTGGAAGTGCTACCTATTGCCCTATACTCAGTCCGAAATACCCCGAGACAACCCACAGGGCTCACACCATATGAGATCTTGTTTGGGGGGCAACCTAGAATGGGTCAATATTATCCATAGCAGCTTAGTTCAGGGAATGATAAGCTTGTGAATTTTGTTGTCGGACTTGCTAAAGAATTAAAACTAACACATGCTACAGTGTACTCTTCTATTCCAGACTCAGATCTTGAACGAGGTACTCACAGCATCCAGCCTGGAGATTTTGTCTAGATAAAGAATCGCGTGCGAGGCACACTGGTTGCCAGATTTGAAGGGCCCTACCAAGTGTTGCTTACATTACCTACGGTTGTGAAGGTAGAAGGCCCAACATCATGGGTCCACGCATCCCATTGCAAGAAGGCGGTCTCAGACCCAAATCCCTGATGTTCCTTTTTCTGATGACAGTAGCTGGGGGGGAAGCCTTTGTTATGGTAACACGTGCATTCCAAGCAATTATTACTAAAGAGAATGATATTCCAGTTTTTAGGTACAACACTTCCTTGAATGTGGTGACTTTCCAATTTGACTACTGTGGGATAGTATCTTGTAGGGGGTATGAGAGATTGAGTAGTGACTGGTTAAGAGCTTTGTGTGTGGACGCTGACCAATATATCTGTGTCACTGACAATTACTGGGGACAAAAATGTGATTGCTGGGGTGCTGTTGGGTGGAACACAGGTGACTACGACTGGGGAATGTGCCTTAGCTAAAGCAATAATGTCTGTTTACTAGTGTTGAGCGAGCACTAAAATGCTTGGGTGCTCGAAGCTCGGGCCGAGCTCGCCGTGATACTCGGGTGCTCGACCCGAGCAACGAGCCCAATGTTAGTCTATGGGAGACCAGAGCATTTTTGCGGCGGCTCCCCCGGCAGTCTGTAGAAAGCCTAAAAAGTGCCCAAAACGATAGTGACAGAGCTCAAATGACATGGGGACAGCATGGGGATCGCCCCTGGAAGCATTTCTGACCCCCAGGTCACTGCTGTCAACAACGTGGTTAGAGGTATTAAGCCACTTTTACAGGCTCACAATAAAACGTTCAAAAACGAAAGTGAAAGTGCTTTCCTGTGAAATATGTTAACCCCTTAACGACCATGGGTCTTTCTGTTTTTGTGTTTTCCTTTTTTGCTCCCCTTCTTTCCAGAGCCAGAACTTTTTAAATTTTCGTTCAATATAGCCATGTGAGGGCTTATTTTTTGTGCGACGAGTTGTACTTTTAAACACCGTCACTGGTTTTACCATATCGTGTGCTGGAAAATGGGAAAAAAATTCCAAGTGCAGTGAAACTGCAAAAAAATGCAATTCCACAGTTATTTTTTGGGTCCTTTTATTACCACGTTCACAGATTGCTAAAACTGACCTGCCATCATTATTTTCCAGGTCGTTACGAGTTCATAGAAACCAAACATGTATAGGTTCTTTTTTATTTAAGTGGTGAAAAAAAAATCCAAAGCTTGCTAAAAAAAACAAAAAAAATGACGCCATTTTCCGAGACCCTTAGCTTCTCCATTTTTCGGGATCTGGGGCCAGGTGAGGGCTTATTTTTTGCGTGCCGGGCTGACGTTTTTATTGATACCATTTTGGGGTAGATCCGATGTTTTGATTGCCCGTTATTGCATTTTATTGCAAAGTTGTAGCGACCAAAAAAACTTAATTCTGGCGTTTAAAATTTTTTTCTCGTTACGCCGTTTACTGATTGTATTAATTCTTCTTTTATATTGATAGATCGGGCGATTCTGAACGCGGCGATACCAAATATGTGTATGTGGTTTTTTTTTTCTATATATATATATTTTATTTTGAATGGGGCGAAAGGGGGGTGACTTAAACTTTTATATATTTTTTATTTTTTTTATTTTTTTAAAAACTTTTTTTTTCACACTTTCTGCTTGCTTCTATAGTCTCCAGAGGAGACTAGAAGCAGCAGTTGTCTGATTGCTTCTACTGCATACAAGCGATGAGCAGATCGCGTGTATGCAGGAGAAATGCTCACTTGCTATGAGCGCTGACCACTAGGTGGCGCTCATAGCAATTGAGACATGACAACCACAGGCGTCTGCTCCAGACCCTGAGTTGTCATGCCCACCCATTGGTGACCCGCGATCACGTGACGGGGTCACTGATGGGCGGGGCTTAGGACTCCCGGAAGCGCGAGTTAAATGCCACTGTCAGAGATTTAACATGTTAACAGCCGCGGGTGGATTGCGATTCCAATAATCAGCTGACATGTGCTCGCTTCAGTGCGGGCTCACGGCCGGAGCCCCCGCTGAACCGGCCTTCCCGACATGGTGCATACTATTACTGACCAGGTCGGAAAGGGGTTAAGGAACATCCTTTCCAGGGTAAAGACTTGTGTATAAGGTAAAATAAATAACCAAAAACAAAAATACTCCTCCACACCTTGGGCTATGTTCACAAGTAGCATTTTTTATGCGTTTTTGCACGTTTGTATTGCTTTCAACCGTGACAAATGCATTCACCGGGAAATGTCATTTTAACATTTTACAATCTTATCTGGCCATGTGCTGTGTGACACATGCATACAGTGCTGAAAAGACATGGGAACAGCATGGGGAAGACCTCTGGAAGCATCTCTGACACCCAGGTCACTGCCTAAAAGTGTGCCCATCAGAAGTGATCCTTGCCGCATCAGAAGATGCAGACTTGCAACTATCCCCGTGCAAGTCCTTGTCCCAGGGCAGTGTTCAATTGTACCTCCCATAACTTGCAATACAAGCGCAAGTATGCAGCCTGCCACCCACCCACCCCCAGGCTGCAATACCATACTGCTAGCTTGCTTGCACTTGAAATTGGGCCTTTTAGGCATATGGAGGTGGAATTTGGCCACCACGTCATGGCTGCGTCGGTAGCCTGGTATTCATACTCAGTCCCCAGCCGCCTGGCGGCCGGGTGTCCACGCTTGGTCCCCAGCCGCCAGGGGGCAGCCGGGTGTCCATACTCAGTCCCCAGCCGCGTGGGGGTGGCCGGGTGTCCATAAACGGTCCCCAGCCGCCCCTATTTGTCCCGGTGCGCCTTATACACAAGCGCGCATACCAAAACATTACCTGTGCCCTCCCCAGTGCACTTAGTGGGAAGGACAGCCTAACCACAAACACGTGGATAAGTGAATGTGGCCAGGAATGATCCATCTCACTGACGCCTTCACACTGGGTTAATATTGTGGAAGCCGGGACACAGTTGGACACTGGGATGCAACACGTCCTCCAGACATAGAGGATTGCGGGTCCTGGGTCAATCAGGCTTCAACACAAAGTTCAGAAGGTAGACAGCAGCAGTGGTCGGCCTCCTACACAACGAGTAAATTATTCATGATCATGAGGCCATCCACCTCCTTAGCTTTCTGTTCCTTGGAATGCAAGCGCATGTATGTAGTAGCAGCTAGGCCTGAGGTGGTCAGCGTTTTGGCGCATATTCTACCTCCTTCGAGGATTGCTGGATGTTTTCCTGCTACTATCCCAGTTCTATGACTCCCGTTAAAACAAAGCTTCAGGTGATGAATGATGGATGAGGTGGTGGCAAAGGAGAAAGAGCAGGAGGAACAGGGACCATTCACATCAATATCAGGCCAGCCAACCACACATGTCTTGTAGGATATGTTTCTGTACCAAAAGGAGCAGTTCAGCTACACAGTTATAAGGCATACAGTGAATGCAATGCCTACCAAAAATTTCGAGGCACTCCAATGCCCCTTGGAAGTGACATGGAGGTCAGAGGGCCTTAACTAAACCGTTTTTTCCATTTATAGCAACTGGGTCTCCTGTACACTGTTGGCCTAAGCAGGGAATGGAAGGCTTTCCAAAAATTATTAAGCACTGCAATGCCCCTTGAAACAGACGTGGATTACAGCGTATTAAAAACCTTCTACCCATTATTGGGGAGTGGGTCTCCCTTAGTGTTCGCCTATGCATTGAAAAGCAAAAGCTGACAAAAATTAGGAGGAAATGCAATGCCCATTGCAAGAGTCGTGGAGGTTAGAGGTAATTAAAAACAACATGTCAATGCCCCTTGGAACAGCTGTGGAGTTCAGAGTGGTTTAACAAGACAGTTTTAATGCCCCTTAGAAGAGACGTGGAGTTCAGAATGGTTTAGCAAGACAGTTTTAATGCCCCTTGGAAGAGATGTGGAGGTCACAGTAGCTTAACAAGATGGTTTTAATGCCCCTTGGAAGAGACGTGGAGTTCAGAGTGGTTTAACAAGACAGTTTTAATGCCCCTTGGAAGAGTGGTGGAGGTTACAGTGGAATAAAAAGACAATATCAATGCCCCGTGGAAGAGACGTGGAGGTCACAGTAGCTTAACAAGACGGTTTTAATGCCCCTTGGAAGAGTGGTGGAGGTCGCAGTGGAATAAAAAGACAATATCAATGCCCCTTGGAAGAGTGGTGGAGGTTACAGTGTAATAAAAAGACAATATCAACGCCCTGTGGAAGAGACGTGGAGGTCACAGTAGCTTAACAAGATGCTTTTAATGCCCCTTGGAAGAGTGGTGGAGGTCGCAGTGGAATAAAAAGACAATATTAACGACCCTTGGAAGAGACGTGGAGGTCACAGTAGCTTAACAAGACGATTTCAATGCCCCTTACAAGAGACATGCAGTACAGCATATTAAAAACATTATTCCCATTATTGGGGAGTGGGTCTCCCATAGTCTTTGCCTATGCCTTCCAAGTAAAAGCTGCCAAAAATTAGGAAGGGGGAACTTGCAATGTCCCTTACAAGAGCCATGCAGTACAGCATATTAAAAACATTATTCCCATTATTGGGGAGTGGGTCTCCCATAGTCTTTGCCTATGCCTTCCAAGCAAAAGCTGCCAAAAATTAGGACAGAGGAACTTGCAATGCTGGCAACATGGACCACGGTCACCCTTGTCGTATAGTGGTCGTGGAGGCTGAGGATAAGGAGAAGAGCAAAAAACAGCCGAAATGAGGAAGCGTATACCCATGTGTGGGTGTGAAGCGATGCATGGGAATACACCTCCCGAAATAACACAGTGGATTTGACTTTATGTTACTCTTCTGTCATTTGGTGGTGATGAGAAGTCTGGCCCAACCCAGCCCTTGTTCATTTTGATAAGGGTCAGCTTGTCAGCATTGTCAGTTGACAGGCGAGTGCGCTTATCAGTTATAATTCCCCCAGCGGCACTAAAAACACGCTCCGATAACACGCTAGCGGCAGGGCAGGCCAGGACCTGCAAGGCATACAGAGTGAGTTCATTCCAAGTGTCCAGCTTGGATACCCAATAATTAAAAGGCACAGAGGAATCACGGAGGACGCTGGTACTCCCTCACCATCTTTTGAAACTTTCCACTCCTTGTGAGAGTACCCTGCGCCTCAGGGCCTGTAAGCTGGGCAGGTCTCAGAAAACTGTCCTAGAACATTGACAGTGTTCCCCTGCCTCTGCTGGATTGGAGTTGCGTCTCTCTCGCCTGTATGCCTTAGTTGGGCAGCGAACTGTGACCTCTGCCGCTACCGTGTTCAGATGGGAATTTTTTTAATTGTTCTGCAGCAAGGGCCTTCTGGTACTGCCCCATTTTTGTAGACCTCTCCAACTCAGGAATAAGAGAGTGACAGTTCTCCTTGTAGAGGGGGTCTAAAAGTGTCATCAACCAGTAATGACTGTCACCCAACATTTTGACATTGCAAGGGTCACGTTTAAGGCAGCGTAACATAAAGTCAGCCATGGGTGCCAGACTGGTAACGGGCAAGACTTCCGTGTCCTCACCAAGATGACGACTGATAGTGTTGAGCGATCAATAAAATGCTCGGGTGCTCGAAGCTCGGGCCGAGCTTACCGTGATACTCGGGTGCTCGACCCGAGCAACGAGCCCAATGTTAGTCTATGAGAGACCCGAGCATTTTTGCGGCAGCACCCCCGGCAGTCTGTAGAAAGCCTAAAAAGTGCCCAAAACGATAGTGACAGTGCTCAAAAGACATGGGGACAGCATGGGGATCCCCCCTAGAAGCATTTCTGACCCCCAGGTCACTGCTGTCAACAACGTGGTCAGAGGTATTAAGCCACTTTTGCGGGCTCACAATAAAACGTTCAAAAGCGAAACTGAAACGGTTTTCCTGTGAAATATGTTAAGGAATTTCCTTTCCAGGGTAAAAACTTGTGTATAAGGTAAAATAAATAACCAAAAACAAAAATACTCCTCCACACCTTGGGCTATGTTCACAAGTAGCATTTTTCATGCGTTTTTGCACTTTTGTATTGCTTTCAACCGTGACAAATGCGTTCACCGGGAAATGTCATTTTAACATTTTACAACCTTATCTGGCCATGCGCTCTGTGACACATACAGTGCTGAAAAGACAAGGGATCAGCATGGGGAAGACCCCTGGAAGCATCTCTGACCCCCAGGTCACTCTCTAAAAGTGTGCCCATCAGAAGTGATCCTTGCCGCATCAGAAGATGCAGACTTGCAACTATCCCCGTGCAAGTCCTTGTCCCAGGGCAGTGTTCAATTGTACCTCCCCCATTCCTTGCAATGCAAGCGAAAATATGCAGCCAACCACCCACCCACTGCAGGCTGCAATAACATACTGCTAGCTTTCACTTGAAATGGGGCCTTTTAGTTTGGAGGAGGCCGAAGCTGGCCACTACCTCATGGCCGCTTCGGCAGCGAGGTATCCATACTCTGTCCCCAGCCGCCCGGCGGCCGGGTGTCCACGCTCGGTCCCCAGCCGCCAGGTGTCCATACTCGGTCCCCAGCCACCCTGATTTCTCCTGTCACCTTCCCCCACACTTTTCTTAGCCTGGCCTGCTTTAGGGCAGCATTGGACGAGCCCACCAGAGAACCAGACTCCTCCGGTGGGCCCTAGCTTCTCCATCAGGGGAGTTGAGAGTGCCTAGGTGAGGAGCATGATGATGATGATAGAAGTTAGCATCTGCTTTGTTTTCTTGGAATGCAAGCGCATGTATGTAGTAGTGGCTAGGCCTGAGGTGGTCCGCGTTTTGGCGCATATCCTACCTCCTCCGAGGATTGCTGGATGTTTTCCTGCTACTATCCCAGTTCTATGACTACCATTAAAACAAAGCTTCAGGTGATGAATGATCGATGAGGTGGTGGCAAAGGAGAAAGAGCAGGAGGAACAGGGACCATTCACATCAATATCAGGCCAGTCAACCAGATATGTCTTGTAGGATACGTTTCTGTAACAAAAGGAGCGGTTCGGCTACACAGTTATAGGGCATACAGTGAGTGCAATGCCTACCAAAAATTTCGAGCCACTCCAATGCCACTTGGAAATGACATGGAGGTCAGAGGGCGTTAACTAAACCTTTTTTTCGATTTATCGCAACTGGTTCTCCCGTGCACTGTTGGCCTAAGCAGTGAATGGAAGGCTTTCCAAAAATTATGAGGAACTGCAATGCCCCTTACAAGAGCCATGTGTGGCACCCCAGGGATCTGATCACCACAGTAATAGAGATATTACGTCGGAGAGCAAGTGGGAGGTTTCCTGGTCAGGATCCCTTAAACATGCAACATCCTCCTGCCCCAGTTCTGGGAGGGGAGAATTCTGCCCTTATAAACTGGATCTGGGGCGGGGTTGAGTGAGTCAGAGAACAGTCAGAGTCAGAGTGAGAGCAAGGGAAAGTAACAGCAAGGAGCTCTGTAGGAGCTAGGAGCTAAAGACCAGGGGCTGGAAGCTGAGCAGAGCTCGCCCTGGCAGAAGACAATAGGAACCGGACACAGGAGTCCGAAGCTGTGAGGACTTATATATCCAGCAGCAGAAACCAGCCGGCAGGGGATTTCAGGTCCTCTGGCCATAGAAGCCCGGAGGCTCAGTCACAAGCAAGGGACCAGCACCGCCGTCGTGGAGCGGAGGCTAACAGAAGGCCCCAAGTCACCAGCCATACGGGTGAGCACTACACGGTACACTCAGGGACGTCGGCTACTTCTACCCGCTTACAGCAAGGTAGCCAGGAAGAGTGCAGACAGACGGGGAGGCCTACAACTCCACCTAGCCAGGGGAACTCCTGCTTGCTCACAGACTGACCAGGCCTCTTATGCTAGCCAGTACTCCCGGGAGGGTCTACCTAATAATCATCAGTAAAGACCCTGAACTGCACTGCAAAGACTCTGAGTCGTTCCTGCTGCGCTCGTGCACCATCACCCTCATCATCCACACTCACTACCCGGAGGCTATACTCCTCCCGAGGGGAGTTATCCCATTCTATGCTGCGCACACAACACCAGCCTCAGCGGTCTGCCTCGCAGCGGTGGTACTCCCTGACCGCAATCCACGGGTGGCGCAGTCGGAGAATTAACCTCAAAACCTAAGAAAGACTGCCACTGGTTTGACCAGCCTGAGCCACGGGACCTGGTCACCGCCACGGAGACTACAGACCCCAGAGACCCGGCACCGGGTATCCCACACATGTGTACACACGGCCCAGGGGGCGCGTCACATGCAGTACAGCATATTACAAACATAAGTCCCATTATTGGGGAGTGGGTGTCCCATAGTATTTGCTTATGCTTTCCCAGCAAAAGCTGCCAAAAATTAGGACGGAGCAACTTGCAATGCCCCTTACAAGAGCCATGCAGTACAGCATATTACAAACATAAGTCCCATTATTGGGGAGTGGGTGTCCCATAGTATTTGCTTATGCCTTGCAAGCAAAAGCTGCCAAAAATTAGGACGGAGCAACTTGCAATGCCCCTTACAAGAGCCATGCAGTACAGCATATTACAAACATAAGTCCCATTATTGGGGAGTGGGTCTCCCATAGTATTTGCTTATGCTTTCCCAGCAAAAGCTGCCAAAAATTAGGACGGAGCAACTTGCAATGCCCCTTACAAGAGCCATGCAGTACAGCATATTACAAACATAAGTCCCATTATTGGGGAGTGGGTGTCCCATAGTATTTGCTTATGCCTTGCAAGCAAAAGCTGCCAAAAATTAGGACGGAGCAACTTGCAATGCCCCTTACAAGAGCCATGCAGTACAGCATATTACAAACATAAGTCCCATTATTGGGGAGTGGGTCTCCCATAGTATTTGCTTATGCCTTGCAAGCAAAAGCTGCCAAAAATTAGGATGGAGCAACTTGCAATGCCCCTTACAAGAGCCATGCAGTACAGTATATTACAAACATAAGTCCCATTATTGGGGAGTGGGTCTCCCATAGTATTTGCTTATGCTTTCCCAGCAAAAGCTGCCAAAAATTAGGACGGAGCAACTTGCAATGCCCCTTACAAGAGCCATGCAGTACAGCATATTACAAACATAAGTCCCATTATTGGGGAGTGGGTGTCCCATGGTATTTGCTTATGCTTTCCCAGCAAAAGCTGCCAAAAATTAGGATGGAGCAACTTGCAATGCCCCTTACAAGAGCCATGCAGTACAGCATATTACAAACATAAGTCCCATTAATGGGGAGTGGGTCTCCCATAGTATTTGCTTATGCTTTCCCAGCAAAAGCTGCCAAAAATTAGGACGGAGCAACTTGCAATGCCCCTTACAAGAGCCATGCAGTACAGCATATTACAAACATAAGTCCCATTATTGGGGAGTGGGTGTCCCATGGTATTTGCTTATGCTTTCCCAGCAAAAGCTGCCAAAAATTAGGACGGAGCAACTTGCAATGCCCCTTACAAGAGCCATGCAGTACAGCATATTACAAACATAAGTCCCATTATTGGGGAGTGGGTGTCCCATGGTATTTGCTTATGCTTTCCCAGCAAAAGCTGCCAAAAATTAGGATGGAGCAACTTGCAATGCCCCTTACAAGAGCCATGCAGTACAGCATATTACAAACATAAGTCCCATTAATGGGGAGTGGGTCTACCATAGTATTTGCTTATGCTTTCCCAGCAAAAGCTGCCAAAAATTAGGACGGAGCAACTTGCAATGCCCCTTACAAGAGCCATGCAGTACAGCATATTACAAACATAAGTCCCATTATTGGGGAGTGGGTGTCCCATGGTATTTGCTTATGCTTTCCCAGCAAAAGCTGCCAAAAATTAGGACGGAGGAACTTGCAATGCTGGCACCCTGGTAGTATAGTGGTGGTGGAGGCTGAGGATAAGGAGAAGAAGATTAAACAGCCGAAACGAGGAAGCGTATACCCATGTGTGGGTGTGAAGCGTCGCATGTGAATACACCTCCCGAAATAACACAGTGGATTTGACTTTATGTTACTCTGCTGTCATTTGGTGGTGATGAGAAGTCTGGCCCAATCCAGCCCTTGTTCATTTTGATAAGGGTCAGCTTTTCAGCATTGTCAGTTGACAGGCGAGTGCACTTATCAGTTATAATTCCCCCAGCAGCACTAAAAACACGCCCCGATAACATGCTAGCTGCAGGGCAGGCCAGGACCTCCAAGGCGTACAGAGCGAGTTCACTCCAAGTGTCCTGCTTGGATACCCAATAATTAAAAGGCACAGAGGAATCACGGAGGACGCTGGTACGATCGGCAAGGTACTCTCTCACCATCTTTTGAAACTTTCCACTCCTTGTGAGAGTACCCCGCGCCTCAGGGCCTGTAAGCTGGACGGGTGTCAGAAAACTGTCCCAGAACGTTGACAGTGTTCCCCTGCCTCTGCTGGATTGGCGTTGCATCTCTCTCGCCTGTACGCCTTGGTTGGGCAACGAACTGTGACCTCTGCCGCTAGCGTGTTCAGATGGGAATTTTTTTAAGAGTTCTGCAGCAAGGGCCTTCTGGTATTGCCCCATTTTTGTAGACCTCTCCACCTCAGGAATAAGAGAGTGAAAGTTCTCCTTGTAGCGGGGGTCTACAAGTGTCACCAACCAGTAATGACTGTCACCCAACATTTTGACAACGCGAGGGTCACGGTTAAAGCAGCATAACATAAAGTCAGCCATGCGTGCCAGACTGGTAACGGGCAAGATTTCCGTGTCCTCACCAAGATGACGACTGACCATGCTCTCCTCCTCCTCCTCCTCTTCCTCCTCCCCCCTGTCCTCAGGCCACCCACGCTGAACCGACGGTATGACACTTGTACAGGTACTACCGTCTACAAAGCATGATAGCAGCTCCTGTTCTTCCTCCTCCTCCTCCTCCTCCTCCTCTCCCTCATTGTCCCCCAATGCACGTTGGCATGAGATGAGGCTGGGCTGTGTGTAATCGCCCACTACGGCTTCTTGATCCATCTCATCATACTCTGGCTGCAATGCCTCCTCTTTAATTCTCTGCAGAGAGCGTTGCAAAAGACAGACAAGTGGGATGCTGACACTAATGATGGCGTCATTGCCACTCACCATCTTGGTGGCCTCCTCAAAGTTTGTCAGGATGGTACATATGTCAGACATCCAGGTCCACTCCTGAGGTCTTATGTGTGGAGTCTGACCTGAATATCGACGGCCTTGTTGCAGCTGGTACTCCACAACTGCTCTCTTCTGCTCACAAATCCTTTGCAACATGTGGAGGGTAGAGTTCCAACGTGTGGGGACATCACAAACCAGTCGGTGTGCCGGAAGCTGCAAACGCTGCTGCAACACAGCAAGGGCGGCGGAAGCTGTAGCCGACTTGCAAAAATGAGCTGACAGGCGGCGTACTTTCACGAGCAGATCTGGCAACTCGGGGTACGATTTAAGAAACCGCTGAACCACGAGGTTAAGCAAATGAGCCAGGCATGGTACGTGTGCGATCTCATCTCGCCTCAGAGCCGCCACCAGGTTACGGCCATTGTCACACACGACCATGCCGGGATGTAGGTTCAGCGGTCTCAGCCACAGATCTGCCTGCTCTTTCACAGCTGTCCACAACTCACAAGCAGTGTGAGGTTTATCACCTAAGCTTATGAGTTTCAGCACAGCCTGTTGCCGCTTGGCGGAGGCAGAACTGCAATGCTTCCAGCTTGTAACTGATGTGGTGATATCTGAGATGGAGGCTGAACTTGAGGAGGAGGAGGAGGAGGAGGATGCGCAGGAGCTGTACACTGTGGGGGCAACTCTGACTGACATAGGGCCCGCAATCCTCGGTGTGGGGAGGATGTGTTCCGTCCCAAGGTCCGACTGGGTCCCGGCTTCCACTATGTTTACCCAGTGTGCCGTCAGAGAGATGTACCGTCCCTGGCCACAAGCACTTGTCCACGTGTCCGTTGTCAGGTGGACTCTCCCAGTAACTGCTTTGTTGAGGGCACGGCAGATGCTTTGGGATACGTGCTTGTGTAGTGCGGGGATGGCACACCGGGCAAAATAGTGTCGGCTGGGGACCGAGTACCGAGGGACGGCCACCGCCATAAGATTGCGGAAGGATTCCGTCTCCACCAGCCTAAAAGGCAGCATTTCCAATGCAAGCAGTCGTGAAATGTGCGAATTTAGGACTGTGGCCTGTGGGGCGTTAGCTGCGAATTTCCGCTTTCGTTCAAAGGTCTGGGATATGGACAATTGAACGCTGCGGTGGGACGTGGACGTGGACGTTGATGCTGTTTCTTGAGAAACTGCCATAACAAGTGAAGACTGAGAGGAGGGGGCATCTTTGCATGCAGTATGGACAGGGGATTGCCTTGCACACACAACAGGGGGTTCTACTGCACGCACAACAGTGGAAGAAGCAGTGGTGACACCCGCTGACACTGGTCGTGGACCCTGGGTTTCGCCCCACAAAGTCGGGTGCTTTGCTGCCATGTGCCTGATCATGCTGGTGGTGGTCAGGCTGGTAGTTTTGTCACCCCTGCTGATGCTGGCATGGCAGGTGGAACATATGGCCTTTTTGGGGTTATCAGCAGAGTCTTTAAAAAAATTCCAGACTCTGGAAGACCTACCGCTTGTACTGGCAACGTCCCTCGTGTTGGTGTTAAGGGGAACGGTTGCCTGCCTTCTGTCTGCGGCCACCGCACTGCTTCTTCCTGCCTGTTGGGGTACTCTGCCTCCCTCCCCCTGTGTGCTGCTGGCCTCACTCTGCATGTCCTCCTTTCACGTTGGGTCAGTTACTAGATCATCCACCACCTCCTCCTCTTCCACTTGCGCACCACGATCCTCCTCCTCACTTCCTGGCAATTGTGTCTCGTCATCGTCCACCTCTTGTGACATATTGCTAAAGTCGACTTCCTGTGGCCGTGGCTGTTCAAATATTTGGGCATCGCAACATGGGATCTCCTCTTCCACCACTTCAAGCGTATCAGGCGAGGGGCCCAAATATGGAAATGGACCAGTGAACAGCTCTTCAGAGTGTCCAAGTGTGGGATCACTTGCTGTCTGACGACACTCGGCATGGTGAGAGGAAAAAGCATCAGGGTGAGGAGGAGTATGCGGTCGAGACTCACGGCTACTAAGAGTTGACCGTGTGGAAGACAGACTGGAGGTGGTGGTGCCCAGGTAACTGGAAGTATTGTCTGCTATCCAATAAATAACCTGTTCACACTGATCAGTTCTCAATACTGGTGTTGTTCTGTGCTTCCCTAGTAATTCGGTCAAGAAGTGGGAGCGAGAAGATGTGGCTGTTGGTTGTGGCACATTTTCACCTTGGCCACGGCCCCGTCCTCTGCACGAACCATCACCAGAACGTCCACTTCCACGTCCCTTGCCACGCGCCTTGCCCATTGTAAATGAAGTAAAATAGCTTACACTTGCACTATCAATGGAAAAAGGGTAATAAAGAGTAGATTAGAACCGTGGAAGAGGAAAACCACAGTTATTGTTTACTGGGGTATACCACACTTTTTTAAATAGAGATATTTGCGGCTGAACAGTGAGCAACACACTCAAACTGCTTTTTTTTTAGATACCAAAGGCCCAAAACTGGATGGTACAGAGATTTGACCAGTGGAACTGCGAAACCACACTGGGATGTCGGGCCTACACAAGACTATTTTCAACAGATATATTTTTGTGTCACAACAGTCAGGAGACACTACTGTTTTTCTTTACGGAAAAAACTACCAAAACCTGAATAATAGAGATGTTTTACCGTCGAACATCAAAACCACAGTAATAATTTACTGGTGTATACCAGGCTTTTTAAAATATATATATATTTGCGGCTGAACAGTGAGCGACACACTCAAACTGTTTTTTTTAGATACAAATGGCCCAAAAGTGGATAATACAGAGGTTTGTACCGTGGAACTGCAAAACCACACTTGTATTTCTCGGGCCTACACCAGACTATTTTCAACAGATATATTTGTGTCTGAAAAATCAGGGAGACACTATTATTATTTTTATACAGCAAAAAATGCCAAAAACAGGATAATAGAGATGTTTTACCGTGGAACATCAAAACCACAGTAATAATTTACTGGTGTATACCAGGCTTTTTAAAATATATATATATTTGCGGCTGAACAGTGAGCGACACACTCAAACTGGTTTTTTTAGATACAAATGGCCCAAAAGTGGATAATACAGAGGTTTGTACCGTGGAACTGCAAAACCACACTTGTATTTCTCGGGCGTACACCAGACTATTTTCAACAGATATATTTGTGTCTGAAAAATCAGGGAGACACTATTTTTTTTTATTTTACAGCAAAAAATGCAAAAAGCAGGATAATAGAGATTTTTTACCGCGTAACAGCAAAAGCACACTTCTGTCTCTCTGGCCTACACCAGACTATTTTCAACAGATATATTTGTGTCTGAAAAATCAGGGAGACACTATTTTTTTTTTTTACAGCAAAAAATGCAAAAAGCAGGATAATAAAGATTTTTTACCGTGGAACAGCAAAAGCACACTTCTGTCTCTCTGGCCTACACCAGACTATTTTCAACAGATATATTTGTGTCTGTAAAATCAGGGAGACACTTATTATTTTTATACAGCAAAAAATGCCAAAAACAGGATAATAGAGATGTTTTACCGTGGAACATCAAAACCACAGTAATAATTTACTGGTGTATACCAGGCTTTTTAAAATATATATATATTTGCGGCTGAACAGTGAGCGACACACTCAAACTGTTTTTTTTAGATACAAATGGCCCAAAAGTGGATAATACAGAGGTTTGTACCGTGGAACTGCAAAACCACACTTGTATTTCTCGGGCCTACACCAGACTATTTTCAACAGATATATTTGTGTCTGAAAAATCAGGGAGACACTATTTTTTTTTTTTTTTACAGCAAAAAATGCAAAAAGCAGGATAATAGAGATTTTTTACCGTGGAACAGCAAAAGCACACTTCTGTCTCTCTGGCCTACACCAGACTATTTTCAACAGATATATTTGTGTCTGAAAAATCAGGGAGACACTATTGTTATTTTTATACAGCAAAAAATGCCAAAAACAGGATAATAGAGATGTTTTACCGTGGAACATCAAAACCACAGTAATAATTTACTGGTGTATACCAGGCTTTTTAAAATATATATATATTTGCGGCTGAACAGTGAGCGACACACTCAAACTGTTTTTTTTAGATACAAATGGCCCAAAAGTGGATAATACAGAGGTTTGTACCGTGGAACTGCAAAACCACACTTGTATTTCTCGGGCCTACACCAGACTATTTTCAACAGATATATCTGTGTCTGAAAAATCAGGGAGACACTATTTTTTCTTTTTTTTTTTCAGCAAAAAATGCAAAAAGCAGGATAATAGAGATTTTTTACAGTGGAACAGCAAAAGCACACTTCTGTCTCTCTGGCCTACACCAGACTATTTTCAACAGATATATTTGTGTCTGAAAAATCAGGGAGACACTTATTATTTTTATACAGCAAAAAATGCCAAAAACAGTATAATAGAGATGTTTTACCGTGGAACATCAAAACCACAGTAATAATTTACTGGTGTATACCAGGCTTTTTAAAATATATATATATTTGCGGCTGAACAGTGAGCGACACACTCAAACTGTTTTTTTTTAGATACAAATGGCCCAAAAGTGGATAATACAGAGGTTTGTACCGTGGAACTGCAAAACCACTCTTGTATTTCTCGGGCCTACACCAGACTATTTTCAACAGATATATTTGTGTCTGAAAAATCAGGGAGACACTATTTTTTTTTTTTTTTTACAGCAAAAAATGCAAAAAGCAGGATAATAGAGATTTTTTACTGTGGAACAGCAAAAGCACACTTCTGTCTCTCTGGCCTACACCAGACTATTTTCAACAGATATATTTGTGTCTGAAAAATCAGGGAGACACTTATTATTTTTATACAGCAAAAAATGCCAAAAACATGATAATAGAGATGTTTTACTGTGGAACATCAAAACCACAGTAATAATTTACTGGTGTATACCAGGTTTTTTAAAATATATATATATTTGCGGCTGAACAGTGAGCGATACACTCAAACTGTTTTTTTAGATACAAATGGCCCATAGAACTGCAAAACCACACTTCTATTTCTCTGGCCTACACCAGACTATTTTCAACAGATATATTTGTGTCTGAAAAATCAGAGGCACACTTTTTTTTGGGGGGGGGGGCACCAAAAGGTTAATAAGATGGGTATTTGTACATTGTGAAGGAGGAAAAAAAAAAGAGGATTTAGATTAAAAAAAAGGATTTTTCCTGGTCCCCGGGACCTGGAGCTAAGTCCAGCAATTTCAGCAACAGGAGCAGCACACAGGACTGTAATGCAGCGTTTGCTGGTATAACCACTGCGTCTCCTATACAGCCTGCCTGCCTGCCTGATATACCTGGGATGGATATTAGTCCTGAGAAGGACTGTTTGTTTGATCTGGCAGCCTTTACAGACCCTACACTAACTATTTTGCAGGATATATCTCTCCCTAAATCAGCAGCGCTGTCCCTACACTGTCTGATCCGGAGCGACTGTGTCCAAGATGGCGGCGCCCGGTTTTAAATACTCGAGGTGACGCTGTGCGGCCAGCCAATCACTGTAATGCCCACAAACAACATGGCTGCGGCATTACAGTGACTGGCTGGCAATCCCTGCATGTTCATTGGCTCTGTAAAGAGCGCCAAACATGCAGGGCGGAGACCCGAGCTACCGCCCGAGTAACCCGGAAATGCTCGGTGCTCGCCGAACATCCCGAGTAGCATGATGCTCGGGCGAGTACCGAGCAGTGTCGAGCATGTTCGCTCAACACTACTGTTTACCTTATATCTGAGTCTCAGGAATCCAAAGAGGAAATAAAGGCTGCGTTTGCAGGTACGTACAGGGCCAAGAGAGAAGTTAACCCCAAAGGCAGTTTTGACCCACATATATATATATATATTTATGTTCTCGGAGTGCCTAAGGGGGTGCCAGATGAATTCAATGCTCGAGACCAAGTGAAGGCGGAATTTAAGTCCATAATACCCATAATAACCGTTAACAAGAACGTAGGTTGGATAAATTACATATATTATAACCAACAAAGATTTGTCAATTACACCAAAGATGCCTTACAAGGGATAGCTGACCAACTAGCACCCACATCTACCATCGCCTTCCAAAACAGAATAGCTCTGGATATGTTACTTGCAGAAAAAGGAGGGGTATGCAAAATGATAGGTGAGCATTGTTGTACTTATATCCCAGACAATACCGGCCTCACGGGGAAAGTTACTAAGGCTCTCAAAAAAAAATTGACAGATTTAAGTGAAGAACTGGAAAGGAATTCAGGTGTGACTGATCCCTGGGATAGATATTTTTCTTGGATAAGAGATTGGAAGAGTTGGTTTATCCAAGGGGAATTATTTTACTAAGTGTGATAATTCTAATTAGTGTATTGCTAATCTGTGTGATTCCCTGTGTCAAGAGGTTAATTGCCAAAACAGTAGGTGCAGCAGTACCTGTCCGAAGAATCTAGCGAAGAGGCCTATGAACAAACAGCTCCCCTTAGAACAAAGGTGTTGTACCAGAGAGGTTACCGGACGTAAATGAGTTTGTAAAGTTAATATCCTTATTTCTGTGATAGGGGTGGCCCTCGATTACCCAGTCACTAGATCTTTTAGGATCTGTAGGTCTTTGTTTGAGCTAGATTTAGGAACGTCGGTTGATCCGTCTAAAAGGAACGGGGAGCCCGTCCCATCGTAGGGTTCCAGAATAGCCTTAACATAGGGTCAATTCCTTCTCCCCCTCTGATTTTTAGCATATGGATATTAAAAGCAAATAATTGATTTTAGGGGGGGGGTCTATCAAGGTAAAATATATATATTATAGAAAATCAATTAGTTTCTTTTAATAGACTACCTAATCAGTGTGAATTAATAAAGAGATGATGGAATAATCTATGTGTATGTATGTATGAAAATGTGTATATGCACATGGATTATGTTAATAGTTAATGAATATATAACTAACAGCTTCTGTTTTTATTGTAGACACGAACAACTAAATGATTTCCTGGGAATGACGTACAGTACAGACCAAAAGTTTGGACACACCTTCTCATTTAAAGATTTTTCTGTATTTTCATAGCTATGAAAATTGTACATTCACACTGAAGGCATCAAAACTATGAATTAACACATGTGGAATTATATACTTAACAAAAAAGTGTGAAACAACTGAAAATATGTCTTATATTCTAGGTTCTTCAAAGTAGCCACCTTTTGCTTTGATGACTGCTTTGCACACTCTTGGCATTCTCTTGATGAGCTTCAAGAGGTAGTCACCGGAAATGGTCTTCCAACAATCTTGAAGGAGTTCCCAGAGATGCTTAGCACTTGTTGGCCCTTTTGCCTTCACTCTGCGGTCCAGCTCACCCCAAACCATCTCGATTGGGTTCAGGTCTGATGACTGTGGAGGCCAGGTCATCTGGCGTAGCACCCCATCACTCTCCTTCTTGGTCAAATAGTCCTTACACAACCTGGAGGTGTGTTTGGGGTCATTGTCCTGTTGAAAAATAAATTATGGTCCAACTAAACGCAAACCGGATGGAATAGCATGCCGCTGCAAGATGCTGTGGTAGCCATGCTGGTTCAGTATGCCTTCAATTTTCAATAAATCCCCATCAGTGTCACCAGCAAAGCACCCCCACACCATCACACCTCCTCCTCCATGCTTCACGGTGGGAACCAGGCATGTAGAGTCCATCCTTTCACCTTTTCTGCGTCGCTCAAAGACATGGTGGTTGGAACTAAAGATCTCAAATTTGGACTTATCAGACCAAAGCACAGATTTCCACTGGTCTAATGTCCATTCCTTGTGTTCTTTAGCCCAAACAAGTCTCTTCTGCCTCTTGCCTGTCCTTAGCAGTGGTTTCCTAGCAGCTATTTTACCATGAAGGCCTGCTGTACAAAGTCTCCTCTTAGCAGTTGTTGTAGAGATATGTATGCTGATAGAACTCTGTGTGGCATTGACCTGGTCTCTAATCTGAGCTGCTGTTAACCTGCGATTTCTGAGGCTGGTGAGTCAGATAAACTTATCCTCAGAAGCAGAGGTGAATCTTGGTCTTCCTTTCCTGGGGCAGTCGTCATGTGAGCCAGTTTCTTTGTAGCGCTTGATGGTTTTTGCAACTGCACTTGGGGACACTTTAAAAGTTAGCCCAATTTTTCAGACTGACTGACCTTCATTTCTTAAAGTAATGATGGCCACTCGTTTTTTTTTATTAGCTGCTTTTTTTTTCTTGCCATAATACAAATTCTAACAGTCTATTCAGTAGGACTATCAGCTGTGTATCCACCAGACTTCTGCACAACACAACTGATGGTCCCAACCCCATTTATAAGGCAAGAAATCCCACTTATTAAACCTGACTGGGCACACCTGTGAAGTGAAAACCATTTCCGGTTACTACCTCTTGAAGTTCATCAAGAGAATGCCAAGAGTGTGCAAAGCAGTCATCAAAGCAAAAGGTGGCTACTTTGAAGAACCTAGAATATAAGACATATTTTCAGTTGTTTCACACTTTTTTGTTAAGTATATAATTCCACATGTGTTAATTCATAGTTTTGATGCCTTCAGTGTGAATGTACAATTTTCATAGTCATGAAAATACAGAAAAATCTTTAAATGAGAAGGTGTGTCCAAACTTTTGGTCTGTACTGTATGCATGTGCATGGCTGATAACAGAGAGATTCTTGTCGAGTTGGCAAAGATGGCGCTGAGAGATGACTTTTCCCCTCCCATCAGAATTCCTAAGGCATTACTGTGACCAGGAGATGCATGGATAAGCAAATTGCAGTGTGCAAAGTTATCAGAAAGAGCAATGAATTTTACTAATCCCACTTAGAAGTAGAATACTATATAACCCCAGTCTACGTAATAAAGTATGCCATTTTGCATAGTTCAGTCTCTGAGTGAAGTTTTTCAACCAGATTAGCAAATTTGGTTAATTAGCTTCTTTGCATGCACTCGGACATCTTTAATTTGGAGGAAAGCAGTTACCTGGTGTTTCTTAAATTGGTGAAACCTCCACAATAGAACTGTTCATCTCTGTAGATTTTAAAGGATTTTTTCTACTTTTTAAAAACATCATTAAAGGGGCTGTCCAATGAACAAAGTACATTTCAATTAATAGATCTTTGAATAATAATTAGTTCCACAATTGGATATGTAAAAAAATAGGAAAAAATACAAAATGATAGTGCTAAGAATCAGACCATGATTAAGACTAACGTCGAAAAGTTTTTCTAAAGTTTACTGCTTCATTTTTTGTAATGGCAATTTGCATATACTCCTGAATGTCAAAGAGTGATCAGCTTAACAGCAATTACTGTACTTGCAAAGTCAATATTTGCCCAGAAAATGAACTTTAACCCCTTAAACATGTTTCAACATCATTGCAGTCCTGCCTTAAAAGGAGCAGCTAACATCGTTTTAGTGATTGATCCATTAACACAGGTGTGGGTGTTGATGAGGACAGGGCTGGAGATCAGTCAGTCATGATTAAGTAAGAATTACATCACTGGACACTTTAAAAGGAGGCTGGTTCTTGGTATCATTGTTTCTCTTCAGTTAACCATTGTTATCTCTAAAGAAACACGTGCAGCCATCATTGCACTGCACAAAAATGGCCTAACAGGGAAGAGTATCGCAGCTACAAAGATTGCACCTCAGTCAACAATCTATCGCATCATCAAGAACTTCAAGGAGAGAGCTTCCATTGTTGTCAAAAAGGCTCCAGGGTGCCCAAGAAAGACCAGCAAGCGCCAGGACCGTATCTTAAAACTGTTTCAGCTGCGGGATCGGACTACCAGCAGTGCCGAGCTTGCTCAGGAATGGCAGCAGGCTGGTGTGAGTGCTTCTGCACGCACTGTGAGGCGGAGACTCTTTGAGCAAGGGCTGGTTTCAAGGAGGGCAGCAAAGAAGCCACTTCTCTCCAGAAAAAACATCAGGGACCGACTGATATTCTGCAAAAGGTACAGGGAGTGGACTGCTGAGGAGTGGGGCAAAGTCATTTTCTCAGATGAATCCCCTTTTCGATTGTTTGGGACATCTGTAAAACTGCTTATTCGGAGAAGAAGAGGTTAGCGCTACCACCAGTCTTGTCTCATGCCAACTGTAAAGCATCCTGAAACCATTGATGTGTGGGGTTGCTTCTCAGCCAAGGGAATCGGCTCACTCACAGTCTTGCCTAAAAACACAGCCATGAATAAAGAATGGTACCAGAATGTCCTCCAAGAGCAACTTCTCCCAACCGTCCAAGAGCAGTTTGGCGCCCAACAATGCCTTTTCCAGCATGATGGAGCACCTTGCCATAAAGCAAAGGTGATAACTAAATGGCTCATGGAACAAAAATAGAGATTTTGGGTCCATGGCCTGGAAACTCCCCAGATCTTAATCCCATTGAGAACTTGTGGTCAATCATCAAGAGACGGGTGGACAAACAAAAACCAACAAATTCTGGCAAAATGCAAGCATTGATTATGCAAGAATGGACTGCTATCAGTCAGGATTTGGTCCAAAAGTTGATTGAGAGCATGCCAGGGAGAATTACAGAGGTCTTGAAGAAGAAGGGGCAACACTGCAAATATTGACTTGCTGCATTAACTCATTCTAACTGTCAATATAACCTATTGGTACTCATAATATGATTGCAATTATATTTCTGTATGTGATATAAACATCAGACAAACACTAATAAAAACCAGAGGCCAGCAGATCATGTGAAAATATAATTTTGGTGTCATTTTCAAACTTTTGGCCATGACTGTAGATCGTAACTCTTATTGTGCACTAATGCCAACATATGGTGGAGTATTATGTTTTAAAGGCTAAATAAAAGCTATGTTTTACTAACTTTTTAGCAGTTCCTGCTGGATCATTTTGTATTTTTTCCTAGTCCTCTTCACAGCTGCTCTGATTGAATCCATGCGGGATTGCACACACTCCACACCCCTCAAGGTGAGAGGACTTGTTCCTTTTTTTTTCATGTAAAAAAATGTTCCTGTGCTGAGATAATCTTATTAATGTGCCCCTGCTGTGTACTGTGTAATGACTGTGTCAAAATCATGGCAGCACATACTACAGCTCCTGGCCAGGAGAGATAGCATAAGTCACTTATGATAAGTGAGTATACAGATGAAGCAGCACAGGTTCACAATTGCTGTTTTGTGAGGTAACAAATTTCCCTGCCTGAGGTAACACATTTCCTGAATTGTTTTATCATAGGAGTAAACGATCCTGTCATGTCACCAGTCCTGTGAGCTCATCATAAATCAAGTCAGGGACATATACACTGAGGAGCAAAAGGGTAACAATGTTTTGAACTTTTGCCTTTCAGACTCCATATCTCACCTTCAACTACTGCTTCGAAAGTGAGACTACCATCATTTTATAGACTATCATTTTGGTTATCTCATACATAAATTTGACTTGCAACTATTTAGCATATGATTAGTTTTCAAATTATTGTCTTGTCACTGCATTTTTACTGTTTTGCTCCTAAAAATCTAAATTTAAATTTTTATTATTTTGTTAGTATTTTGTAAATCCACCTTTGGCTTTCTATACTACCTTAATCATTCTGGGCATGCTTTCGATCAGATTATAACATGTCTTGACTGAAATCTGATCCCAAGTCTCTTCTACTCATTCCTAAAGTTGATGCATGCTTGTCGACTCACTTGGGTATGTATACAGTGTTTTCTTCATCTCTACCCAAAAGTGTTCAATTGGTTAAGGTCTGGGGACTGTGGCAGGACAATGACATGCTTTGGGTCATTGTCCTGCTGGAACACTATGTTGTGCTTTTCATACTCATAGTACTCGAGTGTATGAAGTAACTTGTCTTGTAGGATACTCACATATAGCTCAGCATTGAGACCACCATCGATCCTGGTCAAGCATCCAATGCCTTTGGCTATGAAACAACCCCATATCATCAGGCTTCCTGCACCAAATTTGACAGTTCCTTCAATTTCTTGATCTGTTAACCTCTTTTTCCTTTGTTTCTTCCAGACTCATTTGCACCCATCAGAGCTTAGTCTGATGACTTTCATTGCATTGCTCCAAATCAGCCATTTCCAATCTTCTACTGTTCACTTTTCAGACTCTTTTGCAAACTCGAGCCAATGCTTTTTATGATGATATTGAAGTCTAGGCTTTTTCACCTCTTCTCGAGCCACTATTCCATCTTGCGTACCATGCGTCACACGGTGCTTGCATGGACATATGTGATCTCACTATTGTGAAGCATACGAGTCACCTCCTTTGCTGCGTTTGTTGTGCCAGAACTGATAGACCTTGGGATGAGCTGACTTGTTGACTCTGATATTTTGCCTGGATGTCTACCTCTCGGTTTTTGAATGGATGGAAGGACTTTAATCTGTAATCTTACAACTGTCATGGCACTCGCATGAGGCAATTTGGCAATTTTCTTGGCCAAGAGACCGCTATTGATGAGCTAGATGATGCTGTTTCTCTTTTCTTGGGAAATCTTATTCACTGCTGCTCCTCAATTCGAACCAGTGACCTTTCGCTTGGGAATCAACCTAATAACACACTGAGCTATTAGGGTATGTGAGAACAGGTTGTATTTAGTAGAATACAGGAAACAAAAGATTTTTCCACCACCAGGAGCAAAACAGTAACAATGCAATGACATGACAAGAATCTGCATAACTAATCATATGCTAAATAGTAGCAAGTTAAATTTATCTATGAGATAGCCAAGATGATCATCTATAAAATGATGGTAGTCTCACGTTCAAAGCAGCAGTGGATGGTGAGTTATGGAGGCTGAAAGACAAAAGTTTAAAACATTGTTATCCTTTTGCTCATCAGTGTATGTGTGGCGCCCCTGCGGGTTCAGTCGCCACAGAGGTACTGCATCTCACCCAGAGGTGTGGTATCCCACTCTCAGGTAAGGATAGAGTGCTGCCCGGGACCCTAACACCTGCATCCAGCACATCCACTTCAGTAGGGCAGGGCAAGATTGCTCCTAAGGGAGAGCACAGTCCCTGGCTGGAGTGGAGGGGAACCAGGTGAAGGGGAACCATGTAGCGGGTGTGGGTGGAGTAAGAAGATCAGGGGAGCACTTGTGAAGGAGTTGTATAAAATGGGAAGCCATCTTGAGAGAGTGTGGTCAGTTGGAGGAGGAACGTGAGGGGAGCAGGGGCTCTGCACGAGCTCTGCCCCAGAGTGGGACTAGCATAGAGGCCAAGGAGGAGAAGGAGAGAAGAGAGGAGAGAAGTAGGAAGGAAGGCTCCAAGAGGAACGAAGGGATCATAGGGGTACGGGCAGTGCTGGAGGCCACCCGTACGCCCGAATCTACCTGGTGTGGAGGGATCAAGCCACAGAGGGGACCAGTTCCTAAACTAATGGAGAACTACAAGGCTCAGCTAGAAACTGTACTTGCAAGGTGCAGTGGCCACAACCACAATTACATCGCCGAGAAGGTGGCCACAGAGGGTCCAGGGGACTGCAGGTCGCCCGACAAGACCCGAGGCTACCGGATTGGGACACTGATTGTGAGGCACAGGGCAGGAGGGCGAGAGCCAGTGCAGGAAGACGACTGAGGAAGGCACATAGAAAGGGGTCCTGTCAGGCACTCTTGAACTACCAGAGGGATTGCTGAACACCTGCCCGGTGAAAGCAGGGCGATGTGGGAGGCTGTAAGCTGGACAGTGCAACCTGAGGAACTTAACAACTGTGAGTAAACTCGGAAGACTGCACCCCACTGTCTCTGTGATTATTATCTGCGATCACCCCTGCACTACAACGCCCAGCATCACCTATATCATCTACAACATCTACATTGCCCTGGAGCTAAGCTCTACCTGTGGAGAGCTAAACCAACTCTGCTGCACTAACATGAGCTCCAGAGGACCTGCTCCGCAGCGGCGGCCCCCTTTGGCCGCATACCACAGGTGGCGTCACGAACTTTATATGAAAACTTTATTAATTCCTCAGTAAATATTCCCCTTTTTGATTGACCACTCTGGGTCATGGACCAGGTAACCGCCACTGTGACATCTCCCCTAACAACGACCGGCCTGTCACCGAGTACCCCATGGCCCAGGGGGCGCGTCATATGCTCAGCAGCTGCTGGAGCTCCTGCACTACTGACATGATTTATGATGAAACAGGCCTTATTCATGCTAGACGGGGACTTCTGGCTCCGATGATGCCCAGGACAATTTTGCGCTGTGAACTTGAACTGATATGTGCGGAAAT
This sequence comes from Phyllobates terribilis, assembly GCF_046119375.1. Lineage (NCBI taxonomy): Eukaryota > Metazoa > Chordata > Amphibia > Anura > Dendrobatidae > Phyllobates > Phyllobates terribilis. The sequence goes on from NW_027362772.1 coordinate 236,419,971, forward strand.
GTCCCAGGGGACAGGACGGATGACAGTGAGGAACAGAGGGACTGAACAGGTGAGTTATAATTTTTTTAACCCCTTGATGACCCTTTATGATTCAGAAAAATGATGGCCCAGTGGGAGCAAATTACAAAAAATCCGCAATTTGGTGAATGCATAATCTTGCAATATTTGTGTTGAATTCAGTTCTTGCATTATGTGGGTTGAATTCATGCAAGTATATTCTCTCATCTCTAGAGAAAATGGCATATGACTAAAAAGGAGATAGTGAATCTTCTCATTTAATTCAGACATGAAGCATAAAATATAATATAATATTACAATAAAAATAACAAAATAATACAAAAATAACAAAAATTGCTAGAAATTGAATGCGTGTTAAAATAGATTTTTCTCTTTAATTCTGAATGCTAGATATACAGTGGTGGCCAAAAGTATTGGCACCCCTGCAATTCTGTCAGATAATACTCAGTTTCTTCTTGAAAATGATTGCAATCACAAATTCTTTGGTATTATTATCTTCATTTAATTTGCTTCCAAGGAAAAAACACAAAAGAGAATGAAGCAAAAACCAAATCATTGATCATTTCACACAAAACTCCAAAAATGGGCCAGACAAAAGTATTGGCACCCTCAGCCTAATACTTGGTTGCACAACCTTTAGCCAAAATAACTGCGAACAACCGCTTCCGGTAACCATCAATGAGTTTCTTACAATGCTCTGCTGGAATTGTAGACCATTCTTCTTTGGCAAACTGCTCCAGGTCCCTGATATTTGAAGGGTGCCTTCTCCAAACTGCCATTTTGAGATCTCTCCACGGGTGTTCTATGGGATTCAGGTCTGGACTCATTGCTGGCTACCTTAGAAGTCTCCAGTGCTTTCTCTCCAACCATTTTATAGTGCTTTTGGAAGTGTGTTTTGGGTCATTGTCCTGCTGGAAGACCCATGACCTCTGAGGGAGACCCAGCTTTCTCACACTGGGCCCTACATTATGCTGCAAAATTTGGTGGTAGTCTTCAGACTTCATAATGCCATGCACACAGTCAAGCAGTCCAGTGCCAGAGGCTGCAAAGCAACCCCAAAACATCAGGGAACCTCCGCCATGTTTGACTGTAGGGACCGTTTTCTTTTCTTTGAATGCCTCTTTTTTTCCCCTGTACACTCTATGTTGATGCTTTTTCCCGAAAAGCTCTACTTTTGTCTCATCTGACCAGAGAACATTCTTCCAAAACGTTTTAGGCTTTCTCAGGTAAGTTTTGGCAAACTCCAGCCTGGCTTTTTTATGTCTCGGGGTAAGAAGTGGGGTCTTCCTGGGTATCCTACCATACAGTCCCTTTTCATTCAGATGCCGATGGATAGTACAGGTTGACACTGTTGTACCCTCGGACTGCAGGGCAGCTTGAACTTGTTTGGATGTTAGTCAAGGTTCTTTATCCACCATCAGCACAATCTTGCATTGAAATCTCTCGTCAATTTTTCTTTTCCGTCCACATCTAGGGAGGTTAGCCACAGTGCCATGGGCTTTAAACTTCTTGATGACACTGCGCACGGAAGACACAGGAACATTCAGGTCTTTGGAGATGGACTTGTAGCCTTGAGATTGCTCATGCTTCCTCACAATTTGGTTTCTCAAGTCCTCAGACAGTTCTTTGGTCTTCTTTCTTTTCTCCATGCTCAATGTGGTACACACAAGGACACAGGACAGAGGTTGAGTCAACTTTAATCCATGTTAACTGGCTGCAAGTGTGATTTAGTTATTGCCAACACCTGTTAGGTGCCACAGGTAAGTTACAGGTGCTGTTAATTACACGAATTAGAGAAGCATCACATGATTTTTCAAACAGTGCCAATACTTTTGTCCACCCCCTTTTTTAGGTTTGGTGTGGAATTATATCCAATTTGGCTTTAGGACAATTCTTTTTGTGTTTTTTCATTGAAGACAAATTAAATGAAGATAATAGTACCAAAGAATTTGTGATTGCAATCATTTTCAGGAAGAAACTGAGTATTATCTGACAGAATTGCAGTGGTGCCAATACTTTTGGCCAGCACTGTATACACATATATTTATAGCATTTTATACAATAGAAGATGATGTGTTATAGAAGCAGAAAATACATAAGTCCTATATACCATTAAGTCTTGATGCACATAAACATTACATCCCGGTGCGTTTTCCGCCACCTCTTTCCATGTGCTCGGAGGTGGCCTGTCTCGTTGGCTTCTCGTTTTGTTACATTATGATTAAACAGCATTAAATAATCATCTTAATTATCGAAAAATGTGTCCTTAAGCAGGCCATAAATAAGATCCATGCCCCTATTTGGTCTGTAAGTTATAAGCCTTTGCCAAATATAGTATTAGATAATACATAGTAATGAAATGGAAATTATTTGTGTACTCAGCAAGTAGACTGTTTACCAGATTGGTCGTCATCCATTCCGGAGAGCTAATAAACTGCAGCCCGCAGTAGAGAAATATATCATATCCATGCATGGCTGACAGACGCCAGGCACAAAGGGATGAATATTTTATGGGTTTTAATTTTACCATCTATGAGCCTGATGTTTCAAGTCTCTATGAGCGCTTTTGTCTTCAACTTCATAAATGTTGAAAGGTTTATCATTCTCAGATCTCAGCGCTGGTTCTATTTTCTATCATCTCGTTTTATTAAGACTGTAGCAGTCACCGAACCGGTGTTATTTACTTCTTTATTTGTATGTTCTTTCATTTCCTAACCCCCTCCCCCCTCTGAGCTCCTTCTATATCGAAGTCTGATACTAAGATCTGCTATAAGATGTTTCTACTCTAAAATCAAGGTCGCTTATTTAATATGTGATGAAAAAGTCTTATATTAGCACATTATCATGAGTTAGGGTGAATGGCCGCCTACATGGAACTAATAAAAAGAGATAGATACATACAGACGGGAGTCAGACATTCCGTAGGTTCTCTCTGTGCAACTACACATGGACCCAATTCCTTCTTCAAAGCTTTACGTCTGCATATAAGAGACTGAACTAATACATTTTATGGCTACAGAATTGATGGAGATATATCAAAAACATTCTACAATGATATTGGGACACACGTCGAAACTGTTGCATTCAGGTTTCTCATTCAGTCCCATTGCCCCTGGTGTATAACATTGGGCCCCTCGACATGCTGACTGCTTTTATTAAAATTTGTCAAAGGAGAGCTGGTGGTGCAGCGCTCACTGATTCCAGCCCGGTCCTGTAAGGAGCCACCAGTCTAATCATGACAGATCATAACATTTCTTCCCTCCTGAATCCTCCCCCATCATCTGTCAGTGATATGTTGAGAAGTGGAAGGAACCGTAACAACTCAGCCATGAAGTCGAGACCCCGTAACATTACAGAGCGAGGGGTTGAGGGCTGAGGAGCAGAGTGCAAACCGCATCTGGTAATAACAGAAGCACAAAAGCTGTGCCCCTACCAGGAGCTTCATGGCAGAGCGGCTGCATGTAGCCTTACATCACCGAGCACAATGCCAAATGTTAGATATAGTGGTGTAAAGTCACCACCACTATAGTCTGGAGCAGTGGAAGCTTGTTCTCTGGAGTGGGGAATCACACTTCTTTATCTGACATGTAATGGACAAGTCTGGGTTTAGTGAATGCCAGTAAAATGTTACCCACCCAAATGCATTGTGCCGACTACACAGTTTGGTGGAGGAGGATAATACTGTGGTTTTTTTTTCAGGGGTCAGCCTAAGCCCCTTTGTTTCAATGAAGGGAAATCTTAGTGCTTCAGCACAAGACAGTTTGGACAATTGAAGCTTCTGACTTTGTGTGAACAGTTTGTGGAAAGCTCTTATCTGATCCCCATGACTGCCCAGTGCACAGGATCCATACAGACATGGTCAGGGCAGTTGGGTAGAAGAACCTGACCGGCCGCACAGAGCCCAGACCACAACCCCATCCAACAACTTTGGGATGAGGTGGAATGGAGATTAAGAGCTCGGCCTCTCCTCAAACATCAGTGTCTGACCTCGCAAATGCTCGTCTGGATGAAATTGCAATTCTTCCCACAAGAGGAGAAGCTGTTAGAGATGCAAAGCTGAAACCAACTCCATATTCATGCCTATGGATTTAGAATGGGAGGTCAGAAAATCTGCAGTAGGTGTAATGTGTACGAGGCTAAATACTTTGTCCATATGATGAAAATAGGTCTATATTTATATATCTATATTATCTATCTATCAGTTATCTATCTATATTATCTATCTATTATCTATCGATATTATCTGTCTATATATTATCTATCTATTATCTATCGATATTATCTGTCTATATATTATCTATCTATTATCTATCTATCATCTATCTATATATTATCTATCCATCTATTATCTCTCTATCTATGCTATCTATCTTTTAGCTCTCTATCTAGTGTCTATCTATATTATCTATCTATTATATATCAATATTATCTATCTATTATCTATATATATTATATATATTATCTATCTATCCATCTATTTATCTATTATCTATCTATTATCTATATATATTACCTATCTATTATCTATCTATATTATCTATCTATCTATTATCTATTATCTATCTATTATCTATCTATCTATCATCAATCTATCTATTATCTATCTATTATATATCTAATATCTATCTATCTATCTATCTATCTATCTATCTATCTATCTTATGTATCTATTACCTGTCTATTATTTATCTCCTACAGTGGTGGCCAAAAGTATTGGTGCCCCTGCAATTCTGTCAGATAATACTCAGTTTCTTCCTGAAAATGATTGCAATCACAAATTCTTTGGTATTATTATCTTCATTTAATTTGTCTCCAATGAAAAAACACAAAAAGAATTGTCCTAAAGCCAAATTGGATATAATTCCACACCAAACCTAAAAAAGGGGGTGGACAAAAGTATTGGCACTGTTTGAAAAATCATGTGATGCTTCTCTAATTCGTGTAATTAACAGCACCTGTAACTTACCTGCGGCACCTAACAGGTGTTGGCAATAACTAAATCACACTTGCAGCCAGTTAACATGGATAAAAGTTGACTCAACCTCTGTCCTGTGTCCTTATGTGTACCACATTGAGCATGGAGTAAAGAAAGAAGACCAAAGAACTGTCTGAGGACTTGAGAAACCAAATTGTGAGGAAGCATGAGCAATCTCAAGGCTACAAGTCCATCTCATAAGACCTGAATGTTCCTGTGTCTTCCGTGCGCAGTGTCATCAAGAAGTTTAAAGCCCATGGCACTGTGGCTAACCTCCCTAGATGTGGACGGAAAAGAAAAATTGACGAGAGATTTCAACGCAAGATTGTGGTGGATAAAGAACCTCGACTAACATCCAAACAAGTTCAAGCTGCCCTGCAGTGTCAACCCGTACTATCCGTCGGCATCTGAATGAAAAGGGACTGTATGGTAGGATACCCAGGAAGACCCCACTTCTTACCCCTAGACTTAAAAAAGCCAGGCTGGAGTTTGCCAAAACTTACCTGAGAAAGCCTTAAATGTTTTGGAAGAATGTTCTCTGGTCAGATGAGACAAAAGTAGAGCTTTTGGGGAAAAAGCATCAACATAGAGTGTACAGGAAAAAAAAAGAGGCATTCAAAGAAAAGAACACGGTTCCTACAGTCAAACATGGCGGAGTTTCCCTGATGTTTTGGGGTTGCTTTGCTGCCTCTGGCACTGGACTGCTTGACCGTGTGCATGGCATTATGAAGTCTGAAGACTACCAACAAATTTTGCAGTATAATGTAGGGCCCAGTGTGAGAAAGCTGGGTCTCCCTCAGAGGTCATGGGTCTTCCAGCAGGACAATGGCCCAAAACACACTTCCAAAAGCACTATAAAATGGTTTGAGAGAAAGCACTGGAGGCTTCTAAGGTGGCCAGCAATGAGTCCAGACCTGAATCCCATAGAACACCTGTGGAGAGATCTCAAAATGGCAGTTTGGAGAAGGCACCCTTCAAATATCAGGGACCTGGAGCAGTTTGCCAAAGAAGAATGGTCTACAATTCCAGCAGAGCATTGTAAGAAACTCATTGATGGTTACCGGAAGCGGTTGTTCGCAGTTATTTTGGCTAAAGGTTGTGCAACCAAGTATTAGGCTGAGGGTGCCAATACCTTTGTCTGGCCCATTTTTTGAGTTTTGTGTGAAATGATCAATGATTTGATTTTTGCTTCATTCTCTTTTGTGTTTTTTCCTTGCAAGCAAATTAAATGAAGATAATAAGACCAAAGAATTTGTGATTGCAATCATTTTCAGTAAGAAACTGAGTATTATCTGACAGAATTGCAGGGGTGCCAATACTTTTGGCCACCACTGTATCTATCCATCTGTTATCTATCTATCTATCTATCTATCTATCTATCTATCTATCTATCTAACTAACTATCTATCCATCTACCTAATTTAGCTATTCAGGGCTATACAGTATCTGCCACTAGTCACTGGAGGTCCAAAAGCCCTAACCTTTCTTTCTGTCTGATTTGTTGTGCATATGTAATTTAAAATACTATAATAAGATGTAAGATACAAAGGAAATTCCATTCCAATACTACAATAGGACCAGTCAAGCGACCTCTTATTGTCTGTAATTAATGCATTTTATCCACTACTATTTTACCTGCAAAAACACAAATGTTTCGCTGCTGTAAAAGATTTTTCAAGGGCAGACGGAAATGATTGCATTATCTGAGGAAAGAATTACTGTTATTTACTAGATTGTCGGATAATTGCACATATCTTTTTCTACTAATCTTTGTCTTTGCATACATTTGTGCTTGTATATATTTGTAACATAAGAGGGGGCACAAACATTCAGGACCTTGTTAGATGAACGCTGTTAGGATGATTATACAGACTGTATTCATACACCAATATCTGTACCTTGTCTGTTTCCTATATATAGAACTTTCTATATTACCTACGTGTAGAACTTACTAGAGATCTCATTGGTTAATATGAAAGCTAAGACCTGGGCATGGTGCCACCTTTGGTCATGTAGAGGTAACAATGATAGCTTCTCCATCCATTGGAATAGATTTATATTATACTGTGCCTCAAAAAAGAAAAGTAATGGATCGTGAATTAATTCAAAATTGTCCCTCAGAACTAAAGGTGGCCTTATATATTAAATAACTATTGATTAAATGCCTGTTTAGTCACCATCTCCATAGACATGCTTGTTCAGCTTGGCAGAGCATTAAAGGGGTATTCCCATCTCCAAGATCCTATCCCAATATGTAGTAGGTGAAATAATAATACCTCCAATTAGAAATGTAGCATAGTTCTTCTGATTAGATATGTTGCTTACCCCATGTGCAGGGTATTGCAGTGACTTAGGTAGCCATGGTTATGAACATTAATAATTAACTGTCACTATAGAAGTGGTCGTAACCATGGATACCTGAGCTACTGCAATACCTGCACATGGGGTAAGCGACATAGCGAATCAGAAGAAATATACTATATTGCTAATAGGAGGTATTTGCTAATATTATTATTATAATTACACCTACTACATATTGAGATTGGATATTGGAGATGGGAATACCCCTTTAATGAATATTTTAGTGGGTAAAAGAGAATATGCAGATGCCAGACCCTTGTGGCAGTGCATATCACCCATGTTATAAAAGGATCATGAAAGTTGAGATCTAACAAGACCAATGCCCAACATCTGCCGACAGAGTAAGGTAGACCAATCTTAGAACAATCAGCAGAAACAAACCAAGTTCTTTCTAATTTGTACAGTATGTTATTAACGGCAAAGACATAAAGCCAATCCATGCCATCAATGTCCTATCCAGGGATGATGAGTTGCAGTTCAGGTTAGTTACTTTCAATCTAAAAAGGCTCTTTTTGACTTTTCCTACGGGGCTCAATCCATTTGACTACAGATTACTAAAAAATGATAATATCATACTGTATATTAGGGCCCTGCCAGTATAGAGTTATTACCAGCAGAAAGATAGTGTAGGAAATAAGAAAGCTCTGGTTATCGTCTACCATCTTTTAGCTCTTCTACCATCACCTTTTCTCTATGAATAGTAAAAAAAGAAAGAAAATGTCAATATAAATAAATGCCTAAATACATTTAATTAGAAAATTACATTTGTTTTGTTTATGAAGGTAATCACAGTAGTAAAATTAAATGGTCGCTATTTTGTTACACTTACAGAAACCTGTGCTAGAATGTTAACAGAACTGGAACCTATGAGCATGTGCAGTAGGAAACTCTGCTGCTGCAACCAGGAGATAACCTAGACCTCATACTGACAAGCTACATAAAAGTCACAGCAGCCGATCAGCATTCAAAACGACAGGGTGGACAGCAGTGTGAGCAGCCTCTTTTCACCTAAGCACCCCTGGTATCTCCAGTATTAGATCAGATAGACAGGGAGGACAGCAGTGTGAGCTGCCTCTTCTCACTTCAGCATCCATGGTATCTCCAGTATTAGATCAGATAGACAGGAAGGACAGCAGTGTGAGCAGCCTCTTCTCACCTCAGCACTCCTGGTATCTCCAGTATTAGATCAGATAGGCATGGTAGACATCAGTGTGAGCAGCCTCTTCTCACTTCAGCACCCCTGGTATCTCCAGTATTAGATCAGATAGACAGGGTGAACAGCAGTGTGAGCAGCCTCATTTTATCTCATCATTTCTGGTTTCTCCAGTATTATATCAGATAGACAGGGTGAACAGCAGTGTGAGCAGCCTCCTCTTACCTCAGCACTCCTGGTATCTCCAGTATTAGATCAGATAGACAGGATGGACAGCAATGTGAGCAGCCTCATTTTACCTCATCATTTCTGGTTTCTCCAGTATTAGATCAGATAGACAGGGTGGACAGCAATGTGAGCAGCCTCTTCTTACCTCAGCACCCCTGGTATCTCCAGTATTAAATCAGATTGACAGGGTGAACAGCAGTGTGAGCAGCCTCCTCTTACCTCAGCACTCCTGGTATCTCCAGTATTAGATCAGATAGACAGGGTGAACAGCAGTATGAGAAGCCTCCTCTTACCTCAGCACCCCTGATGACTTCAGTATTAGATTAGATAGACAGGGTGGACAGCAATGTGAGCAGCCTCTTCTTACCTTAGCACCCCTGGTATTTCCAGTATTAGATCAGGTAGACAGTGCTGATAGTACTGTGAGCAGCCTCCTCTTAAATCAGCACCCCTAGTAATTCCAGTATTAGATCAGATAGACAGGGTGGACAGCAGTGTGAGCAGTCTCTTCTTAGCTTGGCACTTTTGATATCTTTAATATTACATCAGATAGACAGGATGTACAGCAGTGTGAGTAGCCTTTTTTTACCTCAGAATCGCTGGATTCTCCATTATTAGGTCAGAATATCCACGGGGAGCACATCTAAGTACACATGAATGGACTGGGCAAAGTTACCTTCTGCACATGCTCACAGACTTCTGTCCTATTAACATTCTGGGATGTTTCAGTCAGTATAACAAGACAGCAACCATTTAGATATATTATATTGATTACCTCCCTGGACAAAATGATTGCAGTTGGCTAATTAAGGGTATTTAGGAATTTATTTATAATATAATTTCCTTCCTTCCTTCCCCCCAAGAACCACTTTAAAGGACTTTAACACTTCTCTCAGTTTACTACTTTGGTGGTAAAGTGGCTGATTGTAGTCTGACTCATAGTAGCCGCAACACATCCACCATTAGGATGTATAGCACGGGCAGCACGGTGGCTCAGTGGTTAGCATTGCAGCCTTGCAGCACTGGGGTCCTGGGTTCAAATCCCACCAAGGGCAACATCTGCAAGGAGTTAGTATGTTCTCCCCATGTTTATGTGGGTTTCCCCCAGATTCTCTTGCTTCCTCCCACACTCTAAAGACATCCTGATAGGGAATTTAGATTGTGAGCCCCGATGGGAACAGTGCCGATAACATCTGTAAATTGTCTGAATTGTAAAGCGCTGTGGAATATGTTGGTGCTATATAAATAAAATGATTATTACTATTATTTTTATTAAACTACCATAGGGACAGAATGGATCCAATGAGCTCAACATTTTAAAGGAGGAACTGCAAAGAGCTAGAAGAATGAAATAGGGCAGTCCCAATGAATAGAAGCAACAAGGAACACCAGATTCCCAATTATAAAGGAAGTACATCTAGGTTTAAAGAAATGATTAGTGTTCTGTATGTTTTACAAATCACACATAGTCATTTTGTGTGTTTTCTTAAAATGTTTAATTGTATTGTATCTTTAAGATATGAGTTCAATAAAATGAGTTTAAAAAAAATGAAGTAAGGCTGAAATACAACCCTTTTTTATCTGTAGTTTTATGTAAAACCGCAGATTGCCAATCATGATAATTCAGAGTAATACCCAATGACTCACTCTATTCTGCTGCTTCTGCCGATGTCCTTTTTTCTACTGTCATAAATACTGTTCTACTTGACTCAATTGATGCTTGTCATTTCAGAGAAACATAGTAAGCAAGTCCTCTCTGCCTATTTGTAGCCTCTGAAAGCGAAGGCCACGTTCAATTAAAATATGAAGTATCTACTTCTGTAGATGGAACAGAGAAAGAGAACATAATTGTGGATATCAGAATGCCAATTACAACAATATCTGCATCTATTTCAATTGATCATGTGACCAGAGAGATTAAACTAAATGGTGTGTAAAGCGGAGACCATAAACCGCCTGCATATTAATGAAATAAATAGGAGAGGGAGAGAAGACTTATTGTACAGAGCTCTATGTAAGATACAATTCACACCGGCATCTTGCAGGGGCTGCTTATTGATCCAAGCTCAGATGACGGACATTTTCTGACGTGAGAAATTAATTTAGTTTTTCAATGTGAAAACTGAAATAGAAAATGTATTTTGTTTTCACTTGTAACTTGTAAAATCAATACAATTCACAGAGCTGAATTGGTCATTCAATAAGCGAAGAGAGTCAAAAGGAAAGAAACTAATGTAACGCTTGGAGTAATCCTGCAGAGTGCCAGAAGGCGGTGTAGACCTCCACCATGATCGGCTTGACAGTATACCTCCCAACAAAACTAGATTCGGCAGGACAGTCTCAAATTAGGGAGCTGTCCTGTTGTCCCAGTACGTTTGGGGTTCATACAGTGGTGTGAAAAAGTGTTTGCCCTCTTCCTGATTTCTTATTCTTTTGCATATTTGTCATACTTAAATGTTTCAGATCATAAAACAAATTTAAATATTAGACAAAAATAACACAAGTAAACACAAAATGCAGTTTTCAAATGAAGGTTTTTATTATTAAGGGAAACAGAAATCCAAACCTACAGGGCCCTGTGTGAAAAAGTCAATTCCCCCCCCCCCCCATTAGAATATAAATTAATTGTGGTTTATCACATCTTTGGGAAGCGGAGTTCAATTTTCCTAGCCCAAACACAGACCTGATTACTGCCACACCTGTTCTCAATCAATAAATCACTTAAATAGCACCCGCCTGACGAAGGAAAAAGGAGAAGAAAAGATCCTCAAAAGCTAGACATTCATGCTGCGATTCAAAGAAATTAAGGACAAATGAGAAACAAAGTAATTGAGATCTCTCAGTCTGGAAAAAGTTATAAAGCCATTTCTAAAGCTTTGGAACTCCAGTGAACCACAGTGAGAGTCATTATCCATAAATGGCAAAAACACAAAACAGTGGCGAATGTTCCCAGGAGTGGCTGGCCAACCAAAATTACCTTAAGAGTGCAGCGGCAACTCATCCGAGATGTCACAAAAGACCCCACAACAGTTAAGGTCAGTGTTCATGACTCCACCATAAGAAAGAGACTGGGCAAAAATTGCATTCATAGCAGAGTTCCAAGACAAAAAACACTGCTGAGCAAAAAGAACATAAAGGCTCGTGATGATCGCCAAGACTTTTAGGAGAATACTCTGTGGACTGACGAGACAAAAGTTGAGCTTTTTGGAAGGTGTATGTCCCATCACATCTGGCATAGAAGTAACACAGCATTTCAGAAAAGGAACATCATACCAACAGTAAAATATGGTGGTGGTAGGGTGATGGTCTGGGGCTGTTTTGCTGCTTCAGAACCTGGAAGACTTGTTGTGGTAAATGGAACCATGAATTCTGCTGTCTACCAAAAAATCCTGAAGGAGAATGTTGTGCCATCTGTTCATGACCTCAAGCTGAAGCCCACTTGGATTATGCAGCAGGACAATGATCCAAAACACACCAGCAAGTCCACCTCTGAACAGCTTAAGAAAAACAAAATAAAAACTTTTGAGTGGCCTAGTCAAAGTCCTGACCTTAATCCGATTGAGATGCTGTGGCATGACCTTAAAAAGGTGGTTCATGCTTGGAAATCCTCCAATGTAGCTGAAATACAACAATTTTGCAAAGATGAGTGGGTCAGAATTCCTCCAGAGCGTGTAAAAGTTATCGCAAATGCTTGATTGCAATTGTTGCTATTAAGGGTGGCCCAACCAGTTATTAGGTTTAGGGGGCAATCATTTTTTCACACAGGGCCCTGTAGGTTTGGATTTCTTTTTCCCTTAATAATAAAAACCTTCATTTAAAAACTGCATTTTGTGGTTACTTGTGTTATCTTTGTCTAATATTTAAATTTGATTTGTGATCTGAAACATTTAAGTGTGACAAACATGCAAAAGAATAAGAAATCAGGAAGGGGGCAAACACTTTTCAAAACACTGTGTCCACAGTATATATACAGTTGAACACAATGGTCAAGCAGGGAGTCAACATATCAATGCTTCACCATTTCATTTAGGCAGTGGCGTAACTTGAAGCTCATAGGCACCAATGCAAAAATTCCAACGGGCCCTCCAACTATTGCAAGCTTTTATTAGCAGTTGTCTTTTCATATGGGCCAAAGGGACCTTTAGGGCATCCTAGGCTCCAAGGCCCAGGTGTGCATTCAACCCCTGCACCTATTATGGCTATGCCGTGAGTTAATGTAGAACTTGAAGGTCTTACAAGGACTTTCAAGTTACATAACCTAAGAATTTCACATGACCCTGGGGTTCTTGTAAGTCTTTCAAGATCTAACTAAACTGGCAGGAGAGACCAGTTCAGTAACACAGGAGCAACGATGTGACAAGCAAGTGAGATGCTTGTGTGGCAAAACGCCCAAGTATTGTGTGGAGGAACTGTGGGAGGCATCATATTGTGTGTGAAGGGAAATTTGGAAAGATCATACTGTGTTGTTGGACTGTTGGACATCATACTTTGTGAGGGTGCGGTGGGGGATATCATACTGTGTGTGGGGAGGTGACTGTGGTGGGCATAATTCTGTGTAGGGGAGCTCACTATGAAGAGAATTATATTGTGTTGAGGAATATATACTGTGTGGGGCATTATATTCTGTTTGTGAGGGTCAATGTGGGCATCATATAATATGTGGAGTCATCATACTGTGTGAGGGGGACTGTGCTGGCAACATATTATGTGAGTGGGCAATGTACCATGATGGTATTATACTGCGTTTGGGGACATGTATTTTAGGGACATCATACTGTTTGTGGGGGAAAGTACTGTGGTGACATCATGCTATTTGTGGTGGAAAGTACTGTGGTGACATCATACTATGTGTTGGGGGATATACTGCGGGGGCATCATACTATGTGTTGGGGGACGTACTGTGGGGACATCATGCTGTATGTGGGGGAATGTAATGTGGGGATATCATACTGTGTGTGGGGGGATGTACTGTGGGGACATCATGCTCTACAGTTGTGCGCAAAAGTTTACATACCCTGGCAGAATTTTTGCTTTCTTGGCATTGTTTCAGAGAATTTGAATGATAACAAAAAAACTTTTTCTCCACTCATGGTTATTGGTTGGGTGAAGCCATTTATTGTCAAACTACTGTGTTTTTTTGCTTTTTAAATCATAATGACAACCAAAAACATCCAAATGACCCTGATCAAAAGTTTACATATCCCAGTTCTTAATACCATGTATTGCCCCCTCTAACGTCAATGACAGCTTGAAGTCTTTTGTGGTAGTGGATAAGCTGCCCATTCTTCTTGGCAAAATGCCTCCAGTTCCTGTAAATTCCTGGGCTGTCTAGCATGAACTGCGCGCTTGAGATCTCCCCAGAGTGGCTCAATGATATTGAGGTCAGGAGACTGAGATGGCCACTCCAGAACCTTCACCTTGTTCTGCTGTAGCCAATGACAGGTCGACTTGGCCTTGTGTTTTGCATTGTTGTCATGTTGGAACCTCCAAGTACGTCCCTTGCGCAGCTTCCGGGCTGATTATTGCAAATTTGCCTCCAGTCTTTGCTAATAACGTGCTGCATTCATTTTTCCTTCAACTTTTACCAAGTTTCCTGTGCCTTTGTAGCTCACACATCTCCAAAACATCAGCAATCCACCTCCGTGCTAAAGCACGTAGGAATGGTGTTCCTTTCATGATAGGCCTTGTTGACCTCTCTCCAAATGTAATGTTTATGGTAGTGGCCAAAAAGTTCAATTTTGGTCTCATGACTCCAATTTACCTTGTTCCAGAAGTTTCGAGGCTTGTCTCTGTGCTGTTTGGCGTATTGCAGGCAAGATACTTTGTGGTATTTGTGCAGTAATGGCTTTCCTTTGGTGACTCGACCATGCAGCCCATTTTTTTTCAAGTGCCTCCTTATTGTGCATCTTGAAACAGCCACACCGCTAGTTTTCAAAGAGACCTTTATTTAATCTGATGATATTTGTGGGTTTTTCTTTGCATCCCGAACAATTTTCCTGGCAGTTGTGTCCAAAATTTTTGTTGGTCTACCTGACCATGGTTTGGGTTTTACAGGGCCCCTGATTTTCCATTTGTTAATCACAATTTGAACGCTGCTGATTGGCATTATCAATTCCTTGGATATCTTTTTGTTTCCCTTTCCTGTGTTATACTGTTCAACTATATTTTCCCGTAGATCCATTGACAATTCTTTTGTTTTCCCCATGACACACAATCCAGAAACGTCATTGGCTGGATGAAAGATGCAAGAGTCTGTCTGGATCCCATAAATTCACTCAGCTTTTATGCACACACACTGATTACAAGCAAACAGGTCACAGGTGAGGATGTTACCTTTAGTAGCCATTCAAACTCATTTGTGTCAAATTCTGTACATGTTATCAGGCCAAAATCACCAGGGTATGTGAACTTTTGATGAGGGTAATTTGAATGTTTTTGGTTGTCATTATGATTTAAAAAGAGAAAACACAGTAGTTTGACAATAAATGACTTCGCCCCACCAATAACCATGACTGGAGAAAAAGTTTTTTTGTTATCATTCAAATTCTCTGAAACAATGCCAAGAAAGCAAAAATTCTGCCAGGGTATGTAAATTTTTTAGCACAACTGTATGTGGGGGAATGTACTGTCGGGACATTATTGTGTGTGTGGAGAAATGTATTGTAGACACATCATACTATGTGTTAAGGGGATGAACTTTGGGGATATCATACTGTATGTGCTGGAATGTACTGTGGGAACATGACACTGTGTGGGGAATGTACAGAGAAGAGGAGGTATTATATTGTGTATGGGACTGTGGGGCAACATACTGTGTGAGGGGGGGCAGTTTGGGCATTATACTGTGTGTGTGTGAAGGGTTGCCAGGTTCCACTTAAATCGGAAGGTTAACCAAAATGAGTTTAGTGTATATGGTCACTTTTACCATACATATGTGGTGAAGGCCTAAGGGCAATTGCCACTTTTGCCTATGTTGAAATTTTGCTGCAAGACTCATGAATTTACACAAGAGACTGACACATTACTCCTGACTATTGTGTGCTATGACTCTCAATTATTAATAAATTAGTAGATGGGTCTAACTCCACATTTTCCCACACTTAATATAATCAGGTTGCACCTTTTTAACACAGCCTAGAATTTTAATACATGGTAACTAAATATTTTATCAAAGGGTTTGTCTGAGTATATAGTATCAATAACCTATACCTGAGATAGATCATCAAAATCAGATCAGCTGATCGGTAGGGGAAGTCAGGTGTTGGATCCGCACTGATATTGATAACTTATCCTAAGGCTTGGTCATCAATATTGTATGCCCGGGCAATGACTTTAGGCTTTTCTCTGTCTATAGCTGAGGTTCAGAACTCCAGTAAGCTTTGTTTGATTTCTAGCTTTTCCTATTAGCTCCATATCAGTTCTATCAAGGACTTTCTAAGTAAACTTTGAAGGTTATATGTCTGTGCTGTTTATAAATTAGTGGGTTATTTAAGGAGGCGTCTATTTTATAGGTCTAGTTTATTAAAGCCAAACTACATTCGTAAGATAAATGATAAAGCTTCTTTAATCTTCATTTTTAATCTTGCGCTGGTAAACTAGGGCATACATTCCAGCTTGGGAACCAAATAAAAAATGCTCTCAGTCTTTCATCCTTTAAAAGCAAACAAACAAAATAAAATGGATCAATAAAGAAAGATCTCAAAAAGTTAATAACTTCAGATATAGGCATTGCACACCCCGAAAACAAATGTAAACAGATCATTTATCGAACTACAACCTACCCAAGATTTAGCGTCTTTAAAGTTTGTTAAATATTTTTATTGACCTTAAAAGGAGTCTCTTACCCCAAATTTACAGTTCAAAGTAACCACATGATCTTGTAGAGGATGGAGCAACAATTAAAGTCATTATTTTTGTTTTTTAATTTGTCTCTTTGTTGCCCCCAAAAAACAATTTATTGTAATATGCAAATGAAGTTGCTCAGTGCACCCTTGGTGTAGCTAAACGCCCAGTGCACCCTTTCACCCACTTATTTAGAATACTGCCACTCCTTCTATGTTGATTGAAGATAAACCTCTGTTAAGTGATAACTGACACTGTGCTCCATCTCAGAAAAGGCTATGTGGTCAGTTTGTAGTGTAACTTTGGGATAACAGACTCCCTTTAAGGGCTCCTGCATAAGACTAATTATATCTGACAAGTGCTATCTGTGGTTTTCACGGGTAGTACTCGTACCCATGTGGTTCTGTGGGGCTGTGCACATGTCCTATTTTTTCCTCGGACCAAGTGGTCAGAAAAAAAAATCAGTGACAAGTCCGATTTTGATCTGAGTGTTGGATCAAAATCAGCAATTCAAGTCTATGGTTCAGTGGAAAACATCAAACTGCACTAGAATGGCATCTGAGTGTGGTCAGATTCCTCTCAGAAAAGCTAATCACACTCTGATCAAACTCTGATCAGAGTCTGGTCAGAATAATCAGGCCATTTTTCTTGTATGGAGAGAAAATGGTTGAATGCACCTACCCTAAAAGAGAACAACGAGTTCTATTTTATTGGTCTCTTTTAAAGGTATTAAAAAAAAACAGAAAAAAATGCCCATGACATCATTTCTTTTTCTTATGTTTTGGAGCTCATTTATTATAGGAACTCACAATATAATCAAACAACATCTAGCTTAGATTTTTTTCAAGCCATTTTCTCCGTCCTAGAATGTCTGTGTTTGCCTCTAGCTCCTCCCTAGAGTGTCTGTGTCTGTCACTAGCTTCTCCCTATAATGTCTGTGTCTGCCTCTAGCTTCTCCCAGAATGTCTGTGCCTACCTCTAGCTCCTCCCTACAATGTCTGTGTCTGCCTCTAGCTCCTCCCTAGAATGTCTGTGTCTGCCTCTAGCTCCTCCCTAGAATGTCTGTGTCTGTCTCTAGCTCCTCCCTAGAATGTCTGTGCCTACCTCTAGCTCCTCCCTACAATGTCTGTGTCTGCCTCTAGCTCCTCCCTAGAATGTCTGTGTCTGCCTCTAGCTCCTCCCCCTCCATAAAATGTTTAAAGCACCAGCTGTCATCTTCTATCTCAGTATTATAAAAATCAGTATTCACCGAATACAGACTTTACCCATGAATTGAGAATGATTGATCAGTCTAGGAGGAGAAAGAAGCAAATTTCTCTGATAAGATATATACAAAGTTTCTGATTTTCGCATGTACTATTGATTTATGGAATAAAACTTAAAATGACTGTTACTCTTCAACTTTGTGTATCACCATCCAAAACCAGGATGCTACTGTTACTCTCTTGTTCTCCTCTTTGTTTGTCATCATGGGGTGCTCTACTAAACCATCCAGGGTAATATTACAGCCAATGTCACAGCACATACGTTTAGAACCATGTGCCCACCACTGCTTCGAGCACGTCCACCACCCGTGACAATAGGATCAGACCCTTGCCCGAAGTACCTTTTATTGTGCACTGCATTTACATTTATAACCACCCCTGTAAAATCACTTGTAACACTACAAATATTATGTAAAGAGTTAACTAACGTCTATATAATTGAGAGATGTCCTTGTGGGTGGGTGGGTGGGGGGGGGGGTACTGCCGAACAATATTTGGTAATGGGCTCATCGTTTCATGTTCTCCTACTGTCTAGGAGTTTCGATAGCAAATTCCAGTCTGTGTATTAAAAGTTCAACCTCTAGGACTCTCATCATTTTTCTTGGCTTAATTTGTTTTTATTATGCTCCGTCATGCTTCCATGGCCTCAGATCCACTTCTTCATCTAGATGCCCTTGGCACAATAAAAATAGAAAAAAACACAAAAGAATTCTCCGTCTAAATCTCCAGATTGACTTTGATGTGGATTTCCCTTCTGAACTCCTCTTAGTAGATCTTGATGTTAGAGGATAATACTACAAACACGATAATCCTCCATTAGGCCTCCTCTCAGCCAAGCCGAGATTTACTTATCAAAAATTATGATTAGCTGGAGATTTAAATGGATCCAGTGTCCAATTATGTTTGACTTTGCAAGATTTCATTAACCTTTTCTGTGCCACAGATTGATTTCACACTCTAGGAACAAATAAAGATTTCAGCGGTCAATCAATTTAGTGCCCTTACATAGACATTTCTCCAGTGAAAATCACATCACTAGTCATTTAAAGGGGCTTTCTGGTTTTAGAAAAGAGTATAGAATCTCTTAGAAACAGCACCACCCTTGTACATAGGTTTTGTCCAGTATTGCAGCTTAGAACTAGTTAATTGAATGAAGATGAGCTGCAATACTGGCACAGACCATGGACCCAAGTGGCACTGTTCCTAATGGAATGTAATAGTAATAGTAATTTTCAGCTTTCTAGAACTTTACAAACCCTTTTGTAAAGAACCCATTCTGAAAATCTTCTGAAAAGCATGTCTATGAATGTGATGCATTTATCTGATTTATATATACAGTGTTCTGCAGTAGTGAATTAGCCTTTGACAGGGTTAACTGTTAGGAGCCAGCCCAGGATGGGAGTAGTTAAGTGGGCATGTGGGAACTTACAGGTGGTTCTCACAAAATTAGAATATCATCAAAAAGTTAATTTGTTTCAGTTCTTCAATTCAAAAAGTGAAACTCATATATTATATAGTCATTCCAATCAGAGTGATCTATTTCAAGTGTTTATTTCTGTTAATGTTCATAATTATGGCTTACAGCAAATGAAAACACAATAGGCATTATCTCAGTACATTAGAATAATTAACAAAACACACCTGCAAAGGCTTCCTACGAGTTTAAAAAGGTCCCTTAGTCTGTTTCAGTAGGCTCCACAATCAAGGGGAAGACTGATGACTTGACAGATGTCCAGAAGGCAGTCATTGACACAGTCCACAAGGAGGGTAAGCCACAAAAGGTCATTGCTAAAGAAGCTGGCTGTTCACAGAGTGCTGTATCCAAGCAGATTAATGGAAAGTTGAGTGGAAGGAAAAAGTGTGGTAGAAAAAGGTGCACAAGCAACCGGGATAACCACAGCCTTGAAAGGATTGTTAAGAAAAGACCATTCAGACATTTGGGGGAGATTCACAAGGAGTGGACTGATGCTGGAGTCATTGCTTCAAGAGCCACCACACACAGACATATCCAGGACAAGTGTAACATTCCTTGTGTCAAGCCACTCATGACCAATAGACAAAGCCAGAAGCGTCTTACCTGGGCCAAGGAGAAAAAGACCTGTATGTTCTCCCCGTGTTTTTATGGGTTTCCTAGGGTTCTCCGGTTTCCTCCCACTCTCCAAAGACATATTGATAGGGAATTTAGATTGTGAGCCCCTATGGGGACAGCGAGGATTATGTATGTAAAGCGCTGCGGAATTTGTTAGCACTATATAAAAATAAAGATTATTATTATTATCTGCTGGTGTAGGTGCACTGTGTTTTATCAAGGCCAACGTCAGCGCAGCCGTCTACCAGGAAATTTTAGAGCACTTCATGCTTCCTTCTGCCGACAAGCTTTTTGGAGATGGAAATTTCATTCTCCAGCAGGACTTGGCACCTGTCCACACTGCCAAAAGTACCAATACCTGGTTTACAAACAGTATCACTGTGCTTGATTGGCAGCAAACTCGCCTGACCTTAACCCCATAGAGAATCTATTATAGAGAATCTATGGGGTATTGTCAAGAGGAAGATGAGAGACACCAGACCCAACAATGCAGACGAGCTGAAGGCTGCTATCAAAGCAACCTGGGCTTCCATAACACCTCAGCAGTGCCGCAGGCTGATCACCTCCATGCCACGCCGCATTGATGCAGTAATTGATGCAAAACGAGCCCCGGCCAAGTATTGAGTGCATTTACTGAACATACATTTCAGTAGGCCAACATTTCGGATTTTAAAATCATTTTTCAAGCTGGTGCTATAAAGTATTCTAATTTACTGAGATAATGACTTTTGTGTTTTCATTGGCTGTAAGCCATAATCATCAATATTAACAGAAATAAACACTTGAAATAGATCACTCTGTGTGTAATGACTCTATATAATATAGGAGTTTCACTTTTTGTATTGAAGAACTGAAATACATAGTAACATAGTAACACAGTTTTTAAGGTTGAAAGAAGACTAAGTCCATCTAGTCCAACCCATAGCCTAACTTGTTGATCCAGAGGAAGGCAAAAAAACCCCATGTGGCAAACACTAAGCTCCACATTGAGGAAAAAAATTCCTTCTCGACTCCATACGACAATCAGACTAGTTCCCTGGATCAACGCCCTATCAAGGAATCTAGTATTTATAACCTGTAATATTATACTTTTCAAGAAAGGCATCCATGCCCTTCTTAAATTTTAACAGTGAATCACTCATTACAACATCATGCGGCAGAGAGTTCCATAGTCTCACTGCTCTTACAGTAAAGAATCCTCGTCTGTGATTATGTTTAAACCTTCTTTCCTCCAGACGTAGAAGATGCCCCCTTGTCCCCGCCTCAGGCCTCAGAGTAAAAAGATCAGTAGAAAGGTCTTTGTACTGTCCCCTCATATACTTGTACATAGTAATAAGATCACCCCTAAGCCTTCTTTTTTCCACAGTAAATAACCCCAAGTGTAATAATCTGTCTTGGTATTGCAGACCCCCCAGTCCTCTAATAACCTTGGTCGCTCTTCTCTGCACCCGCTCTAGTTCAGCTATGTCTTTCTTATACACCGGAGACCAGAACTGTACACAGTATTCTAAGTGTGGTCGCACTAATGACTTGTATAGAGGTAAAATTATGTTCTCCTCATGAGCATCTATGCCTCTTTTAATGCATCCCATTATTTTATTTGACTTTGCAGCAGCAGCCTGACACTGGCCACTAAACGTGAGCTTGTCGTCCACCAATACACCCAGGTCTTTTTCAGTTACAGTTTTGCCCAGTGTTTTACAATTAAGCATATAATTATACATTTTATTTCCTCTGCCCAAGTGCATTACCTTACATTTATCCCCATTAAAGCTCATTTGCCATTTATCAGCCCAAGCTTCTAGTTTACATAGATCCTCCTGTAATATAAAATTGTCCTCCTCTGTATTGATTACCCTGCAGAGTTTAGTGTCATCTGCAAATATTGAAATATTACTCTGTATGCCCCCTACAAGGTCATTAATAAATATGTTAAAAAGAAGGGGGCCCAATACTGACCCCTGTGGTACCCCACTGTTAACTGAGACCCAGTCTGAGTGTTTTCCATTAATAACCACCCTTTGTTTCCTATCACTGAGCCAATTCTTAACCCACAAACATATATTTTCCCCTATCCCCATTGTTCTCATTTTATGTATCAACCTTTTGTGTGGAACCGTATCAAAAGCTTTTGAAAAGTCCATATACACAATATCCACTGCCTTTTCTTGGTCCAGTCCAGAACTTGCCTCCTCATAAAAACTGATCAGATTAGTTTGACAGGAACGGTCCCTCGTAAACCCATGTTGATATTGGGTCATGAGGTTATTCTTCTTCAGATACTCTATTATAGCATCTCTTAGGAAACCCTCCAGGATTTTACCCACAGTAGAGGTTAAGCTTACCGGCCTATAATTTCCAAGTTCAGTTTTTGTCCCCTTTTTGAATATTGGCACCACATTTGCTATATGCCAGTCCTGTGGTACAGACCCTGTTATTATGGAATCTTTAAAGATTAAAAATAATGGTCTATCTATGACGTTACTTAATTCCTGCAGTACTCGCGGGTGTATCCCATCCGGGCCCGGGGATTTGTCAACTTTAGTGATTTTTAGACGCCGCCGTACTTCCTGCTGGGTTAAACAAGTGACATTTACTGGAGAATTTTTGTTATCACTAATCATGTTTTCTGTCATGCGATTTTCTTGTGTTAATAAATTAACTTTTTGACGATATTCTAATTTTGTGAGAAGCACCTGTAGTTTCTGTTTTTTAGGGAGTTGGAGAAAAGCTACAGAAGAATGGGTGTTACATTTTTTTGTCCTGAACATAGGCCACAAGTGTTTAGTGAAAATTCCTCTAGGCAGCTGGAAGGAGTGGGCTACATAAAGGCACAGTGTTAACCAGTTCTGGAAGTTTAGAGAATTCGTATTCCAACCAGTAGAGGACATGTAGTACCCAATGCAGAGCCAGTAAGCTTGAGAAGTACTCTGTTATGAATATTTTCATTAACGTCAAAACTGACGTGTTATCCATAAGAAAAGAGCCTTTGTATGACATAGAAAATTTGTACCAATAGTATTGTGCCTGTTTTATTTTGTTACAATTTATTAAGGAATTCCAGCAAAGAAACGTTTGTTTTTTTTTACAATGGATTCTGGTCTCACTGATTCATCGCGTATTTTCAAGGTCCCCATGCCATTAAACCACCTGTGGTCTGATTAGGGTTATGCAGCAAACCCCCAGATCGCATACACCTAGGGGGATCGTAATTGGGTGCTTTGGGACCGCTAGGAAAACCTTGCCATGAATGGTCCTTTACACTTTTTTCTACTTTATCAGCAAAGCCTATTGTTTTAAATGGTGTAATGCTGTATTAGCCCACTGGGGGCACTGCAATGATATTAAATGATTAATGTTACCCTCCTCCATATTGAAATTGCAACACCAAGAAGGGAAAGCCGTAGAGTTGGGGAAATCACAGGACAGATACATGTTAATAATATGAAAATGCTGAAAGAAAAAATGTATCCAAAATTTTCAAAACATCTTGATTTTATTTACTACCGAGAGGGAGTGTCTCATGCAGAAATCTCCTCACTTACAGTCTTGGCTGCTATCAATGAGGTCATTAATGGTTGTCTGAGGAAGGTTCTGCCGCGCTCAATGCACTTGGTAATTCATCAAGGTCCACTGCTGGCAGCTCCCTGTACAATTGTCGCCCAATGACATCCTGGATGTGACTTGAAGGGAGTCAAGTTCGGAGATGCTACAGACCATGGTAGCACATTCAGGCAGCACAGGCTACGCACAGCAGTACGAGCAACATGCGACTTGGGGTTGCTGTGTTGAAAAATGGCTCGAGACACTTTGGAGAAATGGCCGTACCACTCATTCCACCACCAAATCAATTTAACACCGAGCTGGTAGTGAAGACTAGAATGGTCTGACTATCATAGATTATTCCATCCCACATAAGAGGTGTTGATTTTAGGTGGAGAGGTAGTGCCAGTGTGGTCCGGATACACCCATTTGACCACTCGGCACAGATTTGCATGCATCATAGGACCTTAATAAAACTAATTTTCAAAGGGGTTGTAGGAACGTGCATTATGGTGCATATAAAGTTTTTGCAGCTGTTTATAACAGACAGGTTCCCTACCACTCAGCACCTAAGTAAATACCTCTATACAGTGCTGAAATAGCAACCCCTTACATAAAATAAGTCTAAATTAACCTGCTATATACCCTATATTAAGATTCATGAGGATCACAGTCTCGGCTGCCTATCTGTGGTTCCATCTTCAACCAAGGTCGTTGATTCACTATTTGCAACCGCATAAGATGTGCCCTGTCCACATATCATGGCTGATTGTTGGGAGTCTCAGCAGCAAGACACCTTATGATCAGCCGAGTCCTTCCATGAAAAAGTTGTCCAAAATGGCCACCACCTTTGAGAAAATCAAGAATATCCATTTACTTGAAAATGTTTCCTGTAAGCATAATGCAATAAAAACACGCCATATATCACATCCTCCGGAGTAAGACGTGCTTTCAAAAATGCACTTAACTGATGGAATGTTTGGTGGCGGCTCGATAATAGAATAAAGTAGCTGATTTCTAAAGAGGGTAATTTCTAAATCCATAATCGCAATGATTCGCTGTGTACAAATAGAAAACGGTGATCATTGAAATTGCTCTATCATCACAGCCCTATATTTTCTGAGGAATGATACACTATACATCTCCCATAAAGATTCTTAGCAAAGGTGAAGGGAAGACAAGTGCAGTAATCGCCCGCTAAAACGGTTAATGTCTTAAATATCCAAAATGTTCCATAAGAGTAAATGCTGCGTAATTTATACCAAGTATTTAGTGGAAATGCCTTTCATTGATGGCATCACAGAGAATTCATAAAAGCAGAGCAAGTGCCATCAAAGCCGGGAGGCTGCAGTTACAATGTCAGTATGATGTATAACTCGTGTAAAAAATACTGCGCTTTGCATTCTAGCCAGTGAAAAGAAAATTACAGAATCACACTGTATTAGAAAGCTCTTACCAGTGAAATGACATGTAGCATTGCAATGCTAGGCACAAAGGGCAACCGTGGGATTTCACCGGTGCCCAAAACTCCTTGCACCAATTATGGCCACATCGATTTGAATCTGCATCCTCCACTTCTGCCAGTTCACCAAAGTAACCCAATGTCTTCAAAGTCTACCAACCCCTCTGATTAGAGATAGACAAATACATGCGTCACCAGGTTTTCCCAATATAAACTATAGCCACCACCTTTATCACCTATTTTACAGCAATCTAGCAACCTGCATATCAGCCCACAACCCCCTTTGCATCACTCACATCACTCAAAAAATACCTTTTATAATCCTCTCAAACAGGGCGGTCCGGGCAATGAGCGTCTCTGGTCTTGCTCGGCATCTCCTCTCTTCCCGCAATCACCATTCATCTGCCCTGCTTCATATGGATGACACATTCTAAGTCATCCACACAGCGCCAAAAATCGCTGAGCAGGCATGCTTCACTCTGACCGGCCAGGGATTGAGCAAAGTACTGTAATGTGTATGTGCCAACTTTACTTCCGGGTCATCGGCACTTTATTTTCTCTCCTCACGCATGCGCATTAGAGTACTTTGCTCTGTCCTTAGCAGGATAGAGCGAAGTAAGCCTGCGAAATAAGCCTGCACTGCAGCGAAATTGGGGGCACTGTGAGGATGACATAACATGGGTCATCTACTTCAAGCAGGGCAGGAGGACAGTGATTGGCGGAAGAGAGGAGGAACTGAGGAAGACTATCGATGTCCATCAGACCAGACCGCACCATATGGAGGATTATTAAAGTTTTTTTTTGGGCTATGCAGAGGCGGTAGGGCGCTTATATGCAAGTTGCTAGACTTTTATAAAAGAGGCGGTAAAGGTGGTGGCTGTAGTTCATATTGGGAAAACCATGTGACAGGTTCCCTTTAACCAGTGGTGTAACTTGAAGCTCATGAGCCCCAATTCTAAAGCTCCAACAGGGCCCCCAATTATTGCAAGTCTTTAACAGTATTGGTCCTTTCATATAGACCAAAGAAATTTTTGGGGCCCCTTAGGCTCCAGGGCCCGGGTGCGATTACAACCCCTGCACCTATTGTAGTTAACCCCCTGCCTTTAACAGCTTCCTAACCTGCGATTTTTCATATTTGGGCTTCCATTTTCTTCCTACCCTTTTCTTTCCAAGAGCTAGAATATTTTGTTTTGTGTGCATATGAGGGCTTGTTTCTTATGGGATCAATTGTAGTTTTGAATGACACCCATTCACATTAAAATATATTGTGCTGCATAAAAATTCCAAGTGGGGTGCAAATATTTTTTGGGTTTCCTTTTAACTGCGTTCATTGTGCAGTAAGAATGACCTGGAAAAATTATAGATACAGTGGGGGAAAAAAGTAATTAGTCAGCCACCAATTGTGCAAGTTTTCCCACTTAAAAAAATGAGAGAGGATTGTAATTGACATCATAGGTAGACCTCAACTATGAGATACAAAATGAGAAAACAAATCCTGAAAATCACATTGTCTGATTTGGAAAGAATTTTTTTTTAAATTTTGGTGGAAAATAAGCATTTGGTCAATTACAAACAAGAAAGATTTCTGGCTCTCACAGACCTGTAACTTCTTCTTTAAGAGGCTCCTCTGTCCTCCCCTCATTACCTGTAGTACTGGCACCTGTATGAACTTGTTATCAGTATAAAAGACACCTGTCCGCAACCTCAAACAATCACACTCCAAACTCCACTATGGTGAAGACCAAAGAGCTGTTGAAGGACACCAGAAACAAAATTGTAGCCCTGCACCAGGCTGGGAAGACAAAATCTGCAATAGACAAGCAGCTTGGTGTGAAGAAATCAACTGTGGGAGCAATAATTAGAAAATGGAAGACATACAAGACAACTGATAATCTCCCTCGATCTGGGACTCCACACAAGATCTCACGCCATGGGGTCAAAATGATCTCAAGAACAGTGAGCAAACATCCCAGAACCACACGGGGGGACCTAGTGAATGATCTGCAGAGAGCTGGAGCCAACATTACACAGGCAGGCTACCATCAGTAACACACTACGCCGCCAGGTAGTCAGATCCTGCAGTGCCAAACGTGTCCCCCTGCTTAAGCCATTACATGTCCGGGCCCATCTGAAGTTTGCTAGAGAGCATTTGGATGATCCAGAAAAGTATTGGGAGAATGTCATATGGTCAGATGAAACCAAAGTAGAACTGTTTGGTAGAAACACAACTCGGCGTGTTTGGAGGAGAAAGAATGCTGAGTTGCATCCAAAGAACACCATACCTACTGTGAAGCATGGGGGTGGAAACATCATGCTTTGGGGCTGTTTCTCTGCCAAGGGATCAGGACGAATGATCCGTGTACATGAAAGAATGAATGGGGCCATGTATCATGAAATTTTGAGAGCAAACCTCCTTCCATCACAAGGGCATTGAAGATGAAACGTGGCTGGGTTTTTCAGCATGATAATGATCCCAAGCACACTGCCAGGGTAATGAAGGAGTAGCTTCGTAAGATGCATTTCTGGGTCCTGGAGTGGCCTAGTCAGTCTCCAGATCTAAACCCTATAGAAAACCTTTGCAGGGAGTTGAAAGTCCGTGTTGCCTTGTGACAGCCCCAAAACATCACTGCTCTAGAGGAGATCTGCATGGAGGAATGGGTCAACATACCAGCAACAGTGTGTGCCAACCTTGTGAAGACTTACAGAAAACGTTTGACCTCTGTCATTGCTAACAAAGGATATACAGTACAGACGAAAAGTTTGGACACACCTTCTCATTTAAAGATTTTTCTGTATTTTCATGACTATAAAAGTTGTACATTCACACTGAAGGCATCAAAACTATAAATTAACACATGTGGAATTATATACTTAACAAAAAAGTGTGGAACAACTGAAAATATGTCTTATATTCTAGTTTCTTCAAAGTAGCCACCTTTTACTTTGATGACTGCTTTGCACACTCTTGGCATTCTCTTGGTGAGCTTCAAGAGGTAGTCACCGGAAATTTGTCTTCCAACAATCTTGAAGGATTTCCCAAAGATGCTTAGCACTTGTTGGCCCTTTTGCCTTCACTCTGAGGTCCAGCTCACCCCAAACCATCTCGATTGGATTCAGGTCTGGTGACTGTGGAGGCCTGGTCATCTGGCGTAGCACCCTATCACTCTCCTTCTTGATCAAATAGCCCTTACACAGCCTGGAGGTGTGTTTGTCGTCATTGTCCTGTTGAAAAATAAATGATGGTCCAACTAAACGCAAACCAGATGGAACAGCATGCCACTGCAAGATGCTGTGGTAGCCATGCCGGTTCAGTATGCCTTCAATTTTGATTAAATCCACAACAATGTCACCAGCAAACACCCCCACACCATCACACCTCCTCCTCCATGCTTCACAGTGGGAACCAGGCATGTTGAGTCAATCCGTTCACCTTTTCGACGTCGCACAAAGACACGGTGGTTGGAACCAAAGATCTCAAATTTGGACTCATTAGACCAAAGCACAGATATCCACTGGTCTAATGTCCATTCCTTGTGTTCTTTAGCCCAAACAAGTCTCTTCTGCTTGTTGCCTGTCCTTAGCAGTGGTTTCCTAGCAGCTATTTTATCATGAAGGCCTGCTGCACAAAGTCTCCTGTTAACAGTTGTTGAAGAGATGTGTCTGCTGCTAGAACTCTGTGTAGCATTGACCCTGTCTCTAATCTGAGCTGCTGTTAACCTGCGATTTCTGAGGCTGGTGACAAGAATAAACTTATCCTCTGAAGCAGAGGTGACTCTCGGTCTTCCTTTCCTGGGGCGGTCCTCATGAGAGCCAGTTTCTTTGTAGCGCTTGATGGTTTTTGCAACTGCACTTGGGGACACTTTCAAAGTTTTCCCAATTTTTCGGACTGGCTGACCTTCATTTCTTAAAGTAATGATGGCCACTCGTTTTTCTTTACTTAGCTGCTTTTTTCTTGCCATAATACAAATTCTAACAGTCTATTCAGTAGGACTATCAGCTGTGTATCCACCAAACTTCTGCACAACACAACTGATGGTCCCTACCCCATTTATAAGGCAAGAAATCCCACTTATTAAACCTGACAGCGCACACCTGTGAAGTGAAAACCATTTCCGGTGACTACCTCTTGAAGCTCATCAAGAGAATGCCAAGAGTGTGCAAAGCAGTCATCAAAGCAAAAGGTGGCTACTTTGAAGAACCTAGAATATAAGACATATTTTCAGTAGTTTCACACTTTTTTGTTAAGTATATAATTCCACATGTGTTAATTCATAGTTTTGATGCCTTCAGTGTGAATGTACAATTTTCATAGTCATGAAAATACAGAAAAATCTTTAAATGAGAAGGTGTGTCCAAACTTTTGGTCTGTACTGTATAACAAAGTATTGAGATTAACTTTTGTAATTGACCAAATACTTATTTTCCAACAAAATTTGAAAAAAAATTATTTCCAAATCGGACATTGTGATTTTCAGGATTTGTTTTCTCATTTTGTATCTCATAGTTGAGGTCTACCTATTATGTCAATTACAGGCCTCTCTCATCTTTTTAAGTGGGAGAACTTGCACAATTGGTGACTGACTAAATACTTTCTTTCCCCACTGTATAATTTCTGCTCTGTGCTTGTTTCTGGTGCATAAAATGTTATTCTAATACACCATTTGTACCTTAAAGAGTAACCATCACTTACATTTTTCTTTCATGAATCATTAGTACACATGAAAATAAGCAACTTTGCATTATATCTTATCATGTTTGCTTCTTATTTGCTCCTTTCTCCACCTGGATTGATTTTTCACTCTCGGTTCATAAGTAAAATCTGTATTCAGTGAAGACAGTAGGTGCTTATAAGGGTTGCAAGGTAGCTCACGGACACATATTTGATGGGAGGTATGTATCACAGAGATGGTTGTCATCTGTGATGTAATCCTGGAATATTGCTCTGGTGCACATAAGCACTAAGAGGATTGTTTGGGGCATCTGGGCCAGGTTTTACGGGTAGCCGGAGAGACGGGCGGGTCTGGCTACCCACATACCTCAACTCTGGGTATGGTTGACAACTTAAAATGGAGTCCGTTGTTTGACATATGGTCTGTGTATGGAGGAAGAAGGCCTCCTGTGTGTTGTTATCTCCAGACTGAGCAAGTATACTGAATGCTATCCAGCCTGTGTGACCACAGGACTGGCTAACCAGAGATTTTCCCTAAAGGACTGTTTTCTTTGTTTAGCCTGCACTGAAGGCTGTTTAGTTTCCTTTTGCTGTGGACGGTTTATGATGCAATAAACCGACACGGCTCACCTAATTGAGTTGAAACCCCACAGGGTCTATGGATGGCAAAGGAAGAGAAATTAGAGGCAGAAGTATACATTCTGCTGCAAGTTCTCTCATTTTTGCACAAAGTCATTTTTCTGTCTTTAAACATTTTTGCAACTTTTTGATCCAAAAAGTAGCATCTTTTCCAAAGTGTCACAAAAATTGCTCAGATATTTCAGGCATACATAAAATCATGCTGGGGGAACTGAAGTACAATTGCAACACATTTTGTGACTTTTTGAAAAGTTGCAAATGATCTGAAAACATCTGGAAACCCCAAATCACTTTCACTTTCCCCTATAAAATCCCCAAATAAAAAGAATATTATTATTATATTGGGAAACCCCAAACGATACCCACAGTGGCAAACTAAAACAGACAAAAACAGGTGCACACATATAAGATAAAGGTGCAAAAGGAAAGATTAATTTGGTGCAAACAAAAAAGAGGAGTAAAACACCACAATTTTGGCAAAAAACAAACGCAAATTCAAAAATAAATCGGGCTGCACATTTGCATGCAATAAAATGCTAAAAAACTGGAGAGAAAGCAATGTCCCCAGATAAGCTACATGCCCAGAAAAGCTACATCCACAGATAAGCCACATCCCAATATAAGCTACATCCCCAGATAAGCTACATCCCCAGTTAAGCCACATCCCAATATAAGCTACATCCCCAAATGAGCTACATCCCCTGATAAGCTAAATCCCCAAATAAGCCACATCCCCAGAAAAGCCACATCCCCAGATAAGCCACATACCCAGATAAGCCACATCCCTAGATAAGCTACATCCCCAGATAAGCAACATCCCCAAATAAGCTACAGCCCTAGATAAGCCACATTCCTAGATAAGGCACATCCCCAGATAAGCTACATTCCCAGAGAAGCCAAATCCCTAGATAAGCCACATCCCCATATAAGCTACATTCCCAGATAAGCTACATCCCCAGATAAGCCATATCCCAATATAAGCTACATCCCCAAATAAGTTACATCACCAGATAAGCTACATCCCCAAATAAGCCACATCCCCAGAAAAGCCACATCCCCAGAAAAGCCACATCCCCAGAAAAGCCACATCCCTAGATAAGCTACATCCCCAGATAAGCTACATCCCCAGATAAGCTACATCTCTACATAAGCTACATCCCCAGAAAAGCTACATCCCCAGAAAAGCTACATCCCCAGATAAGCCACATCCCCATATAAGCTACATCCCCAGAGAAGCCACATCCCCAGATGAGCTACGTCCCCAGAAAAGCCACATCCAAAGATAAGCCACATCCCCAGATAAGCTACATCCCCAGATAAGCCACATCACCAAATAAGCCACATCCCCAGATAAGCCACATCCCCAGATAAGCTACATCCCCATATAAGCTACATCCCCAGAGAATCCACATCCCCAAATAAGCTACATCTACAGATAAGCCACATCTCAAGATAAGCCACATCCCAAGAAAAGCTACATCCCCAGATAAGCCACAGCCCCAGATAAGCCACATCTCCAGAAAAGCTACATCCCCAGATACACTGTATCCCCATATAAGTTACATCCCCAGATACGATATATCCCCATATAAACTACATACCCAGATAAGCCGCATCCCTAGATTATCTGCATCCTCAGATAAGTCACATCCCAAGAAGAGCCACATCCCAACATAAGATACATCCCTAGATAAGGTACATCCCTAGATAAGGTACATCCCTAGATAAGCCACATCCCCAGATAAGCCACATCCTCAGATAAGCCACATCCTCAGAAAAGCCACATCCCCAGATAAGTCACATCCCCAGATAAGCCACATCCCCAGATAAGCCACATCCCCAGATAAGCCACATCCCAAGATAAGCTACATCCCCAGTAAAGGTACATCCCTAGATAAGCCACATCACCAGATAAGCTACATCCCCAGATAAGTCACATCTCCAGATAAGCCACATCCCTAGTTAAGCCACATTCCCAGATAAACCACATCCCCAGATAAGCCACATCCCAAGATAAGCTACATCCCCAGTTAAGGTACATCCCTAGATAAGCTACATCCCCAGAAAAGCCACATCCCCAGATAAGCCACATCCCCAGATAAACTATTTCCCCAGATAAGCCACATCCCCAGATAAGCCACATCCCCAGAAAAGCTACATACCCAGAAAATCTACATCCCCAGATAATCCACATCCCCAGATAAGCCACATCCCCGGAGAAGCTACATCCCCAGAGAAGCCACATCAACAGATCAGCTACATCCCCAGATAAGCTACATCCCTAGATAAGCCGCATCCCCAGATAAGGTACATCCCCAGATAAGTCACAGCCCCATATAAGCCACATCTCCAGAAAAGCTACATCCCAGATACGCTATATCCCCATATAAGCTACATCCCCAGATAAACTATATCCCCATATTAGCTACATCCCCAGAAAAGCCACATCCCTAGATTAGCTGCATCCTCAGAAAAGCCACATCTCCAGATAAGTCACATCCCCAGATAAGCCACATCCCAACATATGCTACATACCTAGATAAGGTACATCCCTAGATAAGCAACATTCCCAGATAAGCTACATCCCTAGATAAGCCACATCCCCAGAAATGCCACATCCCCAGATAAGCCTCATCCCCAGATAAGCCACATCCCCAGATAAGTCACATCCCCAGATAAGCCACATCCCCAGATAAGCCACATCCCCAGGTAAGCCACATCCCAAGATAAGCTACATCCCCAGTTAAGGTAAATCCCTAGATAAGCCCCATCCCCAGATAAGCTACATCCCCTGATAAGCCACATCCCTAGATAAGCCACTTCCCCAGATAAGCTACATCCCCAGATTATCCACATTCCTGGATAAGCTACATCCCCAGTTAAGGTACATCCCTAGATAAGTTACATCCCCAGATAAGCTACATCCCCAGATAAGCCACATCCCTAGATAAGCCACTTCCCCAGATAAGCTACATCCCCAGATTAGCCACATTCCTGGATAAGCTAAATCCCCAGTTAAGGTACATCCCTAGATAAGCTACAACCCCAGATAAGCTACATCCGCAGATAAGCCACATCCCCAGAAAAGCTACATACCCAGAAAATCTACATCCCCAGATAAGCCACATCCCCAGATAAGCCACATCCCCAGAAAATCTACATCCCCAGATAAGCCACATCCCCAGATCAGCTACATCCCCAGATAAGCTACATCCCTAGATAAGCCACATCACCAGAAAAGCCACATCCCCAGATAAGCTACATCCCCAGATAAGTCACATCCGCAGAAAAGCCACATCCCCAGATAGGCTACATTCCCAGATAAGTCACATACCCAGATAAACTACATCCCCAGATAAGCCACATCCCCAGATAAGCCACGTCCCCAGATAAGCCACATCTCCAGATAAGCCACATCCTCAGATAAGCCACAACCCGAGATAAGCCACATCACCAGATACGCTACATCCCCATATAAGCTACATCTCCAGATAAGCCACATCCCTAGAAAAGCTACCTCCTCCGATAAGCCGCATCCGAGGAAAAGCCACATCCCCAGAAAAGCCACATCCCCAGATAAGCAACACCCCAAGGTAAGCTACATCCCCAGGTAAGCCACATCCCCATATAAGCTACATCCCCAGAGAAGCCACATCCCCAGAGAAGCCACATCCCCAGATAAGGTACATCCCCATATAAGCCACATCCCCAGATAAGCTACATCCCCAGATTATCCACATCTCCAGATGAGCCACATCCCAAGGAAAACTACATCCCCAGATAAGCCACAGCCCCAGATAAGCCACATTTCCAGAAAAGCTACATCCCCAGATATGCTATATCCCCATATAAGCTATATCCCCAGATACGCTATATCCCCATATAAGCTACATCCCCAGATAAGCCACATCCCTAGATTAGCTGCATCCTCAGATAAGCCACATCTCCAGATAAGTCACATCCCCAGATGAGCCACATCCCAACATAAGCTACATCCCTAGATAAGGTACATCCCTAGATAAGCCACATCACCAGATAAGCTACATCCCTAGATAATCCACATCCCCAGATAAGCCACATCCCCAGATAAACCAGTTCCCCAGATAAGTCACATCCCCAGATAATTCACATCCCCAGATAAGCCACATCCCCAGATAAGCCACATCCCCAGATAAGCCACATCCCAAGATATGCTACATCCCCAGTTAAGGTATGTCCCTAGATAAGCTACATGCCCAGATAAGCTACAACCCCAGATAAGCCACATCCCCGGATATGCCACATCCCTAGATAAGCCACATCCCCAGATAAGCTACATCCCCAGATAAGCCACATCCCTAGATAAGCAACATCCCCAGATAAACTCTATCACCAGATAAGCCACATCCCCAGATAAGCCACATCCCTAGATAAGCTACATCCTCAATTAAGGTACAACCCTAGATAAGCTACATCCCCAGATAAGCCACATCCTCAGATATGCCACATTCCCAGATAAGCTTCATCCCCAGATAAGCTACATCCCCAGATAAGCCACATCCCCAGAAAAGCTACATCACCAGAAAATCTACATCCCCAGATAAGCCACATCCCCAGATAAGCCACATCACCGGAAAAGCTACATCCCCAGATAAGCAGCATCCCTAGATAAGCCGCATCCCTAGATAAGCCACATCCACAGAAAAGCCACATCCCCAGATAAGCTACATCCCCAGTTAAGGTACAACCCTAGATAGGCTACATCCCCAGATAAGCCACATCCCCAGCAAAGCTATATCCCCAGAAAATCTACATCCCCAGATAAGCCACATCCCCAGATCAGCTACATCCCCAGATAAGCTGCATCCCTAGATAAGCCGCATCCCCAGATAAGCCACATCCCTAGAAAAGCCACATCCCCAGATAAGCTACATTCCCACATAAGTCACATCCCCAGGTAAGCCACGTCCCCAGATAAGCTACATCCCCAGATAAGCCACATCCCCAGATAAGCCACGTCCCCAGATAAGCCACATCCCCTGATAAGCCACCTCCCCAGATAAGCTACATCCCCAGAAAATCTACATCCCCAGATAAGCCACATCCCCAGATAAGTTACATCCCCATATAAGCTACATCCCCAGATAAGCCACATCTGTGGCCCCCAGCTGCGCTTGGTACCACAGATCCTAGAGGGTTGCATAGAAGGATTTCTCCACAAGAGGCCCCTCACAGCATTCACACACCTCCACCCTACCACCTCAGACCACCAGAGGGAGCCCGGATAGGGACATATATAGGGAGGGTGGAGTTATGCAGTTCAGTTCCTAGCCTGCTAGAGTACAGAGTATCTAGGGAGTTTCTGCTCAGACACAAAAGGAGTCAGTGCAGTCGAGCCAGAGCCTAGCAGTTCCTGCAGAAAGAGTTCAGTACAGTCTGTAGAGTGAGTCCAGGCTAGAACTCACAGAGCTCAGGATAAAGAGTTAGGAGTCTGCCGACTCTCTGAGAGCGGTGAAGAAGAGCAGCGTCCCGGCTGCAGCGTGTGTAGCCTAGTGAGGGCCCGAGCGGGGCCGAAGGCAAGTGAAAGAAAGTAACTTAGGGGGCAGAGGAGCTTTACAAGCTCACCCCAGAAGCATATACCGGACATCGGGTCCGAGTCTACGTGGATCTTCATGACCAGTAGAAAACAACTGGAACCCCTGGCGAACTACATGTCCCAGGATCCACCAAAAGCTGATACATACCAGAGTCAGGAATCATGGAGTCCCCAAAGAATAGGGAGAGTGATCTCCAACAGAAGGCCCTATCACCAAGTCAGCAGGTGCAGAACAGAAACCAAGTTAGGCCTAGCTCCAGGCAGGTCAGAAACTTACCACACAAAGGCAAGAAACAGGAGGCCCTACACCCGCTCACTGGGGAGAATCCGGACGTGTACCCCTCACCCTACAGGGCTCCGGGACGTGCCTGAATTTCCATCAGTAAAAGATACTGAAGTGACTATCATGTCTGTCCCTGTAATTCCTCTGACCCGGCTGGGTCCCATCTGTCCCTGCATCCTTTCATCTTCACTGCCCTGAGGCCTAGCTCCACCTGTGGGGAGCTATACCACGCAAGCTGCCTTAACACCGGCCTCAGTGGGCTGCCGCAGCGCTGGTGATCCTCGCCAGACACCACAGGTGGCGTCACGAACATTTACAAACCTATTATCCCAATAGACATTCCCCTCTTTTCAGTTGTCCGCCCTGGGCCACGGACCGGGCCAGCCACTGTGATATCCCCCAAGCATCTGAGGGCCCGGCTGCCGAGTACCCCACGGCTCCGGGGGCACAACACATCTCTAGATAAGCCACATCCCCAGATAATCTACATCCACAGATGAGCCATATCCCCAGATAAGCCACATCCCTGGATAAGCCACATCCCCAGATAAGCCACATCCCAAGATAAGCTACATCCCCAGTTAAGGTACCTCCCTAAATAAGCTACATCCCCAGATAAGCCACATCCCCAGATAAGCCACATCCCCAGATAAGCTACATCCCCAGATAAGCTACATCCCCAGATAAGCCACATCCCCAGAAAAGCTACATACCCAGAAAATCTACATCCCCAGATAAGCCACATCCTCAGATCAGCTACATCCCCAGATAAGCTACTTCCCTAGAAAAGCTGCATCCCCAGATAAGCCACATCCCTAGAAAAGCCACATCCCCAGATAAGCTACATCCCCAGATAAGTCACATCCCCAGATAAGCCTCATCCCCAGATAAGCGACATCCCTAGATAAGCCACATCCCCAGATAAGCCACATCCCAAGATAAGCTACATCCCCAGATAAGCCACATCCCCAGAAAAGCCACATCCCCAGATAAGCTACATCCCCAGATAAGCCTCATCCCCAGATAAGCCACATCCCCAGATAAGCCACATCCCAAGATAAGCTACATCCCCAGATAAGCCACATCCCTAGAAAAGCCACATCCCCAGAACAGCTACATCCCCAGATAAGTCACATCCCCAGAAAAGCCTCATCCCCAGATAAGCCACATCTCCAGATAAGCCACATCCCCAGATAAGCCACATCCCAATACAAGCTACATCCCAAGATAAGCTACATCCCCAGATAAGCCACATCCCCAGAAAAGCCACATCCCCAGATAAGCTACATCCCCAGATAAGCTTCATCCCCAGATAAGCCACATCCCCAGATAAGCCACATCCCAAGATAAGCTACATCCCCAGATAAGCCACATCCCTAGAAAAGCCACATCCCCAGATAAGCTACATCCCCAGATAAGTCACATCCCCAGATAAGCCACATCCCCAGATAAGCTACATCCCCAGATAAGCCACATCCCCAGATAAGCCACATCCCAAGATAAGCCACATCCCAAGATAAGCTACATCCCCAGATAAGCCACATCCCCAGAAAAGCCACATCCCCAGATAAGCTACATCCCCAGATAAGCCTCATCCCCAGATAAGCCACATCCCCAGATAAGCCACATCCCAAATAAGCTACATCCCCAGATAAGCCACATCCCCACATAAGCCACATCCCAAGATAAGCTACATCCCCAGATAAGCCACATCCCTAGAAAAGCTACATCCCCAGAAAAGCTACATCCCCAGATAAGTCACATCCCCAGATAATCCTCATCCCCAGATAAGCCACATCTCCAGATAAGCCACATCCCCAGATAAGCCACATCCCAATATAAGCCACATCCCAAGATAAGCTACATCCCCAGATAAGCCACATCCCGAGAAAAGCCACATCCCCAGATAAGCCACATCCCAAGATAAGCTACATCCCCAGATAAGCCACATCCCTAGAAAATCCACATCCCCAGATAAGCTACATCCCCAGATAAGTCACATCCCTAGATAAGCCACATCCCCAGATAAGCTACATCCCCAGATAAGCCACATCCCCAGATAAGCCACATCCCAAGATAAGCCACATCCCCAGATAAGCTACATCCCCAGATAAGCCTCATCCCCAGATAAGCCACATCCCCAAATAAGCCACATCCCAAGATAAGCTACATCCCCAGATAAGCCACATCCCCAGAAAAGCCACATCCCCAGATAAATCACATCCCCAGATAAGCTACATCCCCAGATAAGCTACATCCCCAGATA
Source organism: Phyllobates terribilis (assembly GCF_046119375.1). Classification (NCBI taxonomy): domain Eukaryota; kingdom Metazoa; phylum Chordata; class Amphibia; order Anura; family Dendrobatidae; genus Phyllobates; species Phyllobates terribilis. The sequence goes on from NW_027362772.1 coordinate 236,458,339, forward strand.
AGCCACATCCCAAGATAAGCTACATCCCCAGATAAGCCACAACCCCAGATAAGCCACATCCCCAGAAAAGCCACAACCCCAGATAAGCTACATCCCCAGATAAGCCACATCCCCAGATAAGCCACAACCCCAGATAAGCTACATCCCCAGATAAGCCACATCCCTAGATAAGCTACATCCCCAGATAAGCCACATCCCCAGATAAGCCACATCCCAAGATAAGCTACATCCCCAGATAAGCCACATCCCTAGATAAGCTACATCCCCAGATAAGCCACATCCCCAGATAAGCCACAACCCCAGATAAGCTACATCCCCAGATAAGCCACATCCCTAGATAAGCTACATCCCCAGATAAGCCACATCCCCAGATAAGCCACATCCCCAGATAAGCCACATCCCCAGATAAGCCACATCCCTAGATAAGCTACATCCCCAGATAAGCCACATCCCCAGATAAGCCACATCCCTAGATAAGCTACATCCCCAGATAAGCCACATCCCCAGATAAGCCACATCCCTAGAAAAGCTACATCCCCAGAAAAGCTACATCCCCAGATAAGTCACATCCCCAGATAAGCCTCATCCCCAGATAAGCCACATCTCCAGATAAGCCACATCCCCAGATAAGCCACATCCCAATATAAGCCACATCCCAAGATAAGCTACATCCCCAGATAAATCACATCCCCAGATAAGCTACATCCCCAGATAAGCTACATCCCCAGATAAGCCACATCCCAAGATAAGCTACATCCCCAGATAAGCTACATCCCCAGATAAGTCACAACCCCAGATAAGCCACATCCCCAGATAAGCCACAACCCCAGATAAGCTACATCCCCAGATAAGCTACATCCCCAGATAAGCTACATCCCCAGATAAGCCACATCCCAAGATAAGCTACATCCCCAGATAAGCTACATCCCCAGATAAGCCACAACCCCAGATAAGCCACATCCCCAGATAAGCCACAACCCCAGATAAGCTACATCCCCAGATAAGCCACATCCCCAGATAAGCCACAACCCCAGATAAGCTACATCCCCAGATAAGCTACATCCCCAGATAAGCCACATCCCCAGATAAGCTAAATCCCCATATAAGCCACAACCCCAGATAAGCCACATCCCCAGATAAGCCACGACCCCAGATAAGCTACATCCCCAGATAAGCCACATTCCCAGACAAGCCACAACCCCAGATAAGCTGCATCTATTTTGTGAAAACTTTTTCGAATGTTAGAAACTATGAATGGGTTTTTCACAGCTGACGACAGGTGTGGATCTATCTATCCCCCATCACATAATACATGCCAAAGGAGGGCAGCGTAAATCCCTTAACAGCTCAGAAAATATGATAACTACAGTGAAACTGTGCACATGAATAGTCTGCTCTATGGAAATGATATCAAATGCATTTAATGAGCATTAATAAACCTTAATTGGGAGCCCATAGTTTATGAACTTCTCGTCCAATGCACAGTAATAACCAGGATAATATATTTTTCATATTAACCGTATATTTACATAATGTGAACACTCCAATAAGTGTGCATTATTTACTCACCAGTTTACGCATGATTTATTATATTAATTAGTTTCAGATGCTATGAACAGTTCATTAACACAGGAGTGATCCCCCAGTATAGCTTAATATTGGGTATTCAATGTATAGCTCATCTCTGTTATAATAGTTCAGCATGAATGCATTATACGCTACCCCGATCTACATCCAACTTTTCTGTGAATAATAATCCCATTAATGCCACTATATTTTTCATATACTAGAATACTAGACTATTCTTTGAGAAGACCTTTCTTCTAGAAAGCAGTTTTCACTGCAGTTTTGTTTGCACATCTACTGTATCATTGTATTTAAAGAAGCACTCCTCCTCCTCCTCTCATCAAAATTTTTATCCTCTTAAATTCTTAATATATTGAAATCATCATATTATATAGCACTGTCTACTTACAATTGCACATTTTGCCATTCAACCCAGCTAATTATTCTGTTTATTAGCTCTTTGATATCGTATGATTAAAAACTGACTAGCTGAATCCTTCTAAGCTCTATGTACAAAGAGGAGGTCAATTTTCCCTGTATGAGTCGTCAGTCATTGCAAAAGTCCCTGTCAGGGGGAGGAGGCAGCTGGGTGAGGAGTTAAAGAGGGGGATGATAAATGCAGGGAAAAGAGACTTCCTGTTTCTACATAGAGCAGAGAAGAGAAGAATTAGCTGGTAGAAAGGAAAAATGAGCAATTGTAAGTACACAGTGCTATATAATATGATTACTTCAATAAATTATGAGAATAAAAGCTTTGATGGGAGGAGTGGTTCTTTAATAAAGATGAGCGGATCAAGCAAAAATCAAATTCTACTGTTGGCAGGGATTTTTGGGGGAAATTTGATTTACAGAGGAGTTATTCTTCACAAATGTAATGTCCCTTATTATGTTGTGGTGTCTCTTCAGGCCCCAGAACATGAGAAACACAAAATGTAAAAAATAAAAAAGTCATTATACACACCTCACTGCTTACTAGTGTTGAGCGATACCTTCCGATATCAGGAAATATCGTATCGGATTGGATCGGGCCGATACCCAAAAAGTATCGGATATCGCCGATTCCGATACCGGAAACCAATGCAAGTCAATGGGACACAAATATCGGAATGAAAATAAACCCTTTATTTCCTTGTAGGTTAATTCTACATGAAGTAAAACAACTAAGAATAATGTAAAATGACATGAAAAGCCGGCAATTCATCAGCGGCATACACCGGTACCCGACAATTTACAACAGAAAGAATAGAGCTTCACACATAGATTAGATAGATAGAAACATGTCAGTCACATATATATGAAGTACAGTGACAGTGTTGGTTACTGTACTTGTCATTTAGTGTAAAGGAATTATTTAAAAAAATAATAGTGCTTTCATGCACTGTCTCTTTAAAAAAGCCGGCCGGCAATTCAGCAGTGGTACCCGACAATTTATAACAGAAAGAATAGAGCATCACACATAGATTAGATAGATAGAAACATGTCAGTCACATATATAAGAAGTACAGTAATAGTGTTGATTACTGTACTTGTCATTTAGTGTTAAAATAAAGGATTTATTTAAAAAAAAAATGGCGTGGGGTTCCCCTTAATTTTAGGCTCTAGCGGAGGTTAAGCAGACAGCTGGGGCAGATGTTTGAAGCCTGGGAAAGGGGTAATACCCACGGAGCTTCCCAGGCTACTAATATCAGCCCCCAGCTGAATACCTAGCCATTACTAGCTATTAAAATGGGGGAACCCCCCGAAAAAAATAACGTGGGGTCCCCCCTAATTTAATAGCTAGCAAAGGCTAGGCAGACAGCTGGGGGCTGATTTTAATAGCCCAGGAAGGGTGCCATGAATATTGGCCCCCTCCCAGGCTAGAAACACCAGCCGTCAGCCGCCCCAGAAATGGCGCATCCATAGGATGCGCCAATTCTGGCACTTAGCCTCGCTCTTCCCACTGCCCTGTAGCGGTGGCAGGGGGTAATAGGGTTGGGGTTGATGTCAGCTTATAATGCCAGCTGACATCAAGCCCAGGTTAGTAATGGAGAGGCGTCTATAAGACACCCCCATTACTAACCCCATAGTCAAAGTTAAAAAAAAAACACAAACACCCAGAATAAAGTCCTTTAATTGAAATAAACACACAATTCTTTATTGTTCTAAATTAAACCATACTTACAACCACGCCCATTCCAGCTGAAGCCAACGATCTCCTGCAATAAAAGAAAAATAATAAACCAACATCATCCTTACCTTTCCATGGTTCCCATGATGGCTCCAGCTCTGCTACATCGAGATGACAGGCTGGACCGCAGCAGAAAGCTGCCATCCAGCCTGTCATCCCGCGGACACTGAGAAGCGTAGGCATGCTTGCGCTCGTCAGTGTCTGGCTGTGACGGCATCCAGATGAGCCGACAATGAACTCAGCTCACCTCATGCACGTCACTGACAGCGTGGGAAAATTCTCCTGCACTCAGCGCTTCAGCGTGAGAATTCTCCCACGCTGTCAGTGACATACATGAGGTGAGGTCATGTCCAATGAACTCAACTCGCCTCATGCACGTCACTGACAGCGTGGGAAAATTCTCACGCTGAAGCGCTGAGTGCAGGAGAATTTTCCCACGCTGTCAGTGACGTGCATGAGGTGAGCTGAGTTCATTGGACATGAACTCGACTCATCTTTATGCCGTCACAGCGAGGCACTGAGGAGCACAAGCATGCCTGCGCTTCTCAGTGTCTGCGGGATGACAGGCTGGATGGCAGCATTCTGCTGCAGTCCAGCCTGTCATCTCGATGTAGCAGAGCTGAAGCTGTCGTGGGAACCATGGAAAGGTAAGGATGATGTTGCTTTATTATTTTACTTTTATTGCAGGAGATCGTTGGCTTCAGCTGGAATGGGCGTGACTGTAAGTATGGTTTAATTTAGAACAATAAAGAATTGTGTGTTTATTTCAATTAAAGGACTTTTTTCTGGGTGTTTGTGTTTTTTTTAAATACTTTACTAGAAATTCATGGTGGTCATGTCTAATATTGGCGTGACCCCATGAATTTCGGGCTTAGGGCCAGCTGATAATGCCAAGCTGGCCTTAACCCCTTTATTACCCAGTGAGCCACCGCACCAGGGCCCTGGATGAGTTGGGTACAGCGCCAGAAGATGGTGCTTCTATGAACGCGCCATTGTCTGGGGCGGCTGCGGACTGCAATTTGCAGCGGGTGGGGCCCAGAAAGCTTGGGCCTCCCTGCGCTGCAGATTCCAGCCCCCAGCTGCCTAGTTGTACCTGGCTGGGCACAAAAATAGGGAGAAGCTCCACGTTGTTTTTTTTTTAAATGATTTCATGAAATTCATGGAATAATTAAGTAAAAAAGGGCGTCCCTATATTGTTGTGTCCAACCAGGTACAAATAGGCAGCTGGTGGTTGGGGGCAGCCCATTCCTGCCTGCTGTACTTGGCTGGACACAAATATAGGGCGAAGCCCCACATCAATTTTTTTAAAAATAAATCCTTTATTTTAACACTAAATGACATTTGAGGAGTTAATAAAGATGCAGTCCCTAAATTATTATTTATTTTTTAATTAATTTTTCCCAAAACTTTTGACGTGGGCTTCGCCATATTTTTGTATGCCAGTCAGGTACAGCATCCAGCTTCTATGAACGCACCATTTTCCGGGGCGGCTGCGGACTGCAATTTGCAGCGGGTGGGGACCAGAAAGCTTGGGCCTCCCTGCGCTGCAGATTCCATCCCCCAGCTGCCTAGTTGTACCTGGCTGGACACAAAAATAGGGAGAAGCTCCACGTTGTTTTTTTTTTAAATGATTTCATGAAATTCATGAAATAATTAAGAAAAAAAGGGCTTCCCTATATTGTTTTGTCCGGCCAGGTACAAATAGGCAGCTGGTGGTTGGGGGCAGCCCGTTCCTGCCTGCTGTACCTGGCTGGACACAAATATAGTGCGAAGCCCCACGTCAATTTTTTTTAAATTATTTCAGGAAATTCATGAAATAATTGAAAAAAATTTATGTGACGTGTCAGTGACGTGCATGAGGTGAGCTGAGTTCATTGGACATGACCTCACCTCATGTATGTCACTGACAGCGTGGGAGAATTCTTACCTGAAGCGCTGAGTGCAGGAGAATTTTCCCACGCTGTCAGTGACGTGCATGAGGTGAGCTCATTCATGTCCATTGAACTCAGCTGACCTCATGTACGTCACTGACAGCGTGGGAGAATTCTCACGCTGAAGCGCTGAGTGCAGGAGAATTTTCCCACGCTGTCAGTGATGTTCATGAGGTGAGCTGAGTTCATTGGACATGACCTCGGCTCATCTTTATGCCGTCACAGCCTGACACTGAGGAGCGCAAGCATGCCTGCGCTTCTCAGTGTCTGCGGGATGACAGGCTGGATGGCAGCTTTCTGATGCGGTCCAGCCTGTCATCTCGTTGTAGCAGAGCTGAAGCTGTCGTGGGAACCATGGAAAGGTAAGGATGATGTTGCTTTATTATTTTACTTTTATTGCAGGAGATCGTTGGCTTCAGCTGGAATGGGCGTGACTGTAAGTATGGTTTAATTTAGAACAATAAAGAATTGTGTGTTTATTTCAATTAAAGGACTTTTTTCAGGGTGTTTGTGTTTTTTTAAAATACTTTACTAGAAATTCATGGTGGTCATGTCTAATATTGGCGTGACCCCATGAATTTCGGGCTTAGGGCCAGCTGATAATGCCAAGCTGGCCTTAACCCCTTTATTACCCAGTGAGCCACCGCACCAGGGCCCTGGATAAGTTGGGTACAGCGCCAGAAGATGGCGCTTCTATGAACGCGCCATTTTCCGGGGCGGCTGCGGACTGAAATTTGCAGCGGGTGGGGCCCAGAAAGCTTGGGCCTCCCTGCGCTGCAGATTCCAGCCCCCAGCTGCCTAGTTGTACCTGGCTGGACACAAAAATAGGGCGAAGCCCCACGTATTTTTTTTTTTAATTATTTCATGAAATTCATGGAATAATTAAGAAAAAAAGGGCTTCCCTATATTGTTGTGTCCGGCTAGGTACAAATAGGCAGCTGGTGGTTGGGGGCAGCCCGTTCCTGCCTGCTGTACCTGACTGGACACAAATATAGGGCGAAGCCCCACATACATTTTTTTTAATTATTTCATGAATTTCCTGAAATAATTAAAAAAAAATTGACGTGGGGCTTCGCACTATATTTGTGTCCAGCCAGGTACAGCAGGCAGGAACGGGCTGCCCCCAACCCCCAGCTGCCTATTTATACCTGGTTGGACACAACAATATAGGGAAGCCCTTTTTTTCTTAATTATTCCATGAATTTCATGAAATAATAATAAAAAAAAATACGTGGAGCTTCTCCCTATTTTTGTGTCCAGCCAGGTACAACTAGGCAGCTGGGGGATGGAATCTGCAGCGCAGGGAGGCCCAAGCTTTGTGCCCCCCCCTGACGCTGAAAATTGCAGTCCGCAGCCGCCCCGGAAAATGGCGCGTTCATAGAAGCTGGATGCTGTACCTGGCTGGCATACAAAAATATGGCGAAGCCCACGTCAAAAATTTTGTGAAAAATTAATTAAAAAATAAATAATAATTTAGGGACTGCATCTTTATTAACTCCTCAAATGTCATTTAGTGTTAAAATAAAGGATTTATTTAAAAAAAAAATGGCGTGGGATCCCCCATAATTTTAGTCTCTAGCGGAGGTTAAGCAGACGGCTGGGGCAGATGTTTGAAGCCTGGGAAGGGGGTAAAACCCACGAAGCTTCCCAGGCTACTAATATCAGCCCCCAGCTGAATACCTAGCCTTTACTAGCTATTAAAATGGGGGACCCCCCAAAAAAATGACGTGGGGTCCCCCCTATTTTAATAGCTAGCAAAGGCTAGGCAGACAGCTGGGGGCTGATATTAATAGCCCAGGAAGGGTGCCATGAATAATGGCCCCCTCCCAGGCTAGAAACACCAGCCGTCAGCCGCCCCAGATATGGCGCATCCATATGATGCGCCAATTCTGGCACTTAGCCTCGCTCTTCCACGCTGCCCTGGTGCGGTGGCAGGGGGTAATAGTGGTGGGGTTCATGGCAGCGCCAGCTGCCATGAAGCCCAGGTTAGTAATGATGGGCGTCTATAAGACACCCCCATTACTAACCTACAAAGTGTTAAAAAGAAAAAACACACTACACCCTGAAAAAAATAATTTATTTGAAATAAAACACACCATTTTATTTAATTCTTAGTTTACTAAAAAAAAAAAATAGTTACCTGTCCACGTTCCTGCGCTGATCTCCCATGCACAGCTGTCACATCTGGAGATGGTGACAGCTGTGCATGGCTGCTGTAAGCTCACGCTGCCGGGAACACGTCCGCTCCCGGCAGCGGGAGCCACTGACTGAGGTCACCGGAGTACATTCAGTCAGCGCAGCTCCGGAGACCTCCTTTACGGCACTGCTGTACCGTGGGAATTTCTCACGATACAGCAGGGCCGTAAAGGAGCTAACCGGAGCAGCGCTGCCTGAACTCCGGTGAACCCTTACGGCCCCGTCATTCTAGCGGCGCAAGCGGTTCAGAGCGGTCACATTCTATGTGGCTGCTCTGAACTGGAGATCTTCGTGGGACACTCGTGGACTACTACGGAGGGGTAAGGATAAGGTTGTGGTTTATTATTTTATATTTTATTACAGGAGATCGATGGCTTCGGGGAATTAGGTGTCTAGGTGAGTATAGGTGTAGTTTTTTATTTTTTACTTTATTTTAGATGGCGATCGGCGGGGACAGGTAATGTATGAACTAATTTATTGTAGGTAACCACTGGCCACCAATGACATGTATTTAACATTTATTGGGGACACAGTAGGGCAATTTAAATAGGATCAGGCTGATGGGAACTACTGCTCCCATCGAGCTGATCCTGCTGGCACGAGTGGACGGGGGACAGACATAGGCCGATGGGAGTAGTAGTGTCACATCGGCCTATGTCTGCCTGCACGCACAGACACCGCGCACACCCGCACACACCCACAAACATCGCACAGACACCCCGCACACACACGCAGACATCGCACACACACCCCGCATACACTCGCATACACACTAATCATGACCGGTCTGATGGTCTTGGAGGTGAGGCTGACCTGTGCCGCCGTGGGAAAGTTCATGTGAGTTCATGCAGTCAAGCATGAACTCACATGAACCCTCTGAGGGCACCGCGGCGACTTCAAATGAACAGCTGATCGGCATCAGCTGATACCTCAGCTGTTCATTTGAAATAAACGGCGGGAAAGCGCAGCACAGAACGGGAAAGCCGGCGGTGAAGTCTTTTCACTGCCGGCTTCCCCGCCCGGGTCCTTCGCTCCCCGCTCCTTGGAGCTGCGCTCCCCGCCCGGTCCTAACTTACGATCGGGATGGGAGGTGGCGAGGGGAGCGGAGGATCGGGGTGGGAGGCTGCGGGGAAGCAGTATGGGGCTGTGTGATTGTTTAAAAGCCGGCGGCTTTTTACCGCCCGCCGGCTTTTAAACAATCAGGAGAATTCTCCCACGCTGGGATGGCATTCTGATGACAGGCTGGATCTCAGCTGAGCGCTGCCATCCAGCTTGTCATCCTTCAGAGACACTGCAGAGCGCAGGCATTATGGGAACTTCCGATTCCGGTATTCGATATTGTAAAAGTATCGGAATTAAGTATCGGAATTCCGATACCGCGAATATCGGCCGATACCCGATATTTCAGTATCGGAATGCTCAACACTACTGCTTACCTTTCCAGCTCCTCTGCTCATCATCGCCACCTCTCCGATCCTCATCACATCTCATCCATGAGCGCCAAAATCCCCAGGCCTTTTGATACTGGGCCAGGACTGCTGGGTATGATGAGGTTCGGGGGAGTTTTATACAAGCTCGCAAAAGGTCATGACATCATGCACTATCCATGACCTTGCATGTGCATATGCAGCGCTATCTGGGTCTTATTAGAGCCGAAAGTGCCAGCCTAGAGTGAGAGTCCCCATGATTTCAGCACTGTCCGTGGGGATCACAAGATATGATGAATACCAGATAGGTGATGATTGGGAGCAGAGGGGCAGGAGATGTGACCGGTGAGGGGAGTTTAAGGATATTTTTTATTTTGTACCTTTTGATGGCCCTCTGTGGATCAGGAAAGCGGTGGCCAAAGGCCGCCGTCATGCTGAGTCCATGCGGAGGTGAATTACAAAGAATCTTTAGTAGAGATGAGTGGTGTTCGACTCAAACTGTTCGCCAATCTCAAATTCGAGCTGTTTTGGGCGGTGTTCAAGCCGTTCGGCGAACACGAACGATTTGAAAAAAATTCGGGTGTTCGAGGTTATGTTCGATAACTGTTCGTGCACCAAAATCATAACTGGATTTTTTCTCAGTAATGCTGAAAATTAATGTTAATACGCAGTTTGAGTGTACAGCGGGGCGGGGGGAGGGGCAGGGGATGGATCTCTGCATAAATAATGAAGATCTCCATTTTTTTTCTCTTTCCCGCATTTACAATGGGGAGGTGCAATCTGTCAGCCTATCAGCAGCGCACACACGGAGCGAACTGCTTTTTTTCACACAAGCAAGGGCATGTGTCATTGGCAGTGTATGTCACATGTTCTTGCCCTATAATACCCAGCCATTTTCCCCGTCGCCACCATTTTCTCACTGCTGCAGCTGCGTGTTAGACGGCACCGCTGTTGCTGTGTGCGCTATACTTTGTTAATTTCAAGCCAATTTTCGCACAAATCTACAGATAGCTTTGGAGTAGGGAATAGTTGTGATTGCAGTCCTTTTGAGGACTAGGTTACATCATTTCCTACGACTTTTATCAGGCAGGTCTGTGCTCTTAAATAGATAGGTTGGGAGTAAAGACTAATTGTAATTGCAGTCCTTTTCAGGGCTAGGTTACATCAGTTCCTATCACTTTTTGCCAGGCAGGTCTGTGCCAGTGCTGTGCAAGTTTTTTTTCACAGCATTTGGCTAAATCTAGCAAAGCAAATCCTTTTTGTCCTCTTGCAGTGTGTGTTAGTCAGTGGAGAAGCCTATCTGTGTTGCAAGCTACACCACCTGTGTATAGAATACAAATCCATCAGGTTGCAAATTCAATATAATGTTTTTCTGCATCTAGCTCTGAAAAAATATTTCGGCTTCTAGCAGTGTGTGGGACGTGTTCTATTAGTCCATCTATACTAACCTCCATCATGTGGCAAATTCAATATAATTTTTTTCTGCATCTATCTCTGAAAACATATTTCGGCTTGTAGCAGTGTGTGGGACTTGTTCTATTAGTCCATCTATACTAACCTCCATCAGGTTGCAAATTCAATATAATTTTTTTCTGCATCTAGCTCTGAAAAAATATTTCGGCATCTAGCAGTGTGTGGGACTTGTTCTATTAGTCCATCAAAACTAACCTCCATCAGGTTGCAAATTCAATATAATTTTTTTCTGCATCTAGCTCTGAAAAAATATTTCGGATTCTAGCAATGTGTGGGACTTGTTCTATTAGTCCATGTATACTAACCTCCATCAGGTTGCAAATTCAATATAATTTTTTTCTGCATCTAGCTCTGAAAAAATATTTCGGCTTGTAGCAGTGTGTGGGACTTGTTCTATTAGTCCATCTATACTGACCTCCATCACGTTGCAAATTCAATATAATTTTTTTCTGAATCTAGCTCTGAAAAAATATTTTGGCTTGTAGCAGTGTGTGGGACTTGTTGTATTAGTCCATCTATACTAACCTCCATCAGGTTGCAAATTCAATATAATGTTTTTCTGCATCTAGCTCTGAAAAACTATTTCGGCTTGTAGCAGTGTGTGGGACATGTTCTATTTGTCCATCTATACTAACCTCCATCAGGTTGCAAATTCAATATAATTTTTTTCTGCATCTAGCTCTTAAAAAATATTTCGGCTTGTAGCAGTGTGTGAGACTTGTTCTATTAGTCCATCTATACTAACCTCCATCAGGTTGCAAATTCAATATAATTTTTTTCTGCATCTAGCTCTGAAAAACTATTTCGGCTTGTAGCAGTGTGTGGGACTTGTTCTATTAGTCCATCTATACTAACCTCCATCAGGTTGCAAATTCAATATAATTTTTTTCTGCATCTAGCTCTGAAAAAATATTTCGGCTTGTAGCAGTGTGTGGGACTTGTTCTATTAGTCCATCTATACTAACCTCCACCAGGTTGCAAATTCAATATAATTGTTTTCTGCATCTAGCTCTGAAAAAATATTTTGGCTTGTAGCAGTGTGTGGGACTTGTTCTATTAGTCCATCTATGCTAACCTCCAGCAGGTTGCAAATTCAAAATAATTTTTATCTGCATCTAACCCAGCCAATACTTTTGGGCTAATACCACAGTTAGGCCACTCAGCTCTGCTCGGTTCCCATCCATTGTTTTTTGTGCAAACAACTCCAGAGTTGTGAATTAGTTAACCACCAAAATGAGTGGAAAAAGGACTGCTGCTGGTGGAAAGGGAATAGGCGTGTTGGGAAGGGAAAAAAAGGTTGTGTCCTTGGGGTAGGTGTTAAAGCAACAGTAACATCTGCAGAAGAAAGACCATCTTCCAGCCAAACTAAGATGTCTACTTCTTTTAGCGTACAATGTGATAAGTTCCTTTCTTACGGCCACGCCAATCGCTACAAATTCCAGATGAGGCACAAAAACAGCAGGTGCTTCAACGGATATCAAGTGCTCCTTTAAGTGGGCTCTTCTCCACCTCAACTTCAACATCACAAATACTCCAGTCCTCAGAGGTGTCACCCCAATCACACTTGCTTCCTCACAGCTCCCAAGTCTCCAGCTGCCCGTCTGAGTATGGGGTAGAACAGATGGTTGAGTCTGCAGCGCTGTTTACTCATACTATAGCCTGGGAATCAGAGGTCAGCTCCAGAGCTTTTGTGAATCCAGATGAGGAAATGATCTGCACTGATGCCCAGAATCTTTATGAGTCGGATCAAGGACCAGACGCAGAAGGTTCTGACCATAATGCAGACCCTCATTCCCAAACTGTAACTCCTGTTGGTGGAGACAATGAAGAAGACGATGATGAGACTCAAATACCTGATTGGAGCGACAACTTTAGTTTTTTGTCAGGGCAGGAAGAGGTTGGCTCTGAGGACGACGGGTGTGATAACACACAGGGCGATGATGACGAGGTTGGAGATCCCACTTACTGTCAACCCACAGTCAGCCAAGAGATGAGGTCAGCAGAGGAGGTGGAGGAGGATGCTAGTGACGACGAGGTCAGGTTGCGCCTTCCTGGACAGAGACGTAGTACTGGAAGCATGTCAACAACTGCATCCTCAAACACAACTCTGCCTCTGACCACAAGTCGTGGTGGCTCTTCAGGTTGCATGGGTGCTAAGCCTTGCATAGCCTGGGCATTTTTTCAGATCGATAAAGATGACCCAACCCGTGTTATCTGTAACATTTGTCAGCAAAACCTAAGTAGAGGCCAAAAAATACATAGTTTGAGTACTTCATGCATGAACCGTGCCATGGATATGAAGCATAAGTTGCAGTGGGAAGCTCACTGTGCTACAATGCGGCCAACCACCGTCTGCCACATCTTGTGCATCCGCGGCCTATTCATCCTCTGTGACTGGGGGGACAGCAGTCACACCTGTTTTGGGACGCAGACCTGCCACCTCTTTACCCGCAACAGCCAGCGTGATTGGCAGGCCATCATTTTCTTTGGAGGTGGAAACACCAGCTGGTGTTCAGCGCAGTCCAACACCGATAGCACCACCTTTGGATCAAGGCAACCTAACATGTCCACCTGCATCTTCCTCACAGACCGGCAGTTGCCGGGGATACCCTTCTCAACCCCGTCTAAGCAAAACAGCCAGCCCTCGGTCCCTCAGATGTGGACAAGTAAAAGACCATTTCCTCCTAGCCATGAGAAAGCTAAGAGGTTGAATTTCACCATCTGCAAGCTCTTGGCTACAGAAATGCTTCCTTTCCGCCTCGTGGACACAGAGGATTTTCGAGACCTTATGTCCGTCGCAGTGCCCCAGTACCAGATGCCCAGTCGGCTCTACTTCTCAAAGAAAGGTGTGCCTGCGCTCCACCAGCATGTTGCACACAACATCACCTCTTCTTTGAGAAACTCTGTGTGTGACATGGTGCATTTCACCACAGACACTTGGACGAGTAGGCATGGACAAGGGCGTTACATGTCGCTGACTGGGCACTGGGTACCTATGGTGACAGCAGGACAAGGGGCTGCTGTCCAAGTCTTGCCGTCCCCATAAGTTGTGCGTCAATCCTCTTTATCTCAAAGTTCCTCCACTGCTTCTGCCTCCTCAACCTCCTCTCGGTCCTCCACCTGCACCCAAAGCCTGTCTGGTCATGCTACAAGCTTTCTAACTGCGCAGAAGGGATCCTGCACACCTCCTTACTATGCTGGCAGCAGGGCTCAACATCATCAGGCAGTTTTTACTTTGAAATATCAGGAAAATGTGAGTCACACAGCTGAGGAGTTGTGGTCAGCTCTGGAGAACCAGTTTCATGAATGGTTGTCTCCACTGGACCTGAAACTAGGGAAGGCCGTGTGCGACAATGCTGCAAACCTGGGTGCGGCCCTTCGCCGGGGCAATGTCACACACGTGCCTTGTATGGCTCACGTGTTGAACCTGGTTGTCCAGCAATTTTTAGCCCACTATCCCGGACTAGATGGCCTTCTGCAGAGGGCACGGTCGCTGTGTGCTCACTTTCGCCGTTCGCACCCCGCAGCTCAGCGACTTACATCTCTACAGAAGTCGTTGGGCCTGCCACTTCACCGGCTAAAATGCGATGTGCCTACCCGGTGGAATTCAACTCTGCACATGTTGCAGCGACTGTGGCAGCACCGACAAGCCCTGGTGCAATACGTTCTGACGTATAGCCTGGGCCAACGAGATCCAGAGGTGGGGCAAATCACTCTGGAGGAGTGGTCTCAGATCAGGGACCTATGCACCCTTCTGCACAGTTTTGAAATGGCGACGAAGATGTTTAGTGCTGACGATGCCATTATCAGCATGACTATTCCGGTGATTTACATGCTGGAGCACATATTAAACAGAATTCGGAGTCAGGTGGTGGCACAAGAGGAGGTGGAGGAAGTAGAGGAGGAGGAGTTGTATGCAGAAGGGCTAACATCTGCAAGGTCCAGACGGTCGGCAGCACCAAGGCGGCAGGCATGTGAGGGTGGGGGAGATGGTTTTACCAGGGCGCATGGTAGCAGCCAAACTAGTGAGGAAGGTGCAGGAGATCAGGAAGAAGTGGAGGACGAACTGATGGAAGACTCATCAGATGAGGGAGACCTTGATCACATTTCTGTTGTGCGAGGTTGAATGGAGAGGGCAGAGGAAGGTAGCATGATTGTTACCTCGCCACCAACACAACAGGGACTTGGTGCTCCTGGATGCGCAAGACACATGAGTGCCTTCTTGCTGCACTACCTGCAACATGACCATCGAATTGTGAGAATTAGAAATAATCCTGACTACTGGGTAGCCACACTGTTAGATCCCCGGTACAAAAGTAAATTTGCAGAAATTATTCCTGCCATAGAAAGAGATGCACGCATGCAGGAGTATCAGCAGAGACTGTTGCAGAATCTTACATGTGCTTTTCCCCAAAACACTAGTGGTGCACGTAGTGAATCTCACAGTTCCAACTTGCCAACCGTGGGACCGTCGAGTGTTCAGCTCTCAAAACTTAACAGAAACACAGTATCTGCTGGTAACATCAATTTTGCGGAATCATTTCACCACTTTTTAGCCCATCCTTTGCAAGGCCACAGGAGACAAGAAGTCTGACACATAGTCAACGCCTAGAGACAATGGTACAGAAGTATCTCCAAGTAAACATTGAAGCCATGACTGTGTCACTGGACCCTTGCTCTTTTTGGTCTTCCAATCTGGATAAATGGCCGGAGCTCGCCTCTTACGCCTTGGAGATCTTGTCATGCCCCGCAGCCAGCGTTCTGTCTGAACGTGTGTTCAGCGCTGCTGGCGGTGTGCTGACAGATAAGCGCACGCGGCTCTCCACTGATAATGTACACAGACTCACGTTCATAAAGATGAACAAATCATGGATCCGAAACGACTTTTCTACCCCTGTGTCATCCTTGGGAGAGTAAAAGCTTGATGATTTGTTAAAATCACCTCACCAACCGTTTTAAGCTTTAAAATTACTAATCATGTTTATCTGTATCTTGGCTGGAAAATAATTTGGGCCTTGTAACAGTGTGCAGTACTGATTCTATTAGGCCATCTATACTGAACTCCACCAGATTTAAAATTACTAATCATGTTTATCTGTATCTTGGCTGGAAAATAATTTGGGCCTTGTAGCAGTGTGCAGTACTGATTCTATTAGGCCATCTATACTAAACTCCACCAGATTTAAAATTACTAATCATGTTTATCTGTATCTTGGCTGGAAAATAATTTCGGCTTTGTAGCAGTTTGCAGTACTGATTCTATTAGGCCAACTATACTAAACTCCACAAGCTTTCAAATTAATAATAATTTTTAGCTGCATATAGCCCGGGAAATAATTTTGGGGCTCCTAGATGCGCAAGATGCATGAGTGCCGTCTTGCTGCACTACCTGCAACATGACCCTCAGATTGTCAGAATTCGAAGTAATCCTGACTACTGGGTTGCCACACTCTTAGATTCCCCACACTCTTCGATCAACCTTTTCATTTTAATAAAGAACAAAAAAATGGTCATTTTTGAAATTATAAGCATTAGCAGGTTATTACAAACTGAAATCAAACAGTTTTCAACTCAAAACTTTATTCTAGGTGATGTTACATTTGCACATAGGACCCCTTGTTCGAAAGGAGCTTCTGAACTGTCTCGTCCATTAAATTTGTCAGGTTTTGGATGGTTTCTGCTTCAATTGTTTTGCATGAGGACAGAATACCCTCCCAGAGCTGTTGCTTAGATGTGAACTGCCTCCCGCCATCATAGACACTCCTTTTGATGATGCTCCAGGGATTCTGAATGGGGTTGAGGTCAGGGGAGCATGGGGGTCACACCATAAGTTTGTCCCCTTTTATGCCCATATCAGCCAGAGATGCAGATGTGTTATGTGCAGCATGAGACGGTGCATTATCATGCATGAAAATGATCTTGCTGCGGAATACACGGTTCTTCTTCTTGAACCATGGCAGGAAGTGCTGTTTGAGAAACTCCACATACATTATGGAGTTCATCTTTACCCCTTCAGGGATCCTAAAGGGGCCGACAATCTCTCTCCCCATGATTCCAGCCCAAAACATTACTCCACCTCCTCCTTGTTGGTGCTGTAGCCGTGTTTGCGTGGGGTGTCCATCAACCAGTCATCCTCCACTCCATCCATCTGGACCATCGAGCATTGCACGGCACTCATCCGTGAACAAAACAGTTTTGAAGTCAGTCTTCATGTATTGTTTGGCCCACTGGAGCCGTTTCTGCTTGTGTGCAGTGGATAGAGGAGGTCGATAGGATGGCATACGCACAGCTGCAAACCTCTGAAGGACTCTGCATCTTGTTGTTTGGGGGACGTTGGAGGCACCAGCAGCTTCAAAAACTTGTCTGCTGCTATGACGAGGCTTTTTTGCCGCTGCTCTTTTAACCTGACGTAATTGCCTGTAGGAAAGAGTCCTCAATTTTCCCTTATCAGCACGCACACGTGTGTACTGTGAATCAGCTACATACTTCTTGATTGTGCGATGATCAGGATGAAGTATCTTGGCAATGTTGATTGTAGTCATGCCTTGACCTAAACACTCCACAATTTGTTGCTTCTCAGCAGCCGACGCATCCTTTTTCTTTCCCATTTTGGCAGAAAATGTAGGCTGCTTAATAATGTGGGACAGCCTTCTTAAGTAGTCTTGCCTTTCATTGGACACACCTGCCAAACTGATTAGCACAGGTGTCTGCAATTGCTTACAGTGATATAAAGAGCCCTGACACACATCACCATCAATGAGTTCAACTGACAAACAAAAAAATTCTTACCTTATCACTCCTAAACACTTTTTGCATAATAATTTGGAACACAGTGTACATGTGCTTTTCCACAAAACACCAGTGGTTCACGTAGTGAATCTTACAGTTCTAACTTGCCAACCTTGGTCTGTATGGAGTTGTTCAATAAATGGCCCAAAATTAAGATAACATAGACGTAAGAGGTCTCTATGAATAGGAATTCCAAAGTATTTGATACCCTGTGAGGGCCAGGCAAAGGGAACGTTGGACTGGATGGAATCCTGTATGGATTTGGGGAGGGAGACATCAAGGGCCTCAGACTTTGCTGCATTGATTTTAAAATTTGACCATGTAACAAAGTGATCTATTTCAGCCATAACAGCAGGGATGGATATATGTGATTGAGTGATATATACTAGGACATCATCAGCAAATGCAGAGCACTTGTACTCGGTGCCTCCCACCTCAATCCACCTAATATTGGGGTTATGGCGAATTGATGAGAGCAGGTGCTCCATCACTAGTATGTATAAGAGAGGGGACAGAGAACATCCCTGCCTTGTCCCATCGGTGATTATGAAAGGTGATGAAAATGTTCCATTCATCTTCAGCCTAGGTGACGTATTGCGATACAGGGCCGCGATTTTCTCTATAAAAGGGTCCCCTAGACCCCTACCCCAAGCTTTTTAAGGGAATAATATATGGCGTGCCAGGAGACTCTATGGAGTGCTTTCTCAGCATCCAACGAGAGTATCTAATTACAAATTTTTAACTGCATCTAGCCCAGGAAATGCTTTGTGCCTAGTAGCAGTGTCTGCTAGTCAGCGGATTATCCCAGCTGTTAAGAAAGCTACACCACCTGTAATTTTTTCAAAGGAAATGGTTCGGGCCCCCGGGACACTCAGTGAAGAGTATCGGGGAGGCACCCCAAGGCATATAGGCTGGGACTGGCGGTAGGACGCCTTGCGGTGGACCGCCGAGCTCGATCCTTATAAAACCTTTTTAACTGCAGCAGCTTTAGTGGACGCTACTGGAGCTGGAATTACGTGGCTGCTGGCATGAGACTTGCCCTCCAATAGATCCTTGTAAAAGGATTTAAACTGTATTCATTCAAATTAGAGAGACAATTTAAATTAAAAAGCTTAGACCTGCCTCCACCGCAGGGGGGCTCGCTCGACCCACCAGGGGACAGGCACCAGTATTGGGAGAGGGGGGCTGGTCATCAGGGTCCACCGCGGCTCTGGCACAAACCCGGCGACACGGAGGTCGCACGGGCAGGAGCGGACTGGCCGTGTCGGCTTCGCACTTTTTTGGTTTTAGAAGGGCATTACATGCCTATATCTGTGTCTCCCCCTCCTTTTACTCCTCCACCTCTTTTCTTTTCGCATGACTATATGTACTTGTCACTTTTCCATGTGTTAGTTGTGTCTTCTGAGCAGTTTGTCAGCTTTTGGACACCTTTGAAGGTGTTTTCTATGTGTTTCTATGTGTTTTTGTTTGCCTGCCATTGGTTTTAATGGTGTTCGAAGGTGTTCGACGAACAGTTCGACGAACAGTTCGGCAAACATACGGGTGTTCGACGAACCGAACTCGAGCACTACGGGGGTGGCTCAACACTAATCTTTAGCTGATGTGGATCTTTGTTAAATTTGAGTAAAATTAATTTCCACTCAAATATATTACCTCATCTCTAGAATTTAAGTGTGGCCAGTTCCAGAGCATCCGCCTGTAGGCTTGGACTCCTATAATATCATAGGCCTCAAAGGTCCAACAGTTGACAGCCCAAAAATTTGAAGCACCCTTTTCAGTGATCTACATTGTGTCTTTCCTCTTTTATGTCTTGTAGAAATATAAATTGGCAAATGAAAGTAACTATTCTACCATCCTGGAGTATAAGGGGAAGACCCAATGGACATGGTAATTCCCAGTAACAGTGGGGCTGCACAATTAAGCATCTTAAGAAAAGTTTTTTTATCTATTAAAACACGCCACAACAGGTAACAAATCCTAATTAATATGCTGCAATGCTAGTAACTTAGGAGGATGGAATCTACCGAAATTCAAATTTGTCAGAATCATTCGAATGAAGCCGGGAAATTAGATTTGCCTTAGATTTATTTTAGTCATCTTCTTTTGTCCAGTATGGTGTCTTATTCCATCTCCTAACATCTTTAGTGCTATCATGGTGTCCCGACACATCATGACATCGTGTGAAGCCTACTAAGATGTTGTCCTGGCATGCGCTGCAACGTACAGTACATCATGTCTGCTAGTCCTCACATGACGTCATTATGCGCATTATGACATCATGTTGACACGGGACCAAGTCAGAGTCAAAGATGCCAAGAGCTGGAGGAAGACAATGCATCTCTCTGAAGAAGAATGCTGGACTGGAGCATGGCTTTGAGGTGAATATATGTGCATAGAATTTTTTTATCATTTCATCTTTTTCAGGTTGACATTTTGCCGGAATCACAAAAAAAAATTCAGGCAAATTTCAAATTTTTGTAAAATTAAAGGTAATTTTGATTTTTATATCCAATTTGCTTGAGCCTATTAGTAACATTGTGCTTTATGGCTGCAGACAATACCAGGCTCAGTTACTTCTTACTTTCAGAGTCCAGTTAATTAGATATATTATTGGATTTCCCCATTTCGAAAAGAAAAACTGTTTGCTTAATTTTTAGCGAGTACATGGATCTTCGGACAATGATAAATTGAATGGTCAGGAAATGTTTTGAAACAATTCCTTCAACAGTGAAAGTAGCTTTTACTAATACTTTGATTGTTCTAGAGATAGACAAGTCGCTTGCACAGCAGGGAGATTCTTCTTTCCAGTTATGTATCTAAAGATTAACAATCCATTTATAAAGTCTGTCCCCTGAGGAAAACAAGATTGTCCTTGTTAGATGGAAAGAAAAAAATCTGTACAAGCAAACTGGCTTAAAAATGCATCTATCATTTCTAATAGAAGAATAGTTGTATTGATACAGTTATATTTGCCCATATATTTCTACTAGCTATTGAACCCATTCTACGCCCGGGTGGCGAGCATTTTTATTGGTATATGGTCTCCCATGCTGGTGTGTGCTGCCCCTCTCCTGGTATTTGTGCTGCCCCCATCCTGTCCCCACAATCCTATCCTGGTACGCATGGCACCCCTCATCCCCAATCCTGGTATGCATGGCACACCTCATCCCCATCCTGGTATGCATGGCAACCCTCATCCCTATCCTGGTATGCATGGCACCCCTCAGCCCCAATCCTAGTATGCATGGCACCTCTCACCCCCAATCCTGGTATGCATGGCACCCCTCACCACCAATCCTGGTATGCATGGCATCCCTCATCCCCAAACCTGGTATGCATGGCACCCCTCACCCCCAATCCTGGTATGCATGGCATCCCTCATCCCCAATCCTGGTATGCGTGGCACCCCTCACCCCCAATCCTGGTATGCGTGGCACCCCTCATCCCCAATCCTGGTATGCATGGCACCCCTCATCCCTATCCTAGTATGCATGGCACCCCATCCCTCATCCCTATCCTGGTATGTATGGTACCCCATCCCTCATCCCCATCCTGGTATGCATGGCTCCGAATCAGAATCCTGGTATGCATGGCACTCCTCATCCCTATTCTGGTATGCATGGCCCCTCATCCGAATCCTGGTATGCATGGCCCCTCATCCCCAATCCCGGTATGCATGGCACCCCTCATCCCCAATCCCGGTATGCATGGCACCCCTCATCCCCAATCCCGGTATACATGTCACCCCTCATCCCAATCTCGGTATGCACGGCACCCCTCATCCCCAATCCCGGTATGCATGGCACCCCTAATCCCCAATCCCGGTATGCATGGCACCCTTCATCCCCAATCCTGGTATGCATGGCACCCCTCATCCCCAATCCTGGTATGCATGGCTCCCTCATTCCCAATCCTGGTATGCATTGCACCCCTCATCCCCAATCCTGGTATGCATGGCACCCCTCATCCCCAATCCTGGTATGCATGGCACCCATCATCCCCAATCCAGGTATGCATGGCTCCCTCATCCCCAATCCTGATATGCATGGTACCCCTCATCCCCAATCCTGGTATGCATGGCTCCCTCATCCCCAATCTTGGTATGCATGGCTCTCTCATCCCCAATCCTGGTATGCATGGCTCCCTCATCCCCAATCCTGGTATGCATGATACCCCTCATCCCCAATCCTAGTATGCATCGCACCCCTCATCCCCAATCCTGGTATGCATGGCTCCCTCATCCCCAATCCTGATATGCATGGCTCCCCTCATCCCCAATCCTGGTATGCGTGGTACCCCTCACCCCCCAATCCTGCTATGCATGGTCCCCTCACCCCCCAATCCTGGTATGTGTGGTACCCCTCACCCCTGAATCCTTGTATGCATGGTCCCCTCATCCCCCAATCCTGGTATGAGTGGTACCCCTCACTCCCCAATCCTGGTATGCGTGGTACCCCTCACCCCCAATCCTGGTAAGCATGGTCCCCTCACCCCCCAATCCTGGTATGCATGGTCCCCTCACCCCCCAATCCTGGTATGTGTGGTACCCCTCACCCCCCAATCCTGGTATGTGTGGTTCCCCTTACCCCCCAATCCTGGTATTCATGGTCCCCTCACCCCGCAATCCTGGTATATGCATGGTCCCCTCACCCAACAATCCTGGTATGTTTGGTACCCCTCACCCCCCATTCCTGGTATGCATGGTACCCCTCATCCCTTTCACACTGTACACACATACAAAAAAATAAATAGTTATACTCACCTTTCTTCTCTGTATTCCAGCGCTGCTGCGTCCTGTTCTGCCGGAGGCCGGGGTAGGAGTGCGGCGCCGGAGCACCGCGCTGTCTGGCGCCATTTTGCTGAAGACACACTGTAAATGTGTCTTCAGTAAAACGCATAGCGCTATGCGCACGCGCCGATCCGATGCATCAGTCCTGCCCGGTCTCCGGTGAAGAGAGGCGCAGCGGCAACGCTCCTCCCGGTCAGGTAAGTATGCAAGTATGGCGCCGGAGATCGCGGTATGCGTTCAGTGCCTACCCATACCGCAATCTCCGGCGCCATACACGTCCTCTTACCTGTAATGGCTGGATGCCTGCTTCTGTCTGGAGCCAGACGCATGCGCAGTCTATCAAGGCTTCAGACAGAGGGACGCATCCCAGGTTATATTATAGATACTGCACCGAAATTTAGAATCTAAAGCATTCCACATCGCTTCTTTCCATAGATGGTTAAAGAAGAGTGCAAGAAATTAGCTTCAAAGTTCAGCCACACCTAATAGAGGAGCTTTAAAGGAATATTCCCACTTATAGTGAACCCAAATTTCTCCTGTCCATTAAAGTCTATGAGAATTACAGAAAAAAGTCAATAGTCAAATTTGTTTCTTTCTGCTCTCCTAATGTAATACCTCCAGTTTATGGCATATCCTATACATATGCCATAAAAGTCTAATATGGAAAACAAGAGTTGGTGCGAATCGATTCATACACCATTTTGGCGGTCACGACAATGGTCTGTGTCTTCTGGACTGGAGACCGAATACTGCCTCTTACCTGATGGAGTCCGTAGTCCTTCTTTTAATTAGATGGCCTGGGGTAATGTCACATTTACGTCATGCAATGACAAAAACATCACACCAGGCCATCTAATTAAGAGAAGCTCCATTGATGCCATCAGGTAAGAGGCGATACTCCCTCTCCCACCCAGCAGCCACAGACCACCGTTGAGGCTAATTGATTGGGATGTGCTAAGAGAACATCACCAACTCTAGGGAATACTCATTTATTGAAATTGAGCCTCTAATGAAATATGCCAGTCTGTCTTGATTCTGCCACTTCACACTGGAGGTCTCCGGAGGTCATAGGGGGCTGCAATAAATTACATACTGGAGGTTGCATTTAAAAAGTTTATAGGCAGGAACATTCTAAAGGTTCCCAAAACTTTCAACAATGCCATCACTTTCTCGACTTCAGGGGTGTATATTGGACAACCGGAGATGTATAATATCATAGAGGCAGATGTTTATCATAGTTAGTTGAAATAGCTAACGTAGAAAAATAGATAGTAGTTATATACTCCAGAAATGGACAGAAGATAGATGCCAAGAGCAATGCTATGAACCTTATCCCTAACTCCACAGGTCTACAAAATTAATCCTTCACCCACATCTCACTCAACTTGATCCATGCTTAATCTCTCTCCCAGTTTTCCTCGAGGGAAATTTTCTAAAGAAATTCTGTTCCCTAGATCTAGCAGAACCCCAAAATTCCTTTTTTTGTACCCATGACTTTTCTTCAGTGGATTAAGATTTCCTTTTTTTGGTATTTTTCTTCTTTAATTTCGTATCAATTTTTCCACAAGTTTGGTGTTTTTACTTCCAAGTTGTGATCTGTTTTTTTACTATATCTTCCCAAAAAAACATTTTTTTCCTTTTCTCTTTATTGACTATCCCATTTCTCTCACTTTCCACCTAACATTTAGGGGCATTTCTTAAATTATTTCAGCCTTTTTAAAGCTCACTGGCAGAGTGTCTTGCACATTTGTTTTTTAACCTTGAAAAAGGTCACCAGTCCGGCACCAAAATGCATTGGTTTAATAAAAACCTTAATTTATACCATTGAGGATTCTTCATTCCCACAAGCGCACCCCAGGTACTGTGATATCTCCATTAAAGTGAATTTTCTACAATGGATGTATCATTGCAAATGTGGTCCAAAGAAGAACAGTAGATGGTCCATTCCCATCTAATCCATTGCACAGAGTTGTGCCTGTTATTTGCACATGCCATTCATACATGCAGCTCAAAACTGTTCTTCTAAGTTTTATTTCTAGAAGTCTCTACACTACTACTCTACTGAAAGTTCGGAA
This sequence comes from Phyllobates terribilis, assembly GCF_046119375.1. Taxonomy (NCBI): domain Eukaryota; kingdom Metazoa; phylum Chordata; class Amphibia; order Anura; family Dendrobatidae; genus Phyllobates; species Phyllobates terribilis. Next base: position 236,482,752 of record NW_027362772.1, read on the forward strand.
TCCAAGTAGCCACCTTCCTTTCCCAACACCTCATCCCTTCTATGAATATTAATTAAAAGAAACCCTTTTGAACTTGAGTGTAGATTTAGTATACATATTAGAGGAAGATTTAAAAACATTACTAAATAATAAGAATTAGATATTATAATATCACAAATATTATATATTGTCTATCGGACACTTAATAGATTTCTTTGATTGTATCATCGAGCTGTTATGCAAAGTCTGTTTTAAATAATGGACCCAAATCTTGATGATGAAGACAAGAGTAATCTGAATCTGTGTCTATTTATTTAGTTACAAAGTCGTTCTGTCTGTCCCTTATGATCTATAGGCGTTCTTAATTAACACCACGGGCAGCACTGACCTCCATGTCTTCTCCATTTTTCTTCTGCAAGATAATTCCATGGAGGGAAGCAACGACTGGATGCTACTAACGTAATACTTTAATCAGGTTTGCAGTCATGTGAACCGAGCACGGGAGGAAATCTAGGACGAAATGAACACTCATTATTTATGAATGGAAATTATTCCATTGATTATTTCTTTGTGGCCCAGATATGCACCAGTTCTGCCATGATGAATAAATGTCCTGATATTGACAAAGTTAGAGAAAAATATTAGCTGAGAAACAAAAAGGGCTTCATTCAAGATCCCTAAACTATAAATGTACCAAGTGTTGGGAATTTATCTTGAGCTGTTCTAGAAATGATTTATCCATACAGGACGTGCCAGGATTCAATATCAGGTGTGCCCCTTGGCATCCCAGCATTACATGTCTGCCATTTATCTCTACTGTAGGATCTGGATAGGTTCTTTCCAATGGATACATAGTGATCACACTGATTGTGGTGTAAGGAGATGAACAAATGAGAGATTTCCACAGTTTGAGGCCTAATAGAGTATTGGCAAGCAGGCACGGTGATCTGCTGGTCAAATGTTGTAGAACAAGGGAAAGTAGCAAGAACTGTATCAGCAGGAACTGTAGGGCAACTCACATGGTTCCTGAGGTGAAGAGATTGGAGGAGACACCAGGTCATGTGACATCTGTGGTGCAGTTATTAATTATAAAAGGCCCAGAGGGAAGATAAGGGGAGAAGTCGGTGCCTGTAGCAGGACGGACGTGCGGTGCAGTGGAGTTGGCATATAGCCTCCATGACTAGTGACCAGAACCGAGTAACCCAATCCAAGTGAAGAAGCAAGTAACCAGATCCAATTGAGCAACCAAATGGCCAAAACAGAGTAACCCGAATGGTACTGGGAGGAATAAAGTTAATTTCCTCCCGATAGCGTAGCTCTAAGTGCAAGCACAGGACAGGTTCAGAACGTTATTAACCTGCAGATTAACTCCATATCTGCAGGTTAATAGCATTTTTTCACGCAAGAGGTTCACTTTAAATAAGGTTTTTGTGTTAAATGTATTTTTTTTAAGGTTTGTCACTCTTTTTTTTCTATATCACAATCTGTATTAAAAATTAAAAAATATCAATATTGCAGTATTCGCAATAGGGCATTTTAAAAATCTAACTTACTGTTGTTTCAGGAAACAACACATGCACATAGCAACATTTAATAGACTCTGACCCTATCTTTTCGACTGAAGCATCTAATGGGCATGTGCAAAGGTCATTGTAAAGGGAGGAGGAACAAGGTCAGCTGTGACATTGCCCATTGTGATTGGTGGATCCTGTGTTATCTGTTGAGTATGGAGGGTTTTACCTGTCATTGCAATCCTGCCTCTAATAATATGGAGCCTGTTGTAAATTCTTCCTGAAAGGGAAAATAAAAAAAAAATACTAACTTAAAAAAAAAACATGTAACATAAAAACCCGATTTAAACAATAGGTCATTTTCTCATGACAACTTCCCTTTAAAACCTCTAATTTGCATTTTAAACTCATTTCCCAGCTAAGGCCAAGGATCTAGAGTCAGTGTCAAAACATATAGACACGCTTCATGCTGCTCTCCTCGCACTTAATTACTTTCAGTAAGTGAATTTAAGGTTGAGTCAATTAGGGATTTGTAATATGTATGAGCTCTATCTCATGTCATTGATAAAAGGTACAATTAATGCCGATTCACTGAGAGATTGAATAATGGAGTCCAATAAAACATTCTGATGATAATACACAAGGCTGAAGGTATATTGTGTGTTCCCACATAAACAGAAAAATCGCTAATGTATAAGGCAAGACCAGAATTAGATGAATGCAATAATAATGATTCATAAACTTTTTGAAAAATTAAAACTAAATAATACAAAGGAAAATATTTAATTAGATGATCTCAACTGCACTACAAAGAGTACAATAGCACAGAGAAAGAGGCTTTCAGGGATAGTGATATTGATTAAGAAATGTACATGCATTGTGTAGTCAGAATTACGGCGTTATATGGTGCTTGTTGTGGACTCTGTATAAAAACCTGAAATATGCCACCACAGTGGTAGTCATGACCTCCAGAGGTGTCTACATCCTAGAGCTTTCCAGAAGTCATGGATAATTCAATTTTGACTCATGATGAAAATTGGATGTATTATTGGGAAAATCGTGGATTAAAGACCAGCCTTGATACTGCTTTAGTCTGATATGTACAGTATATAACATGATACTGTATAATTCTTAAATTCTTCATGATATAATTCTTAAAGGAAAACAAGAAAGAAGTAAAAGCAAACAAATAGAGAAATAGAAAATGCCAATTTCAAGACTGCTGTGTCCTAGCCTAAAAGAAGAATGCAGATTTTTTTTTCAAGTTTTTCTCAAATTATAGTGTGACGCCTCATCCTCTCGAAAGAGCCCTTTTAGTTTTGAGTTTACCCTGGGTGATGGGGGACTCGGTGTCGGGTCCTGTAATGAAGAGATGGTGCTCAGGGCTGTTACATGAAAAGGAAGATGTTGTGGGCTCGTCCGGGTTGAGTGGCTTATTTTAACGACTACGCCACCTGTGGTGCCTGGTGAAAGGTCACCAGCGCCGCTGCAGTCCACCGAGGCCTGGTGTCATGGCGGCCTAAGTTCTCACTGCTCCCCACAGGTGGAGCAAGGCCTCGGGGCAGAGGGGCGGGAATGGAGGGGGGGTCATAGTAGAGGGGGAAGGATGCCGCGTCCCGCTGTGTGGCGCAGAAATAACAGTCCGGAGGCCACAGGGGTGAACATCCAAGGCTTTACTCACATAGATGGCAAAGGATGGCGACTCCCTGCTCCCCGCGGAGTCCTGCGGTCACCAGGGACGGGGGTCTGACAACCTCCAAGTAAGTCCAGCATTCAGTCGCGACCTTACACCAGAGAGTTCCTGAACTACAGACCGAAACCTTTCCTGTCCTTGCGTGTGCAAATAGGCCAGGTCTCCCTCTGAGCTCCTCTCAGAACAAGAGTACGGGTGGCAGCTCCGCTCCGTCCGATACCCGGTGGGATCCTCAGGGCCTAACCGGGCTTTACCGTCCAGGACGTAGAGTAGCAAGGTCGGGTGTCGGGGGCCGGTACCCCTCTTGCAGCCGGAGTCCCTCTGAATATATCAGTTTGGCGAGCACAGGTGGCGTGCACCGCTCCGTCTGCATCCTGCCTGGCATCCATTTGCTGTGGAGCCACACGCTTAGGCTCCGGGCCTTCTTGATCCTGGTCCTTGGCCGGGTTGAGACATTCCTTGTCTGCAAACTAACTCTCGTCCCAAGGCCAGGGTATGAGGGCTGTGTCCCTTGCCGGCGCAGGCCCACACAGGATCTGCGCTCCCGGAGGGAGGTCACATTAACACACAGTACATGACAGCACAGAGCAACCAAGACCGACTAGCCAGGTTGCGCCTGGAGATCGACTAACTAGTAGTGTTGAGCCACCCCCGTAGTGTTCGAGTTCGGTTCGGTTCGTCGAACACCCGTGTGTTCGCCGAACTGTTCGTCGAACTGTTCGTCGAACACCTTCGAACACCGTTAAAACCAATGGCAGGCAAACAAAAACACATAGAAACACATAGAAAACACCTTCAAAGGTGTCCAAAAGCTGACAAACTGCTCAGAAGACACAACTAACACATGGAAAAGTGACAAGTACATATAGTCATGCGAAAAGAAAAGAGGTGGAGGAGTAAAAGGAGGGGGAGACACAGATATAGGCATGTCATGCCCTTCTAAAATCCAAAAAGTGAGAAGCCGAGACGGCCAGTCCGCTCCTGCCCGTGCCACCTCCGTGTCGCCGGGTTTGTGCCAGAGCCGCGGTGAACCCTGACGGCCAGCCCCCCTCTCCCAATACTGGTGCCTGTCCGCTGGTGGGTCGAGAGAGCCCCCCTGTGGTGGAGGCAGCTCTAAGCTTTTTAATTTAAATTGTCCCTCTAATTTGAATGAATACACTTTAAATCCATTTACAAGGATCTATTGGAGGGCAAGTCTCATGCCAGCAGCCGCGTAATTCCAGCTCCAGTAGCGTCCACTAAAGCTGCTGCAGTTAAAAAGCTTTTATAAGGATCGAGCTCGGCTGTCCACCGCAAGGCATCCTAGTGCCAGTCCCAGCCCCTATGCCTTGGGGTGCCTCCTGATGCTCTTCACTGAGTATCCCGTGGTCCCGAAGCATTTCCTTTGAAAAAATTAAGTGTCCAAACTACAGGTGGTGTAGCTTGCTTAACAGCCGGGATAATCCGCTGACTAGCAGACACTGCTACTAGGCACAAAGTATTTCCTGGGCTAGATGCAGTTAAAAATTTGTAAGTAGATACTCTCGTTGGATGCTGAGAAAGCATTCCATAGAGTCTCCTGGCACGCCATATATGATTCTCTTAAAAAGCTTGGGGTAGGGGTCTAGGGGACCCTTTTATAGCCAAAATCACGGCCCTGTATCACAATACGTCACCTAGGCTGAAGATAAATGGAACTGTAGCACCGAGGGCTCGGTTGCTACAGACGTATTGCACCTCACCCAGAGGTGTGATATCTCACTCTCAGATAAGGATGGAGTGTGGATCAGGACCCGACATCTGCATGCATTACACCACATTGCCGTGGGGCAGGGCGACCAATATGCCCCTGAGATGGGCACGACAGTCCCTGTCCCTGGCTGGAGTGGGGGGAGGGAACACTGAGGAAGGGGAACCCTGCAGTGCAGGAGCAGGGAGGAAGCAGTTCCTGGGTGCATTGAGAAGGGAGTATAAAAGGTGGGCACCATCTTAGTTCAGTGCAGAGAAGTCTGAGCAGAAGTGGCAGGGAGCAGGGGCTCTGCATGAGCTCTGCTCCGGAGGCGGGCCTAGTAACAGAGGCCCAGGCCTGCAAGAGGGAGAAGGAAGGAAGAGGAGCGGAGAAGGCTCCAGGAACGAGGAATGAAGGGATCCCAGGGGTGCGGACGGGCGAGTCGCCACCGCACGCCCGAATCCACCTGCGTGGAGGGGTCAGGCCAAAGGGGGAGACCGGTCCCCGAACTAGTGGAGGCAGGAAACGACCCTCAGCTAGAAACCGGAGGCTCTGACATTTTATGTGGCGCAGCCCCTTGCTCCACCCGCTAGGAAGGCACCACATAGGGTCAGGGAAACTGGCGCCAAGTTTACCAAGAGGAGGCCCGAGGCAGCCGGACAGAAGTGTTGGTAAGAAAGGCCAGACAAAGGACACACAAAGGGGGTCCTGTGAAGCGCTCCAAAGTTATCTGGGAGTTGTCTGAGCCCCTCACCTGGTGAGCACAGTACGACGTGGGCAGCCGTTACCTGCAGACGTGGTCTGGATAATAAGAACTGTGAGTAAAGGCCCTGAACTGCATCACTGACTCCGTGTCGTTACTGCTGCTGCCCTGCACCATCACCCCCATCCTCCGCATACACTGCCCTGAGGCTATACTCCTCCCGTGGGGAGTTATGCTATGCTCTGCTGCACCCACAACACCAGCCTTAGCGGTCTGCCCTGTAGCGGCGGTTCACTCTGACCGCAATCCACGGGTGGCGTAGTCGGACATTTAAACATCAAAACCACATAAATAGTTCCGCCACTGGTTTGACCGCCCTGAGCCACGGAACCGGATCGCCGCCACGAAGACTACAACCACCAGCATCCACCAAAAAGTGTCCGGCTCCGGGTGTCCCAAGGCCCAGGGGGTGCGTCAGAACATTTTCATCACCTTTCACAATCACCAATGGGACAAGGCAGGGATGTCCTCTGTCCCCTCTCTTATACATCCTAGTGACGGAGCACCTGCTCTCATCAATTCGCCATAACCCCAATATTAGGTGGATTGAGGTGGGAGGCACCGAGTACAAGTGCTCTCTATTTGCTGATGATGTCCTAGTATATATCACTCAATCACATATATCCATCCCTGCTGTTATGGCTGAAATAGATCACTTTGTTACATGGTAAAATTTTAAAATCAATGCAGCGAAGTCTGAGGCCCTCGATGTCTCCCTCCCTAAATCCATATAGGATTCCATCCAGTCCAACTTTCCCTTTGCCTGGCCCTCACAGGGTATCAAATACTTAGGAATTCCTATTCATAGAGACCTCTCCCATCTATGTTATCTTAATTTTGGGCCCTTTATTGAACAATTCCATACAGACCACGGTTGGCAAGTTAGAACTGTAAGATTCACTACGTGAACCACTGGTGTTTTGTGGAAAAGCACATGTACACCGCGTTCCAAATTATTATGCAAAAAGTGTTTAGGAGTGATAAGGGAAGAATTTGTTTGTTTGTCAGTTAAACTCATTGATGGTGATGTGTGTCAGGGCTCTTTATATCACTGTAAGCAATTGCAGACACCTGTGCTAATTAGTTTGGCAGGTGTGTCCAATGAAAGGCAAGACTACTTAAGAAGGCTCTCTCACATTATTAAGCAGCCTACATTTTCTGCCAAAATGGGAAAGAAAAAGGATGTGTCGGCTGCTGAGAAGCAACAAATTGTGGAGTGTTTAGGTCAACGCATGACTACAATCAACATTGTGCGATGATCAGGATGAAGTGTCTTGGCAATCAAGAAGTATGTAGCTGATTCACAGTACACACGTTTGCGTGCTGATAAGGGCAAATTGAGGACTCTTTCCTACAGGCAATTACGTCAGGTTGAAACAGCAGCGGCAAAAAAGCCTTGTCATAGCAGCAGACAAGTTTTTGAAGCTGCTTGTGCCTCCAACGTCCCCCGAACAACAAGATGCAGGGTCCTTCAGAGGTTTGCAGCTGTGCATATGCCATCCTGTCGACCTCCTCTATCCACTTCACACAAGCAGAAACGGCTCCAGTGGGCCAAACATTACATGAAGACTGATTTCAAAACTGTTTTGTTCACGGATGAGTGCCGTGCAGCGCTCGATGGTCCAGATGAATGGAGTGGAGGATGGCTGGTTGATGGACACCCCACGCAAACACGGCTACAGCGCCAACAAGGAGGAGGTGGAGTAATGTTTTGGGCTGGAATCATGGGGAGAGAGATTGTCGGCCCCTTTAGGATCCCTGAAGGCGCTAAAGATGAACTCCATAATGTATGTGGATTTTCTCAAACAGCACTTCCTGCCATGGTTCAAGAAGAAGAACCGTGTATTTCACAGCAAGATCATTTTTCTGCATGATAATGCACCATCTCATGCTGCACATAAAACATCTGCATCTCTGGCTGATATGGGCATAAAAGGGGACAAACTTATGGTGTGACCCCCATGCTCCCCTGACCTCTACCCCATTCAGAACCTTTGGAGCATCATTAAAAGGAGTGTCTATGATGGCGGGAGGCAGTTCACATCTAAGCAACAGCTCTGGGAGGGTATTCTGTCCTCATGCAAAACAATTGAAGCAGAAACCATCCAAAACCTGACAAATTCAATGGACGAGAGAGTTCAGAAGCTCCTTTCGAACAAGGGGTCCTATGTGAAAATGTAACATCACCTAGAATAAAGTTTTGAGTTGAAAACTGTTTGATTTCAGTTTCTAACAACCTGCTAATGCTTATAATTTCAAAAATGACCATTTTTTTGGTCTTTATTAAAATGAAAAGGTTGATCGAAAAGTTTGGGGGATCTAAGAGTGTGGCAACCCAGTAGTCATGATTACTTCGAATTCTGACAATATGAGGGTCATGCTGCAGGTAGTGCAGCAAGAAGGCACTTATGTGTCTTGCGCATCTCGGAGCCCCAAAATTATTTTCCGGGCTAGATGCAGCTAAAAATTATTTTTAATTTTAAATCTGGTGAAGCTTATTATAGATGGCCTAATAGGATCAGTGCTGCACACTGCTACAAAGCCCAAATTATTTTCCAGTCAAGATACAGATAAACATGATTAGTAATTTGAAAGCTTAAAACGGTTGGTAGGGTGATTTTAACCAATCATCAAGCTTTTACTCTCCCCAGGATGACACAGGGGTAGAAAAGTCGTTTCGGATCCATGATTTGTTCATCTTTATGAACGTGAGTCTGTCTACATTATCAGTGGAGAGCCGCGTGCGCTTATCTGTCAGCACACCACCAGCAGCGCTGAACACACGTTCAGACAGAACGCTGGCTGCGGGGCATGACAAGATCTCCAAGGCGTAAGTGGCTAGCTCCGGCCATTTATCCAGATTGGAAGCCCAAAAAGAGCAAGGGTCCAGTGACACAGTCGTGGCTTCAATGTTTACTTGGAGATACTCCTGTACCATCGTCTCTAGGCGTTGACTATGTGTCAGACTTCTTGTCTCCTGTGGCCTTGCAAAGGATGGGCTAAAAAAGTGGTGAAATGATTCCGCAAAATTGATGTTACCAGCAGATACTGTGGTTCTGTTACGGTTTGAGTGCTGAACACTTGACGGTCCCACGGTTGGCAAGTTGGAACTGTGAGATTCACTACGTGCACCACTGGTATTTTGTGGAAAAGCACATGTAAGATTCTGCAACAGTCTCTGCTGATACTCCTGCATGCGTGCATCCCTTTCTATGGCAGGAATAATTTCTGCAAATTTACTTTTGTACCGGGGATCTAACAGTGTGGCAACCCAGTAGTCAGGATTATTTCTAATTCTCACAATTCGAGGGTCATGTTGCAGGTAGTGCAGCAAGAAGGCACTCATGTGTGTTGCGCATCCAGGAGCACCAAGTCCCTGTTGTGTTGGTGGCGAGGTAACAATCATGCTTCCTTCCTCTGTCCTCTCCCCCCAACCTCGCACAACAGAAATGTGATCAAGGTCTCCCTCATCTGATGAGTCTTCCATCAGTTCGTCCTCCACTTCTTCCTGGGCTCCTGCACCTTCCTCACTAGTTTGGCTGCTACCATGAGCCCTGGTAAAACCATCTCCCCCACCCTCACATGCCTGCCGCCTTGGTGCTGCCGACCGTCTGGACCTTGCAGATGTTAGCCCTTCCGCATACAACTCCTCCTCCTCTACTTCCTCCACCTCCTCTTGTGCCACCACCTGACTCCGAATTCTGTTTAACATGTGCTCCAGCATGTAAATCACCGGAATAGTCATGCTGATAATGGCATCGTCAGCACTAAACATCTTCGTCGCCATTTCAAAACTGTGCAGAAGGGTGCATAGGTTCCTGATCTGAGACCACTCCTCCAGCGTGATTTGCCCCACCTCTGAATCTCGTTGGCCCAGGCTATACGTCAGAACGTATTGCACCAGGGCTTGTCGGTGCTGCCACAGTCGCTGCAACATGTGCAGAGTTGAATTCCACCGGGTAGGCACATCGCATTTTAGCCGGTGAAGTGGCAGGCCCAACGACTTCTGTAGAGATGTAAGTCGCTGAGCTGCGGGATGCGAACAGCGGAAGTGAGCACACAGCGACCGTGCCCTCTGCAGAAGGCCATCTAGTCTGGGATAGTGGGCTAAAAATTGCTGGACAACCAGGTTCAACACGTGAGCCATACAAGGCACGTGTGTGACATTTCCCCGGCGAAGGGCCGCACCCAGGTTTGCAGCATTGTCGCACACGGCCTTCCCTGGTTTCAGGTCCAGTGGAGAGAACCATTCATGAAATTGGTTCTCCAGAGCTGACCACAACTCCTCAGCTGTGTGACTCACATTTCCCAGACATTTCAATGTAAAAACCGCCTGATGACGTTGAGCCCTACTGCCAGCATAGTAAGGAGGTGTGCAGGATCCCTTCTGCGCAGTTAGAAAGCTTGTGGCATGACCAGACAGGCTTTGGGTGCAGGTGGAAGACCGAGAGGAGGTTGAGGAGGCAGAAGCAGTGGAGGAATTTTGACATAAAGAGGATTGACGCACAACTCGTGGGGACGGCAAGACTTGGACAGCAGCCCCTTGTCCTGCTGTCACCATAGTTACCCAGTGCCCAGTCAGCGACATGTAACGCCCCTGTCCATGCCTACTCGTCCAAGTGTCTGTGGTGAAATGCACCCTGTCACACACAGAGTTTCTCAAAGAAGCGGTGATGTTGTGTGCGACATGCTGGTGGAGCGCAGGCACACCTTTCTTTGAGAAGTAGTGCCGACTGGGCATCTGGTACTGGGGCACTGCGACGGACATAAGGTCTCGAAAATCCTCTGTGTCCACCAGGCGGAAAGGCAGCATTTCTGTAGCCAAGAGCTTGCAGATGGTGAAATTCAACCTCTTAGCTTTCTCATGGCTAGGAGGAAATGGTCTTTTACTTGTCCACATCTGAGGGACCGAGGGCGGGCTATTGTGCTTAGACGGGGTTGATAATGGTGTCCCCGGCAAACTGCCGGTCTGTGAGGAAGATGCAGGCGGACATGTTAGGTTGCCTTGATCCAAAGGTGGTGCTATCGATGTCGGACAGCGCTCAACACCAGCTGGTGTTACCACCTCCAAAGAAAATGATGACCTGCCAATCACGCTGGCTGTTGCGGGTAAAGAGGTGGCAGGTCTGCGCCCCAAAACAGGTGTGACTGCTGTCCCCCCAGTCACAGAGGATGAAGAGGCCGCGGATGCACAAGATATGGCAGACGGTGATTGGCCCGGTCGGCTAGGCCGCATTGTAGCACACTGAGCTTCCCACTGCAACTTATGCTTCATGTCCATGTGCCGGTTCATGCATGAAGTACTCAAACTATGTATTTTTTGGCCTCTACTTAGCTTTTGCTGACAAATGTTACAGATAACACGAGTTGGGTCATCTTTATCGATCTGAAAAAATGCCCAGGCTATGCAAGGCTTAGCACCCATGCGACCTGAAGAGCCACCACGACTTGTGGTGAGAGGCAGAGTTGTGTTTGAGGATGCAGTTGTTGACGTGCTTCCAGTACTACGTCTCTGTCCAGGAAGGCGCAACCTGACCTCGTCGTCACTAGCATCTTCCTCCACCTCCTCTGCTGACCTCATCTCTTGGCTGACTGTGGGTTGACAGTAAGTGGGATCTCCGACCTCATCATCATCACCCTGTGCGTTATCACACCCGTCGTCCTCAGAGCCAACCTGTTCCTGCCCTGACAAAAAACTAAAGTTGTCGCTCCAATCAGGTATTTGAGTCTTATCATCGTCTTCCTCATTGTCTCCACCAACAGGAGTTACAGTTTGGGAATGAGGGTCTACATTATGGTCAGAACCTTCTGCGTCTGGTCCTGGATCCGACTCATAAAGATTCTGGGCATCAGTGCAGATCATTTCCTCGTCTGGATTCACAGAAGCGCTGGAGTCGACCTCTGATTCCCAGGCTATAGTATGAGTAAACAGCTCTGCAGACTCAACCATCTGTTCTACCTCATACTCAGACGGGCAGCTGGAGATTTGGGAGCTGTGAGGAAGCAAGTGCGATTTGGGTGACACCTTTGAGGACTGGAGTATTTGTGATGTTGAAGTTGATGTGGAGGAGAGCCCACTTAAAGGAGCACTTGATATCCGTTGAAGCACCTGCTGTTTTTGTGCCTCATCTGGAATTTGTAGCGATTGGCGTGGCCGTAAGAAAGGGATCTTATCACATTGTCCGCTAAAAGAAGTAGACATTTTAGTTTGGCTGGAAGATGGTCTTTCTTCTGCACCTACCCCACGGACACAACCTTTTTTCCCCTTCCCAACACGCCTATTCCCCTTTCCACCAGCAGCAGGCCTTTTTCCACTCATTTTGGTGGTTAACTAATTCACAACTCTGGAGTTGTTTGCACAAAAAAACAATGGATGGTAACCGAGCAGAGCTGAGTGGCCAAACTGTGGTATTAGGCCAAAACTATTGGCTGGGCTAGATGCAGAAAAAAATTATTTTTAATTTGCAACCTGATGGAGGTCAGTATAGATGGACTAATAGACCAAGTCCCACACACCGCTAGAAGCCCAAATATTTTTTCAGAGCTAGATGCAGAAAAAAATTATTTTTAATTTGCAACCTGATGGAGGTCAGTATAGATGGACTAATAGACCAAGTCCCACACACTGCTAGAAGCCCAAATATTTTTTCAGAGCTAGATGCAGAAAAAAATTACTTTTAATTTGCAACCTGATGGAGGTCAGTGTAGATGGACTAATAGAACAAGTCCCACACGCTGCTAGAAGCCCAAATATTTTTTCAGAGCTAGATGCAGAAAAAAATTATTTTTAATTTGCAACCTGATGGAGGTCAGTATAGATGGACTAATAGACCAAGTCCCACACACTGCTAGAAGCCCAAATATTTTTTCAGAGCTAGATGCAGAAAAAAATTATTTTTAATTTGCAACCTGATGGAGGTCAGTATAGATGGACTAATAGACCAAGTCCCACACACCGCTAGAAGCCCAAATATTTTTTCAGAGCTAGATGCAGAAATTTTTTTTATTCAATTTGCAACCTGATGGAGGTCAGTATAGATGAACTAATAGACCAAGTCCCACACACTGCTAGAAGCCCAAATATTTTTTCAAAGCTAGATGCAGAAAATTTTTTTATTCAATTTGCAACCTGATGGAGGTCAGTATAGATGGACTAATAGACCAAGTCCCACACACTGCTAGAAGCCCAAATATTTTTTCAGAGCTAGATGCAGAAAAAAATTATTTTTAATTTGCAACCTGATGGAGGTCAGTATAGATGGACTAATAGACCAAGTCCCACACACTGCTAGAAGCCCAAATATTTTTTCAGAGCTACATGCAGAAAAAAATTATTTTTAATTTTCAACCTGATGGAGGTCAGTATAGATGGACTAATAGAACAAGTCCCACACGCTGCTAGAAGCCCAAATATTTTTTCAGAGATAAATGAAGAAAAAAATTATTTTTAATTTGCAACCTGATGGAGGTCAGTATAGATGGACTAATAGACCAAGTCCCACACACTGCTAGAAGCCCAAATATTTTTTCAGAGCTAGATGCAGAAAAAAATTATTTTTAATTTGCAACCTGATGGAGGTCAGTATAGATGGACTAATAGACCAAGTCCCACACACTGCTAGAAGCCCAAATATTTTTTCAGAGCTAGATGCAGAAAAAAATTATTTTTAATTTGCAACCTGATGGAGGTCAGTATAGATGGACTAATAGACCAAGTCCCACACACCGCTAGAAGCCCAAATATTTTTTCAGAGCTAGATGCAGAAAAAAATTATTTTTAATTTGCAACCTGATGGAGGTCAGTATAGATGGACTAATAGACCAAGTCCCACACACTGCTAGAAGCCCAAATATTTTTTCAGAGCTAGATGCAGAAAATTTTTTTATTCAATTTGCAACCTGATGGAGGTCAGTATAGATGGACTAATAGACCAAGTCCCACACACTGCTAGAAGCCCAAATATTTTTTCAGAGCTAGATGCAGAAAAAAATTATTTTTAATTTGCAACCTGATGGAGGTCAGTATAGATGGACTAATAGACCAAGTCCCACACACTGCTAGAAGCCCAAATATTTTTTCAGAGCTACATGCAGAAAAAAAATATTTTTAATTTGCAACCTGATGGAGGTCAGTATAGATGGACTAATAGAACAAGTCCCACACGCTGCTAGAAGCCCAAATATTTTTTCAGAGATAAATGAAGAAAAAAATTATTTTTAATTTGCAACCTGATGGAGGTCAGTATAGATGGACTAATAGACCAAGTCCCCCACACCGCTAGAAGCCCAAATATTTTTTCAGAGCTAGATGCAGAAAAAAATTATATTCAGTTTGCAACCTGATGGAGGTCAGTATAGATGGACTAATAGAATGATGCTATGCCCAAAAGATTTTACTTCACTAGGTGCAGTAAAAAAATTGGTATTCTATACACAGGTGGTATATCTTGCAACACAGATAGGCTACTCCACTGACTAACACACTCTGCAATAGGCCAAAAAGGATTAGCTTTGCTAGATTCAGCCAAATGCTGTGAAAAAAACTTGCACAGCACTGGCACAGACCTGCCTGGCAAAAACTGATAGGAACTGATGTAACCTAGTCCTGAAAAGGACTCCAATTACAATTAGTCTTTACTCCCACAATCTATCTATTTAAGAGCACAGACCTGCCTGATAAAAGTCGTAGGAAATGCTGTAACCTAGTCCTTAAAAGGACTGCAATCACAACTATTCCCTACTCCCAAGCTATCTGTATATTTGTGCGAAAATTGGCTTGAAATTAACAAGGTATAGCGCACACAGCAACAGCGGTGCCGTCTAACACGCAGCTGCAGCAGTGAGAAAATGGTGGCGACGGGGAAAATGGCTTGGTCTTATAGGGCAAGGACATGTGACATACACTGCCAATGACACATGCCCTTGCTTGTGTGAAAAAAAGCACTTCGCTCCGTGTGTGCGCTGCTGATAGGCTGACAGATTGCACCTCCCCACTGCAAATGCGGGAAAGAGAAAAAAAAATGGAGATCTTCATTGTTCCTGCAGAGATCCATCCCCTGCCCCTCCCCCCGCCCCGCTGTACACTCAAACTGCGTATTAACATTAATTTTCATCATTACTGAGAAAAAATCCAGTTATGATTTTGGTGCACGAACAGTTATCGAACATAACCTCGAACAGCCGAATTTTTCTCAAATTGTTTGTGTTCGCCGACCGGCTCGAACACCGCCCAAAACAGCTCAAATTTGAGATTGGCGAACAGTTCGAGTAGAACAACGCTCATCTCTACTAACTAGGACCAGCCAGAAGAAGAACAACAGCCGAAGAACCAAGATCAAAGATGGCATTTAATTAAATATGAAATCTAAAGTGCAACTAACTTGTAAGTCCTCCACCCTCACCCACTAACTGGTTCCTACCAGATTGTGTTCCCCAGTCTCCCTGTAACCAGGGGAGCAGCACCTAGTGCATACTAGCTCCCTCTGGTGGAGAAGTGTAGTGTTGGTTGCAAAAGGTTAGGTCACGGCTATAACACTGGCCTTACCTCAGAGGAGGAACACCACACTCCACTGAAGAAGTGCAGCATCCCTGTGGCGGTCGAACCCTCAGGGGCACCACATTCCCCCCTGGTAAAACACAGCACGTCCGCGGGCTGCAAAAGAAGTAACACCCAGGAAATTTCTTTTTTAATATAATGTGAAAAACTATCATCCCTTTATGGGAGGCACATATCTTTAAACGTTGCATAACAAGGTATATAGTATAAAAGTATAAAATTATAAAATTGTAAAAGTGCTACCATTTTTCCAGAGACATTACTGCAAACAGACAGATAAAAGTGCAAGGACACAGAGTCAGTTCAGAAGTGCGAGGGACCTGCCCTAAACCCTCAACGTGGGCCCTGGGGTGGCTGCAGGGCATGAAGATCCCGAGTTGGACCTCCCGGAGAGCCACCCTGACAGGTTTTTCTTCTGAGGTTTTGTGGTAGAAAATATCCGCGGTTTTGTATAAAACCAATATGGAGCACCTAAAGAGATGCAAACTATGTACAATGTAAAGAATCTGTCTGCTGCCAGTCCACAGGGACAAGTGTCTCTAGAAACCGGGTAAGAAATTAAGCATAACAGAAAAAGTCAACAATTTAAACTTGTAAACATAAACTGAAACAGCCGGGGGCTGCTTTAAACCTCGGGCTCTCTTCTTGAAAAGTGCTCTTTCCTCCGCAGTTTCAGGCACCTCCGATTCAGGGTGTGGGTGGCATCGCAGGTCCCCACTCATGGCTGCCGATTGCAGCTCCGGAGCTAACGCTTGCTCCCAGGTGACCGCGTGGGGGATCAGGTACTCCGTCATGAGGTCCAGGATAGTCACGGTAGGCTCTGCAGCCGAGGCAGGGGTTGCACACTCACCCGCCGCTGGGCCGCCCTCGACCTCTGTCACCGAGTCGACTTGTCCCGGAACCTCTACTCCTTGGCGGCGGTCCCGGACATGCAGCAGCATTTCCTCCCGCCACGCAGCCGTCGCCGCCTCCTGGTCCTCTCTTTGCCTTCTTAAGAGTCCCAGAGCTTCCTGCTGGAGAAATTCAAAATCTCCCGGTGTTAACACGCTGCCGCCTTGCTCTCTGCCGGGTGAAGGGCCTGAACCGGGTTCAGTAGATGCGTGGACTTGCTCCCCAGAGGCATCCATGTCTGCCTCTGTTGATTTCCAATCTCCGACTGCAATGGCCACACCTTGTTGCTTTTCTTCTTCCTCGTCTTTTCGGGGCAGTTCCTGGGTGGAATGCTGACAGGCCCGCCTTCGTTCAGCCCATCCAGTTTGACAGGCATTACCCCGCGGACAGTCTCTGATAGAAGGGGCAGTCCACATTTTTGGCGCCAAGCGGGAGCCCAGCCCACGATGGGAGGCGTTCAAAGACAGTCTTTTCACAGCATTATGGCGCCTGTTCTTCTTGGGTGGGCGCCATTTTAAGTGTAAACGACAGTTCAAGGTGTAAGGCACACAGTACCTGGTAGCAATGGGTACTTCTTCCGTTGCTGCAGGCACGCGATCCTGCCGACTATGCCAGGTTGTGACTAGAGATGAGCGGTGTTCGACTAGAACTGTTCGCCAATCTCAAATTCGAGCTGTTTTGGGCGGTGTTCGAGTTGTTCGACGAACCCGAACGATTTGCAAAAAATTCGGCTGTTCGAGGTTATGTTCGATAACTGTTCGTGCACCAAAAGCGTGTCCTGCATGTCTGGCGCTATTTAGAGCACCAATCATGCAGGGATTGTCTGCCACTCACTGTAATGCCACAGCCATGGTGGTTGTGGCATTAGAGTGATTGTCCAAATCGACGGGAACTGTGCTCACAGTGAAACATGAAAAGCCGGCAATTCAGCAGCGGCATACACCGGTACCCGACAATTTAGAACCGAAAGAATAGAGCTTCACACATAGATTAGATAGATAGAAACATGTCAGTCACACATATAAGAAGCACAGTGACAGTGTTGCTTGCTGTACTTGTCATTTAGTGTAAAGGATTTATCAAAAAAAATAATAGTGTTTTCATGCACTGTCTCTTTAAAAAAGCCGGCCGGCAATTCAGCAGCGGTACCCGACAATTTATAACAGACAGAATAGAGCTTCACACATAGATTAGATAGATAGAAACATGTTAGTCACATATATATGAAGTACAGTGACAGTGTTGCTTACTGTACTTGTCATTTACTGCAAAGGATTTATTAAAAAAAATAATAGTGTTTTCATGCACCGTCTCTTTAAAAAAGCCAGCCTGCAATTCAGCAGCGGTACCCGACAATTTATAACAGAAAGAATAGAGCTTCACACATAGATTAGATAGATAGAAACATGTCAGTCACATATATATGAAGTACAGTGACAGTGTTGGTTACTGTACTTGTCATTTAGTATTAAAATAAAGGATTTATTATTAAAAAAAATTGGCGTGGGGTTCCCCGTAATTTTAGTCTCTAGCGGAGGTTAAGCAGACGGCTGGGGCAGATGTTTGAAGCCTGGGAAGGGGGTAATACCCACGGAGCTTCCCAGGCTACTAATATCAGCCCCCAGCTGAATACCTAACCTTTACTAGCTATTAAAATGGAGGACCCCCCAAAAAAAATGACGTGGGGTCCCCCCTAATTTAATAGCTAGCAAAGGCTAGGCAGACAGCTGGGGGCTGATATTAATAGCCCAGGAAGGGAGCCATGAATATTGGCCCCCTCCCAGGCTAGAAACACCAGCCGTCAGCCGCCCCAGAAATGGCTCATCCATAGGATGCACCAATTCTGGCACTTAGCCTCGCTCTTCCACGCTGCCCTGGTGCGGTGGCAGGGGGTAATAGGGTTGGGGTTGATGTCAGCTTATAATGCCAGCTGACATCAAGCCCAGGTTAGTAATGGAGAGGCGTCTATAAGACACCCCCATTACTAACCCCATAGTCAAAGTTAAAAGAAAACACAAACACCCAGAATAAAGTCCTTTAATTGAAATAAAGACACATTCCTTTATTGTTCTAAATTAAACCATACTTACCATCACGCCCATTCCAGCTGAAGCCAACGATCTCCTGCAATAAAAGAAAAATAATAATGCAACCTCATCCTTACCTTTCCATGGTTCCCACGACAGCTTCAGCTCTGCTACATCGAGATGACAGGCTGGACCGCAGCAGAACGCTGCCATCCAGCTTGTCATCCCGCAGACACTGAGAAGTGCAGGCATGCTTGTGCTCCTCAGTGTCTCGCTGTGACGGCATCCAGATGAGCCGACAATGAACTCGGCTCACCTCATGTACGTCACTGACAGCGTGGGAAAATTCTCCTGCACTCAGCGCTACAGCGTGAGAATTCTCCCACACTGTCAGTGACGTGCATGAGGTGAGCTCATTCATGTCCAATAAACTCAGCTGACCTCATGCACGTCACTGACAGCATGGGAGAATTTTCACGCTGAAGTGCTGAGTGCAGGAGAATTCTCCCACGCTGTCAGTGACGTACATGAGGTGAGCTGAGTTCATTGGACATGAGCTTGTCTCATCTTTATGCCGTCACAGCGAGACAGTGAGGAGCGCAAGCATGCCTGCGCTTCTCAGTGTCCGCGGGATGACAGGCTGGATGGCAGCTTTCTGCTGCGGTCCAGCCTGTCATCTCGATGTAGCAGAGCTGAAGCTGTCGTGGGAACCATGGAAAGGTAAGGATGATGTTGCTTAATTATTTTACTTTTATTGCAGAAGACATTGGCTTCATCTGGAATGGGCGTGATGGTAAGTATGGTTTAATTTAGAACAATAAAGAATTGTGTGTTTATTTCAATTAAAGGACTTTATTCTGGGTGTTGTGTTTTTTTAAATACTTTACTAGAAATTCATGGTGGTCATGTCTAATATTGGCGTGACCCCATGAATTTCGGGCTTAGGGCCAGCTGATAATGCCAAGCTGGCCTTAACCCCTTTATTACCCAGTGAGCCACCGCACCAGGGCCCTGGATGAGTTGGGTACAGCGCCAGAAGATGGCGCTTCTATGAACGCGCCATTTTCCGGGGCGGCTGCGGACTGCAATTTGCAGCGGGTGGGGCCCAGAAAGCTTGGGCCTCCCTGCGCTGCGGATTCCAGCTCCCAGCTGCCTAGTTGTACCTGGCTGGGCACAAAAATAGGGCGAAGCCCCACGCATTTTTTTTTTAAATTATTTCATGAAATTCATGGAATAATTAAGAAAAAAGGGCTTCCCTATATTGTTGTGTCCAACCAGGTACAAATAGGCAGCTGGTGGTTGGGGGCAGCCCGTCCCTGCCTGCTGTACCTGGCTGGACACAAATATAGTGCGAAGCCCCACGTCAATTTTTTTTTAATTATTTCATGAGATCGTTGGCTTCAGCTGGAATGGGCGTGATGGTAAGTATGGTTTAATTTAGAACAATAAAGAATTGTGTCTTTATTTCAATTAAAGGACTTTATTCTGGGTGTTTGTGCTTTTTTTTTAACTTTGACTATGGGGTTAGTAATGGGGGTGTCTTATAGACGCCTCTCCATTACTAACCTGGGCTTGATGTCAGCTGGCATTATAAGCTGACATCAACCCCAACCCTATTACCCCCTGCCACCGCACCAGGGCAGCGTGGAAGAGCGAGGCTAAGTGCCAGAATTTCTGGGGCGGCTGACGGCTGGTGTTTCTAGCCTGGGAGGGGGCCAATATTCATGGCTCCCTTCCTGGGCTATTAATATCAGCCCCCAGCTGTCTGCCTAGCCTTTGCTAGCTATTAAATTAGGGGGGACCCCACGTCATTTTTTTGGGGGGGGGTCCTCCATTTTAATAGCTAGTAAAGGCTAGGTATTCAGCTGGGGGCTGATATTAGTAGCCTGGGAAGCTCCGTGGGTATTACCCCCTTCCCAGGCTTCAAACATCTGCCCCAGCTGTCTGCTTAACCTCCGCTAGAGACTAAAATTACGGGGAACCCCACGCCAATTTTTTTTAATAATAAATCCTTTATTTTAATACTAAATGACAAGTACAGTAACCAACACTGTCACTGTACTTATTATATATGTGACTGACATGTTTCTATCTATCTAATCTATGTGTGAAGCTCTATTCTGTCTGTTATAAATTGTCGGGTACAGATGCTGAATTGCCGGCCGGCTTTTTTAAAGAGACGGTGCATGAAAACACTATTATTTTTTTTAATAAATCTTTTGCAGTAAATGACAAGTACAGTAAGCAACACTGTCACAGTACTTCATATATATGTGACTGACATATTTCTATCTATCTAATCTATGTGTGATGCTCTATTCTGTCTGTTATAAATTGTCGGGTACAGATGCTGAATTGCCGGCCGGCTTTTTTAAAGAGACGGTGCATGAAAACACTATTATTTTTTTTAATAAATCTTTTGCAGTAAATGACAAGTACAGTAAGCAACACTGTCACAGTACTTCATATATATGTGACTGACATGTTTCTATCTATCTAATCTATGTGTGAAGCTCTATTCTGTCTGTTATAAATTGTCGGGTACTGCTGTTGAATTGCCGGCTGGCTTTTTTAAAGAGACGGTGCACGAAAACACTATTATATTTTTTAATAAATCCTTTACACTAAATGACAAGTACAGTAAGCAACACTGTCACTGTACTTCATATATATGTGACTGACATGTTTCTATCTATCTAATCTATGTGTGATGCTCTATTCCTTCATGTCTAAATTGTCGGGTACCGGTGTATGCCGCTGCTGAATTGCCGGCCGGCTTTTTTAAAGAAAGCGTCTTCTGAGCAGTTTGTCAGCTTTAGGACACCTTTGAAGGTGTTTTCTATGTGTTCCTATGTGTTTTTGTTTGCCTGCCATTGGTTTTAACGGTGTTCGACGGTGTTCTAAGGTGTTCGACGAACAGTTCGACGAACAGTTCCTCGAACATCCCGGTGTTCGACGAACCGAACCGAACCCGAACACTATGGGGGTGGCTCAACACTAGTTGTGACGCCTCATCCTCTCGAAAGAACCCTTTTAGTTTTGAGTTTACCCTGGGTGATGGGGGACTCGGTGTCGGGTCATGTAATGAATAGATGGGATGTAGCCATGGCCCGGACCCGACCCGTGCTCAGGGCCGTCACATGAAAAGGAAGATGTTGTGGGCTCGTCCGGGTTGAGTGGCTTATTTTAACGACTACGCCACCTATGGTGCATGGTGAAAGGTCACCAGCGCTGCTGCAGTCCGCCGAGGCCTGATGTCATGGCGGCCTAAGTTCTCACTGCTCCCCACAGGTGGAGCAAGGCCTTGGGGCAGAGGGGCAGGAATGGAGGGGAGGTCGTAGTAGAGGGGGAAGGATGCCGCGTCCCGCGGTGTGGCGCAAAAATAACAGTCTGGAGGCCATAGGGGTGAACTTCCAAGACTTTACTCACGTAGATGGCAAAGGATGGCAACTCCCTGCTCCCCGCGGAGTCCTGCGGTCACCAGGGACGGGGGTCTGACAACCTCCGAGTAAGTCCAGCATTCAGTCGCGACCTTACACCAGAGTGTTCCTGAACTACAGACCGAAACTTTTCCTGTCCGTGAGTGTGCAAATAGGCCGGGTCTCCCTCTGAGCTCCTCTCAGAACAAGGGTACGGGTGGCAGCTCCGCTCCATCCGATACCCGGTGGGATCCTCAGGGCCTAACCGGGCTTTCCCGTCCAGGACGTAGAGTAGCAAGGTCGGGTGTCGGGGGCCGGTACCCCTCTTGCAGCCGGAGTCCCTCTGAATATATCAGTTTGGTGTGGACAGGTGGCATGCACCCCTCCGTCTGCATCCTGCCTGGGATCCATTTGCTGTGGAGCCACACGCTTAGGCTCCGGACCTTCTTGATCCTGGTCCTTGGCTGGGTTGAGACATTCCTTGTCTGCAACCTACCTCTCGTCCCAAGGCCAGTGTACGAGGACTGTGTCACTTGCCGGCGCAGGCCCACAAAGGATCTGCGCTCCCGGAGGGAGGCCACATTAACACACAGTACATGACAGCACAGAGCAACCAAGACCGACAAGCCAGGTTGCACCTGGAGACCAACTAACTAGGACCAGCCAGAAGAAGAACAGCCGAAGAACCAAGATCAAAGATGGCATTTAATTAAATATGAAATCTAAAGTGTAACTAACTTGTAAGTCCTCCACCCTCACCCACTAACTGGTTCCTACCACATTGTGTTCCCCAGTCTCCCTGTAACCAGGGGAGCAGCACCTAGTGCATACTAGCTCCCTCTGGTGGAGAAGTGTAGTGTTGGATGCAAAAGGTTAGGTCACGGCTATAACATTGGCCTTACCTCAGAGGAGGAACACCACACTCCATTGAAGAAGTGCAGCATCCCTGTGGCGGTCGAACCCTCTGGGGCGCCACAATAGCACAATCTATGGCTATCATTTTGGGGATCTGTGACTGGCACTCATGGGGGCTATATGGTTGACATTCAGGTAAGCTCTGTGTTTAGCATCCAGCAGATACCTGTGTAACTGACATGCATAGGAGCATTGTCGTTGGCAATGTTGTGAGGACACGGCAACTTTCACTTTAATGAAGGCACTGTGCTTGGTACTACAGCGAGGACAGTCTCGTAACTATTGTGGGAACTCTGTGAGTGGCACTGTTTTGAAAGTACAATGGCTTTCTAATGTTGTTATGAGGGCACTGCAGTTGGCACTGCTATAAGGTCACTTTCATTGTAAATGGTGTGAGGGCACAGTGGTTGGCACTATTATAAGGGCACTATGTTTGTAAGTTTTGTGATACACTGTGGTTGGCACTGATCTAATGGCACTGTGGTTGTAACTGTTAGGAGGACACTGTGGTTAGCACTGATAATAGGGCACTGCAGTTATTGGCACCATTGTTAGAGATTGCCATGGTAGTAATTGTGGTGGTGACACTATGGTTGACTTTACTGCAAGAGAACTATATTTGTAACTATTGTGGGAACACTGTTGTGAGAGTGCTGTCAGTGTTTTGAAGGTCCATTGGTTGTAACTAGGGATGAGTGGGCCCATGAAAGTTAAAATTCTGGAACCTGACCTGAACTTTAGTCCAAAGTTTGGTTCGGGTACAAGAACTGTACCCGAACTTGAACCAGAACCCGAACCCCATTGAAAACAGTGGAGACCCAAACTTTTGATCTGGAAAAAAAATATCTCTTTCTCTCTCTCTCTTTCTCTCTCTCTTTCTCTCTGTGCAACGGACTTTCCCAGGAACTCCGAGAGAAGTCCGTGTTCTGCGTTTAACACCGGACACTAACTGTCCGGTACAAACCTTCAACTTTTAAGTTTGAATTCACTCATCTGTAGTTGTAACTTTTGTGAGGGTGTAGGGTGCGCAAGGTGGTAGTCATTGGCGAGGGGCTGTTATTCTCCCACACAGTAATTATTGTGCCATCTGTCGTGTGGTTTGTGTAAACTAGATAACACTCACTGATTGTCCAGAGGACAGCGCTTCCTCCTCGACTCCGGATCCAGAAACAGCTGCACAGTCGCCAGCAGACACCTTGTCCTTTCTAAACAGTTCAACTTTACTCAGCAGATCAAGTTCATTTTTAATCACAGATACAGCACAATACGTCAAAGTGGTAATGGTTTCTTCAGCCTGTGCTATCCCTTTCTGTGCTGCCACATTTGGCCCCTGGGATGTTCCGCCTGGCTCCGCAACTCCTTAGAATCCCGACCCAATTTCCTTTCCCGTCCAGCTTCCCCATAAGAGAAGGGAGTAAGGTAAACTCCGTAATACCTAATTCGGGCTGTAGGACATCCCGGGATGAACCATAGAAATTTGTCGCCTCCATTTTCATGCTGCTCTCATGCTGTCCGTATCTCACATGCTCTTCAGCTATTTGGTCCTGAACTTCTGCTGCAAACAATCTTATCTGAACTAATCAACACTGCCACTATCTCTGTATTTCTCCCTACAACCAGAAAATGCTTCCCCTTATAACTACCCTTGCCCCTCCCAAACTGGGGCTGCTCCTATCTATAGTAAGTGACACATCTTGGATGTATTTTCATCTGCAAGCTATGAAAAAAGAGAATTTCTAAAGAGCCATCTGATGGAAATTGCTGTGTATTATATATATATATATATATATATATATAATATATATATATATATATATATATATATATATACTACTCAAAAAATAAAGGGAACACTTAAACAACAGAATATAACTCCAAGTAAATCAAACTTCTGTGAAATCAAACTGTCCACTTAGGAAGCAACACTGATTGACAATCAATTTCACATGCTGTTGTGCAAATGGAATAGACAATAGATTTAAATTATTGGCAATGATCAAGACACACTCAATAAAGGAGTGTTTCTGCAGGTGGAGACCACAGACCACATCTCAGTACCAATGCTTTCTGGCTGATGTTTTGGTCACTTTTGAATGTTGGTTGTGCTTTCACACTCGTGGTAGCATGAGACCGACAACCCACAAAAGTTGCTCAGGTAGTGCAGCTCATCCAGGATGGCACATCAATGCGAGCTGTGGCAAGAAATTTTGCTGTGTCTGTCAACGTAGGGTCCAGAGACTGGCGGCTCTACCAGGAGACAGGCCAGTACACCAGGAGACATGGAGGAGGCCGTAGGAGGGCAACAACCCAGCAGCAGGACCGCTACCTCTGCCTTTGTGCAAGGAGGAACAGGAGGAGCACTGCCAGAGCCCTGCAAAATGACCTCCAGCAGGCCACAAATGTGCATGTGTCTGCACAAATGATTAGAAACCGACTCCATGAGGGTGGCATGAGGGCCCAACGTCCACAGATGAGGGTTGTGCTCATAGCCCAACACCGTGTAGGACGCTTCGCATTTGCCACAGAACAGCAGGATTGGTAAAGTAGCCACTGGCGCCCTGTGCTCTTCACAGATGAAAGCAGGTTCACACTGAGCACATGTGACAGACATGACAGAGCCTGGAGATGGCATGGAGAGCGATCTGCTGCCGGCAACATCCTTCAGCATGACCGGTTTGGCAGTGGGTCAGTACTGGTGCGGGGTGGAATTTCTTTGGAGGGCCTCACAGCCCTCCATGTGCTCGCCAGAGGTAGCCTAACTGCCATTAGGTACCGAGATGAGATCCTCAGACCCCTTGTGAGACCATATGCTGGTGCGGTTGGCCCTGGGTTCCTCCTAATGCAGGACAATGCCAGACCTCATGTGGCTGGAGTGTGTCAGCAGTTCCTGCAAGATGAAGGCATTGAAGCTATGGACTGGCCCACCCGTTCCCCAGACCTGAATCCAATTGAGCACATCTGGGACATCATGTCTTGCTCCATCCACCAATGTCACGTTGCACCGCAGACTGTCCAGGAGTTGGCGGATGCTTTAGTCCAGGTCTGGGAGGAGATCCCACAGGAGACCATCCACAACCTCATCAGGAGCATGCCCAGGCGTTGTAGAGAGGTCATACAAGCACGTGGAGGCCACACACAATACTGAGCGTCATTTTCACTTGTTTTAAGGACATTACATCAATGTTGGATCAGCCTGTAGTATGTTTTTCCACTTTCATTTTGGGGGTGACTCCAAATCCAGGCCTCCATTGGTTAATAAATTTGATTTCCATAGATGATTTTTGTGTGGTTTTGCTGTCAGCACATTCAAATTTGTACAGAACAAAGTTTTCAATGAGAATATTTCATTCATTCAGATCCAGGATGTGTTATTTGAGTGTTCCCTTTAATTTTTGAGCAGTGTATATACTGTATATATACACTGTACATATATATATATATATATATATATATATATATATATATATACATACATATATACAGTGGTGAGAACATGAGAACGTGGTGAGAACGTGTTTGCCCCCTTCCTGATTTCTTATTCTTTTTCATGCTTGTCACACTTAAATGTTTCAGATAACAAAAGAAATTTAAATATTAGACAAAGATAACAC
The DNA here is from genome assembly GCF_046119375.1 of Phyllobates terribilis. Taxonomy (NCBI): domain Eukaryota; kingdom Metazoa; phylum Chordata; class Amphibia; order Anura; family Dendrobatidae; genus Phyllobates; species Phyllobates terribilis. Next base: position 236,508,825 of record NW_027362772.1, read on the forward strand.
AAGTAAACACAAAATGCAGTTTTTATATGAAAGGTCTTAATTATTAAGGAAAAAATAAATCCAAACCTACAGGGCCCTGTGTGAAAAAGTGATTGCCCCCTCCCCCCTTAAAACATAAATTAACAGTGGTTTATCACATCTTTGGGAAGTTGAGTTCAATTTCCCGAGCCACACACGTGCATGATTACTGCCAAACTTGTTCTTAATCAAGAAATCACTTAAATTGGATGTGCCTGACAAAGTGAAGTAGACCAAAAGATCCTCAAAAACTAAAGATCTTGCTGCAATCTAAAGAAATTCAAGAACATATGAGAAACAAAGTAATTGAGATCTATGAGTCTGGAAAAGGTTATAAAGCGGTTTCTAAAGCTTTGGGACTCCAGCGAACCACAGTGAGAGCCATTATCCACAAATGGTGAAAACATGGAACAGTGGTAAACCTTACAAGGAGTGGCCGGCCGACAAAAATTGTGCCCAGAGCACAGCGATGACTCATCTAAGAAGGTCACAAAAGACCCCACAACAATATGCAAAGAACTGCAGGCCTCACTTGCCTCAGTCAAGGTCAGTGTTCATGACTCCACCATAAGAAAGAGACTGGGCAAAAATGGCATGCATGGCAGAGTTCCAAGACGAAAACCACTGCTGAGCAAAAAGAACATAAAGGATCGTCTCAGTTTTGCCAAAAAAACATCTTGATGATTGCCAAGACTTTTGGGAGAATACTCTAATATTTACATTTGTTTTGTGATCTGAAACATTTAAGTGTGACAAACATGCAAAAGAATAAGAGGTTTTTGCTTTTTAGTGCAGAATATATTGGAATAAAAGATGCACAGTTGCATGAAATTATCGTTCAGGTTTATGAAATGTTTTTTCAACTTTAGAAGAACTGTTTCTAATAATTACAGCAATTATGGCCACTTAAGTTCTATAGTGACACATCTGCAATGAAATAAAAGTAAAAGCAATCAAAACCATTAGCCAGAAAGGCAGTAGTTAATGACTTTTATTAAGAAAAATAATCATTTTCCCAATGATACTGTTGCAGCTCAGAGAACTGTTGATAATACTATATGAACGTCAAGAAAAATATTTCAAGTATCAGGTTAATGCAGAAAATTCATGAATTTTATTTTTTTTTAACTCAAAATGAAAAGCTTTTCTATCAATTACAGATTGTTCTTGACTTGTTATAGTACAACATGTTCTCATCTCACTAATGAACATTTTCTTAAAGTGAAACTATATGACTTGATTGGAATGTCAGTATTTAAAATAACTACTTCCCAGGAGGAATGCCAAAGTGGCTACTGCCCCAACGTTTTTGGGACTGATGAGTATCCAAAGGTCATATTGTCATGGCAGATCCTCATTGTTTTGGGATTTTGGTAATTAATATTCTTGGTAACTTACAACAATCCCCCGTACTGGGACTGAAAAGGGACTATACATTTCTCATGCATTGTCACCTACCTCATGTTCTTAATTTGCCTCTTCTGATCTTATAGGATAAGATTCTTTCCTTTTGCATCCATGATGGTCTTGGAGAGTCATGGAAAGTGCATTAGTAAGCCTAAACCGGGCCTCCCCTGCCTTCCCACAGCAAAGGTTTACCCTTACCACTTTACTCCATATGCAACAAAGGAGAGGAGGAGGAATTTGAAATAGGAAGCATGAATCAAGCCGGCACTGTACGTGGTCACCTGGCAGCTCCAAAATGACTACCACAAACAGACTTGGCAGAAGTTACTCCATTTCCCAGAACCCAGGGGTGCCCTGGCCTTCACCCTTTAACCCCTGTACATGGTCTGGACTTAAAGAGGTGTCCATGGGGTAGGGCCATAGTCAGCTTCTGTTCGGTGGTGCAAGCTGGCAAGAAGGATAGTCAGGTAGCAGGATCAGATCCAGAAGGCACGGAAATCATCTGACAGGAGAAAAGTCAATAAACTAGCTGAGGTCAAGGAACAAAATAAATTAGGATGAAACAACAGATGCACAGGTAAAGCCAGGTAGCAAAAACATTGACTGGCAGGGGGAACTGACTCTCAGGGGTTTATATAGTGAACAGCCCCACCCAGTGCTGACAACAGGAAGATACCCAAATAGGATTAACCCCATAGCTTTTGGACTGGCAGAGCCACAAGTCTCAGGAATAAAATAGGATTGATACTGTCAAGCATCACCTGCAACAAAGGCGCGGCAAAGCAGAAACTGGAACATGTGTTACACAATGGAACTGAGCATAGGAGTAGTGTTGAGCCACCCCCGTAGTGTTCGAGTTCGGTTCGGTTCGTCGAACACCCGTGTGTTCGCCGAACTGTTCGTCGAACTGTTGGTCGAACACCTTCGAACACCGTTAAAACCAATGGCAGGCAAACAAAAACACATAGAAACACATAGAAAACACCTTCAAAGGTGTCCAAAAGCTGACAAACTGCTCAGAAGACACAACTAACACATGGAAAAGTGACAAGTACATATAGTCATGCGAAAAGAAAAGAGGTGGAGGAGTAAAAGGAGGGGGAGACACAGATATAGGCATGTCATGCCCTTCTAAAATCCAAAAAGTGAGAAGCCGAGACGGCCAGTCCGCTCCTGCCCGTGCCACCTCCGTGTCGCCGGGTTTGTGCCAGAGCCGCGGTGAACCCTGACGGCCAGCCCCCCTCTCCCAATACTGGTGCCTGTCCGCTGGTGGGTCGAGAGAGCCCCCCTGTGGTGGAGGCAGCTCTAAGCTTTTTAATTTAAATTGTCCCTCTAATTTAAATGAATACACTTTAAATCCATTTACAAGGATCTATTGGAGGGCAAGTCTCATGCCAGCAGCCGCGTAATTCCAGCTCCAGTAGCGTCCACTAAAGCTGCTGCAGTTAAAAAGCTTTTATAAGGATCGAGCTCGGCTGTCCACCGCAAGGCATCCTAGTGCCAGTCCCAGCCCCTATGCCTTGGGGTGCCTCCTGATGCTCTTCACTAAGTATCCCGTGGTCCCGAAGCATTTCCTTTGAAAAAATTAAGTGTCCAAACTACAGGTGGTGTAGCTTGCTTAACAGCCGGGATAATCCGCTGACTAGCAGACACTGCTACTAGGCACAAAGTATTTCCTGGGCTAGATGCAGTTAAAAATTTGTAAGTAGATACTCTCGTTGGATGCTGAGAAAGCATTCCATAGAGTCTCCTGGCACGCCATATATGATTCTCTTAAAAAGCTTGGGGTAGGGGTCTAGGGGACCCTTTTATAGCCAAAATCACGGCCCTGTATCACAATACGTCACCTAGGCTGAAGATAAATGGAACTGTAGCACCGAGGGCTCGGTTGCTACAGACGTATTGCACCTCACCCAGAGGTGTGATATCTCACTCTCAGATAAGGATGGAGTGTGGATCAGGACCCGACACCTGCATGCATTACATCACATTGCCGTGGGGCAGGGCGACCAATATGCCCCTGAGATGGGCACGACAGTCCCTGTCCCTGGCTGGAGTGGGGGGAGGGAACACTGAGGAAGGGGAACCCTGCAGTGCAGGAGCAGGGAGGAAGCAGTTGATGGGTGCATTGAGAAGAGAGTATAAAAGGTGGGCACCATCTTAGTTCAGTGCAGAGAAGTCTGAGCAGAAGTGGCAGGGAGCAGGGGCTCTGCATGAGCTCTGCTCCGGAGGCGGGCCTAGTAACCGAGGCCCAGGCCTGCAAGAGGGAGAAGGAAGGAAGAGGAGCGGAGAAGGCTCCAGGAACGAGGAATGAAGGGATCCCAGGGGTGCGGACGGGCGAGTCGCCACCGCACGCCCGAATCCACCTGCGTGGAGGGGTCAGGCCAAAGGGGGAGACCGGTCCCCGAACTAGTGGAGGCAGGAAACGACCCTCAGCTAGAAACCGGAGGCTCTGACATTTTATGTGGCGCAGCCCCTTGCTCCACCCGCTAGGAAGGCACCACATAGGGTCAGGGAAACTGGCGCCAAGTTTACCAAGAGGAGGCCCGAGGCAGCCGGACAGAAGTGTTGGTAAGAAAGGCCAGACAAAGGACACACAAAGGGGGTCCTGTGAAGCGCTCCAAAGTTATCTGGGAGTTGTCTGAGCCCCTCACCTGGTGAGCACCGTACGACGTGGGCAGCCGTTACCTGCAGACGTGGTCTGGATAATAAGAACTGTGAGTAAAGGCCCTGAACTGCATCACTGACTCCGTGTCGTTACTGCTGCTGCCCTGCACCATCACCCCCATCCTCCGCATACACTGCCCTGAGGCTATACTCCTCCCGTGGGGAGTTATGCTACGCTCTGCTGCACCCACAACACCAGCCTTAGCGGTCTGCCCTGTAGCGGCGGTTCACTCTGACCGCAATCCACGGGTGGCGTAGTCAGACATTTAAACATCAAAACCACATAAATAGTTCCGCCACTGGTTTGACCGCCCTGAGCCACGGAACCGGATCGCCGCCACGAAGACTACAACCACCAGCATCCACCAAAAAGGGTCCGGCTCCGGGTGTCCCAAGGCCCAGGGGGTGCGTCAGAACATTTTCATCACCTTTCACAATCACCAATGGGACAAGGCAGGGATGTCCTCTGTCCCCTCTCTTATACATCCTAGTGACGGAGCACCTGCTCTCATCAATTCGCCATAACCCCAATATTAGGTGGATTGAGGTGGGAGGCACCGAGTACAAGTGCTCTCTATTTGCTGATGATGTCCTAGTATATATCACTCAATCACATATATCCATCCCTGCTGTTATGGCTGAAATAGATCACTTTGTTACATGGTAAAATTTTAAAATCAATGCAGCGAAGTCTGAGGCCCTCGATGTCTCCCTCCCTAAATCCATATAGGATTCCATCCAGTCCAACTTTCCCTTTGCCTGGCCCTCACAGGGTATCAAATACTTAGGAATTCCTATTCATAGAGACCTCTCCCATCTATGTTATCTTAATTTTGGGCCCTTTATTGAACAATTCCATACAGACCACGGTTGGCAAGTTAGAACTGTAAGATTCACTACGTGAACCACTGGTGTTTTGTGGAAAAGCACATGTACACCGCGTTCCAAATTATTATGCAAAAAGTGTTTAGGAGTGATAAGGGAAGAATTTGTTTGTTTGTCAGTTAAACTCATTGATGGTGATGTGTGTCAGGGCTCTTTATATCACTGTAAGCAATTGCAGACACCTGTGCTAATTAGTTTGGCAGGTGTGTCCAATGAAAGGCAAGACTACTTAAGAAGGCTCTCTCACATTATTAAGCAGCCTACATTTTCTGCCAAAATGGGAAAGAAAAAGGATGTGTCGGCTGCTGAGAAGCAACAAATTGTGGAGTGTTTAGGTCAAGGCATGACTACAATCAACATTGTGCGATGATCAGGATGAAGTGTCTTGGCAATCAAGAAGTATGTAGCTGATTCACAGTACACACGTGTGCGTGCTGATAAGGGCAAATTGAGGACTCTTTCCTACAGGCAATTACGTCAGGTTGAAACAGCAGCGGCAAAAAAGCCTTGTCATAGCAGCAGACAAGTTTTTGAAGCTGCTTGTGCCTCCAACGTCCCCCGAACAACAAGATGCAGGGTCCTTCAGAGGTTTGCAGCTGTGCATATGCCATCCTGTCGACCTCCTCTATCCACTTCACACAAGCAGAAACGGCTCCAGTGGGCCAAACATTACATGAAGACTGATTTCAAAACTGTTTTGTTCACGGATGAGTGCCGTGCAGCGCTCGATGGTCCAGATGAATGGAGTGGAGGATGGCTGGTTGATGGACACCCCACGCAAACACGGCTACAGCGCCAACAAGGAGGAGGTGGAGTAATGTTTTGGGCTGGAATCATGGGGAGAGAGATTGTCGGCCCCTTTAGGATCCCTGAAGGCGCTAAAGATGAACTCCATAATGTATGTGGATTTTCTCAAACAGCACTTCCTGCCATGGTTCAAGAAGAAGAACCGTGTATTTCACAGCAAGATCATTTTTCTGCATGATAATGCACCATCTCATGCTGCACATAAAACATCTGCATCTCTGGCTGATATGGGCATAAAAGGGGACAAACTTATGGTGTGACCCCCATGCTCCCCTGACCTCTACCCCATTCAGAACCTTTGGAGCATCATTAAAAGGAGTGTCTATGATGGCGGGAGGCAGTTCACATCTAAGCAACAGCTCTGGGAGGGTATTCTGTCCTCATGCAAAACAATTGAAGCAGAAACCATCCAAAACCTGACAAATTCAATGGACGAGAGAGTTCAGAAGCTCCTTTCGAACAAGGGGTCCTATGTGAAAATGTAACATCACCTAGAATAAAGTTTTGAGTTGAAAACTGTTTGATTTCAGTTTCTAACAACCTGCTAATGCTTATAATTTCAAAAATGACCATTTTTTTGGTCTTTATTAAAATGAAAAGGTTGATCGAAAAGTTTGGGGGATCTAAGAGTGTGGCAACCCAGTAGTCATGATTACTTCGAATTCTGACAATATGAGGGTCATGCTGCAGGTAGTGCAGCAAGAAGTCACTTATGTGTCTTGCGCATCTCGGAGCCCAAAAATTATTTTCCGGGCTAGATGCAGCTAAAAATTATTTTTAATTTTAAATCTGGTGAAGCTTATTATAGATGGCCTAATAGGATCAGTGCTGCACACTGCTACAAAGCCCAAATTATTTTCCAGTCAAGATACAGATAAACATGATTAGTAATTTGAAAGCTTAAAACGGTTGGTAGGGTGATTTTAACCAATCATCAAGCTTTTACTCTCCCCAGGATGACACAGGGGTAGAAAAGTCGTTTCGGATCCATGATTTGTTCATCTTTATGAACGTGAGTCTGTCTACATTATCAGTGGAGAGCCGCGTGCGCTTATCTGTCAGCACACCACCAGCAGCGCTGAACACACGTTCAGACAGAACGCTGGCTGCGGGGCATGACAAGATCTCCAAGGCGTAAGTGGCTAGCTCCGGCCATTTATCCAGATTGGAAGCCCAAAAAGAGCAAGGGTCCAGTGACACAGTCGTGGCTTCAATGTTTACTTGGAGATACTCCTGTACCATCGTCTCTAGGCGTTGACTATGTGTCAGACTTCTTGTCTCCTGTGGCCTTGCAAAGGATGGGCTAAAAAAGTGGTGAAATGATTCCGCAAAATTGATGTTACCAGCAGATACTGTGGTTCTGTTACGGTTTGAGTGCTGAACACTTGACGGTCCCACGGTTGGCAAGTTGGAACTGTGAGATTCACTACGTGCACCACTGGTATTTTGTGGAAAAGCACATGTAAGATTCTGCAACAGTCTCTGCTGATACTCCTGCATGCGTGCATCCCTTTCTATGGCAGGAATAATTTCTGCAAATTTACTTTTGTACCGGGGATCTAACAGTGTGGCAACCCAGTAGTCAGGATTATTTCTAATTCTCACAATTCGAGGGTCATGTTGCAGGTAGTGCAGCAAGAAGGCACTCATGTGTGTTGCGCATCCAGGAGCACCAAGTCCCTGTTGTGTTGGTGGCGAGGTAGCAATCATGCTTCCTTCCTCTGTCCTCTCCCCCCAACCTCGCACAACAGAAATGTGATCAAGGTCTCCCTCATCTGATGAGTCTTCCATCAGTTCGTCCTCCACTTCTTCCTGGGCTCCTGCACCTTCCTCACTAGTTTGGCTGCTACCATGCGCCCTGGTAAAATCATCTCCCCCACCCTCACATGCCTGCCGCCTTGGTGCTGCCGACCGTCTGGACCTTGCAGATGTTAGCCCTTCCGCATACAACTCCTCCTCCTCTACTTCCTCCACCTCCTCTTGTGCCACCACCTGACTCCGAATTCTGTTTAACATGTGCTCCAGCATGTAAATCACCGGAATAGTCATGCTGATAATGGCATCGTCAGCACTAAACATCTTCGTCGCCATTTCAAAACTGTGCAGAAGGGTGCATAGGTCCCTGATCTGAGACCACTCCTCCAGCGTGATTTGCCCCACCTCTGAATCTCGTTGGCCCAGGCTATACGTCAGAACGTATTGCACCAGGGCTTGTCGGTGCTGCCACAGTCGCTGCAACATGTGCAGAGTTGAATTCCACCGGGTAGGCACATCGCATTTTAGCCGGTGAAGTGGCAGGCCCAACGACTTCTGTAGAGATGTAAGTCGCTGAGCTGCGGGATGCGAACGGCGGAAGTGAGCACACAGCGACCGTGCCCTCTGCAGAAGGCCATCTAGTCTGGGATAGTGGGCTAAAAATTGCTGGACAACCAGGTTCAACACGTGAGCCATACAAGGCACGTGTGTGACATTGCCCCGGCGAAGGGCCGCACCCAGGTTTGCAGCATTGTCGCACACGGCCTTCCCTGGTTTCAGGTCCAGTGGAGACAACCATTCATGAAATTGGTTCTCCAGAGCTGACCACAACTCCTCAGCTGTGTGACTCACATTTCCCAGACATTTCAATGTAAAAACCGCCTGATGACGTTGAGCCCTACTGCCAGCATAGTAAGGAGGTGTGCAGGATCCCTTCTGCGCAGTTAGAAAGCTTGTGGCATGACCAGACAGGCTTTGGGTGCAGGTGGAAGACCGAGAGGAGGTTGAGGAGGCAGAAGCAGTGGAGGAAAAATGACATAAAGAGGATTGACGCACAACTCGTGGGGACGGCAAGACTTGGACAGCAGCCCCTTGTCCTGCTGTCACCATAGTTACCCAGTGCCCAGTCAGCGACATGTAACGCCCCTGTCCATGCCTACTCGTCCAAGTGTCTGTGGTGAAATGCACCCTGTCACACACAGAGTTTCTCAAAGAAGCGGTGATGTTGTGTGCGACATGCTGGTGGAGCGCAGGCACACCTTTCTTTGAGAAGTAGTGCCGACTGGGCATCTGGTACTGGGGCACTGCGACGGACATAAGGTCTCGAAAATCCTCTGTGTCCACCAGGCGGAAAGGCAGCATTTCTGTAGCCAAGAGCTTGCAGATGGTGAAATTCAACCTCTTAGCTTTCTCATGGCTAGGAGGAAATGGTCTTTTACTTGTCCACATCTGAGGGACCGAGGGCTGGCTATTGTGGTTAGACGGGGTTGATAAGGGTGTCCCCGGCAAACTGACGGTCTGTGAGGAAGATGCAGGCGGACATGTTAGGTTGCCTTGATCCAAAGGTGGTGCTATCGATGTCGGACAGCGCTCAAGACCAGCTGGTGTTACCACCTCCAAAGAAAATGATGACCTGCCAATCACGCTGGCTGTTGCGGGTAAAGAGGTGGCAGGTCTGCGCCCCAAAACAGGTGTGACTGCTGTCCCCCCAGTCACAGAGGATGAAGAGGCCGCGGATGCACAAGATATGGCAGACGGTGGTTGGCCCGGCCGGCTAGACCGCATTGTAGCACACTGAGCTTCCCACTGCAACTTATGCTTCATGTCCATGTGCCGGTTCATGCATGAAGTACTCAAACTATGTATTTTTTGGCCTCTACTTAGCTTTTGCTGACAAATGTTACAGATAACACGAGTTGGGTCATCTTTATCGATCTGAAAAAATGCCCAGGCTATGCAAGGCTTAGCACCCATGCGACCTGAAGAGCCACCACGACTTGTGGTGACAGGCAGAGTTGTGTTTGAGGATGCAGTTGTTGACGTGCTTCCAGTACTACGTCTCTGTCCAGGAAGGCGCAACCTGATCTCGTCGTCACTAGCATCTTCCTCCACCTCCTCTGCTGACCTCATCTCTTGGCTGACTGTGGGTTGACAGTAAGTGGGATCTCCGACCTCATCATCATCACCCTGTGCGTTATCACACCCGTCGTCCTCAGAGCCAACCTGTTCCTGCCCTGACAAAAAACTAAAGTTGTCGCTCCAATCAGGTATTTGAGTCTTATCATCGTCTTCCTAATTGTCTCCACCAACAGGAGTTACAGTTTGGGAATGAGGGTCTACATTATGGTCAGAACCTTCTGCGTCTGGTCCTGGATCCGACTCATAAAGATTCTGGGCATCAGTGCAGATCATTTCCTCGTCTGGATTCACAGAAGCGCTGGAGTCGACCTCTGATTCCCAGGCTATAGTATGAGTAAACAGCTCTGCAGACTCAACCATCTGTTCTACCTCATACTCAGACGGGCAGCTGGAGATTTGGGAGCTGTGAGGAAGCAAGTGCGATTTGGGTGACACCTTTGAGGACTGGAGTATTTGTGATGTTGAAGTTGATGTGGAGGAGAGCCCACTTAAAGAAGCACTTGATATCCGTTGAAGCACCTGCTGTTTTTGTGCCTCATCTGGAATTTGTAGCGATTGGCGTGGCCGTAAGAAAGGGATCTTATCACATTGTCCGCTAAAAGAAGTAGACATTTTAGTTTGGCTGGAAGATGGTCTTTCTTCTGCACCTACCCCACGGACACAACCTTTTTTCCCCTTCCCAACACGCCTATTCCCCTTTCCACCAGCAGCAGGCCTTTTTCCACTCATTTTGGTGGTTAACTAATTCACAACTCTGGAGTTGTTTGCACAAAAAAACAATGGATGGTAACCGAGCAGAGCTGAGTGGCCAAACTGTGGTATTAGGCCAAAACTATTGGCTGGGTTAGATGCAGAAAAAAATTATTTTTAATTTGCAACCTGATGGAGGTCAGTATAGATGGACTAATAGACCAAGTCCCACACACCGCTAGAAGCCCAAATATTTTTTCAGAGCTAGATGCAGAAATTTTTTTTATTCAATTTGCAACCTGATGGAGGTCAGTATAGATGGACTAATAGACCAAGTCCCACACACTGCTAGAAGCCCAAATATTTTTTCAGAGCTAGATGCAGAAAAAAATTATTTTTAATTTGCAACCTGATGGAGGTCAGTATAGATGGACTAATAGAACAAGTCCCACACGCTGCTAGAAGCCCAAATATTTTTTCAGAGATAAATGAAGAAAAAAATTATTTTTAATTTGCAACCTGATGGAGGTCAGTATAGATGGACTAATAGACCAAGTCCCACACACTGCTAGAAGCCCAAATATTTTTTCAGAGCTAGATGCAGAAAAAAATTATTTTTAATTTGCAACCTGATGGAGGTCAGTATAGATGGACTAATAGACCAAGTCCCACACACCGCTAGAAGCCCAAATATTTTTTCAGAGCTAGATGCAGAAAAAAATTATATTCAATTTGCAACCTGCTGGAGGTCAGTATAGAAGGACTAATAGAACAAGTCCCACACACTGCTAGAAGCCCAAATATTTTTTCAGAGATAAATGAAGAAAAAAATTATTTTTAATTTGCAACCTGATGGAGGTCAGTATAGATGGACTAATAGACCAAGTCCCACACACTGCTAGAAGCCCAAATATTTTTTCAGAGCTAGATGCAGAAAAAAATTATTTTTAATTTGCAACCTGATGGAGGTCAGTATAGATGGACTAATAGACCAAGTCCCACACACCGCTAGAAGCCCAAATATTTTTTCAGAGCTAGATGCAGAAAAAAATTATATTCAATTTGCAACCTGCTGGAGGTCAGTATAGAAGGACTAATAGAACAAGTCCCACACACTGCTAGAAGCCCAAATATTTTTTCAGAGCTAAATGAAGAAAAAAATTATTTTTAATTTGCAACCTGATGGAGGTCAGTATAGATGGACTAATAGACCAAGTCCCACACACTGCTAGAAGCCCAAATATTTTTTCAGAGCTAGATGCAGAAAAAAATTATTTTTAATTTGCAACCTGATGGAGGTCAGTATAGATGGACTAATAGACCAAGTCCCACACACCGCTAAAAGCCCAAATATTTTTTCAGAGCTAGATGCAGAAAATTTTTTTATTCAATTTGCAACCTGATGGAGGTCAGTATAGATGGACTAATAGACCAAGTCCCACACACTGCTAGAAGCCCAAATATTTTTTCAGAGCTAGATGCAGAAAAAAATTATTTTTAATTTGCAACCTGATGGAGGTCAGTATAGATGGACTAATAGACCAAGTCCCACACACTGCTAGAAGCCCAAATATTTTTTCAGAGCTAGATGCAGAAAAAAAATATTTTTAATTTGCAACCTGATGGAGGTCAGTATAGATGGACTAATAGAACAAGTCCCACACGCTGCTAGAAGCCCAAATATTTTTTCAGAGATAAATGAAGAAAAAAATTATTTTTAATTTGCAACCTGATGGAGGTCAGTATAGATGGACTAATAGACCAAGTCCCACACACTGTTAGAAGCCCAAATATTTTTTCAGAGCTAGATGCAGAAAAAAATTATTTTTAATTTGCAATCTGATGGAGGTCAGTATAGATGGACTAATAGACCAAGTCCCACACACTGCTAGAAGCCCAAATATTTTTTCAGAGCTAGATGCAGAAAAAAATTATATTCAATTTGCAACCTGCTGGAGGTCAGTATAGAAGGACTAATAGAACAAGTCCCACACACTGCTAGAAGCCCAAATATTTTTTCAGAGCTAAATGAAGAAAAAAATTATTTTTAATTTGCAACCTGATGGAGGTCAGTATAGATGGACTAATAGACCAAGTCCCACACACTGCTAGAAGCCCAAATATTTTTTCAGAGCTAGATGCAGAAAAAAATTATATTCAGTTTGCAACCTGATGGAGGTCAGTATAGATGGACTAATAGAATGATGCTATGCCCAAAAGATTTTACTTCACTAGGTGCAGTAAAAAAATAAGTATTCTATACACAGGTGGTATATCTTGCAACACAGATAGGCTACTCCACTGACTAACACACTCTGCAATAGGCCAAAAAGGATTAGCTTTGCTAGATTCAGCCAAATGCTGTGAAAAAAACTTGCACAGCACTGGCACAGACCTGCCTGGCAAAAACTGATAGGAACTGATGTAACCTAGTCCTGAAAAGGACTCCAATTACAATTAGTCTTTACTCCCACAATCTATCTATTTAAGAGCACAGACCTGCCTGATAAAAGTCGTAGGAAATGCTGTAACCTAGTCCTTAAAAGGACTGCAATCACAACTATTCCCTACTCCCAAGCTATCTGTATATTTGTGCGAAAATTGGCTTGAAATTAACAAGGTATAGCGCACACAGCAACAGCGGTGCCGTCTAACACGCAGCTGCAGCAGTGAGAAAATGGTGGCGACGGGGAAAATGGCTTGGTCTTATAGGGCAAGGACATGTGACATACACTGCCAATGACACATACCCTTGCTTGTGTGAAAAAAAGCACTTCGCTCCGTGTGTGCGCTGCTGATAGGCTGACAGATTGCACCTCCCCACTGCAAATGCGGGAAAGAGAAAAAAAAATGGAGATCTTCATTGTTCCTGCAGAGATCCATCCCCTGCCCCTCCCCCCGCCCCGCTGTACACTCAAACTGCGTATTAACATTAATTTTCATCATTACTGAGAAAAAATCCAGTTATGATTTTGGTGCACGAACAGTTATCGAACATAACCTCGAACAGCCGAATTTTTCTCAAATTGTTCGTGTTCGCCGATCGGCTCGAACACCGCCCAAAACAGCTCGAATTTGAGATTGGCGAACAGTTCGAGTAGAACAACGCTCATCTCTACATAGGAGTCAGTAGGAAGCTAATGGAGGGTACAGAGTGACAAGTGAAATGTGTCACTTTTCAGTCTAGGTATAGGGTTGCTTTAAGTGAAACCAAAGTAGAAAAATCATTTTGGAGTTGTTGTAGTCACCGTCTTATGTGCCCAGCTTTACCTATCCAGAATTTAGTTGATGACTCCTTTTTCTCTCAATAAAAATTCAACACAATATCATGACATGTTAGCAAAACCCTTTGCTAGGTGCAAACCACATCACAACCACTGGGTGGCCAGATATAGACACAAATAGCATAAATACCTCCCAAGTAATGATGACCGAATGCACTCGCCACTACTCTGTACTCGCCCGAGCATCATGGTGCTCGGCGCTCGCCGAGTAATTCTGGGGTTGCTCGGCGGGAACTCGGGTCCCCTCCCTGCATGTTTGGCGCTCTTTAGAGAGCCAATGAACATGCAGGGATTGCCTGACATGCACTCTAATGCCGCAGCCATGTTGGTTGTGGGCATTACAGTGATTGGCTGGCCGCACAGCGTCATCAGGTCTATATTAGACCTGGCGCCGCCATGCTCGTCACAGTCACTCCGGATCAGACAGTGTAGGGAGAGCTGCTGCTGTGTCAGGAGAGATTTAATCGTGTATTAGGTAGTGTAGGGAGAAAAAACGTACATTACACATATCCATCTTAACAAACAGTCCTTTTGAGGACTAACTAATCCATCGGCAGAGATATCAGGCAGGCAGTGTATATAGGCAGGCAGGCAGGGTATATAGCAGACTGCAGTGCACATAGCACAAGAGGCTCCATTCCAGTTCTGCCTTCTGCTGCTGTTATATTTCTAGAAATAGGCCCAGGTCTCAGGGGCCAGGAATAATTTTTTTTGCATCTTAATCCTCATAATTTGCTTAAAAAGCAATCCAGAGAACACCGTTTTTCTGCGCCATTTGCTTGTTGGCACTGCAGAATACAGCCAGGTCCTTTCCATATTACAGCGCTAAAAATCCAGCTATTTAAAACTTTGTTTTCTCCGTCACACAGATCACATATATGTTTTCAGAAAATACTGCCATTTCTGGCCTGCATTAAATTTTTTTTTCAGTGTGTCAGCAAAGTTTTTGACACTGGTTTGCTGTTCAAAACAGTTACTTACAGGCCAGGTATTTAAAACTGTGTTTTCTCCGTCACACGGATTACAAATACCTGCATTTCTGGCCTCCATTAAAAAAAAATTTCAGTGTGTCAGTGAAGCAATTGACACCAGATTGCTGTTCAAAATAGTTACCTACAGGCCAGGTAGTTAAATCTGTGTTTTCTTCGTCACACGGCTCACATACAGTACAGACCAAAAGTTTGGACACACCTTTTCATTTAAAGATTTTTCTGTATTTTCATGACTATGAAAATTGTACATTCACACTGAAGGCATCACAACTATGAATTAACACATGTGGAATTATATACTTAACAAAAAAGTGTGAAACAACTGAAAATATGTATTATCTTCTAGGTTCTTCAAAGTAGCCACCTTTTGCTTTGATGACTGATTTGCACACTCTTGACATTCTCCTGATGAGCTTCAAGAGGTAGTCACCGGAAATGGTCTTCACTTCACAGGTGTGCCCTGTCAGGTTTAATAAGTTTGATTTCTTGCTTTATAAATGAGGTTGGGACCATCAGTTGTGTTGTGCAGAAGTCAGGTGGATACACAGCTGATTGTCCTACTGAATAGATTGGTAGAATTTTTATTATGGCAAGAAAAAAGCAGCTAAGTAAAGAAAAACGAGTGGCCATCATTACTTTAAGAAATGAAGGTCAGTCAGTCCGAAAAATTGGGCAAACTGGCTCACATGAGGACCGCCCCAGGAAAGGAAGACCAAGAGTCACCTCTGCTTCTGAGGATAAGTTTATCCGAGTCACCAGCCTCAGAAATCGCAGGTTGACAGCAGCTCAGATTAGAGACCAGGTCAATGTCACACAGAGTTCTAGCAGCAGACACATCTCTACAACAACTGTTAAGAGGAGACTTTGTGCAGCAGGCCTTCATGGTAAAATAGCTGCTAGGAAACCACTGCTAAGGACAGGCAACAGAGACTTGTTTGGGCTAAAGAACACAAGGAATGGACATTAGACCAGTGGAAATCTGTGCTTTGGTCTGATGAGTCCAAATTTGAGATCTTTGGTTCCAACCACCGTGTCTTTGTGCGATGTAGAAAAGGTGAACGGATGGACTCTACATGCCTGGTTCCCACCGTGAAGCATGGAGGAGGAGGTGTGATGGTGTGGGAGTGCTTTGCTGGTGACACTATTGGGGATTTATTCAAAATTGAAGGCATACTAAACCAGCATGGCTACCACAGCATCTTGCAGCGGCATGCTATTCCCTCCGGTTTGCGTTTAGTTGGACCATCATTTATTTTTCGACAGGACAATTACCCCAAACACACCTCCAGGCTGTGTAAGGGCTATTTGACCAAGAAGGAGAGAGATGGGGTGCTACGCCAGATGACCTGGCCTCCACAGTCACAAGACCTGAACCCAATCGAGATGGTTTGGGGTGAGCTGGACCGCAGAGTAAAGGCAAATGGGCCAACAAGTGCTAAGCATCTCTGGGAACTCCTTCAAGATTGTTGGAAGACCATTTCTGGTGACTACCTTTTGAAGCTCATCGAGAGAATGCCAAGAGTGTGCAAAGCAGTTGTCAAAGCAAAAGGTGGCTACTTTGAAGAACCTAGAATATAAGACATATTTTCAGTTGTTTCACACTATTTTGTTAAGTATATAATTCCACATGTGTTAATTCATAGTTTTGATGCCTTCAGTGTGAATGTACAATTTTCATAGTCATGAAAATACAGAAAAATCTTTAAATGAGAAGGTGTGTCCAAACTTTTGTTCTGTACTGTATACGTTGTCAGGAAATACTGCCATTTCTGGCCTCCATTAAAAATTTCTTTCAGTGTGTCAGCAAAGTTTTTGACACTGGTTTGCTGTTGAAAAAAAGTTACCAACAGGTCAGGTATTTAAAACTGTGTGTTCTCCATCACACGGATTACATATACGTTTTCAGAAAATACTGCCATTTCTGGCCTCCATTGAAAAAAAATTTCAGTGTGTCAGTGAAGCAATTCACAGCAGTTTGCTGTTCAAACTACTTACCTACAGGCCAGGTATTTAAAACTGTGTTTTCTCCGTAAAACGGCTCACATATAAGTTCGCTCCGAACTCAGTCATTTGTAGTGAGCGTGGAAAATACTGTCCTCCATTTAAAATGGGCAAGGCACGTGGCAAGGGATGGGGAACTGGACGTGATGGTAATGGTGACTGCAGCACACCACTATTGAACCCAGGCCAGTGTCAAAAGGTTGTTGGTTGGATAGCGGATAATGCTTTCAGTCACTTAGCCACCACCACCACCACCCTATCTTCCACACGGTCAAGTCTCAGTAGCTGTGAGTCTGGACCGCATATTCCTCACCCTGATCCTCCTTCCTCCCACCATGCCGAGTACCCAGAGACAACTGATTCCACACTTGGACACTCTGAAGAGCTGTTCACTTTTCCATTTATAGATTCGGGCCTCTCGCCCGGTCAACTTGAAGCGGGGCAAGAGGAGATCGCGTGTAGTGATGCCCAAATATTTGAGCAGCCACGGTCACACCAAGGCGGCAGTGGGAAAGTGTCATATGAGGTGGACGATGATGAGACACAATTGCCAGAAAGTCAGGAGGAGGAACAGGGTGCGGAAGTGGAAGATGAGGTGGTGGACGATATAGTGACTGACCCAACCTGGCAGGAGGACATGCAGGGCGAGGACAGCAGCACACAGGGGGAGGAAGGCAGAGCACCCCAACAGGCAGGAAGAAGCAGTGTGGTGGCCGCAGACAGAAGGCAGGCAACCTTTCCCCGTAACACTAACACGAAGGAAGTTGCCAGTACAACTGTTAGGTCTTCCCGAGTCTGGTTGTTGTTTAAAGACTCTGCTGATAACCCCAAAAAGGCCATTTGCACCACCTGCCAGGCCATCTTCAGCAGGGGTGGCAAAACGACAAGCCTGACCACCACCAGCATGATCAGGCACATGGCAGCAAAGCACCCGACTTTTTAGGCCAAACCCCAGGGTCCAGAAACAGTGTCTGCGGGTGGCACCATTGCTTCTTTCGCTGTTGTGGATGCAAGCCAATCCCCTGTCCATGGTGCATGCAAAGATGCCTCCTGCCCTGCACCTGTCGTTGCACACTCTCAAGTAGCAGCATCAGGAAGCACGTCCATGTCCTTGTCCCAGTGCAGCGTTCAGTTGTCCATACCCCAGTCCTTGGAACGCAAGCGCAAATATGCAACCAACGCCCCACAGGCCGCACTACTAAATTCTCACATTTCACGACTGCTTGCACTCGAAATGTTGCCTTTTAGGCTCGTGGAGACGGAAGCATTCTGCAACCTGATGGCAGCGGCCGTCCCTCGGTACTCGGTCCCCAGCCACCACTATTTCTCCCGGTGTGCTGTCCCCGCATTACACAAGCACGTGTCCCAAAACAATAACCGTGCTCTCAACAATGCAGTTACCGGTAAAGTCCACCTAACCACGGACACGTGGACAAGTGCTTGTGGGCAGGGATGGTACATCTCGCTGACGGCACACTGGGTTAACATAGTGGAAGCCGGGACCCAGTCGGACCTTGGGACGAAACACATCCTCCCGACGCCAAGGATTGCAGGCCCTAGGTCAATCAGGGTTGCCTCCACGGTCTACAGCTCCTGCACCCCATCCTCCTCAGCCTCCTCCTCCTCTTCAGCCTCCATCTCCGAAATTACCACATCAGTCACAAGCTGGAAGTACTGCAGCACTGCCTCGGCCAAGCGGCAACAGGCTGTGCTGAATCTAATATGCTTAGGTGAAAAACCGCACAATGCTGAAGAGTTGTGGACAGCTCTGAAAGAGCAGGCAGATCTGTGGCTCACACTGCTGAACCTACAGCCAGGAATGGTCGTGTGTGACAATGGCCGGAACCTGGTGGCGGCTCTGAGGCGAGGCGAGCTCACACTCATACCATGCCTGGCCCATGTGCTTAACCTGGGAGAGTTTTCTCAGACTCTCCCATCGGACATGCCCTGAGGCGCGGGGTACTCTCACAAGGAGTGAAAAGTTTGGGAAGATGCTGAGGGAGTACCTTGCCGACCGTACCAACATCCTCCGTGATTCCGCTGTGCCTTCTAATTATTGGGTATCCAAGATGGATACGTGGAATGAACTGGCTCTCTATGCCTTGGAGGTCCTGACCTGCCCTGCCGCCAGCGTTTCATCAGAGCGGGTTTTTAGTGCCGCTGGTGGAATTATAACTGATAAGCTCATCCACCTGTCAACTGAAAATGCTGACAGGCTGACTCTTATAAAAATGAACAAGGGCTGGATTGGGCCAGACTTCTCAACACCACCGAATGATAGCAGCGTAACATAAACTCCAATCCAGTGTCTTTTCTTGAGAGGTGTATTCCCATGCACCTTTTCACATCCACACATGGGTATACACTTCCTGATTTTGGCTATTTGCTCTTGTCCTCCTCCTTCTCCTCATCCTCCACCACCATATCACCAGGGTGACCGTGGTCCGTGATGCAACACCCACCTAATTTTTTTAAAGGGTGTTTATGATGCCCGTAAAAAAAATTTTTGATACTGTATGTTCATGTATACCCACCAGGGGTAAATGTTTGTCAGCCCATACACTTAGTGCATGGGCATTACAAGTATAGGAGGCCCGCTCCTTTCTAACGGGAACATTTTTTTATAAGGCACACCTCCACGTCTCTTCCAAGGGGCATTGAAGTGCCTCCAAATTTTTAGCAGCCCTTGCATTCACTGAATAGGCAAACACTATGGGAGACTCTCTCCTTTCTACTGGGAATTTGTCGTTACTTGTTACTGTGGCCCTGCTCTGTGTGTCTTTAAATTGTTAGTGGGGTTTTTCCTAAAATTGTCAGCCATTGGACTCACTGCATACCCTGTAACTGTACAGCAGACTCTCTCCTTTCTAATGGGAACATGTCGTACTTGTTACTGTGGCCCTGCTCCATGTGTCTTTAAATTCTTAGTGGGGTTTTTCCAAAAACTGTCAGCCGTTGGACTCACTGCATACCCTACAACTGTATAGCAGACTCTCTCCTTTCTAATGGGAACACGTCGTACCTTGTTACTGTGGCCCTGCTCTGTGTGTCTTTAAATTATTAGTGGGGTTTTTCCCAAATTTTGGCAGCCCTTGCAGTCACAGCATGGGCATTACCACTTATAGGAGACCCGCTCCTTTATAATGGGAACATTTTTTTTTACTGAGACCCTCCTCTACGTCTCTTCAAAGGGGTATTGGGTTGCGTCCAAATTTTGGGCAGCCCTTGCAGTCACTGGATACGCAATAACAGTATAGGAGACACACTTGTTAATAATGGGAACAACAAAGCATAGCCGGCTGATGGCTCTCTAACCATAGCTAGGGCCAACTGCTGGCCTTTTAAGAATAGTAAGGGCTGTCTGATGTCCCTATAAAAATAGGCTTTATGACTTTCAGAGTCCCTCCATCATAAATGAAACAGGAATTGTCTGATGATGTGTCACACACCACATTGCCAGCTAAGGTTGTAAAATGTTAAAATGACATTTCCTGGTGAATGCATTTGTCTTAAAAAATAATGTAAAAAAAAACCCAAAACAATAGGATCTTTCTTTAGTATAAAAAACAGCGTCACCAATTTAACAACAATGTAATCACATTGTTCAGCTCTTGCACCTCCTCCTCCATCTCTGAAATGACCACATCAGTCACAAGCTGACAGCACTGCAGCACTGCCTTGGCCAAGCGGCAACAGGCTGTGCTGAAGATAACATGCTTAATGCTTAATTGACAAACCGCCCAGCGCTGAAGAGTTGTTGAAAGCTGTAACAGCAGCCTGATCTGTGGCTCACACCGCTGAACATACAGCCAGGCATGGTCGTGTGTGACAATGGGCGGAACCTGGTGACGGAGAAATGACAGCCGGGGTAGATACGGTTTCCCTCTATGCCAGTCGTTTCAGCGAGCTAAAGAATATGGCTGTTGTGAAATACAACTCCCACTGAGAAGCTGTTTCAGATTGAAAAACATTGTGCCCACCAGAGGATTTGATTCTGAGGGCTAACCTTTCTCCCCAGCTCAAGAGCCACATAGCAGCTGCAAAGTTAGCGCTATCATGAACTTTCCTGAGGTAGAAGCCAAGGCACAACAGAGGATTCTCTGGTGGAACCGTCCAACCCTGCCGAGAAGCAGTCCTGGCTAAGAAAAGGGTGTGAAAAGCTTCCGCCTCCACAAGCTAAAAAGGCCATATTTCAAGTGCAAAAAGCTGCCCAGAAATCTGTCAGGTTAGTGTTGCGGCCTGTGGGTGGGTGGCTGGCTGCATACCTGCACTTGCATTCCAAGTAACAGAAAAGTAAGCAGACAGTGGCCTCTATCATCATCATGGCCTCACCTCGGCACTATGAACTCTCCTGAAGGAGAAGCCAGGGCACGCCGGAGGAATCTCCGGTTCTCTGGTGAGCCCGTCCAACCCTGCCGAAAAGCAGCCCTGGCTAAGAAAAGTGTGGGGGAAGGTTCCCGGACACTCTATGGCTGCTTTTTTAATGTGGATCGGCCATGCTTATGCATGTTATGTCTCTAACCACATTACAGATCAGGCCATTGTCCAACTCTGTATTCAAAGAAATTAAATGCGCAAAGAAAGATGTGTGTATGTGTCAAAGCACCACCGACAAGGGCGAGTTGATGTTGGACGGGCTGCCATTGCTTCTGCAACAAGCTGCATTACAGGACTTCCTGTGAGAAATGACATGCAGGGTAGATAGGGTTTCCCTCTATGCCAGTCCTTTCACTGAGCTAAATACAATTTTCAGCAAAGAAAAGTTGTGGACTGGCTCCGTACCGTCCCTGGCCACATTCAAATGTCCACGTGTTTGTGGTTAGGCGGTCCTTCCCAGTAAGTGCACTGGGGAGGGCACGGGTAATGTTGTGGGACCCGTGATTGTGGAAGGCAGAGGCGATACCGGGAAATATAGTGGTGGCTGGGGACCGAGTATGGACACCCGGCCGCCGCCGGCATGAGGTTGTGAAAAGCTTCTGCCTCCATGAGCTTAATAGGCCACATTTCAAGTGCAAGCAGCTGTCAAAAATTTGGCAGTATAGTATTGCAGCATGTGGGTGGGTGGCTGCTTGCATACTTGCGCTTGCATTCCAAGGAATGGGGTAGGGACAACTGAACGCTGCAGTTGGGCAAGGACTTGGATGGTGATTGTTGCAAGTCTGCAACGACAGGTGCATGGCGGGAGGCATCTTCTCATGTGCCAAGGATCACTTATGATGGGCACACTTTTAAGCAGTGACCTGGAAGTCAGAGATGCTTCCAGAGGTCTTCCCCATGCTGTTCCCATGTCTTTTCAGCACTGAATGCATGTGTCTGATGATGTGTCACACACCACATGGCCAGATAAGGTTGTAAAATGTTAAAATTACATTTCCTGGTGAATGCATTTGTCTTGGTTGAAAGCAATGCAAAAGGGCAAAAACGCATCAAAAACGCAATGTGTGAACATAGCCCAAGGTGTGAAGGAGTATATTTGGTTTTGGTTATTTATTTTGCCTTATATACAAGTCATTACCCTGGAAAGGATGTTCCTTAACATATTTCCCAGGAAAATCCATTTTGGTTTTGTTTTTGTATGTTTTATTGTGAGTCCGTAAAAGTGGCGTAATACTCTGACAACGTTGTTAACAGCAGTGACCTGGGAGTCAGAAATGCTTCCAGGGGTCTTCCCCATGCTGTCCCCATGTCATTTGAGCACTGCTCCCTTCGATTTGGGCAATTTTTAGGCCCTCTGCAGACCGCCGGGGGGAGCCGCCTGAAAAATGCTCGAGTTTCCCATAGACTTACATTGGGCTCATTGCTAGGGTCGAGCACCCGAGTATTCCAATTTGCTCGACCCGAGCAATGAGTACCCGAGCATTTTAGTGCTCGCTCATCACTATTCCCAAGACATCATTCTAAAATCATTTCTTTTTTCCAAAGCTGGTCATCTGATGCCATTCATCTTGGGAATTCAGAGCCAAAAAGAGAGGTCAGAAAGAAATTGTTGCTTGTTTGTTGGTGTAGTCAAGAGCCAGAACCTGCATGAGGCCAGATTAAAGATATGTGACAAACAAGAATAATTACTGCAACCAAAAAGCACACATCTCGCGGAACTGCAGCAAGGTTACTTCTGGTATTTTTCCTCGGATAATCAAGACACAATCATGCTGACAATGGTTAATGATTGGGGGAGATCAGTTTGTGGTAGATTACCTCTGAGCATTACTCTGAATATAAATAATAGCTTGAATAATGGGGTTAAAATACATGCTCTTTCATTTTAAGATTGAATACCTATTGATATTATAGCGGCTGTAGTACGCTTATTTATTCTATATTTTGTTATTGTACAGGGCTCATATACTGCACCGCAGTGAACAAGGCAGGAAATCTTCACTGTATGAAATCTGCAATAACCAGAATTTTATCAATTTTCTTGACTTGTGGTTGACTTTTCTGTTAGCCTGAGGGGCTGAACGGAGACTGAAAGACACATTTCATCTTCTGAATGTTCTCGGTGAAGTTTCTTCGGTCGATGTTTCATGGATCTGAAAAATAAATGATTTAATCAATTTCAGGGTATTGTTTGTGACCAATAAATTCAAGTCAGTCGTTAAGTAGATTTGTATATTAATTAGAAGATATAAGCTTTATATTGCCAGGATTGTCAGTCTAAAGAGATGTTTGAAATCTGTACAGTTTAACTATTTAGTGTCTGGTCCGTCATACTTATCAATATCTCAATGTCAAGTTGTTGGACATTTGTAATTGTAAACCCCATCTTTACTCTACCTGGATACATGTAAAATGGGAAAGAATTACATCTTTTAGTGCACAATCTTTTCCACATAGGATTTTGAGATAGAAACCTGTTTATTTGGTTGAGAGTAGTGTTGAGCGAGCACTAAAATGCTTGGGTGCTCCAAGCTCGGCCCGAGCTCGCCGTGATACTCGGGTGCTCGACCCGAGCAACGAGCCCAATGTTAGTCTATGGGAGACCCGAGCATTTTTGCGGCGGCACCCCCGGCAGTCTGTAGAAAGCCTAAAAAGTGCCCAAATCGATAGTGACAGTGCTCAAATGACATGGGGACAGCATGGGGATTGCCCCAGGAAGCATTTCTGACCCCCAGGTCACTGTTGTCAATAACGTGTTCAGAGGTATTAAGCCACTTTTACAGGTTCATAATAAAACATTCAAAAACGAAAGTGAAACTGCTTTCCTGTGAAATATGTGAAGGAATTTCTTTTCCAGGGTAAAGACTTGTGTATAAGGTAAAATAAATAACCAAAAACAAAAATACTCCTCCACACCTTGGGCTATGTTCACAAGTAGAATTTTTTTATGCGTTTTTGCACTTTTGTATTGCTTTCAACTGTGACAAATGCATTCACCGGGAAATGTCATTTTAACATTTTACAACCTAATCTGGCCATGTGCTATGTGACACATGCATACAGTGCTGAAAAGACATGGGGACAGCATGGGGAAGACCCCTGGAAGCATCTCTGACTCCCAGGTCACTGCCTAAAAGTGTGCCCATCAGAAGGGATCCTTGCCGCATCAGAAGATGCAGACTTGCAACTATCCCCGTGCAAGTCCTTGTCCCAGGGCAGTGTTCAATTGTATCTCCTCCATTCCTTGCAATGCAAGCGCAAATATGCAGCCAACCACCCACCCACCCCCAGGCTGCAATGCCATACTGCTAGCTTGCACTTGAAATGGGGTCTTTTAGTTTTGAGGAGGCCGAAGCTGGCCACTACCTCATGGCTGCTTCGGCAGCGAGGTATCCATACTCAGTCCCCAGCCGTCCGGCGGCTGGGTGTCCACGCTCGGTCCCCAGCCGCCAGGGGGCGGCCGGGTGTCCACACTCAGTCGCCAGCCGCCCCACTGCCGGGTGTCCACACACGGTCCCCAGCCTCCCCGATTTCTCCGCGGAACATCCACACAGACTTTTCTTAGACTGGCCTGCTTTAGGGCAGCATTGGACGAGCCCACCAGAGAACCCGACTCCTCCGGTGGGCCCTGGTTTCTCCATCAGGGGAGTTGTTTGTGCCAAGGTGAGGAGCATGATGATGATAGAAGTTAGCATCTGCTTTGTTTTCTTGGAATGCAAGCGTAAGTGTGCAGCCTGCCACCCACCCACACCCAGGCTGCAATACCATACTGCTAGATTGCTTGCACTTGAAATTGGGCCTTTTAGGCATGTGGAGGCAGACGCCGGCAACCATGTCATGGCTGCGTCAGCGGCCCTTTTATCCATACTCAGTCCCCAGCCGCCCGGCGGCCGGGTGTCCACGCTCGGTCCCCAGCCCCCAGGGGGCGGCCGGGAGTAAACACTCGGTCCCCAGCCACCTGGGGGCAGCCGGGTGTCCATAAACGGTCCCCAGCCGCCCCGATTTCTCCGCGGAACATCCACACAGACTTTTCTTAGACTGGCCTGCTTTAGGGCAGCATTGGACGAGCCCACCAGAGAACTCGACTCCTCCGGTGGGCCCTGGCTTCTCCATCAGGGGAGTTGTTTGTGCCAAGGTGAGAAGAATTATGATGATAGAAGTTAGCATCTGCTTTGTTTTCTTGGAATGCAAGCGTAAGTGTGCAACCTGCCACCCACCCACCCACACCCAGGCTGCAATACCATACTGCTAGCTTGCACTTGAAATGGGGCCTTTTAGTTTTGAGGAGGCCGAAGCTGGCCACTACCTCATGGCTGCTTCGGCAGCAAGGTATCCATACTCAGTCCCCAGCCGCCCAGTGGCCGGGTGTCCACGCTCGGTCCGCAGCCGCCAGGGGGCGGCCGGGTGTCCACACTCAGTCCCCAGCCACCCCATGGCCGGGTGTCCACACATGGTCCCCAGCCGCCTTGGGGTGGCCGGGTGTCCATAAACGGTTCCCAGCTGCCGCGATTTCTCCGCGGAACATCCTCACACACTTTTATTAGACTGGCCTGCTTTTGGGCAGCATTGGACGAGCCCACCAGAGAACCCGACTCCTCCGGTGGGCCCTGGCTTCTCCATCAGGGGAGTTGAGAGTGCCAAGGTGAGGAGCATGATGAGGATGATAGAAGTTGGCATCTGCTTTGTTTTCAAGGAATGCAAGCGCATGTATGTAGTAGCGGCTAGGCCTGAGGTGGTCAGCGTTTTGGCGCATATCCTACCTCCTCCGAGGATTGCTGGATGTTTTCCTGCTACTATCCCAGTTCTATGACTCCCGTTAAAACAAAGCTTCAGGTGATAAATGATGGATGAGGTAGTGGCAAAGGAGAAAGAGCAGGAGGAACAGGGACCATTCACATCAATATCAGGCCAGTCAACCACATATGTCTTGTAGGATATGTTTCTGTAACAAAAGGAGTGGTTCGGCTACACAGTTATAGGGTATACAGTGAGTTCAATGTCTACCAAAAATTTTGAGGCACTCCAATGACCCTTGGAAATGACATGGAGGTCAGAGGGCCTTAACTAAACCTTATTTTCCAATTATAGCAACTGGGTCTTCTGTGCACTGTTGTCCTAAGCAGTGAATGGAAGGCTTTCCAAAAATTATGAGGAACTGCAATGTCCCTTGAAACAGACGTGGATTACAGTGTACTAAAAACCTTCTACCCATTATTGGGGAGTGTGTCTCCCTTAGTTTTCACCTTTGCATTGAAAAGCAAAAGCTGACTAAAATTAGGAGGAAATGCAATGCCCGTTGGAAGAGTCGTGGAGATTAGAGGTAAGGTAATTAAAAACAACATTTCAATGCCCCTTGGAAGATACGTGGAGGTACAGTAGCTTAACAAGACGGTTTTAATGCCCCTTGGAAGAGTGGTGGAAGTTACAGTGGAATAATAAGACAATATCAATGCCCCGTGGAATAGACGTTGCGGTCACAGTAGCTTAACAAGACGGTTTTAATGCCCCTTGGAAGAGACGTGGAGGTCACAGTGGCTTAACAAGACGGTTTTAATGCCCCTTGGAAGAGTGGTGGAAGTTACAGTGGAATAAAAAGACAATATCAATGCCCTGTGGAATAGACGTTGTGGTCACAGTAGCTTAACAAGACGGTTTTAATGCGCCTTGGAAGAGACGTGGAGGTCACAGTAGCTTAACAAAATGATTTTAATGCCCCTTGGAAGAGTGGTGGAAGTTACAGTGGAATAAAAAGACAATATCAATGCCCCGTGGAATAGACGTTGAGGTCACAGTAGCTTAACAAGATGTTTTTAATGCCCCTTACAAGAGCCATGCAGTACAGCATATTACAAGCATTAGTCCTATTATTGGGGAGTGGGTCTCCCATAGTATTTGCTTTTGCCTTCCAAGCAAAAGCTTCCAAAAATTAGGACGGAGCAACTTGCAATGCCTCTTACAAGAGCCATGCAGTACAGCATATTACAAACATTAGTCCTATTATTGGGGAGTGGGTCTCCCATAGTATTTGCTTATGCCTTCCAAGCAAAAGCTTCCAAAAATAAGGACGGAGCAACTTGCAATGCCTCTTACAAGAGCCATGCAGGACAGCATATTACAAACATTAGTCCCATTATTGGGGAGTGGGTCTCCCATAATTATTGCTTATGCCTTCCAAGCAAAAGCTTCCAAAAATTAGGATGAAGCAACTTGCAATGCCTCTTACAAGAGCCATGCAGTACAGCATATTACAAACATGAGTCCCATTATTGGGGAGTGGGTCTCCCATAGTATTTGCTTATGCCTTCCAAGCAAAAGCTTCCAAAAATTAGGACGGAGCAACTTGCAATGCCTCTTACAAGAGCCATGCAGAACAGCATATTACAAACATTAGTCCCAGTACTGGGGAGTGGGTCACCCATAGTATTTGCTTATGCCTTCCAAGCAAAAGCTTCCAAAAATTAGGACAGAGCAACTTGCAATGCCTCTTACAAGAGCCATGCAGTACAGCATATTACAAACATTAGTCCCATTATTGGGGAGTGGGTCTCCCATAGTATTTTCTTATGCCTTCCAAGCAAAAGCTTCCAAAAATTTTGAGGAAATGCAATGCCCGTTCGAAGAGTCGTGGAGGTCCCAGTAGCTTAACAAGATGCTTTTAATGCCCCTTACAAGAGACGTGAAGGTCAGAGTGGTATAACAAGACGCTTTTAATGCCCCTCAGCAGCGACGTGGAGGTCAGAGTGGTATAACAATACGCTTTTAATGCCACTCGGAAGAGACGTGGAGGTCAGAGTGGTATAACAAGATGCTTTTAATGCCCCTTACAAGAGACGTGGAGGTCAGAGCAGTATAACAAAACACTTTTAATACCCCTTTACAAGAGACGTAGAGGTCAGAGTGGTATAACAAGACACTTTTAATGCCCCTCAGAAGAGACGTGGAGGTCAGAGTGGTATAACAAGATGGTTTTAATGCCCCTTACAAGAGACGTGGAGGTCAGAGTGTTATAACAAGATGCTTTAAATGCCCATCAGAAGAGACATGGAGGTCAGAGTGGTATAACAAGACGCTTTTAAGGCCCTCGGAAGAGACGTGGAGGTCAGAGTGGTATAACAAGACACTTTTAATGCCCCTTTCAAGAGACGTGGAGGTCAGAGTGTTATAACAAGATGCTTTAAATGCCCCTCAGAAGAGACATGGAGGTCAGAGTGGTATAACAAGACGCTTTTAAGGCCCTCGGAAGAGACGTGGAGGTCAGAGTGGTATAACAAGACGCTTTTAATGCCCCTTACAAGAGACGTGGAGGTCAGAGTGTTATAACAAGACTAGTGTTGAGCATTCCGATACTGTAATATCGGGTATCGGCCGATATTCGCGGTATCGGAATTCCGATACTTAATTCCGATACTTTTACAATATCGGATACCGGAATCGGAAGTTCCCATAATGCCTGCGCTCTGTAGTGTCTGTGAAGGATGACAAGTTGGATGGCAGCGCGATCCAGCCTGTCATCAGAATGCCATCCCAGCGGGGGAGAATTCTCCTGATTGTTTAAAAGCCGGCGGGCGGTATAAAGCCGCCGGCTTTTAAACAATCACACAGCCCCATACTGCTTCCCCGCAGCCTCCCACCCCGATCCTCCGCTCCCCTCGCCACCTCCCATCCCGATCGTAAGTTAGGACCGGGCGGGGAGCGCAGCTCCAAGGAGCGGGGAGTGAAGGACCCGGGCGGGGAAGCCGGCAGTGAAAAGACTTCACCGCCGGCTTTCCCGTTCTGTGCTTTCCCGCCGGTTATTTCAAATGAACAGCTGAGGTATCAGGTGATGCCGATCAGCTGTTCATTTGAAGTCGCCGCGGTGCCCTCAGAGGGTTCATGTGAGTTCATGCTTGACTGCATGAACTCACATGAACTTTCCCACGGCCGCACAGGTCAGCCTCACCTCCCAGACCCGTCATGATTAGTGTGTGTGCGGGGTGTGTGCGCGATGTTTGTGCGGGTGTGCGCGGTGTCTGTGCGATGTGTGCGGGGTGTGTGTGCGGGGTGTCTGTGCGATGTGTGCGGGTGTGTGCGTGCAGGCAGACATAGGCCGATGTGACACTACTACTCCCATCGGCCTATGTCTGTCCCCCGTCCACTCCTGCCAGCAGGATCAGCTCAATGGGAGCAGTAGTTCCCATCAGACTGATCCTGCTATTTAAATTGCCCTACTGTGTCCCCAATAAATGTTAAATACACGTCATTGGTGGCCAGTGGTTACCTAAAAGAAATTAGTTCATACATTACCTGTCCCCGCCGATCGCCACCTAAAATAAAGTAAAAAATAAAAAACTACACCTATACTCACCTAGACACCTAATTCCCCGAAGCCATCGATCTCCTGTAATAAAATATAAAATAATAAACCACAACCTTATCCTTACCCCTCCGTAGTAGTCCACGAGTGTCCCACGAAGATCTCCAGTTCAGAGCAGCCACATAGAATGTGACCGCTCTGAACCGCTACCGCCGCTAGAATGACAGCATAAGCGGGTTCACCGGAGTTCAGGCAGCGCTGCTCCGGTTAGCTGCTTTACGGCCCTGCTGTATAGTGAGAAATTCCCACGGTACAGCAGTGCCGTAAAGGAGGTCTCCGGAGCTGCGCTGACTGAATGCACTCCGGTGACCTCAGTCAGTGGCTCCCGCTGCCGGGAGCGGACGTGTTCCCGGCAGCGTGAGCTTACAGCAGCCATGCACAGCTGTCACCATCTCCAGATGTGACAGCTGTGCATGGGAGATCAGCGCAGGAACGTGGACAGGCAACTATTATTTTTAGTAAACTAAGAATTAAATAAAATTGTGTGTTTTATTTCAAATAAATTATTTTTTTCTGGGTGTAGTGTGTGTTTTTTCTTTTTAACACTTTGTAGGTTAGTAATGGGGGTGTCTTATAGACGCCCATCATTACTAACCTGGGCTTCATGGCAGCTGGCGCTGACATGAACCCCACCACTATTACCCCCTGCCACCGCACCAGGGCAGCGTGGAAGAGCGAGGCTAAGTGCCAGAGTTGGCGCATCCTATGGATGCGCCATTTCTGGGGCGGCTGACGACTGGTGTTTCTAGCCTGGGAGGGGGCCAATATTCATGGCACCCTTCCTGGGCTATTAATATCAGCCCCCAGCTGTCTGCCTAGCCTTTGCTAGCTATTAAAATAGGGGGGACCCCACGTCATTTTTTTTGGGGGGGTCCCCCATTTTAATAGCTAGTAAAGGCTAGGTATTCAGCTGGGGGCTGATATTAGTAGCCTGGGAAGCTCCGTGGGTTTTACCCCCTTCCCAGGCTTCAAACATCTGCCCCAGCCGTCTGCTTAACCTCCGCTAGAGACTAAAATTATGGGGGATCCCACGCCATTTTTTTTTTAAATAAATCCATTATTTTAACACTAAATGACATTTGAGGAGTTAATAAAGATGCAGTCCCTAAATTATTATTTATTTTTTAATTAATTTTTCCCAAAACTTTTGACGTGGGCTTCGCCATATTTTTGTATGCCAGCCAGGTACAGCATCCAGCTTCTATGAACGCGCCATTTTCCGGGGCGGCTGCGGACTGCAATTTTCAGCGGGGGGCAGAAAGCTTGGGCCTCCCTGCGCTGCAGATTCCATCCCCCAGCTGCCTAGTTGTACCTGGCTGGACACAAAAATAGGGAGAAGCTCCACGTTTTTTTTTTTTTAATTATTTCATGAAATTCATGGAATAATTAAGAAAAAAAGGGCTTCCCTATATTGTTGTGTCCAACCAGGTATAAATAGGCAGCTGGTGGTTGGGGGCAGCCCGTGCCTGCCTGCTGTACCTGGCTGGACCCAAATATAGTGCAAAGCCCCACGTCAATTTTTTTTAAATTATTTCAGGAAATTCATGAAATAATTAAAAAAAAATTATGTGGGGCTTCGCCCTATATTTGTGTCCAGTCAGGTACAGCAGGCAGGAACGGGCTGCCCCCAACCACCAGCTGCCTATTTGTACCTAGCCGGACACAACAATATAGGGAAGCCCTTTTTTTCTTAATTATTCCATGAATTTCATGAAATAATTAAAAAAAAAAAATACGTGGGGCTTCGCCCTATTTTTGTGTCCAGCCGGGTACAACAAGGCAGCTGGGGGCTGGAATCCGCAGCGCAGGGAGGCCCAAGCTTTCCGGGCCCCACCCGCTGCAAATTGCAGTCCGCAGCCGCCCCGGAAAATGGCGCGTTCATAGAAGCGCCATCTTCTGGCGCTGTACCCAACTCATCCAGGGCCCTGGTGCGGTGGCTCACTGGGTAATAAAGGGGTTAAGGCCAGCTTGGCATTATCAGCTGGCCCTAAGCCCGAAATTCATGGGGTCACGCCAATATTAGACATGACCACCATGAATTTCTAGTAAAGTATTTAAAAAAAACACAAACACCCAGAAAAAAGTCCTTTAATTGAAATAAAGACACAATTCTTTATTGTTCTAAATTAAACCATACTTACAGTCACGCCCATTCCAGCTGAAGCCAACGATCTCCTGCAATAAAAGTAAAATAATAAAGCAACCTCATCCTTACCTTTCCATGGTTCCCAGGACAGCTTCAGCTCTGCTACATCGAGATGACAGGCTGGACCGCAGCAGAACGCTGCCATCCAGCCTGTCATCCCGCAGACACTGAGAAGCGCAGGCATGCTTGCGCTCCTCAGTGTCTCGCTGTGACGGCATCCAGATGAGCGGAGGTCATGTCCAATGAACTCAGCTCACCTCATGCACGTCACTGACAGCGTGGGAAAATTCTCCTGCACTCAGCGCTTCAGCGTGAGAATTTTCCCACGCTGTCAGTGACGTGCATGAGGTGCGCCGAGTTCATTGGACATAACCTCACCTCATGCACGTCACTGACAGCGTGGGAAAATTCTCACGCTGAAGCGCTGAGTGCAGGAGAATTCTCCCACGCTGTCAGTGACGTACATGAGGTGAGCCGAGTTCATTGTCGGCTCATCTGGATGCCGTCACAGCCAGACACTGAGGAGTGGAAGTATGCCTGCGCTTCTCAGTGTCTGCGGGATGACAGGCTGGATGGCAGCGTTCTGCTGCGGTCCAGCCTGTCATCTCGATGTAGCAGAGCTGGAGCCGTCGTGGGAGCCATGGAAAGGTAAGGATGAGGTTGGTTTATTATTTTTCTTTTATTGCAGGAGATCGTTGGCTTCAGCTGGAATGGGCGTGATGGTAAGTATGGTTTAATTTAGAACAATAAAGAATTGTGTGTTTATTTCAATTAAAGGACTTTTTTCTGGGTGTTTGTGTTTTTTTTAAATACTTTACTAGAAATTCATGGTGGTCATGTCTAATATTGGCGTGACCCCATGAATTTCGGGCTTAGGGCCAGCTGATAATGCCAAGCTGGCCTTAACCCCTTTATTACCCAGTGAGCCACCGCACCAGGGCCCTGGATGAGTTGGGTACAGCGCCAGAAGATGGCGCTTCTATGAACGCGCCATTTTCCGGGGCGGCTGCGGACTGCAATTTGCAGCGGGTGGGGCCCAGAAAGCTTGGGCCTCCCTGCGCTGCAGATTCCAGCCCCCAGCTGCCTAGTTGTACCTGGCTGGACACAAAAATAGGGCGAAGCTCCACGTTTTTTTTTTTAAATTCATGAAATTCATGGAATAATTAAGAAAAAAAGGGCTTCCCTATATTGTTGTGTCCGGCTAGGTACAAATAGGCAGCTGGTGGTTGGGGGCAGCCCGTTCCTGCCTGCTGTACCTGACTGGACACATATATAGGGCGAAGCCCCACATCAATTTTTTTTAATTATTTCATGAATTTCCTGAAATGATTTAAAAAAAATTGACGTGGGGCTTCGCACTATATTTGTGTCCAGCCAGGTACAGCAGGCAGGAACGGGCTGCCCCCAACCACCAGCTGCCTATTTGTACCTGGTTGGACACAACAATATAGGGAAGCCCTTTTTTTCTTAATTATTTCATGAATTTCATGAAATAATTAAAAAAAAAAATACTTGAAGCTTCTCCCTATTTTTGTGTCCAGCCAGGTACAACTAGGCAGCTGGGGGATGGAATCTGCAGCGCAGGGAGGCCCAAGCTTTCTGCCCCCCCCCCCCCCCCGCTGAAAATTGCAGTCCGCAGCCACCCCGGAAAATGGCGCGTTCATAGAAGCTGGATGCTGTACCTGGCTGGCATACAAAAATATGGCGAAGCCCACGTCAAAAGTTTTGGGAAAAATTAATTAAAAAATAAATAATAATTTAGGGACTGCATCTTTATTAACTCCTCAAATGTCATTTAGTGTTAAAATAAAGGATTTATTTTAAAAAAAATTGACGTGGGGCTTCGCCCTATATTTGTGTCCAGCCAGGTACAGCAGGCAGGAACAGGCTGCCCCCAACCACCAGCTGCCTATTTGTACCTGGCCGGACACAACAATATAGGGAAGCCCTTTTTTAAAAAAATTATTTCATGAAATAATTAAAAAAAAATTGACGTGGGGCTTCGCACTATATTTGTGTCCAGCCAGGTACAGCAGGCAGGAATGGGCTGCCCCCAACCACCAGCTGCCTATTTGTACCTGGTTGGACACAACAATATAGGGAAGCCCTTTTTTTCTTAATTATTCCATGAATTTCATGAAATAATTTAAAAAAAAAATACGTGGAGCTTCGCCCTATTTTTGTGCCCAGCCAGATACAACTAGGCAGCTGGGGGCTGGAATCCGCAGCGCAGGGAGACCCAAGCTTTCTGGGCCACCCCCGCTGCAAATTACAGTCCGCAGCCGCCCCAGAAAATGGCGCGTTCATAGAAGCGCCATCTTCTGGCGCTGTACCCAACTCATCCAGGGCCCTGGTGCGGTGGCTCACTGGGTAATAAAGGGGTTAAGGCCAGCTTGGCATTATCAGCTGGCCCTAAGCCCGAAATTCATGGGGTCACGCCAATATTAGACATGACCACCATGAATTTCTAGTAAAGTATTTAAAAAAACACAACACCCAGAAAAAAGTCCTTTAATTGAAATAAAGACACAATTCTTTATTGTTCTAAATTAAACCATACTTACCATCACGCCCATTCCAGCTGAAGCCAACGATCTCCTGCAATAAAAGTAAAATAATAAAGCAACATCATCCTTACCTTTCCATGGCTCCCACGACAGCTTCAGCTCTGCTACATTGAGATGACAGGCTGGACCGCAGCAGAACGCTGCCATCCATCCTGTCATCCCGCAGACACTGAGAAGCGCAGGCATACTTCTACTCCTCAGTGTCTGGCTGTGACGGCATCCAGATGAGCCGAGGTCATGTCCAATGAACTCAGATCACCTCATGTACGTCACTGACAGCGTGGGAAAATTCTCCTGCACTCAGCACTTCAGCATGAGAATTTTCCCACGCTGTCAGTGACGTGCATGAGGTGAGCTGAGTTCATTGGACATGAACTCGTCTCATCTTTATGCCGTCACAGCCAGACACTGCAGAGCGCAAGCATGCCTGCGCTTCTCAGTGTCTGCGGGATGACAGGCTGGATGGCAGCGTTCTGCTGCGGTCCAGCCTGTCATCTCGATGTAGCAGAGCTGAAGCTGTCGTGGGAACCATGGAAAGGTAAGGATGAGGTTGCTTTATTATTTTACTTTTATTGCAGGAGATCGTTGGCTTCAGCTGGAATGGGCGTGATGGTAAGTATGGTTTAATTTAGAACAATAAAGGATTGTGTCTTTATTTCAATTAAAGGACTTTATTCTGGGTGTTGTGTTTTCTTTTAACTTTGACTATGGGGTTAGTAATGGGGGTGTCTTATAGACGCCTCTCCATTAGTAACCTGGGCTTGATGTCAGCTGGCATTATAAGCTGACATCAACCCCAGCCCTATTACCCCCTGCCACCGCACCAGGGCAGCGTGGAAGAGCGAGGCTAAGTGCCAGAATTGGCGCATCCTATGGATGCGCCATTTCTGGGGCGGCTGACGGCTGGTGT
Organism: Phyllobates terribilis; assembly: GCF_046119375.1. NCBI lineage: Eukaryota > Metazoa > Chordata > Amphibia > Anura > Dendrobatidae > Phyllobates > Phyllobates terribilis. Next base: position 236,543,823 of record NW_027362772.1, read on the forward strand.
TTCTAGCCTGGGAGGGGGCCAATATTCATGGCACCCTTCCTGGGCTATTAATATCAGCCCCCAGCTGTCTGCCTAGCCTGTGCTAGCTATTAAATTAGGGGGGACCCCACGTTATTTTTTTTGGGGGGTTCCCCCATTTTAATAGCTAGTAAAGGCTAGGTATTCAGCTGGGGGCTGATATTAGTAGCCTGGGAAGCTCCGTGGGTATTACCCCCTTCCCAGGCTTCAAACATTTGCCCCAGCTGTCTGCTTAACCTCCGCTAGAGCCTAAAATTAAGGGGAACCCCACGCCAATTTTTTTTTAAATAAATCCTTTATTTTAACACTAAATGACAAGTACAGTAATCAACACTATCACTGTACTTCATATATATGTGACTGACATGTTTCTATCTATCTAATCTATGTGTGATTCTCTATTCTTTCTATTCTAAATTGTCGGGTACAGATGCTGAATTGCCGGCCGGCTTTCTTAAAGAGACGGTGCATGAAAACACTATTATTTTTTTAAATAAATCCTTTACACTAAATGACAAGTACAGTAAGCAACACTGTCACTGTACTTCTTATATATGTGGCTGACATGTTTCTATCTATCTAATCTATGTGTGAAGCTATATTCTGTCTGTTATAAATTGTCGGGTACCGCTGCTGAATTGCCGGCCGGCTTTTTTAAAGAGACGGTGCACGAAAACACTAATATTTTTTTTAATAAATCCTTTACACTAAATGACAAGTACAGTAAGCAGCACTGTCACTGTACTTCATATATATGTGACTGACATGTTTCTATCTATCTAATCTATGTGTGATGCTCTATTCTTTCTGTTGTAAATTGTCGGGTACCGGTGTATGCCGCTGATGAATTGCCGGCTTTTCATGTCATTCTACATTATTCTTAGTTGTTTTACTTCATGTAGAATTAACCTACAAGGAAAGAAAGGGTTTATTTTCATTCCGATATTTGTGTCCCATTGACTTGCATTGGTTTCCGGTATCGGAATCGGCGATATCCGATACTTTTTGGGTATCGGCCCGATCCAATCCGATACGATATTTCCTGATATCGGAAGGTATCGCTCAACACTAAACAAGACACTTTTAATGCCCCTCAGAAGAGACGTGGAGGTCAGAGTGGTATAACAAGACGCTTTTAATGCCCCTCAGAAGAGACGTGAAGGTCAGAGTGGTATAACAAGACGCTTTTAATGCCCCTCACAAGAGACGTGGAGGTCAGAGTGTTATTGTTAGAACCCTCCTGTTAGTTTTTTTCTATTTTGTGGTCACGTGACCTGCTGCCTATTTATTCCAGCTCCGCCCTTCTGGCTTTGCTGAACTTCAGTGTTATTTGACTCTCTATCTAGCCAGGTGGTTTTGTACCTATCTCTCTAGTTCGTTTGGTCCTTTGCACCTCTAAGTACTTTTTGTCTGTTTCTCTTTTTGCTCCGCTACAACATCTGCTAGGAGGTGTCCAATTTTGTCCCAGTCCTTAGTTCTTTTAGGGACCCCTCCCTTTGTTCTATAGGTCTGCGTTCAGACTAGCTGAGGACGAAGGCGGGCCTGTTCACAAGGAACAGGTTGCCCGCTGCAACGTAGGGAATCAGCTTAGTCTTATTGTAGGGACAGATTCCCTTTCTTTCCTTAGTTCTTGTTGCACATCATAACAGAAAGTCTAGCCCAAGCCAAAACTTTAAGGAAAGATATCCGGGGATCAGTATGGTTTCTGTTCAAGATTGGGCTCAACGCCTGCAGGGATTGTCTCTAGACCTGGCCGAATTCCAACAGCACGTGAGTAGCTGTCCTGGAGCACATTTTGTGGAACCAAAGGTAGGACTGCCTGATATATTTGATGGTAAACAACAAGATTTTTTTTCCTTTAAAAATGCTTGTTTATTATATTTTTGCTTGAGACCCAGGTCCTCTGGGAATGAATCACAGCGTATTGGGTTTATCATGTCACTTTTGCGTAAGGAATCACAGGGGTGGGCCTTTTCTCTCCAACCAAATGATCCGTGTTTTAGATCAGTGGAGGATTTTTTTCTGCTATGGGGTTATTGTGTGATGATCCTGATCGAGTCTCATCTGCTGAGACAGAACTGAGACGTTTGAAGCAGGGGTCAGGTGACGTTGAAAGTTATTGTACACACTTCAGAAGGTGGTCTTCTGAAGTGAAATGGAATGATTCGGCGTTAAAATGTTTGTTTCTTGCTGGTCTAAGTGAAAGGGTTAAGGATCTGCTGATTGCATTCCCTGCACCTGTGACCTTGCAAGAAGCCTTGCAATTAGCTATACGTGTGGAAAGGAGACTGTGTGCCAGGGTAAATGATGAGAAAATTCCTGCAATGGCAGCTTCTAGTCCTCAGAGGGTCTGCTCGGACGGCGGAGAACCGATGGAGGTTGGGGCAATGTCACTCCGCTCTCAGGAAAGAGACCGCAGGTTTTCGAAGGGATTTGATTAAGAACTGTGAGCTTCGTTTAAGCAAAGAAAAAAAAAAGGTCAGTTACGCCCGTATTGCTTGTTTGAATTCTAAGGGAGTATTTCTTTCAGGGAGTACCTCATTGCTGGAAGATTTGATTGAATTTCAGTTATTTGTGGATTGTGGTTCAACACTTAATGTGATTGGTAAGGGGTTTTTGGAAAAACTTAAATTGGAATCCAAACCTTTGTCATCGCCTATTTCTGTGATTGCTATTGATAACACTCCTTTGAAATGTATTACTCACAAGGTTGCTGAATTTACCCTCACTATCAATGGTATTCACCAAGAAAATTTGGATTTGGTGGTATTAAATAATTTACCTTCTCCAGTAGTTTTAGGTTTGCCTTGGTTAAAACTGCACAATCCTTTAATGGACTGGTCTACTAATGAGATTAAGTCTTGGAGTCCTAAGTGCTATGATACATGTTGTAACGGTCGCATTGCGGCTATGGAAAAAGGGGAATTACCTGTACCTATTCAGGATTTTTGGAAGGTTTTTTCAGAGGAGGAGTCGCAAGTTTTACCTCCTCATAGGGACTATTATTGCACCATTGAGTTTGTTCCTGGAGCTACTCTTCCCCAGAGTCGCTTATTTATTCTGACTATCCCTGAGAGAAAGGCCTTGGAGGAATACATACAGACGAGCTTGGCTGCTGGTCACATTAGACCTTCTAAGTCGCCTGTGGCTGTTGGATTTTTTTTGTAAAGAAAAAGGACGGCGGTTTACGTCCATGTCTGGACTTTTGCGAAATTAATAAAATTACCTTACGCAATTCCAACCCATTGCCGTTGATTCCTGACTTGTTTAACCAGTTAGAGGGGGCCAAGTGGTTCTCTAAAATTGATCTCCGGGGTGCATACAATTTGTTACGCATAAAGGAGGGTGATGAATGGAAAACTGCTTTTAACACTCCGGTAGGTCATTTTGAGAATTTGGTGATGCCTTTTCGTCTTACCAATGCACCCACGTTTTTTCAGAACCTTATTAATGACATCTTGAGACCTTTGATTGGTAAGAATGTGGTTGTGTATTTGGATGACATTTTGATTTATTTGCCAGATCTGGAGTCTCATTGGCAGAGCATACGTGAGGTATTGCAGTTATTAAGTGACAATTCACTTTTTGCTAAGCTGGAGAAATGTGAGTTAGCTGTGCAGAGAATTAGTTTTTTGGGCTACATTATCTCCAGCGAGGGCTTTGAGATGGACCCAGTGAAGGTTCAGGCTGTGCAAGAATGGCCTAGGCCTATTGATTTGAAATTGATACAGAGATTTTTGGGTTTCACCAATTATTACAGAAAATTCATTAAGAATTTTTCTATAATTGTTAAGCCGCTGACCGATCTCACCAGGAAAGGTGCGAATACGGTCCAGTGGACTAGTGAGGCCATTGAAGCTTTTGTGTATCTCAAGGAGAGGTTCAGTTCTGCCCCTATCCTTATGCAGCCTGATGAGACCAAGCCTTTATTGGTCGAGGTTGATGATTCTTCGGTGGGGCTCGGTGAGGATTTGTATCAGGAAAACAAGGATGGTGTACATCCCTGTGCATTTTTTTAGAAAAAAATTTCAGAAACCGAACTTAATTACGATGTTGGTAATCGGGAATTGTTGGCCATTAAACTCGCGTTTGAACATTGGTGTCATTTCTTGGAAGGTGCTAAATTTCCGGTTCAGGTTTTCACTGATCATAAAAATTAGATTTATCTGGATGCTGCCAAGCGCCATACAGTACAGCATCTTAAAAATATTATTCCCATTATTGGGGAGTGGGTCTCCCATAGTATTTGCTTATGCCTTCCAAGCAAAAGCTTCCAAAAATTTTGAGGAAACGCAATACACGTTCGAAGAGTCGTGGAGGTCCCAGTAGCATAACAAGACGCTTTTAATGCCCCTTACAAGAGACGTAGAGGTTCGAGTGGTATAACAAGACGATTTTAATGCCCCTTTACAAGAGACGTAGAGGTCAGAGTGGTATAACAAGACGCTTTTAATGCCCCTTTACAAGAGACGTAGAGGTCAGAGTGGTATAACAAGACGCTTTTAATGCCTCTCAGAAGAGACGTGGAGGTCAGAGTGGTATAAAAAGACGTTTTAATGCCCCTTACAAGAGACGAGGAGGTCAGAGTGTTATAACAAGACGCTTTTAATGCCCCTCAGAAGAGACGTGGAGGTCAGAGTGGTATAACAAGACGCTTTTAATTCCCCTCAGAAGAGATGTGGAGGTCAGAGTGGTATAGCAAAATGCTTTTAATTCCCCTTACAATAGCCGTGGAGGTCAGAGTGGTATAACAAGACGCTTTTAATGCCCCTCAGAAGAGACGTGGAGGTCAGAGTGGTATAACAAGATGCTTTTAATGCCCCTTACAATAGACGTGGAGGTCAGAGTGGTATAACAAGACACTTTTAATGCCCCTTAGAAGAGACGTGGAGGTAAGAGTGGTATAACAACATGCTTTTAATGCCCCTTACAAGAGATGTGGAGGTCAGAGTGGTAAAACAAGATGCTTTAATGCCCCTCAGAAGAGACATGGAGGTCAGAGTGTTATAACAAGACCCTTTTAATGCCCCTCAGAAGAGACGTGGAGGTCAGAGTGGTATAACAAGATGCTTTTAATGTCCCTCAGAAGAGACGTGGAGGACACAGTTGTATAACAAGATGCTTTTAATGCCCCTTACAGGAGACGTGGAGGTCAGAGTGGTATAACAAGACGCTTTTAATGCCCCTTACAAGAGACGTGGAGGTCAGAGTGGTATAACAAGACACTTTTAATACCCCTTACAAGAGACGTATAGGTCAGAGTGGTATAACAAGATGCTTTTAATGCCCTTCAGAAGAGATGTGGAGGTCAGAGTGGTATGATAAGATGTTTTTAATGCCCCTCAGAAGAGACGTGGAGGTCAGAGTGGTATAACAAGACGCTTTTAATGACCCTTTACAAGAGACGTAGAGGTCAAGGTGGTAAAACAAGATGCTCTTAATGCCCCTCAGAACAGACGTGGAGGTCAGAGTGGTATAACAAGATGCTTTTAATGCTACTCGGAAGAGAAGTGGCGGTTAGACATAGCCGTCAGAGTGGTATAACAAGACGCTATAAATGCCCCTCAGAAGAGACGTGGAGGTCAGAGTGGTATAACAAGACGGTTTTAATGCCCCTTACAAGAGACGTGGAGGTCAGCGTGTTATAACAAGATGCTTTAAATGCCCCTCAGAATTGACGTGGAAGTCAGAGTGGTATAACAAGACGCTTTTAATGCCCCTTACAAGAGACGTGGAGGTCAGAGTGGTATAACAAGACGCTTTTAATGCCCCTTACAAGAGACGTAGAGTTCAGAGTGGTATAAAAAGACGCTCTTAATGCACCTTTACAAGAGCCGTATAGGTCAGAGTGGAATAACAAGATGCTTTTAATGCCCATCAGAAGAGACGTGGAGGTCATATTGGTATAACAAGATGTTTTTAATGCCCCTCAGAAGAGACGTGGAGGTCAGAGTGGTATAAAAAGACGGTTTTAATGCCCCTTACAAGAGACGAGGAGGTCAGAGTGTTATAACAAGACACTTTTAATGCCCATCAGAAGAGACGTGGAGGTCAGAGTGGTATAACAAGACGCTTTTAATTCCCCTCAGAAGAGACGTGGAGGTCAGAGTGGTATAACAAAACGCTTTTAATTCCCCTTACAATAGCCGTGGAGGTCAGAGTGGTATAACAAGATGCTTTTAATGCCCCTCAGAAGAGACGAGGAGGTCAGAGTGTTATAACAAGACACTTTTAATGCCCCTCAGAAGAGACGTGGAGGTCAGAGTGGTATAACAAGACGCTTTTAATTCCCCTCAGAAGAGACGTGGAGGTCAGAGTGGTATAACAAAACGCTTTTAATTCCCCTTACAATAGCCGTGGAGGTCAGAGTGGTATAACAAGATGTTTTTAATGCCCCTCGGAAGAGAAGTGGGGTCAGAGAGGTATAACAAGATGCTTTTAATGCCCCTTGGAAGAGCCATACAGTACAGCATCTTAAAAATATTACTCCCATTATTGGGGAGTGGGTCCCCAAAGTATTTGCTTATGCCTTCTAAGCAAAAGCTTCCAAAAAATTTGAGGAAATGCAATGCCCGTTCGAAGAGTCGTGGAGGTACCAGTAGCTTAACAACACGCTTTTAATGCCCCTTACAAGAGACGTGGAGGTCAGAGTGGTATAACAAGACGCTTTTAATGCCCCTCGGAAGAGAAGTGGGGTCAGAGAGGTATAACAGGATGCTTTTAATGCCCCTTGGAAGAGCCATACAGTACAGCATCTTAAAAATATTACTCCCATTATTGGGGAGTGGGTCTCCCAAAGTATTTGCTTATGCCTTCTAAGCAAAAGCTTCCAAAAAATTTGAGGAAATGCAATGCCCGTTCGAAGAGTCGTGGAGGTACCAGTAGCTTAACAAGACGCTTTTAATGCCCCTTACAAGAGAAGTGCAGGTCAGAGTGGTATAACAAGACGCTTTTATGCCCTTTAAAAGAGACGTGGAGGTCAAAGTGGTATAACAAGACGCTTTAATTCCCCTTTACAAGAGACACAGAGGTCAGAGTGGTATAGCAAGACGCTTTTAATGCCCCTTACAAGAGACGTGGAGGTCAGAGTGTTATAACAAGACGCTTTTAATGCCCCTTACAAGAGACGTGGAGGTCAGAGTGGTATAACAAGACGCTTTTAATGCTCCTTTGCAAGAGACATAGAGGTCAGAGTGGTATAACAAGATGATTTTAATGCCCCTCAGAAGAGACGTGGAGGTCAGTGTGTGTTATAACGATACGCTTTTAATGCCCCTCAGAAGAGACGTGGAGCTTATAGTGGTTTAATAAGATGCTTTTAATGCCCCTTGCAAGAGACGTGGAGGTCAGAGTGTTATAATAAGATGCTTTTAATGCCCCTCAGAAGAGACGTGGAGGTCAGTGTGGTATAACAAGACGATTTTAATGCCCCTCAGAAGAGACATGGAGGTCAGAGTGTTATAATGATACAGTTTTAATGCCCATTACAAGAGACGTGGAGGTCAGAGTGGTATAACAAGATGCTTTTAATGCCCCTTACAAGAGACGTCGAGGTCGGAGTGGTATAACAAGACGCTTTTAATGCCCCTCGGAAGAGACGTGGAGGTCAGAGAGGTATAACAAGACGCATTTAATGCCCCTTGGAAGAGCCATACAGTACAGCATCTTAAAAATATTACTCCCATTATTGGGGATTGGGTCTCCCATAGTATTTGCTTATGCCTTCCAAGCAAAAGCTTCCAAAAAATTTGTGGAAATGCAATGCCCGTTCGAAGAGTCGTTGAGGTCCCAGTAGCTTAACAAGATGCTTTTAATGTCCCTTACAAGAGACATGGAGGTCAGAGTGGTATAACAAGATGCTTTTAATGCCCCTCAGAAGAGATGTGGAGGTCAGAGTGGTATAACAAGATGCTTTTAATGCCCCTTACAAGAGACGTGAAGGTCAGAGTGGTATAACAAGACGCTTTAATGCCCCATTACAAGAGACGTAGAGGTCAGAGTGGTATAACAATATGCTTTTAATGCCCCTTACAAGAGACGTGGATGTCAGAGTGGTATAACAAGACGCATTTAATGCCCCTTACAAGAGACGTGGAGGTCAGAGTGGTATAACAAGACGCTTTTAATGCTCCTTTACAAGAGACGTAGAGGTCAGAGTGGTATAACCAAGACGCATTAATGCCCCTCAAAAGAGACATGGAGGTCAGTGTGGTATAACAAGACGATTTTAATGCCCCTCAGAAAAGACATGGAGGTCAGAGTGTTATAACGATAAGGTTTTAATGCCCCTTACAAGAGACGTGGTGGTCAGACTTTTATAACAAGATGCTTTTAATGCCCCTCAGAAGAGACGTGGAGGTCATAGTGGTATAACAAGTCGCTTTTAATGCCCCTCAGAAGAGACGTGGAGTTCAGAGTGGTATAACAAGATGCTTTTAATGCCCCTTACAAGAGACGTGGAGGTCAGAGTGGTATAACAGGACGCTTTTAATGGCCCTCAGAAGAGACATGGAGGTCAGAGTGCTATAACAAGACGCTTTTAATTCCCCTCAGAAGAGACGTGGAGGTCAGAGTGGTATAACAAAAAGCTTTTAATGCCCCTTACAAGAACCGTGGAGGTCAGAGTGGTATAGCAAGACGCTTTTAATGACCCTTACAAGAGACATGGAGGTCAGAGGGTATAACAAGACGATTTTAATGCCCCTTTACAAGAGACGTATAGGTCAGAGTGGTATAACAAGACGCTTTTAATGCCCCTCAGAAGAGACGTGGAGGTCAGAGTTGTATAACAAGACGGTTTTAATGCCCCTTACAAGAGACGTTGAGGTCAGAGTGTTATAACACGATGCTTTAAATGCCCCTCAGAAGAGACGTGGAAATCAGAGTGGTATAACAAGACGATTTTAATGCCCCTTTCAAGAGACGTGGAGGTCAGAGGGTATAACAAGACGTTTTTAATGCCCCTTTACAAGAGACGTATAGGTCAGAGTGGAAAAACAAGACGCTTTTAATTCCCATCAGAAGAGACGTGGAGGTCATATTTGTATAACAAGACGCTTTTAATGCCCCTCAGAAGAGACGTGGAGGTCAGAGTGGTATAACAAGACACTTTTAATGCCTCTCAGAAGAGACTTGAAGGTCAGAGTGGTTTAACAATATGCTTTTATTGCCCCTTTACAAGAGACACAGAGGTCAGAGTGGTATAACAAGACGCTCTTAATGCCCCTTGCAAGAGACGTGGAGGTCAGAGTGGTATAACAAGATGCTTTTAATGCCCCTCAGAAGAGACGTGAAGGTTAGAGTGGTATAACATGATGCCTTTAATGCCCCTTACAAGAGACGTGGAGGTCACAGTGGTATAACAAGACGCTTTTAATGCCCCTCGGAAGAGACGTGGAGGTCAGAGTGGTGCAACAAGATGATTTCAATGCCCCTTGGAAGAGTCATACAGTACAGCATCTTAAAAATATTATTCCCATTATTTGGAACTGGGTCTCACATAGTATTTGCTTATGCAATCCAAGCAAAAGCTTCCAAAAATTTTGAGGAAATGCAGTGCCTGATCGAAGAGTCGTGGAGGACCCCATAGCTTAACAAGACTCTTTTAATGCCCCTTACAATAGACGTGGAGGTCAGAGTGGTATAACAAGAAGCTTTTAATTCCCATCAGAAGCGACGTGGAGGTCAGAGTGGTTTAACAAGACGCTTTTAATGCCCCTTACAAGGGAAGTGGAGGTCAGAGTGGTTTAACATGACGCTTTTAATGCCCCTTACAAGAGACGTGGAGGTCAGAGTGGTATAACAAGACGCATTTAATGCCCCTTAGAAGAGACGTAGAGGTCAGAGTAGTATAACAAGATGCTTTTAATGCCCCTCAGAAGAGACGTGGAGGTCAGAGTGGTATAACAAGATGGTTTTAATGCCTCTTACAAGAGACGTTGAGGTCAGAGTGTTATAACACGATGCTTTAAATGCCCCTCAGAAGAGACGTGGAAGTCAGAGTGGTATAACAAGACGATTTTAATGCCCCTTTCAAGAGACGTGGAGGTCAGAGGGTATAACAAGACGTTTTTAATGCCCCTTTACAAGAGACGTATAGGTCAGAGTGGAAAAACAAGACGCTTTTAATTCCCATCAGAAGAGACGTGGAGGTCATATTGGTATAACAAGACGCTTTTAATGCCCCTCAGAAGAGACGTGGAGGTCAGAGTGGTATAACAAGACACTTTTAATGCCTCTCAGAAGAGACTTGAAGGTCAGAGTGGTTTAACAATATGCTTTTATTGCCCCTTTACAAGAGACATAGAGGTCAGAGTGGTATAACAAGATGCTCTTAATGCCCCTTACAAGAGACGTGGAGGTCAGAGTGGTATAACAAGATGTTTTAATGCCCCCCTTACAAGAGACGTGGAGGTTAGAGTGTTATAACAAGATGCTTTTAATGCCCCTCAGAAGAGACGTGGAGGTTAGAGTGGTATAACATGATGCCTTTAATGCCCCTTACAAGAGACGTGGAGGTCACAGTGGTATAACAAGACGTTTTTAATGCCCCTCGGAAGAGACGTGGAGGTCAGAGTGGTGTAACAATATGATTTTAATGCCCCTTGGAAGAGTCATACAGTACAGCATCTTAAAAATATTATTTCCATTATTTGGAACTGGGTCTCAAACAGTATTTGCTCATGCAATCCAAGCAAAAGCTTCCAAAAATTTTGATTAAATGCAATGCCTGTTCGAAGAGTCGTGGAGGACCCCATAGCTTAACAAGTCTCTTTTAATGCCCCTTACAATAGACGTGGAGGTCAGAGTGGTATTACAAGACGCTTTTAATGCGCATCAGAAGCGACGTGGAGGTCAGAGTGGTTTAACAAGACGCTTTTAATGCCCATTACAAGAGAAGTGGAGGTCAGAGTGGTTTAACATGATGCTTTTAATGCCCCTTACAAGAGACGTGGAGGTCAGAGTTTTATAACAAGACGCATTTAATGCCCCTTTACAAGAGACGTAGAGGTCAGAGTAGTATAACAAGATCCTTTTAATGCCCCTTACAAGAGACGTGGAAGTCAGAGTGTTATAACAAGACGCTTTTAATGCCCCTCAGAAGAGACGTGGAGGTCAGAGTGGTATAACAAGACGGTTTTAATGCCCCTTACAAGAGACTTGGAGCTCAGAGTGTTATAACAAGATGCTTTTAATGCCCCTTACAAGAGACGTGGAGGTCAGAGTGTTATAACAAGACGCTTTTAATGCCCCTCAGAAGAGACATGGAGGTCAGAGTGGTATAACAAAATGATTTTAGTGCCCCTCAGAAGAGACGTGGAGGTCAGAGTGGCATAACAAGACGCTTTTAATGCCCCTTACAAGAGACGTGGAGTTCAGAGTGTTAAAACAAGATGCATTTAATGCCCCTTTACAAGAGACGTAGAGGTCAGAGTGGTATAACAAGATGCTTTTAATGCCCCTCAGAAGAGACGTGGAGGTCAGAGTGGTATAACAAGATGCTTTTAATGCCCTTCAGAAGAGCCGTGAAGGTCAGAATGGTATTACAAGACGCTTTTATTGCCCCTTTACAAGAGACGTAGAGGTCAGAGTGGTATATCAAGACGCTTTTAATGCCCCTCAGAAGAGACGTGGAGGTCAGAGTGGTATAACAAGACGCTTTTAATGCCCCTTACAAGAGACGTGGAGGTCAGAGTGGAATAAAAACACGCTTTTAATGCCCCTTACAAGAGATGTGGAGGTCAGAGTGGTATAACAAGATGCTTTTAATGCCCCCCTTACAAGAGACGTGGAGGTTAGAGTGTTATAACAAGATGCTTTTAATGCCCCTCAGAAGAGACGTGGAGGTTAGAGTGGTATAACATGATGCCTTTAATGCCCCTTACAAGAGACTTGGAGGTCACAGTGGTATAACAAAACGCTTTTAATGCCCCTCGGAAGAGACGTGGAGGTCAGAGTGGTGTAACAAGATGATTTTAATGCCCTTTGGAAGAGTCATACAGTACAGCATCTTAAAAATATTATTCCCATTATTTGGAACTGGGTCTCACATAGTATTTGCTTATGCAATCCAAGCAAAAGCTTCCAAAAATTTTGAGGAAATGCAATGCCTGTTCGAAGAGTCGTGGAGGACCCCATAGCTTAACAAAACTCTTTTAATGCCCCTTACAATAGACGTGGAGGTCATAGTGATAAAACAAGACACTTTTAATGCCCATCAGAAGCGACGTGGAGGTCAGAGTGGTTTAACAAGACGCTTTTAATGCCCCTTACAAGAGAAGTGGAGGTCAGATTGGTTTAACATGACGCTTTTAATGCCCCTTACAAGAGACGTGGAGGTCAGAGGGTACAACAAGACGTTTTTAATGCCCCTTTACAAGAGACGTATAGGTCAGAGTGGTATAACAAGACGCATTTAATGCCCCTTTACAAGAGACGTAGAGGTCAGAGTAGTATAACAAGATCCTTTTAATGCCCCTTACAAGAGCCGTGGAAGTCAGAGTGTTATAACAAGACGCTTTTAATGCCCCTCAGAAGAGACGTGGAGGTCAGAGTGGTATAACAAGACGGTTTTAATGCCCCTTACAAGAGACGTGGAGGTCAGAGTGTTATAACAAGATGCTTTTAATGCCCCTTACAAGAGACGTGGAGGTCAGAGTGTTATAACAAGACGCTTTTAATGCCCCTCAGAAGAGACATGGAGGTCAGAGTGGTATAACAAAATGATTTTAGTGCCCCTCAGAAGAGACGTGGAGGTCAGAGTGGTATAACAAGACACTTTTAATGCCCCTCACAAGAGACGTGGAGGTCAGAGTGGCATAACAAGACGCTTTTAATGCCCTTTACAAGAGACGTGGAGTTCAGAGTGTTATAACAAGATGCATTTAATGCCCCTTTACAAGAGACATAGAGGTCAGAGTGGTATAACAAGACGTTTTTAATGCCCCTCAGAAGAGACGTGGAGGTCAGAGTGGTATAACAAGATGCTTTTAATGCCCTTCAGAAGAGCCGCGAAGGTCAGAGTGGAATTACAAGACGCTTTTATTGCCCCTTTAAAAGAGACGTAGAGGTCAGAGTGCTATATCAAGACCCTTTTAATGCCCCTCAGAAGAGACGTGGAGGTCAGATTGGTATAACAAGACGCTTTTAATGCCCCTTACAAGAGACGTGGAGGTCAGAGTGGAATAAAAACACGCTTTTAAAGCCCCTTACAAGAGATGTGGAGATCAGAGTGGTATAACAAGATGCTTTTAATGCCCCCCTTACAAGACGTGGAGGTCAGAGTGGTATAACAAGACCCTTTTATTGCCCCTTTACAAGAGACGCAGAGGTCAGAGTGGTATAACAAGACACTCTTACTGCCCCTTTCAAGAGACGTGGAGGTCAGATTGGTATAACAAGATGCTTTTAATGCCCCCCTTAAAAGAGACGTGGAGGTCAGAGTGTTATAACAAGATGCTTTTAATGCCCCTCAGAAGAGACATGAAGGTCAAAGTGGTATAACAAGACGCTTTTAATGCCCCTTACAAGAGACGTGGAGGTCAGAGTGGTATAACAAGATGCTTTTAATGTCCCTTACAAGAGACGTGGAGGTCAGAGTGGTAAAACAAGACGCTATTAATGCCCCTTTCCAAGAGACGTGGAGTTCAGAGTGGTATAACAAGACGCTTTTAATGCCCCTCAAAAGAGACGTGGAGGTCAGAGTGGTATAACAAGACATTTTTAATGCCCCTCAGAAGAGACGTGGAGGTCAGAGTCGTATAACAAGACGCTTTTATTGCCCCTTTACAAGAGACGTAAAGGTCAGAGTGGTATAACAAGATGCTTTTAATGCCCCTTACAAGAGACGTGGAGGTCAGAGTGGTATAACAAGACGCTTTTAATGACCCTCAGAAGAGACGTGGAGGTCAGATTGGTATAACAAAACGCTTTTAATGCCCCTTACAAGAACCGTGGAGGTGAGAGTGGCATAGCAAGACGCTTTTAATGACCCTTACAAGAGACGTGGAGGTCAGAGGGTACAACAAGACGTTTTTAATGCCCCTTTACAAGAGACGTATAGGTCAGAGTGGTATAACAAGACGCTTTTAATGCCCCTCAGAAGAGACGTGGAGGTCAGAGTGGTATAACAAGACGCTTTTAATGCCCCTCAGAAGAGACGTGGAGGTCAGAGTGGTATAACAAGACGCTTTTAAAGCCCCTTTACAAGAGACGTAGAGGTCAGAGTGGTATAACAAGACGCTCTTAATGCCCCTTACAAGAGACGTGGAGGTCAGAGTGGTATAACAAGATGTTTTTAATGCCCCCCTTACAAGAGACGTGGAGGTCAGAGTGTTATAACAAGACGCTTTTAATGCCACTCAGAAGAGACATGAAGGTCAGAGTGGTATAACAAGACGCTCTTAATGCCCCTTACAAGAGACATGAAGGTCAGATTGGAATAAAAAGACGCTTTTAATGCCCCCTAACATGAGACGTGGAGGTCAGAGTGGTATAAAAAGACGCTTTTAATGCCCCTTACAAGAGACGTGGAGGTCAGAGTGGTATAACAAGACGATTTTAATGCCCCTTTACAAGAGACGTGGAGGTCAGAGTGGTATAACAAGACGCTTTTAATGCCCCTCAGAAGAGACGTGGAGGTCAGAGTGGTATAACAAGACGCTTTTAATGCCCCTCAGAAGAGACGTGGAGGTCAGAGTGGTATAACAAGACGCTTTTAATGCCCCTTACAAGAGATGTGGAGGTCAGAGTGGTAAAACAAGATGCTTTTAATGCCCCTTACAAGAGACATGGAGGTCAGAGTGTTATAACAAGACCCTTTTAATGCCCCTCAGAAGAGACGAGGAGGTCAGAGTGGTATAACAAGACGCTTTTAATGCCCCTTACAAGAGACGTGGAGGTCAGAGTGGTATAACAAGACGCTTTTAATGTCCCTTACAAGATACGTGGAGGTCAGAGTGGCATAAAAAGATGCGTTTAATGCCCCTTACAAGAGAAGTGGAGGTCAGAGTTGTATAACAAGATGCTTTTAATGCCCCTTACAAGAGATGTGGAGGTCAGAGTGGTATAACAAGACGTTGTTAATGCCCCATACAAGAGACGTGGAGGTCAGAGTCGTATAACAAGATGCTTTTAATGCCCCTTTAGAAGAGACGTAGCTGTCAGAGTGGTATAACAAGACGCTATAAATACCCCTCAGAAGAGACGTGGAGGTCAGAGTGGTATAACAAGATGGTTTTATTGCCCCTTACAAGACT
The DNA here is from genome assembly GCF_046119375.1 of Phyllobates terribilis. Lineage (NCBI taxonomy): Eukaryota > Metazoa > Chordata > Amphibia > Anura > Dendrobatidae > Phyllobates > Phyllobates terribilis. Next base: position 236,559,098 of record NW_027362772.1, read on the forward strand.
CGTGGAGGTCAGAGTGGTATACCAAGACGCTTTTAATGCCTATCAGAAGAGACGTGGAGGTCATATTGGTATAACAAGATGCTTTTAATGCCCCTCAGAAGAGACGTGTAGGTCAGAGTGGTATAACAAGACAATTTTAATGCCTCTCAGAAGAGACGTGGAGGTCAGAGTGGTATAACAATATGCTTTTATTGCCCCTTTACAAGAGACGTAGAGGTCAGAGTGGTATAACAAGACGCCCTTAATGCCCCTTACAAGAGACATGGAGGTCAGAGTGGTATAACAAGATTTTTTTAATGCCCCCCTTACAAGAGACGTGGAGGTCAGAGTGTTATAACAAGACGCTTTTAATGCCACTCAGAAGAGACATGAAGGTCAGAGTGGTATAACAAGACACTCTTAATGCCCCTTACAAGAGACATGAAGGTCAGATTGGAATAAAAAGACGCTTTTAATGCCCCCTAACATGAGACATGGAGGTCAGAGTGGTATAACAAGACGCTTTTAATGCCCCTTACAAGAGACGTTGAGGTCAGAGTGGTATAACAAGACGATTTTAATGCCCCTTTACAAGAGACGTGGAGGTCAGAGTGGTATAACAACATGCTTTTAATGCCCCTCAGAAGAGACATAGAGGTCAGAGTGGTATAACAAGACGCTTTTAATGCCCCTCAGAAGAGACGTGGAGGTCAGAATGGTATAACAAGATGATTTTAATGCCCCTTGCGAGAGATGTGGAGGTCAGAGTGGTATAGAAACACGCTTTTAATGTCCCTTACAAGAGAAGTGGAGGTCAGAGTGCTATATCAATACGCTTTTAATGCCACTTACCAGAGCCGTGGAGGTCAGAGTGGCATAACAAGATGCTTTTAATGCCCCTTACAAGAGACGTGGAGGTCAGAGTGGTATAAAAAGCCGCTTTTAATGCCCCTTACAAGAGACGTGGACGTCAGAGTGGTATAACAAGATGCTTTTAATGCCGCCCTTACAAGAGACGTGGAGGTCAGAGTGGTATATCAAGACTCTTTTATTTCCCCTTTACAAGAAACGTAGAGGTCAGAGTGGTATAACAAGATGATTTTAATGCCCCTTACAAGAGACGTGGAGGTCAGAGTGGTATAACAAGATGCTTTTAATGGCCCCATTACAAGAGACGTGGAGGTCAGAGTGGTATAATAAGATGCTTTTAATGCCCCCCTTACAAGGGACTTGGAGGTCAGAGTGGTATATCAAGACGCTTTTGTTGCCCCTTTACAAGAAACGTACAGGTCAGAGTCTTATAACAAGACGCTTTTCATGCCCCTCATAATAGACATGAAGGTCAGAGTGGTATAACAAGAAGCTTTTAATGCCTCTCAAGAGAGACGTGGAGGTCAGAGTGTTATAACATGACGCTTTTAATGCCCCTTACAAGAGACCTGGAGGTCAGAGTGGTATAAAAAGATGCTTTTAATGCCCCTTACAAGAGACGTGGAGGTCAGAGTGGTATAAATAGACGCTTTTAATGCCCTTTACAAGAGACGTGGAGGTCAGAGTGGTATAACAAGACGCTTTTAATGCCCCTTACAAGAGACGTGGAGGTCAGAATGTTATAACACGATGCTTTAAATGCCCCTCAGAAGAGACATGGAAGTCAGAGTGGTAAAACAAGACGCTTTTAATGCCCCTCAGAAGAGACGTGGAGGTCAGAGAGGTATAACAAGACGCTTTTAATGCCCCTTACAAGAGACGTGGAGTTCAGAATGGTATAACAAGACTCTTAATGCCCCTTTAAAAGAAACTTAAAGGTCAGAGTGGAAAAACAAGACGCTTTTAATGCCCATCAGAAGAGACGTGGAGGTCATATTGGTATAACAAGACGCTTTTCATGCCCCTCAAGAGAGACGTGGAGGTCAGAGTGGTATAACAAGACGCTTATAATGCCCCTTACAAGAGACGTGGAGGTCAGAGTGGTATAACAAGATGCTTTTTATGTCCCTTACAAGAGACGTGGAGGTCAGAGTGGTATAACAAGACGCTTTTAATGCCCCTTTACAAGAGACGTGGAGGTCAGAGTGGTATAACAAGACGCTTTTAATGCCCCTCAGAAGAGACGTGGAGGTCAGAGTGGTATATCAAGGCGCTTTTAATTCCCCTCAGAAGAGACGTGGAGGTCAGAGTGATATAACAAAACGCTTTTAATGCCCCTTACAAGAGCCGTGGAGGTCAGAGTGGTATAGCAAGACGATTTTAATGCCCCTTACCAGAGACGTGGAGGTCAGAGTGGTATATCAAGACATTTTAATGCCCCTTTACAAGAGACGAAGAGGTCAGGGTGGTATAACAAGACGCTTTTAATGCCCCTCCGATGAGACGTGGAGGTCAGAGTGGTATAACATGATGCCTTTAATGACCCTTACAAGAGACGTGGAGGTCAGAGTGGTATAACAAGATGCTTTTAATGCCCCTTACTAGAGACGTGGACGTCAGAGTGGTATAACAAGGCACTTTTTATGTCCCTTACAAGAGACGTGGAGGTCAGAGTGGTATAACAAGACGCTTTTAATGCCCCTTTACAAGAGACGTGGAGGTCAGAGTGGTAAAACAAGACGCTTTTAATGCCCCTCAGAAGAGACGTGGAGGTCAGAGTGGTATAAAAATACATTTTTAATGCTCCTCAGAAGGGACGTGGAGGTCAGAGTGGTAAAACAAGACGCTTTTTTTGCCCCTTTACAAGAGACGTAGAGGTCAGAGTGGTATAACAAGACGCTTTTAATGCCACTCAGAAGAGACGTGGAGGTCAGAGTGGTATAACAAGATGCTTTAATGCCCCTTACAAGAGACGTGGAGGTCAGAGTGGTATAACAAGACGCTTTTAATGCCCCTTACAAGAGACGTGGAGGTGAGAGTGTTATAAAAAGACGCTTTTAATGCCCCTCAGAAGAGACGTGGAGGTCAGAGTGGTATAACAAAACGCTTTTAATGCCCCTTACAAAAGCCGTGGAGGTCAGAGGGGTGTAGCAAGACGCTTTTAATGCCCCTTACAAGAGACGTGGAGGTCAGACTGGTATATCAAGACATTTTAATGCCCTTTTACAAGAGACGAAGAGGTCAGGGTGGTATAACAAGACCCTTTTAATGCCCCTCCGAAGAGACGTGGAGGTTAGAGTGGTATAACATGATGCCTTTAACGACCCTTACAAGAGACGTGGAGGTCAGAGTGCTATAACAGGACGCTTTTAATGCCCCTCGGAAGAGACGTGGAGGTCAGAGTGGTGTAATAAGACGCTTTTAATTTCCCTTGGAAGAGCCATACAGTACAGCATCTTAAAAATATTATTCCCATTATTTGGGACTAGGTCTCCCATAGTATTTGCTTATGCATTCCAAGCAAAAGCTTCCAAAAATTTTGAGGAAATGCAATGCCCGTTCGAAGAGTCGTGGAGGACCCCGTAGCTTAACAAGACGCTTTTAATGCCCCTTACAAGAGACGCGGAGGTCAGAGTGGTATAACAAGATGCTTTTAATGCCCCTCAGAAGAGACGTGGAGGTCAGAGTGGTATAACAAGATGCTTTTAATGCCCCTTAAAAGATACGTGGAGGTCAGAGTGGTACAACAAGACGCTTTTAATGCCCCTTTACAAGAGACGTAAAGGTCAGAGTGGTATATCAAGACGCTTTTAATGCCTCTTACATGAAACGTGGAGGTCAGTTTGGTATATTAAGATGCTTTTAATGCCCCTTACAAGAGACGTGGAGGTCAGAGTGGTATAACATGACGTTTTTAATGCTCCTTTACAAGAGCCGTAGAGGTCAGAGTGGTATAACATGACGCTTTTAATGCCCCTCAGAAGAGACGTGGAGGTCAGTGTTGTATAACAAGACGATTTTAATGCCCCTCAGAAGAGACGTGGAGGTCAGAAAGTTAAAACGAGATGGTTTTAATGCCCCTTAAAAGAGACGTGGAGGTCAGAGTGTTATAACAAGATGCTTTTAATGCCCCTTTACAAGAGACATGGAGGTCAGAGTGGAATAACAAGACGCTTTTAATGCCCCTCCGAAGAGACATGGAGGTCAGAGTGGTATAACAAGACGCTTTTAATGGCCCTCAGAAGAGACGTGGAGGTCAGAGTGGTAAAAAAGACGGTGTTAATGCCCCCTTACAAGAGACGTGGAGGTCAGAGTGGCATAACAAGATGCTTTTAATGCCCCCTTACAAGAGATGTGGAGGTCAGAGTGGTATAACAACATGCATTTATTGCACCTTTACAAGAGACGTAGAGGTCAGAGTGGTATATCAAGACGCTTTTAATGCCTCTTACATGAAACGTGGAGGTCAGTTTGGTATAACAAGACGCTTTTAATACCCCTTCCAAGAGACGTGGAGGTCAGAGTGGTATAACAAGATGCTTTTAATGCCCCCCTTACAAGAGACGTGGAGGTCAGAGTGTTATAACAAGACGCTTTTAATGCCCTTCAGAAGAGACATGAAGGTCAAAGTCGTATAACAAGACGCTTTTAATGCCCCTCCAGAGAGACGTGGAGGTCAGAGTGGTATAACAAGACGCTTTTAATGCCTCTTACAAGAGACATAGAGGTCAGAGTGGTTTAACAATAAGCTTTTAATGTCCCTTTCAAGAGACGTGGAGGTCAGAGTGGTATAACAAGACACTTTTAATGCCCCTTTTCAAGAGACGTGGAGGTCAGAGTGGTATAACAAGACGCTTTTAATGCCCCTCAGAAGAGACGTGGAGGTCAGAGTGGTATAACAAGACGCTTTTAATGCCCCTCAGAAGAGACGTGGAGGTCAGAGTGGTATAACAAGACATTTTTAATGCCCCTCAGAAGAGACGTGGAGGTCAGAGTCGTATAACAAAACGCTTTCAATGCCCCTTTACAAGAGACGTAGAGGTCAGAGTGGTATAACAAGACGCTTTTAATGCCCCTCAAAAGAGACGTGGAGGTCAGAGTGGTATAACAAGATGCTTTTAATGCCCCTTACAAGAGACGTGGAGGTCAGAGTGGTATGACAAGACACTTTTAATGCCCCTTACAAGAGACGTGGAGGTCAGAGTGTTATAACAAGATGCTTTTAATGCCCCTCAGAAGAGACGTGGACGTCAGAGTGGTATAATATGACCCTTTTAATGCCCCTCAGAAGAGACGTGGAGGTCAGAATGATATAACAAGTTGCCTTTAATGCCCCTTACAAGAGACGTGGAGGTCAGAGTGGTATAACAAGCCGCTTTTAATGCCCCTCGGAAGAGACGTGGAGGTCAGAGTGGTGTAACAAGACGCTTTTAATGACCCTTGGAAGAGCCATACAGTACAGCATCTTAAAAATATTATTCCCAGTATTTGGGACTGGGTCTCCCATAGTATTTGCTTATGCATTCCAAGCAAAAGCTTCCAAAAATTTTGAGGAAATGCAATGCACGTTCGTAGAGTCGTAGAGGACCCCGTAGCGTAATAAGACGCATTTAATGCCCCTTACTAGAGATGTGGAGGTCAGAGTGGTATAACAAGACGCTTTTCATGCCCCTCAGAAGAGACGTGGGGGTCAGAGTGGTATAACAAGATGCTTTTAATGCCCCTTACAAGATACGTGGACGTCAGAGTGGTACAACAAGACGCTTTTAATTCCCCTTTACAAGAGACGTATAGGTCAGAGTGGTATAACAAGATGCTTTTAATGCCTCTTACAAGAGACGTGGAGGTCAGAGTGGTATAATAAGACTCTTTTAATGCCCCTTACAAGAGACGTGGAGTTCAGAGTGGTATAACAATACGGTTTTAATGCTCCTTTACAAGAGACGTAGAGGTCAGAGTGGTATAACAAGACGCTTTTAATGCCCCTCAGAAGAGACGTGGAGGTCAGTATGGTATAACAAGACGATTTTAATGCCCCTCAGAAGAGACGTGGAGGTCGGAGTGTTATAACGAGACGGTTTTAATGCCCATTAAAAGAGACGTGGAGGTCAGAGTGTTACAACAAGACGCTTTTAATGCCCCTCAGAAGAGACGTCGAGGTCATAGTGGTATAACAAGATGCTTTTAATGCCCCTTACAAGAGACGTGGAGGTCAGAGTGGTATAGCAAGACGCTTTTAATGCCCCTTACAAGACAAGTGGAGGTCAGAGTGTTATAACAAGACGCTTTTAATGCCCCTCAGAAGAGACGTGGAGGTCACAGTAGTATAACAAGATGCTTTTATTGCCCCTCAGAAGAGACGTGGAGGTCAGTTTGGTATAACAAGACGCTTTTAATGCCCCCTTACAAGAGCCGTGTAGGTCAGAGTGGTATAGCAAGACGCTTTTTATGCCCCTTACAAGAGACGTGGAGGACCAAATGGTATAACAAGATGCTTTTAATGCCCCTTTACAAGAGACGTAGAGGTCAGAGTGGTATAACAAGACGCTTTAATGCCCCTCAGAAGAGAAGTGGAGGTCAGAGTGGTAAAACAAGATGCTTTTTATGCCCCTCAGAAGAGACGTGTCGGTCAGTGTGGTATAACAAGAAGCTTTTATTGCCACTTTACCAGAGACGTAGAGGTCAGAGTGGTATAACAAGACGCTTTTAATGCCACTCAGAAGAGACGTGGAAGTCAGAGTGGTATAGCAAGGCGCTTTTAATGCCCCTTACCAGAGACTTGGAGGTCAGAGTGGTATAACAAGATGCTTTTAATGCCCCTTACAAGAGGCGTGGAGGTCAGAGAGATATAACAAGACACTGTTAATGCCCCTCGGAAGAGAAGTGGAGGTCAGAGTGGTATAACAAGACGCTTTTAATGCCCCTCAGAAGAGACGTGGAGGTCAGAGTGGTATAACAAGACATTTTTAATGCCCCTCAGAAGGGACGTGGAGGTCAGAGTGGTTAAACAAGACTCTTTTTTTGCCCCTTTACAAGAGACGTAGAGGTCAGTGGGGTATAACAAGACGCTTTTAATGCCACTCAGAAGAGACGTGGAAGTCAGAGTGGTATAACAAGATGCTTTTAATGCCCCTTAAAAGAGACGTGGAGGTCAGAGTGTTATAACAAGTCACTTTTATTGCCCCTCAGAAGAGACTTGGAGGTCAGAGTGGTATAACAAAATGCTTTTAATGCCCCTTACAAGAGCCGTGGAGGTCAGAGTGGTATAGCAAGACATTTTAATGCCCCTTTACAAGAGATGAAGAGGTCAGGGTGGTATAAAAAGATGCTTTTAATGCCCCTCAGAAGAGACGTGGAGATCAGAGTGGTATAACATGATGCCTTTAATGCGCCTTACAAGAGACGTGGAGGTCAGAGTGGTACAACAAGATGCTTTTAATGCCCCTCGGAAGAGACGTGGAGGTCAAAGTGGTGTAACAAGACGCTTTTAATGCCCCTTGGAAGAGCCATACAGTACAGCATCTTAAAAATATTATTCCCATTATTTGGGACTGGGTCTCCCATAGTATTTGCTTATGCATTCCATGCAAAAGCTTCCAAAAATTTTGAGGAAATGCAATGCCCGTTCGAAGAGTCGTGGAGGACCCCGTAGCTTAACAAGACGCTTTTAATGCCCCTTACAAGAGACGCGGAGCTCAGAGAGGTATAACAAGACGCTTTTAATGCCCCTCAGAAGAGACGTGGAGGTCAGAGTGGTATAACAAGATGCTTTTAATGCCCCTTACAAGATACTTGGAGGTCAGAGTGGTACAACAAGACGCTTTTAATGCCCCTTTACAAGAGACGTAAATGTCAGAGTGGTATAACAAGATACTTTTAATGCCTCTTACATGAGACATGGAGGTCAGAGTGGTATAACAATACGCTTTTAATGCTCCTTTACAAGAGACGTAGAGGTCAGAGTGGTATAACATGACGCTTTTAATGCCCCTCAGAAGAGACGTGGAGGTCAGTGTGGTATAACAAGACGATTTTAATGCCCCTCAGAATAGACGTGGAGGTCAGAGTGTTATAACGAGACTGTTTTAATGCCCCTTAAAAGAGACGTGGAGGTCAGAGTGTTAAAACAAGACGCTTTTAATGCCCCTTTACAAGAGACATGGAGGTCAGAGTGGTATAACATGACGCTTTTAATGCCCCTCAGAAGAGACATGGAGGTCAGAGTGGTATAGCAAGATGCTTTTAATGCCCCTCAGAAAAGACGTGGAGGTCAGAGTAGTATAAAAAGACGCTTTTAATGCCCCTTACAAGAGACATGGAGGTCAGAGTGGTATAACAAGATGCTTTTAATGCCCCCCTTACAAGAGACATAGAGGTCAGAGTGGTATAACAAGACGCTTTTATTGCCCTTTTACAAGAGACGCAGAGGTCAGAGTGGTATAACAAGATGCTTTTAATGCCCCTTTCAAGAGACGTGGAGGTCAGAGTGGTATAACAAGACGCTCTTAATGCCCCCCTTACAAGAGACGTGGAGGTCAGAGTGTTATAACAAGACACTTTTAATGCCCCTCAGAAGAGACATGAAGGTCAAAGTCGTATAACAAGACGCTTTTAATGCCCCTCATGAGAGACGTGGAGGTCAGAGTCGTATAACAAGACGCTTTTAATGCCCCTTACAAGAGACGTGGAGGTCAGAGTGGTATAACAAGACGCTTTTAATGTCCCTTACAAGAGACGTGGATGTCAGAGTGGTATAACAAGACGCTTTTAATGCCCCTTTACAAGAGACGTAAAGGTCAGAGTGGTATAACAAGACGCTTTTAATGCCTCTTACATGAGACGTGGAGGTCAGAGTGGTATAACAATACTCTTTTAATGCTCCTTTACAAGAGACGCAGAGGTCAGAGTGGTATAACATGACGCTTTTAATGCCCCTCAGAAGAGACGTGGAGGTCAGTGTGGTATAACAAGATGGTTTTAATGCCCCTTAAAAGAGACGTGGAGGTCAGAGTGTTATAACAAGACGCTTTTAATGCCCCTTTACAAGAGACATGGAGGTCAGAGTGGTATAACAAGACGCTTTTAATGCCCCTCCGAAGAGACATGGAGATCAGAGTGGTATAACAGTCAAGATATACTATATCTACAGCATTTCTCTGACCCACCCAGTCAGTGATTCTGTCATAGAAGGAATTTAAGTTAGTCTGACATGACTTGTTAGTTACAAACCCATGCTGACTCTCGTTAATCACTTTATTCTTATCCATGTACTTACATACATGTTGTTTAATAATTTGTTCAAAGATCTTTCCTGGTATAGAAGTCAGACTCACCGGCCAATAGTTCCCTGGGTCCACCTTCTTCCCCTTTTTGAAGATAGGAACAACATTTGCTCTTCTCCAGTCTTCTGGGACTTCTCCTGTTCTCCAAGAATTTTCAAAGATTATGGAGAGTGGTTCTAAAATTTCTTCTACGATCTCCTTCAGTACTCTGGGGTGTAATTCATCTGGACCTGGAGACTTGAACTCATTTATGTTAGCTAAATATTCCCTCACAATCTTTTTGTTTATAGATAACTTGGATTCCTCTATTCCTTTAAAAGGACAGTGAAGATCAGTTGATGTTACATTTTCTTTCTGAGAGAAAACAGATGCAAAATAGGAATTAAAAAGTTCGGCCTTCTCAACATCCTCTCTTACCATTTCTCCATTTTCATCCTGTAAAAATCCTATAGCATCTTTGACTTTTCTTTTACTTTTGACATACCCCCAAAATCCTTTTGTATTGCTTTTGACATCTCTTGCAAGCCTTAATTCATTTTCAGCTGTAGCTAACCTGATACGTGCCCTGCAGGATCTGCAGACTGCATTATAATCTTCTTTAGATATGCCTCCCTCTTTCCATTTAATAAACATTTCTTTCTTTCTTTTTAGCATGTGTTTAAGTTCTGTGTTCATCCATCCTGGTTTCCTTAAATACTTCCCATTCTTCCTACTTTTCGGGATTGTTAACGATTGTGCTTTGAGAATCTCATTTTTAAAAATTTCCCATCCTTCCTGGACATTTTTGTCCTTAAGGACATCCACCCATTGGATCCCTCCTATTCTCTTTCTGAGTCTCTTAAAATCTGCCTTTCTAAAATCTAACCTTGAAGTTTGAGTCTTCACATGTCTTCCTCCTCTAGTTATTGCCGTATATTAAGTCGTATAACAAGACGCTTTTAATGCCCCTCACGAGAGACGTGGAGGTCAGAGTGGTATAACAAAACTCTTTTAATGCCCCTTACAAGAGACGTGGAGGTCAGAGTGGTATAACAAGATGCTTTTAATGTCCCTTACAAGAGACGTGGAGGTCAGAGTGGTATAAAAAGACGATTTTAATGCCCCTTTACAAGAGACGTGGAGGTCAGAGTGGTATAACAAGACGCTTTTAATGCCACTCAGAAGAGACGTGGAGGTCAGAGTGGTATAACAAGACATTTTTAATGCCCCTCAGAAGAGACGTGGAGGTCAGAGTCGTATAACAAGACGCTTTTATTGCCCCTTTACAAGAGACGTAGAGGTCAGAGTGGTATAACAAGACACTTTTAATGCCCCTTACAACAGACGTGGAGGTCAGAGTGTTATAACAAGACGCTTTTAATGCCCCTCAGAAGAGACGTGGAGGTCACAGTGGTATAACAAAACGCTTTTAATGCCCCTTGCAAGAGCCGTGGAGGTCAGAGTGGTATAGCGAGATGCTTTTAATGCCCCTTACAAGAGAAGTGGAGGTCAGAGTGGTATAACAAGACGTTTTAATGCCCCTTTACAAGAGACGAAGAGGTCAGAGTGGTATAACAAGACCCTTTTAATGCCCCTCAAAAGAGACGTGGAGGTCAGAATGGTATAAAAAGTTGCCTTTAATGCCCATTACAAGAGACGTGGAGGTCAGAGTGGTATAACATGACACTTTTAATGCCCCTTGGAAGAGCCATACAGTACAGCATCTTAAAAATATTATTCCCAGTATTTGGGACTGGGTCTCCCATAGTATTTGCTTTTGCATTCCAAGCAAAAGCTTCCAAAAATTTTGAGGAAATGCAATGCCCGTACGTAGAGTCGTGGAGGACCTCGTAGCTTAATAAGACGCATTTAATGCCCCTTACAAAAGACGTGGAGGTCAGAGTGGTATAACAAGACGCTTTTAATGCCCCTCAGAAGAGACGTGGGGGTCAGAGTGGTATAACAAGACGCTTTTAATGCCCCTTACAAGATACGTGGAGGTCAGAGTGGTACAACAAGACGCTTTTAATTCCCCTTTACAAGAGACGTATAGGTCAGAGTGGTATAACAAGATGCTTTTAATGCCTCTTAGAAGAGACGTGGAGATCAGAGTGGTATAATAAGACGCTTTTAACGCCCCTTACAAGAGACGTGGAGGTCAGAGTGGTATAACAATACGCTTTTATCGCTAATTTACAAGAGACGTAGAGGTCAGAGTAGTATAAAAAGACGATTTTAATGCCCCTCAGAAGATACGTGGAGGTCAGAGTGTTATAACGAGACGGTTTTAATGCCCATTAAAAGAGACGTGGAGGTCAGAGTATTACAACAAGACGCTTTTAATGCCCCTCAGAAGAGACGTCGAGGTCATAGTGGTATAACAAGATGCTTTTAATGTCCCTTACAAGAGACGTGGAGGTCAGAGTGGTATAACAAGACGCTTTTAATGTCCCTTACAAGACAAGTGGAGGTCAGAGTGTTATAACAAGACGCTTTTAATGCCCCTCAGAAGAGACGTGGAGGTCACAGTAGTATAACAAGATGCTTTTAATGCTCCTCAGAAGAGACGTGGAGGTCAGATTGGTTTAACAAGACACTTTTAAAGCCCCTTACAAGAGCCGTGTAGTTTAGAGTGGTATAGCAAGACGCTTTTAATGACCCTTACAAGAGACGTGGAGGTCCACATGGTATAACAAGATGCTTTTAATGCCCCTTTACAAGAGACGTAGAGGTCAGAGTGGTATAACAAGACGCTTTAATGCCCCTCGGAAGAGACGTGTAGGTCAGTGTGGTATAACAAGACGCTTTTATTGCCACTCTACCAGAGACGTAGAGGTCAGAGTGGTATAGCAAGACGCTTTTAATGCCACTCAGAAGAGACGTGGAGGTCAGAGTGGTATAGCAAGGCGCTTTTAATGCCCCTTACCAGAGACTTGGAGGTCAGAGTGGTATAACAAGATGCTTTTAATGCCCCTTACAAGAGACGTGGAGGTCAGAGAGATATAACAAGACAATTTTAATGCCCCTCGGAAGAGAAGTGGAGGTCAGAGTGGTATAACAAGACGCATTTAATGCCCCTCAGAAGAGATGTGGAGGTCAGAGTGGTATAACAAGTAATTTTTAATGCCCCTCAGAAGGGACGTGGAGGTCAGAGTGGTAAAACAAGATGCTTTTTTTGCCCCTTTACAAGAGACGTAGAGGTCAGAGTGGTATATCAAGTCGCTTTTAATGCCACTCAGAAGAGACGTGGATGTCAGAGTGGTATAACAAGATGCTTTTAATGACCCTTACAAGAGACGTGGAGGTCAGAGTGGTATAGCAAGACGATTTTAATGCCCCTTACAAGAGACATGGAGGTCAGAGTGTTATAAAAAGACGCTTTTAATGCCCCTCAGAAGAGATGTGGAGGTCAGAGTGGTATAACAAGGCGCTTTTATTACCCCTCAGAAGAGACTTGGTGGTCAGAGTGGTATAACAAAACGCTTTTAATGCCCCTTACAAGAGCCGTGGAGGTGAGAGTGGTATAGCAAGACTCTTTTAATTCCCCTTACAAGAGACGTGGAGGTCAGAGTGGTATGTCAAGACATTTTAATGCCCCTTTACAAGAGATGAAGAGGTCAGGGTGGTATTACAAGATGCTTTTAATGCCCCTCAGAAGAGACGTGGAGGTCAGAGTAGTATAACATGATGCCTTTAATGCCCCTTATAAGTGACGTGGAGGTCAGAGTGGTATAACAAGACGCTTTTAATGCCCCTCGGAAGAGACGTTGAGGTCAGAGTGGTGTAACAAGACGCTTATAATGACCCTTGGAAGAGACATACAGTAGAGCATCTTAAAAATATTATTCCCATTATTTGGGACTGGGTCTCCCATAGTATTTGCTTATGCATTCCATGCAAAAGATTCCAAAAATTTTGAGGAAATGCAATGCCCGTTCGAAGAGTCGTGGAGGACCCCGTAGCCTAACAAGACGCTTTTAATGCCCCTCAGAAGAGATGTGGAGGTCAGAGTGGTATAAAAAGACATTTTTAATGCCCCTCAGAAGGGACGTGGAGGTCAGAGTGGTATAACAATACGCTTTTAAAGCTCCTTTACAAGAGACGTAGAGGTCAGAGTGGTATAAAAAGACGATTTTAATGCCCCTCAGAAGATACGTGGAGGTCTGAGTGTTATAACGAGACGGTTTTAATGCCCATTAAAAGAGACGTGGAGGTCAGATTATTACAACAAGACGCTTTTAATGCCCCTCAGAAGAGACGTCGAGGTCATAGTGGTATAACAAGATGCTTTTAATGTCCCTTACAAGAGACGTGGAGGTCAGAGTGGTATAACAAGATGCTTTTAATGTCCCTTACAAGACAAGTGGAGGTCAGAGTGTTATAACAAGACGCTTTTAATGCCCCTCAGAAGAGACGTGGAGGTCACAGTAGTATAACAAGATGCTTTTAATGCTCCTCAGAAGAGACGTGGAGGTCAGATTGGTATAACAAGACGCTTTTAAAGCCCCTTACAAGAGCCATGTAGATTAGAGTGGTATAGCAAGACGTTTTTAATGCCCCTTAAAAGAGACGTGGAGGTCCAAATGGTATAACAAGATGCTTTTAATGCCCCTTTACAAGAGACGTAGAGGTCAGAGTGGTATAACAAGACGCTTTAATGCCCATCAGAAGTGACGTGGAGGTCAGAGTGGTAAAACAAGATGTTTTTAATGCCCCTCGGAAGAGACGTGTAGGTCAGTGTGGTATAACAAGACGCTTTTATTGCCACTCTACCAGAGACGTAGAGGTCAGAGTAGTATAACAAGACGCTTTTAATGCCACTCAGAAGAGACGTGGAGGTCAGAGTGGTATAGCAAGGCGCTTTTAATGCCCCTCAGAAGGGACGTGGAGGTCAGAGTGGTAAAACAAGACGCTTTTTTTGCCCCTTTACAAGAGACGTAGAGGTCAGAGTGGTATAGCAAGACGCTTTTAATGCCCCTTACAAGAGACATGGAAGTCAGAGTGTTATAACAAGACGCCTTTAATGCCCCTCAGAAGAGACGTGGAGGTCAGAGTGGTAAAACAAGTCGCTTTTCTTGCCCCTCAGAAGAGACTTGGTGGTCAGAGTGGTATAACAAAACGCTTTTAATGCCCCTTACAAGAGCAGTGGAGGTCAGAGTGGTATAGCAAGGCTCTTTTAATGCCCCTTACAAGAGACGTGGAGGTCAGAGTGGTGTAACAAGACGCTTATAATGCCCCTTGGAAGAGCCATACAGTACAGCATCTTAAAAATATTATTCCCATTATTTCGGACTGGGTCTCCCATAGTATTTGCTTATGCATTCCATGCAAAAGCTTCCAAAAATTTTGAGGAAATGCAATGCCCGTTCGAAGAGTCGTGGAGGAACCCCGTAGCTTAACAAGACGCTTTTAATGCCCTTTACAAGAGACGCGGAGGTCAGAGTGGTATAACAAGACGCTTTTAATGCCCCTCAGAAGACACGTGGAGGTCAGAGTGGTATAACAAAATGCTTTTAATGCCCCTTACAAGATACGTGGAGGTCAGAGTGGTACAACAAGACGCTTTTAATGCCCCTTTACAAGAGACGTAAAGGTCAGAGTGGTATAACAAGACGCTTTTAATGACTCTTACATGAGATGTGGAGGTCCGAATGGTATAACAATACGCTTTTAATGCTCCTTTACAAGAGATGTAGAGGTCAGAGTGGTATAACATGACGCTTTTAATGCCCCTCAGAAGAGACGTGGAGGTCAGTGTGGTATAACAAGACGATTTTAATGCCCCTTAGAAGAGACGTGGAGGTCAGAGTGTTATAACGAGACGGTTTTAATGCCGCTTAAAAGAGACATGGAGGTCAGAGTGGTATAACAAGACGCTTTTAATGCCCCTCAGAAGAGACGTGGAGGTCAGAGTGGTATAAGAAGACACTTTTAATGCCCCTTACAAGAGACGTGGAGGTCAGAGGGGTATAACAAGATGCTTTTAATGACCCCCTTACAAGAGACGCGGACGTCAGAGTGGTATAACAAGACGCTTTTATTGCCCCTTTACAAGAGACGTAGAGGTCAGAGTGGTATAACAAGATGCTTTTAATGCCTCTTACAAGAGAAGTGGAGGTCAGAGTGGTATAACAAGATGCTTTTAATGCCCCATTACAAGAGACGTGGAGGTCAGAGTGTTATAACAAGACACTTTTAATGCCCCTCAAAAGAGACATGAAGGTCAAAGTCGTATAACAAGACACTTTTAATGCCCCTCACGAGAGACGTGGAGGTCAGTGTGGTATAACAATACGCTTTTAATGCCCCATACAAGAGACGTGGAGCTCAGAGTGGTATAACAAGACGATTTTTATGCCCCTTTACAAGAGACGTGGAGGTCAGAGTGGTATAACAAGACGATTTTAATGCCCCTCAGAAGAGACGTGGAGGTCAGTTTGGTATAACAAGACGCTTTTAATGCCCCCTTACAAGAGCCGTGTAGGTCAGAGTGGTATAGCAAGACGCTTTTTATGCCCCTTACAAGAGACGTGGAGGACCAAATGGTATAACAAGATGCTTTTAATGCCCCTTTACAAGAGACGTAGAGGTCAAAGTGGTATAACAAGACGCTTTAATGCCCCTCAGAAGAGAAGTGGAGGTCAGAGTGGTAAAACAAGATGCTTTTTATGCCCCTCAGAAGAGACGTGTCGGTCAGTGTGGTATAACAAGAAGCTTTTATTGCCACTTTACCAGAGACGTAGAGGTCAGAGTGGTATAACAAGACGCTTTTAATGCCACTCAGAAGAGACGTGGAAGTCAGAGTGGTATAGCAAGGCGCTTTTAATGCCCCTTACCAGAGACTTGGAGGTCAGAGTGGTATAACAAGATGCTTTTAATGCCCCTTACAAGAGGCGTGGAGGTCAGAGAGATATAACAAGACACTGTTAATGCCCCTCGGAAGAGAAGTGGAGGTCAGAGTGGTATAACAAGACGCTTTTAATGCCCCTCAGAAGAGACGTGGAGGTCAGAGTGGTATAACAAGACATTTTTAATGCCCCTCAGAAGGGACGTGGAGGTCAGAGTGGTTAAACAAGACTCTTTTTTTGCCCCTTTACAAGAGACGTAGAGGTCAGTGGGGTATAACAAGACGCTTTTAATGCCACTCAGAAGAGACGTGGAGGTCAGAGTGGTATAACAAGATGCTTTTAATGCCCCTTAAAAGAGACGTGGAGGTCAGAGTGCTATAACAAGTCACTTTTATTGCCCCTCAGAAGAGACTTGGAGGTCAGAGTGGTATAACAAAATGCTTTTAATGCCCCTTACAAGAACCGTGGAGGTCAGAGTGGTATAGCAAGACATTTTAATGCCCCTTTACAAGAGATGAAGAGGTCAGGATGGTATAACAAGATGCTTTTAATGCCCCTCAGAAGAGACGTGGAGATCAGAGTGGTATAACATGATGCCTTTAATGCGCCTTACAAGAGACGTGGAGGTCAGAGTGGTTTAACAAGATGCTTTTAATGCCCCTCGGAAGAGACGTGGAGGTCAAAGTGGTGTAACAAGACGCTTTTAATGCCCCTTGGAAGAGCCATACAGTACAGCATCTTAAAAATATTATTCCCATTATTTGGGACTGGGTCTCCCATAGTATTTGCTTATGCATTCCATGCAAAAGCTTCCAAAAATTTTGAGGAGATGCAATGCCCGTTCGAAGAGTCGTGGAGGACCCCGTAGCTTAACAAGACGCTTTTAATGCCCCTTACAAGAGACGCGGAGCTCAGAGAGGTATAACAAGACGCTTTTAATGCCCCTCAGAAGAGACGTGGAGGTCAGAGTGGTATAACAAGATGCTTTTAATGCCCCTTACAAGATACTTGGAGGTCAGAGTGGTACAACAAGACGCTTTTAATGCCCCTTTACAAGAGACGTAAAGGTCAGAGTGGTATAACAAGATACTTTTAATGCCTCTTATATGAGACATGGAGGTCAGAGTGGTATAACAATACGCTTTTAATGCTCCTTTACAAGAGACGTAGAGGTCAGAGTGGTATAACATGACGCTTTTAATGCCCCTCAGAAGAGACGTGGAGGTCAGTGTGGTATAACAAGACGATTTTAATGCCCCTCAGAATAGACGTGGAGGTCAGAGTGTTATAACGAGACTGTTTTAATGCCCCTTAAAAGAGACGTGGAGGTCAGAGTGTTAAAACAAGACGCTTATAATGCCCCTTTACAAGAGACATGGAGGTCAGAGTGGTATAACATGACGCTTTTAATGCCCCTCAGAAGAGACATGGAGGTCAGAGTGGTAAAGCAAGATGCTTTTAATGCCCCTCAGAAAAGACGTGGAGGTCAGAGTAGTATAAAAAGACGCTTTTAATGCCCCTTACAAGAGACATGGAGGTCAGAGTGGTATAACAAGATGCTTTTAATGCCCCCCTTACAAGAGACATAGAGGTCAGAGTGGTATAACAAGACGCTTTTATTGCCCTTTTACAAGAGACGCAGAGGTCAGAGTGGTATAACAAGATGCTTTTAATGCCCCTTACAAGAGACGTGGAGGTCAGAGTGGTATAACAAGACGCTCTTAATGCCCCCCTTACAAGAGACGTGGAGGTCAGAGTGTTATAACAAGACACTTTTAATGCCCCTCAGAAGAGACATGAAGGTCAAAGTCGTATAACAAGACGCTTTTAATGCCCCTTACAAGAGACGTGGAGGTCAGAGTGGTATAACAAGACGCTTTTAATGTCCCTTACAAGAGACGTGGATGTCAGAGTGGTATAACAAGACGCTTTTAATGCCCCTTTACAAGAGACGTAAAGGTCAGAGTGGTATAACAAGACGCTTTTAATGCCTCTTACATGAGACGTGGAGGTCAGAGTGGTATAACAATACTCTTTTAATGCTCCTTTACAAGAGACGCAGAGGTCAGAGTGGTATAACATGACGCTTTTAATGCCCCTCAGGAGAGACGTGGAGGTCAGTGTGGTATAACAAGATGGTTTTAATGCCCCTTAAAAGAGACGTGGAGGTCAGAGTGTTATAACAAGACGCTTTTAATGCCCCTTTACAAGAGACATGGAGGTCAGAGTGGTATAACAAGACACTTTTAATGCCCCTCCGAAGAGACATGGAGATCAGAGTGGTATAACAGTCAAGATATACTATATCTACAGCATTTCTCTGACCCACCCAGTCAGTGATTCTGTCATAGAAGGAAATTAAGTTAGTCTGACATGACTTGTTAGTTACAAACCCATGCTGACTCTCGTTAATCACTTTATTCTTATCCATGTACTTACATACATGTTGTTTAATAATTTGTTCAAAGATCTTTCCTGGTATAGAAGTCAGACTCACCGGCCAATAGTTCCCTGGGTCCACCTTCTTCCCCTTTTTGAAGATAGGAACAACATTTGCTCTTCTCCAGTCTTCTGGGACTTCTCCTGTTCTCCAAGAATTTTCAAAGATTATGGAGAGTGGTTCTAAAATTTCTTCTACGATCTCCTTCAGTACTCTGGGGTGTAATTCATCTGGACCTGGAGACTTGAACTCATTTATGTTAGCTAAATATTCCCTCACAATCTTTTTGTTTATAGATAACTTGGATTCCTCTATTCCTTTAAAAGGACAGTGAAGATCAGTTGATGTTACATTTTCTTTCTGAGAGAAAACAGATGCAAAATAGGAATTAAAAAGTTCGGCCTTCTCAACATCCTCTCTTACCATTTCTCCATTTTCATCCTGTAAAAATCCTATAGCATCTTTGACTTTTCTTTTACTTTTGACATACCCCCAAAATCCTTTTGTATTGCTTTTGACATCTCTTGCAAGCCTTAATTCATTGTCAGCTGTAGCTAACCTGATACGTGCCCTGCAGGATCTGCAGACTGCATTATAATCTTCTTTAGATATGCCTCCCTCTTTCCATTTAATAAACATTTCTTTCTTTCTTTTTAGCATGTGTTTAAGTTCTGTGTTCATCCATCCTGGTTTCCTTAAATACTTCCCATTCTTCCTACTTTTCGGGATTGTTAACGATTGTGCTTTGAGAATCTCATTTTTAAAAATTTCCCATCCTTCCTGGACATTTTTGTCCTTAAGGACATCCACCCATTGGATCCCTCCTATTCTCTTTCTGAGTCTCTTAAAATCTGCCTTTCTAAAATCTAACCTTGAAGTTTGAGTCTTCACATGTCTTCCTCCTCTAGTTATTGCCGTATATTAAGTCGTATAACAAGACGCTTTTAATGCCCCTCACGAGAGACGTGGAGGTCAGAGTGGTATAACAAAACTCTTTTAATGCCCCTTACAAGAGACGTGGAGGTCAGAGTGGTATAACAAGATGCTTTTAATGTCCCTTACAAGAGACGTGGAGGTCAGAGTGGTATAAAAAGACGATTTTAATGCCCCTTTACAAGAGACGTGGAGGTCAGAGTGGTATAACAAGACGCTTTTAATGCCACTCAGAAGAGACGTGGAGGTCAGAGTGGTATAACAAGACATTTTTAATGCCCCTCAGAAGAGACGTGGAGGTCAGAGTCGTATAACAAGACGCTTTTATTGCCCCTTTACAAGAGACGTAGAGGTCAGAGTGGTATAACAAGACGCTTTTAATGCCCCTCAGAAGAGACGTGGAGGTCAGAGTGGTATAACAAGATGCTTTTAATGCCCCTTACAAGAGACGTGGAGGTCAGAGTGGTATAACAAGACACTTTTAATGCCCCTTACAACAGACGTGGAGGTCAGAGTGTTATAACAAGACGCTTTTAATGCCCCTCAGAAGAGACGTGGAGGTCAGAGTGGTATAACAAGACACTTTTAATTCCCCTCAGAAGAGATGTGGAGGTCAGAGTGGTATAACAAAACGCTTTTAATGCCCCTTGCAAGAGCCGTGGAGGTCAGAGTGGTATAGCGAGACGCTTTTAATGCCCCTTACAAGAGAAGTGGAGGTCAGAGTGGTATAACAAGACGTTTTAATGCCCCTTTACAAGAAACGAAGAGGTCAGAGTGGTATAACAAGACCCTTTTAATGCCCCTCAAAAGAGACGTGGAGGTCAGAATGGTATAAAAAGTTGCCTTTAATGCCCCTTACAAGAGACGTGGAGGTCAGAGTGGTATAACATGACACTTTTAATGCCCCTTGGAAGAGCCATACAGTACAGCATCTTAAAAATATTATTCCCAGTATTTGGGACTGGGTCTCCCATAGTATTTGCTTATGCATTCCAAGCAAAAGCTTCCAAAAATTTTGAGGAAATGCAATGCCCGTACGTAGAGTCGTGGAGGACCTCGTAGCTTAATAAGACGCATTTAATGCCCCTTACAAAAGACGTGGAGGTCAGAGTGGTATAACAAGACGCTTTTAATGCCCCTCAGAAGAGACGTGGGGGTCAGAGTGGTATAACAAGACGCTTTTAATGCCCCTTACAAGATACGTGGAGGTCAGAGTGGTACAACAAGACGCTTTTAATTCCCCTTTACAACAGACGTATAGGTCAGAGTGGTATAACAAGATGCTTTTAATGACTCTTAGAAGAGACGTGGAGATCAGAGTGGTATAATAAGACGCTTTTAACGCCCCTTACAAGAGACGTGGAGGTCAGAGTGGTATAACAATACGCTTTTATCGCTAATTTACAAGAGACGTAGAGGTCAGAGTAGTATAAAAAGACGATTTTAATGCCCCTCAGAAGATACGTGGAGGTCAGAGTGTTATAACGAGACGGTTTTAATGCCCATTAAAAGAGACGTGGAGGTCAGAGTATTACAACAAGACGCTTTTAATGCCCCTCAGAAGAGACGTCGAGGTCATAGTGGTATAACAAGATGCTTTTAATGTCCCTTACAAGAGACGTGGAGGTCAGAGTGGTATAACAAGACGCTTTTAATGTCCCTTACAAGACAAGTGGAGGTCAGAGTGTTATAACAAGACGCTTTTAATGCCCCTCAGAAGAGACGTGGAGGTCACAGTAGTATAACAAGATGCTTTTAATGCTCCTCAGAAGAGACGTGGAGGTCAGATTGGTTTAACAAGACACTTTTAAAGCCCCTTACAAGAGCCGTGTAGTTTAGAGTGGTATAGCAAGACGCTTTTAACGACCCTTACAAGAGACGTGGAGGTCCACATGGTATAACAAGATGCTTTTAATGCCCCTTTACAAGAGACGTAGAGGTCAGAGTGGTATAACAAGACGCTTTAATGCCCCTCGGAAGAGACGTGTAGGTCAGTGTGGTATAACAAGACGCTTTTATTGCCACTCTACCAGAGACGTAGAGGTCAGAGTGGTATAACAAGACGCTTTTAATGCCACTCAGAAGAGACGTGGAGGTCAGAGTGGTATAGCAAGGCGCTTTTAATGCCCCTTACCAGAGACTTGGAGGTCAGAGTGGTATAACAAGATGCTTTTAATGCCCCTTACAAGAGACGTGGAGGTCAGAGAGATATAACAAGACAATGTTAATGCCCCTCGGAAGAGAAGTGGAGGTCAGAGTGGTATAACAAGACGCATTTAATGCCCCTCAGAAGAGATGTGGAGGTCAGAGTGGTAAAACAAGATGCTTTTTTTGCCCCTTTACAAGAGACGTAGAGGTCAGAGTGGTATATCAAGTCGCTTTTAATGCCACTCAGAAGAGACGTGGAGGTCAGAGTGGTATAACAAGATGCTTTTAATGACCCTTACAAGAGACGTGGAGGTCAGAGTGGTATGTCAAGACATTTTAATGCCCCTTTACAAGAGATGAAGAGGTCAGGGTGGTATTACAAGATGCTTTTAATGCCCCTCAGAAGAGACGTGGAGGTCAGAGTAGTATAACATGATGCCTTTAATGCCCCTTATAAGTGACGTGGAGGTCAGAGTGGTATAACAAGACGCTTTTAATGCCCCTCGGAAGAGACGTTGAGGTCAGAGTGGTGTAACAAGACGCTTATAATGACCCTTGGAAGAGACATACAGTACAGCATCTTAAAAATATTATTCCCATTATTTGGGACTGGGTCTCCCATAGTATTTGCTTATGCATTCCATGCAAAAGCTTCCAAAAATTTTGAGGAAATGCAATGCCCGTTCGAAGAGTCGTGGAGGACCCCGTAGCCTAACAAGACGCTTTTAATGCCCCTCAGAAGAGATGTGGAGGTCAGAGTGGTATAACAAGACATTTTTAATGCCCCTCAGAAGGGACGTGGAGGTCAGAGTGGTATAACAATACGCTTTTAAAGCTCCTTTACAAGAGACGTAGAGGTCAGAGTGGTATAAAAAGACGATTTTAATGCCCCTCAGAAGATACGCGGAGGTCAGAGTGTTATAACGAGACGGTTTTAATGCCCATTAAAAGAGACGTGGAGGTCAGAGTATTACAACAAGACGCTTTTAATGCCCCTCAGAAGAGACGTCGAGGTCATAGTGGTATAACAAGATGCTTTTAATGTCCCTTACAAGAGACGTGGAGGTCAGAGTGGTATAACAAGATGCTTTTAATGTCCCTTACAAGACAAGTGGAGGTCAGAGTGTTATAACAAGACGCTTTTAATGCCCCTCAGAAGAGACGTGGAGGTCACAGTAGTATAACAAGGTGCTTTTAATGCTCCTCAGAAGAGACGTGGAGGTCAGATTGGTATAACAAGACGCTTTTAAAGCCCCTTACAAGAGCCATGTAGATTAGAGTGGTATAGCAAGACGTTTTTAATGCCCCTTAAAAGAGACGTGGAGGTCCAAATGGTATAACAAGATGCTTTTAATGCCCCTTTACAAGAGACGTAGAGGTCAGAGTGGTATAACAAGACGCTTTAATGCCCATCAGAAGTGACGTGGAGGTCAGAGTGGTAAAACAAGATGTTTTTAATGCCCCTCGGAAGAGACGTGTAGGTCAGTGTGGTATAACAAGACGCTTTTATTGCCACTCTACCAGAGACGTAGAGGTCAGAGTAGTATAACAAGACGCTTTTAATGCCACTCAGAAGAGACGTGGAGGTCAGAGTGGTATAGCAAGGCGCTTTTAATGCCCCTCAGAAGGGACGTGGAGGTCAGAGTGGTAAAACAAGACGCTTTTTTTGCCCCTTTACAAGAGACGTAGAGGTCAGAGTGGTATAGCAAGACGCTTTTAATGCCCCTTACAAGAGACATGGAAGTCAGAGTGTTATAACAAGACGCTTTTAATGCCCCTCAGAAGAGACGTGGAGGTCAGAGTGGTATAACAAGTCGCTTTTCTTGCCCCTCAGAAGAGACTTGGTGGTCAGAGTGGTATAACAAAACGCTTTTAATGCCCCTTACAAGAGCAGTGGAGGTCAGAGTGGTATAGCAAGACTCTTTTAATGCCCCTTACAAGAGACGTGGAGGTCAGAGTGGTGTAACAAGACGCTTATAATGCCCCTTGGAAGAGCCATACAGTACAGCATCTTAAAAATATTATTCCCATTATTTCGGACTGGGTCTCCCATAGTATTTGCTTATGCATTCCATGCAAAAGCTTCCAAAAATTTTGAGGAAATGCAATGCCCGTTCGAAAAGTCGTGGAGGAACCCCGTAGCTTAACAAGACGCTTTTAATGCCCTTTACAAGAGACGCGGAGGTCAGAGTGGTATAACAAGACGCTTTTAATGCCCCTCAGAAGAGACGTGGAGGTCAGAGTGGTATAACAAAATGCTTTTAATGCCCCTTACAAGATACGTGGAGGTCAGAGTGGTACAACAAGACGCTTTTAATGCCCCTTTACAAGAGACGTAAAGGTCAGAGTGGTATAACAAGACGCTTTTAATGACTCTTACATGAGATGTGGAGGTCCGAATGGTATAACAATACGCTTTTAATGCTCCTTTACAAGAGATGTAGAGGTCAGAGTGGTATAACATGACGCTTTTAATGCCCCTCAGAAGAGACGTGGAGGTCAGTGTGGTATAACAAGACGATTTTAATGCCCCTTAGAAGAGACGTGGAGGTCAGAGTGTTATAACGATACGGTTTTAATGCCGCTAAAAAGAGACATGGAGGTCAGAGTGGTATAACAAGACGCTTTTAATGCCCCTCAGAAGAGACGTGGAGGTCAGAGTGGTATAACAAGATGCTTTTAATGACCCCCTTACAAGAGACGCGGACGTCAGAGTGGTATAACAAAACGCTTTTATTGCCCCTTTACAAGAGACGTAGAGGTCAGAGTGGTATAACAAGATGCTTTTAATGCCTCTTACAAGAGAAGTGGAGGTCAGAGTGGTATAACAAGATGCTTTTAATGCCCCATTACAAGAGACGTGGAGGTCAGAGTGTTATAACAAGACACTTTTAATGCCCCTCAAAAGAGACATGAAGGTCAAAGTCGTATAACAAGACACTTTTAATGCCCCTCACGAGAGACGTGGAGGTCAGTGTGGTATAACAATACGCTTTTAATGCCCCATACAAGAGACATGGAGGTCAGAGTGGTATAACAAGACGATTTTAATGCCCCTTTACAAGAGACGTGGAGGTCAGAGTGGTATAACAAGACGATTTTAATGCCCCTCAGAAGAGACGTGGAGGTCAGAGTGGTATAACAAGACATTTCTAATGCCCCTCAGAAGAGACGTGGAGGTCAGAGTCGTATAACCAGAAGCTTTTATTGCCCCTTTACAAGAGACGTAGAGGTCAGAGTGGTATAACAAGACGCTTTTAATGCCCCTCAGAAGAGACGTGGAGGTTAGAGTGGTATAACAAGATGCTTTTAATGCCCCTTACAAGAGACATGGAGGTTAGAGTGGTATAGCAAGACACTTTTAATGCCCCTTACAAGAGACGTGGAGGTCAGAGTGTTATAACAAGACGCTTTTAATGCCTCTCAGAAGAGATGTGGAGGTCAGACTGGTATAACAAGATGCTTTTAATTCCCCTCAGAAGAGATGTGGAGGTCAGAGTGGTATAACAAAATGCTTGTAATGCCCCTTACAAGAGCCGTGGAGGTCAGAGTGGTATGGCAAGACGCTTTTAATGCCCATTACAAGAGACGTGGAGGTCAGTGTGGTATAACAAGACGCTATTATTGCCACTCTACCAGAGACGTAGAGGTCAGAGTGGTATAACAAGACGCTTTTAATGCCACTCAGAAGAGACGTGGAGGTCAGAGTGGTATAGCAATGCGCTTTTAATGCCCCTTACCAGAGACTTGGAGGTCAGAGTGGTATAGCAAGACGATTTTAATGCCCCTTACAAGAGACATGGAGGTCAGAGTGTTATAACAAGACGCTTTTAATGCCCCTCAGAAGAGACGTGGAGGTCAGAGTGGTATAACAAGGCGCTTTTATTGCCCCTCAGAAGAGACTTGGTGGTCAGAGTGGTATAACAAAACGCTTTTAATGCCCCTTACAAGAGCCGTGGAGGTCAGAGTGGTATATCAAGACATTTTAATGCCCCTTTACAAGAGATGAAGAGGTCAGGGTGGTATTACAAGATGCTTTTAATGCCCCTCAGAAGAGACGTGGAGGTCAGAGTGGTATAACATGATGCCTTTAATGCCCCTTACAAGAGACGTGGAGGTCAGAGTGGTATAACAAGACGCTTTTAATGCCCCTCGGAAGAGACGTTGAGGTCAGAGTGGTGTAACAAGACGCCTATAATGACCCTTGGAAGAGACATACAGTACAGCATCTTAAAAATATTATTCCCATTATTTGGGACTGGGTCTCCCATAGTATTTGCTTATGCATTCCATGCAAAAGCTTCCAAAAATTTTGAGGAAATGCAATGCCCGTTCGAAGAGTCGTGGAGGACCCCGTAGCCTAACAAGACGCTTTTAATGCCCCTCAGAAGAGATGTGGAGGTCAGAGTGGTATAACAAGACATTTTTAATGCCCCTCAGAAGGGACGTGGAGGTCAGAGTGGTATAACAATACGCTTTTAAAGCTCCTTTACAAGACACGTAGAGGTCAGAGTGTTACAAAAAGACGATTTTAATGCCCCTCAGAAGATACGTGGAGGTCAGAGTGTTATAATGAGACGGTTTTAATGCCCATTAAAAGAGACGTGGAGGTCAGAGTATTACAACAAGACGCTTTTAATGCCCCTCAGAAGAGACGTCGAGGTCATAGTGGTATAACAAGATGCTTTTAATGTCCCTTACAAGAGACGTGGAGGTCAGAGTGGTATAACAAGATGCTTTTAATGTCCCTTACTAGACAAGTGGAGGTCAGAGTGTTATAACAAGACGCTTTTAATGCCCCTCAGAAGAGACGTGGAGGTCACAGTAGTTTAACAAGATGCTTTTAATGCTCCTCAGAAGAGACGTGGAGGTCAGATTGCTATAACAAGACGCTTTTAAAGCCCCTTACAAGAGCCGTGTAGATTAGAGTGGTATAGCAAGACGTTTTTAATGCCCCTTAAAAGAGACGTGGAGGTCCAAATGGTATAACAAGATACTTTTAATGCCCCATTACAAGAGACGTAGAGGTCAGAGTGGTATAACAAGACGCTTTAATGCCCCTCAGAAGTGACGTGGAGGTCAGAGTGGTAAAACAAGATGTTTTTAATGCCCCTCGGAAGAGATGTGTAGGTCAGTGTGGTATAACAAGACGCTTTTATTGCCACTCTACCAGAGACGTAGAGGTCAGAGTGGTATAACAAGACGCTTTTAATGCCACTCAGAAGAGACGTGGAGGTCAGAGGGGTATAGCAAGGCGCTTTTAATGCCCCTCAGAAGGGACGTGGAGGTCAGAGTGGTATAGCAAGACGCTTTTAATGCCCCTTACAAGAGACATGGAAGTCAGAGTGTTATAACAAGACGCTTTTAATGCCCCTCAGAAGAGACGTGGAGGTCAGAGTGGTATAACAAGTCGCTTTTATTGCCCCACAGAAGAGACTTGGTGGTCAGAGTGGTATAACAAAACGCTTTTAATGCCCCTTACAAGAGCAGTGGAGGTCAGAGTGGTATAGCAAGACTCTTTTAATGCCCCTTACAAGAGACGTGGAGGTCAGAGTGGTGTAACAAGACGCTTATAATGCCCCTTGGAAGAGCCATACAGTACAGCATCTTAAAAATATTATTCCCATTATTTGGGACTGGGTCTCCCATAGTATTTGCTTATGCATTCCATGCAAAAGCTTCCAAAAATTTTGAGGAAATGCAATGCCCGTTCGAAAAGTCGTGGAGGACCCCCGTAGCTTAACAAGACGCTTTTAATGCCCTTTACAAGAGACGCGGAGGTCAGAGTGGTATAACAAGACGCTTTTAATGCCCCTCAGAAGAGACGTGGAGGTCAGAGTGGTATAACAAAATGCTTTTAATGCCCCTTACAAGATACGTGGAGGTCAGAGTGGTACAACAAGACGCTTTTAATGCCCCTTTACAAGAGACGTAAAGGTCAGAGTGGTATAACAAGACGCTTTTAATGCCTCTTACATGAGATGTGTAGGTCAGAGTGGTATAACAATACGCTTTTAATGCTCCTTTACAAGAGATGTAGAGGTCAGAGTGGTATAACATGACGCTTTTAATGCCCCTCAGAAGAGACGTGGAGGTCAGTGTGGTATAACAAGACGATTTTAATGCCCCTTAGAAGAGACGTGGAGGTCAGAGTGTTATAACGAGACGGTTTTAATGCCGTTTAAAAGAGACATGGAGGTCAGAGTGGTATAACAAGACGCTTTTAATGCCCCTCAGAAGAGACGAGGAGGTCAGAGTGGTATAAGAAGACACTTTTAATGCCCCTTACAAGAGACGTGGAGGTCAGAGTGGTATAACAAGATGCTTTTAATGACCCCCTTACAAGAGACGCGGACGTCAGAGTGGTATAACAAGACGCTTTTATTGCCCCTTTACAAGAGACGTAGAGGTCAGAGTGGTATAACAAGATGCTTTTAATGCCTCTTACAAGAGAAGTGGAGGTCAGAGTGGTATAACAAGATGCTTTTAATGCCCCCTTACAAGAGACGTGGAGGTCAGAGTGTTATAACAAGACACTTTTAATGCCCCTCAGAAGAGACATGAAGGTCAAAGTCGTATAACAAGACACTTTTAATGCCCCTCACGAGAGACGTGGAGGTCAGTGTGGTATAACAATATGCTTTTAATGACCCTTACAAGAGACGTGGAGGTCAGAGTGGTATAACAAGACGATTTTAATGCCCCTTTACAAGAGAGGTGGAGGTCAGAGTGGTATAACAAGACGATTTTAATGCCCCTCAGAAGAGACGTGGAGGTCAGCGTGGTATAACAAGACATTTCTAATGCCCCTCAGAAGAGACGTGGACGTCAGAGTCGTATAACCAGAAGCTTTTATTGCCCCTTACAAGAGACGTGGAGGTCAGAGTGGTATAACAAGACGATTTTAATGCCCCTGTACAAGAGACATGGAGGTTAGAGTGGTATAGCAAGACACTTTTAATGCCCCTTACAAGAGACGTGGAGGTCAGAGTGTTATAACAAGACGCTTTTAATGCCTCTCAGAAGAGATGTGGAGGTCAGAGTGGTATAACAAGATGCTTTTAATTCCCCTCAGAAGAGATGTGGAGGTCAGAGTGGTATAGCAAAACGCTTTTAATGCCCCTTACAAGAGCCGTGGAGGTCAGAGTGGTATGGCAAGACGCTTTTAATGCCCATTACAAGAGACGTGGAGGTCAGTGTGGTATAACAAGACGCTTTTATTGCCACTCTACCAGAGACGTGGAGGTCAGAGTGGTATAACAAGACGCTTTTAATGCCACTCAGAAGAGACGTGGAGGTCAGAGTGGTATAGGAAGGCGCTTTTAATGCCCCTTACCAGAGGCTTGGAGGTCAGAGTGGTATAACAAGATGCTTTTAATGCCCCTTACAAGAGACATGGAGGTCAGAGAGATATAACAAGACACTGTTAATGCCCCTCGGAAGAGAAGTGGAGGTCAGAGCGGTATAACAAGACGCTTTTAATGCCCCTCAGAAGAGATGTGGAGGTCAGAGTGGTATAACAAGACATTTTTAATGCCCCTCAGAAGGGACGTGGAGGTCAGAGTGGTAAAACAAGATGCTTTTTTTGCCCCTTTACAAGAGACGTAGAGGTCAGAGTGGTATAACAAGTCGCTTTTAATGCCATTCAGAAGAGACTTGGTGGTCAGAGTGGTATAACAAAACGCTTTTAATGCCCCTTACAAGAGCCGTGGAGGTGAGAGTGGTATAGCAAGACTCTTTTAATGCCCCTTACAAGAGACGTGGAGGTCAGAGTGGTATATCAAGACATTTTAATGCCCCTTTACAAGAGATGAAGAGGTCAGGGTGGTATTACAAGATGCTTTTAATGCCCCTCAGAAGAGACGTGGAGGTCAGAGTGGTATAACATGATGCCTTTAATGCCCCTTACAAGAGACGTGGAGGTCAGAGTGGTATAGCAAGACGATTTTAATGCCCCATACAAGAGACATGGAGGTCAGAGTGTTATAACAAGACGCTTTTAATGCCCCTCAGAAGAGACGTGGAGGTCAGAGTGGTATAACAAGGCGCTTTTATTGCCCCTCAGAAGAGACTTGGTGGTCAGAGTGGTATAACAAAACGCTTTTAATGCCCCTTAGAAGAGCCGTGGAGGTGAGAGTGGTATAGCAAGACTCTTTTAATGCCCCTTACAAGAGACGTGGAGGTCAGAGTGGTATATCAAGACATTTTAATGCCCCTTTACAAGAGATGAAGAGGTCAGGGTGGTATTACAAGATGCTTTTAATGCCCCTCAGAAGAGACGTGGAGGTCAGAGTGGTATAACATGATGCCTTTAATGCCCCTTACAAGAGAGGTGGAGGTCAGAGTGGTATAACAAGATGCTTTTAATGCCCCTCGGAAGAGACGTTGAGGTCAGAGTGGTGTAACAAGACGCCTATAATGACCCTTGGAAGAGACATACAGTACAGCATCTTAAAAATATTATTCCCATTATTTGGGACTGGGTCTCCCATAGTATTTGCTTATGCATTCCATGCAAAAGTTTCCAAAAATTTTGAGGAAATGCAATGCCCGTTCGAAGAGTCGTGGAGGACCCCGTAGCCTAACAAAACGCTTTTAATGCCCCTCAGAAGAGATGTGGAGGTCAGAGTGGTATAACAAGACATTTTTAATGCCCCTCAGAAGGGACGTGGAGGTCAGAGTGGTATAACAATACGCTTTTAAAGCTCCTTTACAAGAGACGCAGAGGTCAGAGTGTTATAAAAAGACGATTTTAATGCCCCTCAGAAGATACGTGGAGGTCAGAGTGTTATAATGAGACGGTTTTAATGCCCATTAAAAGAGACGTGGAGGTCAGAGTATTACAACAAGACGCTTTTAATGCCCCTCAGAAGAGACGTCGAGGTCATAGTGGTATAACAAGATGCTTTTAATGTCCCTTACAAGAGACGTGGAGGTCCGAGTGGTATAACAAGATGCTTTTAATGTCCCTTACAAGACAAGTGGAGGTCAGAGTGTTATAACAAGACGCTTTAAATGCCCCTCAGAAGAGACGTGGAGGTCAGAGTGGTATAAGAAGACGCTTTTAATGCCCCTTACAAGAGACGTGGAGGTCAGAGTGGTATAACAAGATGATTTTAATGACCCCCTTACAAGAGAAGTGGACGTCAGAGTGGTATAACAAGACGCTTTTATTGCCCCTTTACAAGAGACGTAGAGGTCAGAGTGGTATAACAAGATGCTTTTAATGCCTCTTACAAGAGAAGTGGAGGTCAGAGTGGTATAACAAGATGCTTTTAAAGCCCACTTACAAGAGACGTGGAGGTCAGAGTGTTATAACAAGACACTTTTAATGCCCCTCAGAAGAGACATGAAGGTCAAAGTCGTATAACAAGACACTTTTAATCCCCCTCACGAGAGACGTGGAGGTCAGTGTGGTATAATAATACGCTTTTAATGCCCCTTACAAGAGACGTGGAGGTCAGAGTGGTATAACAAGATGCTATTATTGTCCCATACCAGAGACGTGGAGGTCAGAGTGGTATAACAAGACGATTTTAATGCCCCTTTACAAGAGACGTGGAGGTCAGAGTGGTATAACAAGACGATTTTAATGCCCCTCAGAAGAGACGTGGAGGTCAGAGTGGTATAACAAGACATTTCTAATGCCCCTCAGAAGAGACGTGGAGGTCAGAGTCGTATAACCAGAAGCTTTTATTGCCCCTTTACAAGAGACGTAGAGGTCAGAGTGTTATAACAAGACACTTTTAATGCCCCTCAGAAGAGACGTGGAGGTCAGAGTGGTATAACAAGATGCTTTTAATGCCCCTTACAAGAGACATGGAGGTTAGAGTGGTATAACAAGACACTTTTAATGCCCCTTACAAGAGACGTGGAGGTCAGAGTTTTATAACAAGACGCTTTTAATGCCTCTCAGAAGAGATGTGGAGGTCAGAGTGGTATAACAAGATGCTTTTAATTCCCCTCAGAAGAGATGTGGAGGTCAGAGTGGTATAACAAAACGCTTTTAATGCCCCTTACAAGAGCCGTGGAGGTCAGAGTGGTATGGCAAGACGATTTTAATGCCCATTACAAGAGACGTGGAGGTCAGAGTGGTATAACAAGATGTTTTAATGCCCCTTTACAAGATACGAAGAGGTCAGAGTGGTATAACAAGACACTTTTAGTGCCCCTCAGAAGAGTCGTGGAGGTCAGAGTGGTATAACAAGTTGCCTTTAATGCCCCTTACAAGAGACGTGGAGGTCAGAGTGGTATAACAAGACGCTTTTAATGCCCCTCGGAAGAGACGTGGAGGTCAGAGTGGTGTAGCAAGACGCTTTTAATGCCCCTTGGAAGAGCCATAGAGTACAGCATCTTAAAAATATTATTCCCAGTATTTGGGACTGGGTCTCCCATATTATTTGCTTATGCATTTTAAGCAAAAGCTTCCAAAAATTTTGAGGAAATGCAATGCCCGTTCGAAGAGTCGTGGAGGACCCCGTAGCCTAATAAGACGCTTTTAATGCCCTTTACAAGAGACGTGGAGGTCAGGGTGGTATAACAAGACGCTTTAAATGCCCCTCAGTAGAGACGTGGAGGTCAGAGTGGTATAACAAGACGCTTTTAATGCCCCTTACAAGATACGTGGAGGTCAGAGTGGTACAACAAGATGCTTTTAATTCCCCTTTACAAGAGACGTATAGGTCAGAGTGGTATAACAAGACGCTTTTAATGCCTCTTACAAGAGACGTGGAGGTCAGAGTGGTATAATAAGACACTTTTAATGCCCCTTACAAGAGACGTGGAGGTCAGAGTGGTATAACAATATGCTTTTAATGCTCCTTTACAAGAGACGTAGAGGTCAGAGTGGTATAACAAGATGCTTTTAATGCATCTCAGAAGAGACGTGGAGGTCAGTGTGGTATAACAAGACGATTTTAACGCCCCTCAGAAGAGACGTGGAGGTCAGAGTGTTATAACGAGACGGTTTTAATGCCCATTAAAAGAGACGTGGAGGTCAGAGAATTACAACAAGATGCTTTTAATGCCCCTCAGAAGAGACGTGGAGGTCATAGTGGTATAACAAGATGCTTTTAATGCCCATTACAAGAGACGTAGAGGTCAGAGTGGTATAAAAAGACGCTTTTAATGCCCCTTACAAGACACGTGGAGGTCAGAGTGTTATAACAAAATGCTTTTAATGACCCTCAGAAGAGACGTGGAGGTCACAGTGGTATAACAAGATGCTTTTAATGCTCCTCATAAGAGACGTGGAGGTCAGATTGGTATAACAAGACGCTTTTAATGCCCCTTACAAGAGACGTGGAGGTCCGAGTGGTATAACAAGATGCTTTTAATGCCCCTTTACAAGAGAAGTAGAGGTCAGAGTGGTATAACAAGATGCTTTTAATGCCACTCAGAAGAGACGTGGAGGTCAGAGAGGTATAACAAGGCGCTTTTATTGCCCCTTACAAGAGACTTGGAGGTCAGAGTGGTATAACAAGATGCTTTTAATGCCCCTTACAAGAGACGTGGAGGTCAGAGAGATATAACAAGACACTTTTAATGCCCCTCGGAAGAGAAGTGGAGGTCAGAGTGGTATAACAAGACTCTTTTAATGCACCTTGGAAGAGCCATACAGTACAGCATCTTAAAAATATTATTCCCATTATTGGGGAGTGAGCCTCCAATAGTATTTGCTTATGCCTTCCAAGCCAAAGCTTCCAAAAATTTTGAGGAAATGCAATGCCCGTTTGAAGAGTCGTGCAGGTCCCAGTAGCATAACAATACGCTTTTAATGCACCTTACAATAGACGTGGAGGTCAGAGTGGTATAACAAGACGCTTTTAATGCCCCTCAGAAGTGACGTGGAGGTCAGAGTGGTTTAACAAGACGCTTCTAATGCCCCTTACAAGAGAAGTGGAGGTCAAAGTGGTTTAACGTGACGCTTTTAATGCCCCTTACAAGAGACGTGGAGGTCAGAGTGGTATAACGAGACGCATTTAATGCCCCTTTACAAGAGTCGTAGAGGTCAGAGTAGTATAACAAGATGCTTTTAATGCCCCTTACAAGAAACGTGGAGGTCAGAGTGGTATAACAAGGCGTATTTAATGCCCATTACAAGAGACGTGGAGGTCAGAGTTTTATAACAAGATGCTTTTAATGCCCCTCAGAAGAGACGTGGAGGTCAGAGTGGTATAACAAGACGGTTTTAATTCCCCTTACAAGAGACGTGGAGGTCAGAGTGTTATAACAAGATGCATTTAATGCCACGTACAATAGTCGTGGAGATCAGAGTGTTATAACAAGACGCTTTTAATGCCCCTCAGAAGACACGTGGAGGTCAGAGTGGTATAACAAGACGATTTTATTGCCCCTCAGAAGAGAAGTGGAGGTCAGAGTGGTATAACAAGACACTTTTAATGCCCCTCACAAGAGACGTGGAGGTCAGAGTGGCATAACAAGATGCTTTTAATGCCCCTTACAAGATACGTGGAGGTCAGAGTGTTATAACAAGATGCATTTAATGCCACTTTACAAGAGACGAAGAGGGCACAGTGGTATAACAAGACGCTTTTAATGCCGCTCAAAAGAGACGTGGAGGTCAGAGTGGTATAACAAGACGCATTTAATGCCCTTAAGAAGAGACGTGGAGGTCAGAGTGTTATTACAAGACGCTTTTATTGCCCCTTTACAAGAGACGTACAGGTCAGAGTGGTATAACAAGACGCTTTTAATGCCCCTCAGAAGAGACGTGGTCAGAGTGGTATAACAAGACACTTTTAATGCCCCTTACAAGAGACGTGGAGGTCAGAAAGGTATAAAAAGACGCTTTTAATGCCCCTTACAAGAGACGTGGAGGTCAGAGTGGTATAACAAGAAGCTTTTAATGCCCCCCTTGCAAGAGACGTGGAGGTCAGAGTGGTATAACAAAACGCTTTTATTGCCCCTTTACAAGAGACGTAGAGGTCAGAGTGGTATAACAAAATGCTTTTAATGTCCCTTACAAGAGACGTGGAGGTCAGAGTGGAATAACAAGATGCTTTTAATGCCCCCCTTACAAGAGACGTGGAGGTCAGAGTGGTAAAACAAGACGCTTTTAATTCCCCTTACAAGAGACGTGGAGGTCCGAGTGGTATAACAAGATGCTTTTAATGCCCCTCAGAAGAGACATGTAGGTCAGTGTGGTATAACAAGACGGTTTTATTGCCCCTTTACAAGAGACGTAGAGGTCAGAGTGGTATAACAAGACGCTTTTAATGTCAGTCAGAAGAGACGTGGAGGTCAGAGTGGTATAACAAGGCACTTTTAATGCCCCTTACAAGAGGTCAGAGAGATATAACAAGAAGCTTTTAATGCTCCTCGGAAGAGAAGTGGAGGTCAGAATGGTATAACATGACGCTTTTAATGCCCCTTGGAAGAGCCATACAGTACAGCATCTTAAAAATATTATTCCCATTATTGGGGAGTGAGTCTCCAATAGTATTTGCTTATGCCTTCCAAGCAAAAGCTTCCAAAAATTTTGAGGAAATGCAATGCCCGTTCGAAGAGTCGTGGAGGTCCCAGTAGCATAACAATACGCTTTTAATGCCCCTTACAATATACGTGGAGGTCAGAGTGGTATAACAACACGCTTTTAATGCTCCTCAGAAGTGACGTGGAGGTCAGAGTGGTTTAACAAGACGCTTTTAATGCCCCTTACAAGGGAAGTGGAGGTCAGAGTGGTTTAACATGACGCTTTTAATGCCCCTTACAAGAGACGTGGAGGTCAGAGTCGTATAACAAGATGCTTTTAATGCCCCTTACAAGAGACGTGAAGGTCAGAATGTTATAACAAGGCGCTTTTAATGCCCTCAGAAGAGACGTGGAGGTCAGAGTGGTATAACAAGACGGTTTTAATGCCCCTTACAAGAGAAATGGAGGTCAGAGTGTTATAACAATATACTTTTAATGCCCCTTACAAGAGACGTGGAGGTCAGAGATTTATAACAAGACGCTTTTAATGCCTCTCAGAAGAGACGTGGAGGTCAGAGTGGTATAACAAGATGCTTTTAATTCCCCTCAGAAGAGATGTGGAGGTCAGAGTGGTATAACAAAATGCTTTTAATGCCCCTTACAAGAGCCGTGGAGGTCAGAGTGGTATGGCAAGACGATTTTAATGCCCATTACAAGAGACGTGGAGGTCAGAGTGGTATAACAAGATGTTTTAATGCCCCTTTACAAGATACGAAGAGGTCAGAGTGGTATAACAAGACACTTTTAGTGCCCCTCAGAAGAGACGTGGAGATCAGAGTGGTATAACAAGTTGCCTTTAATGCCCCTTACAAGAGACGTGGAGGTCAGAGTGGTATAACAAGACGCTTTTAATGCCCCTCGGAAGAGACGTGGAGGTCAGAGTGGTGTAGCGAGACGCTTTTAATGCCCCTTGGAAGAGCCATAGAGTACAGCATCTTAAAAATATTATTCCCAGTATTTGGGACTGGGTCTCCCATATTATTTGCTTATGCATTTTAAGCAAAAGCTTCCAAAACTTTTGAGGAAATGCAATGCCCGTTCGAGGAGTCGTGGAGGACCCCGTAGCCTAATAAGACGCTTTTAATGCCCTTTACAAGAGACGTGGAGGTCAGGGTGGTATAACAAGACGCTTTAAATGCCCCTCAGTAGAGACGTGGAGGTCAGAGTGGTATAACAAGACGCTTTTAATGCCCCTTACAAGAGACATGGAGGTTAGAGTGGTATAACAAGACACTTTTAATGCCCCTTACAAGAGACGTGGAGGTCAGAGTTTTATAACAAGACGCTTTTAATGCCTCTCAGAAGAGATGTGGAGGTCAGAGTGGTATAACAAGATGCTTTTAATTCCCCTCAGAAGAGATGTGGAGGTCAGAGTGGTATAACAAAATGCTTTTAATGCCCCTTACAAGAGCCGTGGAGGTCAGAGTGGTATGGCAAGACGATTTTAATGCCCATTACAAGAGACGTGGTGGTCAGAGTGGTATAACAAGATGTTTTAATGCCCCTTTACAAGATACGAAGAGGTCAGAGTGGTATAACAAGACACTTTTAGTGCCCCTCAGAAGAGTCGTGGAGGTCAGAGTGGTATAACAAGTTGCCTTTAATGCCCCTTACAAGAGACGTGGAGGTCAGAGTGGTATAACAAGATGCTTTTAATGCCCCTCGGAAGAGACGTGGAGGTCAGAGTGGTGTAGCAAGACGCTTTTAATGCCCCTTGGAAGAGCCATAGAGTACAGCATCTTAAAAATATTATTCCCAGTATTTGGGACTGGGTCTCCCATATTATTTGCTTATGCATTTTAAGCAAAAGCTTCCAAAAATTTTGAGGAAATGCAATGCCCGTTCGAAGAGTCGTGGAGGACCCCGTAGCCTAATAAGACGCTTTTAATGCCCTTTACAAGAGACGTGGAGGTCAGGGTGGTATAACAAGACGCTTTAAATGCCCCTCAGTAGAGACGTGGAGGTCAGAGTGGTATAACAAGACGCTTTTAATGCCCCTTACAAGATACGTGGAGGTCAGAGTGGTACAACAAGATGCTTTTAATTCCCCTTTACAAGAGACGTATAGGTCAGAGTGGTATAACAAGACGCTTTTAATGCCTCTTACAAGAGACGTGGAGGTCAGAGTGGTATAATAAGACACTTTTAATGCCCCTTACAAGAGACGTGGAGTGTTATGCACACGCCCGGGCTAAGCGGCGTGTGCGTGGGATTGGTAGTGATTCCACTGGACCGCGCCGGAGAGTGAATGCCTGGAGGGGCGTGACTAAGTATTCACCCGATCCGACCAGGGTCGCACGACGGCATACGACGCCAGTGCACCAAGGAGGAACCGAGCAGAGGGACCAGGTGCTACTCCAGGACAGACCCCGGACACGGCTGTTGACCCACACAGGGGAATACAGGAACAGGCTGGTAGGCTGGCACACAGACTGGTGGGTATAGGCAGGCACGACTGGTATGCAGGCAGGTGGGTATGCAGGCAGGGGGGTAAAGGCAAGCACAGCTAGAGTGCAGACAGGGAGGCACTAGCAGGTAGGAACACAGGCGGGATAGGACCCAGTACACACCGGGACTCAGGAACAATACAGGCAGAGGGTTACAGGCAAGCACAGCTAGAGTGCAGACAAGGCTGAGCAGGGCAGGACAGGACTGCCGGAGCAGCGGGCAGAAGCAGGGCAGGACAGGACTGCCGGAGCAGCGGGCAGAAGCAGGGCAGGACAGGACAGGACTGCCAGAGCAGCGGGCCGAAGCAGGGCAGGACAGGACTCTGTTCACACGGAACAGACAGGAAGGGAAAGACAGAGCCAGACACCCACAGGGTACTTGCAGTGAAGTAGCGAGTGGACCACAAACTCACAAACGGGAGTACAGAGACAACAGGCAGGAGTTAGGTACGAGTTCAGACTCTGCAGAAAAAGGAAGGGAACGGACATAGAGGCAAAACAGGTAAAGGATAGGAGAGAGTTCAGACTGGAACTGAGTGTACGGAGGAGACCGACACTGCAGCGGGATACAGGAGCAGGTCTGGGAATACTGCCCCCAGAGAGGCGGGACGAACAGGCAAGGAGCGTGTTCAGACAGGACAGACAAGATACAGGAGCGGGTCTAGGTAAACGGCCCCTAGAAGGCGGGAGGAACAGGCTAGGAGCGTGTTCAGACAGGACAGACAAGATACAGGAACAGGTCTAGGTAATCGGCCCCTAGAAGGCGGGAGGAACAGGCTAGGAGCGTGTTCAGACAGGACAGACAAGAGAACACAGAAAGGACTCTGTCCAGACACGGGAACTAATACCGCAAAGCAGGAGACATACAGGACTCAGTTCAGACACGGGAGCTGATACCGCAAAGCAGGAGAAATACAGGACTCAGTACAGACACGGAAACTGATACAAAAAGCAGGAGACATACAGGACTCAGTTCAGACACGGGAACTGATACAAAAAGCAGGAGACATACAGGACTCAGTTCAGACACGGGAACTAATACCGAAAAGCAGGAGACATACAGGACTTAGTTCAGACACGGGAACTAATACCGCAAAGCAGGAGACATACAGGACTAAGTTCAGACAGGCCTGGAAATACAGCCTCCAGGAAAGGCAGACAAGGAAACAAAGACGGGACCTGGCACCTTCAGAGTGCAAGCACACACTGAAGGAAAACACTATGCTCAGGCAGGGATAGAAGGTAGCTGCTGAGCTATATACCAAGTGTCAGACAGCAATAGGCTGAGGACGCACAAGGGGTGTGACCCACAGCAGGTACAAAAAGCAGGAAGTGATCGGGCGCCGCCCTTAAGCAGCAGAGACAGACACAAACAGACAGCATGGAGGGAAGCCAGAGAGACACTCTGGACAGGAGATCAAGTGCGCTCTCTTGCACAGTGGGAGATGGACCACCATGCAAGGATGCCGCCAGGTATGTTACATGGAGGTCAGAGTGGTATAACAATATGCTTTTAATGCTCCTTTACAAGAGACGTAGAGGTCAGAGTGGTATAACAAGATGCTTTTAATG
The DNA here is from genome assembly GCF_046119375.1 of Phyllobates terribilis. Taxonomy (NCBI): domain Eukaryota; kingdom Metazoa; phylum Chordata; class Amphibia; order Anura; family Dendrobatidae; genus Phyllobates; species Phyllobates terribilis. Next base: position 236,598,090 of record NW_027362772.1, read on the forward strand.
CATCTCAGAAGAGACGTGGAGGTCAGTGTGGTATAACAAGACGATTTTAACGCCCCTCAGAAGAGACGTGGAGGTCAGAGTGTTATAACGAGACCGTTTTAAAGCCCATTAAAAGAGACGTGAAGGTCAGAGAATTACAACAAGATGCTTTTAATGCCCCTCAGAAGAGACGTGGATGTCATAGTGGTATAACAAGATGCTTTTAATGCCCATTACAAGAGACGTAGAGGTCAGAGTGGTATAAAAAGACGCTTTTAATGCCCCTTACAAGGCACGTGGAGGTCAGAGTGTTATAACAAAATGCTTTTAATGACCCTCAGAAGAGACGTGGAGGTCACAGTGGTATAACAAGATGCTTTTAATGCTCCTCAGAAGAGACGTGGAGGTCAGATTGGTATAACAAGACGCTTTTAATGCCCCTTACAAGAGACGTGGAGGTCCGAGTGGTATAACAAGATGCTTTTAATGCCACTCAGAAGAGACGTGGAGGTCAGAGAGGTATAACAAGGCGCTTTTATTGCCCCTTACAAGAGACTTGGAGGTCAGAGTGGTATAACAAGATGCTTTTAATGCCCCTTACAAGAGACGTGGAGGTCAGAGAGATATAACAAGACACTTTTAATGCCCCTCGGAAGAGAAGTGGAGGTCAGAGTGGTATAACAAGACTCTTTTAATGCACCTTGGAAGAGCCATACAGTACAGCATCTTAAAAATATTATTCCCATTATTGGGGAGTGAGCCTCCAATAGTATTTGCTTATGCCTTCCAAGCCAAAGCTTCCAAAAATTTTGAGGAAATGCAATGCCCGTTTGAAGAGTCGTGCAGGTCCCAGTAGCATAACAATACGCTTTTAATGCACCTTACAATAGACGTGGAGGTCAGAGTGGTATAACAAGACGCTTTTAATGCCCCTCAGAAGTGACGTGGAGGTCAGAGTGGTTTATCAAGACGCTTCTAATGCCCCTTACAAGAGAAGTGGAGGTCAAAGTGGTTTAACGTGACGCTTTTAATGCCCCTTACAAGAGACGTGGAGGTCAGAGTGGTATAACAAGACGCATTTAATGCCCCTTTACAAGAGTCGTAGAGGTCAGAGTAGTATAACAAGATGCTTCTAATGCCCCTTACAAGAGACGTGGAGGTCAGAGTGGTATAACAAGACGTATTTAATGCCCATTACAAGAGACGTGGAGGTCAGAGTTTTATAACAAGATGCTTTTAATGCCCCTCAGAAGAGACGTGGAGGTCAGAGTGGTATAACAAGACGGTTTTAATTCCCCTTACAAGAGACGTGGAGGTCAGAGTGTTATAACAAGATGCATTTAATGCCACGTACAATAGTCGTGGAGATCAGAGTGTTATAACAAGACGCTTTTAATGCCCCTCAGAAGAGACGTGGAGGTCAGAGTGGTATAACAAGACGATTTTATTGCCCCTCAGAAGAGAAGTGGAGGTCAGAGTGGTATAACAAGACACTTTTAATGCCCCTCACAAGAGACGTGGAGGTCAGAGTGGCATAACAAGATGCTTTTAATGCCCCTTACAAGATACGTGGAGGTCAGAGTGTTATAACAAGATGCGTTTAATGCCACTTTACAAGAGACGAAGAGGGCACAGTGGTATAACAAGACGCTTTTAATGCCGCTCAAAAGAGACGTGGAGGTCAGAGTGGTATAACAAGACGCATTTAATGCCCTTAAGAAGAGACGTGGAGGTCAGAGTGTTATTACAAGACGCTTTTATTGCCCCTTTACAAGAGACGTACAGGTCAGAGTGGTATAACAAGACGCTTTTAATGCCCCTCAGAAGAGACGTGGTCAGAGTGGTATAACAAGACACTTTTAATGCCCCTTACAAGAGACGTGGAGGTCAGAAAGGTATAAAAAGACGCTTTTAATGCCCCTTACAAGAGACGTGGAGGTCAGAGTGGTATAACAAGAAGATTTTAATGCCCCCCTTGCAAGAGACGTGGAGGTCAGAGTGGTATAACAAAACGCTTTTATTGCCCCTTTACAAGAGACGTAGAGGTCAGAGTGGTATAACAAAACGCTTTTAATGTCCCTTACAAGAGACGTGGAGGTCAGAGTGGAATAACAAGATGCTTTTAATGCCCCCCTTACAAGAGACGTGGAGGTCAGAGTGGTAAAACAAGACGATTTTAATTCCCCTTACAAGAGACGTGGAGGTCCGAGTGGTATAACAAGATGCTTTTAATGCCCCTCAGAAGAGACATGTAGGTCAGTGTGGTATAACAAGACGGTTTTATTGCCCCTTTACAAGAGACGTAGAGGTCAGAGTGGTATAACAAGACGCTTTTAATGTCAGTCAGAAGAGACGTGGAGGTCAGAGTGGTATAACAAGGCACTTTTAATGCCCCTTACAAGAGGTCAGAGAGATATAACAAGACGCTTTTAATGCTCCTCGGAAGAGAAGTGGAGGTCAGAATGGTATAACACGACGCTTTTAATGCCCCTTGGAAGAGCCATACAGTACAGCATCTTAAAAATATTATTCCCATTATTGGGGAGTGAGCCTCCAATAGTATTTGCTTATGCCTTCCAAGCAAAAGCTTCCAAAAATTTTGAGGAAATGCAATGCCCGTTCGAAGAGTCGTGGAGGTCCCAGTAGCATAACAATACGCTTTTAATGCCCCTTACAATATACGTGGAGGTCAGAGTTGTATAACAACACGCTTTTAATGCTCCTCAGAAGTGACGTGGAGGTCAGAGTGGTTTAACAAGACGCTTTTAATGCCCCTTACAAGGGAAGTGGAGGTCAGAGTGGTTTAACATGACGCTTTTAATGCCCCTTACAAGAGACGTGGAGGTCAGAGTCGTATAACAAGATGCTTTTAATGCCCCTTACAAGAGACGTGAAGGTCAGAATGTTATAACAAGGCACTTTTAATGCCCTCAGAAGAGACGTGGAGGTCAGAGTGGTATAACAAGACGGTTTTAATGCCCCTTACAAGAGAAATGGAGGTCAGAGTGTTATAACAATATACTTTTAATGCCCCTTACAAGAGACGTGGAGGTCAGAGTTTTATAACAAGACGCTTTTAATGCCTCTCAGAAGAGATGTGGAGGTCAGAGTGGTATAACAAGATGCTTTTAATTCCCCTCAGAAGAGATGTGGAGGTCAGAGTGGTATAACAAAATGCTTTTAATGCCCCTTACAAGAGCCGTGGAGGTCAGAGTGGTATGGCAAGACGATTTTAATGCCCATTACAAGAGACGTGGAGGTCAGAGTGGTATAACAAGATGTTTTAATGCCCCTTTACAAGATACGAAGAGGTCAGAGTGGTATAACAAGACACTTTTAGTGCCCCTCAGAAGAGACGTGGAGATCAGAGTGGTATAACAAGTTGCCTTTAATGCCCCTTACAAGAGACGTGGAGGTCAGAGTGGTATAACAAGACGCTTTTAATGCCCCTCGGAAGAGACGTGGAGGTCAGAGTGGTGTAACGAGACGCTTTTAATGCCCCTTGGAAGAGCCATAGAGTACAGCATCTTAAAAATATTATTCCCAGTATTTGGGACTGGGTCTCCCATATTATTTGCTTATGCATTTTAAGCAAAAGCTTCCAAAAATTTTGAGGAAATGCAATGCCCGTTCGAAGAGTCGTGGAGGACCCCGTAGCCTAATAAGACGCTTTTAATGCCCTTTACAAGAGACGTGGAGGTCAGGGTGGTATAACAAGACGCTTTAAATGCCCCTCAGTAGAGACGTGGAGGTCAGAGTGGTATAACAAGACGCTTTTAATGCCCCTTACAAGATACGTGGAGGTCAGAGTGGAACAACAAGATGCTTTTAATTCCCCTTTACAAGAGACGTATAGGTCAGAGTGGTATAACAAGACGCTTTTAATGCCTCTTACAAGAGACGTGGAGGTCAGAGTGGTATAATAAGACACTTTTAATGCCCCTTACAAGAGACGTGGAGGTCAGAGTGGTATAACAATATGCTTTTAATGCTCCTTTACAAGAGACGTAGAGGTCAGAGTGGTATAACAAGATGCTTTTAATGCATCTCAGAAGAGACGTGGAGGTCAGTGTGGTATAACAAGACGATTTTAACGCCCCTCAGAAGAGACGTGGAGGTCAGAGTGTTATAACGAGACGGTTTTAATGCCCATTAAAAGAGACGTGGAGGTCAGAGAATTATAACAAGATGCTTTTAATGCCCCTCAGAAGAGACGTGGAGGTCATAGTGGTATAACAAGATGCTTTTAATGCCCATTACAAGAGACGTGGAGGTCAGAGTGGTATAAAAAGACGCTTTTAATGCCCCTTACAAGACACGTGGAGGTCAGAGAGATATAACAAGACACTTTTAATGCCCCTTTACAAGAGAAGTAGAGGTCAGAGTGGTATAACAAGATGCTTTTAATGCCCATTACAAGAGACGTGGAGGTCAGATTGGTATAACAAGACGCTTTTAATGCCCCTTACAAGAGACGTGGAGGTCCGAGTGGTATAACAAGATGCTTTTAATGCCCCTTTACAAGAGAAGTAGAGGTCAGAGTGGTATAACAAGATGCTTTTAATGCCACTCAGAAGAGACGTGGAGGTCAGAGTGGTATAACAAGGCGCTTTTATTGCCCCTTACAAGAGACTTGGAGGTCAGAGTGGTATAACAAGATGCTTTTAATGCCCCTTACAAGAGACGTGGAGGTCAGAGAGATATAACAAGACACTTTTAATGCCCCTCGGAAGAGAAGTGGAGGTCAGAGTGGTATAACAAGACTATTTTAATGCACCTTGGAAGAGCCATACAGTACAGCATCTTAAAAATATTATTCCCATTATTGGGGAGTCAGCCTCCAATAGTATTTGCTTATGCCTTCCAAGCAAAAGCTTCCAAAAATTTTGAGGAAATGCAATGCCCGTTTGAAGAGTCGTGCAGGTCCCAGTAGCATAACAATACGCTTTTAATGCACCTTACAATAGCCGTGGAGGTCAGAGTGGTATAACAAGACGCTTTTAATGCCCCTCAGAAGTGACGTGGAGGTCAGAGTGGTTTAACAAGACGCTTCTAATGCCCCTTACAAGAGAAGTGGAGGTCAAAGTGGTTTAACGTGACGCTTTTAATGCCCCTTACAAGAGACGTGGAGGTCAGAGTGGTATAACAAAACGCATTTAATGCCCCTTTACAAGAGTCGTAGAGGTCAGAGTAGTATAACAAGATGCTTTTAATGCCCCTTACAAGAGACGTGGAGGTCAGAGTGGTATAACAAGACGTATTTAATGCCCATTACAAGAGACGTGGAGGTCAGAGTTTTATAACAAGATGCTTTTAATGCCCCTCAGAAGAGACGTGGAGGTCAGAGTGGTATAACAAGACGGTTTTAATTCCCCTTACAAGAGACGTGGAGGTCAGAGTGTTATAACAAGATGCATTTAATGCCACGTACAATAGTCGTGGAGATCAGGGTGTTATAACAAGACGCTTTTAATGCCCCTCAGAAGAGAAGTGGAGGTCAGAGTGGTATAACAAGACACTTTTAATGCCCCTCACAAGAGACGTGGAGGTCAGAGTGGCATAACAAGATGCTTTTAATGCCCCTTACAAGATACGTGGAGGTCAGAGTGTTATAACAAGATGTATTTAATGCCACTTTACAAGAGACGTAGAGGGCACAGTGGTATAACAAGACGCTTTTAATGCCGCTCAAAAGAGACGTGGAGGTCAGAGTGGTATAACAAGACGCATTTAATGCCCTTAAGAAGAGACGTGGAGGTCAGAGTGTTATTACAAGACGCTTTTATTGCCCCTCAGAAGAGACGTGGTCAGAGTGGTATAACAAGACACTTTTAATGCCCCTTACAAGAGACGTGGAGGTCAGAGAGGTATAAAAAGACGCTTTTAATGCCCCTTACAAGAGACGTGGAGGTCAGAGTGGTATAACAAGAAGCTTTTAATGCCCCCCTTACAAGAGACGTGGAGGTCAGAGTGGTATAACAAAACGCTTTTATTGCCCCTTTACAAGAGACGTAGAGGTCAGAGTGGTATAACAAAACGCTTTTAATGTCCCTTACAAGAGACGTGGAGGTCAGAGTGGAATAACAAGATGCTTTTAATGCCCCCCTTACAAGAGACGTGGAGGTCAGAGTGGTAAAACAAGACGCTTTTAATTCCCCCTACAAGAGACGTGGAGGTCCGAGTGGTATAACAAGATGCTTTTAATGCCCCTCAGAAGAGACATGTAGGTCAGTGTGGTATAACAAGACGGTTTTATTGCCCCTTTACAAGAGACGTAGAGGTCAGAGTGGTATAACAAGACGCTTTTAATGTCAGTCAGAAGAGACGTGGAGGTCAGAGTGGTATAACAAGGCACTTTTAATGCCCCTTACAAGAGGTCAGAGAGATATAACAAGACGCTTTTAATGCTCCTCGGAAGAGAAGTGGAGGTCAGAATGGTATAACACGACGCTTTTAATGCCCCTTGGAAGAGCCATACAGTACAGCATCTTAAAAATATTATTCCCATTATTTGGGAGTGAGTCTCCAATAGTATTTGCTTATGCCTTCCAAGCAAAACTTCCAAAAATTTTGAGGAAATGCAATGCCCGTTCGAAGAGTCGTGGAGGTCCCAGTAGCATAACAATACGCTTTTAATGCCCCTTACAATATACGTGGAGGTCAGAGTGGTATAACAACACGCTTTTAATGCTCCTCAGAAGTGACGTGGAGGTCAGAGTGGTTTAACAAGACGCTTTTAATGCCCCTTACAAGGGAAGTGGAGGTCAGAGTGGTTTAATATGACGCTTTTAATGCAGCTTACAAGAGACGTGGAGGTCAGAGTCGTATAACAAGATGCTTTAATGCCCCTTACAAGAGACGTGACGGTCAGAATGTTATAACAAGGCGCTTTTAATGCCCTCAGAAGAGACGTGGAGGTCAGAGTGGTATAACAAGACGGTTTTAATGCCCTTTACAAGAGAAATGGAGGTCAGAGTGTTATAACAATATACTTTTAATGCCCCTTACAAGAGACGTGGAGGTCAGAGTGGTGTAACAAGAAGCTTTTAATACCCGTTGGAAGAGCCATACAGTACAGCATCTTAAAAATATTATTCCCAGTATTTGGGAATTTGTCTTTCATAGTATTTCCTTATGCATTCCAAGCAAAAGCTTCCAAAAATTTTGAGGAAATGCAATGCCCGTTCGAAGAGTCGTGGAGGACCCCGTAGCTTAATAACATGCTTTTACTGCCCCTTACAAGAGATGCGGAGGTCAGAGTGGTATAACAAGATGCTTTTATTGCCCCTTACAAGATACGTGGAGGTCAGAGTGGTACAACAAGACGCTTTTAATTCCCCTTTACAAGAGACGTAAAGGTCAGAGTGGTATAACAAGATGCTTTTAATGCTCCATACAAGAGACGTGGAGGTCAGAGTGGTATAACAATATGCTTTTAATGCTCCTTTACAAGAGACGTAGAGGTCAGAGTGGTATAAAAAGACGCTTTTAATGCCCCTCAGAAGAGATGTGGAGGTCAGTGTGGTATAACAAGACGCTTTTAATGCCCCTCAGAAGAGACGTGGAGGTCAGATTGGTTTAACAAGACGCTTTTAATGCCCCTTACAAGAGCCGTGTAGGTCATAGTGGTATAACAAGACGCTTTTAATTCCCCTTACAAGAGACGTGGAGGTCCGAGTGGTATAACAAGATGCTTTTAATGCCCCTCAGAAGAGACATGTAGGTCAGTGTGGTATAACAAGACGGTTTTATTGCCCCTTACAAGAGACGTGGAGGTCAGAGTGGTATAAAAAGATGCTTTTAATCCCCCTTTACAAGAGACGTAGAGGTCAGAGTGGTTTAACAAGACCCTTTTAATGCCCCTCAGAAGAGACGTTGAGGTCAGGGTGGTATAACAAGACGGTTTTAATGCCCCTTTCAAGAGACGTGGAGGTCAGAGTTTTATAATAAGAGGCTTTTAATGCCCCTCAGAAGAGACGTGGAGGTCAGAGTGGTATAACAAGGCACTTTTAATGCCCCTTACAAGAGACGTGGAGGTCAGAGAGATATAACAAGACGCTTTTAATGGCCCTCGGAAGAGAAGTGGAGGTCAGAGTATTATAAAACGACCCTTTTAATGCCCCTTTGAAGAGCCATACAGTTCAGCATCTTAAAAATATTATTCCCATTATTGGGGAGTGAGTCTCCAATAGTATTTGCTTATGGATTCCAAGCAAAAGCTTCCAAAAATTTTGAGGAAATGCAATGCCCGTTCGAAGAGTCGTGGAGGTTCCAGTAGCATAACAATACGCTTTTAATGCCCCTTACAATAGACGTGGAGGTCAGAGCGGTATAACAAGACGCTTTTAATGCCCCTTACAAGGGAAGTGGAGGTCAGAGTGGTTTAACATGACGCTTTTAATGCCCCTTACAAGAGACGTGAAGGTCAGAGTGTTATAACAAGACGCTTTTAATGCCCCTCAGAAGAGACGTGGAGGTCAGAGTGGTATAATAAGACGTTTTAATGCCCCTTTACAAGAGACGAAGAGGTCTGAGTGGTATAACAAGACGTTTTAATGCCCCATTACAAGAGACGAAGAGGTCAGAGTGGTATAACAAGACGCTTTTAATGACCCTCAGAAGAGACGTGGAAGTCAGAGTGGTATAACAAGATGCCTTTAATGCCCCTTACAAGAGACGTGGAGGTCAGAGTGGTATAGCAAGACGCTTTTAATGCCCCTCAGAAAAGAAGTGGAGGTCAGAGTGGTATAACAAGACGCTTTTAATGCCCTTCAGAAGAGACGTGGAGGTCAGAGTGGTATTACCAGATGCTTTTATTGCCCCTTTACAAGAGACGTAGAGGTCAGATTGGTATTACAAGACGCTTTTAATGCCCCTCAGAAGAGACGTGGAGGTCAGAGTGGTATAACAATACACTTTTAATGCCCCTTACAAGAGACGTGGAGGTCAGAGTGGTATAACAAGACGCTTTTAATGCCCCTTAAAAGAGACGTGGAGGTCAGAGTGTTATAACAAGATGCTTTTAATGCCCCTCAGAAGAGACATGGAGATCAGAGTGGTATAACAAGATGCTTTTAATGCCCTTCAGAAGAGACGTGGAGGTCAGAGTGGTATAACAAGATGCTTTTAATGCCCCTTACAAGAGACGTGGAGGCCAGAGTGGTATAACAAGACGCTTTTAATGCCCCTCAGAAGAGACATGGAGGTCAGAGTGGTGTAACAAGACGCTTTTAATGCCCCTCAGAAGAGACGTGGAAGTCATAGTGGTATAACAAGACGCTTTTCATGCCCCTTAGAAGAGACGTGGAGGTCAGAGTTGTATAAATAGACGGTTTTAATGCCCCTTACAAGAGACGTGGAGGTCAGAGAGGTATAACAAGACGGTTTAAGTGCCCCTCGGAAGAGACGTGGAGGTCAGAGTGGTATAACAAGACGCTTTTAATGCCCATTACAAGAGACTTGGAGGTCAGAGTGTTAAAACAAGGCATTTTTAGTGCCCATCAGAAGAGACGTGGAGGTCAGAGTGGTATAACAAGATGCTTTTAATGCCCCTTACAAGAGACGTGGAGGTCAGAGTGATTTAACAAGACGCTTTTAATGCCCCTCAGAAGAGTCAAGGAGGTCAGAGTGGTATAACAAGACGCTTTTAGTGCCCCTTACAAGAGACGTGGAGGTCAGAATGGTATAACAAGACGCTTTTAATGCCCCTTACAAGAGACATGGAGGTCAGAGTGGTATAACAAGACGCTTTTAATGTCCATTATAAAAGAGGTTGAGGTGAGAGTGTTATAACAAGACGCTTTTATTGCCCCTTTACAAGAGACGTAGAGGTCAAAGTGGTATAACAAGACACTTTTAATGCCCCTTACAAAAGACGTGGACTTCAGAGTTGTATAACAAGGCGCTTTTAATGCCCCATACAAGAGACATGGAGGTCAGAGTGTTATAACAAGACGCTTTTAGTGCCCCTCAGAAGAGACATGGAGGTCAGAGTGGTATAACAAGATGCTTTTAATGCCCCTCAGAAGAGACGTGGAGGTCAGAGTGGTATACCAAGACGCTTTTAATGCCCCTTACAAGAGACTTGGAGGTCGGAGTGGTATAACAAGATGCTATTAATGCCCCTTACAAGAGACGTGGAGGTCAGAGTGGTATAACAAGACACTTTTAATGCCCCTTTAGAAAAGACGTAGAGTTCAGAGTGGTATAACAAGACGCTTTTAATGCCCCTCAGAAGAGACGTGGAAGTCAGAGAGGTATAACAAGATGCTTTTAATGCCCCTTACAAGAGACGCGGAGGTCAGAGTGGTATAACAAGACACTTTTTATGCCCCTTACAAGAGACGTGGAGGTCAGAGTGGTATAAAAAGATGCTTTTAATCCCCCTTTACAAGAGACGTAGAGGTCAGAGTGGTTTAACAAGACCCTTTTAATGCCCCTCAGAAGAGACGTTGAGGTCAGAGTGGTATAACAAGACACTTTTAATGCCCCTTACAAGAGACGTGGAGGTCAGAGAGGTATAAAAAGACGCTTTTAATGCCCCTTACAAGAGACGTGGAGGTCAGAGTGGTATAACAAGAAGCTTTTAATGCCCCCCTTACAAGAGACGTGGAGGTCAGAGTGGTATAACAAAACGCTTTTATTGCCCCTTTACAAGAGACGTAGAGGTCAGAGTGGTATAACAAAACGCTTTTAATGTCCCTTACAAGAGACGTGGAGGTCAGAGTGGAATAACAAGATGCTTTTAATGCCCCCCTTACAAGAGACGTGGAGGTCAGAGTGGTAAAACAAGACGCTTTTAATTCCCCCTACAAGAGACGTGGAGGTCCGAGTGGTATAACAAGATGCTTTTAATGCCCCTCAGAAGAGACATGTAGGTCAGTGTGGTATAACAAGACGGTTTTATTGCCCCTTTACAAGAGACGTAGAGGTCAGAGTGGTATAACAAGACGCTTTTAATGTCAGTCAGAAGAGACGTGGAGGTCAGAGTGATATAACAAGGCACTTTTAATGCCCCTTACAAGAGGTCAGAGAGATATAACAAGACGCTTTTAATGCTCCTCGGAAGAGAAGTGGAGGTCAGAATGGTATAACACGACGCTTTTAATGCCCCTTGGAAGAGCCATACAGTACAGCATCTTAAAAATATTATTCCCATTATTGGGGAGTGAGTCTCCAATAGTATTTGCTTATGCCTTCCAAGCAAAACTTCCAAAAATTTTGAGGAAATGCAATGCCCGTTCGAAGAGTCGTGGAGGTCCCAGTAGCATAACAATACGCTTTTAATGCCCCTTACAATATACGTGGAGGTCAGAGTGGTATAACAACACGCTTTTAATGCTCCTCAGAAGTGACGTGGAGGTCAGAGTGGTTTAACAAGACGCTTTTAATGCCCCTTACAAGGGAAGTGGAGGTCAGAGTGGTTTAATATGACGCTTTTAATGCAGCTTACAAGAGACGTGGAGGTCAGAGTCGTATAACAAGATGCTTTAATGCCCCTTACAAGAGACGTGACGGTCAGAATGTTATAACAAGGCGCTTTTAATGCCCTCAGAAGAGACGTGGAGGTCAGAGTGGTATAACAAGACGGTTTTAATGCCCTTTACAAGAGAAATGGAGGTCAGAGTGTTATAACAATATACTTTTAATGCCCCTTACAAGAGACGTGGAGGTCAGAGTGGTGTAACAAGAAGCTTTTAATACCCGTTGGAAGAGCCATACAGTACAGCATCTTAAAAATATTATTCCCAGTATTTGGGAATTTGTCTTTCATAGTATTTCCTTATGCATTCCAAGCAAAAGCTTCCAAAAATTTTGAGGAAATGCAATGCCCGTTCGAAGAGTCGTGGAGGACCCCGTAGCTTAATAACATGCTTTTACTGCCCCTTACAAGAGATGCGGAGGTCAGAGTGGTATAACAAGATGCTTTTATTGCCCCTTACAAGATACGTGGAGGTCAGAGTGGTACAACAAGACGCTTTTAATTCCCCTTTACAAGAGACGTAAAGGTCAGAGTGGTATAACAAGATGCTTTTAATGCTCCATACAAGAGACGTGGAGGTCAGAGTGGTATAACAATATGCTTTTAATGCTCCTTTACAAGAGACGTAGAGGTCAGAGTGGTATAAAAAGACGCTTTTAATGCCCCTCAGAAGAGATGTGGAGGTCAGTGTGGTATAACAAGACGCTTTTAATGCCCCTCAGAAGAGACGTGGAGGTCAGATTGGTTTAACAAGACGCTTTTAATGCCCCTTACAAGAGCCGTGTAGGTCATAGTGGTATAACAAGACGCTTTTAATTCCCCTTACAAGAGACTTGGAGGTCCGAGTGGTATAACAAGATGCTTTTAATGCCCCTCAGAAGAGACATGTAGGTCAGTGTGGTATAACAAGACGGTTTTATTGCCCCTTACAAGAGACGTGGAGGTCAGAGTGGTATAAAAAGATGCTTTTAATCCCCCTTTACAAGAGACGTAGAGGTCAGAGTGGTTTAACAAGACCCTTTTAATGCCCCTCAGAAGAGACGTTGAGGTCAGGGTGGTATAACAAGACGGTTTTAATGCCCCTTTCAAGAGACGTGGAGGTCAGAGTTTTATAATAAGAGGCTTTTAATGCCCCTCAGAAGAGACGTGGAGGTCAGAGTGGTATAACAAGGCACTTTTAATGCCCCTTACAAGAGACGTGGAGGTCAGAGAGATATAACAAGACGCTTTTAATGGCCCTCGGAAGAGAAGTGGAGGTCAGAGTATTATAAAACGACCCTTTTAATGCCCCTTTGAAGAGCCATACAGTTCAGCATCTTAAAAATATTATTCCCATTATTGGGGAGTGAGTCTCCAATAGTATTTGCTTATGGATTCCAAGCAAAAGCTTCCAAAAATTTTGAGGAAATGCAATGCCCGTTCGAAGAGTCGTGGAGGTTCCAGTAGCATAACAATACGCTTTTAATGCCCCTTACAATAGACGTGGAGGTCAGAGCGGTATAACAAGACGCTTTTAATGCCCCTTACAAGGGAAGTGGAGGTCAGAGTGGTTTAACATGACGCTTTTAATGCCCCTTACAAGAGACGTGGAGGTCAGAGTGTTATAACAAGACGCTTTTAATGCCCCTCAGAAGAGACGTGGAGGTCAGAGTGGTATAATAAGACGTTTTAATGCCCCTTTACAAGAGACGAAGAGGTCTGAGTGGTATAACAAGACGTTTTAATGCCCCATTACAAGAGACGAAGAGGTCAGAGTGGTATAACAAGACGCTTTTAATGACCCTCAGAAGAGACGTGGAAGTCAGAGTGGTATAACAAGATGCCTTTAATGCCCCTTACAAGAGACGTGGAGGTCAGAGTGGTATAGCAAGACGCTTTTAATGCCCCTCAGAAAAGAAGTGGAGGTCAGAGTGGTATAACAAGACGCTTTTAATGCCCTTCAGAAGAGACGTGGAGGTCAGAGTGGTATTACCAGATGCTTTTATTGCCCCTTTACAAGAGACGTAGAGGTCAGATTGGTATTACAAGACGCTTTTAATGCCCCTCAGAAGAGACGTGGAGGTCAGAGTGGTATAACAATACACTTTTAATGCCCCTTACAAGAGACGTGGAGGTCAGAGTGGTATAACAAGACGCTTTTAATGCCCCTTAAAAGAGACGTGGAGGTCAGAGTGTTATAACAAGATGCTTTTAATGCCCCTCAGAAGAGACATGGAGATCAGAGTGGTATAACAAGATGCTTTTAATGCCCTTCAGAAGAGACGTGGAGGTCAGAGTGGTATAACAAGATGCTTTTAATGCCCCTTACAAGAGACGTGGAGGCCAGAGTGGTATAACAAGACGCTTTTAATGCCCCTCAGAAGAGACATGGAGGTCAGAGTGGTGTAACAAGACGCTTTTAATGCCCCTCAGAAGAGACGTGGAAGTCATAGTGGTATAACAAGACGCTTTTCATGCCCCTTAGAAGAGACGTGGAGGTCAGAGTTGTATAAATAGACGGTTTTAATGCCCCTTACAAGAGACGTGGAGGTCAGAGAGGTATAACAAGACGGTTTAAGTGCCCCTCGGAAGAGACGTGGAGGTCAGAGTGGTATAACAAGACGCTTTTAATGCCCATTACAAGAGACTTGGAGGTCAGAGTGTTAAAACAAGGGATTTTTAGTGCCCATCAGAAGAGACGTGGAGGTCAGAGTGGTATAACAAGATGCTTTTAATGCCCCTTACAAGAGACGTGGAGGTCAGAGTGATTTAACAAGACGCTTTTAATGCCCCTCAGAAGAGTCAAGGAGGTCAGAGTGGTATAACAAGACGCTTTTAGTGCCCCTTACAAGAGACGTGGAGGTCAGAATGGTATAACAAGACGCTTTTAATGCCCCTTACAAGAGACATGGAGGTCAGAGTGGTATAACAAGACGCTTTTAATGTCCATTATAAAAGAGGTTGAGGTGAGAGTGTTATAACAAGACGCTTTTATTGCCCCTTTACAAGAGACGTAGAGGTCAAAGTGGTATAACAAGACACTTTTAATGCCCCTTACAAAAGACGTGGACTTCAGAGTTGTATAACAAGGCGCTTTTAATGCCCCATACAAGAGACATGGAGGTCAGAGTGTTATAACAAGACGCTTTTAGTGCCCCTCAGAAGAGACATGGAGGTCAGAGTGGTATAACAAGATGCTTTTAATGCCCCTCAGAAGAGACGTGGAGGTCAGAGTGGTATACCAAGACGCTTTTAATGCCCCTTACAAGAGACTTGGAGGTCGGAGTGGTATAACAAGATGCTATTAATGCCCCTTACAAGAGACGTGGAGGTCAGAGTGGTATAACAAGACACTTTTAATGCCCCTTTACAAAAGACGTAGAGTTCAGAGTGGTATAACAAGACGCTTTTAATGCCCCTCAGAAGAGACGTGGAAGTCAGAGAGGTATAACAAGATGCTTTTAATGCCCCTTACAAGAGACGCGGAGGTCAGAGTGGTATAACAAGACACTTTTTATGCCCCTTACAAGAGACGTGGAGGTCAGAGTGGTATAACAAGATGCTTTTAATCCCCCTTTACAAGAGACGTAGAGGTCAGAGTGGTTCAACAAGACCCTTTTAATGCCCCTCAGAAGAGACGTTGAGGTCAGAGTGGTATAACAAGACGGATTTAATGCCCCTTTCAAGAGACGTGGAGGTCAGAGTTTTATAATAAGACGCTTTTAATGCCCCTCAGAAGAGACGTGGAGGTCAGAGTGGTATAACAAGGCACTTTTAATGCCCCTTACAAGAGACGTGGAGGTCAGAGAGATATAACAAGACGCTTTTAATGCCCCTCGGAAGAGAAGTGGAGGTTAGAGTATTATAAAACGTTGCTTTTAATGCCCCTTGGAAGAGCCATACAGTTCAGCATCTTAAAAATATTATTCCCATTATTGGGGAGTGAGTCTCCAATAGTATTTGCTTATGCCTTCCAAGCAAAAGCTTCCAAAAATTTTGAGAAAATGCAATGCCCGTTCGAAGAGTCCTGGAGGTTCCAGTAGCATAACAATATGCTTTTAATGCCCCCTACAATAGACGTGGAGGTCAGAGCGGTATAACAAGACGCTTTTAATGCCCCTCAGAAGTGACGTGGAGGTCAGAGTGGTTTAACAAGACGCTTTTAATGCCCCTTACAAGGGAAGTGGAGGTCAGAGTGGTTTAACATGACGCTTTTAATGCCCCTTACAAGAGACGTGGAGGTCAGAGTGGTATAACAAGACGCATTTAATGCCCCTTTACAAGAGACGTAGAGGTCAGAGTAGCATAACAAGATGCTTTTAATGCCCCTTACAAGAGATGTGGAGGTCAGAGTCGTATAACAAGATGCTTTTAATGCCCCTTACAAGAGACGTGAAAGTCAGAATGTTATAACAAGACGCTTTTAATGCCCCTCAGAAGAGACGTGGAGGTCAGAGTGGTATAACAAGACGGTTTTAATGCCCCTTACAAGAGAAGTGGAGGTCAGAGTGTTATAACAATATGCTTTTAATGCCCCTTACAAGAGACATGGAGGTCAGAGTGTTATAACAAGACGCTTTTAATGCCCCTCAGAAGAGACGTGGAGGTCAGAGTGGTATAACAAGACGTTTTAATGCCCCTTTACAAGAGACGAAGAGGTCTGAGTGGTATAACAAGACATTTTAATGCCCCTTTACAAGAGACGAAGAGGTCAGAGTGGTATAACAAGACGCTTTTAATGACCCTCAGAAGAGACGTGGAAGTCAGAGTGGTATAAGAAGATGCCTTTAATGCCCCTTACAAGAGACGTGAAGGTCAGAGTAGTATAACAAGACGCTTTTAATGCCCCTCGGAAGAGACGTGGAGGTCAGAGTGGTGTAACAAGAAGCTTTTATTGCTCCTTGGAAGAGCCATGCAGTACAGCATCTTAAAAATATTATTCCCAGTATTTGGGACTGGGTCTCCCATAGTATTTCCTTATGCATTCCAAGCAAAAGCTTCCAAAAATTTTGAGGAAATGCAATGCCTGTTCGGAGAGTCGTGGAGGACCCAGTAGCTTAATAAGCCGCTTTTAATGCCCCTTACAAGAGACGCGGAGGTCAGAGTGGTATAACAAGAGTCTTTTAATGCCCCTCAGAAGAGACGTGGAGGTCAGAGTGGTATAACAAGACGCTTTTAATGCCCCTTACAAGATACTTGGAGGTCAGAGTGGGGCAACAAGATGCTTTTAATTTCCCTTTACAAGAGACGTAAAGGTCAGAGTAGTATAACAAGACGCTTTAATGCCTCTTACAAGAGACATGGAGGTCAGAGTGGTATAACAAGACGCTTTTAATGTCCATTATAAGAGAGGTTGAGGTGAGAGTGTTATAACAAGACGCTTTTATTGCCCCTTTACAAGAGACGTGGAGGTCAGAGTGGTATAACAAGACGCTTTTAATGCCCCTTTACAAGAGACGTAGAGGTCAGAGTAGCATAACAAGATGCTTTTAATGCCCCTTACAAGAGATGTGGAGGTCAGAGTCGTATAACAAGATGCTTTTAATGCCCCTTACAAGAGACGTGAAAGTCAGAATGTTATAACAAGACGCTTTTAATGCCCCTCAGAAGAGACGTGGAGGTCAGAGTGGTATAACAAGACGGTTTTAATGCCCCTTACAAGAGAAGTGGAGGTCAGAGTGTTATAACAATATGCTTTTAATGCCCCTTACAAGAGACATGGAGGTCAGAGTGTTATAACAAGATGCTTTTAATGCCCCTCAGAATAGACGTGGAGGTCAGAGTGGTATAACAAGACGTTTTAATGCCCCTTTACAAGAGACGAAGAGGTCTGAGTGGTATAACAAGACATTTTAATGCCCCTTTACAAGAGACGAAGAGGTCAGAGTGGTATAACAAGACGCTTTTAATGACCCTCAGAAGAGACGTGGAAGTCAGAGTGGTATAACAAGATGCCTTTAATGCCCCTTACAAGAGACGTGGAGGTCAGAGTAGTATAACAAGACGCTTTTAATGCCCCTCGGAAGAGACGTGGAGGTCAGAGTGGTGTAACAAGAAGCTTTTATTGCCCCTTGGAAAAGCCATGCAGTACAGCATCTTAAAAATATTATTCCCAGTATTTGGGACTGGGTCTCCCATAGTATTTCCTTATGCATTCCAAGCAAAAGCTTCCAAAAATTTTGAGGAAATGCAATGCCTGTTCGGAGAGTCGTGGAGGACCCAGTAGCTTAATAAGCCGCTTTTAATGCCCCTTACAAGAGACGCGGAGGTCAGAGTGGTATAACAAGAGTCTTTTAATGCCCCTCAGAAGAGACGTGGAGGTCAGAGTGGTATAACAAGACGCTTTTAATGCCCCTTACAAGATACTTGGAGGTCAGAGTGGGGCAACAAGATGCTTTTAATTTCCCTTTACAAGAGACGTAAAGGTCAGAGTAGTATAACAAGACGCTTTTAATGCCTCTTACAAGAGACGTGGAGGTCAGAGTGGTATAATAAGACGCTTTTAATGCTCCATACAAGAGACGTGGCGGTCAGAGTGGTATAACAATATGCTTTTAATGCTCCTTTACAAGAGACGTAGAGGTCAGAGTGGTATAAAAAGGCACTTTAATGCACCTCAGAAGAGATGTGGAGGTCAGTGTGGTATAACAAGACGCTTTTAATGCCCCTCAGAAGAGACGTGGAGGTCAAATTGGTATAACAAGACGCTTTTAATGCCTCTTACAAGAGCCGTGTAGGTCAGAGTGGTATAACAAGACGCTTTTAATGCCCCTTACAAGAGACGTGGAGGTCCGAGTGGTATAACAAGATGCTTTTAATGCCCCTTTACAAGAGACGTGGAGGTCAGAGTGGTATAACAAGACGCTTTAATGCCCCTCAGAAGAGACATGGAGGTCAGAGTAGTAAAAAAAGATGCTTTTAATGCCCCTTAGAAGAGACGTGTAGGTCAGTGTGGTATAACAAGACGCTTTTATTGCCCCTTTGCAAGAGACGTAGAGGTCAGAGTGGTATAACAACATGCTTTTAATGCCACTCAGAAGAGACGTGGAGGTCAGAGTCGTATAACAAGGCGCTTTTAATGCCCCTTACAAGAGACTTGGAGGTCAGAGTGGTATAACAAGATACTTTTAATGCCCCTTACAAGAGACTTGGAGGTCAGAGTGGTATAACAAGACGCTTTTAATGCCCCTCGGAAGAGAAATGGAGGTCAGAGTGGTATAACACGACGCTTTTAATCCCCCTTGGAAGAGCCATACAGTACAGCATCTTAAAAATATTATTCCCATTATTGGGGAGTGAGACTCCAATAGTATTTGCTTATGCCTTCCAAGCAAAAGCTTCCAAAAATTTTGAGGAAATGCAATGCCCGTTCGAAGAGTTGTGGAGGTCCCAGTAGCATAACAATACGCTTTCAACTCCCCTTACAATAGACGTGGAGGTCAGAGCGGTATAACAAGACGCTTTTAATGCCCCTTAGAAGAGACGTGGAGGTCAGAGTGTTATAACAAGACGCTTTTAATGCCCCTCAGAAGAGACGTGGAGGTCAGAGAGGTATAACAAGATGGTTTTAATGCCCCTTACAAGAGACGTGGAGGTCAGAGTGTTATAACATGATGCTTTTAATGCCCCTTACAAGAGACGTGGAGGTCAGAGTGTTATAACAAGACGCTTTTAATGCCCCTCAGAAGTGACGTGGAGGTCAGAGTGGTATAACAAGACGATTTTAGTGCCCGTCAGAAGAGATGTGGAGGTCAGAGTGGTATAACAAGACACTTTTATTGCCCCTCACAAGAGACATGGAGGTCAGAGTTGCATAACAAGACGCTTTTAATGCCCCTTACAAGAGACGTGGAGGTCAGAGTGGCATAGCAAGACGCTTTTAATGCCCCTCAGAGGAGACGTGGAGGTCAGAGTGGTATAACAAGACGCTTTTAATGCCCTTCAGAACAGACGTGGAGGTCAGAGTGGTATTACAAGACGCTTTTATTGCCAATTACAAGAGACGTAGAGGTCAGATTGATATAACAAGACGCTTTTAATGCCCCTCAGAAGAGACGAGGAGGTCAGAGTGGTATAACAAGACGCTTTTAATGCCCCTTACAAGAGACGTGGAGGTCAAAGTGGTATAACAAGACGCTTTTAATGCCCCTTAAAAGAGACGTGGAGGTCAGAGTGTTATAACAAGATGCTTTTAATGCCGTTCAGAAGAGACTTGGAGGTCAGAGTGGTATAACAAGATGCTTTTCATGCCCCTTACAAGAGACGTGGAGGTCACAGTGATATAACAAGACGCTTTTAATGCCCCTATACAAGAGACGTAGAGGTCAGAGTGGTATAACAAGACGCTTTTAATGCCCCTCAGAAGAGACATGGAGGTCAGAGTGGTGTAACAAGACGCTTTTAATGCCCCTCAGAAGAGACGTGGTAGGCAGAATTGTATAACAAAACGCTTTTAATGCCCCTTACAAGAGACGTTGAGGTCAGAGTTGTATAAATAGACGGTTTTAATGCCCCTTACAAGAGACGTGGAGGTCAGAGAAGTATAACAAGAGGGTTTTAATGCCCCTCGGAAGAGACGTTTAGGTCAGAGTGGTATAACAAGACGCTTTTAATGCCCATTACAAGAGACGTGGAGGTCAGAGTGGTATAACAAGATGCTTTTAATGCCCCTTACAAGAGACGTGGAGGTCACAGTGGTTTAACAAGACGCTTTTAATGCCCCTTACAAGAGACGTGGAGTTCAGAGTGGTATAACAAGATGCATTTAATGCCCCTTACAAGAGACGTGGAGGTCAGAGTGGTTTAACAAGACGCTTTTAATGCCCCTTACAAGAGACGTGGAGGTCAGAGTGGTATAACAAAAACTCTTTTAATGCCCCTCAGAGGAGTCAAGGAGGTCAGAGTGGTATAACAAGACGCTTTTAATGCCCCTCACAGGAGATGTGGAGGTCAGAGAGGTATAACAAGACGCTTTTAATGCCCCTTACAAGAGACATGGAGGTCAGAGTGGTATAACAAGATGCTTTTAATTTCCATTATAAGAGACGTGGAGGTGAGAGTGTTATAACAAGATGCTTTTATTGCCCCTTTACAAGAGACGTAGAGGTCAGAGTGGTATAACAAGACACTTTTAATGCCCTTCTGAAGAGACGTGGAGGTCAGAGTTGTATAACAAGGCGCTTTTAATGCCCCTTACAAGAGACATGCAGGTCAGAGTGTTATAACAAGATGCTTTTAGTGCCCCTCAGAAGAGACATGGAGGTCAGAGTGGTATAACAAGATGATTTTAATGCCCCTCAGAAGAGACGTGGAGATCAGAGTGGCATACCAAGACGCTTTTAATGCCCCTTACAAGAGACATGGAGGTCAGAGTGGTATAACAAGACGCTTTTAATGCCCCTTACAAGAGACGTGGACGTCAGAGTGGTATAACAAGACACTTTTAATGCCCCTTTACAAAAGACGTAGAGGTCTTAGTGGTATAACAAGACCCTTTTAATGCCCCTCAGAAGAGACGTGGAAGTCAGAGTGGTATAACAAGATGCTTTTAATGGCCATTACAAGAAACGTGGAGGTCAGAGTGGTATAACAAGACGCTTTTCATGCCCCTTACAAGAGACTTGGAGGTCAGAGTGGTATAACAAGATGCTTTTCATCCCCCTTTACAAGAGGCATAGAGGTCAGAGTGGTTTAACAAGTCCCTTTTAATGCCCCTCAGAAGAGACGTTGAGGTCAGAGTGGTTTAACAAGACGGTTTTAATGAGCCTTTCAAGAGACGTGGAGGTCAGAGATTTATAATAAGACGCTATTAATGCCCCTCAGAAGAGACGTGGAGGTCAGAGTGGTATAACAAGGCACTTTTAATGCCCCTTACAAGAGACGTGGAGGTCAGAGAGATATAACAAGATGCTTTTAATGACCCTCGGAAGAGAAGTGGAGGTCAGAGTGGTATAACATGACGCTTTTAATGCCCCTTGGAAGAGCCATACAGTACAGCATCTTAAAAATATTATTCCCATTATTGGGGAGTGAGTCTCCAATAGTATTTGCTTATGCCTTCCAAGCAAAAGCTTCCAAAATTTTTGAGGAAATGCAATGCCCGTTCAAAGAGTCGTGGAGGTCCCAATAGCATAACAATACGCTTTTAATGCCCCTTACAATAGACGTGGAGGTCAGAGTGGTTTAACAAGACGCTTTTAATGCCCCTTACAAGGGAAGTGGAGGTCAGAGTGGTATAACAAGACGGTTTTAATGCCCCTTTCAAGAGACGTGGAGGTCAGAGTTTTATAATAAGACGCTTTTAATGCCCCTCAGAAGAGATGTGGAGGTCAGAGTGGTATAACAAGACACTTTAAATGCCCCTTACAAGAAACGTGGAGGTCAAAGTGTTATAACAAGACTCTTTTAATGCCCCTCAGAAGAGACTTGGAGGTCAGAGTGGTATAACAAGACACTTTTAATGCCCGTCAGAATAGACGTGGAGGTCAGAGTGGTATAACAAAACGCTTTTAATGCCCCTTGCAAGAGCCGTGGAGGTCAGAGTGGTATAACAAGACGCTTTTAATGCCACTTATAAGAGACGTGGAGGTCAGAGTGGTATAACAAGACGTTTTCATGCCCCTTTACAAGAGACGAAGAGGTCTGAGTGGTATAACAAGACGCTTTTATTGCCCCTTACAAGAGACGCGGAGGTCAGAGTGGTATAGCAAGAGTCTTTTAATGCCCCTCAGAAGAGACGTGGAGGTCAGAGTGGTATAACAAGACGCTTTTAATGCCCTTACAAGATACGTGGAGGTCAGAGTGGTGCAACAAGACGCTTTTAATTCCCCTTTACAAGAGACGTAAAGGTCAGAGTAGTATAACAAGATGCTTTTAATGCCTCTTCCAAGAGACGTGGAGGTCAGAGTGGTAAAATAAGACGCTTTTAATGCTCCATACAAGAGACGTGGCGGTCAGAGTGGTATAACAATATGCTTTTAATGCTCCTTTACAAGAGACGTAGAGGTCAGAGTGGTATAAAAAGGCGCTTTTAATGCACCTCAGAAGAGATGTGGAGGTCAGTGTGGTATAACAAGACGCTTTTAATGCCCCTCAGAAGAGACGTGGAGGTCAGATTGGTATAACAAGATGCTTTTAATGCCTCTTACAAGAGCCGTGTAGGTCAGAGTGGTATAACAAGACGCTTTTAATGCCCCTTACAAGAGACGTGGAGGTCCGAGTGGTATAACAAGATGCTTTTAAAGCCCCTTTACAAGAGCCGTGGAGGTCAGAGTGGTATAACAAGACGCTTTAATGCCCCTCAGAAGAGACATGGAGGTCAGAGTAGTAAAACAAGATGCTTTTAATGCCCCTCAGAAGAGACGTGTTGGTCAGTGTGGTATAACAAGACGCTTTTATTGCCCCTTTACAAGAGACGTAGGGGTCAGAGTGGTATAACAACACGCTTTTAATGCCACTCAGAAGAGACGTGGAGGTCAGAGTCGTATAACAAGGCACTTTTAATGCCCCTTACAAGAGACTTGGAGGTCAGAGTGGTATAACAAGATAGTTTTAATGCCCCTTACAAGAGACTTGGAGGTCAGAGTGGTATAACCAGACGCCTTTAATGCACCTCGGAAGAGAAATGGAGGTCAGAGTGGTATAACACGACGCTTTTAATCCCCCTTGGAAGAGCCATACAGTACAGCATCTTAAAAATATTATTCCCATTATTGGGGAGTAAGACTCCAATAGTATTTGCTTATGCCTTCCAAGCAAAAGCTTCCAAAAATTTTGAGGAAATGCAATGCCCGTTCGAAGAGTTGTAAAGGTCCCAGTAGCATAACAATACGCTTTTAATTCCCCTTACAATAGACGTGGAGGTCAGAGTGGTATAACAAGACGCTTTTAATGCCCCTTACAAGAGACTTGGAGGTCAGAGTGGTAAAACAAGATACTTTTAATGCCCCTTACAAGAGACTTGGAGGTCAGACTGGTATAACAAGACGCTTTTAATGCCCCTCGGAAGAGAAATGGAGGTCAGAGTGGTATAACACGACGCTTTTAATCCCCCTTGGAAGAGCCATACAGTACAGCATCTTAAAAATATTATTCCCATTATTGGGGAGTGAGACTCCAATAGTATTTGCTTATGCCTTCCAAGCAAAAGCTTCCAAAAATTTTGAGGAAATGCAATGCCCGTTCGAAGAGTTGTGGAGGTCCCAGTAGCATAACAATATGCTTTTAATTCCCCTTACAATAGACGTTGAGGTCAGAGTGGTATAACAAGACGCTTTTAATGCCCCTTACAAGAGACCTGGAGGTCAAAGTGGTATAACAAGACGCTTTGAATGCCCCTTACAAGAGACCTGGGGGTCAAAGTGGTATAACAAGACGCTTTTAATGCCCCTTAAAAGAGACGTGGAGGTCATTGTGTTATAACAAGACGCTTTTAATGCCTCTCAGAAGAGACATGGAGGTCAGAGTGGTATAACAAGATGCTTTTAATGCCCTTCAGAAGAGACTTGGAGGTCAGAGTGGTATAACAAGATGCTTTTAATGCCCCTTACAAGAGACGTGGAGGTCACAGTGGTATAACAAGACGCTTTTAATGCCCCTATACAAGAGACGGAGAGGTCAGAGTGGTATAACAAGACGCTTTTAATGCCCCTCAGAAGAGACATGGAGGTCAGAGTGGTGTAACAAGACGCTTTTAATGACCCTCAGAAGAGACGTGGAAGGCAGAGTGGTATAACAAAACGCTTTTAATGCCCCTTACAAGAGACGTTGAGGTCAGAGTTGTATAAATAGACGGTTCTAATGCCCCTTACAAGAGACGTGGAGGTCAGAGAGGTATAACAAGACGGTTTTAATGCCCCTCGGAAGAGACGTGTAAGTCAGAGTGGTATAACAAGACGCTTTTAATGCCCATTACAAGAGACGTGGAGGTCAGAGTGGTATAACAAGATGCTTTTAATGCCCCTTACAAGAGACGTGGAGGTCAGAGAGGTTTAACAAGACGCTTTTAATGCCCCTTACAAGAGACGTGGAGGTCAGAGTGGTATAACAAGATGCTTTTAATGCCCCTTACAAGAGACGTGGAAGTCAGAGTGGTTTAACAAGACACTTTTAATGCCCCTTACAAGAGACGTGGAGGTCAGAGTGGTATAACAAAACTCTTTTAATGCCCCTCAGAGGAGTCAAGGAGGTCAGAGTGGTATAACAAGACGCTTTTAATGCCCCTTACAGGAGACGTGGAGGTCAGAGAGGTATAACAAGACGCTTTTAATGCCCCTTACAAGAGACGTGGAGGTCACAGTGGTATAACAAGCCGCTTTTAATGCCCCTATACAAGAGACGTAGAGGTCAGAGTGGTATAACAAGACGCTTTTAATGCCCCTCAGAAGAGACATGGAGGTCAGAGTGGTGTAACAAGACGCTTTTAATGCCCCTCAGAAGAGACGTTGAGGTCAGGGTGGTATAACAAGACGGTTTTAATGCCCCTTTCAAGAGACGTGGAGGTCAGAGTTTTATAATAAGAGGCTTTTAATGCCCCTCAGAAGAGACGTGGAGGTCAGAGTGGTATAACAAGGCACTTTTAATGCCCCTTACAAGAGACGTGGAGGTCAGAGAGATATAACAAGACGCTTTTAATGGCCCTCGGAAGAGAAGTGGAGGTCAGAGTATTATAAAACGACCCTTTTAATGCCCCTTTGAAGAGCCATACAGTTCAGCATCTTAAAAATATTATTCCCATTATTGGGGAGTGAGTCTCCAATAGTATTTGCTTATGGATTCCAAGCAAAAGCTTCCAAAAATTTTGAGGAAATGCAATGCCCGTTCGAAGAGTCGTGGAGGTTCCAGTAGCATAACAATACGCTTTTAATGCCCCTTACAATAGACGTGGAGGTCAGAGCGGTATAACAAGACGCTTTTAATGCCCCTTACAAGGGAAGTGGAGGTCAGAGTGGTTTAACATGACGCTTTTAATGCCCCTTACAAGAGACGTGGAGGTCAGAGTGTTATAACAAGACGCTTTTAATGCCCCTCAGAAGAGACGTGGAGGTCAGAGTGGTATAATAAGACGTTTTAATGCCCCTTTACAAGAGACGAAGAGGTCTGAGTGGTATAACAAGACGTTTTAATGCCCCATTACAAGAGACGAAGAGGTCAGAGTGGTATAACAAGACGCTTTTAATGACCCTCAGAAGAGACGTGGAAGTCAGAGTGGTATAACAAGATGCCTTTAATGCCCCTTACAAGAGACGTGGAGGTCAGAGTGGTATAGCAAGACGCTTTTAATGCCCCTCAGAAAAGAAGTGGAGGTCAGAGTGGTATAACAAGACGCTTTTAATGCCCTTCAGAAGAGACGTGGAGGTCAGAGTGGTATTACCAGATGCTTTTATTGCCCCTTTACAAGAGACGTAGAGGTCAGATTGGTATTACAAGACGCTTTTAATGCCCCTCAGAAGAGACGTGGAGGTCAGAGTGGTATAACAATACACTTTTAATGCCCCTTACAAGAGACGTGGAGGTCAGAGTGGTATAACAAGACGCTTTTAATGCCCCTTAAAAGAGACGTGGAGGTCAGAGTGTTATAACAAGATGCTTTTAATGCCCCTCAGAAGAGACATGGAGATCAGAGTGGTATAACAAGATGCTTTTAATGCCCTTCAGAAGAGACGTGGAGGTCAGAGTGGTATAACAAGATGCTTTTAATGCCCCTTACAAGAGACGTGGAGGCCAGAGTGGTATAACAAGACGCTTTTAATGCCCCTCAGAAGAGACATGGAGGTCAGAGTGGTGTAACAAGACGCTTTTAATGCCCCTCAGAAGAGACGTGGAAGTCATAGTGGTATAACAAGACGCTTTTCATGCCCCTTAGAAGAGACGTGGAGGTCAGAGTTGTATAAATAGACGGTTTTAATGCCCCTTACAAGAGACGTGGAGGTCAGAGAGGTATAACAAGACGGTTTAAGTGCCCCTCGGAAGAGACGTGGAGGTCAGAGTGGTATAACAAGACGCTTTTAATGCCCATTACAAGAGACTTGGAGGTCAGAGTGTTAAAACAAGGGATTTTTAGTGCCCATCAGAAGAGACGTGGAGGTCAGAGTGGTATAACAAGATGCTTTTAATGCCCCTTACAAGAGACGTGGAGGTCAGAGTGATTTAACAAGACGCTTTTAATGCCCCTCAGAAGAGTCAAGGAGGTCAGAGTGGTATAACAAGACGCTTTTAGTGCCCCTTACAAGAGACGTGGAGGTCAGAATGGTATAACAAGACGCTTTTAATGCCCCTTACAAGAGACATGGAGGTCAGAGTGGTATAACAAGACGCTTTTAATGTCCATTATAAAAGAGGTTGAGGTGAGAGTGTTATAACAAGACGCTTTTATTGCCCCTTTACAAGAGACGTAGAGGTCAAAGTGGTATAACAAGACACTTTTAATGCCCCTTACAAAAGACGTGGACTTCAGAGTTGTATAACAAGGCGCTTTTAATGCCCCATACAAGAGACATGGAGGTCAGAGTGTTATAACAAGACGCTTTTAGTGCCCCTCAGAAGAGACATGGAGGTCAGAGTGGTATAACAAGATGCTTTTAATGCCCCTCAGAAGAGACGTGGAGGTCAGAGTGGTATACCAAGACGCTTTTAATGCCCCTTACAAGAGACTTGGAGGTCGGAGTGGTATAACAAGATGCTATTAATGCCCCTTACAAGAGACGTGGAGGTCAGAGTGGTATAACAAGACACTTTTAATGCCCCTTTACAAAAGACGTAGAGTTCAGAGTGGTATAACAAGACGCTTTTAATGCCCCTCAGAAGAGACGTGGAAGTCAGAGAGGTATAACAAGATGCTTTTAATGCCCCTTACAAGAGACGCGGAGGTCAGAGTGGTATAACAAGACACTTTTTATGCCCCTTACAAGAGACGTGGAGGTCAGAGTGGTATAACAAGATGCTTTTAATCCCCCTTTACAAGAGACGTAGAGGTCAGAGTGGTTCAACAAGACCCTTTTAATGCCCCTCAGAAGAGACGTTGAGGTCAGAGTGGTATAACAAGACGGATTTAATGCCCCTTTCAAGAGACGTGGAGGTCAGAGTTTTATAATAAGACGCTTTTAATGCCCCTCAGAAGAGACGTGGAGGTCAGAGTGGTATAACAAGGCACTTTTAATGCCCCTTACAAGAGACGTGGAGGTCAGAGAGATATAACAAGACGCTTTTAATGCCCCTCGGAAGAGAAGTGGAGGTTAGAGTATTATAAAACGTTGCTTTTAATGCCCCTTGGAAGAGCCATACAGTTCAGCATCTTAAAAATATTATTCCCATTATTGGGGAGTGAGTCTCCAATAGTATTTGCTTATGCCTTCCAAGCAAAAGCTTCCAAAAATTTTGAGAAAATGCAATGCCCGTTCGAAGAGTCCTGGAGGTTCCAGTAGCATAACAATATGCTTTTAATGCCCCCTACAATAGACGTGGAGGTCAGAGCGGTATAACAAGACGCTTTTAATGCCCCTCAGAAGTGACGTGGAGGTCAGAGTGGTTTAACAAGACGCTTTTAATGCCCCTTACAAGGGAAGTGGAGGTCAGAGTGGTTTAACATGACGCTTTTAATGCCCCTTACAAGAGACGTGGAGGTCAGAGTGGTATAACAAGACGCATTTAATGCCCCTTTACAAGAGACGTAGAGGTCAGAGTAGCATAACAAGATGCTTTTAATGCCCCTTACAAGAGATGTGGAGGTCAGAGTCGTATAACAAGATGCTTTTAATGCCCCTTACAAGAGACGTGAAAGTCAGAATGTTATAACAAGACGCTTTTAATGCCCCTCAGAAGAGACGTGGAGGTCAGAGTGGTATAACAAGACGGTTTTAATGCCCCTTACAAGAGAAGTGGAGGTCAGAGTGTTATAACAATATGCTTTTAATGCCCCTTACAAGAGACATGGAGGTCAGAGTGTTATAACAAGACGCTTTTAATGCCCCTCAGAAGAGACGTGGAGGTCAGAGTGGTATAACAAGACGTTTTAATGCCCCTTTACAAGAGACGAAGAGGTCTGAGTGGTATAACAAGACATTTTAATGCCCCTTTACAAGAGACGAAGAGGTCAGAGTGGTATAACAAGACGCTTTTAATGACCCTCAGAAGAGACGTGGAAGTCAGAGTGGTATAAGAAGATGCCTTTAATGCCCCTTACAAGAGACGTGAAGGTCAGAGTAGTATAACAAGACGCTTTTAATGCCCCTCGGAAGAGACGTGGAGGTCAGAGTGGTGTAACAAGAAGCTTTTATTGCTCCTTGGAAGAGCCATGCAGTACAGCATCTTAAAAATATTATTCCCAGTATTTGGGACTGGGTCTCCCATAGTATTTCCTTATGCATTCCAAGCAAAAGCTTCCAAAAATTTTGAGGAAATGCAATGCCTGTTCGGAGAGTCGTGGAGGACCCAGTAGCTTAATAAGCCGCTTTTAATGCCCCTTACAAGAGACGCGGAGGTCAGAGTGGTATAACAAGAGTCTTTTAATGCCCCTCAGAAGAGACGTGGAGGTCAGAGTGGTATAACAAGACGCTTTTAATGCCCCTTACAAGATACTTGGAGGTCAGAGTGGGGCAACAAGATGCTTTTAATTTCCCTTTACAAGAGACGTAAAGGTCAGAGTAGTATAACAAGACGCTTTAATGCCTCTTACAAGAGACATGGAGGTCAGAGTGGTATAACAAGACGCTTTTAATGTCCATTATAAGAGAGGTTGAGGTGAGAGTGTTATAACAAGACGCTTTTATTGCCCCTTTACAAGAGACGTGGAGGTCAGAGTGGTATAACAAGACGCTTTTAATGCCCCTTTACAAGAGACGTAGAGGTCAGAGTAGCATAACAAGATGCTTTTAATGCCCCTTACAAGAGATGTGGAGGTCAGAGTCGTATAACAAGATGCTTTTAATGCCCCTTACAAGAGACGTGAAAGTCAGAATGTTATAACAAGACGCTTTTAATGCCCCTCAGAAGAGACGTGGAGGTCAGAGTGGTATAACAAGACGGTTTTAATGCCCCTTACAAGAGAAGTGGAGGTCAGAGTGTTATAACAATATGCTTTTAATGCCCCTTACAAGAGACATGGAGGTCAGAGTGTTATAACAAGATGCTTTTAATGCCCCTCAGAATAGACGTGGAGGTCAGAGTGGTATAACAAGACGTTTTAATGCCCCTTTACAAGAGACGAAGAGGTCTGAGTGGTATAACAAGACATTTTAATGCCCCTTTACAAGAGACGAAGAGGTCAGAGTGGTATAACAAGACGCTTTTAATGACCCTCAGAAGAGACGTGGAAGTCAGAGTGGTATAACAAGATGCCTTTAATGCCCCTTACAAGAGACGTGGAGGTCAGAGTAGTATAACAAGACGCTTTTAATGCCCCTCGGAAGAGACGTGGAGGTCAGAGTGGTGTAACAAGAAGCTTTTATTGCCCCTTGGAAAAGCCATGCAGTACAGCATCTTAAAAATATTATTCCCAGTATTTGGGACTGGGTCTCCCATAGTATTTCCTTATGCATTCCAAGCAAAAGCTTCCAAAAATTTTGAGGAAATGCAATGCCTGTTCGGAGAGTCGTGGAGGACCCAGTAGCTTAATAAGCCGCTTTTAATGCCCCTTACAAGAGACGCGGAGGTCAGAGTGGTATAACAAGAGTCTTTTAATGCCCCTCAGAAGAGACGTGGAGGTCAGAGTGGTATAACAAGACGCTTTTAATGCCCCTTACAAGATACTTGGAGGTCAGAGTGGGGCAACAAGATGCTTTTAATTTCCCTTTACAAGAGACGTAAAGGTCAGAGTAGTATAACAAGACGCTTTTAATGCCTCTTACAAGAGACGTGGAGGTCAGAGTGGTATAATAAGACGCTTTTAATGCTCCATACAAGAGACGTGGCGGTCAGAGTGGTATAACAATATGCTTTTAATGCTCCTTTACAAGAGACGTAGAGGTCAGAGTGGTATAAAAAGGCACTTTAATGCACCTCAGAAGAGATGTGGAGGTCAGTGTGGTATAACAAGACGCTTTTAATGCCCCTCAGAAGAGACGTGGAGGTCAAATTGGTATAACAAGACGCTTTTAATGCCTCTTACAAGAGCCGTGTAGGTCAGAGTGGTATAACAAGACGCTTTTAATGCCCCTTACAAGAGACGTGGAGGTCCGAGTGGTATAACAAGATGCTTTTAATGCCCCTTTACAAGAGACGTGGAGGTCAGAGTGGTATAACAAGACGCTTTAATGCCCCTCAGAAGAGACATGGAGGTCAGAGTAGTAAAAAAAGATGCTTTTAATGCCCCTTAGAAGAGACGTGTAGGTCAGTGTGGTATAACAAGACGCTTTTATTGCCCCTTTGCAAGAGACGTAGAGGTCAGAGTGGTATAACAACATGCTTTTAATGCCACTCAGAAGAGACGTGGAGGTCAGAGTCGTATAACAAGGCGCTTTTAATGCCCCTTACAAGAGACTTGGAGGTCAGAGTGGTATAACAAGATACTTTTAATGCCCCTTACAAGAGACTTGGAGGTCAGAGTGGTATAACAAGACGCTTTTAATGCCCCTCGGAAGAGAAATGGAGGTCAGAGTGGTATAACACGACGCTTTTAATCCCCCTTGGAAGAGCCATACAGTACAGCATCTTAAAAATATTATTCCCATTATTGGGGAGTGAGACTCCAATAGTATTTGCTTATGCCTTCCAAGCAAAAGCTTCCAAAAATTTTGAGGAAATGCAATGCCCGTTCGAAGAGTTGTGGAGGTCCCAGTAGCATAACAATACGCTTTCAACTCCCCTTACAATAGACGTGGAGGTCAGAGCGGTATAACAAGACGCTTTTAATGCCCCTTAGAAGAGACGTGGAGGTCAGAGTGTTATAACAAGACGCTTTTAATGCCCCTCAGAAGAGACGTGGAGGTCAGAGAGGTATAACAAGATGGTTTTAATGCCCCTTACAAGAGACGTGGAGGTCAGAGTGTTATAACATGATGCTTTTAATGCCCCTTACAAGAGACGTGGAGGTCAGAGTGTTATAACAAGACGCTTTTAATGCCCCTCAGAAGTGACGTGGAGGTCAGAGTGGTATAACAAGACGATTTTAGTGCCCGTCAGAAGAGATGTGGAGGTCAGAGTGGTATAACAAGACACTTTTATTGCCCCTCACAAGAGACATGGAGGTCAGAGTTGCATAACAAGACGCTTTTAATGCCCCTTACAAGAGACGTGGAGGTCAGAGTGGCATAGCAAGACGCTTTTAATGCCCCTCAGAGGAGACGTGGAGGTCAGAGTGGTATAACAAGACGCTTTTAATGCCCTTCAGAACAGACGTGGAGGTCAGAGTGGTATTACAAGACGCTTTTATTGCCAATTACAAGAGACGTAGAGGTCAGATTGATATAACAAGACGCTTTTAATGCCCCTCAGAAGAGACGAGGAGGTCAGAGTGGTATAACAAGACGCTTTTAATGCCCCTTACAAGAGACGTGGAGGTCAAAGTGGTATAACAAGACGCTTTTAATGCCCCTTAAAAGAGACGTGGAGGTCAGAGTGTTATAACAAGATGCTTTTAATGCCGTTCAGAAGAGACTTGGAGGTCAGAGTGGTATAACAAGATGCTTTTCATGCCCCTTACAAGAGACGTGGAGGTCACAGTGATATAACAAGACGCTTTTAATGCCCCTATACAAGAGACGTAGAGGTCAGAGTGGTATAACAAGACGCTTTTAATGCCCCTCAGAAGAGACATGGAGGTCAGAGTGGTGTAACAAGACGCTTTTAATGCCCCTCAGAAGAGACGTGGAAGGCAGAATTGTATAACAAAACGCTTTTAATGCCCCTTACAAGAGACGTTGAGGTCAGAGTTGTATAAATAGACGGTTTTAATGCCCCTTACAAGAGACGTGGAGGTCAGAGAAGTATAACAAGAGGGTTTTAATGCCCCTCGGAAGAGACGTTTAGGTCAGAGTGGTATAACAAGACGCTTTTAATGCCCATTACAAGAGACGTGGAGGTCAGAGTGGTATAACAAGATGCTTTTAATGCCCCTTACAAGAGACGTGGAGGTCACAGTGGTTTAACAGGACGCTTTTAATGCCCCTTACAAGAGACGTGGAGTTCAGAGTGGTATAACAAGATGCATTTAATGCCCCTTACAAGAGACGTGGAGGTCAGAGTGGTTTAACAAGACGCTTTTAATGCCCCTTACAAGAGACGTGGAGGTCAGAGTGGTATAACAAAAACTCTTTTAATGCCCCTCAGAGGAGTCAAGGAGGTCAGAGTGGTATAACAAGACGCTTTTAATGCCCCTCACAGGAGATGTGGAGGTCAGAGAGGTATAACAAGACGCTTTTAATGCCCCTTACAAGAGACATGGAGGTCAGAGTGGTATAACAAGATGCTTTTAATTTCCATTATAAGAGACGTGGAGGTGAGAGTGTTATAACAAGATGCTTTTATTGCCCCTTTACAAGAGACGTAGAGGTCAGAGTGGTATAACAAGACACTTTTAATGCCCTTCTGAAGAGACGTGGAGGTCAGAGTTGTATAACAAGGCGCTTTTAATGCCCCTTACAAGAGACATGCAGGTCAGAGTGTTATAACAAGATGCTTTTAGTGCCCCTCAGAAGAGACATGGAGGTCAGAGTGGTATAACAAGATGATTTTAATGCCCCTCAGAAGAGACGTGGAGATCAGAGTGGCATACCAAGACGCTTTTAATGCCCCTTACAAGAGACATGGAGGTCAGAGTGGTATAACAAGACGCTTTTAATGCCCCTTACAAGAGACGTGGACGTCAGAGTGGTATAACAAGACACTTTTAATGCCCCTTTACAAAAGACGTAGAGGTCTTAGTGGTATAACAAGACCCTTTTAATGCCCCTCAGAAGAGACGTGGAAGTCAGAGTGGTATAACAAGATGCTTTTAATGGCCATTACAAGAAACGTGGAGGTCAGAGTGGTATAACAAGACGCTTTTCATGCCCCTTACAAGAGACTTGGAGGTCAGAGTGGTATAACAAGATGCTTTTCATCCCCCTTTACAAGAGGCGTAGAGGTCAGAGTGGTTTAACAAGTCCCTTTTAATGCCCCTCAGAAGAGACGTTGAGGTCAGAGTGGTTTAACAAGACGGTTTTAATGAGCCTTTCAAGAGACGTGGAGGTCAGAGATTTATAATAAGACGCTATTAATGCCCCTCAGAAGAGACGTGGAGGTCAGAGTGGTATAACAAGGCACTTTTAATGCCCCTTACAAGAGACGTGGAGGTCAGAGAGATATAACAAGATGCTTTTAATGACCCTCGGAAGAGAAGTGGAGGTCAGAGTGGTATAACATGACGCTTTTAATGCCCCTTGGAAGAGCCATACAGTACAGCATCTTAAAAATATTATTCCCATTATTGGGGAGTGAGTCTCCAATAGTATTTGCTTATGCCTTCCAAGCAAAAGCTTCCAAAATTTTTGAGGAAATGCAATGCCCGTTCAAAGAGTCGTGGAGGTCCCAATAGCATAACAATACGCTTTTAATGCCCCTTACAATAGACGTGGAGGTCAGAGTGGTTTAACAAGACGCTTTTAATGCCCCTTACAAGGGAAGTGGAGGTCAGAGTGGTATAACAAGACGGTTTTAATGCCCCTTTCAAGAGACGTGGAGGTCAGAGTTTTATAATAAGACGCTTTTAATGCCCCTCAGAAGAGATGTGGAGGTCAGAGTGGTATAACAAGACACTTTAAATGCCCCTTACAAGAAACGTGGAGGTCAAAGTGTTATAACAAGACTCTTTTAATGCCCCTCAGAAGAGACTTGGAGGTCAGAGTGGTATAACAAGACACTTTTAATGCCCGTCAGAATAGACATGGAGGTCAGAGTGGTATAACAAAACGCTTTTAATGCCCCTTGCAAGAGCCGTGGAGGTCAGAGTGGTATAACAAGACGCTTTTAATGCCACTTATAAGAGACGTGGAGGTCAGAGTGGTATAACAAGACGTTTTCATGCCCCTTTACAAGAGACGAAGAGGTCTGAGTGGTATAACAAGACGCTTTTATTGCCCCTTACAAGAGACGCGGAGGTCAGAGTGGTATAGCAAGAGTCTTTTAATGCCCCTCAGAAGAGACGTGGAGGTCAGAGTGGTATAACAAGATGCTTTTAATGCCCTTACAAGATACGTGGAGGTCAGAGTGGTGCAACAAGACGCTTTTAATTCCCCTTTACAAGAGACGTAAAGGTCAGAGTAGTATAACAAGATGCTTTTAATGCCTCTTCCAAGAGACGTGGAGGTCAGAGTGGTAAAATAAGACGCTTTTAATGCTCCATACAAGAGACGTGGCGGTCAGAGTGGTATAACAATATGCTTTTAATGCTCCTTTACAAGAGACGTAGAGGTCAGAGTGGTATAAAAAGGCGCTTTTAATGCACCTCAGAAGAGATGTGGAGGTCAGTGTGGTATAACAAGACGCTTTTAATGCCCCTCAGAAGAGACGTGGAGGTCAGATTGGTATAACAAGATGCTTTTAATGCCTCTTACAAGAGCCGTGTAGGTCAGAGTGGTATAACAAGACGCTTTTAATGCCCCTTACAAGAGACGTGGAGGTCCGAGTGGTATAACAAGATGCTTTTAATGCCCCTTTACAAGAGCCGTGGAGGTCAGAGTGGTATAACAAGACGCTTTAATGCCCCTCAGAAGAGACATGGAGGTCAGAGTAGTAAAACAAGATGCTTTTAATGCCCCTCAGAAGAGACGTGTTGGTCAGTGTGGTATAACAAGACGCTTTTATTGCCCCTTTACAAGAGACGTAGGGGTCAGAGTGGTATAACAACACGCTTTTAATGCCACTCAGAAGAGACGTGGAGGTCAGAGTCGTATAACAAGGCACTTTTAATGCCCCTTACAAGAGACTTGGAGGTCAGAGTGGTATAACAAGATAGTTTTAATGCCCCTTACAAGAGACTTGGAGGTCAGAGTGGTATAACCAGACGCCTTTAATGCACCTCGGAAGAGAAATGGAGGTCAGAGTGGTATAACACGACGCTTTTAATCCCCCTTGGAAGAGCCATACAGTACAGCATCTTAAAAATATTATTCCCATTATTGGGGAGTAAGACTCCAATAGTATTTGCTTATGCCTTCCAAGCAAAAGCTTCCAAAAATTTTGAGGAAATGCAATGCCCGTTCGAAGAGTTGTAAAGGTCCCAGTAGCATAACAATACGCTTTTAATTCCCCTTACAATAGACGTGGAGGTCAGAGTGGTATAACAAGACGCTTTTAATGCCCCTTACAAGAGACTTGGAGGTCAGAGTGGTAAAACAAGATACTTTTAATGCCCCTTACAAGAGACTTGGAGGTCAGACTGGTATAACAAGACGCTTTTAATGCCCCTCGGAAGAGAAATGGAGGTCAGAGTGGTATAACACGACGCTTTTAATCCCCCTTGGAAGAGCCATACAGTACAGCATCTTAAAAATATTATTCCCATTATTGGGGAGTGAGACTCCAATAGTATTTGCTTATGCCTTCCAAGCAAAAGCTTCCAAAAATTTTGAGGAAATGCAATGCCCGTTCGAAGAGTTGTGGAGGTCCCAGTAGCATAACAATATGCTTTTAATTCCCCTTACAATAGACGTTGAGGTCAGAGTGGTATAACAAGACGCTTTTAATGCCCCTTACAAGAGACCTGGAGGTCAAAGTGGTATAACAAGACGCTTTGAAT
This sequence comes from Phyllobates terribilis, assembly GCF_046119375.1. Taxonomy (NCBI): domain Eukaryota; kingdom Metazoa; phylum Chordata; class Amphibia; order Anura; family Dendrobatidae; genus Phyllobates; species Phyllobates terribilis. The sequence goes on from NW_027362772.1 coordinate 236,634,239, forward strand.
GCCCCTTACAAGAGACCTGGAGGTCAAAGTGGTATAACAAGACGCTTTTAATGCCCCTTAAAAGAGACGTGGAGGTCATTGTGTTATAACAAGACGCTTTTAATGCCTCTCAGAAGAGACATGGAGGTCAGAGTGGTATAACAAGATGCTTTTAATGCCCTTCAGAAGAGACTTGGAGGTCAGAGTGGTATAACAAGATGCTTTTAATGCCCCTTACAAGAGACGTGGAGGTCACAGTGGTATAACAAGACGCTTTTAATGCCCCTATACAAGAGACGGAGAGGTCAGAGTGGTATAACAAGACGCTTTTAATGCCCCTCAGAAGAGACATGGAGGTCAGAGTGGTGTAACAAGACGCTTTTAATGACCCTCAGAAGAGACGTGGAAGGCAGAGTGGTATAACAAAACGCTTTTAATGCCCCTTACAAGAGACGTTGAGGTCAGAGTTGTATAAATAGACGGTTCTAATGCCCCTTACAAGAGACGTGGAGGTCAGAGAGGTATAACAAGACGGTTTTAATGCCCCTCGGAAGAGACGTGTAAGTCAGAGTGGTATAACAAGACGCTTTTAATGCCCATTACAAGAGACGTGGAGGTCAGAGTGGTATAACAAGATGCTTTTAATGCCCCTTACAAGAGACGTGGAGGTCAGAGAGGTTTAACAAGACGCTTTTAATGCCCCTTACAAGAGACGTGGAGGTCAGAGTGGTATAACAAGATGCTTTTAATGCCCCTTACAAGAGACGTGGAGGTCAGAGTGGTTTAACAAGACACTTTTAATGCCCCTTACAAGAGACGTGGAGGTCAGAGTGGTATAACAAAACTCTTTTAATGCCCCTCAGAGGAGTCAAGGAGGTCAGAGTGGTATAACAAGACGCTTTTAATGCCCCTTACAGGAGACGTGGAGGTCAGAGAGGTATAACAAGACGCTTTTAATGCCCCTTACAAGAGACGTGGAGGTCACAGTGGTATAACAAGCCGCTTTTAATGCCCCTATACAAGAGACGTAGAGGTCAGAGTGGTATAACAAGACGCTTTTAATGCCCCTCAGAAGAGACATGGAGGTCAGAGTGGTGTAACAAGACGCTTTTAATGCCCCTCAGAAGAGACGTGGAAGGCAGAGTTGTATAATAAAACGCTTTTAATGCCCCTTACAAGAGACGTTGAGGTCAGAGTTGTATAAATAGACGGTTTTAATGCCCATTTCAAGAGATGTGGAGGTCAGAGAGGTATAACAAGACGGTGTTAATGCCCCTCGGAAGAGACGTGTAGGTCAGAGTGGTATAACAAGACGCTTTTAATGCCCATTACAAGAGACGTGGAGGTCAGAGTGGTATAACAAGATGCTTTTAATGCCCCTTACAAGAGACGTGGAGGTCAGAGAGGTTTAATAAGACGCTTTTAATGCCCCTTACAAGAGACGTGGAGGTCAGAGTGGTATAACAAGATGCTTTTAATGCCCCTTACAAGAGACGTGGAGGTCAGAGTGGTTTAACAAGACGCTTTTAATGCCCCTTACAAGAGACGTGGAGGTCAGAGTGATATAACAAAAACTCTTTTAATGCCCCTCAGAGGAGTCAAGGAGGTCAGAGTGGTATAACAAGACGCTTTTAATGCCCCTTACAGGAGACGTGGAGGTCAGAGATGTATAACAAGACGCTTTTAATGCCCCTTACAAGAGACATGGAGGTCAGAGTGGTATAACAAGATGCTTTTAATGTCCATTATAAGAGACGTGGAGGTGAGAGTGTTATAACAAGACGCTTTTATTGCCCCTTTACAAGAGACGTAGAGGTCAGAGTGGTATAACAAGACACTTTTAATGCCCCTCAGAAGAGACGTGGAGGTCAGAGTTGTATAACAAGATGCTTTTAATGCCCCTCAGAAGAGACGTGGAGGTCAGAGTGGCATACCAAGACGCTTTTAATGCCCCTTACAAGAGACGTGGACGTCAGAGTGGTATAACAAGACACTTTTAATGCCCCTTTACAAAAGACGTAGAGGTCAGAGTGATATAACAAGACGCTTTTAATGCCCCACAGAAGAGACGTGGAAGTCAGAGTGGTATAACAAGATGCTTTTAATGCCCCTTACAAGAAACGTGGAGGTCAGAGTGGTATAACAAGACGCTTTTCATGCCCATTACAAGAGACTTGGAGGTCAGAGTGGTATAACAAGATGCTTTTAAGCCCCCTTTACAAGAGACGTAGAGGTCAGAGTGGTTTAACAAGTCCCTTTTAATGACCCTCAGAAGAGACGTTGAGGTCAGAGTGGTATAACAAGACGGTTTTAATGCCCCTTTCAAGAGACGTGGAGGTCAGAGTTTTATAATAAGATGCTTTTAATGCCCCTCAGAAGAGACGTGGAGGTCAGAGTGGTATAACAAGGCACTTTTAATGCCACTTACAAGAGACGTGGAGGTCAGAGAGATATAACAAGATGCTTTTAATGCCCCTCGGAAGAGAAGTGGAGGTCAGAGTGGTATAACACGACGCTTTTAATGCCCCTTGGAAGAGCCATACAGTACAGCATCTTAAAAATATTATTCCCATTATTGGGGAGTGAGTCTCCAATAGTATTTGCTTATGCCTTCCAAGCAAAAGCTTCCAAAAATTTTGAGGAAATGCAATGCCCGTTCGAAGAGTCGTGGAGGTCCCAGTAGCATAACAATACGCTTTTAATGCCCCTTACAATAGAAGTGGAGGTCAGATTGGTTTAACAAGACGCTTTTAATGCCCCTTACAAGGGAAGTGGAGGTCAGATTGGTATAACAAGACGCTTTTAATGCCCCTCAGAAGAGACGTGGAGGTCAGAGTGTTATAACAAGACACTTTAAATGCCCCTTACATGAAACGTGGAGGTCAGAGTGTTATAACAAGACTCTTAATGCCCCTCAGAAGAGACTTGGAGGTCAGAGTGGTATAACAAGACGCTTTTAATGCCCGTCAGAATAGACGTGGACGTCAGAGTGGTATAACAAAACGCTTTTAATGCCCCTTGCAAGAGCCGTGGAGGTCAGAGTGGTATAACAAGACACTTTTAATGCCACTTATAAGAGACGTGGAGGTCAGAGTGGTATAACAAGACGTTTTAATGCCCCTTTACAAGAGACGAAGAGGTCTGAGTGGTATAACAAAGCGTTTTATTGCCCCTTTACAAGAGATGAAGAGGTCAGAGTGGTATAACAAGACGCTTTTAATGACCCTCAGAAGAGACGTGGAAGTCAGAGTGGTATAACAAGATTCCTTTAATGCCCCTTACAAGAGACGTGGAGGTCAGAGTGGTATAACAAGACGCTTTTAATGCCCCTCGGAAGAGACGTGGAGGTCAGAGTGGTGTAACAAGAAGCTTTTAATGCCCCTTGGAAGAGCCATGCAGTACAGCATCTTAAAAATATTATTCCCAGTATTTGGGACTGGGTCTCCCATAGTATTTCCTTATGCATTCCAAGCAAAAGCTTCCAAAAATTTTGAGGAAATGCAATGCCCGTTCGAAGAGTCGTGGAGGACCCAGTAGCTTAATAAGACGCTTTTAATGCCCCTTACAAGAGACGCGGAGGTCAGAGTGGTATAACAAAAGTCTTTTAATGCCCCTCAGAAGAGACGTGGAGGTCAGAGTGGTATAACAAGACGCTTTTAATGCCCCTTACAAGATACGTGGAGGTCAGAGTGGTGCAACAAGAATCTTTTAATTCCCCTTTACAAGAGACGTAAAGGTCAGAGTAGTATAACAAGACGCTTTTAATGCCTCTTACAAGAGACGTGGAGGTCAGAGTGGTATAATAAGACGCTTTTAATGCTCCATACAAGATACGTGGCGGTCAGAGTGGTATAACAATATGCTTTTAATGCTCCTTTGCAAGAGACGTAGAGGTCAGAGTGGTATAAAAAGGCGCTTTTAATGCACCTCAGAAGAGATGTGGAGGTCAGTGTGGTATAACAATACGCTTTTAATGCCCCTCAGAAGAGACGTGGAGGTCAGATTGGTATAACAAGACGCTTTTAAAGCCTCTTACAAGAGCCGTGTAGGTCAGAGTCGTATAACAAGACGCTTTTAATGACCCTTACAAGAGACGTGGAGGTCCGAGTGGTATAACAAGATGCTTTTAATGCCCCTTACAAGAGACGTGGAGGTCAGAGTGGTTTAACAAGACACTTTTAATGCCCCTTACAAGAGACGTGGAGGTCAGAGTGGTATAACAAAAACTATTTTAATGCCCCTCAGAGGAGTCAAGGAGGTCAGAGTGGTATAACAAGACGCTTTTAATGCCCCTTACAGGAGACGTGGAGGTCAGAGAGGTTTAACAAGACGCTTTTAATGCCCCTCAGAAGAGACATGGAGGTCAGAGTGGTGTAACAAGACGCTTTTAATGCCCCTCAGAAGAGACGTGGAAGGCAGAGTGGTATAACAAAACGCTTTTAATGCCCCTTACAAGAGACGTTGAGGTCAGAGTTGTATAAATAGACGGTTTTAATGCCCCTTACAAGAGATGTGGAGGTCAGAGAGGTATAACAAGATGGTTTTAATGCCCCTCGGAAGAGACGTGTAGGTCAGAGTGGTATAACAAGACGCTTTTAATGCCCATTACAAGAGACGTGGAGGTCAGAGTGGTATAACAAGATGCTTTTAATGCCCCTTACAAGAGACGTGGAGGTCAGAGTGGTTTTACAAGACGCTTTTAATGCCCCTTACAAGAGACGTGGAGGTCAGAGTGGTATAACAAGATGCTTTTAATGCCCCTTACAAGAGACGTGGAGGTCAGAGTGGTTTAACAAGACGCTTTTAATGCCCCTTACAAGAGACGTGGAGGTCGGAGTGGTATAACAAAAACTCTTTTAATGCCCCTCAGAGGAGTCAAGGAGGTCAGAGTGGTATAACAAGACGCTTTTAATGCCCCTTACAGGAGACGTGGAGGTCAGAGAGGTATAACAAGACGCTTTTAATGCCCCTTACAAGAGACATGGAGGTCAGAGTGGTATAACAAGATGCTTTTAATGTCCATTATAAGAGACGTGGAGGTGAGAGTGTTATAACAAGACGCTTTTATTGCCCCTTTACAAGAGACGTAGAGGTCAGAGTGGTATAGCAAGACACTTTTAATGCCCCTCAGAAGAGACGTGGAAGTCAGAGTTGTATAACAAGGCTCTTTTAATGCCCCTTACAAGAGACATGGAGGTCAGAGTGTTATACCAAGACGCTTTTAATGCCCCTTACAAGAGACGTGGACGTCAGAGTGGTATAACAAGACACTTTTAATACCCCTTTACAAAAGACATAGAGGTCAGAGTGGTATAACAAGACGCTTTTAATGCCCCACAGAAGAGACGTGGAAGTCAGAGTGGTATAACAAGATGCTTTTAATGCCCCTTACAAGAAACGTGGAGGTCAGAGTGGTATAACAAGACGCTTTTCATGCCCATTACAAGAGACTTGGAGGTCAGAGTGGTATAACAAGATGCTTTTAAGCCCCCTTTACAAGAGACGTAGAGGTCAGAGTGGTTTAACAAGTCCCTTTTAATGCCCCTCAGAAGAGACGTTGAGGTCAGAGTGGTATAACAAGACGGTTTTAATGCCCCTTTCAAGAGACGTGGAGGTCATAGTTTTATAATAAGATGCTTTTAATGCCCCTCAGAAGAGACGTGGAGGTCAGAGTGGTATTACAAGGCACTTTTAATGCCACTTACAAGAGACGTGGAGGTCAGAGAGATATAACAAGATGCTTTTAATGCCCCTCGGAAGAGAAGTGGAGGTCAGAGTGGTATAACACGACGCTTTTAATGCCCCTTGGAAGAGCCATACAGTACAGCATCTTAAAAATATTATTCCCATTATTGGGGAGTGAGTCTCCAATAGTATTTGCTTATGCCTTCCAAGCAAAAGCTTCCAAAAATTTTGAGGAAATGCAATGCCCGTTCGAAGAGTCGTGGAGGTCCCAGTAGCATAACAATACGCTTTTAATGCCCCTTACAATAGAAGTGGAGGTCAAATTGGTTTAACAAGACGCTTTTAATGCCCCTTACAAGGGAAGTGGAGGTCAGATTGGTATAACAAGACGCTTTTAATGCCCCTCAGAAGAGACGTGGAGGTCAGAGTGTTATAACAAGACACTTTAAATGCCCCTTACATGAAACGTGGAGGTCAGAGTGTTATAACAAGACTCTTTTAATGCCCCTCAGAAGAGACTTGGAGGTCAGAGTGGTATAACAAGACGCTTTTAATGCCCGTCAGAATAGACGTGGACGTCAGAGTGGTATAACAAAACGCTTTTAATGCCCCTTACAAGAGACGTGGAGGTCAGAGTGGTATAACAAAAACTCTTTTAATGCCCCTCAGAGGAGTCAAGGAGGTCAGAGTGGTATAACAAGACGCTTTTAATGCCCCTTACAGGAGACGTGGAGGTCAGAGAGGTATAACAAGACGCTTTTAATGCCCCTTACAAGAGACATGGAGGTCAGAGTGGTATAACAAGATGCTTTTAATGTCCATTATAAGAGACGTGGAGGTGAGAGTGTTATAACAAGAAACTTTTATTGCCCCTTTACAAGAGACGTAGAGGTCAGAGTGGTATAACAAGACACTTTTAATGCCCCTCAGAAGAGACGTGGAAGTCAGAGTTGTATAACAAGGCTCTTTTAATGCCCCCAACAAGAGACATGGAGGTCAGAGTGTTATAACAAGACGCTTTTAGTGCCCCTCAGAAGAGACATGGAGGTCAGAGTGGTATAACAAGATGCTTTTAATGCCCCTCAGAAGAGACGTGGAGGTCAGAGTGGCATACCAAGACGCTTTTAATGCCCCTTACAAGAGACGTGGACGTCAGAGTGGTATAACAAGACACTTTTAATGCCCCTTTACAAAAGACGTAGAGGTCAGAGTGGTATAACAAGACACTTTTAATGCCCCTCAGAAGAGACGTGGAAGTCAGAGTTGTATAACAAGGCTCTTTTAATGCCCCTTACAAGAGACATGGAGGTCAGAGTGTTATAACAAGACGCTTTTAGTGCCCCTCAGAAGAGACATGGAGGTCAGAGTGGTATAACAAGATGCTTTTAATGCCCCTCAGAAGAGACGTGGAGGTCAGAGTGGCATACCAAGACGCTTTTAATGCCCCTTACAAGAGACGTGGACGTCAGAGTGGTATAACAAGACACTTTTAATGCCCCTTTACAAAAGACGTAGAGGTCAGAGTGGTATAACAAGACGCTTTTAATGCCCCTCAGAAGAGACGTGGAAGTCAGAGTGGTATAACAAGATGCTTTTAATGCCCCTTACAAGAAACGTGGAGGTCAGAGTGGTATAACAAGACGCTTTTCATGCCCCTTACAAGAGACTTGGAGGTCAGAGTGGTATAACAAGATGCTTTTAATCCCCCTTTACAAGAGACGTAGAGGTCAGAGTGGTTTAACAAGTCCCTTTTAATGCCCCTCATAAGAGACGTTGAGGTCAGAGTGGTATAACAAGACGGTTTTAATGCCCCTTTCAAGAGACGTGGAGGTCAGAGTTTTATAATAAGATGCTTTTAATGCCCCTCAGAAGAGACGTGGAGGTCAGAGTGGTATAACAAGGCACTTTTAATGCCCCTTACAAGAGACGTGGAGGTCAGAGAGATATAACAAGATGCTTTTAATGCCCCTCGGAAGAGAAGTGGAGGTCAGAGTGGTATAACACGACGCTTTTAATGCCCCTTGGAAGAGCCATACAGTACAGCATCTTAAAAATATTATTCCCATTATTGGGGAGTGAGTCTCCAATAGTATTTGCTTATGCCTTCCAAGCAAAAGCTTCCAAAAATTTTGAGGAAATGCAATGCCCGTTCGAAGAGTCGTGGAGGTCCCAGTAGCATAACAATACGCTTTTAATGCCACTTACAATAGACGTGGAGGTCAGAGTGGTTTAACAAGACGCTTTTAATGCCCCTTACAAGGGAAGTGGAGGTCAGATTGGTATAACAAGACGGTTTTAATGCCCCTTTCAAGAGACGTGGAGGTCAGAGTTTTATAATAAGACGCTTTTAATGCCCCTCAGAAGAGACGTGGAGGTCAGAGTGTTATAACAAGACACTTTAAATGCCAATTACAAGAAACGTGGAGGTCAGAGTGTTATAACAAGACTCTTTTAATGCCCCCAGAAGAGACTTGGAGGTCAGAGTGGTATAACAAGACGCTTTTAGTGCCCGTCAGAATAGACGTGGAGGTCAGAGTGGTATAACAAAACGCTTTTAATGCCCCTTGCAAGAGCCGTGGAGGTCAGAGTGGTATAACAAGACGCTTTTAATGCCACTTATAAGAGACGTGGAGGTCAGAGTGGTATAACAAGACGTTTTAATGCCCCTTTACAAGAGACGAATAGGTCTGAGTGGTATAACAAGACGTTTTAATGCCCCTTTACAAGAGATGAAGAGGTCAGAGTGGTATAACAAGACGCTTTTAATGACCCTCAGAAGAGACGTGGAAGTCAGAGTGGTATAACAAGATTCCTTTAATGCCCCTTACAAGAGATGTGGAGGTCAGAGTGGTATAACAAGACGCTTTTAATGCCCCTCGGAAGAGACGTGGAGGTCAGAGTGGTGTAACAAGAAGCTTTTAATGCCCCTTGGAAGAGCCATGCAGTACAGCATCTTAAAAATATTATTATCAGTATTTGGGACTGGGTCTCCCATAGTATTTCCTTATGCATTCCAAGCAAAAGCTTCCAAAAATTTTGAGGAAATGCAATGCCCGTTCGAAGAGTCGTGGAGGACCCAGTAGCTTAAAAAGACGCTTTTATTGCCCCTTACAAGAGACGCGGAGGTCAGAGTGGTATAACAAGAGTCTTTTAATGCCCCTCAGAAGAGACGTGGAGGTCAGAGTGGTATAACAAGACGCTTTTAATGCCCCTTACAAGAGACGTAAAGGTCAGAGTAGTATAACAAGACGCTTTAAATGCCTCTTACAAGAGACGTGGAGGTCAGAGTGGTATAATAAGACGCTTTTAATGCTCCATACAAGAGACGTGGCGGTCAGAGTGGTATAACAATATGCTTTTAATGCTCCTTTACAAGAGACGTAGAAGTTAGAGTGGTATAAAAAGGCGCTTTTAATGCACCTCAGAAGAGATGTGGAGGTCAGTGTGGTATAACAAGACGCTTTTAATGCCCCTCAGAAGAGACGTGGAGGTCAGATTGGTATAACAAGACGCTTTTAAAGCCTCTTACAAGAGCCGTGTAGGTCAGAATGGTATAACAAGACGCTTTTAATGACCCTTACAAGAGACGTGGAGGTCCGAGTGGTATAACAAGATGCTTTTAATGCCCCTTTACAAGAGATGTGGAGGTCAGAGTGGTATAACAAGACGCTTTAATGCCCCTCAGAAGAGACATGGAGGTCAGAGTAGTAAAACAAGATGCTTTTAATGCCCCTCAGAAGAGACGTGTAGGTCAGTGTGGTATAACAAGACGCTTTTAATCCCCCTTTACAAGAGACGTAGAGGTCAGAGTGGTTTAACAAGTCCCTTTTAATGCCCCTCAGAAGAGACGTTGAGGTCAGAGTGGTATAACAAGACGGTTTTAATGCCCCTTTCAAGAGTCGTGGAGGTCAGAGTTTTATAATAAGATGCTTTTAATGCCCCTCAGAAGAGACGTGGAGGTCAGAGTGGTATAACAAGGCACTTTTAATGCCCCTTACAAGAGACGTGGAGGTCAGAGAGATATAACAAGATGCTTTTAATGCCCCTCGGAAGAGAAGTGGAGGTCAGAGTGGTATAACACGACGCTTTTAATGCCCCTTCGAAGAGCCATACAGTACAGCATCTTAAAAATATTATTCCCATTATTGGGGAGTGAGTCTCCAATAGTATTTTCTTATGCCTTCCAAGCAAAAGCTTCCAAAAATTTTGAGGAAATGCAATGCCCGTTTCGAAGAGTCGTGGAGGTCCCAGTAGCATAACAATACGCTTTTAATGCCACTTACAATAGACGTGGAGGTCAGAGTGGTTTAACAAGACGCTTTTAATGCCCCTTACAAGGGAAGTGGAGGTCAGATTGGTATAACAAGACAGTTTTAATGCCCCTTTCAAGAGACGTGGAGGTCAGAGTTTTATAATAAGACGCTTTTAATGCCCCTCAGAAGAGACGTGGAGGTCAGAGTGTTATAACAAGACACTTTAAATGCCAATTACAAGAAACGTGGAGGTCAGAGTGTTATAACAAGACTCTTTTAATGCCCCCAGAAGAGACTTGGAGGTCAGAGTGGTATAACAAGACGCTTTTAGTGCCCGTCAGAATAGACGTAGAGGTCAGAGTGGTATAACAAAACGCTTTTAATGCCCCTTGCAAGAGCCGTGGAGGTCAGAGTGGTATAACAAGACGCTTTTAATGCCACTTATAAGAGACGTGGAGGTCAGAGTGGTATAACAAGACGTTTTAATGCCCCTTTACAAGAGACGAATAGGTCTGAGTGGTATAACAAGACGTTTTAATGCCCCTTTACAAGAGATGAAGAGGTCAGAGTGGTATAACAAGACGCTTTTAATGACCCTCAGAAGAGACGTGCAAGTCAGAGTGGTATGACAAGATTCCTTTAATTCCCCTTACAAGAGATGTGGAGGTCAGAGTGGTATAACAAGACGCTTTTAATGCCCCTCGGAAGAGACGTGGAGGTCAGAGTGGTGTAACAAGAAGCTTTTAATGCCCCTTGGAAGAGCCATGCAGTACAGCATCTTAAAAATATTATTATCAGTATTTGGGACTGGGTCTCCCATAGTATTTCCTTATGCATTCCAAGCAAAAGCTTCCAAAAATTTTGAGGAAATGCAATGCCCGTTCGAAGAGTCGTGGAGGACCCAGTAGCTTAAAAAGACGCTTTTAATGCCCCTTACAAGAGACGCGGAGGTCAGAGTGGTATAACAAGAGTCTTTTAATGCCCCTCAGAAGAGACGTGGAGGTCAGAGTGGTATAACAAGACCCTTTTAATGCCCCTTACAAGAGACGTAAAGGTCAGAGTAGTATAACAAGACGCTTTTAATGCCTCTTACAAGAGACGTGGAGGTCAGAGTGGTATAATAAGACGCTTTTAATGCTCCATACAAGAGACGTGGCGGTCAGAGTGGTATAACCATATGCTTTTAATGCTCCTTTACAAGAGACGTAGAAGTTAGAGTGGTATAAAAAGGCGCTTTTAATGCACCTCAGAAGAGATGTGGAGGTCAGTGTGGTATAACAAGACGCTTTTAATTCCCTTCAGAAGAGACGTGGAGGTCAGATTGGTATAACAAGACGCTTTTAAAGCCTCTTAAAAGAGCCGTGTAGGTCAGAATGGTATAACAAGACGCTTTTAATGCCCCTTACAAGAGACGTGGAGGTCCGAGTGGTATAACAAGATGCTTTTAATGCCCCTTTACAAGAGATGTGGAGGTCAGAGTGGTATAACAAGACGCTTTAATGCCCCTCAGAAGAGACATGGAGGTCAGAGTAGTAAAACAAGATGCTTTTAATGCCCCTCAGAAGAGACATATAGGTCAGTGTGGTATAACAAGACGCTTTTATAGCCCCTTTATAAGAGACGTAGAGGTCAGAGTGGTATAACAACACGCTTTTAATGCCACTCAGAAGAGACGTGGAGGTCAGAGTCGTATAACAAGGCGCTTTTAATGCCCCTTACAAGAGACTTGGAGGTCAGAGTGGTATAACAAGATACTTTTAATGCCCCTTACAAGAGACTTGGAGGTCAGAGTGGTATAACACGACGCTTTTAATCCCCCTTGGAAGAGCCATACAGTACAGCATCTTAAGAATATTATTCCCATTATTGGGGAGTGAGACTCCAATAGTATTTGCTTATGCCTTGCAAGCAAAAGCTTCCAAAAATTTTGAGGAAATGCAATGCCCGTTCGAAGAGTTGTGGAGGTCCCAGTAGCATAACAATACGCTTTTAATTCCCCTTACAATAGACGTGGAGGTCCGAGTGGTATAACAAGACGGTTTTAATGCCCCTCAGAAGTGACGTGGAGGTCAGAGTGGTTTAACAAGACGCTTTTAGTACCCCTTACAAGAGACGTGGAGGTCAATGTGTTATAACAAGACGCTTTTAATGCCCCTCAGACGAGACGTGGAGGTCAGATATGTATAACAAGACGGTTTTAATGCCCCTTACAAGAGACGTGGAGGTCAGAGTGTTATAACATGATGCTTTTAATGCCCCTTACAAGAGACGTGGAGGTCAGAGTGTTATAACAAGACGCTTTTAATGCCCCTCAGAAGTGACGTGGAGGTCAGAGTGGTATAACAAGACGATTTTAGTGCCCGTCAGAAGAGACGTGGAGGTCAGAGTGGTATAACAAGACACTTTTAATGCCCCTCACAAGAGACATGGAGGTCAGAGTTGCATAACAAGACGCTTTTAATGCCCCTCAAAAGAGACGTGGAGGTCAGAGTGGCATAGCAAGACGCTTTTAATGCCCCTCAGAGGAGACGTGGAGGTCAGAGTGGTATAGCAAGGCGCTTTTAATGCCCTTCAGAACAGACGTGGAGGTCAGAGTGGTATTACAAGATGCTTTTATTGCCCCTTTACAAGAGACGTAGAGGTCAGATTGGTATAACAAGACGCTTTTAATGCCCCTCAGAAGAGACGTGGAGGTCAGAGTGGTATAACAAGACGCTATTAATGCCCCTTACAAGAGACGTGGAGGTCAGAGTGGTATAACAAGACGCTTTTAATGCCCCTTAAAAGAGACGTGGAGGTCAGAGTGTTATAACAAGACGCTTTTAATGCCTCTCAGAAGAGACATTGAGGTCAGAGTGGTATAACAAGATGCTTTTAATGCCCTTCAGAAGAGACTTGGAGGTCAGAGTGTTATAACAAGATGCTTTTAATGCCCCTTACAAGAGACGTGGAGGTCACAGTGGTATAACAAGACGCTTTTAATGCCCCTATACAAGAGACGTAGAGGTCAGAGTGGTATAACAAGACGCTTTTAATGCCCCTCAGAAGAGACATGGAGGTTAGAGTGGTGTAACAAGACGCTTTTAATGCCCCTCAGAAGAGACGTGGAAGGCAGAGTGGTATAACAAAACGCTTTTAATGCCCCTTACAAGAGACGTGGAGGTCAGAGTTGTATAAATAAACGGTTTTAATGCCCCTTACAAGAGACGTGGAGGTCAGAGAGGTATAACAAGACGCTTTGAATGCCCATTACAAGAGACGTGGAGGTCAGAGTGGTATAACAAGATGCTTTTAATGCCCCTTACAAGAGACGTGGAGGTCAGAGTGGTTTAACAAAACACTTTTAATGCCCCTTACAAGAGACGTGGAGGTCAGAGTGGTATAACAAGATGCTTTTTATGCCCCTTACAAGAGACATGGTGGTCAGAGTGTTATAACAAGATGCTTTTACTGCCCCTCAGAAGAGACATGGAGGTCAGAGTGGTATAACAAGATGCTTTTAATGCCCCTCAGAACAGACGTGGAGGTCAGCGTGGCATACCAAGACGCTTTTAATGCCCCTTAAAAGAGACATGGAGGTCAGAGTGTTATAACGACACTTTTAATGCCTCTCAGAAGAGACATGGAGGTCAGAGTGGTATAACAAGATGCTTTTAATGCCCTTCAGAAGAGACTTGGAGGTCAGAGTGGCATAACAAGATGCTTTTAATGCCCCTTACAAGAGACGTGGAGGTCACAGTGGTATAACAAGACGCTTTTAATGCCCCTATACAAGAGACGTAGAGGTCAGAGTGGTATAACAAGACGCTTTTAATGCCCCTCAGAAGAGACATGGAGGTCAGAGTGGTGTAACAAGACGCTTTTAATGCCCCTCAGAAGAGACGTGGAAGGCAGAGTGGTATAACAAAACGCTTTTAATGCCCCTTACAAGAGACGTGGAGGTCAGAGTTGTATAAATAAACGGTTTTAATGCCCCTTACAAGAGACGTGGAGGTCAGAGAGGTATAACAAGATGGTTTTAATGCCCCTCGGAAGAGACGTGTAGGTCAGAGTGGTATAACAAGACGCTTTGAATGCCCATTACAAGAGACGTGGAGGTCAGAGTGGTATAACAAGATGCTTTTAATGCCCCTTAGAAGAGACGTGGAGGTCAGAGTGGTTTAACAAGACGCTTTTAATGCCCCTTACAAGAGACGTGGAGGTCAGAGTGGTATAACAAGATGCTTTCAATGCCCCTTACAAGAGACGTGGAGGTCAGAGTGGTTTAACAAGACGCTTTTAACGCCCCTTACAAGAGACGTGGAGGTCAGAGTGGTATAACAAAAACTCTTTTAATGCCCCTCAGAGGAGTCAAGGAGGTCAGAGTGGTATAACAAGACGCTTTTAATGCCCCTTACAAGAGACATGGAGGTCAGAGTGGTATAACAAGATGCTTTTAATGTCCATTATAAGAGACGTGGAGGTGAGAGTGTTATAACAAGACACTTTTATTGCCCCTTTACAAGAGACGTAGAGGTCAGAGTGGTATAACAAGACACTTTTAATGCCCCTCAGAAGAGACGTGGAAGTCAGAGTTGTATAACAAGGCTCTTTTAATGCCCCCAACAAGAGACATGGAGGTCAGAGTGTTATAACAAGACGCTTTTAGTGCCCCTCAGAAGAGACATGGAGGTCAGAGTGGTATAACAAGATGCTTTTAATGCCCCTCAGAAGAGACGTGGAGGTCAGAGTGGCATACCAAGACGCTTTTAATGCCCCTTACAAGAGACGTGGACGTCAGAGTGGTATAACAAGACACTTTTAATGCCCCTTTACAAAAGACGTAGAGGTCAGAGTGGTATAACAAGACACTTTTAATGCCCCTCAGAAGAGACGTGGAAGTCAGAGTTGTATAACAAGGCTCTTTTAATGCCCCTTACAAGAGACATGGAGGTCAGAGTGTTATAACAAGACGCTTTTAGTGCCCCTCAGAAGAGACATGGAGGTCAGAGTGGTATAACAAGATGCTTTTAATGCCCCTCAGAAGAGACGTGGAGGTCAGAGTGGCATACCAAGACGCTTTTAATGCCCCTTACAAGAGACGTTAACGTCAGAGTGGTATAACAAGACACTTTTAATGCCCCTTTACAAAAGACGTAGAGGTCAGAGTGGTATAACAAGACGCTTTTAATGCCCCTCAGAAGAGACGTGGAAGTCAGAGTGGTATAACAAGATGCTTTTAATGCCCCTTACAAGAAACGTGGAGGTCAGAGTGGTATAACAAGACGCTTTTCATGCCCCTTACAAGAGACTTGGAGGTCAGAGTGGTATAACAAGATGCTTTTAATCCCCCTTTACAAGAGACGTAGAGGTCAGAGTGGTTTAACAAGTCCCTTTTAATGCCCCTCATAAGAGACGTTGAGGTCAGAGTGGTATAACAAGACGGTTTTAATGCCCCTTTCAAGAGACGTGGAGGTCAGAGTTTTATAATAAGATGCTTTTAATGCCCCTCAGAAGAGACGTGGAGGTCAGAGTGGTATAACAAGGCACTTTTAATGCCCCTTACAAGAGACGTGGAGGTCAGAGAGATATAACAAGATGCTTTTAATGCCCCTCGGAAGAGAAGTGGAGGTCAGAGTGGTATAACACGACGCTTTTAATGCCCCTTGGAAGAGCCATACAGTACAGCATCTTAAAAATATTATTCCCATTATTGGGGAGTGAGTCTCCAATAGTATTTGCTTATGCCTTCCAAGCAAAAGCTTCCAAAAATTTTGAGGAAATGCAATGCCCGTTCGAAGAGTCGTGGAGGTCCCAGTAGCATAACAATACGCTTTTAATGCCACTTACAATAGACGTGGAGGTCAGAGTGGTTTAACAAGACGCTTTTAATGCCCCTTACAAGGGAAGTGGAGGTCAGATTGGTATAACAAGACGGTTTTAATGCCCCTTTCAAGAGACGTGGAGGTCAGAGTTTTATAATAAGACGCTTTTAATGCCCCTCAGAAGAGACGTGGAGGTCAGAGTGTTATAACAAGACACTTTAAATGCCAATTACAAGAAACGTGGAGGTCAGAGTGTTATAACAAGACTCTTTTAATGCCCCCAGAAGAGACTTGGAGGTCAGAGTGGTATAACAAGACGCTTTTAGTGCCCGTCAGAATAGACGTGGAGGTCAGAGTGGTATAACAAAACGCTTTTAATGCCCCTTGCAAGAGCCGTGGAGGTCAGAGTGGTATAACAAGACGCTTTTAATGCCACTTATAAGAGACGTGGAGGTCAGAGTGGTATAACAAGACGTTTTAATGCCCCTTTACAAGAGACGAATAGGTCTGAGTGGTATAACAAGACGTTTTAATGCCCCTTTACAAGAGATGAAGAGGTCAGAGTGGTATAACAAGACGCTTTTAATGACCCTCAGAAGAGACGTGGAAGTCAGAGTGGTATAACAAGATTCCTTTAATGCCCCTTACAAGAGATGTGGAGGTCAGAGTGG
Source organism: Phyllobates terribilis (assembly GCF_046119375.1). NCBI lineage: Eukaryota > Metazoa > Chordata > Amphibia > Anura > Dendrobatidae > Phyllobates > Phyllobates terribilis. Next base: position 236,650,631 of record NW_027362772.1, read on the forward strand.
TATAACAAGACGCTTTTAATGCCCCTCGGAAGAGACGTGGAGGTCAGAGTGGTGTAACAAGAAGCTTTTAATGCCCCTTGGAAGAGCCATGCAGTACAGCATCTTAAAAATATTATTATCAGTATTTGGGACTGGGTCTCCCATAGTATTTCCTTATGCATTCCAAGCAAAAGCTTCCAAAAATTTTGAGGAAATGCAATGCCCGTTCGAAGAGTCGTGGAGGACCCAGTAGCTTAAAAAGACGCTTTTATTGCCCCTTACAAGAGACGCGGAGGTCAGAGTGGTATAACAAGAGTCTTTTAATGCCCCTCAGAAGAGACGTGGAGGTCAGAGTGGTATAACAAGACGCTTTTAATGCCCCTTACAAGAGACGTAAAGGTCAGAGTAGTATAACAAGACGCTTTAAATGCCTCTTACAAGAGACGTGGAGGTCAGAGTGGTATAATAAGACGCTTTTAATGCTCCATACAAGAGACGTGGCGGTCAGAGTGGTATAACAATATGCTTTTAATGCTCCTTTACAAGAGACGTAGAAGTTAGAGTGGTATAAAAAGGCGCTTTTAATGCACCTCAGAAGAGATGTGGAGGTCAGTGTGGTATAACAAGACGCTTTTAATGCCCCTCAGAAGAGACGTGGAGGTCAGATTGGTATAACAAGACGCTTTTAAAGCCTCTTACAAGAGCCGTGTAGGTCAGAATGGTATAACAAGACGCTTTTAATGACCCTTACAAGAGACGTGGAGGTCCGAGTGGTATAACAAGATGCTTTTAATGCCCCTTTACAAGAGATGTGGAGGTCAGAGTGGTATAACAAGACGCTTTAATGCCCCTCAGAAGAGACATGGAGGTCAGAGTAGTAAAACAAGATGCTTTTAATGCCCCTCAGAAGAGACGTGTAGGTCAGTGTGGTATAACAAGACGCTTTTAATCCCCCTTTACAAGAGACGTAGAGGTCAGAGTGGTTTAACAAGTCCCTTTTAATGCCCCTCAGAAGAGACGTTGAGGTCAGAGTGGTATAACAAGACGGTTTTAATGCCCCTTTCAAGAGTCGTGGAGGTCAGAGTTTTATAATAAGATGCTTTTAATGCCCCTCAGAAGAGACGTGGAGGTCAGAGTGGTATAACAAGGCACTTTTAATGCCCCTTACAAGAGACGTGGAGGTCAGAGAGATATAACAAGATGCTTTTAATGCCCCTCGGAAGAGAAGTGGAGGTCAGAGTGGTATAACACGACGCTTTTAATGCCCCTTCGAAGAGCCATACAGTACAGCATCTTAAAAATATTATTCCCATTATTGGGGAGTGAGTCTCCAATAGTATTTGCTTATGCCTTCCAAGCAAAAGCTTCCAAAAATTTTGAGGAAATGCAATGCCCGTTTCGAAGAGTCGTGGAGGTCCCAGTAGCATAACAATACGCTTTTAATGCCACTTACAATAGACGTGGAGGTCAGAGTGGTTTAACAAGACGCTTTTAATGCCCCTTACAAGGGAAGTGGAGGTCAGATTGGTATAACAAGACAGTTTTAATGCCCCTTTCAAGAGACGTGGAGGTCAGAGTTTTATAATAAGACGCTTTTAATGCCCCTCAGAAGAGACGTGGAGGTCAGAGTGTTATAACAAGACACTTTAAATGCCATTTACAAGAAACGTGGAGGTCAGAGTGTTATAACAAGACTCTTTTAATGCCCCCAGAAGAGACTTGGAGGTCAGAGTGGTATAACAAGACGCTTTTAGTGCCCGTCAGAATAGACGTAGAGGTCAGAGTGGTATAACAAAACGCTTTTAATGCCCCTTGCAAGAGCCGTGGAGGTCAGAGTGGTATAACAAGACGCTTTTAATGCCACTTATAAGAGACGTGGAGGTCAGAGTGGTATAACAAGACGTTTTAATGCCCCTTTACAAGAGACGAATAGGTCTGAGTGGTATAACAAGACGTTTTAATGCCCCTTTACAAGAGATGAAGAGGTCAGAGTGGTATAACAAGACGCTTTTAATGACCCTCAGAAGAGACGTGCAAGTCAGAGTGGTATAACAAGATTCCTTTAATTCCCCTTACAAGAGATGTGGAGGTCAGAGTGGTATAACAAGACGCTTTTAATGCCCCTCGGAAGAGACGTGGAGGTCAGAGTGGTGTAACAAGAAGCTTTTAATGCCCCTTGGAAGAGCCATGCAGTACAGCATCTTAAAAATATTATTATCAGTATTTGGGACTGGGTCTCCCATAGTATTTCCTTATGCATTCCAAGCAAAAGCTTCCAAAAATTTTGAGGAAATGCAATGCCCGTTCGAAGAGTCGTGGAGGACCCAGTAGCTTAAAAAGACGCTTTTAATGCCCCTTACAAGAGACGCGGAGGTCAGAGTGGTATAACAAGAGTCTTTTAATGCCCCTCAGAAGAGACGTGGAGGTCAGAGTGGTATAACAAGACCCTTTTAATGCCCCTTACAAGAGACGTAAAGGTCAGAGTAGTATAACAAGACGCTTTTAATGCCTCTTACAAGAGACGTGGAGGTCAGAGTGGTATAATAAGACGCTTTTAATGCTCCATACAAGAGACGTGGCGGTCAGAGTGGTATAACAATATGCTTTTAATGCTCCTTTACAAGAGACGTAGAAGTTAGAGTGGTATAAAAAGGCGCTTTTAATGCACCTCAGAAGAGATGTGGAGGTCAGTGTGGTATAACAAGACGCTTTTAATTCCCTTCAGAAGAGACGTGGAGGTCAGATTGGTATAACAAGACGCTTTTAAAGCCTCTTACAAGAGCCGTGTAGGTCAGAATGGTATAACAAGACGCTTTTAATGCCCCTTACAAGAGACGTGGAGGTCCGAGTGGTATAACAAGATGCTTTTAATGCCCCTTTACAAGAGATGTGGAGGTCAGAGTGGTATAACAAGACGCTTTAATGCCCCTCAGAAGAGACATGGAGGTCAGAGTAGTAAAACAAGATGCTTTTAATGCCCCTCAGAAGAGACATATAGGTCAGTGTGGTATAACAAGACGCTTTTATAGCCCCTTTATAAGAGACGTAGAGGTCAGAGTGGTATAACAACACGCTTTTAATGCCACTCAGAAGAGACGTGGAGGTCAGAGTCGTATAACAAGGCGCTTTTAATGCCCCTTACAAGAGACTTGGAGGTCAGAGTGGTATAACAAGATACTTTTAATGCCCCTTACAAGAGACTTGGAGGTCAGAGTGGTATAACACGACGCTTTTAATCCCCCTTGGAAGAGCCATACAGTACAGCATCTTAAGAATATTATTCCCATTATTGGGGAGTGAGACTCCAATAGTATTTGCTTATGCCTTGCAAGCAAAAGCTTCCAAAAATTTTGAGGAAATGCAATGCCCGTTCGAAGAGTTGTGGAGGTCCCAGTAGCATAACAATACGCTTTTAACTCCCCTTACAATAGACGTGGAGGTCCGAGTGGTATAACAAGACGGTTTTAATGCCCCTCAGAAGTGACGTGGAGGTCAGAGTGGTTTAACAAGACGCTTTTAGTACCCTTTACAAGAGACGTGGAGGTCAATGTGTTATAACAAGACGCTTTTAATGCCCCTCAGACGAGACGTGGAGGTCAGATATGTATAACAAGACGGTTTTAATGCCCCTTACAAGAGACGTGGAGGTCAGAGTGTTATAACATGATGCTTTTAATGCCCCTTACAAGAGACGTGGAGGTCAGAGTGTTATAACAAGACGCTTTTAATGCCCCTCAGAAGTGACGTGGAGGTCAGAGTGGTATAACAAGACGATTTTAGTGCCCGTCAGAAGAGACGTGGAGGTCAGAGTGGTATAACAAGACACTTTTAATGCCCCTCACAAGAGACATGGAGGTCAGAGTTGCATAACAAGACGCTTTTAATGCCCCTCAAAAGAGACGTGGAGGTCAGAGTGGCATAGCAAGACGCTTTTAATGCCCCTCAGAGGAGACGTGGAGGTCAGAGTGGTATAGCAAGGCGCTTTTAATGCCCTTCAGAACAGACGTGGAGGTCAGAGTGGTATTACAAGATGCTTTTATTGCCCCTTTACAAGAGACGTAGAGGTCAGATTGGTATAACAAGACGCTTTTAATGCCCCTCAGAAGAGACGTGGAGGTCAGAGTGGTATAACAAGACGCTATTAATGCCCCTTACAAGAGACGTGGAGGTCAGAGTGGTATAACAAGACGCTTTTAATGCCCCTTAAAAGAGACGTGGAGGTCAGAGTGTTATAACAAGACGCTTTTAATGCCTCTCAGAAGAGACATTGAGGTCAGAGTGGTATAACAAGATGCTTTTAATGCCCTTCAGAAGAGACTTGGAGGTCAGAGTGTTATAACAAGATGCTTTTAATGCCCCTTACAAGAGACGTGGAGGTCACAGTGGTATAACAAGACGCTTTTAATGCCCCTATACAAGAGACGTAGAGGTCAGAGTGGTATAACAAGATGCTTTTTATGCCCCTTACAAGAGACATGGAGGTCAGAGTGTTATAACAAGATGCTTTTACTGCCCCTCAGAAGAGACATGGAGGTCAGAGTGGTATAACAAGATGCTTTTAATGCCCCTCAGAACAGACGTGGAGGTCAGCGTGGCATACCAAGACGCTTTTAATGCCCCTTAAAAGAGACATGGAGGTCAGAGTGTTATAACGACACTTTTAATGCCTCTCAGAAGAGACATGGAGGTCAGAGTGGTATAACAAGATGCTTTTAATGCCCTTCAGAAGAGACTTGGAGGTCAGAGTGGCATAACAAGATGCTTTTAATGCCCCTTACAAGAGACGTGGAGGTCACAGTGGTATAACAAGACGCTTTTAATGCCCCTATACAAGAGACGTAGAGGTCAGAGTGGTATAACAAGACGCTTTTAATGCCCCTCAGAAGAGACATGGAGGTCAGAGTGGTGTAACAAGACGCTTTTAATGCCCCTCAGAAGAGACGTGGAAGGCAGAGTGGTATAACAAAACGCTTTTAATGCCCCTTACAAGAGACGTGGAGGTCAGAGTTGTATAAATAAACGGTTTTAATGCCCCTTACAAGAGACGTGGAGGTCAGAGAGGTATAACAAGATGGTTTTAATGCCCCTCGGAAGAGACGTGTAGGTCAGAGTGGTATAACAAGACGCTTTGAATGCCCATTACAAGAGACGTGGAGGTCAGAGTGGTATAACAAGATGCTTTTAATGCCCCTTAGAAGAGACGTGGAGGTCAGAGTGGTTTAACAAGACGCTTTTAATGCCCCTTACAAGAGACGTGGAGGTCAGAGTGGTATAACAAGATGCTTTCAATGCCCCTTACAAGAGACGTGGAGGTCAGAGTGGTTTAACAAGACGCTTTTAACGCCCCTTACAAGAGACGTGGAGGTCAGAGTGGAATAACAAAAACTCTTTTAATGCCCCTCAGAGGAGTCAAGGAGGTCAGAGTGGTATAACAAGACGCTTTTAATGCCCCTTACAAGAGACGTGGAGGTCAGAGAGGTATAAAAATACGCTTTTAATGCCCCTTACAAGAGACATGGAGGTCAGAGTGGTATAACAAGATGCTTTTAATGTCCATTATAAGAGACGTGGAGGTGAGAGTGTTATAACAAGACGCTTTTATTGCCCCTTTACAAGAGACGTAGAGGTCAGAGTGGTATAACAAGACACTTTTAATGCCCGTCAGAAGAGACGTGGAGGTCAGAGTTGTATAACAAGGCGCTTTTAATGCCCCTTACAAGAGACATGGAGGTCAGAGTGTTATAACAAGACGCTTTTAGTGCCCCTCAGAAGAGACATGGAGGTCAGAGTGGTATAACAAGATGCTTTTAATGCCCCTCAGAACAGACGTGGAGGTCAGCGTGGCATACCAAGACGCTTTTAATGCCCATTACAAGAGACATGGAGGTCAGAGTGGTATAACAAGACGCTTTTAATGCCCCTTACAAGAGACGTGGACGTCAGAGTGGTATAACAAGACACTTTTAATGCCCCTTTACAAAAGACGTAGAGGTCAGAGTGGTATAACAAGACACTTTTAATGCCCCTCAGAAGAGACGTGGAAGTCAGCGTGGTATAACAAGATGCTTTTAATGCCCCTTACAAGAAACGTGGAGGTCAGAGTGGTATAACAAGACGCTTTTCATGCCCCTTACAAGAGACTTGGAGGTCAGAGTGGTTTAACTATATGCTTTTAATCCCCCTTTACAAGAGACGTAGAGGTCAGAGTGGTTTAACAAGTCCCTTTTAATGCCCCTCAGAAGAGACGTTGAGGTCAGAGTGGTATAACAAGACGGTTTTAATGCCTCTTTCTAGAGACGTGGAGGTCAGAGTTTTATAATAAGACGCTTTTAATGCCCCGCAGAAGAGACATGGAGGTCAGAGTGGTATAACAAAGCACTTTTAATGCCCCTTACAAGAGACGTGGAGGTCAGAGAGATATAACAAGATGCTTTTAATGCCCCTCGGAAGAGAAGTGGAGGTCAGAGTGGTATAACACGACGCTTTTAATGCCCCTTGGAAGATCCATACAGTACAGCATCTAAAAAATATTATTCCCATTATTGGGGAGTGAGTCTACAATAGTATTTGCTTATGCCTTCCAAGCAAAAGCTTCCAAAAATTTTGAGGAAATGCAATGCCCGTTCGAAGAGTCGTGGAGGTCCCAGTAGCATAACAATACACTTTTAATGCCCCTTACAATAGACGTGGAGGTCAGAGTGGTTTAACAAGACGCTTTTAATGGCCCTTACAAGGGAAGTGGAGGTCAAAGTGGTATAACAAGATGGTGTTAATGCCCCTTTCAAGAGACGTGGAGGTCAGAGTTTTATAATAAGACGCTTTTAATGCCCCTTAGAAGAGACGTGGAGGTCAGAGTGGTATAACAAGACACTTTAAATGCCCCTTACAAGAAACGTGGAGGTCAGAGTGTTATAACAAGAATCTTTTAATGCCCCTCAGAAGAGACTTGGAGGTCAGAGTGCTATAACAAGACGCTTTTAATGCCCTTCAGAATAGACGTGGCGGTCAGAGTGGTATAACAAAATGCTTTTAATGCCCCCTGCAAGAGCCGTGGAGGTCAGAGTGGTATAACAAGACGCTTTTAATGTCACTTATAAGAGACGTGGAGGTCAGAGTGGTATAACAAGATGCTTTTAATGCCCCTTTACAAGAGACGTAGAGTTCAGAGTGGTGTAACAATACGCTTTAATGCCCCTCAGAAGAGACGTGGAGGTCAGAGTGGTATAACAAGACGCTTTTAATGCCCCTCAGAAGAGACGTGCAGGTCAGAGTGGCATAACAAGATGCATTTATAGCCCCTTTACAAAAGACCTAGAGGTCAGAGTGGTATAACATTCGCTTTTAATGCCCCACAGAAGAGACATGGAGGTCAGAGTGGTATAACAAGGCGCTTTTAATGCCAATTACAAGAGACGTGGAGGTCAGAGTGGTATAGCAAGACTCTTTTACTGCCCCTTACAAGAGACGTGAAGGTCAGAGTGTTATAACAAGACGCTTTTAATGCCCCTTACAAGAGACGTGGAAGTCAGAGAGGTATAAAAAGACGCTTTTAATGCCCCTTACAAGAGACATGGAGGTCAGAGTGGTATAACAAGATGCTTTTAATGTCCATTATAAGAGACGTGGAGGTGAGAGTGTTATAACAAGGCGCTTTTATTGCCCCTTTACAAGAGACGTAGAGGTCAGAGTGGTATAACAAGACACTTTTAATGCCCCTCAGAAGAGACGTGGAGGTCAGAGTTGTATAACAAGGCGCTTTTAATGCCCCTTACAAGAGACATGGAGGTCAAAGTGTTATAACAAGACGCTTTTAGTGCCCCTCAGAAGAGACATGGAGGTCAGAGTGGTATAACAAGATGCTTTTAATGCCCCTCAGAACAGACGTGGAGGTCAGCGTGGCATACCAAGACGCTTTTAATGCCCCTTAAAAGAGACGTGGAGGTCAGAGTGTTATAACAAGACGCTTTTAATGCCTCTCAGAAGAGACATGGAGGTCAGAGTGGTATAACAAGATGCTTTTAATGCAATTCAGAAGAGACTTGGAGGTCAGAGTGGTATAACAAGATGCTTTTAATGCCCCTTACAAGAGACGTGGAGGTCACAGTGGTATAACAAGACGCTTTTAATGCCCCTATACAAGAGACGTAGAGGTCAGAGTGGTATAACAAGACGCTTTTTAAGCCCCTCAGAAGAGACATGGAGGTCAGAGTGGTGTAACAAGACGCTTTTAATGCCCCTCAGAAGAGACGTGGAATGTAGAGTGATATAACAAAACTCTTTTAATGCCCCTTACAAGAGACGTGGAGGTCAGAGTTGTATAAATAAACGGTTTTAATGCCCCTTACAAGAGACGTGGAGGTCAGAGAGGTATAACAAGACGGTTTTAATGCCCCTCGGAAGAGACGTGTAGGTCAGAGTGGTATAACAAGACGCTTTGAATGCCCATTACAAGAGACGTGGAGGTCAGAGTGGTATAACAAGATGCTTTTAATGCCCATTACAAGAGACGTGGAGGTCAGAGTGGTTTAACAAGACGCTTTTAATGCCCCTTACAAGAGACGTGGAGGTCAGAGTGGTATAACAAGATGCTTTTAATGCCCCTTACAAGAGACGTGGAGGTCAGAGTGGTTTAACAAGACGCTTTTAACGCCCCTTACAAGAGACGTGGAGGTCAGAGTGGTATAACAAAAACTCTTTTAATGCCCCTCAGAGGAGTCAAGGAGGTCAGAGTGGTATAACAAGACGCTTTTAATGCCCCTTACAAGAGACGTGGAGGTCAGAGAGGTATAAAAAGACGCTTTTAATGCCCCTTACAAGAGACATGGAGGTCAGCGTGGTATAACAAGATGCTTTTAATGTCCATTATAAGAGACGTTGAGGTGAGAGTCTTATAACAAGACGCTTTTATTGCCCCTTTACAAGAGACGTAGAGGTCAGAGTGGTATAACAAGACACTTTTAATGCCCCTCAGAAGAGACGTGGAGGTCAGAGTTGTATAACAAGGCGCTTTTAATGCCCCTTACAAGAGACGTGGAGGTCAGAGTGTTATAACAAGACGCTTTTAGTGCCCCTCAGAAGAGACATGGAGGTCAGAGTGGTATAACAAGATGCTTTTAATGCCCCTCAGAACAGACATGGAGGTCAGCGTGGCATACCAAGACGCTTTTAATGCCCCTTACAAGAGACATGGAGGTTAGAGTGGTATAACAAGACGCTTTTAATGCCCCTTACAAGAGACGTGGACGTCAGAGTGGTATAACAAGACACTTTTAATGCCCCTTTACAAAAGACGTAGAGGTCAGAGTGGTATAACAAGACGCTTTTAATGCCCCTCAGAAGAGACGTGGAAGTCAGAGTGGTATAATAAGATGCTTTTAATGCCCCTTACAAGAAACGTGGAGGTCAGAGTGGTATAACAAGACGCTTTTCATGCCCCTTACAAGAGACTTGGAGGTCAGAGTGGTATAACAAGATGCTTTTAATCCCCCTTTACAAGAGACGTAGAGGTCAGAGTGGTTTAACAAGTCCCTTTTAATGCCCCTCAGAAAAGACGTTGAGGTCAGAGTGGTATAACAAGATGGTTTTAATGCCTCTTTCTAGAGACGTGGTGGTCAGAGTTTTATAATAAGACGCTTTTAATGCCCCTCAGAAGAGACGTGGAGGTCAGAGTGGTATAACAAGGCACTTTTAATGCCCCTTTACAAGAGACGTAGAGTTCAGAGTGGTGTAACAAGACGCTTTAATGCCCCTCAGAAGAGACGTGGAGGTCAGAGTGGTATAACAAGACGCTTTTAATGCCCCTTGGAAGATCCATACAGTACAGCATCTTAAAAATATTATTCCCATTATTGGGGAGTGAGTCTACAATAGTATTTGCTTATGCCTTCCAAGCAAAAGCTTCCAAAAATTTTGAGGAAATGCAATGCCCGTTCGAAGAGTCGTGGAGGTCCCAGTAGCATAACAATACGCTTTTAATGCCCCTTACAATAGACGTGGAGGTCAGAGTGGTTTAACAAGACGCTTTTAATGCCCCTTACAAGGGAAGTGGAGGTCAGAGTGGTATAACAAGATGGTTTTAATGCCCCTTTCAAGAGACGTGGAGGTCAGAGTTTTATAATAAGACGCTTTTAATGCCCCTCAGAAGAGACGTGGAGGTCAGAGTGGTATAACAAGACACTTTAAATGCCCCTTACAAGAAACGTGGAGGTCAGAGTGTTATAGCAAGACTCTTTTAATGCCCCTCAGAAGAGACTTGGAGGTCAGAGTGGTATAACAAGACGCTTTTAATGCCCTTCAGAATAGACGTGGAGGTCAGAGTGGTATAACAAAACGCTTTTAATGCCCCTTGCAAGAGCCGTAGAGGTCAGAGTGGTATAACAAGACGCTTTTAATGCCACTTATAAGAGACGTGGAGGTCAGAGTGGTATAACAAGATGCTTTTAATGCCCCTTTACAAGAGACGTAGAGTTCAGAGTGGTGTAACAAGACGCTTTAATGCCACTCAGAAGAGACGCGGAGGTCAGAGTGGTATAACAAGACGCTTTTAATGCCCCTCAGAAGAGACGTGCAGGTCAGAGTGGCAGAACAAGATGCATTTATAGCCCCTTTACAAAAGACCTAGATGTCAGAGTGGTATAACATTCGCTTTTAATGCCCCACAGAAGAGACATGGAGGTCAGAGTGGTATAACAAGGCGCTTTTAATGCCACTTACAAGAGACGTGGAGGTCAGAGTGGTATAGCAAGACTCTTTTAATGCCCCTTACAAGAGACGTGAAGGTCAGAGTGTTATAACAAGACGCTTTTAATGCCCCTCAGAAGAGACAAGGAGGTCAGAGTGGTATAACAAGATGCTTTTAATGCCCCTCAGAAGAGAAGAGGAGGTCAGAGTGGTATAACAAGACACTTTTAATGCCCCTCACAAGAGACGTGGAGGTCAGAGTGGTATAACAAGACGCTTTTAATGCCCGTCAGAAGAGAAGTGGAGGTCAGAGTGGTATAACAAGACGCTTTTAATATCCTTCAGAAGATATGTGGAGGTCAGAGTGGTATAACAAGACGCTTTTATTGCCCCTTTGCAAGAGACGTAGCGTTCAGAGTGGTATAACCAGACGCTTTTAATGCCCCTCAGAAGAGACGTGGAGGTCAGAGTGGTATAACAAGATGCTTTTAATGCCCCTTACAAGAGACGTGGAGGTCAGAGTGGTATAACAAGACGCTTTTAATGCCCCTTACAAGAGATGTGGAGGTCAGAGTGTTATAACAATATGCTTTTAATGCACCTCAGAAGAGACATGAAGGTCAGAGTGGTATAATAAGATGCTTTTAATGCCCCTCAGAAGAGACGTGGAGGTCAGAGTGGTATAAATAGACGGTTTTAATGCCCCTTACAAGAGATGTGGAGGTCAGAGTGTTATAACAATATGCTTTTAATGCACCTCAGAAGAGACATGAAGGTCAGAGTGGTATAATAAGATGCTTTTAATGCCCCTCAGAAGAGACGTGGAGGTCAGAGTGGTATAAATAGACGGTTTTAATGCCCCTTACAAGAGAAGTGGAGGTCAGAGTTTTATAACAAGACGCTTTTAATGCCCCTCAGAAGAGACGTGGAGGTCAGAGTGGTATAACAAGACGGTTTTAATGCCCCTCGGAAGAGACGTGGAAGTCAGAGTGGTATAACAAGACTCTTTTAATGCCCCTTACAAGAGACGTGCAGGTCAGAGTGTTATAACAAGGCTCTTTTAGTGCTCCTCAGAAGAGACTTGGAGGTCAGAGTGGTATAACAAGACGCTTTTAATGCCCCTCAGAAGAGACGTGGAGGTCAGAGTGGTATAACAAGACACTTTTAATGCCACTTACAAGAGACGTGGAGGTTAGAGTGGTATAACAAGACGCTTTAATGCCCCTCAGAAGAGAAGTGGAGGTGAGAGTGGTATAACAAGATGCTTTTAATGCCCCTCAGAAGAGACGTGCAGGTCAGAGTGGTATAACTAGAGGCATTTATTTCCCCTTTACAAGAGACGTAGAGGTCAAAGTGGTATAACAAGACGCTTTTAATGCCCCTCAGAAGAGATGTGGAGGTCAGAGTGGTATAACAAGATGCTTTTAATGCCCCTTACAAGAAACGTGGAGGTCAGAGTGGTATAACAAGACGCTTTTAATGCCCCTTACAAGAGACGTGGAGGTCAGAGTGTTATAACAAGAAGCTTTTAATGCCCCTCAGAAGAGACAAGGAGGTCAGAGTGGTATAACAAGACGCTTTTAATGCCCCTTACAAGAGACGTGGTTACATAGTTATATAGTTACATAGTTTAAAAGGCCGAAAAAAGACAAGCGTCCATCCAGTTCAGCCTATTTCTTGTGCACTGCAGCTATTCCGCAGCGTTGATCCAGGGGAAGGCAAAAAAAAAACATGCGTTATAGGCCAATTTACATCATTGAGGAAAAATTCACTACCCGACTCCAATCTGGCAGTCAGATTAAATCCCTGGATTAATTAACTATCACTAAGCATAAGATGTAATTTTATTGTTCTCAAGAAAGGCGTCCAGGCCTCTCTTGAACTCATTAAGTGAGTTGGACATCACCACTTCCTCTCACAGAGAGTTCCAGAGTCTCAAGGCTCTGACCGTAAAGAATCCCCTTCTATGCTGGTGCAGAAACCTTTTTCCTCCAGATGCGTAGTGTGCCCCCTCATCTTTGTCGCCATCCTTGGTATAAACAGGTCATGGAAGAGATCTCTGTACTGCCCCCTGATGAATTTATACATGTTTATGAGGTCTCCCCTAAGCCTTCTCTTTTCCAACGTAAATAGGCCTAATTTTGACAACCTCTCTGGGTATTCTAGTCCCTCCATTCCCTTTATTACCTTAGTCGCCCTCCTTTGCACCCTCTCTAGCTCCAATATGTCTTTCCTGAGCACCGGAGCCCAGAACTGTGCACAATATTCTAAGTGCGGACTTACCAGCGCTTTATACAGAGGAAGAACAATGTTCTCATCATATGCCCCTATTCCTCTTCTGATGCATACCATGACTCTATTTGCCTTCGCAGCTGCTGCCTGACACTGGGCACTCCAATTTAATTTGCTATTAACCAAGACGCCCAGGTCCTTCTCCATGTCAGATTTCCCCAACGGTTTCCCATTTAATATGTATGGGTGACTGCTGTTTTTCTTTCCCATGTGCATGACCTTACATTTATCGGCATTGAACCCCATTTGCCATTTTTTGGCTCAACTCCCCAATTTATCTAAATCCTCCTGTAGCTGTGCCCTATCCTCATCTGTATTAACTACTTTACAAAGTTTAGTATCATCTGCAAATATTGCTATTTTACTATGCAATCCTTCCACTAGATCATTAATAAATATATTAAATAATATAGGGCCCAAGACAGACCCTTGAGGCACCCCGCTAGTAACCCTGACACACCCTGAGCTTACTCCATTGATAACCACCCTCTGCTTTCTATCACTCAGCCAGCTATTTACCCACTTGCACACATTATCCCCCAGACCAAGCATTCTCATTTTATATACCAACCTTTTGTGTGGCATGGTATCAAACGCTTTGGTGAAGTCAAGGTATACAACATCCACTGACTCTCCCTGGTCCAGCTGTGAGCTCACCTCCTCGTAGAAGGCCATCAGGTTTGTTTGGCAGGAGCGATCCCTCATGAATCCATGTTGATATGGAGTTAGACAGTTATTATCATTAAGATATTCTACAATAGCATCTCTAAGAAATCCTTCAAACAATTTACCCACAACAGACGTTAAGCTGACTGGTCTATAGTTCCCAGGGTCACTTTTAGACCCCTTTTTGAATATTGGTACCACATTTGCTTGGCGCCAGTCTAGTGGGACAGTCCCTGTCCATAAAGAGTGCTTGAATATAAGATACAGCGGTCTGTCTATCACATTATTTACTTCTTTTAGTACCCGGGGGTGTATGCCATCTGGGCCTGGTGACTTGTCTATTTTGATATTATTTAGGCATTTCTGAACTTCCTCCTGGGTTAGGTGGGTGAAATTTAGCAGAGGGTTTACTTTATCACTCTGCATTTCCTCCGATAAATTGTTTTCTTTTGTGAAAACAGTCGAGAAGAAGCTATTGAGTAGGTTTGCTTTACCCTCATCGCCCTCTATGATTTTACCCAGGTTATTTTTCAATGGGCCAACTCCATCAGTTTTAATCCTTTTACTGTTTATATAGTTAAAGAACAGTTTGGGATTCGTTTTACTTTCCTTGGCAATTAGTCTCTCTGTCTCCTCTTTTGCTATTCTTATTTGTTTCTTACAGATTTTGTTTTTTTCCCTATAAGATATTAGCGCTTCCTCGCTGCCTTCTTGTTTAAGTTTACCGAAAGCCCTTTTTTTGTTTTTCATTGCCCTCTTGACTTCCTTATTTAGCCACATTGGCTTCCTCCTATTCCTAGCCCTTTTATTCCCATAAGGTATGTACCTTCTACAGTGACTATGTAGGACTGTTTTGAAAATTTCCCATTTTCTATTCGTGCTCCTTTTACTGAAGATACTATCCCAGTCTATAAGGTGAAGGGCATCTCTTAGCTGATCAAACTTTGCCCTCCTGAAGTTCAGTGTTTTTGTTACACCCTTGCTGGGCACCCTACTGAAGCACATGTGGAATTGTATAATGTTGTGGTCACTATTTCCCAGGTGCCCCCCGACCTGCACCTCAGTTATTCTGTCTGGCCTGTTAGTTAATATTAAGTCTAAAAGGGCCGTCCCTCTAGTTGGTTCCTGCACAAATTGTGACAAATAATTGTCTTTGATAATTGACAGAAACCTGTTTCCTTTCTGAGATCTACAGCTTTCAGTTTCCCAGTCTATATCGGGGTAGTTGAAGTCCCCCATAATAATCACCTCGTTATTTTTTGCTACTTCGTCTATTTGACTCATTAATAGACTTTCCGTGGCTTCTGCTTTATTTGGTGGTTTATAACAGACTCCTATGATAATTTTATTATTGTTTTTTGCCCCATGTATCTCCACCCATAAGGACTCGACCTCCTCATTTCCCTCCCATACATCCTCCCATATTGTAGGCTTTAGACACGTCTTTACATATAGACAGAGGTCAGAGTGGTATAACAAGATGCTTTTAATGCCCCTTACAAGAGACATGGAGGTCAGAGTGGTATAACAAGACGCTTTTAATGCCCATTACAAGAGACGTGGAGGTCAGAGTAGTATAACAAGACGCTTTTAATGCCCCTTTACAAGAGACGTGGAGGTCAGAGTAGTATAACAAGACGCTTTTAATGCCCCTTACAAGAGACGTGGAGGTCAGAGTGGTATAACAAGACGCTTTTCATGCCCCTTACAAGAGACGTGGAGGTCAGAGTGGTATAACAAGATGCTTTTAATGCCCCTTTACAGGAGATGTAGAGGTAAGAGTGGTATAACAAGACTCTTTTAATGCCCATCAGAAGAGACGTGGAGGTTAGAGTGGTATAACAAGACTGATTTAATGCCCCTTACAAGAGACGTGTAGGTCAGCGTTTTATAACAAGAAGCTTTAATGCCCCTCAGAAGAGACGGGGAGGTCAGAATGGTATAACAAAACGCTTTTAATGTCCCTTACAAGAGACGTGGAGGTCAGAGTGGTATAACAAGACGCTTTTAATGCCCCTTTACAGGAGACGTAGAGGTCAGAGTGGAATAACAAGACGCTTTTAATGCCCCTTACAAGAGACATGGAGGTCAGAGAGTTATAACAAGACTCTTTTAGTGCCCCTCAGAAGAGACATGTAGGTCAGAGTGGTATAACAAGACGCTTTTAATTCCCCTCAGAAGAGACGTGGAGGTCAGATTGGTATAACAAGACGCTTTTAATGCCCCTTACAAGAGACATGGAGGTCAGAGTGGTATAACAAGACGCTTTTAATGCCCCTTACAAGAGACGTGGAGGTCAGAGTGGTATAACAAGACACTTTTAGTGCCCCTTTACAAGAGACGTAGAGGTCAGAGTGGTATAACAAGACGCTTTTAATGCCCCTCAGAAGAGACGTGGAGGTCAGAGTGGCATAACAAGATGCTTTTAATGCCCCTTACAAGAGACGTGGAGGTCAGAGTGGTATAACAAGAGGCTTTTCATGCCCCTTACAAGAGACGTGGAGGTCAGAGTGGTATAACAAGATGCTTTTAATGCCCCTTTACAGGAGACGTAGAGGTAAGAGTGGTATAACAAGAAGCTTTTAATGCCCCTCACAAGAGACGTGGAGGACAGAATGGTATGACACAACAATTTTAATGCCCCTCACAAGAGACGTGGAGGTCAGAGTGGTATAACATGACGTTTTTAATGCCCCTTACAAGAGACGTGGAGGTCAGACTGTTATAACAAGATGCTTTTAATGCCCCTTTACAAGAGACGTAGAGGTCAGAGTGGTATATCAAGACTCTTTTAATGCCCCTTACAAGAGACGTGGAGGTCAGTGTGTTATAACAAGACTCTTTTAATGCCCCTCAGAAGAGACTTGGAGGTCAGAGTGGTATAACAAGACGCTTTTAATGCCCCTCAAAAGAGACGTGGAGGTCAGAGTGGTATAACAAGACGCTTTTAATGTCCCTTACAAGAGCCGTGGAGGTCAGAGTGGTATAACAAGACGTTTTTAATGCCACTTAAAAGAGACGTGGATGTCAGAGTGGTATAACAAGATGATTTTAATGCCCCTTTACAAGAGACATAGAGGTTAGAGTGGTATAACAAGACGCTTTAATGCCCCTCAGAAGAGACGTGGAGGTCAGAGTGGTATAACAAGACGCTTTTAATGCCTCTCAGAAGAGACGTGCAGGTCAGAGTGGTATAACAAGACGCATTTATTGCCCCTTTACAAAAGACGTAGATGTCAGAGTGGTATAACAAACGCTTTTAATGCCACTCAGAAGAGACGTGGAGGTCAGAGTGGTATAACAAGACGCTTTATTGCCCCTTACAAGAGACGTGGAGGTCAGAGTGGTATAGCAAGACAATTTTAATGCCCCTTACAAAAGACCTGAAGGTCAGAGTGTTATAACAAGATGCTTTTAATGCCCCTCAGAAGAGACAAGGAGGTCAGAATGGTATAACAAGATGCTTTTAATGCCCTTTACAAGAGACGTGGAGGTCAGAGTGGTATAACAAGAGGCTTTTCATGCCCCTTACAAGAGACGTGGAGGTCAGAGTGGTATAACAAGATGCTTTTAATGCCCCTTTACAGAAGACCTAGAGGTAAGAGTGGTATAACAAGAAGCTTTTAATGCCCCTCACAAGAGACGTGGAGGACAGAATGGTATAACAAGACGCTTTTAATGCCCCTCAGAAGAGATGTGAAGGTCAGAGTGGTATCACAAGACTCTTTTAATGCCCCTTACAAGAGACGTGGAGGTCAGAGTGTTATAACATGACTCTTTTAATGCCCCTCAGAAGAGACCTGGAGGTCAGAGTGGTATAACAAGACGCTTTTAATGCCCCTCAAAAGAGATGTGGAGGTCAGAGTGGTATAACAAGACGCTTTTAATGTCTCTTACAAGAGCCGTGGAGATCAGAGTGGTATAACAAGACGTTTTTAATGCCACTTAAAAGAGACGTGGAGGTCAGAGTGGTATAACAAGATGATTTTAATGCCCCTTTACAAGAGACATAGAGGTTAGAGTGGTATAACAAGACGTTTTAATGCCCCTCAGAAGAGACGTGGAGGTCAGAGTGGTATAACAAGACGCTTTTAATGCCTCTCAGAAGAGACGTGCAGGTCAGAGTGGTATAACAAGACGCATTTATTGCCCCTTTACAAAAGACGTAGATGTCAGAGTGGTATAACAAACGCTTTTAATGCCCCTCAGAAGAGACGTGGAGGTCAGAGTGGTATAACAAGACGCTTTAATGTCCCTTACAAGAGACGTGGAGGTCAGAGTGGTATAGCAAGACACTTTTAATGCCCCTTACAAAAGACCTGAAGGTCAGAGTGTTATAACACGATGCTTTTAATGCCCCTCAGAAGAGACAAGGAGGTCAGAATGGTATAACAAGTTGCTTTTAATGCCCCTCAGAAGAGAAGTGGAGGTCAGAATGGTATGACACGACACTTTTAATTCCCCTCACAAGAGACGTGGAGGTCAGAGTGGTATAACAAGACGTTTTTAATGCCCCTTACAAGAGACGTGGAGGTCAGACTGTTATAACAAGATTCTTTTAATGCCCCTTTACAAGAGACGTAGAGGTCAGAGTGGTATAACAAGACTCTTTTAATGCCCCTTACAAGAGACGTGGAGGTCAGTGTGTTATAACGAGACTCTTTTAATGCCCCTCAGAAGAGACTTGGAGGTCAGAGTGGTATAACAAGACGCTTTTAATGCCCCTCAAAAGAGACGTGGAGGTCAGAGTGGTATAACAAGATGCTTTTAATGTCCCTTACAAGAGCCGTGGAGGTCAAAGTGGTATAACAAAACGTTTTTAATGCCACTTAAAAGAGACGTGGATGTCAGAGTGGTATAACAAGATGATTTTAATGCCCCTTTACAAGAGACATAGAGGTTAGAGTGGTATAACAAGACGCTTTAATGCCCCTCAGAAGAGACGTGGAGGTCAGAGTGGTATAACAAGACGCTTTTAATGCCACTTAAAAGAGACGTGGATGTCAGAGTGGTATAACAAGATGATTTTAATGCCCCTTTACAAGAGACATAGAGGTCAGAGTGGTATAACAAGACGCTTTAATGCCCCTTACAAGAGACGTGGAGGTCAGGGTGGTATAGCAAGACACTTTTAATGCCCCTTACAAAAGACCTGAAGGTCAGAGTGTTATAACAAGATGCTTTTAATGCCCCTCAGAAGAGACAAGGAGGTCAGAATGGTATAACAAGATGCTTTTAATGCCCCTCAGAAGAGAAGTGGAGGTCAGAATGATATGACACGACACTTTTAATGCCCCTCACAAGAGACGTGGAGGTCAGAGTGGTATAACAAGATTCTTTTAATGCCCCTCAGAAGAGACATGGAGGTCAGAGTGGTATAACAAGACTCTTTTAATGCCCCTCAGAAGAGACGTGGAGGTCAGCGTGGCATAACAAGATGCTTTTAATGCCCCATACAAGAGACGTGGAGGTCAGAGTGGTATAACAAGACGCTTTTCATGCCCCTTACAAGAGACGTGGAGGTCAGAGTGTTATAACAAGAGGCTTTAATGCCCCTTTACAGGAGACGTAGAGGTAAGAGTGGTATAACAAGAATCTTTTAATGCCCCTCAGAAGAGACGTGGAGGTCAGAATGGTATAACAAGACGCTTTTAATGCCCCTCAGAAGAGATGTGAAGGTCAGAGTGGTATAACAAGACGCTTTAAATGCCCCTTACAAGAGACGTGGAGGTCAGAGTGTTATAACAAGACTCTTTTAATGCCCATCAGAAGAGACTTGGAGGTCAGAGTGGTATAACAAGACGCTTTTAATGCCCCTCAAAAGAGACGTGGAGGTCAGAGTGGTATAACAAGACGCTTTTAATGTCGCTTACAAGAGCCGTGGGGGTCAGAGTGGTATAACAAGACGTTTTTAATGCCACTTAAAAGAGACGTGGAGGTCAGAGTGGTATAACAAGATGATTTTAATGCCCCTTTACAAGAGACATAGAGGTTAGAGTGGTATAACAAGACGCTTTAATGCCCCTCAGAAGAGACGTGGAGGTCAGAGTGGTATAACAAGATGCTTTTAATGCCTCTCTGAAGAGACGTGCAGGTGAGAGTGGTATAACAAGATGCATTTATTGCCCTTTTACAAAAGACGAAGATGTCAGAGTTGTATAACAAACGTTTTTAATGCCCCTCAAAAGAGACATGGAGGTCAGAGTGGTATAACAAGACGCTTTAATGCCCCTTACAAGAGACGTGGAGGTCAGAGTGGTATAGCAAGACACTTTTAATGCCCCTTACAAAAGACCTGAACGTCAGAGTGTTATAACAAGATGCTTTTAATGCCCCTCAGAAGAGACAAGGAGGTCAGAATGGTATAACAAAATGCTTTTAATGCCCCTCAGAAGTGAATTGGAGGTCAGAATGGTATGACACGACACTTTTAATGCCCCTCGCAAGAGACGTGGAGGTCAGAGTGTTATAACAAGACGCTTTTAATGCCCCTTACAAGAGACGTGGAGGTCAGACTGTTATAACAAGATGCTTTTAATGCTCCTTTACAAGAGACGTAGAGGTCAGAGTGGTATAACAAGACGCTTTTAATGCCCCTTACAAGAGACGTGGATGTCAGAGTGGTATAACAAGACGCTTTTAATGCCCTTCAGAAGATACGTGGAGGTCAGAGTGGTATAACAAGACGCTTTTATTGCCCCTTTACAACAGACGTAGAGTTCAGAGTGGTATAACAAGACGGTTTTACTGCCCCTCAGAAGAGACGTGGAGGACAGAGTGGTATAACAAGACGCTTTTAATGCCCCTTACAAGAGACGTGGATGTCAGAGTGGTATAACAAGACGCTTTTTATGCCCCTTACAAAAGACGTGGAGGTCAGACTGTTATAACAAGATGCTTTTAATGCCCCTTTACAAGAGACGTAGAGGTCAGAGTGGTATAACAAGACGCTTTTAATGCCCCTTACAAGAGACGTGGAGGTCAGAGTGTTATAACAAGACTCTTTTAATGCCCCTCAGAAGAGACATGGAGGTCAGAGTGGTATAACAAGATGCTTTTAATGCCCCTCAGAAGAGAGGTGGAGGTCAGAGTGGTATAACAAGATGCTTTTAATGCCCCTTACAAGAGACGTGGAGGTCAGAGTGGTATAACAAGATGCTTTTAATGCCCCTTACAAGAGACGTGGAGGTCAGAGAGGTATAACAAGACGCTTTTAATGCTCCTATACAAGAGACGTAGAGGTCAGAGTGGTATAACAAGACGCTTTTAATGCCCCCCAGAAGACACGTGGAGGTCAGAGTGGTATAACAAGACGCTTTTAATGCCCCTCAGAAGAGACGTGGAGGTCAGACTGGTATAACAAGACGCTTTTAATGCCCCTTACAAGAGACGTGGAGGTCAGAGTGGTGTAACAAGATGCTTTTAATGCCACTTTCCAAGAGACGTAGAGGTCAGAGTGGTATAATAAGACTCTTTTAATGCCCCTAAGAAGAGACGTGGAGGTCAGAGTGGTATAAATAGACGGTTTTAATGCCCCTTACAAGAGACGTGTAGGTCAGAGTGGTATAAGTAGACGGTTTTAATGCCCCTCAGAAGAGACGTGGAGGTCAGAGTGGTATAACAAGACGGTTTTAATGCCCCTCAGAAGAGACGTGGAGGTCAGAGTGGCATAACAAGACGCTTTTAATGCCCCTTAAAAGAGACGTGGAGGTCAGAGTGTTATAACAAGGCTTTTTTCGTGCCCCTCAGAAGAGACTTGGAGGTCAAAGTGGTATAACAAGATGCTTTTAATGCACCTCAGAAAAGACGTGGAGGTCAGAGTGGTATAACATGACGCTTTTAATGCCACTTACAAGAGACGTGGAGGTCAGAGTGGTATAACAAGACGCTTTTAATGCCCCTATACAAGAGACATAGAGGTCAGAGTGGTATAACAAGACGCTTTTAATGCCCCTCAGAAGAGACGTGGCGGTCAGAATGGTATAACAAGACGCTTTTAATGCCCCTCAGAAGAGACGTGGAGGTCAGAGTGGTATAACAAGATGATTTTAATGTCCCTTACAAGAGACGTGGAGGTCAGAGAGGTATAACAAGATGCTTTTAACGCCCCTTACAAGAGACGTGGAGGTCAGACGGTATAACAAGATGCTTTTAATGCCCCTTTACAAGAGACGTAGAGGTCAGAGTGGTATAATAAGACTCTTTTAATGCCCCTTGTCAGGAAAACAACACCCACTGTTGGGTCAGACCTTGCAGCTCTCTGGCGCCCCCTTATCCTGCTGGTCACACACGGTATTGACCGAGGATAAGCACCGGTGCAGCTGCTCTAATTTATGTCGACTATTGCGGTAAGTGATGTGACAGGACGTATATATACCACCAGTTCCTTCCAGGAACGTATATATACCTCCGACCAGCCACCCTCAAACCACAATATCACATAAATACTGGTATACTGCCACCACCGATCGTTTAACAGGTGGATCGGGTACCTGGTAGGTAACGAGAATTAGCGGGTGAGGAACGTGTTGGCTCGACATAGGACAAGAAGGACGAAACTGGTAAATAATTAATGATTTACTCCCAAAAGGGGGGCAGTGTTTACAAAATATATACAAGATATTATAAAGGAGACAATTTACATGTATGCATAAACAGTTATTAAAATAAAAGGGATAAGTAATAGCAAAACCTGCGCCACGAGGTGATGGTCTCAGATTCTGGGGGGGGGATGGCTCCCCGGAAATTAGATGTGATTCTTCCGCGCAGCGTGGTGTACTGTGCGTGCGTCTGGCGTCCCTGAGAAGAATGACCTGAAAATGGCCGATTTGCTTTTTTGAAAAGCAGCCAAAACTCTGGGAGACACCCATTATTTACCTCACAAGGGGGGCTCGGCTTTGTGAGACCACCCAGCTGCATAGAACACGAAAACCTTCATGTTTCATATTTTGGTGTAGGGGGGTCCCACATCCAAGATGGAGACATCATGTTGGCCATCACTAATTTTCATGCAGATGGATAATAAACAGGACCTCTCTATGATGCTCAGAAGCTAACCAATTCCTCGATTTCTGGGGGTATCCCAGTTATGAAAAATATATCATTGTAACCAGGAAAATGTGAACATTCCAAAAATCTGGTCCCTGGGTTAGTGACCATCATGTGCGTTTTTAAATTCTACATTAACTGTACAAGCTTTTAAACAATTGAAATTTTGGAGGGAATAATCTAGTTTGAGCTAGAAGCTGCGCTACACTGAGGGTTTACGACGCTAATAAAAATTCTTAGGGTGGGGACCAGCACTGCAGTTCTATGTCTTCTTACAAACGGATAGGGGGTGGGGGGTTTTCTTTTTTAAAACATCTCTCATTTTTAAAATTCGTGAAAAAATACCTTTTGCCTGACACCTCCCCCTTTTAGACTGCGCTATGGAGGTAGGACCTTCTGGTACTACTCCAAGCGTATGTCTGAAGGCTCCCCTCGCCAGGACAACCCATCGGCATTGCCATGCTCGCTGCCCTTGCGGTGTTGAACGGTAAAGTCGTACTGCTGGTGGGTGAGGCTCCAGCGTAACAACCTTCCGTTGGCACCTGACATGGTGTGCAGCCAACTCAGGGGGTTGTGGTCAGTCACGACAGTGAAGGGGCGCCCGTACAAGTAAGGCTGTAAGCAGTTGAGGGCCCATACAATGGCCAGGCACTCCTTCTTTATGGTGGAATAGGCCACTTCCCTCGGCAGCAGTTTCCGGCTTAGGTACAACACGGGGTGTTCTTGGTTCCCTGAGTCGACCTGGCTGAGTACAGCAGCGAGGCCAAACTCACTGGCGTCGGTCTGTACTAAGAGTGGCCGTGTGCCGTCGACCGCCTTTAGCACAGGGGATCTGCTCAAGGCAGTCTTCAAAGCCCTAAAGGCCACCTCGCATTCATCTGTCCATTTGACGGAATGGGGTAGGCTCTTCCTGGTGAGGTCTGTCAAGGGCTTCGCAAGGCTACTATAGTCTTGTACAAAGCGTCTATAGTACCCTGCGGTGCCCAAGAAGGACTGCACCTGCTTCTTGGTCCTGGGGGTGGGCCAGGACACGATAGCGTCCACCTTTCCAGGCTCTGGCTTCAGAGTACCCCCATCTACCCGGTGCCCCAGGTAGTGGACCTCGTTCATGCCCATCTGGCACTTTCCCGGCTTGATGGTCAAGCCCGCCTGGTGAATGCGCCCGAGCACCTGCTGCAGATGCTCGAGGTGATCCTCCCAGGTGGGACTGAAGATGGCAATGTCATCCAGGTACGCCACTGCGTACCTCTCCAGTCCCTGGAGCAGGTGGTTGACCATTCGCTGGAACGTGTCAGGGGCATTTTTCATGCCGAAAGGCATAACCGTGGATTCATACAATCCGAAGGGGGTGATAAAGGCGGACTTCTCCTGGGCCCCGGGGCTCAAGGGAATCTGCCAATATCCCCGACTCAAATCCATAATGGAGAGATAGCTCGCACTGGCTAACCGCTCCAGCAGCTCCTCAATGTGTGGCATTGGTTGTGCATCAGAGGCTGTGATAGCGTTGAGCCCCCTGTAGTCCACACAGAACCGGGTGGTCCAGTCCATTTTTGGCACCAGGACTACAGGTGAGGCCCACGTGCTCTTGAACCGCTTAATCACCCCCAACTGCAGCATCTCCTCGACCTCCTGGCGCATGACATGCTGCACCTCGTCGGAGATTCGATAGGCTGTCCGCCGGAGTGGGGCATGATTCCCGGTTTCCACTTCATGGACCGCCGCCTCAGTCCAGCCAGGCATGTTGGTGAACACTGCTTGGAAGGTTTTCAGCACTGCTCGCAGCTGAGACCTCTGGTCTGCGGATAGCAAGTCGCTTATCTCTACATCCTCTAGGGACCCGCTGGCCTTCGCTTGGGCGAGCATGTCCAAGAGGGGGTCATCCTCCCCATCCTCGGGCAGGTTGCAGACCCGTAGGACATAAGTTCCACGTTCTTGATGAGCCTTCATCATATTAATGTGAAAAGCCTACCGCCTACCCCGCGCGTGGTCAAGAGTGATCACGTAGGTGACCGGGTTGAGCTGTTGGTGAATGACGTAGGGGCCTTCCCAGGCCGCCTGAAGCTTGTCCTTTGGTACGGGGACCAGCACCCACACCTTCTGACCCACCTGGTAGGTCCGTTCTTGGGCGTTCTGGTCGTACCAATGCTTCTGGTCAGCCTGGGCTTGCGCCATGTTGTCATGCACCAACTGCGTCAAGGTCTGCATCTTGTCACGGAAGCGCACGACATACTCCACGATGGACACTCCAGGGGAGCTCGGCTCTTCTTCCCAGAATTCCCTTATCAACCCAAGGGGTCCTCGGACACGCCTGCCATAAGGAGCTCAAAGGGGGAGAACCCCGTCGAGGCCTGTGGAACCTCTCTGTTAGCAAATAGCAGGTGTGGGAGGTAACGTTCCCAGTCGCGACCCTGGGTTTCAACCAGCATTTTTAACATCTGTTTGAGGGTACCATTGAATCGCTCACACAAACCATTGGTCTGTGGGTGATACGCGCTCGATACCAAATGCTGCACCTGCATTTTCTTACATAGAGCCTCCATTAAGCGTGACATGAACGGAGTCCCCTGGTCAGTAAGCATCTCCCTGGGAAATCCTACTCGCGAAAAGATGGCCAAGAGGGCGTCTGCCACCTTATCCGCCCTAATTGAGGACAGGGCTACTGTCTCCGGATACCAGGTAGCATAGTCTACCACGGAAAGGATGAAACGTTTTCCAGAGCTGCTGGGCTTGGCCTGTGGTCCCACAATGTCCACAGCAATCCTCTGGAAAGGCTCCTCTATCACTGGCAAAGAGATCAGGGGGGCTTTGGGGGCCGGCCCTGACTTTCCCACTCTTTGACACGTGGTACAGGAGCGACAGTAGTTCACCACATCTGTCCTCATTTTGGGCCAATAAAAGTGATGAGACAGCCGGGCCTTGGTTTTGCTGACCCCCAAGTGTCCAGCGAGTGGAATTTCATGGGCGATCCGCAACAACTCGTCCCTGAATTGGTAGGGGACGACCAGCTGTCTTTCCCTCAGCCACTCCTGTTGGGGTGTACAGGGAACTGTCTCCCGGTACAACCTTCCTTGGTCCCAGAATGCCCTCTCCTTATCCGACTCGGAGGTGGGTTTCTCAGCGAGGCTCCTTAACATCTCCAGGCTAGCATCTGAGTGCAGAGCTGCCTGAAACTCCTGGCTGGAGGAAGCCAGAAGTGAGGTTAAGGCCACGTCCTCACTGGGACCCTCTGGGACCGGCTGTGGGTCCATACCTGATCCTGTTATTCCTCTGTCTGAGGAGGGTCCAGAAGGCAGGGCGTTACTTGCGTTCTGGGCACTCTGACTGCGGGTAACAGCGGCTATATAGGCCGTCTCCCCGGGGAATAACACCGTCTCATTAGCCTGCGAGGCCATGAGAACTACTTCTCCATCATCCTCCATTACCTCAGGCACAGTGCTACGTATGGGGCAGCGACTATCAGCCAGGTCACCTTCTGTTGTGACACTGGTCACTGGCACAGCACCACCTGCTTCATGGTCCTCGTGCCTCTCCCCATTACCCTTGGTACTGACCTTTGCTCCTGCTAGGGGATCCTCAGCAACATCACCCCGCAGAGTGACATGGCTGAGTTCTCCTGCACCTTCCAATACAACATCATCATCATCATCATCATCATGTAAAGCATTGACATTCACAGTATCAGAATTAACCTTACCAACCGTATCAGATCGGGGAGGGGTGTTAGGGACATAATAAGCAAGCATCCTCCCCAAATCAGTTCCCAACAAAACATTTGCAGGTAGGTTTTTGGATACTCCCACTTCCTTCACCCCACTCCCCGCGCCCCAATCAATAAAAACCCGGGCCATAGGGAAGGGGCATCGGATGCCCCCAATCCCGGTGACAGTCGGGGTCTTTCCCGGAATAAGCTCTTCAGTGGACACCAGTTCGGGACGGATGAGGGTTCGTTCGGCCCCAGTGTCCTTGAGGCCTACAGTGAGAGTGTCCCCCACCCTGACAGACTGAAAGTTTTCACAGGCCCTCCCAACCAGCCCACCCACCAAAAGAACTGAGGCATTAGGCCCTGGGGCCTTGAATGGGGGGTTCTTCCTCTGCTTCTCTGGGCAAGTGGCGCTGAGATGACCAGTCTGGTTGCAGGAATAACACTTGCGGGCATCAGATGCAGGCCGGGCATTGGTAACGGGAGAAAGGCCTCCGGAAGGTTGGCTGGCAGGGGCAGGGATGGTGCTTGATGTCTTACCCCCTTTCCAGCTGGCGACGACCGACTTCCGCACCTCTGGTCTCCGGTTGGCCTCGTAGGTGTCTGCGATCTGCGCTGCTTTATTGGCATCTGGTGGCTCCCGATCCCTCACGAACTGCCGTACCTCAGTCGGACACAGATGCAGGAACTGGTCTTTCACCATCAGATCCTTTAGCTGCTCAAAGGTGGTCGCTGACAGTCCTTGGTTCCACTGCTCAAAGTTGGTTCTGAGCCCGTCTACCACATCGCTGTAGGTGTCATGTGGTCCACGTTGGAGGGCTCTGAACTTTTTCCGGTAAACCTCCGGTGTCAGCTGGTACTTTTTTATCAGGGCCTGCTTGACGGCCTCATAGTCTCCATCTTGTTCTCGAGGGAGGGAAGCGAACACCTCCAAGGCTTTTCCTCGGAGTCCTGGAGTTAAATATCTTGCCCATTGGTCGGTGGGCAGCTGATACTGCCTGCAGGACTTTTCAAAGCCTCGCAGAAATATGTCCAAGTCCCCCTCCTTTTCCATCACAGGGAAGTGCTCAGGACGAGGTTTAAAGCAGTTGGCACTGTTGGACTCATGGGTCTGCGTAGAGGGCGACTCCTTCTGAATCCGGGCTAGCTCCAGCTGGTGTTGTCGGTCAGCTTGTCGCTCAGCAGCCTCTCGGTCAGCTTGGGCTTGTCGCTCTGCTCGCTCCTGGAATTTCAGGATCAGCTGCAGTCGTCCATCACGATCGTCTGCAGCGAGATCCTCCAAGGCCATCTGCAGGTGGCGGTCCACACTACCCTGGTTGTGGGTATGGCTGGCAATCACAGGTTGGACCCCTGCAGCAGCGCCATCCGGGCCTTGGCTGGCCGCCCCCTCATCAGTGCTCTGCTGTCGGATGGGCTCTGCAGCATCTTGTAACAGTTCAGCAATCATTTGTTCTCTGCTTTTGCCGTGGGGGTCAATGCCTTTGGTTATACATATTCCAATAAGAGTGTCCTTTTTCTGCTGGCTGTACCAGGACTCCCCAACTACGACCATGATCACCAAAATAAAAATAGAAAAGAAAAAACGAAGAAGGGTAGGGGTAACTGCTACACATACAGTATTGTCTCAGATCTAATAAACACTGAGTTTGATCTTCAAAACTTTTGTGCAGGGTCCAGGTAAAAACCGTGCAAGTTTTTAGTGAGAGGAATGATTGCTCAAACCCGATCACTAATGTCCTATGATCCCACCGCTGCCACCAATTTGTCAGGAAAACAACACCCACTGTTGGGTCAGACCTTGCAGCTCTCTGGCGCCCCCTTATCCTGCTGGTCACACACGGTATTGACCGAGGATAAGCACCGGTGCAGCTGCTCTAATTTATGTCGACTATTGCGGCACGTGATGTGACAGGACGTATATATACCACCAGTTCCTTCCAGGAACGTATATATACCTCCGACCAGCCACCCTCAAACCACAATATCACATAAATACTGGTATACTGCCACCACCGATTGCTTAACAGGTGGATCGGGTACCTGGTAGGTAACGTAAATTAGCGGGTGAGGAACGTGTTTGCTCGACATAGGACAAGAAGGACGAAACTGGTAAATAATTAATGATTTACTCCCAAAAGGTGGGCAGTGTTTACAAAATATATGCAAGATATTATAAAGGAGACAATTTACATGTATGCATAAACAGTTATTAAAATAAAAGGGATAAGTAATAGCAAAACCTGCGCCACGAGGTGATGGTCTCAGATTCTGTGGGGGGGACGGCTCCCCGGAAATTAGATGTGATTCTTCCGCGCAGCGTGGTGTGCTGTGCGTGCGTCTGGCGTCCCTGAGAAGAATGACCTGAAAATGGCCGATTTGCTTTTTTGAAAAGCAGTCAAAACTCTGGGAGACACCCATTATTTACCTCACAAGGGGGGCTCGGCTTTGTGAGACCACCCAGCTGCATAGAACACGAAAACCTTCATGTTTCATATTTTGGTGTAGGGGGGTCCCACATCCAAGATGGAGACATCATGTTGGCCGTCACTAATTTTCATGCAGATGGATATTAAACAGGACCTCTCTATGATGCTCAGAAGCTAAGAGACCAATTCCTCGATTTCTGGGGGCATCCCAGTTATGAAAAATATATCATTGTAACCAGGAAAATGTGAACATTCCAAAAATCTGGTCCCTGGGTTAGTGACCGTCATGTGCGTTTTTAAATTCTACATTAACTGTACAAGCTTTTAAACAATGGGAATTTTGGAGGGAATAATCTAGTTTGAGTGGGAAGCTGCGCTACACTGAGGGTTTACGAGGCTAATAAAAAATCTTAGGGTGGGGGCCAGCACTGCAGTTCTTTGTCTTCTTACAAACGGATAGGGGGTGGGGGGGGGGTTTCTTTTTTAAAACATCTCTCATTTTTAAAATTCGGGAAAAAATACCTTTTGCCTGACACCCCTCAGAAGAGACGAGGAGGTCAGAGTGGTATAAATAGACTGTTTTAATGTCCCTTACAAGAGACGTGGAGGTCAGAGTTTTATAACAAGACGCTTTTAATGCCCCTCAGAAGAGATGTGGAGGTCAGAGTGGTATAAAAAGACAGTTTTAATGCCCCTCGGAAGACATGTGGAGGTCAGAGTGGTATAACAAGACGCTTTTAATGCCCCTTACAAGAGACGTGGAGGTCAGAATGTTATAACAAGGCTCTTTTAGTGCCCCTCAGAAGAGACTTGGAGGTCAGAGTGGTATAACAAGACGCTTTTAATGCCCCTCAGAAGAGACGTGGAGGTCAGAGTGGTATAACAAAACGCTTTTAATGCCCCTTACAAAAGACGTGGAGGTCAGAGTGGTTTAACAAGACGCTTTTAATGCCACTTACAAGAGACGTGGAGGTCAGAGTGGTATAACAAGACGCTTTAATGCCCCTCAGAAGAGAAGTGGAGGTCAGAGTGGTATAACAAGATGCTTTTAATGCCCCTCAGAAGAGACGTGCAGGTCAGAGTGGTATAACAAGAGGAATTTATTTCCCCTTTACAAGAGACGTAGAGGTCACAGTGGTATAACAAGACGCTTTTAATGCCCCTCAGAAGAGACGTGGAGGTCAGAGTGGTATAACAAGATGCTTTTAATGCCCCTTACAAGAGACGTGGAGGTCAGAGTGGTATAACAAGACTCTTTTAATGCCCATTACAAGAGACGTGGATGTCAAAGTGGTATAACAAGACGCTTTTAATGCCCATTACAAGACACGTGGAGGTCAGAGTGGTATAACAAGATGCTTTTAATGCCCCTTTACAAGAGACGTAGAGGTCAGAGTTGCATAACAAGACGCTTTTAGTGCCCCTCAGAAGAGACGTGGAGGTCAGAGTGGTATAACATGACGCTTTTAATGCCCCTCAGAAGAGACGTGGGGGTGAAAGTGGTATAACAAAACGCTTTTAATGCCCCTTACAAGAGACGTGGAGGTCAGAGTGGTATAACAAGACGCTTTTAATGCCCCTTACAAGAGACGTGGAGGTCAGAGGGGTATAACAAGATGCTTTTAATGCCCCTTTACAAGAGACGTAGAGGTCAGAGTGGTATAACAAGACCCTTTTAATGCCCCTGCGAAGAGACGTGGAGGTCAGAGTGGTATAACAAGACGCTTTTAATGCCCCTTTCAAGAGACTTGGAGGTCAGAGTGGTATAACAAGATGCTTTTAATGTCCCTCAGAAGAGACGTGGAGGTCGGAGTGGTATAGCAAGACGCTTTTAATGCCCCTCAGAAGAGACGTTGGGGTCAGAGTGGTATAACAAGACGCTTTTAATGCCCCTTACAAGAGACGTGGAGGTCAGAGTGGTATAACAAGATGCTTTTAATGCCCCTTTACAAGAGACGTAGAGGTCAGAGTGGTATAACAAGACACTTTTAATGCCCCTCAGAAGAGACGTGGAGGTCAGAGTGGTATAACATGACGCTCTTAATGCCCTTTACAAGAGACCTGGAGGTAAGAGTGGTATAACAAGACGCTTTTAATGCCCCCTACAAGAGACGTGGAGGTCAGATTGGTATAACAAGATGCTTTTAATGTCCCTTTACAAGAGACGTAGAGGTCAGAGTGGTATAACAAGACGCTTTCAATGCCCCTTACAAGAGACGTGGAGATCTGAGTGGTATAACAAGACGCTTTTAATGCCCCTCAGAAGTGACGTGGAGGTCAGAGTGGTATAACAAGACGCTTTTAATGCCCCTCAGAAGAGACGTGAAGGTCAGAGTGCTATAACAAGACGCTTTTATTGCCCCTTTACAAGAGACGTAGAGGTCATAGTGTTATAGCAAGACGCTTTTAATGCCCCTCAGAAGAGACGTGGAGGTCAGAGTGGTAAAACAAGACGATTTAATGCCCCTTACAAGAGACATGGAGGTCAGAGTGGTATAACAAGACGCTTTTAATGCCCCTTACAAGAGACGTGGAGGTCAGAGTGGTATAACAAGACACTTTTAATGCCACTTACAAGAGACGTGGAGGTCAGAGTGGTATAAAAAGAAGCTTTTAATGCTCCTTTACAAGAGACATAGAGGTCAGAGTGGTTTAACAAGACGATTTTAATGCCCCTCAGAAGAGACGTGGAGGTCAGAGTGATATAACAAGACGCTTTTAATGCCCCTCAGAAGAGACGTAGAGGGCAGAGTTGTATAACAAGATGCTTTTAATGCCCCGTTACAAGAGGCGTAGAGGTCAGATTGGTATAACAAGACCCTTTTAATGCCCCTCAGAAGAGACGTGGAGGTCAGAGTGGTATAACAAGACTCTTTTAATGCCCCTTACAAGAGACGTGGAGGTCAGATTGGAATAACAAGACGCTTTTAATGTCCCTTTACAAGAGACGTAGAGGTCAGAGAGGTATAACAAGACGATTTCAATGCCCCTTACAAGAGACCTGGAGGTCAGAGTGGTATAACAAAATGTTTTTAATGCCCCTCAAAAGTGACGTGGAGGTCAGAGTGGTATAACAAGATGCTTTTAATGCCCCTCAGAAGAGACGTGGAGGTCAGAGTGCTAAAACAAGATGCTTTTATTGCCCCTTTACAAGAGATGTAGAGGTCATAGTGTTATAGCAAGACGCTTTTAATGCCCCTCAGAAGAGACGTGGAGGTCAGAGTGGTATAACAAGACGCTTTCAATGCCCCTTACAAGAGACATGGAGGTCAGAGTGTTATAACAAGACGCTTATAATGCCCCTCAGAAGAGACATGGAGGTCAGAGTGGTATAACAAGACGCTTTTAATGCCCCTTTACAAGAGAAGTAGAGGTCAGAGTGGTATAACAAGACGCTATTTATGCCACTTACAAGAGACGTGGAGGTCAGAGTGTTATAACAAGACGCTTTTAATGCCCCTCAGAAGAGACGGGGGGGAGAAAGTGGTATAACAAAACGCTTTTAATGCCCCTTACAAGAGACGTGGAGGTCAGAGTGGTATAACAAGATGCTTTTAATGCCCCTTACAAGAGACGTGGAGGTCAGAGGGGTATAACAAGATGCTTTTAATGCCCCTTTACAAGAGATGTAGAGGTCACAGTGGTATAACAAGACCCTTTTAATGCCCCTCCGAAGAGACGTGGAGGTCAGAGTGGTATAACAAGACGCTTTTAATGCCCCTTACAAGAGACTTGGAGGTCAGAGTGGTATAACAAGATGCTTTTAATGTCCCTCAGAAGAGACGTGGAGGTCGGAGTGGTATAGCAAGACGCTTTTAATGCCCCTCAGAAGAGACGTTGGGGTCAGAGTGGTATAACAAGACGCTTTTAATGCCCCTTACAAGAGACGTGGAGGTCAGAGTGGTATAACAAGATGCTTTTAATGCCCCTTTACAAGAGACGTAGAGGTCAGAGTGGTATAACAAGACACTTTTAATGCCCCTCAGAAGAGACGTGGAGGTCAGAGAGGTATAACATGACGCTCTTAATGCCCCTTACAAGAGACGTGGAGGTAAGAGTGGTATAACAACACGCTTTTAATGCCCCTTACAAGAGACGTGGAGGTCAGATTGGTATAACAAGACACTTTTAATGTCCCTTTACAAGAGACGTAGAGGTCAGAGTGGTATAACAAGACGCTTTCAATGCCCCTTAGAAGAGACGTGGAGGTCAGAGTGTTATAACAAGACGCTTTTAATGCCCCTCAGAAGTGACGTGGAGGTCAGAGTGCTATAACAAGACGCTTTTATTGCCCCTTTACAAGAGACGTAGAGGTCATAGTGTTATAGCAAGACGCTTTTAATGCCCCTCAGAAGAGACGTGGAGGTCAGAGTGGTATAACTAGACGCTTTTAATGCCCCTTACAAGAGACATGGAGGTCAGAGTGGTATAACAAGATGGTTTTAATGCCTCTTTACAAGAGAAGTAGAGGTCAGAGTGGTATAACAAGACGCTTTTTATGCCACTTACAAGAGACGTGGAGGTCAGAGTGTTATAAGAAGACGTTTTTAATGCCCCTCAGAAGAGACGTAGAGGTCAGAGTGGTATAACAAGACGATTTAATGCCCCTTACAAGAGACGTGGAGGTCAGAGTGGTATAACAAGACACTTTTAATGCCACTTACAAGAGACGTGGAGGTCAGAGTGGCATAACAAGAAGCTTTTAATGCTCCTTTACAAGAGACTTAGAGGTCAGAGTGGTTTAACAAGACGATTTTAATGCCCCTCAGAAGAGACGTGGAGGTCAGAGTGATATAACAAGACGCTTTTAATGCCCCTCAGAAGAGACGTAGAGGTCAGAGTTGTATAACAAGATGCTTTTAATGCCCCTTTACAAGAGGCGTAGAGGTCAGATTGGTATAACAAGACCCTTTTAATGCCCCGCAGAAGAGACGTGGAGGTCAGAGTGGTATAACAAGACGCTTTTAATGCCCCTTACAAGAGACGTGGAGGTCAGATTGGAATAACAAGACGCTTTTAATGTCCCTTTACAAGAGACGTAGAGGTCAGAGTGGTATAACAATACGATTTCAATGCCCCTTACAAGAGACCTGGAGGTCAGAGTGGTATAACAAAACGCTTTTAATGCCCCTCAGAAGTGACGCGGAGGTCAGAGTGGTATAACAAGACGCTTTTAATGCCCGTCAGAAGAGACGTGGAGGTCAGAGTGCTAAAACAAGATGCTTTTATTGCCCCTTTACAAGAGACGTAGAGGTCATAGTGTTATAGCAAGACGCTTTTAATGCCCCTCAGAAGAGACGTGGAGGTCAGAGTGGTATAACAAGACGCTTTCAATGCCCCTTACAAGAGACATGGAGGTCAGAGTGTTATAACAAGACGCTTATAATGCCCCTCAGAAGAGACATGGAGGTCAGAGTGGTATAACAAGACGCATTTAATGCCCCTTTACAAGAGAAGTAGAGGTCAGAGTGGTATAACAAGACGCTTTTCATGCCACTTACAAGAGACGTGGAGGTCAGAGTGTTATAACAAGATGCTTTTAATGCCCCTCAGAAGAGACGTGGGGGTGAAAGTGGTATAACAAAACGCTTTTAATGCCCCTTACAAGAGACGTGGAGGTCAGAGTGGTATAACAAGACGCTTTTAATGCCCCTTACAAGAGACGTGGAGGTCAGGGTGGTATAACAAGATGCTTTTAATGCTCCTTTACAAGAGACATAGAGGTCAGAGTGGTTTACCAAGACGATTTTAATTCCCCTCAGAAGAGACGTAGAGGTCAGAGTGTTATAACAAGATGCTTTTAATGCCCCTTTACAAAAGACGTAGAGGTTAGAGTGGTATAACAAGACCCTTTTAATGCCCCTCAGAAGAGACGTGGAGGTCAGAGTGGTATAACAAGACGGTTTTAATGCCCCTTACAAGAGACGTGGAGGTCAGAGTGGTATAACAAGACGGTTTTAATGCCCCTTACAAGAGACGTGGAGGTCAGTGTTTTATAACAAGACGCTTTTAATGCCCCTCAGAAGAGACGTGAAGGTCAGAGTGGTATAACAAGACCCTTTTAATGCCCCTCGGAAGAGATGTGGAGGTCAGAGTGGTATAAAAATACGCTTTTAATGCCCCTTACAAAAGACGTGGAGGTCAGAGTGTTATAACAAGACTCTTTTAATGCCCCTCGGAAGAGACTTGGAGGTCAGAGTGGTATAACAAGATGCTTTTAATGCCCCTTACAAGAGATGTGGAGGTCAGAGTGGTATAACAAGATGCTTTTAATGCCCCTTACAAGAGACGTGGAGGTCAGAGTGTTATAAAAAGACGCTTTTTATGCCCCTCAGAAGAGACGTGGAGGTCAGAGTGTTATAACAAGATGCTTTTAATGCCCATTACAAGAGACTTGGAGGTCAGAGTGGTATAACAAGATGCTTTTAATGCCCCTTTACAAGAGACATAGGGGTCAGAGTTTTAAAACAAGACGCTTTTAATGCCCCTCAGAAGAGACGTGGAGGTCAGAGTGGTATAACAAGACGCTTCTAATGCCCCTCAGAAGAGACGTGGGGGTCAGAGTGGTATAACAAGACGCTTTTCATGCACCTTACAAGAGATGTGGAGGTCATAGTGGTATAGCAAGACGCTTTTAATGCCCCTCAGAAGAGACGTGGAGGTCAGAGTGGTATAACAAGACGCTTTTAATGCCCCTCAGAAGAGACGTGGAGGTCAGAGTATTATAACAAGACATTAAATGCCCCTCAGAAGAGACATGGAGGTCAGAGTGCTATAACAAGACGCTTTTAATGCCCCTCAGAAGAGACGTGGAGGTCAGAGTGGTATAACAAGATGCTTTTAATGCCCCTTACAAGAACCGTGGAGGTCAAAGTGGTATAACAAGATGCTTTTAATGCCACTTACAAGAGACGTGGAGGTCAGAGTGGTATAACAAGATGATTTTAATGCCCCTTTACAAGAGACGTATAGGTCAGAGTGGTATAACTAGACACTTTAATGCCCCTCAGAAGAGACGTGTAGGCCAGAGTGGTATAACAAGACGCTTTTAATGCTCCTTACAAGAGACGTGGAGGTCAGAGTGTGTATAACAAGATGCTTTTAATGCCCCTGAGAAGAGACGTGGAGGTCAGAGTGGTCTAAGAAGACGCTTTTAATGCCCCTTACAAGAGACGTGGAGGTCAGAGTGGTATAACAAGATGCTTCTAATGCTCCTTACAAGAGACATGGAGGTCAGAGTGTTATAACAAGATGCTTTTAATGCCCCTCAGAAGAGACAAGGAAGTCAGAGTGGTAAAACAAGACGCTTTTAATGCCCATTACAAGAGACGTGGAGGTCAGAGTGTTATAACAAGACGCTTTAATGCCCCTCAGAAGAGACGTGGAGGTCAGAGTGGTATAACAAGACGCTTTTAATGCCCCTCAGAAGAGACGTGGGGGTCAGAGAGGTATAACAAGACGCTTTTAATGCCCCTTACAAGAGACGTGGAGGTCAGAGTGGTATAACAAGACGCTTTTAATGCCCCTTACAAGAGTCGTGGAGGTCAGAGTGGTATAGCAAGACGCTTTTAATGCCCCTTTACAAGAGACGTAGAGGTCAGAGTGGTATAACAAGACGCTTTTAATGCCCCTCAGAAGAGACGTGGAGGTCAGAGTGGTATAACAAGAGGCTTTTAATGCCCCTTACAAGAGACGTGGAGATCAGAGTGGCATAACAAGACGCTTTTAATGCCCATTACAAGAGACGTGGAGATCAGAGTGGTATAACAAGACGCTTTTAATGCCCCTTTACAAGAAATGTAGAGGTCTGAGTGGTATAATAAGACGCTTTTAAGCCCCTCAGAAGAGACGTGGAGGTCAGAGTGATATAACAAGACGCTTTTAATGCCCCTTACAAGAGACGTGGAGGTCAGAGTGGTATAACAAGACGCTTTTAATGCCCCTTACAAGAGACGTGGAGGTCAGAGTGGTATAACAAGACGCTTTTAATGCCCCTTTACAAGAGACGTAGAGGTCAGAGTGGTATAACAAGACGCATTTAATGCCCCTCAGAAGAGACGTGGAGGTCAGAGTGTTATAACAAGACGCTTTTAATGCCCCTTACAAGAGATGTGGAGATCAGAGTGGTATAACAAGACGCTTTTAATGCCCATTACAAGAGACGTGGAGATCAGAGTGGTATAACAAGACGCTTTTAATTCCCCTTTACAAGAAATGTAGAGGTCTGAGTGGTATAATAAGACGCTTTTAAGCCCCTCAGAAGAGACGTGGACGTTAGAGTGGTATAACAAGACGCTTTTAATGCCCCTTACAAGAGACGTGGAGGTCAGAGTGGTATAACAAGACGCTTTTAATGCCCCTTACAAGAGACGTGGAGGTCAGAGTGGTATAACAAGACGCTTTTAATGCCCCTTTACAAGAGACATAGAGGTCAGAGTGGTTTAACAAGATGATTTTAATGCCCCTCAGAAGAGATGAGAGGTCAGAGTGATATAACAAGACACTTTTAATGCCCCTCAGAAGAGACGTAGAGGTCAGAGTGGTATAACAAAATGCTTTTAATGCCCCTTTACAAGAGACGTAGAGGTCAGAGTGGTATAACAAAACCCTTTTAATGCCCCTCAGAAGAGACTTGGAGGTCAGAGTGGTATAACAAGACGGTTTTAATGCCCCTTACAAGAGACGTGGAGGTCAGAGTTTTTTAACAAGATGCTTTTAATGCCTCTCAGAAGAGACGTGGAGGTCAGAGGGGTATAACAAGACGTTTTAATGCCCCTCGGAAGAGATGTGGAGGTCAGAGTGGTATAAAAAGACTCTTTTCATGCCCCTTACAAGAGACGTGGAGGTCAGAATGTTATAACAAGAGTCTTTT
Organism: Phyllobates terribilis; assembly: GCF_046119375.1. NCBI lineage: Eukaryota > Metazoa > Chordata > Amphibia > Anura > Dendrobatidae > Phyllobates > Phyllobates terribilis. Next base: position 236,688,294 of record NW_027362772.1, read on the forward strand.
AATGCCCCTCAGAAGAGACTTGGAGGTCAGAGTGGTATAACAAGATGCTTTTAATACCCCTCAGAAGAGACGTGGAGGTCAGAGTTGTATAACAAGATGCTTTTAATGCCACTTACAAGAGATGTGGAAGACAGAGTGGTAAAACAAGACTCTTTTAATGCCCCTCAGAAGAGACTTGGAGGTCAGAGTGGTATAACTAGACACTTTAATGCCCCTCAGAAGAGACGTGGAGGTCAGAGTGGTAACACAAGACTCTTTTAATGCCCCTCAGAAGAGACGTGGAGGTCAGAGTGGTATAACAAGACGCTTTTAATGCCCCTTACAAGAGACGTGGAGGTCAGAATGTTATAACTAGTGTTGAGCCACCGCCGTAGTGTTCGAGTTCGGTACGGTTCGTCGAACACCCGTGTGTTCGCCGAACTGTTCGTCGAACTGTTCGTCGAACACCTTCGAACACCGTTAAAACCAATGGCAGGCAAACAAAAACACATAGAAAACACCTTCAAAGGTGTCCAAAAGCTGACAAACTGCTCAGAAGACATAACTAACACATGGAAAAGTGACAAGTACATATAGTCATGCGAAAATAAAAGAGGTGGAGGAGTAAAAGGAGGGGGAGACACAGATATAGGCATGTCATGCCCTTCTAAAATCCAAAAAGTGAGAAGCCGACACGGCCAGTCCGCTCCTGCCCGTGCCACCTCCGTGTCGCCGGGTTTGTGCCAGAGCCGCGGTGAACCCTGATGGCCAGCCCCCCTCTCCCAATACTGGTGCCTGTCCGCTGGTGGGTCGAGCGAGCTCCCCTGTGGTGGAGGCAGCTCTAAGCTTTTTAATTTAAATTGTCTCTCTAATTTGAATGAATACACTTTAAATCCATTTACAAGGATCTATTGGAGGGCAAGTCTCATGCCAGCAGCCGCGTAATTCCCGCTCCAGTAGCGTCCACTAAAGCTGCTGCAGTTAAAAAGCTTTTATAAGGATCGAGCTCGGCTGTCCACCGCAAGGCATCCTACTGCCAGTCCCAGCCCCTATGCCTTGGGGTGCCTCCTGATGCTCTTCACAGAGTATCCCATGGTCCCGAAGCATTTCCTTTGAAAAAATTAAGTTTCTAAACTACAGGTGGTGTAGCTTGCTTAACAGCAGGGATAATCCGCTGACTAGCAGACACTGCTACTAGGCACAAAGTATTTCCTGGGCTAGATGCAGTTAAAAATTTGTAATTAGATACTCTCGTTGGATGCTGAGAAAGCATTCCATAGAGCCCCTGAGGGCTCGGTTGCTACAGAGGTATTGCACCTCACCCAGAGGTGTGATATCTCACTCTCAGGTAAGGATGGAGTGTGGATCAGGACCCGACACCTGCATGCATTACACCACATTGCCGTGGGGCAGGGCGACCAATATGCCTCTGAGATGGGCACGACAGTCCCTGTCCCTGGCTGGAGTGGGGGGAGGGAACACTGAGGAAGGTGAACCCTGTAGTGCAGGAGCAGGGAGGAAGCAGTTCCTGGGTGCATTGAGAAGGGAGTATAAAAGGTGGGCACCATCTTAGTTCAGTGCAGAGAAGTCTGAGCAGAAGTGGCAGGGAGCAGGGGCTCTGCATGAGCTCTGCTCCGGAGGCGGGCCTAGTAACAGAGGCCCAGGCCTGGAAGAGGGAGAAGGAAGGAAGAGGAGCGGAGAAGGCTCCAGGAACGAGGAATGAAGGGATCCCAGGGGTGCGGACGGGCGAGTCGCCACCGCACGCCCGAATCCACCTGCGTGGAGGGTTCAGGCCAAAGGGGGAGACCGGTCCCCGAAACTAGTGGAGGCAGGAAATGACCCTCAGCTAGAAACTGGAGTCTGTGACATTTTATGTGGCGCAGCCCCTCGCTACACCCGCTAGGAAGGCATCACATAGGGTCAGGGAAACTGGCGCCAAGTTTACCAAGAGGAGGCCCGAGGCAGCCGGACAGAAGGGTTGGTAAGAAAGGCCAGACAAAGGACACACACAAAGGGGGCCTGTGAAGCGCTCCAAAGTTATCTGGGAGTTGTCTGAGCCCCTCACTTGGTGAGCACAGTACGACGTGGGCAGCCGTTACCTGCAGACGTGGTCTGGATAATAAGAACTGTGAGTAAAGGCCCTGGACTGCATCACTGACTCCGTGTCGTTACTGCTGCTGCCCTGCACCATCACCCCCATCCTCCGCATACACTGCCCTGAGGCTATACTCCTCCCGTGGGGAGTTATGCTACGCTCTGCCTCACCCACAACACCAGCCTCAGCGGTCTGCCCTGCAGCGGCGGTTCACTCTGACCGCAATCCACGGGTGGCGTAGTCGGACATTTAAACATCAAAACCACATAAATAGTTCCGCCACTGGTTTGACCACCCTGAGCCACGGAACCGGGTCGCCGCCACGAAGACTACAACCACCAGCATCCACCAAAAAGGGTCCGGCTCCGGGTGTCCCAAGGCCCAGGGGGTGCATCAGAACATTTTCATCACCTTTCACAATCACCAATGGGACAAGGCAGGGATGTCCTCTGTCCCCTCTCTTATACATCCTAGTGACGGAGCACCTGCTCTCATCAATTCGCCATAACCCCAATATTAGGTGGATTGAGGTGGGAGGCACCGAGTACAAGTGCTCTCTATTTGCTGATGATGTCCTAGTATATATCACTCAATCACATATATCCATCCATGCTGTTATGGCTGAAATAGATCACTTTGTTACATGGTCAAATTTTAAAATCAATGCAGCGAAGTCTGAGGCCCTCGATGTCTCCCTCCCCAAATCCATATAGGATTCCATCCAGTCCAACTTTCCCTTTGCCTGGCCCTCACAGGGTATCAAATACTTAGGAATTCCTATTCATAGAGACCTCTCCCATCTATGTTATCTTAATTTTGGGCCCTTTATTGAACAACTCCATACAGACCATGGTTGGCAAGTTAGAACTGTAAGATTCACTACGTGAACCACTGTTGTTTTGTGGAAAAGCACATGTACACTGCGTTCCAAATTATTATGCAAAAAGTGTTTAGGAGTGATAAGGGAAGAATTTGTTTGTTTGTCAGTTAAACTCATTGATGGTGATGTGTGTCAGGGCTCTTTATATCACTGTAAGCAATTGCAGACACCTGTGCTAATTAGTTTGGCAGGTGTGTCCAATGAAAGGCAAGAATACTTAAGAAGGCTGTCTCACATTATTAAGCAGCCTACATTTTCTGCCAAAATGGGAAAGAAAAAGGATGTGTCGGCTGCTGAGAAGCAACAAATTGTGGAGTGTTTAGGTCAAGGCATGACTACAATCAACATTGTGCGATGATCAGGATGAAGTGTCTTGGCAATCAAGAAGTATGTAGCTGATTCACAGTACACACGTGTGCGTGCTGATAAGGGCAAATTGAGGACTCTTTCCTACAGGCAATTACGTCAGGTTGAAAGAGCAGCGGCAAAAAAGCCTTGTCATAGCAGCAGACAAGTTTTTGAAGCTGCTTGTGCCTCCAACGTCCCCCGAACAACAAGATGCAGGGTCCTTCAGAGGTTTGCAGCTGTGCATACGCCATCCTGTCGACCTCCTCTATCCACTTCACACAAGCAGAAACGGCTCCAGTGGGCCAAACATTACATGAAGACTGATTTCAAAACTGTTTTGTTCACGGATGAGTGCCGTGCAGCGCTCGATGGTCCAGATGGATGGAGCGGAGGATGGCTGGTTGATGGACACCCCACGCAAACACGGCTACAGCGCCAACAAGGAGGAGGTGGAGTAATGTTTTGGGCTGGAATCATGGGGAGAGAGATTGTCGGCCCCTTTAGGATCCCTGAAGGCGCTAAAGATGAACTCCATAATGTATGTGGATTTTCTCAAACAGCACTTCCTGCCATGGTTCAAGAAGAAGAACCGTGTATTTCACAGCAAGATCATTTTTCTGCATGATAATGCACCATCTCATGCTGCACATAAAACATCTGCATCTCTGGCTGATATGGGCATAAAAGGGGACAAACTTATGGTGTGACCCCCATGCTCCCCTGACCTCTACCCCATTCAGAACCTTTGGAGCATCATTAAAAGGAGTGTCTATGATGGCGGGAGGCAGTTCACATCTAAGCAACAGCTCTGGGAGGGTATTCTGTCCTCATGCAAAACAATTGAAGCAGAAACCATCCAAAACCTGACAAATTCAATGGACGAGAGAGTTCAGAAGCTCCTTTCGAACAAGGGGTCCTATGTGAAAATGTAACATCACCTAGAATAAAGTTTTGAGTTGAAAACTGTTTGATTTCAGTTTCTAACAACCTGCTAATGCTTATAATTTCAAAAATGACCATTTTTTTGGTCTTTATTAAAATGAAAAGGTTGATCGAAAAGTTTGGGGGATCTAAGAGTGTGGCAACCCAGTAGTCATGATTACTTCGAATTCTGACAATATGAGGGTCATGCTGCAGGTAGTGCAGCAAGAAGGCACTTATGTGTCTTGCGCATCTCGGAGCCCCAAAATTATTTTCCGGGCTAGATGCAGCTAAAAATTATTATTAATTTTAAATCTGGTGAAGCTTTAGTATAGATGGCCTAATAGGATCAGTGCTGCACACTGCTACAAAGCCCAAATTATTTTCCAGTCAAGATACAAATAAACATGATTAGTAATTTTAAATCTGGTGGAGCTTATTATAGATGGCCTAATAGAATCAGTGCTGCACACTGCTACAAAGCCCAAATTATTTTCCAGCCAAGATACAGATAAACATGATTAGTAATTTGAAAGCTTAAAACGGTTGGTAGGGTGATTTTAACCAATCATCAAGCTTTTACTCTCCCTAGGATGACACAGGGGTAGAAAAGTCGTTTCGGATCCATGATTTGTTCATCTTTATGAACGTGAGTCTGTCTACATTATCAGTGGAGAGCCGCGTGCGCTTATCTGTCAGCACACCACCAGCAGCGCTGAACACACGTTCAGACAGAACGCTGGCTGCGGGGCATGACAAGATCTCCAAGGCGTAAGTGGCTAGCTCCGGCCATTTATCCAGATTGGAAGCCCAAAAAGAGCAAGGGTCCAGTGACACAGTCGTGGCTTCAATGTTTACTTGGAGATACTCCTGTACCATCGTCTCTAGGCGTTGACTATGTGTCAGACTTCTTGTCTCCTGTGGCCTTGCAAAGGATGGGCTAAAAAAGTGGTGAAATGATTCCGCAAAATTGATGTTACCAGCAGATACTGTGGTTCTGTTACGGTTTGAGTGCTGAACACTTGACGGTCCCATGGTTGGCAAGTTGGAACTGTGAGATTCACTACGTGCACCACTGGTATTTTGTGGAAAAGCACATGTAAGATTCTGCAACAGTCTCTGCTGATACTCCTGCATGCGTGCATCCCTTTCTATGGCAGGAATAATTTCTACAAATTTACTTTTGTACCGGGGATCTAACAGTGTGGCAACCCAGTAGTCAGGATTATTTCTAATTCTCACAATTCGAGGGTCATGTTGCAGGTAGTGCAGCAAGAAGGCACTCATGTGTGTTGCGCATCCAGGAGCACCAAGTCCCTGTTGTGTTGGTGGCGAGGTAACAATCATGCTTCCTTCCTCTGTCCTCTCTCCCCAACCTCGCACAACAGAAATGTGATCAAGGTCTCCCTCATCTGATGAGTCTTCCATCAGTTCGTCCTCCACTTCTTCCTGGGCTCCTGCACCTTCCTCACTAGTTTGGCTGCTACCATGCGCTCTGGTAAAACCATCTCCCCCACCCTCACATGCCTGCCGCCTTGGTGCTGCCGACCGTCTGGACCTTGCAGATGTTAGCCCTTCCGCATACAACTCCTCCTCCTCTACTTCCTCCACCTCCTCTTGTGCCACCACCTGACTCCGAATTCTGTTTAACATGTGCTCCAGCATGTAAATCACCGGAATAGTCATGCTGATAATGGCATCGTCAGCACTAAACATCTTCGTCGCCATTTCAAAACTGTGCAGAAAGGTGCATAGGTCCCTGATCTGAGACCACTCCTCCAGCGTGATTTGCCCCACCTCTGAATCTCGTTGGCCCAGGCTATACGTCAGAACGTATTGCACCAGGGCTTGTCGGTGCTGCCACAGTCGCTGCAACATGTGCAGAGTTGAATTCCACCGGGTAGGCACATCGCATTTTAGCCGGTGAAGTGGCAGGCCCAACGACTTCTGTAGAGATGTAAGTCGCTGAGCTGCGGGATGCGAACGGCGGAAGTGAGCACACAGCGACCGTGCCCTCTGCAGAAGGCCATCTAGTCTGGGATAGTGGGCTAAAAATTGCTGGACAACCAGGTTCAACACGTGAGCCATACAAGGCACGTGTGTGACATTGCCCCGGCGAAGGGCCGCACCCAGGTTTGCAGCATTGTCGCACACGGCCTTCCCTGGTTTCAGGTCCAGTGGAGACAACCATTCATGAAATTGGTTCTCCAGAGCTGACCACAACTCCTCAGCTGTGTGACTCACATTTCCCAGACATTTCAATGTAAAAACCGCCTGATGACGTTGAGCCCTACTGCCAGCATAGTAAGGAGTTGTGCAGGATCCCTTCTGCGCAGTTAGAAAGCTTGTGGCATGACCAGACAGGCTTTGGGTGCAGGTGGAAGACCGAGAGGAGGTTGAGGAGGCAGAAGCAGTGGAGGAACTTTGACATAAAGAGGATTGACGCACATCTCGTGGGACGGCAAGACTTGGACAGCAGCCCCTTGTCCTGCTCTCACCATAGTTACCCAGTGCCCAGTCAACGACATGTAACGCCCCTGTCCATGCCTACTCGTCCAAGTGTCTGTGGTGAAATGCACCCTGTCAAACACAGAGTTTCTCAAAGAAGCGGTGATGTTGTGTGCGACATGCTGGTGGAGCGCAGGCACACCTTTCTTTGAGAAGTAGTGCCGACTGGGCATCTGGTACTGGAGCACTACGACGGACATAAGGTCTCGAAAATCCTCTGTGTCCACCAGGCGGAAAGGCAGCATTTCTGTAGCCAAGAGCTTGCAGATGGTGAAATTCAACCTCTTAGCTTTCTCATGGCTAGGAGGAAATGGTCTTTTACTTGTCCACATCTGAGGGACCGAGGGCTGGCTATTGTGCTTAGACGGGGTTGATAAGGGTGTCCCCGGCAAACTGCCGGTCTGTGAGGAAGATGCAGGCGGACATGTTAGGTTGCCTTGATCCAAAGGTGGTGCTATCGATGTCGGACAGCGCTCAACACCAGCTGGTGTTACCACCTCCAAAGAAAATGATGACCTGCCAATCACGCTGGATGTTGCGGGTAAAGAGGTGGCAGGTCTGCGCCCCAAAACAGGTGTGACTGCTGTCCCCCCAGTCACAGAGGATGAAGAGGCCGCGGATGCACAAGATATGGCAGACGGTGGTTGGCCCGGCCGGCTAGGCCGCATTGTAGCACACTGAGCTTCCCACTGCAACTTATGCTTCATGTCCATGTGCCGGTTCATGCATGAAGTACTCAAACTATGTATTTTTTGGCCTCTACTTAGCTTTTGCTGACAAATGTTACAGATAACACGAGTTGGGTCATCTTTATCGATCTGAAAAAATGCCCAGGCTATGCAAGGCTTAGCACCCATGCGACCTGAAGAGCCACCACGACTTGTGGTGAGAGGCAGAGTTGTGTTTGAGGATGCAGTTGTTGACGTGCTTCCAGTACTACGTCTCTGTCCAGGAAGGCGCAACCTGACCTCGTCGTCACTAGCATCTTCCTCCACCTCCTCTGCTGACCTCATCTCTTGGCTGACTGTGGGTTGACAGTAAGTGGGATCTCCAACCTCATCATCATCACCCTGTGCGTTATCACACCCGTCGTCCTCAGAGCCAACCTGTTCCTGCCCTGACAAAAAACTAAAGTTGTCGCTCCAATCAGGTATTTGAGTCTTATCATCGTCTTCCTCATTGTCTCCACCAACAGGAGTTACAGTTTGGGAATGAGGGTCTACATTATGGTCAGAACCTTCTGCGTCTGGTCCTGGATCCGACTCATAAAGATTCTGGGCATCAGTGCAGATCATTTGCTCGTCTGGATTCACAGAAGCGCTGGAGTCGACCTCTGATTCCCAGGCTATAGTATGAGTAAACAGCTCTGCAGACTCAACCATCTGTTCTACCTCATACTCAGACGGGCAGCTGGAGATTTGGGAGCTGTGAGGAAGCAAGTGCGATTTGGGTGACACCTTTGAGGACTGGAGTATTTGTGATGTTGAAGTTGATGTGGAGGAGAGCCCACTTAAAGGAGCACTTGATATCCGTTGAAGCACCTGCTGTTTTTGTGCCTCATCTGGAATTTGTAGCGATTGGCGTGGCCGTAAGAAAGGGATCTTATCACATTGTCCGCTAAAAGAAGTAGACATTTTAGTTTGGCTGGAAGATGGTCTTTCTTCTGCAGATGTTACTGTTGCTTTAACACCTACCCCACGGACACAACCTTTTTTCCCCTTCCCAACACGCCTATTCCCCTTTCCACCAGCAGCAGGCCTTTTTCCACTCATTTTGGTGGTTAACTAATTCACAACTCTGGAGTTGTTTGCACAAAAAAACAATGGATGGGAACCGAGCAGAGCTGAGTGGCCAAACTGTGGTATTAGGCCAAAACTATTGGCTGGGTTAGATGCAGAAAAAAATTATATTCAATTTGCAACCTGATGGAGGTCTGTATAGATGGATTAATAGAACAAGTCCCACACACAGCTAGAAACCCAATATTTTTTCAGAGGTAGATGCAGAAAAAAATATATTCAGTTTGCAACCTGATGGAGGTCTGTATAGATGGATTAACAGAACAAGTCCCACACACAGCTAGAAGCCCAATATTTTTTCAGAGGTAGATGCAGAAAAAAATATATTCAGTTCGCAACCTGAAGGAGGTCTGTATAGATGGATTAATAGAACAAGTCCCACACACAGCTAGAAGCCCAATATTTTTTCAGAGGTAGATGCAGAAAAAAATATATTCAGTTTGCAACCTGATGGAGGTCTGTATAGATGGATTAATAGAACAAGTCCCACACACAGCTAGAAGCCCAATATTTTTCAGAGGTAGATGCAGAAAAAAATATATTCAGTTTGCAACCTGATGGAGGTCTGTATAGATGGATTAATAGAACAAGTCCCACACACAGCTAGAAGCCCAATATTTTTTCAGAGGTAGATGCAGAAAAAAATATATTCAGTTTGCAACCTGATGGAGGTCTGTATAGATGGATTAATAGAACAAGTCCCACACACAGCTAGAAGCCCAACATTTTTTCAGAGGTAGATGCAGAAAAAAATATATTCAGTTTGCAACCTGATGGAGGTCTGTATAGATGGATTAATAGAACAAGTCCCACACACAGCTAGAAGCCCAATATTTTTTCAGAGGTAGATGCAGAAAAAAATATATTCAGTTTGCAACCTGATGGAGGTCTGTATAGATGGATTAATAGAACAAGTCCCACACACAGATAGAAGCCCAATATTTTTTCAGAGGTAGATGCAGAAAAAAATATATTCAGTTTGCAACCTGATGGAGGTCTGTATAGATGGATTAATAGAACAAGTCCCACACACAGCTAGAAGCCCAATATTTTTTCAGAGGTAGATGCAGAAAAAAATATATTCAGTTTGCAACCTGATGGAGGTCTGTATAGATGGATTAATAGAACAAGTCCCACACACAGCTAGAAGCCCAATATTTTTTCAGAGGTAGATGCAGAAAAAAATATATTCAGTTTGCAACCTGATGGAGGTCTGTATAGATGGATTAATAGAACAAGTCCCACACACAGCTAGAAGCCCAATATTTTTTCAGAGGTAGATGCAGAAAAAAATATATTCAGTTTGCAACCTGATGGAGGTCTGTATAGATGGATTAATAGAACAAGTCCCACACACAGCTAGAAGCCCAATATTTTTTCAGAGGTAGATGCAGAAAAAATATATTCAGTTTGCAACCTGATGGAGGTCTGTATAGATGGATTAATAGAACAAGTCCCACACACAGCTAGAAGCCCAATATTTTTTCAGAGGTAGATGCAGAAAAAAATATATTCAGTTTGCAACCTGATGGAGGTCTGTATAGATGGATTAATAGAACAAGTCCCACACACAGCTAGAAGCCCAATATTTTTTCAGAGGTAGATGCAGAAAAAAATATATTCAGTTTGCAACCTGATGGAGGTCAGTATAGATGGACTAATACAACAAGTCCCACACACAGCTAGAAGCCCAATATTTTTTCAGAGGTAGATGCAGAAAAAAATATATTCAGTTTGCAACCTGATGGAGGTCTGTATAGAAGGATTAATAGAACAAGTCCCACACACAGCTAGAAGCCCAATATTTTTTCAGAGCTAGATGCAGAAAAAAATATATTCAGTTTGCAACCTGATGGAGGTCTGTATAGATGGATTAATAGAACAAGTCCCACACACAGCTAGAAGCCCAATATTTTTTCAGAGGTAGATGCAGAAAAAAATATATTCAGTTTGCAACCTGATGGAGGTCTGTATAGATGGATTAATAGAACAAATCCCACACACAGCTAGAAGCCCAATATTTTTTCAGAGGTAGATGCAGAAAAAAATATATTCAGTTTGCAACCTGATGGAGGTCTGTATAGATGGATTAATAGAACAAGTCCCACACACAGCTAGAAGCCCAATATTTTTCCAGAGGTAGATGCAGAAAAAAATATATTCAGTTTGCAACCTGATGGAGGTCTGTATAGATGGATTAATAGAACAAGTCCCACACACAGCTAGAAGCCCAATATTTTTTCAGAGCTAGATGCAGAAAAAAATTATATTCAATTTGCAACCTGATGGAGGTCAGTATAGATGGACTAATAGAATGATGCTATGCCCAAAAGATTTTACTTCACTAGGTGCAGTAAAAAAATTGGTATTCTATACACAGGTGGTATATCTTGCAACACAGATAGGCTACTCCACTGACTAACACACTCTGCAATAGGCCAAAAAGGATTAGCTTTGCTAGATTCAGCCAAATGCTGTGAAAAAAACTTGCACAGCACTGGCACAGACCTGCCTGGCAAAAACTGATAGGAACTGATGTAACCTAGTCCTGAAAAGGACTCCAATTACAATTAGTCTTTACTCCCACAATCTATCTATTTAAGAGCACAGACCTGCCTGATAAAAGTCGTAGGAAATGCTGTAACCTAGTCCTTAAAAGGACTGCAATCACAACTATTCCCTACTCCCAAGCTATCTGTAGATTTGTGCGAAAATTGGCTTGAAATTAACAAGGTATAGCGCACACAGCAACAGCGGTGCCGTCTAACACGCAGCTGCAGCAGTGAGAAAATGGTGGCGACGGGGAAAATGGCTGGGTCTTATAGGGCAAGGACATGTGACATACACTGCCAATGACACATGCACTTGCTTGTGTGAAAAAAAGCACTTCGCTCCGTGTGTGCGCTGCTGATAGGCTGACAGATTGCACCTCCCCACTGCAAATGCGGGAAAGAGAAAAAAAAATGGAGATCTTCATTGTTCCTGCAGAGATCCATCCCCTGCACCTCCCCCCACCCCGCTGTACACTCAAACTGCGTATTAACATTAATTTTCATCATTACTGAGAAAAAATCTAGTTATGATTTTGGTGCACGAACAGTTATCGAACATAACCTCGAACAGCCGAATTTTTCTCAAATTGTTCGTGTTCGCCGAACGGCTCGAACACCGCACAAAACAGCTCGAATTTGAGATTGGCGAACAGTTCGAGTAGAACAATGCTCATCTCTAGTTATAACAAGATGCTTTTAATGCCCCTCAGAAGAGACCAGGAGGTCAGAGTGGTATAACAAGATGTTTTTAATGCCCATTACAAGACACGTGGAGGTCAGAGTAGTATAACAAGACGCTTTTAATGCCCCTTTACACGAGATGTAGAGGTCAGAGTCGTATAACAAGACGCTTTTAATGCCCCTTACAAGAGACGTGGAGGTCAGAGTGGTATAACAAGACGCTTTTAATGCCCCTTACAAGAGTCATCGAGGTCAGAGTGGTATAGCAAGACGCTTTTAATGCCCCTTTACAAGAGACGTAGAGGTCAGAGTGGTATAACAAGACGCTTTTAATGCCCGTTACAAGAGACGTGGAGATCAGAGTGGTATAACAAGACGCTTTTAATGCCCATTACAAGAGACGTGGAGATCAGAGTGGTATAACAAGATGCTTTTAATGCGCCTTTACAAGAGACATAGAGGTCAGAGTGGTTTAACAAGACGATTTTAATGCCCCTCAGAAGAGTCGAGAGGTCAGAGTGATATAACAAGACAATTTTAATGCCCCTCAGAAGAGACGTGGAGGTCAGAGTGGTATAACAAGACGCTTTTAATGCCCCTTACAAGAGTCATCGAGGTCAGAGTGCTATAACAAAATGCTTTTAATGCCCCTTTACAAGAGACGTAGAGGTCAGAGTGGTATAACAAGACGGTTTTAATGCCCCTTACAAGAGACGTGGAGGTCAGAGTTTTATAACAAGACGCTTTTAATGCCTCTCAGAAGAGACGTGAAGGTCAGAGGGGTATAACAAGACGGTTTTAATGCCCCTCGGAAGAGATGTGGAGGTCAGAGTGGTATAAAAAGACTCTTTTAATGCCCCTTACAAGAGACGTGGAGGTCAGAGTGTTATAACTGTTAGAACCTTGCTGTTAGGTTTTTTTTCCTTTGCTGGTCACATGACCTTGTTGGCCTATTTAATCCTGCTCCGCCCTTCTGGCTTTGCTGGACTTCATTGTATATCTACTTTCTAGCTAGCCTGTGCTCTGTATCTAACTCTGTTAGTTTGCTTGGTCTACGGACCTCTAGGTTCTATCTATTTTGTTTGTTCGTCTGTCTGCTGCTATTTCTGTTAGGAGGTGTCCCATATTCCTCCCAGTCCTTAGTACTTGTAGGGATTCCCTCCCCAAATCTATAGGTCTCCGTACAGACTAGATTAGGACTTTAGCAGGTCTGATCGCAGGATCAGGTTCCCTGTTACATCGTAGGGATTCAGCTGAGTCTTATAGTAGGGACAGATCTCCTCTCTTTCCTTAGCTTTGGTAGCAGAACATAACAGTAAGTCCAGCCTGTAAATTCTCTAAGGAAAGATTTTTTTTTTGTTCCATCATGGTGTCGGTTCAGGATTTGGCTAAACACCTGCAGGGACTCTCTCTGGAAGTGGCCGAGCTCCGTCAGCACGTGAGTAACTGTCCTGGAGCATATTTCTTGGAGCCTAAGGTATGTTTGCCGGATTTATTTTTTGGTGAACATCGAGAATTTTTTTCATTTAAAAATGCTTGCTTATTGTATTTTCGTTTGAGACCCAAGTCCTCTGGGGATGAATCCCAGCGCGTAGGGTTCATAATGTCACTTTTGCGCAAAGAGCCTCAGGAGTGGGCCTTTTCTTTGCAACCTAGTGATACATGCTTCAGATCAGTGGATAGTTTTTTTTCTGCTTTAGGACTATTATATGATGATCCTGACCGTGTGGCATCAGCTGAGACTGAGTTGAGACGTTTAAAACAAGGATCAGGTAATATGGAAAAATATTGTACACATTTTCGTCGTTGGTCCACTCAAACAGGGTGGAACGATTCTGCTCTGAAAAGTCTATTTCTTGCTGGGCTCAGTGAAAAGGTTAAAGACCTGCTAATTGCTTATCCTACACCTGAGGATTTGCAACAGGCTATGCAATTAGCTATACGGGTGGACAGAAGACTGCGTGCTAGGGTTAATGAGAGCAAATCCTCTGCTATGTCAGTTTCTGGTTATGATAATGTGTGTACTAACAGTGGTGAACCGATGGAGATTGGATCGGTGGCACCTCGCTCTCAAGAAAAACACCGTCGTTTTTCAGAAGGCTTGTGTTTCTATTGTGGAAAATCTGGTCATTTGATTAAAGGCTGTGAGCTTCGTATGAAGAAAGAAAAAAAAATGGTCAGTCACGCCCGTATTGCCTGTTTAAATTCCAAGGGTATATTTTTAGCTGCTTCCACGATTGCTCAGGAAAAATTAATGGAATTTCGGGTGTTTGTTGATTGCGGGTCTACACTGAATGTTATTGATGGGGGATTCGTGGAAAAACTCAATTTAAAACCTGAACCTTTATCATCCCCCATTGCTGTGGTTTCTGTGGATGGCTCCCCTTTGAAGAATATTACTCTCAAGGTCAGTGAATTTCCTCTCACTATTAATGGTGTTCACCATGAGAAATTGGATTTGGTAGTGTTGAATAACTTGCCTTCTCCAGTAATATTGGGTTTGCCCTGGTTAAAATTTCACAATCCTGTACTGGATTGGTCTACCAGTGAAATTAAATCCTGGAGCCATAAATGTTATGACAAGTGTTGTAACGGGCGTATTGCAGCTTTGGATAGGGGAGAATTGCCTGTTCCTATTCAGGATTTTTGGAGAGTTTTTTCTGAGAAAGAATCGCAGGTTTTGCCTCCCCATAGAGACTATGATTGTTCTATTGAATTTGTCCCTGGAGCGACTCTTCCTAAAAGTCGTTTATTTAACCTTACTATTCCTGAGAGGAAGGCTTTGGAGGAATACATACAGACAAGTTTGGCCGCCGGTCACATTAGGCCCTCTAAGTCTCCTGTGGCGGTTGGATTTTTTTTTGTAAAAAAAAAGGACGGCGGTTTACGTCCTTGTCTGGATTTTCGTGAGATTAACAAAATTACGGTACGCAATCCTTACCCACTGCCATTGATTCCTGATCTGTTTAACCAGTTATTGGGGGCCAAGTGGTTCTCTAAAATTGACCTTAAGGGGGCATACAATCTGTTGCGCATGAAGGAGGGTGATGAATGGAAGACTGCTTTTAACACTCCTGTGGGTCATTTTGAGAATCTGGTTATGCCTTTTGGTCTTACTAATGCTCCTGCATTTTTTCAGAATCTGATTAATGACATCCTTAGACCTTTGATCGGTAAAAATGTGGTTGTGTATTTGGATGACATTTTGATTTATTCGCCAGATCTGGAGTCTCATTGGCGGAGCGTGCGTGAGGTATTAAAGTTATTAATGGACAATTCGCTTTTTGCTAAGCTGGAGAAATGTGAGTTCGCTGTACAGAGAATTAGTTTTTTGGGCTACATTATCTCCAGCAAAGGTTTTGAGATGGATCCGGTTAAGGTTCAGGCTGTGCAGGAATGGCCTAGGCCTATTGGTTTGAAATCAATACAGAGGTTTTTGGGTTTCGCCAATTACTATAGAAAATTCATAAAAAATTTTTCTAGTATTGTCAAACCTCTGACTGATCTCACCAGGAAAGGTGCTGATGCGGTTCAGTGGTCTTCTGAGGCCATTGAAGCTTTTGTGTATCTCAAGGAGAGGTTCACCTCTGCTCCCATCCTTATGCAGCCTGATGTTACTAGGCCGTTTTTGGTTGAGGTTGATGCTTCCTCTGTGGGGGTTGGCGCAGTATTGTCTCAGGATAACGGGGATGGATTACATCCCTGTGCATTTTTTTCAAAAAAATTTTCGGAGACTGAATTGAATTACGATATTGGTAATCGGGAATTATTGGCTATTAAACTCGCATTTGAACACTGGCGCCACTTCTTGGAAGGTGCGGAATTTCCCGTTCAGGTTCTTACGGATCATAAAAATCTGATATATCTTGACGCTGCCAAGCGCCTGAATGCCCGTCAGGCTAGGTGGGCACTGTTTTTCTCGCGGTTTAATTTCTCCGTTACTTACATCCCTGGTACTAAGAATGTTAAGGCGGATGCCTTGTCTCGCAGTTTTTCTCCCATAGTCGGTGCTGAGAAAGAGGAAAACATTTTACAAGAAGGTGTTGTGATAGCTGCTTTAGACTCCGTTTTGGAAGATGAGATTCTTAAAGCTCAGGAGAATGCCCCATCTAACACTCCTCATGGGAGGTTGTTTGTGCCTGGGACCTTTAGGAGAGATTTGTTTGTTGAGTGTCACGAATCTCGGTTGGCAGGTCATCCCGGAATCTCTGAGACCAAGAGACTGGTGGGTCGCAGTTTTTGGTGGCCTGGATGGCAGAAGGAAGTCATTAAGTGGGTGCGCCAATGTACTATATGTGCTAGATCTAAGTCCTCACATACTCCTGCTGCGGGGTTGCTTTGTCCTTTGGAGGTCCCCAGTGCTCCTTGGACACATTTGGCTATGGACTTTATAACTGACCTTCCCCCCTCTGAGGGTTTTACTGTCATCTGGGTGGTCGTGGACCGTTTTAGCAAGATGTGTCACTTGGTTCCCTTCGTCAAACTGCCCTGCGCTAAAACTCTCGCTAAGGCCTTTGTCAAGGAAATTGTCAGACTTCATGGCGTTCCTACTGACATTGTTTCTGATAGGGGTCCTCAGTTCGTGGCTCGTTTTTGGCGTGCCTTTTGTGACAGGTTGGGAATTCATTTGTCGTTTTCGTCCGGATATCATCCTGAATCTAATGGCCAGACAGAAAGGAAAAACCAGGATGTTGAGCAGTTCTTGCGTTGTTTTGTGGCAGACAATCAAGAGGGGTGGTCTGAGTTTCTGCCACTTGCCGAATTTGCTCTGAACAATCATACATCTTCTTCTGCTGGTTGTTCGCCTTTTTTTTGTTGTTCTGGGAGACATCCGTCGTTTGGGTCGTTCTCCAAGTTGGGATCTGCCGTGCCTGAGGAGGAGAATTTTTCCGGTGATTTGGAAAGAGTTTGGACGGATGTGCGTGGTAATCTTCAGGAGGCCAACAGAAAATCTAAAGACTACTTTGATAGGAAACGACAGGAGGTTTTGTTCGCTGTTGGTGACATGGTTTGGTTGTCCTCTAGGAATCTGCGGTTGAGGATTCCGTCTAAGAAATTGGGTCCCAAGTTTGTAGGGCCCTTTAAGGTGCTTCAGGTTGTCAACCAATCTGCTGTTAGGTTGGAGGTTCCTACCTCCTGGAGAATTAATCCGGTCTTTCATGTCTCTCTGTTAAAAAAAGCTGTTGTGTCGGATGGTGACGCCTCTGCCTCTGTTCCTCCGGTGGTGGAGGACGGGGAATATGAAATTTCTCGCATCCTTGACTCTAGAC
The DNA here is from genome assembly GCF_046119375.1 of Phyllobates terribilis. Classification (NCBI taxonomy): domain Eukaryota; kingdom Metazoa; phylum Chordata; class Amphibia; order Anura; family Dendrobatidae; genus Phyllobates; species Phyllobates terribilis. The sequence continues at coordinate 236,705,327 of NW_027362772.1, forward strand.
GGTATAGAGGTAGTTTGCAGTATCTTGTGGCCTGGAAAGGTTTCGGACCCGAGGATAACTCTTGGGTGAGGTCAGATGATGTTTCCGCGTCCAGACTTATCAGAGCTTTTCACAGGAGATTTCCTGATAAGCCTGGTCCTAGGGGATCCGGAGGATCCTCTTAGAAGGGGGGGTACTGTTAGAACCTTGCTGTTAGGTTTTTTTTCCTTTGCTGTTCACATGACCTTGTTGGCCTATTTAATCCTGCTCCGCCCTTCTGGCTTTGCTGGACTTCATTGTATATCTACTTTCTAGCTAGCCTGTGCTCTGTATCTAACTCTGTTAGTTTGCTTGGTCTACGGACCTCTAGGTTCTATCTATTTTGTTTGTTCGTCTGTCTGCTGCTATTTCTGTTAGGAGGTGTCCCATATTCCTCCCAGTCCTTAGTACTTGTAGGGATTCCCTCCCCAAATCTATAGGTCTCCGTACAGACTAGATTAGGACTTTAGCAGGTCTGATCGCAGGATCAGGTTCCCTGTTACATCGTAGGGATTCAGCTGAGTCTTATAGTAGGGACAGATCTCCTCTCTTTCCTTAGCTTTGGTAGCAGAACATAACAATAACAAGAGTCTTTTAATTCCTCTCAGAAAAGACTTGGAGGTCAGAGTGGTAAAACAAGATGCTTTTAATACCCCTCAGAAGAGACGTGGAGGTCAGAGTGGTATAACAAGATGCTTTTAATGCCACGTACAAGAGATGTGGAGGTCAGAGTGGTATAACAAGACTCTTTTAATGCCCCTCAGAAGAGACTTGGAGGTCAGAGTGGTATAACTAGACACTTTAATGCCCCTCAGAAGAGACGTGGAGGTCAGAGTGGTAAAACAAGACTCTTTTCATGCCCCTCAGAAGAGACGTGGAGGTCAGCGTGGTATAACAAGACGCTTTTAATGCCCCTTACAAGAGACGTGGAGGTCAGAGTGTTATAACAAGACGCTTTTAAGGCCCTCAGAAGAGACAAGGAGGTCAGAGTGGTATAACAAGATGTTTTTAATGCCCATTACAAGAGACGTGGAGGTCAGAGTGGTATAACAAGACGCTTTTTATGCCCCTTTACACGAGACGTAGAGGTCAGAGTGGTATAACAAGACGCTTTTAATTCCGCTCACAAGAGACGTGGAGGTCAGAGTGGTATAACAAGACGCTTTTAATGCCCCTCAGAAGAGACGTGGGGGTCAGAGAGGTATAACAAGACGCTTTTAATGCCCCTTACAAGAGACTTGGAGGTCAGAGTTGTATAGCAAGATGCTTTTAATGCCCCTTTACAAGAGATGTAGAGGTCAGAGTGGCATAACAAGACACTTTTAATGCCCCTTAGTAGAGACGTGGAGGTCAGAGTGGTATAACAAGACGCTTTTAAGGCCCCTTGCAAGAGACGTGGAGGTCGGAGTGGTATAACAAGACGCTTTTAATGCCCATTACAAGAGACGCAGAGGTCAGAGTGGTATAACAAGACGCTTTTAATGCCCCTTTACAAGAGACGTAGAGGTCAGAGTGGTTTAACAATACGATTTTAATGCCCCTCAGAAGAGACGTGGAGGTCAGAGTCATATAACAAGACGCTTTTAATGCCCCTCAGAAGAGTCGTGGAGGTCAGAGTGGCATAACAAGACGCTTTTAATGCCCCTTACAAGAGACGTGGAGGTCAGAGTGGTATAACAAGACGCTTTTCAAACACCTTACAAGAGACTTGGAGGTCAGAGTGGTATAAAAAGATGCTTTTAATGCCCCTTTACAAGAGACGTAGTGGTCAGAGTTGTATAACAAGACCCTTTTAATGCCCCTCAGAAGAGACGTGGAGGTCAGAGTGGTATAACAAGATGCTTTTAATACCCCTCTGAAGAGACGTGGAGGTCAGAGTGGTATAAGAAGATGCTTTTAATGCCACTTACAAGAGATGAGGAGGTCAGAGTGGTATAACAAGACTCTTTTAATGCCCCTCAGAAGAGACTTGGAGGTCAGAGTGGTATAACTAGACACTTTAATGCCCCTCAGAAGAGACGTGGAGGTCAGAGTGGTAAAACAAGACTCTTTTAATGCCCCTCAGAAGAGACGTGGAGGTCAGAGTGGTATAACAAGACGCTTTTAATGCCCCTTACAAGAGACGTGGAGGTCAGAGTGTTATAACAAGACGCTTTTAATGCCCCTCAGAAGAGACAAGGAGGTCAGAGTGGTATAACAAGACGCTTTTAATGCCCCTTTACACGAGACGTAGAGGTCAGAGTGGTATAACAAGACGCTTTTAATGCCGCTCACAAGAGACGTGGAGGTCAGAGTGGTATAACAAGACGCTTTTAATGCCCCTCAGAAGAGACGTGGGGATCAGAGAGGTATAACAAGACGATTTTAATGCCCCTTACAAGAGACGTGGAGGTCAGAGTGGTATAACAAGACGATTTTAATGCCCCTTACAAGAGACTTGGAGGTCAGAGTTGTATAGCAAGATGCTTTTAATGCCCCTTTACAAGAGACGTAGAAGTGAGAGTGGCATAACAAGACGCTTTTAATGCCCCTTAGTAGAGACGTGGAGGTCAGCGTGGTATAACAAGACGCTTTTAATGCACATTAAAAGAGACGCGGAGGTCAGAGTGGTATAACAAGACGCTTTTAATGCCCCTTTACAAGAGACGTAGAGGTCAGAGTGGTTTAACAAGACGATTTTAATGCCCCTCAGAAGAGTCGTGGAGGTCAGCGTAATATAACAAGACGCTTTTAATGCCCATCAGAAGAGGCGTGGAGGTCAGAGTGGCATAACAAGACTCTTTTAATGCCCCTTACAAGAGATGTGGAGGTCAGAGTGGTATAACAAGACGCTTTTCAAACCCCTTACAAGAGACTTGGAGGTCAGAGTGGTATAAAAAGATGCTTTTAATGCCCCTTTACAAGAGACGTAGTGGTCGGAGTTGTATAACAAGACCCTTTTAATGCCCCTCAGAAGAGACGTGGAGGTCAGAGTGGTATAACTAGACACTTTAATGCCCCTCAGAAGAGACATGGAGGTCAGAGTGGTAAAACAAGACTCTTTTAATGCCCCTCAGAAGAGACGTGGAGGTCAGAGTGGTATAACAAGATGCTTTTAATGCCCCTTACAAGAGACTTGGAGGTCAGAGTGTTATAACAAGACGCTTTTAATGCCCCTCAGAAGAGGCAAGGAGGTCAGAGTGGTATAACAAGATGTTTTTAATGCCCATTACAAGAGACGTGGAGGTCAGAGTGGTATAACAAGACGCTTTTAATGCCCCTTTACACGAGACGTAGATGTCAGAGTGGTATAACAAGACGCTTTTAATGCCGCTCACAAGAGACGTGGAGGTCAGAGTGGTATAACAAGACGCTTTTAATGCCCCTCAGAAGAGACGTGGGGGTCAGAGAGGTATAACAAGACGCTTTTAATGCCCCTTACAAGAGACGTGGAGGTCAGAGTGGTATAACAAGACGATTTTAAAGCCCCTTACAAGAGACTTGGAGGTCAGAGTTGTATAGCAAGACGCTTTTAATGCCCCTTTACAAGAGACGTAGAGGTCAGAGTGGCATAACAAGACGCTTTTAATGCCCCTTAGTAGAGACGTGGAGGTCAGCGTGGTATAACAAGACGCTTTTAATGCCCCTTACAAGAGACGTGGAGGTCGGAGTGGTATAACAAGACGCTTTTAATGCACATTACAAGAGACGCGGAGGTCAGAGTGGTATAACAAGACGCTTTTAATGCCCCTTTACAAGAGACGTAGAGGTCAGAGTGGTTTAACAAGACGATTTTAATGCCCCTCAGAAGAGTCGTGGAGGTCAGAGTGGCATAACAAGACTCTTTTAATGCCACTTACAAGAGATGTGGAGGTCAGAGTGGTATAACAAAACGCTTTTCAAACCCCTTACAAGAGACTTGGAGGTCAGAGTGGTATAAAAAGATGCTTTTAATGCCCCTTTACAAGAGACGTAGTGGTCAGAGTTGTATAACAAGACCCTTTTAATGCCCCTCAGAAGAGACGTGGAGGTCAGAGTGGTATAACAAGATGCTTTTAATGCCACTTACAAGAGCCGTGGACATCAGAGTGGTATAACAAGATGCTTTTAATGCCACTTACAAGAGATGTGGAGGTCAGAGTGGTATAACAAGATGCTTTTAATGCCCCTTTACAAGAGACGTAGATGTCCGAGTGGTATAACTAGACAGTTTAGTGTCCCTCAGAAGAAATGTGGAGGTCAGAGTGGTATAACAAGACTCTTTTAATGCCACTCAGAAGAGACGTGAAGGTCAGAGTGGTATAACAAGGCGCTTTTAATGCCCGTTACAAGAGACGTGGAGGTCAAAGTAGTATAACAAGATGCTTTTAATGCCACTTACAAGAGATGTGGAGGACAGAGTGGTATAACATGACGCTTTTAATGCCCCTTACAAGAGACGTGGAGGTCAGAGTGTTATAACAAGACTCTTTTAAAGCCCCTCAGAAGAGACTTGGAGGTCAGAGTGGTATAACTAGACACTTTAATGCCCCTCAGAAGAGACGTGGAGGACAGAGTGGTAAAACAAGACTCTTTTAATGCCCCTCAGAAGAGACGTGGAGGTCAGAGTGGTATAACAAGACGCTTTTAATGCCCCTTACAAGAGACGTGGAGGTCAGAGTGTTATAACAAGACGCTTTTAATGCCCCTCAGAAGAGACAAGGAGGTAAGAGTGGTATAACAAGATGTTTTTAATGCCCATTACAAGAGACGTGGAGGTCAGAGTGGTATAACAAGACGCTTTTAATGCCCCTTTACACGAGACGTAGAGGTCAGAGTGGTATAACAAGACGCTTTTAATGCCGCTCAGAAGAGATGTGGAGGTCAGGGTGGTATAACAAGACGCTTTTAATGCCCCACAGAAGAGACTTGGGGGTCAGAGAGGTATAACAAGACGCATTTAATGCCCCTTACAAGAGATGTGGAGGTCAGAGTAGTATAACAAGACTCTTTTAATGCTCCTTACAAGAGACGTGGAGGTCAGAGTTGTATAGCAAGATGCTTTTAATGCCCCTTTACAAGAGACGTAGAGGTCAGAGTGGCATAACAAGACGCTTTTAATGCCCATTAGTAGAGACGTGGAGGTCAGAGTGGTATAAAAAGACGCTTTTAATGCCCATTACAAGAGACGCGTAGGTCGGAGTGGTATAACAAGACGCTTTTAATGCCCATTACAAGAGACGCGGAGGTCAGAGTGGTATAACAAGACGCTTTTAATGCCCCTTTACAAGAGACATAGAGGTCAGAGTGGTTTAACAAGACGATTTTAATGCCCCTCAGAAGAGACGTGAAGGTCAGAGTGATATAACAAGACGCTTTTAATGCCCCTCAGAAGAGTCGTGGAGGTCAGAGTGGCATAACAAGACGCTTTTAATGCCCCTTACAAGAGACGTGGAGGTCAGAGTGGTATAACAAAATGCTTTTCAAACCCCTTTCAAGAGACGTGGAGGTCAGAGTGGTATAACAAGATGCTTTTAATGCCCCTTTACAAGAGACGTAGTGGTCAGAGTTGTATAACAAGACCCTTTTAATGCCCCTCAGAAGAGACTTGGAGGTCAGAGTGGTATAACAAGATGGTTTTAATGCCCCTTACAAGAGACGTGGAGGTCAGAGTTTTATAACAAGTCGCTTTTAATGCCTCTCAGAAGAGACGTGGAGGTCAGAGGGGTATAACAAGACGATTTTAATGCCCCTCGGAAGAGATGTGGAGGTCAGAGTGGTATAAAAAGACTCTTTTAGTGCCCCTTACAAGAGACGTGGAGGTCAGAGTGTTATAACAAGAGTCTTTTAATACCCCTCAGAAGAGACTTGGAGGTCAGAGTGGTATAACAAGATGCTTTTAATACCCCTCTGAAGAGACGTGGAGGTCAGAGTGGTATTACAAGATGCTTTTAATGCCACTTACAAGAGATGAGGAGGTCAGAGTGGTATAACAAGACTCTTTTAATGCCCCTCAGAAGAGACTTGGAGGTCAGAATGGTATAACTAGACACTTTAATGCCCCTCAGAAGAGACGTGGAGGTCAGAGTGGTAAAACAAGACTCTTTTAATGCCCCTCAGAAGAGACGTGGAGGTCAGAGTGGTATAACAACACGCTTTTAATGCCCCTTACAAGAGACGTGGAGGTCAGAGTGTTATAACAAGACGCTTTTAATGCCCCTCAGAAGAGACAAGGAGGTCAGAGTGGTATAACAAGATGTTTTTAATGCCCATTACAAGAGACGTGGAGGTCAGAGTGGTATAACAAGACGCTTTTAATGCCCCTTTACACGAGACGTAGAGGTCAGAGTGGTATAACAAGACGCTTTTAATGCCACTCACAAGAGACGTGGAGGTCAGAGTGGTATAACAAGACGCTTTTAATGCCCCTCAGAAGAGACGTGGGGGTCAGAGAGGTATAACAAGACGATTTTAATGCCCCTTACAAGAGACGTGGAGGTCAGAGTGGTATAACAAGACGATTTTAATGCCCCTTACAAGAGACTTGGAGGTCAGAGTTGTATAGCAAGATGCTTTTAATGCCCCTTTACAAGAGACGTAGAGGTCAGAGTGGTTTAACAAGACGATTTTAATGCCCCTCAGAAGAGACGTGGAGGTCAGAGTGATATAACAAGACGCTTTTAATGCCCCTCAGAAGAGTCGTGGAGGTCAGAGTGGCATAACAAGACTCTTTTAATGCCACTTACAAGAGATGTGGAGGTCAGAGTGGTATAACAAGACGCTTTTCAAACCCCTTACAAGAGACTTGGAGGTCAGAGTGGTATAAAAAGATGCTTTTAATGCCCCTTTACAAGAGACGTAGTGGTCAGAGTTGTATAACAAGACCCTTTTAATGCCCCTCAGAAGAGACGTGGAGGTCAGAGTGGTATAACAAGATTCTTTTAATGCCCCTTACAAGAGCCGTGGACATCAGAGTGGTATAACAAGATGCTTCTAATGCCACTTACAAGAGATGTGGAGGTCAGAGTGGTATAACAAGATGCTTTTAATGCCCCTTTACAAGAGACGTAGATGTCAGAGTGGTATAACTAGACAGTTTAGTGTCCCTCAGAAGAAATGTGGAGGTCAGAGTGGTATAACAAGACTCTTTTAATGCCACTCAGAAGAGACGTGAAGGTCAGAGTGGTATAACAAGGCGCTTTTAATGCCCGTTACAAGAGACGTGGAGGTCAAAGTAGTATAACAAGATGCTTTTAATGCCACTTACAAGAGATGTGGAGGACAGAGTGGTATAACATGACGCTTTTAATGCCCCTTACAAGAGACGTGGAGGTCAGAGTGTTATAACAAGACTCTTTTAAAGCCCCTCAGAAGAGACTTGGAGGTCAGAGTGGTATAACTAGACACTTTAATGCCCCTCAGAAGAGACGTGGAGGACAGAGTGGTAAAACAAGACTCTTTTAATGCCCCTCAGAAGAGACGTGGAGGTCAGAGTGGTATAACAAGATGCTTTTAATGCCCCTTACAAGAGACTTGGAGGTCAGAGTGTTATAACAAGACGCCTTTAATGCCCCTCAGAAGAGACAAGGAGGTCAGAGTGGTATAACAAGATGTTTTTAATGCCCATTACAAGAGACGTGGAGGTCAGAGTGGTATAACAAGACGCTTTTAATGCCCCTTTACACGAGACATAGATGTCAGAGTGGTATAACAAGACGCTTTTAATGCCGCTCACAAGAGACGTGGAGGTCAGAGTGGTATAACAAGACGCTTTTAATGCCCCTCAGAAGAGACGTGGGGGTCAGAGAGGTATAACAAGACGCTTTTAATGCCCCTTACAAGATACGTGGAGGTCAGAGTGGTATAACAAGACGATTTTAATGCCCCTTAGAATAGACTTTTTAGGTCAGAGTTGTATAGCAAGACGCTTTTAATGCCCCTTTACAAGAGACGTAGAGGTCAGAGTGGCATAACAAGACGCTTTTAATGCCCCTTAGTAGAGACGTGGAGGTCAGCGTGGTATAACAAGACGCTTTTAATGCCCCTTACAAGAGACGTGGAGGTCGGAGTGGTATAACAAGACGCTTTTAATGCACATTACAAGAGATGCGGAGGTCAGAGTGGTATAACAAGACGCTTTTAATGCCCCTTTACAAGAGACGTAGAGGTCAGAGTGGTTTAACAAGACGATTTTAATGCCCCTCAGAAGAGACGTGGAGGTCAGAGTGATATAACAAGACGCTTTTAATGCCCATCAGAAGAGTCGTGGAGGTCAGAGTGGCATAACAAGACTCTTTTAATGCCACTTACAAGAGATGTGGAGGTCAGAGTGGTATAACAAGACGCTTTTCAAACCCCTTACAAGAGACTTGAAGGTCAGAGTGGTATAAAAAGATGCTTTTAATGCCCCTTTACAAGAGACAAAGTGGTCAGAGTTGTATAACAAGACCCTTTTAATGCCCCTCAGAAGAGATGTGGAGGTCAGAGTGGTAAAACAAGACTCTTTTAATGCCCCTCAGAAGAGACGTGGAGGTCAGAGTGGTATAACAAGACGCTTTTAATGCCCCTTACAAGAGACGTGGAGGTCAGAGTGTTATAACAAGACGCTTTTAATGCCCCTCAGAAGAGACAAGGAGGTCAGAGTGGTATAACAAGATGTTTTTAATGCCCATTACAAGAGACGTGGAGGTCAGAGTGGTATAACAAGACGCTTTTAATGCCCCTTTACACGAGATGTAGAGGTCAGAGTGGTATAACAAGACGCTTTTAATGCCGCTCACAAGAGACGTGGAGATGAGAGTGGTATAACAAGACGCTTTTAATGCCCCTTAGAAGAGACGTGTGGGTCAGAGAGGTATAACAAGACGCTATTAATGCCCCTTACAAGAGACGTGGAGGTTAGAGTGGTATATCAAGATGATTTTAATGCCCCTTACAAGAGACTTGGAGGTCAGAGTTGCATAGCAAGACGCTTTTAATCCCCATTTACAAGAGACATATAGGTCAGAGTGGCATAACAAGACGCTTTTAATGCCCCTTAGTAGAGACGTGAAGGTCAGAGTGGTATAACAAGACGCTTTTAATGCCCCTTACAAGAGACGTGGAGGTCGGAGTGATATAACAAGACGCTTTTAATGCCCATTACAAGAGACGCGGAGGTCAGAGTAGTATAACAAGACCCTTTTAATGCCCCTTTACAAGAGACGTAGAGGTCAGAGTGGTTTAACAAGACGATTTTAATGCCCCTCAGAAGAGACGTGGAGGTCAGAGTGATATAACAAGACGCTTTTAATGCCCCTCAGAAGAGTCGTGGAGGTCAGAGTGGCATAACAAGACGCTTTTAATGCCCCTTACAAGAGACGTGGAGTTCAGAGTGGTATAACAAGATGCTTTCAAACCCCTTACAAGAGACGTGGAGGTCAGAGTGGTATAACAAGATGCTTTTAATGCCCCTTTACAAGAGACGTAGTGGTCAGAGTTGTATAACAAGACCCTTTTAATGCCCCTCAGAAGAGACGTGGAGGTCAGAGTGGTATAACAAGACAGTATTAATGCCCCTTAAAAGAGACGTGGAGGTCAGAGTTTTATAATAAGACGCTTTTAATGCCCCTCAGAAGAGACGTGGAGGTCAGAGTGGTATAACAGGACGGTTTTAATGCCCCTCGGAAGAGATGTGGAGGTCAGAGTGGTATAACAAGACTCTTTTAATGCCCCTCAGAAGAGACTTGGAGGTCAGAGTGGTATAACAAGACGCTTTTAATGCCCCTTAGAAGAGATGTGGAGGTCACAGTGGTATAACAAGATGCTTTTAATTCCACTTACAAGAGATGTGGAGGTCAGAGTGGTATAACAAGATGCTTTTAATGCCCCTTTACAAGAGACGTAGAGGTCAGAGTGGTATAACTAGACAGTTTAATGCCCCTCAGAAAAGATGTGGAGGTCAGAGTGGTATAACAAGACTCTTTTAATGCCCTTCAGAAGAGACGTGGAGGTCAGAGTGGTATAACAAGGCGATTTTAATGCCCCTTACAAGAGACGTGGAGGTCAGAGTGTTATAACAAGACGCTTTTAATGCCCCTCAGAAGAGACACGGAGGTCAGAGTGATATAACAAGATGCTTTTAATGCCCATTACAAGTGACGTGGAGGTCAGAGTGTTATAACAAGATGCTTTTATGGCCCCTCAGAAGAGACAAGGAGGTCAGAGTGGTATAACAAGACGTTTTTAATGCCCATTACAAGAGACGTGGAGGTCAGAGTGGTATAACAAGACGCTTTTAATGCCCCTCAGAAGAGACGTGGAGGTCAGAGTGGTATAACAAGACGCTTTTAATGCCCCTCAGAAGAGACGTGGAGGTCAGAGTTGTATAGTTAGATGCTTTTAATGCCCCTTTACAAGAGACGTAGAGGTCAGAGTGGCATAACAAGACACTTTTAATGCCCCTTAGAAAAGACGTGGAGGTCAGAGTGGTATAAAAAGACGCTTTTAATGCCCATTACAAGAGACGCGGAGGTCAGAGTGGTATAACAAGATTCTTTTAATGCCCCTTTACAAGAGACGTAGAGGTCAGAGTGGTTTAACAAGACGATTTTAATGCCCTTCAGAAGAGACGTGGAGGTCAGAGTGATATAACAAGATGCTTTTAATGCCCCTCAGAAGAGTCCTAGAGGTCAGAGTGGTATAACTAGACATTTTAATGCCCCTCAGAAGAGACGTGGAGGTCAGAGTGGTATAACAAGACTCTTTTAATGCCCCTCAGAAGAGACGTGGAGGTCAGAGTGGTATAACAAGGCGCTTTTAATGCCCCATACAAGAGACGTGGAGGTCAGAGTTTTATAACAAGACGCTTTTAATGCCCCTCAGAAGAGACACGGAGGTCAGAGTGGTATAACAAGACGCTTTTAATGCCCATTACAAGAGACGTGGAGGTCAGAGTGGTATAACAAGACGCTTTTAATGCCCCTTTACAAGAGACGTTGAGGTCAGAGTGGTTTAACAAGACGATTTTCATGCCCCTCAGAAGAGACGTGGAGGTCAGAGTGATATAACAAGACGCTTTTAATGCCCCTTACAAGAGACGTGGAGGTCAGAGTGGTATAACAAGACACTTTTCAAACCCCTTACAAGAGACGTGGAGGTCAGAGTGGTATAACAAGATGCTTTTAATGCCCCTTTACAAGAGACGTAGTGGTCAGAGTTGTATAACGAGACCCTTTTAATGCCCCTCGAAGAGAAGTGGAGGTCAGAGTGGTATAACAAGACGCTTTTAATGCCCCTCAGTAGGGACGTGGAGGTGAGAGTGGTATAACAAGATGCTTTTAATGCCCCTCAGAAGAGACGTGGGGGTCAGAGAGGTATAACAAGATGCTTTTAATGCTCCTTACAAGAGACGTGGAGGTCAGAGTGGTATAACAAGACGCATTTAATGCCCCTTACAAGAGACGTGGAGGTCAGAGTTCTACAGCAAAATGATTTTAATGCCCGTTTACAAGAGACGTAGAGGTCAGAGTGGTTTAACAAGACGCTTTTAATGCCCCTCAGATGAGACGTGGAGGTCAGAGTGGTAGAACAAGACGCTTTTAATGCCCCTTTACAAGAGACGTGGAGGTCAGAGTGGTATAACAAGACGCTTTTAATGCCCATTACAAGAGACGTGGAGGTCAGAGTGGTATAACAAGACGCTTTTAATGCCCCTTTACAAGAGACGTGGAGGTCAGAGTGGTATAACAAGATGCTTTTAATGCCCCTTTTCAAGAGACGTAGAGGTCAGAGTGGTATAACAAGACCCTTTTAATGCCCCTCAGAAGAGACGAGGAGGTCTGAGTGGTATAACAAGACGGTTTTAATGCCCCTTACAAGAGACGTGGAGGTCAGAATGGTATAACAAGATTCTTTTAATGCCCCTTTACAAGAGACGTAGAGGTTTGAGTGGTATAACAAGTCGCTTTTAATGCTCCTCATAAGAGACGTGGAGGTCAGAGTGGTATAACAAAACGCTTTTAATGCCCCTCAGAAGAGACGTGGGGGTCAGAGTGGTATAACAAGACGCTTTTAATGCCCCTTACAAGAGACGTGGAGGTCAGAGTGGTATAACAAGGCGCTTTTAATGCCCCATACAAGAGACGTGGAGGTCAGAGTGTTATAACAAGACGCTTTTAATGCCCCTTAGAAGAGACACAGAGGTCAGAGTGGTATAACAAGACGCTTTTAATGCCCATTACAAGAGACGTGGAGGTCAGAGTGGTATAACAAGACGCTTTTAATGCCCTTTTACAAGAGACGTTGAGGTCAGTGTGGTATAATAAGACGCTTTTAATGCCCCTCAGTAGGGACGTGGAGGTCAGAGTGGTATAACAAGATGCCTTTAATGCCCCTCAGAAGAGACGTGGGGGTCAGAGAGGTATAACAAGATGCTTTTAATGCTCCTTACAAGAGACGTGGAGGTCAGAGTGGTATAACAAGAAGCATTTAATGCCCCTTACAAGAGACGTGGAGGTCAGAGTTCTACAGCAAGACGCTTTTAATGCCCGTTTACAAGAGACGTAGAGGTCAGAGTGGTTTAACAAGACGCTTTTAATGCCCCTCAGAAGAGACGTGGAGGTCAGAGTGGTAGAACACGACGCTTTTAATGCCCCTTTACAAGAGACGTGGAGGTCAGAGTGGTATAACAAGACGCTTTTAATGCCCATTACAAGAGACGTGGAGGTCAGAGTGGTATAACAAGACGCTTTTAATGACCCTTTACAAGAGACGTAGAGGTCAGAGTGGTTTAACAAGACGGTTTTAATGCCCCTCAGAAGAGACGTGGAGGTCAGAGTGATATAACAAGATGCTTTTAATGCCCCTCAGAAAAGTCGTGGAGGTCAGAGTGGTATAACAAGACGCTTTTAATGCCCCTTACAAGAGACGTGGAGGTCAGAGTGGTATAACAAGATGCTTTTCAGGCCCCTACAAGAGACGTGGAGGTCAGAGTGGTATAACAAGATGCTTTTAATGCCCCTTTTCAAGAGACGTAGAGGTCAGAGTGGTATAACAAGACCCTTTTAATGCCCCTCAGAAGAGACGAGGAGGTCTGAGTGGTATAACAAGATGGTTTTAATGCCCCTTACAAGAGACGTGGAGGTCAGAGTGGTATAACAAGATTCTTTTAATGCCCCTTTACAAGAGACGTAGAGGTTTGTGTGGTATAACAAGTCGCTTTTAATGCCCCTCAGAAGAGACGTGGAGGTCAGAGTGGTATAACAAGACGCTTTTAATGCCCCTCAGAAGAGACGTGGGGGTCAGAGTGGTATAACAAGACGCTTTTAATGCCCCTTACAAGAGACGTGGAGGTCAGAGTGGTATAACAAGACGCTTTTAATGTCCCTTAAAAGAGACGTGGAGGTCAGAGTGGTATAACAAGACGCATTTAATGCCCCTTACAAGAGACGTGGAGGTCAGAGTTGTATAGCAAGACGCTTTTAATGCCCCTTTACAAGAGACGTAGAGGTCAGAGTCGTATAACAAGACGCTTTTAATGCCCCTCAGAAGAGACGTGGAGGTCAGAGTGGTATAACAAGACGCTTTTAATGCCCCTTACAAGAGCCGCGGAGGTCAGAGTGATATAACGAGATGCTTTTAATGCCACTTACAAGAGATGTGGAGGTCGGAGTGGTATAACAAGATGCTTTTAATGCCCCTTTACAAGAGACGTAGAGGTCAGAGTGGTATAACTAGACAGTTTAATGCCTCTCAGAAGAGACGTGGAGGTCAGAGTGGTATAACAAGACTCTTTTAATGACCCTCAGAAGAGACGTGGAGGTCAGAGTGGTATAACAAGGCGCTTTTAATGCCCCTTACAGGAGACGTGGAGGTCAGAGTGTTATAACAAGATGCTTTTAATGCCCCTCAGAAGAGACACGGAGGTCAGAGTGGTATAACAAGACGCTTTTAATGCCCATTACAAGAGACGTGGAGGTCAGAGTGGTATATCAAGACGCTTTTAATGCCCCTTTACTAGAGACGTAGAGGTCAGAGTGTTATAGCAAGATGCTTTTAATGCCCCTCAGAAGAGACGTGGGGGTCAGAGAGTTATAACAAGACGCTTTTAATGCCTCTTACAAGAGACGTGGAGGTCAGAGTGGTATAACAAGACGCTTTTAGTGCCCCTTACAAGAGACGTGGAGGTCAGAGTGGTATAACAAGATGCTTTTAATGCCCATTACAAGAGACGTGGAGGTCAGAGTGGTATAACAAGACGCTTTTAATGCCCCTTTACAAGAGACATAGAGGTCTGAGTTGTATAACAAGACGCTTTTAATGCCCCTCAGAAGAGACGTGGAGGTCAGAGTGGTATAACAAGACGCTTTTAATGCCCCTTTACAAGAGACGGAGAGGTCAGAGTGGTATAACAAGATGCTTATAATGCCCCTCAGAAGAGACAAGGAGGTCAGAGTGGTATAACAAGACGCTTTTAATGCTCCTTTACCAGAGACGGAGAGGTCAGAGTGGTATAGCAAGATGCTTATAATGCCCCTCAGAAGAGACGTGGAGGTCTGAGTGGTATAACAAGACGCTTTTAATGCCCCTTAGAAGAGACGTGGGGGTCAGAGAGGTATAACAAGACGCTTTTAAGGCCCCTTACAAGAGATGTTGAGGTCAGAGTGGTATAACAAGACGCTTTTAATGCCCCTTACACGAGACGTGGAGGTCAGAGAAGTATAGCAAGACGCTTTTAATGCCCCTTTTCAAGAGACGTAGAGGTCAGAGTGGTATAACAAGACGCTTTTAATGCCCCTTTACCAGAGACGGAGAGGTCAGAGTGGTATAACAAGATGCTTATAATGCCCCTCAGAAGAGACGTGGAGGTCAGAGTGGTATAACAAGACGCATGTAATGCCCCTTACAAAAGACGTGGAGGTCAGAGTGGTATAGCAAGACGCTTTTAATGCCCATTACAAGAGACGTGTAGGTCAGAGTGGTATAACAAGACGCTTTTAATGCCCCTTTATAAGAGACGTAGAGGTCTGAGTGGTATAACAAGACGCTTTTAATGCCCCTCAGAAGAGACGTCGAGGTCAGAGTGGTATAACAAAACGCTTTTAATGCCCCTCAGAAGAGACGTGAGGGTCAGAGTGGTATAACTAGACGCTTTTAATGCCCCTTACAAGAGACGTGGAGGTCAGAGTGGTATAACAAGACGCTTTTAATGCCCCTCAGAAGAAACTTGAAGGTCAGAGGGGTATAACAAGACGCTTTTAATGCCCCTCAGAAGAGACGTGGAGGTCAGATTGGTATAACAAGACGCTTTTAATGCCCCTTACAAGAGCCGTGGAGGTCAGAGTGGTATAACAAGATGCTTTTAATTCCCCTTTACAAGAGACGTAGAGGTCAGAGTGGTATAACTAGACAATTTAATGCCCCTCAGAAGAGACGTGGAGGTCAGAGCGGTATAACAAGATGCTTTTAATGCCCCTTACAAGAGACGTGGAGGTCAGAGTTGTATGACAAGATACTTTTAATGCCCCTTACAAGAGAGGTGGAGGTCAGAGTGTTATAACAAGACGCTTTTAATGCCCCTAAGAAGAGACAAGGAGGTCAGAGTGGTATAACAAGATGCTTTTAATGCCCGTTTCAAGAGACGTGGAGGTCAGAGAGGTATAACAAGACGCTTTAATGCCCCTTTACAAGAGACATAGAGGTCAGAGTGGTATAACAAGATGCTTTTAATGCCCCTCAGAAGAGACGTGGAGGTCAGAGTGGTATAACAAGACGCTTTTAACGCCCCTCAGAAGAGACTTGGGGGTCAGAGAGGTATAACAAGACACTTTTAATGACCCTTACTAGAGACGTGGAGGTCAGAGTGGTATAACAAGACGCTTTTAGTGCCCCTTACAAGAGACGTGGAGGTAAGAGTGGTATAGCAAGAGGCTTTTAATGCCCCTCAGAAGAGACGTATAGGTCAGAGTGGTATAACAAGACCCTTTTAATGCCCCTCAGAAGAGACGTGGAGGTCAGAGTGGTATAACAAGACGGTTTCAATGACCCTTACAAGAGACATGGAGGTCAGAGTTTTATAACAAGACGCTTTTAATGCCACTCAGAAGAGACGTGGAGGTCAGAGTGGTATAACAAGACGCTTTTAATGCCCCTCAGAAGAAACTTGAAGGTCAGAGGGGTATAACAAGACGCTTTTAATGCCCCTCAGAAGAGACGTGGAGGTCAGATTGGTATAACAAGACGCTTTTAATGCCCCTTACAAGAGCCGTGGAGGTCAGAGTGGTATAACAAGATGCTTTTAATGCCCCTTTACAAGAGACGTAGAGGTCAGAGTGGTATAACTAGACAATTTAATGCCCCTCAGAAGAGACGTGGAGGTCAGAGCGGTATAACAAGATGCTTTTAATGCCCCTTACAAGAGACGTGGAGGTCAGAGT
Organism: Phyllobates terribilis; assembly: GCF_046119375.1. NCBI lineage: Eukaryota > Metazoa > Chordata > Amphibia > Anura > Dendrobatidae > Phyllobates > Phyllobates terribilis. Next base: position 236,721,718 of record NW_027362772.1, read on the forward strand.
TGTATGACAAGATACTTTTAATGCCCCTTACAAGAGAGGTGGAGGTCAGAGTGTTATAACAAGACGCTTTTAATGCCCCTAAGAAGAGACAAGGAGGTCAGAGTGGTATAACAAGATGCTTTTAATGCCCGTTTCAAGAGACGTGGAGGTCAGAGAGGTATAACAAGACGCTTTAATGCCCCTTTACAAGAGACATAGAGGTCAGAGTGGTATAACAAGATGCTTTTAATGCCCCTCAGAAGAGACGTGGAGGTCAGAGTGGTATAACAAGACGCTTTTAACGCCCCTCAGAAGAGACTTGGGGGTCAGAGAGGTATAACAAGACACTTTTAATGACCCTTACTAGAGACGTGGAGGTCAGAGTGGTATAACAAGACGCTTTTAGTGCCCCTTACAAGAGACGTGGAGGTAAGAGTGGTATAGCAAGAGGCTTTTAATGCCCCTCAGAAGAGACGTATAGGTCAGAGTGGTATAACAAGACCCTTTTAATGCCCCTCAGAAGAGACGTGGAGGTCAGAGTGGTATAACAAGACGGTTTCAATGACCCTTACAAGAGACATGGAGGTCAGAGTTTTATAACAAGACGCTTTTAATGCCACTCAGAAGAGACGTGGAGGTCAGAGTGGTATAACAAGATGGTTTAAATGCCCCTCGGAAGAGATGTGGAGGTCAGAGCAGTATAACAAGACGCTTTTAATGCCCCTTACAAGAGACGTGGAGGTCAGAGTATTATAACAAGACTTTAAATGCCCCTCAGAAGAGACTTGTAGGTCAGAGTGGCATAACAAGACGCTTTTAATGCCCCTCAGAAGAGACGTGGAGGTCAGAGTGGTATAACAAGACGCTTTTAATGCCCCTTACAAGAAACATGGAGGTCAGAGTGGTATAACAAGATGCTTTTAATGCCACTGACAAGAGATGTGGAGGTCAGAGTGGTATAACAAGATGCTCTTAATGCCCGTTTACAAGAGACGTAGAGGTCAGAGTGGTATAACTAGACACTCTAATGCCCCTCAGAAGAGACGTGGAGGTCAGAGTGGTATAACAAGGCGCTTTTAATGACCCTTACAAGAGACGTGGAGGTCAGAGTGGTATAACAAGATGCTTTTAATGCCCATCAGAAGAGACGTGGAGGTCAGAGTGGTATAACAAGACGCTTTTAATGCCCCTCACAAGAGACGTGGAGGTCAGAGTGGTATAACAAGATACTTTTAATGCCCCTTACAAGAGACGTGGAGGTCAGAGTGTTATAACAAGATGCTTTTAATGCCCCTCAGAAGAGACAAGGAGGTCAGAGTGGAATAACAAGACGCTTTTAATGCACCATTACAAGAGACGTGGAGGTCAGAGTGGTATAACAAGACGCTTTTAGTGCCCCTTTACAAGAGACGTAGAGGTCAGAGTGTTATAACAAGACGCTTTTAATGCCCCTCAGAAGTGACGTGGAGGTAAGAGTGGTATAACAAGACGCTTTTAATGCCCCTCAGAAGAGACGTGGGGGTCAGAGAGGTATAACAAGATGCTTTTATTGCCCCTCAGAAGAGACGTGTAGGTCAGAGTGGTATAACAAGACCCTTTTAATGCCCCTCAGAAGAGACGTGGAGGTCAGAGTGGTATAACAAGACGGTTTCAATGACCATTACAAGAGACATGGAGGTCAGAGTTTTATAACAAGACGCTTTTAATGTCATTCAGAAGAGACGTGGAGGTCAGAGTCGTATAACAAGATGGTTTAAATGCCCCTCGGAAGAGATGTGGAGGTCAGAGCGGTATAACAAGACGCTTTTAATACCCCTTACAAGAGACGTGGAGGTCAGAGTATTATAACAAGACTTTAAATGCCCCTCAGAAGAGACTTGGAGGTCAGAGTGGCATAACAAGACGCTTTTAATGCCCCTCAGAAGAGACGTGGAGGTCAGAGTGGTATAACAAGACGCTTTTAATGCCCCTTACAAGAGACGTGGAGGTCAGAGTGGTATAACAAGATGCTTTTAATGCCACTTACAAGAGATGTGGAGGTCAGAGCGGTATAACAAGATGCTTTTAATGCCCCTTTACAAGAGACGTAGAGGTCAGAGTGGTATAACTAGACACTCTAATGCCCCTCAGAAGAGACGTGGAGGTCAGAGTGGTATAACAAGACGCTTTTAATGCCCCTTACAAGAGACGTGGAGGTCAGAGTGGTATAACAAGATGCTTTTAATGCCCCTCAGAAGAGACGTGGAGGTCAGAGTGGTATAACAAGACGCTTTTAATGCCCCTCACAAGAGACGTGGAGGTCAGAGTGGTATAACAAGATACTTTTAATGCCCCTTACAAGAGACGTGGAGGTCAGAGTGTTATAACAAGACGCTTTTAATGCCCCTCAGAAGAGACAAGGAGGTCAGAGTGGTATAACAAGACGGTTTTAATGCCCCATTACAAGAGACGTGGAGGTCAGAGTGGTATAACTAGACGCTTTTAGTGCCCCTTTACAAGAGACGTAGAGGTCAGAGTGTTATAACAAGATGCTTTTAATGTCCCTCAGAAGAGACGTGGAGGTCAGAGTGGTATAACAAGACGCTTTTAATGTCCCTCAGAAGAGACGTGGGGGTCAGAGAGGTGTAACAAGACACTTTTAATGCCCCTTACAAGAGACGTGGAGGTCAGAGTGGTATAACAAGACGCTTTTAATGCCCCTTACAAGAGACGTGGAGGTCAGAGTGGTATAGCATGACGCTTTTAATGCCCCTCAGAAGAGACGTGGGGGTCAGAGTGGTATAACAAGACGATTTTAATGCCCCTTACAAGAGACGTGGAGGTCAGAGTGGTATAACAAGACTCTTTTAGTGCCCCTTACAAGAGACGTGGAGGTCAGAGTGGTATAACAAGATGCTTTTAATGCCCATTACAAAAGACGTGGAGGTCAGAGTGGTATAACAAGACACTTTTAATGCCCCTTTACAAGAGACATAGAGGTCTGAGTTGTATAACAAGACGCTTTTAATGCCCCTCAGAAGAGACGTGGAGGTCAGAGTGTTATAACAAGACGCTTTTAATGCCCCTTTACAAGAGACGGAGAGGTCAGAGTGGTATAACAAGATGCTTATAATGCCCCTCAGAAGAGACAAGGAGGTCAGAGTGGTATAACAAGACGCTTTTAATGCCCCTTTACAAGAGACGGAGAGGTCAGAGTGGTATAACAAGATGCTTATAATGCCCCTCAGAAGAGACGTGGAGGTCTGAGTGGTATAACAAGACGCATTTAATGCCCCTTAGAATAGACGTGGGGGTCAGAGAGGTATAACAAGAAACTTTTAAGGCCCCTTACAAGAGACGTTGAGGTCAGACTGGTATAACAAGACGCTTTTAATGCCCCTTACACGAGACGTGGAGGTCAGAGAAGTATAGCAAGACGCTTTTAATGCCCCTTTTCAAGAGACGTAGAGATCAGAGTGGTATAACAAGACACTTTTAATGCCCCTCAGAAGAGACGTGGAGGTCAGAGTGGTATAACAAGACGCTTGTAATGCCCCTTACAAAAGACGTGGAGGTCAGAGTGGTATAGCAAGACGCTTTTAATGCCCATTACAAGAGACGTGTAGGTCAGAGTGGTATAACAAGACGCTTTTAATGCCCCTTTATAAGAGACGTAGAGGTCTGAGTGGTATAACAAGACGCTTTTAATGCCCCTCAGAAGAGACGTCGAGGTCAGAGTGGTATAACAAAACGCTTTTAATGCCCCTCAGAAGAGACGTGAGGGTCAGAGTGGTATAACTAGACGCTTTTAATGCCCCTTACAAGAGACGTGGAGGTCAGAGTGGTATAACAAGACGCTTTTAATGCCCCTCAGAAGAAACTTGAAGGTCAGAGGGGTATAACAAGACGCTTTTAATGCCCCTCAGAAGAGACGTGGAGGTCAGATTGGTATAACAAGACGCTTTTAATGCCCCTTACAAGAGCCGTGGAGGTCAGAGTGGTTTAACAAGATGCTTTTAATGCCACTTACAAGAGATGTGAAGGTCAGAGTGGTATAACAAGATGCTTTTAATGCCCCTTTACAAGAGACATAGAGGTCAGAGTGGTATAACTAGACACTTTAATGCCCCTCAGAAGAGACGTGGAGGTCAGCGTGGTATAACAAGACTATTTTAATGCCCCTCAGAGGAGACGTGGTGGTCAGAGCGTTATAACAAGACGCTTTTAATGCCCCTTACAAGAGACGTGGAGGTCAGAGTTGTATAACAAGATACTTTTAATGCCCGTTACAAGAGACGTGGAGGTCAGAGAGGTATAACAAGACGCTTTTAATGCCCCTTTACAAGAGACATAGAGGTCAGAGTGGTATAACAAGATGCTTTTAATGCCCCTCAGAAGAGACGTGGAGGTCAGAGTGGTATAACAAGACGCTTTTAACGCCCCTCAGAAGAGACGTGGGGGTCAGAGAGGTATAACAATACACTTTTAATGACCCTTACAAGAGACGTGGAGGTCAGAGTGGTATAACAAGATGCTCTTAGTGCCCCTTACAAGAGACGTGGAGGTAAGAGTGGTATAGCAAGAGGCTTTTAATGCCCCTCAGAAGAGACGTATAGGTCAGAGTGGTATAACAAGACCCTTTTAATGCCCCTCAGAAGAGACGTGGAGGTCAGAGTGGTATAACAAGACGGTTTCAATGACCCTTACAAGAGACATGGAGGTCAGAGTTTTATAACAAGACGCTTTTAATGCCACTCAGAAGAGACGTGGAGGTCAGAGTGGTATAACAAGATGGTTTAAATGCCCCTCGGAAGAGATGTGGAGGTCAGAGCAGTATAACAAGACGCTTTTAATGCCCCTTACAAGAGACGTGGAGGTCAGAGTATTATAACAAGACTTTAAATGCCCCTCAGAAGAGACTTGTAGGTCAGAGTGGCATAACAAGATGCTTTTAATGCCCCTCAGAAGAGACGTGGAGGTCAGAGTGGTATAACAAGACGCTTTTAATGCCCCTTACAAGAAACATGGAGGTCAGAGTGGTATAACAAGATGCTTTTAATGCCACTGACAAGAGATGTGGAGGTCAGAGTGGTATAACAAGATGTTCTTAATGCCCCTTTACAAGAGACGTAGAGGTCAGAGTGGTATAACTAGACACTCTAATGCCCCTCAGAAGAGACGTGGAGGTCAGAGTGGTATAACAAGGCGCTTTTAATGACCCTTACAAGAGACGTGGAGGTCAGAGTGGTATAACAAGATGCTTTTAATGCCCCTCAGAAGAGACGTGGAGGTCAGAGTGGTATAACAAGACGCTTTTAATGCCCCTCACAAGAGACGTGGAGGTCAGAGTGGTATAACAAGATACTTTTAATGCCCCCTACAAGAGACGTGGAGGTCAGAGTGTTATAACAAGACGCTTTTAATGCCCCTCAGAAGAGACAAGGAGGTCAGAGTGGTATAACAAGACGCTTTTAATGCACCATTACAAGAGACGTGGAGGTCAGAGTGGTATAACAAGACGCTTTTAGTGCCCCTTTACAAGAGACGTAGAGGTCAGAGTGTTATAACAAGACGCTTTTAATTCCCCTCAGAAGAGACGTGGAGGTCAGAGTGGTATAACAAGACGCTTTTAATGCCCCTCAGAAGAGACGTGGGGGTCAGAGAGGTATAACAAGACGCTTTTAATGCCCCTTACAAGAGACGTGGAGGTCAGAGTGGTATAACAAGACGCTTGTAATGCCCCTTACAAAAGACGTGGAGGTCAGAGTGGTATAGCAAGACGCTTTTAATGCCCATTACAAGAGACGTGTAGGTCAGAGTGGTATAACAAGACGCTTTTAATGCCCCTTTATAAGAGACGTAGAGGTCTGAGTGGTATAACAAGACGCTTTTAATGCCCCTCAGAAGAGACGTCGAGGTCAGAGTGGTATAACAAAACGCTTTTAATGCCCCTCAGAAGAGACGTGAGGGTCAGAGTGGTATAACTAGACGCTTTTAATGCCCCTTACAAGAGACGTGGAGGTCAGAGTGGTATAACAAGACGCTTTTAATGCCCCTCAGAAGAAACTTGAAGGTCAGAGGGGTATAACAAGACGCTTTTAATGCCCCTCAGAAGAGACGTGGAGGTCAGATTGGTATAACAAGACGCTTTTAATGCCCCTTACAAGAGCCGTGGAGGTCAGAGTGGTTTAACAAGATGCTTTTAATGCCACTTACAAGAGATGTGAAGGTCAGAGTGGTATAACAAGATGCTTTTAATGCCCATTTACAAGAGACATAGAGGTCAGAGTGGTATAACTAGACACTTTAATGCCCCTCAGAAGAGACGTGGAGGTCAGCGTGGTATAACAAGACTATTTTAATGCCCCTCAGAGGAGACGTGGTGGTCAGAGCGTTATAACAAGACGCTTTTAATGCCCCTTACAAGAGACGTGGAGGTCAGAGTTGTATAACAAGATACTTTTAATGCCCCTTACAAGAGACGTGGAGGTCAGAGTGTTATAACAAGACGCTTTTAATGCCCCTCAGAAGAGACAAGGAGGTCAGAGTGGTATAACAAGATGCTTTTAATGCCCGTTACAAGAGACGTGGAGGTCAGAGAGGTATAACAAGACGCTTTTAATGCCCCTTTACAAGAGACATAGAGGTCAGAGTGGTATAACAAGATGCTTTTAATGCCCCTCAGAAGAGACGTGGAGGTCAGAGTGGTATAACAAGACGCTTTTAACGCCCCTCAGAAGAGACGTGGGGGTCAGAGAGGTATAACAATACACTTTTAATGACCCTTACAAGAGACGTGGAGGTCAGAGTGGTATAACAAGATGCTCTTAGTGCCCCTTACAAGAGACGTGGAGGTAAGAGTGGTATAGCAAGAGACTTTTAATGCCCCTCAGAAGAGACGTATCGGTCAGAGTGGTATAACAAGACCCTTTTAATGCCCCTCAGAAGAGACGTGGAGGTCAGAGTGGTATAACAAGACGGTTTCAATGACCCTTACAAGAGACATGGAGGTCAGAGTTTTATAACAAGACGCTTTTAATGCCACTCAGAAGAGACGTGGAGGTCAGAGTGGTATAACAAGATGGTTTAAATGCCCCTCGGAAGAGATGTGGAGGTCAGAGCAGTATAACAAGACGCTTTTAATGCCCCTTACAAGAGACGTGGAGGTCAGAGTATTATAACAAGACTTTAAATGCCCCTCAGAAGAGACTTGTAGGTCAGAGTGGCATAACAAGATGCTTTTAATGCCCCTCAGAAGAGACGTGGAGGTCAGAGTGGTATAGCAAGACGCTTTTAATGCCCCTTACAAGAAACATGGAGGTCAGAGTGGTATAACAAGATGCTTTTAATGCCACTGACAAGAGATGTGGAGGTCAGAGTGGTATAACAAGATGCTCTTAATGCCCCTTTACAAGAGACGTAGAGGTCAGAGTGGTATAACTAGACACTCTAATGCCCCTCAGAAGAGACGTGGAGGTCAGAGTGGTATAACAAGGCGCTTTTAATGACCCTTACAAGAGACGTGGAGGTCAGAGTGGTATAACAAGATGCTTTTAATGCCCCTCAGAAGAGACGTGGAGGTCAGAGTGGTATAACAAGACGCTTTTAATGCCCCTCACAAGAGACGTGGAGGTCAGAGTGGTATAACAAGATACTTTTAATGCCCCCTACAAGAGACGTGGAGGTCAGAGTGTTATAACAAGACGCTTTTAATGCCCCTCAGAAGAGACAAGGAGGTCAGAGTGGTATAACAAGACGCTTTTAATGCACCATTACAAGAGACGTGGAGGTCAGAGTGGTATAACAAGACGCTTTTAGTGCCCCTTTACAAGAGACGTAGAGGTCAGAGTGTTATAACAAGACGCTTTTAATTCCCCTCAGAAGAGACGTGGAGGTCAGAGTGGTATAACAAGACGCTTTTAATGCCCCTCAGAAGAGACGTGGGGGTCAGAGAGGTATAACAAGACGCTTTTAATGCCCCTTACAAGAGACGTGGAGGTCAGAGTGGTATAACAAGACGCTTTTAATGCCCCTTACAAGAGACGTGGAGGTCAGAGTGGTATAGCAAGACGCTTTTAATGCCCCTCAGAAGAGAAGTGGGGGTCAGAGTGGTATAACAAGATGCTGTTAATGCCCCTTACAAGGGATGTGGAGGTCAGAGTGGTATAACAAGACGCTTTTAGTGCCCCTTACAAGAGATGTGGAGGTCAGAGTTATATAATAAGATGCTTTTAATGCCCATTACAAGAGACGTGGAGGTCAGAGTGGTATAACAAGATGCTTTTAATGCCCCTTTACAAGAGACGTTGAGGTCAGAGTGGTATAACAAGACGCTTTTAATGCCCCTTACAAGAGACGTGGAGGTCAGAGAAGTATAGCAAGACGCTTTTAATGCCCCTTTTCAAGAGACGTAGAGATCAGAGTGGTATAACAAGACACTTTTAATGCCCCTCAGGAGAGACGTGGAGGTCAGAGCGGTATAACAAGACGCTTGTAATGCCCCTTACAAAAGACGTGGAGGTCAGAGTGGTATAACAAGACGCTTTTAATGCCCATTACAAGAGACATGTAGGTCAGAGTGGTATAACAAGACGCTTTTAATGCATCTTTACAAGAGACGTAGAGGTCTGAGTGGTATAACAAGACGCTTTTAATGCACCTCAGAAGAGACGTCGAGGTCAGAGTGGTATAACAAGACGCTTTTAATGCCCCTCAGAAGAGACGTGAGGGTCAGAGTGGTATAACAAGACGCTTTTAATGCCCCTTACAAGAGACGTGGAGGTCAGAGTGGTATAACAAGACGCTTTTAATGCCCCTTACGAGAGACGTGGAGGTCAGAGTGGTATAACAAGACGCTTTTAATACCCCTTTACAAGAGACGTAGAGGTCAGAGTGGTATAACAAGATGCATTTAAAGCCCCTTACAAGAGACGTGGAGGTCAGTGTGTTATAATATGATGCTTTTAATGCCCCTTAGAAGAGACAAGGAGGTCAGAGTGGTATAACAAGACGCTTTTAATGCCCCTCAGAAGAGACGTGGGTGTCAGAGTGGTTTAACAAGACGCTTTTAATGCCCCTTACAAGAGACGTGGAGGTCAGAGTGGTATAACAAGACGCTTTTAATGCCCCTTACAAGAGACGTGGAGGTCAGAGTGGTATAACAAGATGATTTTAATGCCCCTTTACAAGAGATGTAGAGGTCAGAGTGGTATAACAAGACGCTTTTAATGCCCCTCAGAAGAGACGTGGAGGTCAGAGTGGTATAACAAGACGCTTTTAATGCCCCACAGAAGAGACGTGGAGGTCAGAGTGGTATAACAAGACGATTTTAATGCCCCTTACAAGAGACGTGGAGGTCAGAGTGGTATAACAAGACGCTTTTAATGCCCCTCAGAAGAGACATGGACGTCAGAGTGTTATTACAAGACACTTTTAATGCCCCTCAGAAGAGACGTGGAGGTCAGAGTGGTATAACAAGACGCTTTTAATACCCCTTACAAGAGACGTGGAGGTCAGAGTGGTATAACAAGACGCTTTTAATGCCCCTTACAAGAGACGGGGAGGTCAGTGTGGTATAACAAGACGCTTTTAATGCCCCTTGCAAGAGACGTGGATTTCAGAGTGGTATAACAAGATGCTTTTAATGCCCCTTACAAGAGGCGTGGAGTTCAGAGTGGTATAGCAAGATGCTTTTAATGCCCCTTACAAGAGATGTGGAGGTCAGATAGGTATAACAAGACGCTTTTAATGCCCCTTACAAGAAATGTGGAGGTCAGAGTGATATAAGAAGATGCTTTTAATGCCCCTTACAAGGGACGTGGAGGTCAGAGTTCTATAACAAGATGCTTTTAATGCCCCTTACAAGAGACGTGGAGGTCAGAGTGGTATAACAAGATGCTTTTAATGCCACTTACAAGAGACGTGGAGGTCAGCGTGGTATACCAAGATGCTTTTAATACCCCTCTGAAGAGACGTGGAGGTCAGAGTGGTATAACTCGACGCTTTTAATGCCCCTTGGAAGAGCCATACAGTACAGAATCTTAAAAATATTATTCCCATTATTGGGGAGTGGGTCTCCCAGAGTATTTGCTTATGCCTTCGAAGCAAAAGCTGACAAAAATCAGGATATAGGAACATTCAATAATGGCAACAAGGACCTAGGTCACCCTGGTGGTATAGTGGTGGTAGAGGTTGAGGATAAGGAGAAGAACATAAAACAGCCGAAATCAGGAAGCGTATACCCATGTGTAGATGTAAAGCAGTGCATGTGAATACACCTCCCGAAATAACACAGTGGATTTGACTTTATGGTACTCTGCTGTCATTTGGTGGTGATGAGAAGTCTGGCCCAATCCAGCCCTTGTTCATTTTGATAAGGGTCAGCTTGTCAGCATTGTCAGTTGACAGGCGAGTGCGCTTATCAGTTATAATTTCCCCAGCAGCACTAAAAACACGCTCCGATAACACGCTAGCGGCAGGGCAGGCCAGGACCTCCAAGGCGTACAGAGCGAGTTCATTCCAAGTGTCCAGCTTGGATACCCAATAATTAAATGGCACAGCGGAATCACGGAGGATGCTGGTATGGTCGGCAAGGTACTCCCTCAAAATCTTTCGAAACTTTCCACTCCTTGTGAGAGTACCCCACGCCTCAGGGTCTGTCCGAAGGGAGGGTCTGAGAAAACTGTCCTAGTACGTTGACAGTGTTCCCCTGCCTACGCTGGATTGGAGATGCGTCTCTCTCTCATGTACGCCTTGGTTGGGCAACAACAAACTGTGACCTCTGCCGCTAGCGTGTTCAGATGGGAATTTTTTTAACAGTTCTGCAGCAAGGGCCTTCTGGTACTGCCCCATTTTTGTAGACCTCTCCACCTCAGGAATAAGAGAGTGAAAGTTCTCCTTGTAGTGGGGGTCTACATGTGTCACCAACCAGTAATGACTGTCACCCAACATTTTGACAACGCGAGAGTCACGGTTAAGGCAGCGTAACATAAAGTCAGCCATGCGTGCCAGACTGGTAACATGCAAGATTTCCGTGTTCTCACCAAGATGACGACTGACCATGCTCTCCTCCTCCTCCCCCCCCTGCCCTCAGGCCACCCACGCTGAACCGACGGTATGACAACTGTAGAGGTACCACCGTCTACAGCGCATGATACCAGCTCCTGTTCTTCCTCCTCCTCCTCCTCCTCCTCTCCCTCATTGTCCCCCAATGCACCTTGGGATGAGATAAGGCTGGGCTGTGTTTAATCGCCCGCTACGGCTTCTTGATCCATCTCATCATACTCTGGCTGCAATGCCTCCTCTTTAATTCTCTGCATAGAGCGTTGCAAAAGACAGACAAGTGGGATGTTGACACTAATGATGGCGTCTTCGCCACTCACCATCTTGGTGGCCTCCTCAAAGTTTGTCAGGATGGTACATATGTCAGACATCCAGGTCCATTCCTGAGGTCTTATGTGTGGAGTCTGACCTGAATATCGACGGCCTTGTTGCAGCTGGTACTCCACAACTGCTCTCTTCTGCTCACAAATCCTTAGCAACATGTGGAGGGTAGAGTTCCAACGTGTGGGGACATCACACACCAGTCGGTGTGCCGGAAGCTGCAAACGCTGCTGCAACACAGCAAGGGCGGCGGAAGCTGAAGCCAACTTGCGAAAATGAGCTAACAGGTGGCATACTTTCACGAGCAGATCTGGCAACTCGGGGTACGATTTAAGAAACCGCTGAACCACGAGGTTAAGCACATGAGCCAGGCATGGTACGTGTGTGATTTCGCCTCGCCTCAGAGCCGCCACCAGGTTACGGCCATTGTCACACATGACCATGCCTGGATGGAGGTTCAGCGGTCTCAGCCACAGATCTGCCTGCTCTTTCACAGCTGTCCACAACTCACAAGCAGTGTGAGGTTTATCACCTAAGCGTATGAGTTTCAGCACAGCCTGTTGCCGCTTGGCTGAGGCAGTACTGCAGTGCTTCCAGCTTGTAACTGATGTGGTGATATCTGAGATGGAGGCTGAGCATGAGGAGGAGGAGGAGGAGGATGATGCGCAGGAGCTGTACCCTGTGGGGGCAACTCTGACTGACATAGGGCCCGCAATCCTCGGTGTGGGGAGGATGTGTTCCGTCCCAAGGTCCGACTGGGTCCCAGCTTCCACTATGTTTACCCAGTGTGCCGTCAGGGAGATGTACCGTTCCTGGCCACAAGCACTTGTCCACGTGTCCGTTGTCAGGTGGACTCTCCCAGTAACTGCGTTGTTGAGGGCACGGCAGATGTTTAGGTACACGTGCTTGTGTAGTGTGGGCATGGCACACCAGGCAAAATAGTGTCAGCTGGGGACCGAGTACCGAGGGATGGCCACCGCCATAAGGTTGCAGAAGGATTCTGTCTCCACCAGCCTAAAAGGCAGCATTTCCAACGCAAGCAGTCATGAAATGTGGGAATTTAGGACTGTGGCCTGTGGGGCGTTAGCTGGGAATTTCCTCTTTCGTTCAATGGTCTGGGATATGGACAATTGAACGCTGCGGTGGGACGTGGACGAGGACATTGATGCTGTTTCTTGAGAAACTGCCATAACAAGTAAAGACTGAGAGGAGGGGGCATCTTTACATGCAGTATGGACAGGGGATTGCCTTGCACACACAACAGGGGGTTCTATTGCACGCACAACAGCGGAAGAAGCAGTGGTGTCACCCGCTGACACTGGTCGTGGACCCTGGGGTTCGCCCCACAAAGTCGAGTGATTTGCTGCCATGTGCCTGATCATGCTGGTGGTGGTCAGGCTGGTAGTTTTGTCACCCCTGCTGATGCTGGCATGGCAGGTGGTACAAATGGCCATTTTGGGGTTATCAGAGAGTCTTTAAAAAATTCCAGACTCTGGAAGACCTACCGCATGTACTGGCAACGTCCCTCGTGTTGGTGTTACGGGGAACGGTTGCCTGCCTTCTGTCTGCGGCCACCACACTGCTTCTTCCTGCCTGTTGGGTTACTCTGCCTCCCTCCCCCTGTGTGCTGCTGGCCTCACTCTGCATGTCATCCTGCCACGTTGGGTCAGTTACTAGATCATCCACCACCTCCTCCTCTTCCACTTGCGCACTACGATCCTCCTCCTCACTTCCTGGCAATTGTGTCTCGTCATCGTCCACCTCTTGTGACAAATTGCCAGCATTGACTTCCTGTGGCCGTGGCTCTTCAAATATTTGAGCATCGCTACATGGGATCTCCTCTTCCACCACTTCAAACGGAGCAGGCGAGGAGCACAAATATGGAAATGGACCAGTGAACAGCTCTTCAGAGTGTCCAAGTGTGGGATCAGTTGCTGTCTGACGACACTCGGCATAGTGGGAGGAAGGAACATCAGGGTGAGGAGGAGTATGCGGTTGAGACTCACGGCTACTAAGAGTTGACCGTGTGGAAGACAGACCGGAGTTGGTGGTGCTCAGGTAACTGGAAGTATTATCTGCTATCCAAGTAATAACCTGTTCACACTGCTCAGCTCGCAATACTGTTGTTCTGTGCTTCCCTAGTAATTCGATCAAGAAGTGGGAGCGAGAAGATGTGGCTGTTGGTTGTGGCACATTTTCACCTTGGCCACGGCCCCGTCCTCTGCACGCACCATCACCAGAACGTCCACTTCCACGTCCCTTGCCACGCGCCTTGCCCATTGTAAAGGAAGTGAAATAGCTTACACTCACACTATCAATGGAAACAGGGTAACAAAAAGGAGATTAGAACCGTGGAAGAGTAAAACCACAGTTCTTTTTCTCTGGCCTACACCCGACTCTTTTAAACAATCAGAACAATCAGGGATAAACTATTACTGTTTTTCTTTACGGAAAAAATACCAAAACCCGAATAATAGAGATTTTTTACCGTGGAATGGCAAAACCACAGTTATTGTTTACTGGGGTATACCATAAAATTTTAAATATATAGATTTGCGGAAAAACAGTGAGCGACACACTCAAACTGTATTTTTTTTAGATACAAAAGGCCCACAACTGGATACTACAGAGATTTTACCCGTGGAAATGCAAAACCACACTGGGATTTGTCTGGCCTATAACCGACTATTTTCAACAGATATATTTTTGTGTCAGAACAGTCAGGCGACACTATGGTTTTTTTTAAGGCAAAAAAAAACGAAAAGCAAGATCATAGAGATTTTTTACAATGGAACAGCAAACCCACAGTTATAATTTACTGGTGTATACCAGACTTTTTTAAATATATAGATTTGCGGCTGAACAGTGAACGACACACTCAAACTGTTTTTTTTTTAGATACAAAAGGCCCACAACTGGATACTACAGAGATTTGACCCGTGGAAATGCAAAACCACACTGGGATTTGTCGGGCCTACAACAGACTATTTTCAACAGATATATTTTTGTGTCAGAACAGTCAGGAGACACTACTTGCTTTTTTTTAAGGCAAAAAAAGTGAAAAGCAGGATAATAGAGATTTTCTACCGTGGAACAGCAAACCCACAGTTATAATTTACTGGTGTATACCAGACTTTTTTAAATGTATATATTTGCGGCTGAACAGTGAGCGACACACTTAAACTGTTTTTTTTTTCGATACAAAAGGCCCCAAAATGGATACTGCAGAGATTTGACTCGTGGAAATGCAAAACCACACTTTTGTTTCTGTCGCCTATACCAGACTATTTTCATCAGATGTATTTGTGTCTGAAAAATCAGAGACACAATTTTTTTTTTTTTCGGGGTGGGGACAGCAATAGGTTAATAAAACGGGTATTTGTACAGTGTGAAGGAGGAAAAAAAAAGAGGATTTAGATGAAAAAAAAGGATTTTTACTGGCCCCCGAGACCTGGAGCTAAGTCCAGCAATTTCAGAAACAGGAGCACACAGGACTGTAATGCAGCGTTTGCTGGTATAACCACAGCGTCTCCTATACAGCCTGTCTGCCTTCCTGCCTGATATCTGGGATGGATATTAGTCCTGAGAAGGACTGTTTGTTTGTTCTGGCAGCCTTTACAGACCCTACACTAACTATTTCGCAGGAAAAATCTCTCCCTAGCTCAGCAGCGCTGTCCCTACATTGTCTAATTCGGAGCGACTGTGTCCAAGATGGAGGCGCCCGGTTTTAAATTCTCGAGTTGACGCTGTGTGGCCAGCCAATCACTGTAATGCCCACAAACAACATGGCTGCGGCATTACAGTGACTGGCTGGCAATCCCTGCATGTTCATTGGCTCTGTAAAGAGCGCCAAACATGCAGGGTGGAGATGCTCGGGCGAGTACTGAGCAGTGTCGAGCATGCTCGCTCAACACTAGTTGAAAGCTATCCAGTATCTAGGATGTCTGGGCACTTTAGTATTAATGAAAATTTATGACACAATATAATAGAATACAATGGCAAAGTCAACACAATTTTTACTCACTTGTCTCATCTTTGGGTCTGAGCTCCGCTCCCTTCCCCTATGGCTGCCGCCTTTTGTTGTTTTCCACGTCAGGTCCTACAAGTCAAGTGACCCACTGTCTCTCAGTGACATTATCTCTTAAGGCCTTTTAAAGGACGCGTGCGTGGTCAATGTATTGTGCGGTCACCTCTGCAGTGTCACTGCACATGCGGCGACCGCAAGATACATTAACTGCACACACGCCGGAAGCCACAGGTGACAGCGCGTGCGCACTGAAGGTGGTAATCACACAGCCTCAGTGCATACGCGCCGGACCAGCGGCTCGACGTGTGCAACTGCGCATGCGCCTATCAAACCTAGCGCTTGCCAGGAGCAGTATTCAAATATCATGAGCGGCACTAGCACTGACTGAACACGACGACCGCCCATGACTGAATCTGAGAATCCCACCCCTATGACTGAATACGAGCAGGTAGGACAAAGTATATAAAACATTATAACATCATTATAGCACCACCGATTTTCATGACTTGCTGGTCAAGCCATTATTTGCTGAAGCATCACAAATTGTTATTAAAGACAGTTCACATTTAGTGTTGAGCCACCCCGTAGTGTTCGGGTTCGGTTCGGTTCGTCGAACACCGGGATGTTCGAGGAACTGTTCGTCGAACTGTTCGTCGAACACCTTAGAACACCGTCGAACACCGTTAAAACCAATGGCAGGCAAACAAAAACACATAGGAACACATAGAAAACACCTTCAAAGGTGTCCAAAAGCTGACAAACTGCTCAGAAGACGCTTTCTTTAAAAAAGCCGGCCGGCAGTTCAGCAGCGGCATACACCGGTACCCGACAATTTAGACATGAAGGAATAGAGCATCACACATAGATTAGATAGATAGAAACATGTCAGTCACATATATACGAAGTACAGTGACAGTGTTGCTTACTGTACTTGTCATTTAGTGTAAAGGATTTATTAAAAAATATAATAGTGTTTTCGTGCACCGTCTCTTTAAAAAAGCCGGCCGGCAATTCAGCAGCGGTACCCGACAATTTATAACAGACAGAATAGAGCTTCACACATAGATTAGATAGATAGAAACATGTCAGTCACATATATATGAAGTACTGTGACAGTGTTGCTTACTGTACTTGTCATTTACTGCAAAGGATTTATTAAAAAAAATAATAGTGTTTTCATGCACCGTCTCTTTAAAAAAGCCGGCGGGCAATTCAGCATCTGTACCCGACAATTTATAACAGAAAGAATAGAGCTTCACACATAGATTAGATAGATAGAAACATGTCAGCCACATATATAATAAGTACAGTGACAGTGTTGCTTACTGTACTTGTCATTTAGTGTAAAAGATTTATTAAAAAAAATAATAGTGTTTTCATGCACCGTCTCTTTAAAAAAGCCGGCCGGCAATTCAGCATCTGTACCCGACAATTTATAACAGACAGAATAGAGCTTCACACATAGATTAGATAGATAGAAACATGTCAGTCACATATATAATAAGTACAGTGACAGTGTTGGTTACTGTACTTGTCATTTAGTATTAAAATAAAGGATTTATTATTAAAAAAAATTGGCGTGGGGTTCCCCGTAATTTTAGTCTCTAGCGGAGGTTAAGCAGACAGCTGGGGCAGATGTTTGAAGCCTGGGAAGGGGGTAATACCCACGGAGCTTCCCAGGCTACTAATATCAGCCCCCAGCTGAATACCTAGCCTTTACTAGCTATTAAAATGGAGGAACCCCCCCAAAAAAATGACGTGGGGTCCCCCCTAATTTAATAGCTAGCAAAGGCTAGGCAGACAGCTGGGGGCTGATATTAATAGCCCAGGAAGGGAGCCATGAATATTGGCCCCCTCCCAGGCTAGAAACACCAGCCGTCAGCCGCCCCAGAAATGGCGCATCCATAGGATGCGCCAATTCTGGCACTTAGCCTCGCTCTTCCACGCTGCCCTGGTGCGGTGGCAGGGGGTAATAGGGTTGGGGTTGATGTCAGCTTATAATGCCAGCTGACATCAAGCCCAGGTTAGTAATGGAGAGGCGTCTATAAGACACCCCCATTACTAACCCCATAGTCAAAGTTAAAAAAAAAAACACAAACACCCAGAATAAAGTCCTTTAATTGAAATAAAGACACAATTCTTTATTGTTCTAAATTAAACCATACTTACCATCACGCCCATTCCAGCTGAAGCCAACGATCTCCTGCAATAAAAGAAAAATAATAAAGCAACCTCATCCTTACCTTTCCATGGTTCCCAGGACAGCTTCAACTCTGCTACATCGAGATGACAGGCTGGACCGCAGCAGAACGCTGCCATCCAGCCTGTCATCCCGCAGACACTGAGAAGCGCAGACATGCTTGCGCTCCTCAGTGTCTGACTGTGACGGC
Source organism: Phyllobates terribilis (assembly GCF_046119375.1). Classification (NCBI taxonomy): domain Eukaryota; kingdom Metazoa; phylum Chordata; class Amphibia; order Anura; family Dendrobatidae; genus Phyllobates; species Phyllobates terribilis. The sequence goes on from NW_027362772.1 coordinate 236,739,475, forward strand.
ATCCAGATGAGCCGACAATGAACTCGGCTCACCTCATGTACGTCACTGACAGCGTGGGAAAATTCTCCTGCACTCAGCGCTTCAGCGTGAGAATTTTCCCACGCTGTCAGTGACGTGCATGAGGTGAGCCGAGTTCATTGGACATGACCTCGGCTCATCTGGATGCCGTCACAGAGAGACGCTGAGGAGCGCAAGCATGCCTGCGCTTCTCAGTGTCTGCGGGATGACAGGCTGGATGGCAGCGTTCTGCTGCGGTCCAGCCTGTCATCTCGATGTAGCAGAGCTGAAGCTGTCGTGGGAGCCATGGAAAGGTAAGGATGATGTTGCTTTATTATTTTACTTTTATTGCAGGAGATCATTGGCTTCAGCTGGAATGGGCGTGGCGGTAAGTATGGTTTAATTTAGAACAATAAAGAATTGTGTGTTTATTTCAATTAAAGGACTTTTTTCTGGGTGTTTGTGTTTTTTTTAAATACTTTACTAGAAATTCATGGTGGTCATGTCTAATATTGGCGTGACCCCATGAATTTCGGGCTTAGGGCCAGCTGATAATGCCAAGCTGGCCTTAACCCCTTTATTACCCAGTGAGCCACCGCACCAGGGCCCTGGATGAGTTGGGTACAGCGCCAGAAGATGGCGCTTCTATGAACGCGCCATTTTCCGGGGCGGCTGCGGACTGCAATTTGCAGCGGGTGGGGCCCAGAAAGCTTGGGCCTCCCTGCGCTGCAGATTCCAGCCCCCAGCTGCCTAGTTGTACCTGGCTGGACACAAAAATAGGGCGAAGCTCCACGTATTTTTTTTTTAAATTCATGAACTTCATGGAATAATTAAGAAAAAAAGGGCTTCCCTATATTGTTGTGTCCGGCTAGGTACAAATAGGCAGCTGGTGGTTGGGAGCAGCCCGATCCTGCCTGCTGTACCTGACTGGACACAAATATAGGGCGAAGCCCCACATCAATTTTTCTTTCATTATTTCATGAATTTCCTGAAATAATTTAAAAAAAATTGACGTGGGGCTTCGCCCTATATTTGTGTCCAGTCAGGTACAGCAGGCAGGAACGGGCTGCCCCCAACCACCAGCTGCCTATTTGTACCTGGCCAGACACAACAATATAGGGAAGCCCTTTTTTAAAAAAATTATTTCATGAAATAATTTAAAAAAAATTGACGTGGGGCTTCGCACTATATTTGTGTCCAGCCAGGTACAGCAGGCAGGGACGGGCTGCCCCCAACCACCAGCTGCCTATTTGTACCTGGTTGGACACAACAATATAGGGAAGCCCTTTTTTTCTTAATTATTCCATGAATTTCATGAAATAATTAAAAAAAAAAATGCGTGGGGCTTCGCCCTATTTTTGTGCCCAGCCAGGTACAACTAGGCAGCTGGGAGCTGGAATCCGCAGCACAGGGAGGCCCAAGCTTTCTGGGCCCCACCCGCTGCAAATTGCAGTCCGCAGCCGCCCAGAAAATGGCGCGTTCATAGAAGCGCCATCTTCTGGCGCTGTACCCAACTCATCCAGGGCCCTGGTGCGTTGGCTCACTGGGTAATAAAGGGGTTAAGGCCAGCTTGGCATTATCAGCTGGCCCTAAGCCCGAAATTCATGGGGTCACGCCAATATTAGACATGACCACCATGAATTTCTAGTAAAGTATTTAAAAAAACACAACACCCAGAAAAAAGTCCTTTAATTGAAATAAACACACAATTCTTTATTGTTCTAAATTAAACCATACTTACCGTCACGCCCATTCCAGCTGAAGCCAATGTCTTCTGCAATAAAAGTAAAATAATTAAGCAACCTCATCCTTACCTTTCCATGGTTCCCACGACAGCTTCAGCTCTGCTACATCGAGATGACGGGCTGGACCGCAGCAGAACGCTGCCATCCAGCCTGTCATCCCGCGAACACTCAGAAGCGCAGGCATGCTTGCGCTCCTCAGTGTCTCGCTGTGACGGCATAAAGATGAGACAAGCTCATGTCCAATGAACTCGGCGCACCTCATGCACGTCACTGACAGCGTGGGAGAATTCTCCTGCACTCAGCACTTCAGCGTGAAAATTCTCCCACGCTGTCAGTGACGTACATGAGGTCAGCTGAGTTCATTGGACATGAATGAGCTCACCTCATGCACGTCACTGACAGCGTGGGAAAATTCTCACGCTGAAGCGCTGAGTGCAGGAGAATTTTCCCACGCTGTCAGTGACGTGCATGAGGTGAGCTCATTCATGTCCAATGATCTCAGCTCCAGGGAGAACAAAATGATAGGTCTTTAGAAATCTAACATACTGATCTTTCTCTCCCATGACATCATCTGTACTTTCTAATCTACCAAGGATAACATCTGCCGGGAGTCTGTATTTTCTCTCCATACTTGGGTGGGACTCCAAAAAATGTCAACCTCTTCCATTTTCATAGACTGGAATTTCTGTTAAAGGGGATATCCGGGACTTAAAAAAAAAGGCATGTAGTTGCTTACAGAGGCAACTACCTGTCTGTTGTTATCGGTACCGGTCATTGACCGCTCCTGCCGGAGATTCAGATACTCCCTGTCAACAGAGCAGCAGTTTTTCTTCCTGTTGACAGGGTGGGACTAGTGGTGTTATGCTGATTGATAGCCAGCTTTCCCAATTAGGCAGCGGAGGGCCGGCTGTCAATCAGCATGACACCTCCAGTCCCGCCCTGTCAACAGGAAGAGAAACTGCTGCTCTGTTGACAGGGAGTATCTGAATCTCCGGCAGGAGCGGTCAATGACCGGGGCCAGGTACAACAGACAGTTCCTTCTGTTAGCAACTATACGACTTTTTTTAAGTCTCAGATATCCCCTTTAAGTCCTTCAAGCTAAATAACGTTTGCACCTTTAACCACTTATCAATAAGATACGTTTTCACAAAGGAATCCCATTAAAGAAAATTTAGAAAATGAATTGCTTGCAGAGTTAGCAGCTGAAAAACTTTCATTGAGCTGTAGTTCATGTTTTTTAGGATTTCATATATTATTTTAGCAGCAAATTATAGTGCTGAAGTCCAATATTTTATAGACGGTAGGTGGTACATTACGCCTTACTATATACAGGTGTACAACAAAACATGACCAATTACAGCATGCCATTGCTTGTTTGCTTGTTTAACAAAAACTAGGCTAAAATACAGTAGTGTGGAAAATTATTACACCCCATGAATCAATATCTTGTAGAACTAACTTTAGCAGAAATAACAGGAAGTAATCATTTTCTAGATGGCGTAATCAGTCTCACATCTTTCTGGAAGAATTTACAACATTGCTTAAAATGGTTATCCAGTAAGGACAACAGGAAGTGCGACAAAGAAGGTCCAAGACAAGATACTTGGAAGGGAGGTAAGAAAATTTCTAATACAATCCACAGGGAGAAGATTGGAACAAAACAAAATCGTGTAAACTACGTGCTAGCAAATGCCAGAAGCCTGACAAACAAGATGGATGAACTGGAAGCAGAAATATCTACAGGTAACTATGACATAGTGGGAATAACCGAGACATGGTTAGATGAAAGCTATGACTGGGCAGTTAACTTACAGGGTTACAGTCTGTTTAGAAGGGATCGAAGAAATCGGAAAGGGGGTGGAGTCTGTCTATATGTAAAGACGTGTCTAAAGCCTAGAATACGGGAGGATGTATGGGAGGGAAATGAGGAGGTCGAGTCCTTATGGGTGGAAATACATGGGGCAAAAAACAATAATAAAATTATCATAGGAGTCTGTTATAAACCACCAAATATAGCAGAAGCCACGGAAAGTCTATTAATGAGACAAATAGACGAAGTAGCAAAAAATAACGAGGTGATTATTATGGGGGACTTCAACTAGCCCGATATAGACTAGGAAACCGAAAGCTGTAGATCTCAGAAAGGAAACAGGTTTCTGTCAATTATCAAAGACAATTATTTGTCACAACTTGTGCAGGAACCAACTAGAGAGACGGCCCTTTTAGACTTAATATTAACTAACAGGCCAGACAGAATAACTGGGGTGCAGGTCGAGGGGCACCTGGGAAATAGTGACCACAACATTATACAATTCCACATGTGCTTCAGTAGGGTGCCCAGCAAGGGAGTCACAAAAACACTGAACTTCAGGAGGGCAAAGTTTGATCAGCTAAGAGATGCCCTTCACCTTATAGACAGGGATAGTATCTTCAGTAATAGGAGCACGGATAGAAAATGGGAAATTTTCAAAACAGTCCTACATAGTCACTGTAGAAGGTACATACCTTATGGGAATAAAAGGGCTAGGAATAGGAGGAAGCCAATGTGGCTAAATAAGGAAGTCAAGAGGGCAATGAAAAACAAAAAAAGGGCTTTCGGTAAACTTAAACAAGAAGGCAGCGAGGAAGCGCTAATATCTTATAGGGAAAAAAAAAAAATCTGTAAGAACCAAATAAGAATAGCAAAAGAGGAGACAGAGAGACTAATTGCCAAGGAAAGTAAAACGAATCCCAAACTGTTCTTTAACTATATAAACAGTAAAAGGATTAAAACTGATGGAGTTGGCCCATTGAAAAATAACCTGGGAACTATAGACCAGTAAGCTTAACGTCTGTTGTGGGTAAATTGTTTGAAGGATTTCTTAGAGATGCTATTGTAGAATATCTTAATGATAATAACTGTTTAACTCCATATCAACATGGATTCATGAGGGATCGCTCCTGCCAAACAAACCTGATCGCCTTCTACGAGGAGGTGAGCTCACAGCTGGACCGGGGAGAGTCAGTGGATGTTGTATATCTTGACTTCTCCAAAGCGCTTGATACCGTGCCACACAAAAGGTTGGTATATAAAATGAGAATGCTTGGTCTGGGGGATAATGTGTGCAAGTGGGTAAATAGCTGGCTGAGTGATAGAAAGCAGAAGGTGGTTATCAATGGCGTAAGCTCAGGGTGTGTCAGGGTTACTAGCGGGGTGCCTCAAGGGTCTGTCTTGGGCCCTATATTATTTAATATATTTATTAATGATCTAGTGGAAGGGTTGCATAGTAAAATAGCAATATTTGCAGATGATACTAAACTTTGCAAAGTAGTTAATACAGATGAGGATAGGGCACAGCTACAGGAGGAATTAGATAAATTGGGGAGTTGGGCCAAAAAATGGCAAATGTGGTTCAATGCCGATAAATGTAAGGTCATGCACATGGGAAAGAAAAACAGCAGTCACCCATACATATTAAATGGGAAACCGTTGGGGAAATCTGACATGGAGAAGGACCTGGGCGTCTTGGTTAACAGCAAATTAAATTGGAGTGCCCAATGTCAGGCAGCAGCTGCGAAGGCAAATAGAGTCATGGTATGCATCAGAAGAGGAATAGGGGCATATGATGAGAACATTGTTCTTTCTCTGTATAAAGCGCTGGTAAGGCCGCACTTAGAATATTGTGCACAGTTCTGGGCTCAGGAAAGACATATTGGAGCTAGAGAGGGTGCAAAGGAGGGCGACTAAGGTAATAAAGGGAATGGAGGGACTAGAATACCCAGAGAGGTTGTCAAAATTAGGCCTATTTACGTTGGAAAAGAGAAGGCTTATGGGAGACCTCATAAACATGTATAAATACATCAGGGGGCAGTACAGAGATCTCTCCCATGACCTGTTTATACCAAGGCTGGTGACAAAGACGAGGGGGCACACTATGCGTCTGGAGGAAAGGAGGTTCCTGCACCAGCATAGAAGGGGATTCTTTACGGTCAGAGCCGTGAGACTCTGGAACTCTCTGGGAGAGGAAGTGGTGATGTCCAACTCACTTAATGAGTTCAAGAGAGGCCTGAACGCCTTTCTTGAGAACAATAAAATTACATCTTATGCTTAGTGATAGTTAATTAATCCAGGGATTTAATCTGATTTCCAGATTGGAGTCGGGAAGTGAATTTTTTCTCAATGATGTAAATTGGCCTATACCGCATGGGTTTTTTTTTGCCTTCCCCTGGATCAACGCTGCGGAATAGCTGCAGTGCACAAGAAATAGGCTGAACTGGATGGACGCTTGTCTTTTTTCGGCCTTATAAACTATGTAACTATGCACATGCCTGACTTCCTGTCAATTAATTCCCTATGGAGTTGCTGAGTGCTGGGCTTGATATTTTCCTGTAGCTCCATACAAAAAGAATGGAGTAGTGGTTGGGCATGGGCACTGCCACTCCTTTCTAATGAGGATAGAAGTGATGCGTTCTGTCAGTCAGTGCAGGTCCCAGCGGTCAAACCCCCACTATCTACAAGTTAATAGCTATCCTGTGGTTAGGTGACAACTTATCTTTACTGGATAACCACTATAAGTTTATTGAGATTTGAGGAAACGTTATTTTTAGTGTTGAGCGAACATGCTCGACACTGCTCGGTACTCGCCCGAGCATCACGCTACTCGGGATGTTCGGCGAGCACCGAGCATTTCCGGGTTACTCGGGCGGGAGCTTGGGTCTCCGCCCTGCATGTTTGACGCTCTTTACAGAGCCAATGAACATGCAGGGATTGCCAGCCAGTCACTGTAATGCCGCAGCCATGTTGTTTGTGGGCATTACAGTGATTGGCTGGCCGCACAGCGTCACCTCGAGTATTTAAAACCGGGCGCCGCCATCTTGGACACAGTCGCTCCGGATCAGACAGTGTAGGGACAGCGCTGCTGATTTAGGGAGAGATATATCCTGCAAAATAGTTAGTGTAGGGTCTGTAAAGGCTGCCAGATCAAACAAACAGTCCTTCTCAGGACTAATATCCATCCCAGGTATATCAGGCAGGCAGGCAGGCTGTATAGGAGACGCAGTGGTAATACCAGCAAACGCTGCATTACAGTCCTGTGTGCTGCTCCTGTTGCTGAAATTGCTGGACTTAGCTCCAGGTCCCGGGGGCCAGGAAAAATCCTTTTTTTTTTATCTAAATCCTCTTTTTTTTTTACTCCTTCACAATGTACAAATACCCATCTTATTAACCTTTTGGTGTCCCCCCCCCCCCCAAAAAAAAAAAGTGTGCCTCTGATTTTTCAGACACAAATATATCTGTTGAAAATAGTCTGGTGTAGGCCAGAGAAATAGAAGTGTGGTTTTGCAGTTCTATGGGCCATTTGTATCTAAAAAAAACAGTTTGAGTGTGTCGCTCACTGTTCAGCCGCAAATATATATATTTAAAAAAGTCTGGTATACACCAGTAAATTATTACTGTGGTTTTGATGTTCCACGGTAAAACATCTCTATTATCCTGTTTTTGCCATTTTTTGCTGTATAAAAATAATAATAGTGTCTCCCTGATTTTTCAGACTCAAATATATTTGTTAAAAATAGTCTGGTGTAGGCCAGAGAGACAGAAGTGTGCTTTTGCTGTTCCACGGTAAAAAATCTCTATTATCCTGCTTTTTGCATTTTTTGCTGTAAAAAAAAAAATAATAGTGTCTCCCTGATTTTTCAGACACAAATATATCTGTTGAAAATAGTCTGGTGTAGGCCTGAGAAATACAAGTGTGGTTTTGCAGTTCCACGGTTCAAACCTCTGTATTATCCACTTTTGGGCCATTTGTATCTAAAAAATACAGTTTGAGTGTGTCGCTCACTGTTCAGCCGCAAATATATATATATTCAAAAAAGTCTGGTATACACCAGTAAAATATAACTGTGGTTTTGCTGTTCCACGGTAAAACATCTCTATTATCCTGCTTTTGGCATTTTTTGCCGTAAAAAATAAATAGTGTCTCCTGGTTGTTCAGACACAAATATATCTGTTGAAAATAGTCTGGTGTAGGCCCGAGAAATACAAGTGTGGCTTTGCAGTTTCACGGTTCAAACCTCTGTATTATCCACTTTTGGGCCATTTGTATCTAAAAAAAACAGTTTGAGTGTGTCGTTCACTGTTCAGCCGCAAATATCTCTATTAAAAAAAGTGGGGTATACCCCAGTAAACAATAACTGTGGTTTTGCCATCCCACGGTAAAAAATCTCTATTATTCAGGTTTTGGTAGTTTTTTCCGTAAAGAAAAACAGTAGTGTCTCCTGACTGTTGTGACACAAAAATATATCTGTTGAAAATAGTCTTGTGTAGGCCCGACATCCCAGTGTGGTTTCGCAGTTCCACGGGTCAAATCGCTGTACTATCCAGTTTTGGGCCTTTGGTATCTAAAAAAAAAGCAGTTTGAGTGTGTCGCTCACTGTTCAGCCGCAAATATCTCTATTTAAAAAAGTGTGGTATACCACAGTAAACAATAACTGTGGTTTTCCTCTTCCACGGTTCTAATCTACTCTTTATTACCCTTTTTCCATTGATAGTGCAAGTGTAAGCTATTTTACTTAATTTACAATGGGCAAGGCGCGTGGCAAGGGACGTGGAAGTGGACGTTCTGGTGATGGTTCGTGCAGAGGACGGGGCCGTGGCCAAGGTGAAAATGTGCCACAACCAACAGCCACATCTTCTCGCTCCCACTTCTTGACCGAATTACTAGGGAAGCACAGAACAACACCAGTATTGAGAACTGATCAGTGAGAACAGGTTATTAATTGGATAGCAGACAATACTTCCAGTTACCTGGGCACCACCACCTCCGGTCTGTCTTCCACACGGTCAACTCTTAGTAGCCGTGAGTCTCGACCGCATACTCCTCCTCACCCTGATGCTCCTTCCTCCCACCATGCCGATTGTCGTCAGACAGCAAGTGATCCCACACTTGGACACTCTGAAGAGCTGTTCACTGGTCCATTTCCATATTTGGGCCCCTCGCCTGATACGCTTGAAGTGGTGGAAGAGGAGATCCCATGTTGCGATGCCCAAATATTTGAACAGCCACGGCCACAGGAAGTCGACGTTGGCAATCTGTCACAAGAGGTGGACGATGACGAGACACAAGGAAGTGAGGAGGAGGATCGTGGTGCGCAAGTGGAAGAGGAGGAGGTGGTGGATGATCTAGTAACTGACCCAACGTGGAAAGAGGACATGCAGAGTGAGGCCAGCAGCACACAGGGGGAGGGAGGCAGAGTACCCCAACAGGCAGGAAGAAGCAGTGTGGTGGCCGCAGACAGAGGGCAGGCAACCGTTCCCCGTAACACCAACACGAGGGACGTTGCCAGTACAAGCGGTAGGTCTTCCAGAGTCTGGAATTTTTTTAAAGACTCTGCTGATAACCCCAAAAAGGCCATATGTTCCACCTGTCATGCCAGCATCAGCAGGGGTGACAAAACTACCAGCCTGACCACCATCAGCATGATCAGGCACATGGCAGCAAAGCACCCGACTTTGTGGGGCGAAACCCAGGGTCCACGACCAGTGTCAGCGGGTGTCACCACTGCTTCTTCCACTGTTGTGCGTGCAATAGAACCCCCTGTTGTGTGTGCAAGGCAATCCCTTGTCCATACTGCATGTAAAGATGCCCCCTCCTCTCAGTCTTCACTTGTTATGGCAGTTTCTCAAGAAACAGCATCAACGTCCACGTCCACGTCCCACCGCAGCGTTCAATTGTCCATATCCCAGACCTTTGAACGAAAGCGGAAATTCGCAGCTAACGCCCCACAGGCCACAGTCCTAAATTCGCACATTTCATGACTGCTTGTATTGGAAATGCTGCCTTTTAGGCTGGTGGAGACGGAATCCTTCCGCAATCTTATGGCGGTGGCCGTCCCTCGGTACTCGGTCCCCAGCCGACACTATTTTGCCCGGTGTGCCATCCCCGCACTACACAAGCACGTGTCCCAAAGCATCTGCCGTGCCCTCAACAACGCAGTTACTGGGAGAGTCCACCTGACAACGGACATGTGGACAAGTGCTTGTGGCCAGGGACGGTACATCTCTCTGACGGCACACTGGGTAAACATAGTGGAAGCCGGAACCCAGTCAGACCTTGGGACGGAACACATCCTCCCCACACCGAGGATTGCGGGCCCTATGTCAGTCAGAGTTGCCCCCACAGTGTACAGCTCCTGCGCATCCTCCTCCTCCTCCTCCTCCTCATGTTCAGCCGCCATCTCAGATATCACCACATCAGTTACAAGCAGGAAGCAATACAGTACTGCCTCCGCCAAGCAGCAACAGGCTGTGCTGAAACTCATAAGTAGTGTTGAGCCACCCCCGTAGTGTTCGAGTTCGGTTCGGTTAGTCGAACACCCGTGTGTTCGCCGAACTGTTCGTCGAACTGTTCGTCGAACACCTTCGAACGCCGTTAAAACCAATGGCAGGCAAACAAAAACACATAGAAACACATAGAAAACACCTTCAAAGGTGTCCAAAAGCTGACAAACTGCTCAGAAGACACAACTAACACATGGAAAAGTGACAAGTACATATAGTCATGCGAAAAGAAAAGAGGTGGAGGAGTAAAAGGAGGGGGAGACACAAATATAGGCATGTCATGCCCTTCTAAAATCCAAAAAGTGAGAAGCCGACACGTTCAGTCCGCTCCTGCCCGTGCCACCTCCGTGTCGCCGGGTTTGTGCCAGAGCCACGGTGAACCCTGACGGCCAGCCCCCCTCTCCCAATACTGGTGCCTGTCCGCTGGTGGGTCGAGCGAGCCCCCCTGTGGTGGAGGCAGCTCTAAGCTTTTTAATTTAAATTGTCTCTCTAATTTGAATGAATACACTTTAAATCCATTTACAAGGATCTATTGGAGGGCAAGTCTCATGCCAGCAGCCGCGTAATTCCAGCTCCAGTAGCGTCCACTAAAGCTGCTGCAGTTAAAAAGCTTTTATAAGGATCGAGCTCGGCTGTCCACCGCAAGGCATCCTACTGCCAGTCCCAGCCCCTATGCCTTGGGGTGCCTCCTGATGCTCTTCACTGAGTATCCCGTGGTCCCGAAGCATTTCCTTTGAAAAAATTAAGTGTCCAAACTACAGGTGGTGTAGCTTGCTTAACAGCCGGGATAATCCGCTGACTAGCAGACACTGCTACTAGGCACAAAGTATTTCCTGGGCTAGATGCAGTTAAAAATTTGTAATTAGATACTCTCGTTGGATGCTGAGAAAGCATTCCATAGAGTCTCCTGGCACGCCATATATGATTCTCTTAAAAAGCTTGGGGTAGGGGTCTAGGGGACCCTTTTATAGCCAAAATCACGGCCCTGTATCACAATACGTCACCTAGGCTGAAGATAAATGGAACTGTAGCACCCTGAGGGCTCGGTTGCTACAGAGGTATTGCACCTCATCCAGAGGTGTGATATCTCACTCTCAGGTAAGGATGGAGTGTGGATCAGGACCCGACACCTGCATGCATTACACCACATTGCCGTGGGGCAGGGCGACCAATATGCCTCTGAGATGGGCACGACAGTCCCTGTCCCTGGCTGGAGTGGGGGGAGGGAACACTGAGGAAGGGGAACCCTGTAGTGCAGGAGCAGGGAGGAAGCAGTTCCTGGGTGCATTGAGAAGGGAGTATAAAAGGTGGGCACCATCTTAGTTCAGTGCAGAGAAGTCTGAGAAGAAGTGGCAGGGAGCAGGGGCTCTGCATGAGCTCTGCTCCGGAGGCGGGCCTAGTAACAGAGGCCCAGGCCTGGAAGAGGGAGAAGGAAGGAAGAGGAGCGGAGAAGGCTCCAGGAACGAGGAATGAAGGGATCCCAGGGGTGCGGACGGGCGAGTCGCTACCGCACGCCCGAATCCACCTGCGTGGAGGGGTCAGGCCAAAGGGGGAGACCGGTCCCGAAACTAGTGGAGGCAGGAAACGACCCTCAGCTAGAAACCGGAGGCTCTGACATTTTATGTGGCGCAGCCCCTCGCTACACCCGCTAGGAAGGCACCACATAGGGTCAGGGAAACTGGCGCCAAGTTTACCAAGAGGAGGCCCGAGGCAGCCGGACAGAAGTGTTGGTAAGAAAGGCCAGACAAAGGACACACAAAGGGGGTCCTGTGAAGCGCTCCAAAGTTATCTGGGAGTTGTCTGAGCCCCTCACCTGGTGAGCACAGTACGACGTGGGCAGCCGTTACCTGCAGACGTGGTCTGGATAATATGAACTGTGAGTAAAGGCCCTGAACTGCATCACTGACTCCGTGTCGTTACTGCTGCTGCCCTGCACCATCACCCCCATCCTCCGCATACACTGCCCTGAGGCTATACTCCTCCCGTGGGGAGTTATGCTACGCTCTGCTGCACCCACAACACCAGCCTTAGCGGTCTGCCCTGTAGCGGCGGTTCACTCTGACCGCAATCCACGGGTGGCGTAGTCGGACATTTAAACATCAAAACCACATAAATAGTTCCGCCACTGGTTTGACCGCCCTGAGCCACGGAACCGGATCGCCGCCACGAAGACTACAACCACCAGCATCCACCAAAAAGGGTCCGGCTCCGGGTGTCCCAAGGCCCAGGGGGTGCGTCAGAACATTTTCATCACCTTTCACAATCACCAATGGGACAAGGCAGGGATGTCCTCTGTCCCCTCCCTTATACATCCTAGTGACGGAGCACCTGCTCTCATCAATTCGCCATAACCCCAATATTAGGTGGATTGAGGTGGAAGGCACCGAGTACAAGTGCTCTCTATTTGCTGATGATGTCCTAGTATATATCACTCAATCACATATATCCATCCCTGCTGTTATGGCTGAAATAGATCACTTTGTTACATGGTAAAATTTTAAAATCAATGCAGCGAAGTCTGAGGCCCTCGATGTCTCCCTCCCTAAATCCATATAGGATTCCATCCAGTCCAACTTTCCCTTTGCCTGGCCCTCACAGGGTATCAAATACTTAGGAATTCCTATTCATAGAGACCTCTCCCATCTATGTTATCTTAATTTTGGGCCCTTTATTGAACAATTCCATACAGACCACGGTTGGCAAGTTAGAACTGTAAGATTTACTACGTGAACCACTGGTGTTTTGTGGAAAAGCACATGTACACCGCGTTCCAAATTATTATGCAAAAAGTGTTTAGGAGTGATAAGGGAAGAATTTGTTTGTTTTTCAGTTAAACTCATTGATGGTGATGTGTGTCAGGGCTCTTTATATCACTATAAGCAATTGCAGACACCTGTGCTAATTAGTTTGGCAGGTGTGTCCAATGAAAGGCAAGACTACTTAAGAAGGCTCTCTCACATTATTAAGCAGCCTACATTTTCTGCCAAAATGGGAAAGAAAAAGGATGTGTCGGCTGCTGAGAAGCAACAAATTGTGGAGTGTTTAGGTCAAGGCATGACTACAATCAACATTGTGCGATGATCAGGATGAAGTGTCTTGGCAATCAAGAAGTATGTAGCTGATTCACAGTACACACGTGTGCGTGCTGATAAGGGCAAATTGAGGACTCTTTCCTACAGGCAATTACGTCAGGTTGAAAGAGCAGCGGCAAAAAAGCCTTGTCATAGCAGCAGACAAGTTTTTGAAGCTGCTTGTGCCTCCAACGTCCCCCGAACAACAAGATGCAGGGTCCTTCAGAGGTTTGCAGCTGTGCATACGCCATCCTGTCGACCTCCTCTATCCACTTCACACAAGCAGAAACGGCTCCAGTGGGCCAAACATTACATGAAGACTGATTTCAAAACTGTTTTGTTCACGGATGAGTGCCGTGCAGCGCTCGATGGTCCAGATGAATGGAGTGGAGGATGGCTGGTTGATGGACACCCCACGCAAACACGGCTACAGCGCCAACAAGGAGGAGGTGGAGTAATGTTTTGGGCTGGAATCATGGGGAGAGAGATTGTCGGCCCCTTTAGGATCCCTGAAGGCGCTAAAGATGAACTCCATAATGTATGTGGATTTTCTCAAACAGCACTTCCTGCCATGGTTCAAGAAGAAGAACCGTGTATTTCACAGCAAGATCATTTTTCTGCATGATAATGCACCATCTCATGCTGCACATAAAACATCTGCATCTCTGGCTGATATGGGCATAAAAGGGGACAAACTTAAGGTGTGACCCCCATGCTCCCCTGACCTCTACCCCATTCAGAACCTTTGGAGCATCATTAAAAGGAGTGTCTATGATGGCGGGAGGCAGTTCACATCTAAGCAACAGCTCTGGGAGGGTATTCTGTCCTCATGCAAAACAATTGAAGCAGAAACCATCCAAAACCTGACAAATTCAATGGACGAGAGAGTTCAGAAGCTCCTTTCGAACAAGGGGTCCTATGTGAAAATGTAACATCACCTAGAATAAAGTTTTGAGTTGAAAACTGTTTGATTTCAGTTTCTAACAACCTGCTAATGCTTATAATTTCAAAAATGACCATTTTTTTGGTCTTTATTAAAATGAAAAGGTTGATCGAAAAGTTTGGGGGATCTAAGAGTGTGGCAACCCAGTAGTCATGATTACTTCGAATTCTGACAATATGAGGGTCATGCTGCAGGTAGTGCAGCAAGAAGGCACTTATGTGTCTTGCGCATCTCGGAGCCCCAAAATTATTTTCCGGGCTAGATGCAGCTAAAAATTATTTTTAATTTTAAATCTGGTGAAGCTTATTATAGATGGCCTAATAGGATCAGTGCTGCACACTGCTACAAAGCCCAAATTATTTTCCAGTCAAGATACAGATAAACATGATTAGTAATTTGAAAGCTTAAAACGGTTGGTAGGGTGATTTTAACCAATCATCAAGCTTTTACTCTCCCCAGGATGACACAGGGGTAGAAAAGTCGTTTCGGATCCATGATTTGTTCATCTTTATGAACGTGAGTCTGTCTACATTATCAGTGGAGAGCCGCGTGCGCTTATCTGTCAGCACACCACCAGCAGCGCTGAACACACGTTCAGACAGAACGCTGGCTGCGGGGCATGACAAGATCTCCAAGGCGTAAGTGGCTAGCTCCGGCCATTTATCCAGATTGGAAGCCCAAAAAGAGCAAGGGTCCAGTGACACAGTCGTGGCTTCAATGTTTACTTGGAGATACTCCTGTACCATCGTCTCTAGGCGTTGACTATGTGTCAGACTTCTTGTCTCCTGTGGCCTTGCAAAGGATGGGCTAAAAAAGTGGTGAAATGATTCCGCAAAATTGATGTTACTGTAGCACCCTGAGGATTTGGCTGCTACAGGGGTATTGCACCTCAACCCAGAGGTGTGGTATTCCACTCCCGGGTAAGGATGGAGTGTGGAACTGAGCTAGTAGGCTGCATGCACTACACACATCCCATTTCCGGGGGACAGACCGACGGTACTCCCACTTAATAAATGTGCAGGTACGACCGAGTCTGTCCTTGGCTGGAGTGGGAGGGGGGGTGGAACATCCCAGTAGTGTAGGGGCAGATAGGGGGAGCAGCCTGGGTAAAGCTAGGAGCTCATTGGGTGCTGGTCACCTGAGCTCACACATAGAGGGAGTATATAAGGTGGGCACCATCTTAGATCAGGGTCAGTCAGTCAGTTGTCAGTCAGCCAGTCAGACAGTCTGTCTGAGAGCCTGAGAAGCAGAGCAGAGGAGAAGGAAGAGGGACCCAGAGGCGCAGGAAGAGGGGACCCCAAGAGCCCATAAGAGAGCTAATAGGGTGAAGGGTCGGCAACAGGGTACCGGATCCCAAGCTGGTGGAGGCCACAGCACTAATCCTCAGCCAGAGACCGGAGGTCGTGGGCAGGATCTGCCACGACCACCCACTAAATCCACCCGGAAGGCAGACCAAGAATAGGGTCAGGGAACCCAGAGACAAGGGTTTACCAACAAGAGGCCCGAGGGAGCCGGACTTAGGTGGATCCCTGGTGGGAACGGCCAGAAGAAGGGAGAGTCAGAAAGGAGCTCAGGACCACACTCCGGAGTTGCCTGGGAGTTGACCGAGTCCAGGACCTGCTGGACGCAGCACGGCTCGGGTGGTCACTGCTGTACACAGTGACCCGAGCAACACCAGTAAGTAAAACCCTGGAACTGCATTTTATGCCTCTGAGTCTCTTTGCTGCACCTTCACAACCACCATCCTCCACGGCTGACCCCCTGAGGCTATACCCCTCCCGTTGGGGGTTATACTACCCAAAGCTGCACACACACCACCAGCCTCAGCGGACCCTGCTGCAGCGGCGGCCGTAGTGACCGCAAATCAACGGGTGGCGTAGTCGACATAAAAGAACATCTAGTAACATCTATAAGGACTGCCACACACTGAGTTTGACACCCTGGGCACGGACCGGGTCACAGCCACTCGGAGACTACAACCCCCATCTGATCCGGCTCCGGGTAACAGCACTGGCCCAGGGGGCGCGTCATTACCAGCAGATACTGTGGTTCTGTTACGGTTTGAGTGCTGAACACTTGACGGTCCCACGGTTGGCAAGTTGGAACTGTGAGATTCACTACGTGCACCACTGGTATTTTGTGGAAAAGCACATGTAAGATTCTGCAACAGTCTCTGCTGATACTCCTGCATGCGTGCATCCCTTTCTATGGCAGGAATAATTTCTGCAAATTTACTTTTGTACCGGGGATCTAACAGTGTGGCAACCCAGTAGTCAGGATTATTTCTAATTCTCACAATTCGAGGGTCATGTTGCAGGTAGTGCAGCAAGAAGGCACTCATGTGTGTTGCGCATCCAGGAGCACCAAGTCCCTGTTGTGTTGGTGGCTAGGTAACAATCATGCTTCCTTCCTCTGTCCTCTCCCCCCAACCTCGCACAACAGAAATGTGATCAAGGTCTCCCTCATCTGATGAGTCTTCCATCAGTTCGTCCTCCACTTCTTCCTGGGCTCCTGCACCTTCCTCACTAGTTTGGCTGCTACCATGCGCCCTGGTAAAATCATCTCCCCCACCCTCACATGCCTGCCGCCTTGGTGCTGCCGACCGTCTGGACCTTGCAGATGTTAGCCCTTCCGCATACAACTCCTCCTCCTCTACTTCCTCCACCTCCTCTTGTGCCACCACCTGACTCCGAATTCTGTTTAACATGTGCTCCAGCATGTAAATCACCGGAATAGTCATGCTGATAATGGCATCGTCAGCACTAAACATCTTCGTCGCCATTTCAAATTTGTGCAGAAGGGTGCATAGGTCCCTGATCTGAGACCACTCCTCCAGCGTGATTTGCCCCACCTCTGAATCTCGTTGGCCCAGGCTATACGTCAGAACGTATTGCACCAGGGCTTGTCGGTGCTGCCATAGTCGCTGCAACATGTGCAGAGTTGAATTCCACCGGGTAGGCACATCGCATTTTAGCCGGTGAAGTGGCAGGCCCAACGACTTCTGTAGAGATGTAAGTCGCTGAGCTGCGGGATGCGAACGGCGGAAGTGAGCACACAGCGACCGTGCCCTCTGCAGAAGGCCATCTAGTCTGGGATAGTGGGCTAAAAATTGCTGGACAACCAGGTTCAACACGTGAGCCATACAAGGCACGTGTGTGACATTGCCCCGGCGAAGGGCCGCACCCAGGTTTGCAGCATTGTCGCACACGGCCTTCCCTGGTTTCAGGTCCAGTGGAGACAACCATTCATGAAATTGGTTCTCCAGAGGTGACCACAACTCCTCAGCTGTGTGACTCACATTTCCCAGACATTTCAATGTAAAAACTGCCTGATGACGTTGAGCCCTACTGCCAGCATAGTAAGGAGGTGTGCAGGATCCCTTCTGCGCAGTTAGAAAGCTTGTGGCATGACCAGACAGGCTTTGGGTGCAGGTGGAAGACCGAGAGGAGGTTGAGGAGGCAGAAGCAGTGGAGGAACTTTGACATAAAGAGGATTGACGCACAACTCGTGGGGACGGCAAGACTTGGACAGCAGCCCCTTGTCCTGCTGTCACCATAGTTACCCAGTGCCCAGTCAGCGACATGTAACACCCCTGTCCATGCCTACTCGTCCAAGTGTCTGTGGTGAAATGCACCCTGTCACACACAGAGTTTCTCAAAGAAGCGGTGATGTTGTGTGCGACATGCTGGTGGAGCGCAGGCACACCTTTCTTTGAGAAGTAGTGCCGACTGGGCATCTGGTACTGGGGCACTGCGACGGACATAAGGTCTCGAAAATCCTCTGTGTCCACCAGGCGGAAAGGCAGCATTTCTGTAGCCAAGAGCTTGCAGATGGTGAAATTCAACCTCTTAGCTTTCTCATGGCTAGGAGGAAATGGTCTTTTACTTGTCCACATCTGAGGGACCGAGGGCTGGCTATTGTGCTTAGACGGGGTTGATAAGGGTGTCCCCGGCAAACTGCCGGTCTGTGAGGAAGATGCAGGCGGACATGTTAGGTTGCCTTGATCCAAAGGTGGTGCTATCGATGTCGGACAGCGCTCAAGACCAGCTGGTGTTACCACCTCCAAAGAAAATGATGACCTGCCAATCACGCTGGCTGTTGCGGGTAAAGAGGTGGCAGGTCTGCGCCCCAAAACAGGTGTGACTGCTGTCCCCCCAGTCACAGAGGATGAAGAGGCCGCGGATGCACAAGATATGGCAGACGGTGGTTGGCCCGGCCGGCTAGGCCGCATTGTAGCACACTGAGCTTCCCACTGCAACTTATGCTTCATGTCCATGTGCCGGTTCATGCATGAAGTACTCAAACTATGTATTTTTTGGCCTCTACTTAGCTTTTGCTGACAAATGTTACAGATAACACGAGTTGGGTCATCTTTATCGATCTGAAAAAATGCCCAGGCTATGCAAGGCTTGGCACCCATGCGACCTGAAGAGCCACCACGACTTGTGGTGAGAGGCAGAGTTGTGTTTGAGGATGCAGTTGTTGACGTGCTTCCAGTACTACGTCTCTGTCCAGGAAGGCGCAACCTGACCTCGTCGTCACTAGCATCTTCCTCCACCTCCTCTGCTGACCTCATCTCTTGGCTGACTGTGGGTTGACAGTAAGTGGGATCTCCGACCTCATCATCATCACCCTGTGCGTTATCACACCCGTCGTCCTCAGAGCCAACCTGTTCCTGCCCTGACAAAAAACTAAAGTTGTCGCTCCAATCAGGTATTTGAGTCTTATCATCGTCTTCCTCATTGTCTCCACCAACAGGAGTTACAGTTTGGGAATGAGGGTCTACATTATGGTCAGAACCTTCTGCGTCTGGTCCTGGATCCGACTCATAAAGATTCTGGGCATCAGTGCAGATCATTTCCTCGTCTGGATTCACAGAAGCGCTGGACTCGACCTCTGATTCCCAGGCTATAGTATGAGTAAACAGCTCTGCAGACTCAACCATCTGTTCTACCTCATAATCAGACGGGCAGCTGGAGATTTGGGAGCTGTGAGGAAGCAAGTGCGATTTGGGTGACACCTTTGAGGACTGGAGTATTTGTGATGTTGAAGTTGATGTGGAGGAGAGCCCACTTAAAGGAGCACTTGATATCCGTTGAAGCACCTGCTGTTTTTGTGCCTCATCTGGAATTTGTAGCGATTGGCGTGGCCGTAAGAAAGGGATCTTATCACATTGTCCGCTAAAAGAAGTAGACATTTTAGTTTGGCTGGAAGATGGTCTTTCTTCTGCACCTACCCCACGGACACAACCTTTTTTCCCCTTCCCAACACGCCTATTCCCCTTTCCACCAGCAGCAGGCCTTTTTCCACTCATTTTGGTGGTTAACTAATTCACAACTCTGGAGTTGTTTGCACAAAAAAACAATGGATGGTAACCGAGCAGAGCTGAGTGGCCAAACTGTGGTATTAGGCCAAAACTATTGGCTGGGTTAGATGCAGAAAAAAATTATTTTTAATTTGCAACCTGATGGAGGTCAGTATAGATGGACTAATAGACCAAGTCCCACACACCGCTAGAAGCCCAAATATTTTTTCAGAGCTAGATGCAGAAAATTTTTTTATTCAATTTGCAACCTGATGGAGGTCAGTATAGATGGACTAATAGACCAAGTCCCACACACTGCTAGAAGCCCAAATATTTTTTCAGAGCTAGATGCAGAAAAAAATTATTTTTAATTTGCAACCTGATGGAGGTCAGTATAGATGGACTAATAGACCAAGTCCCACACACCGCTAGAAGCCCAAATATTTTTTCAGAGCTAGATGCAGAAAAAAATTATATTCAATTTGCAACCTGCTGGAGGTCAGTATAGAAGGACTAATAGAACAAGTCCCACACACTGCTAGAAGCCCAAATATTTTTTCAGAGCTAAATGAAGAAAAAAATTATTTTTAATTTGCAACCTGATGGAGGTCAGTATAGATGGACTAATAGACCAAGTCCCACACACTGCTAGAAGCCCAAATATTTTTTCAGAGCTAGATGCAGAAAAAAATTATTTTTAATTTGCAACCTGATGGAGGTCAGTATAGATGGACTAATAGAACAAGTCCCACACGCTGCTAGAAGCCCAAATATTTTTTCAGAGATAAATGAAGAAAAAAATTATTTTTAATTTGCAACCTGATGGAGGTCAGTATAGATGGACTAATAGACCAAGTCCCACACACTGCTAGAAGCCCAAATATTTTTTCAGAGCTAGATGCAGAAAAAAATTATTTTTAATTTGCAACCTGATGGAGGTCAGTATAGATGGACTAATAGAACAAGTCCCACACGCTGCTAGAAGCCCAAATATTTTTTCAGAGATAAATGAAGAAAAAAATTATTTTTAATTTGCAACCTGATGGAGGTCAGTATAGATGGACTAATAGACCAAGTCCCACACACTGCTAGAAGCCCAAATATTTTTTCAGAGCTAGATGCAGAAAAAAATTATTTTTAATTTGCAACCTGATGGAGGTCAGTATAGATGGACTAATAGACCAAGTCCCACACACCGATAGAAGCCCAAATATTTTTTCAGAGCTAGATGCAGAAATTTTTTTTATTCAATTTGCAACCTGATGGAGGTCAGTATAGATGGACTAATAGACCAAGTCCCACACACTGCTAGAAGCCCAAATATTTTTTCAGAGCTAGATGCAGAAAAAAATTATTTTTAATTTGCAACCTGATGGAGGTCAGTATAGATGGACTAATAGACCAAGTCCCACACACTGCTAGAAGCCCAAATATTTTTTCAGAGCTAGATGCAGAAAAAAATTATTTTTAATTTGCAACCTGATGGAGGTCAGTATAGATGGACTAATAGAACAAGTCCCACACGCTGCTAGAAGCCCAAATATTTTTTCAGAGATAAATGAAGAAAAAAATTATTTTTAATTTGCAACCTGATGGAGGTCAGTATAGATGGACTAATAGACCAAGTCCCACACACTGCTAGAAGCCCAAATATTTTTTCAGAGCTAGATGCAGAAAAAAATTATTTTTAATTTGCAACCTGATGGAGGTCAGTATAGATGGACTAATAGAACAAGTCCCACAAGCTGCTAGAAGCCCAAATATTTTTTCAGAGGTAAATGAAGAAAAAAATTATTTTTAATTTGCAACCTGATGGAGGTCAGTATAGATGGACTAATAGACCAAGTCCCACACACTGCTAGAAGCCCAAATATTTTTTCAGAGCTAGATGCAGAAAAAAATTATTTTTAATTTGCAACCTGATGGAGGTCAGTATAGATGGACTAATAGAATGATGCTATGCCCAAAAGATTTTACTTCACTAGGTACAGTAAAAAAATTGGTATTCTATACACAGGTGGTATATCTTGCAACACAGATAGGCTACTCCACTGACTAACACACTCTGCAATAGGCCAAAAAGGATTAGCTTTGCTAGATTCAGCCAAATGCTGTGAAAAAAACTTGCACAGCACTGGCACAGACCTGCCTGGCAAAAACTGATAGGAACTGATGTAACCTAGTCCTGAAAAGGACTCCAATTACAATTAGTCTTTACTCCCACAATCTATCTATTTAAGAGCACAGACCTGCTTGATAAAAGTCGTAGGAAATGCTGTAACCTAGTCCTTAAAAGGACTGCAATCACAACTATTCCCTGCTCCCAAGCTATCTGTATATTTGTGCGAAAATTGGCTTGAAATTAACAAGGTATAGCGCACACAGCAACAGCGGTGCCGTCTAACACGCAGCTGCAGCAGTGAGAAAATGGTGGCGACGGGGAAAATGGCTTGGTCTTATAGGGCAAGGACATGTGACATACACTGCCAATCACACATGCCCTTGCTTGTGTGAAAAAAAGCACTTCGCTCCGTGTGTGCGCTGCTGATAGGCTGACAGATTGCACCTCCCCACTGCAAATGCGGGAAAGAGAAAAAAAAATGGAGATCTTCATTGTTCCTGCAGAGATCCATCCCCTGCCCCTCCCCCCGCCCCGCTGTACACTCAAACTGCGTATTAACATTAATTTTCATCATTACTGAGAAAAAATCCAGTTATGATTTTGGTGCACGAACAGTTATCGAACATAACCTCGAACAGCCGAATTTTTCTCAAACTGTTCGTGTTCGCCGACCGGCTCGAACACCGCCCAAAACAGCTCGAATTTGAGATTGGCGAACAGTTCGAGTAGAACAACGCTCATCTCTATTCCCTACTCCCAAGCTATCTGTAGATTTGTGCGAAAATTGGCTTGAAATTAACAAGGTATAGCGCACACAGCAACAGCGGTGCCGTCTAACACTCAGCTGCAGCAGTGAGAAAATGGTGGCGGCGGGGAAAATGGCTTGGTCTTATAGGGCAAGGACATGTGACATACACTGCCAATGACACATGCCCTTGCTTGTGTGAAAAACAGCAGTTCGCTCCGTGTGTGCGCTGCTGATAGGCTGACAGACTGCACCTCCCCACTGCAAATTCGGGAAAGAGAAAAAAAAATGGAGATCTTCATTATTCCTGCAGAGATCCATCCCCTGCCCCTCCCCCCACCCCGCTGTACACTCAAACTGCGTATTAACATTAATTTTCATCATTACTGAGAAAAAATCCAGTTATGATTTTGGTGCACGAACAGTTATCGAACATAACCTCGAACAGCCGAATTTTTCTCAAATCGTTCGTGTTCGCCGAACGGCTCGAACACCGCCCAAAGCAGCTCGAATTTGAGATTGGCGAACAGTTCGAGTAGAACAACGCTCATCTCTAGTCATAAGCTTAGGTGATAAACCTCACACTGCTGTGAAAGAGCAGGCAGATCTGTGGCTGAGACCGCTGAACCTACATCCCGGCATGGTCGTGTGTGACAATGGCCGTAACCTGGTGGCGGCTCTGAGGCGAGGTGAGATCACACACGTACCATGCCTGGCTCATGTGCTTAACCTCGTGGTTCAGCGGTTTCTTAAATCGTACCCCGAGTTGCCAGATCTGCTCGTGAAAGTACGCTGCCTGTCAGCTCATTTTCGCAAGTCGGCTACAGCTTCCGCCTCCCTTGCTGTATTGCAGCAGCGTTTGCAGCTTCCGGCACACCGACTGGTGTGTGATATCCCCACACGTTGGAACTCTACCCTCCACATGTTGCAAAGGATTTGTGAGCAGAAGAGAGCAGTTGTGGAGTACCAGCTGCAAAAAGGCCGTCGATATTCAGGTCAGACTCCACACATAAGAACTCATGAGTGCACCTGGATGTCTGACATATGTACCATCCTGACAAACTTTGAGGAGGCCACCAAGATGGTGAGTGGCGATGACGCCATCATTAGTGTCAGCATCCCACTTGTCTGTCTTTTGCAACGCTCTCTGCAGAGAATTAAAGAGGAGGCATTGCAGCCAGAGTATGATGAGATGGATCAAGAAGCCGTAGAGGGCGATTACACACAGCCCAGCCTCATCTCATCCCAACGTGCATTAGGGGACAATGAGGGAGAGGAGGAGGAGGAGGAGGAAGAACAGGAGCTGCTATCATGCGTTGTAGACGGTAGTACCTGTACAAGTGTCATACCGTCGGTTCAGCGTGGGTGGCCTGAGGACAGGGGGGAGGAGGAAGAGGAGAAGGAGGAGGAGGAGGAGAGCATGGTCAGTCATCATCTTGGTGAGGACATGGAAATCTTGCCCGTTACCAGTCTGGCACGCATGGCTGACTTTATGTTACGCTGCCTTAACCGTGACCCTCGCGTTGTCAAAATTTTGGGTGACAGTCATTACTGGTTGGTGACACTTGTAGACCTCCGCTACAAGGAGAACTTTCACTCTCTTATTCCTGAGGTGGAGAGGTCTACAAAAATGGGGCAATACCAGAAGGCCCTTGCTGCAGAACTCATAAAAAAATTCCCATCTGAACACGCTAGCGGCAGAGTTCACAGTTCGTTGCCCAACCAAGGCATACAGGCGAGAGAGATGCAACTCCAATCCAACAGAGGCAGGGGAACACTGTCAACGTTCTGGGACAGTTTTCTGACAACCGCCCAGCTTACAGGCCCTGAGGCGCGGGGTATTCTCACAAGGAGTGGAAAGTTTCAAAAGATGGTGAGGGAGTACCTTGCCGATTGTACCAGCGTCCTCCGTGATTCCTCCGTGATTCCTCTGTGCCTTTTAATTATTGGGTATCCAAGCTGGACACTTGGAATGAACTCGCTATGTACGCCTTGGAGGTCCTGGCCTGCGATGCCGCTAGCGTGTTATCGGAGTGTGGGGGAATTATAACTGATAAGCGCACTCGCCTGTTAACTGACAATGCTGACAAGCTGACCCTTATCAAAATGAACAAGGGCTGGATTGGGCCAGACTTCTCATCACCACCAAATGACAGCAGAGTAACATAAAGTCAAATCCACTGTGTTATTTCGGGAGGTGTATTCACATGCACCGCTTCACACCCACACATGGGTATACGCTTCCTCTTTTCGACTGTTTAATCTTCTTCTCCTTATCCTCAGCCTCCACCACCACTATACCACCAGGGTGCCAGCATTGCAAGTTCCTCCGTCCTAATTTTTGGCAGCTTTTGCTGGGAAAGCATAAGCAAATACCATGGGACACCCACTCCCCAATAATGGGACTTATGTTTGTAATATGCTGTACTGCATGGCTCTTGTAAGGGGCATTGCAAGTTGCTCCGTCCTAATTTTTGGCAGCTTTTGCTGGGAAAGCATAAGCAAATACTATAGGAGACCCACTCCCCAATAATGGGACTTATGTTTGTAATATGCTGTACTGCATGGCTCTTGTAAGGGGCATTGCAAGTTGCTCCATCCTAATTTTTGGCAGCTTTTGCTTGCAAGGCATAAGCAAATACTATGGGACACCCACTCCCCAATAATGGGACTTATGTTTGTAATATGCTGTACTGCATGTGACGCGCCCCTGGGCCGTGTGTACACGTGTGTGGGATACCCGGTGCCGGGTCTCTGGGGTCTGTAGTCTCCGTGGCGGTGACCCGGTCCCGTGGCTCAGGCTGGTCAAACCAGTGGCAGTCTTTCTTAGGTTTTGAGGTTAATTGTCCGACTGCGCCACCCGTGGATTGCGGTCAGGGAGTACCACCACTGCGAGGCAGACCGCTGAGGCTGGTGTTGTGTGCGCAGCATAGAATGGGATAACTCCCCTCGGGAGGAGTATAGCTTCAGGGCAGTGAGTGTGGATGATGGGGGTGATGGTGCACGTGATGGTGCACGAGCGCAGCAGTAACGACTCAGAGTCTTTGCAGTGCAGTTCAGGGTCTTTACTGATGATTATAAGGTAGACCCTCCCGGGAGTACTGGCTAGCATAAGAGGCCTGGTCAGTCTGTGAGCAAGCAGGAGTTCCCCTGGCCAGGTGGAGTTGTAGGCCTCCCCGTCTGTCTGCACTCTTCCTGGCTACCTTGCTGTAAGCGGGTAGAAGTAGCCCACATCCCTGAGTGTACCGTGCAGTGCTCACCCATATGGCTGGTTACTTGGGGCCTTCTGTTAGCCTCCGCTCCACGATGGCGGTGCTGGTCCCTTGCTTGTGACTGAGCCTCCGGGCTTCTATGGCCAGAGGACCTGAAATCCCCTGCCGCCTGGTTTCTGCTGCTGGATATATAAGTCCTCACAGCTTCGGACTCCTGTGTCCGGTTCCTATTGTCTTCTGCCAGGGCGAGCTCTGCTCAGCTTCCAGCCCCTGGTCTTTAGCTCCTAGCTCCTACAGAGCTCCTTGCTGTTACTTTCCCTTGCTCTCACTCTGACTCTGACTGTTCTCTGACTCACTCAACCCCGTCCCAGATCCAGTTTATAAGGGCAGAATTCTCCCCTCCCAGGACTGGGGCAGGAGGATGTTGCATGTTTAAGGGATCCTGACCAGGAAACCTCCCACTTGCTCTCCGACATAATATCTCTATTACTGTGGTGACCAGACCCCTGGGGTGCCACACATGGCTCTTGTAAGGGGCATTGCAGTACCTCATAATTTTTGGAAAGCCTTCCATTCACTGCTTAGGCCAACATGCACGGGAGACCCAATTGCTATAAATCGAAAAAAAAGGTTTAGTTAACGCCCTCTGACCTCCATGTCATTTCCAAGGGGCATTGGAGTGGCTCGAAATTTTTGGTAGGCATTGCACTCACTGTATGCCCTATAACTGTGTAGCCGAACCGCTCCTTTTGTTACAGAAACATATCCTACAAGACATATCGGGTTGACTGGCCTGATATTGATGTGAATGGTCCCTGTTCCTGCTGCTCTTTCTCCTTTGCCACCACCTCATCCATCATTTATCACCTGAAGCTTTGTTTTAACGGGAGTCATAGAACTGGGATAGTAGCAGGAAAACATCCAGCAATCCTCGGAGGAGGTAGGATATGCGCCAAAACGCGGACCACCTCAGGCCTAGCCGCTACTACATACATGCGCTTGCATTCCAAGAAAACAAAGCAGATGCTAACTTCTATCATCATCATCATGCTCCTCACCTAGGCACTCTCAACTCCCCTGATGGAGAAGCCAGGGCCCACCGGAGGAGTCTGGTTCTCTGGTGGGCTCGTCCAATACTGCCCTAAAGCAGGCCAGGCTAAGAAAAGTGTGGGGGAAGTTGACAGGAGAAATCAGGGCGGCTGGGGACCGAGCGTGGACACCCGGCCGCCGGGCGGCTGGGGACAGAGTATGGATACCTCGCTGCCGAAGCGGCCATGAGGTAGTGGCCAGCTTCGGCCACCTCCAAACTAAAAGGCCCCATTTCAAGTGAAAGCTAGCAGTATGGTATTGCAGCCTGCCGGTGGGTGGGTGGTTGGCTGCATATTTTCGCTTGCATTGCAAGGAATGGGGGAGGTACAATTGAACACTGCCCTGGGACAAGGACTTGCACGGGGATAGTTGCAAGTCTGCATCTTCTGATGCGGCAAGGATCACTTCTGATGGGCACACTTTTAGACAGTGACCTGGGGGTCAGAGATGCTTCCAGGGGTCTTCCCCATGCTGATCCCTTGTCTTTTCAGCACTGTATGCATGTGTCACACAGCACATGGCCAGATAAGGTTGTAAAATGTTAAAATGACATTTCCCGGTGAACGCATTTGTCACGGTTGAAAGCAATACAAAAGTGCAAAAACGCATGAAAAATGCTACTTGTGAACATAGCCCAAGGTGTGGAGGAATATTTTTTTTTTTGGTTATTTATTTTACCTTATACACAAGTGTTTACCCTGGAAAGGAAATTCCTTAACATATTTCACAGGAAAACCGTTTCAGTTTCGTTTTTGAACGTTTTATTGTGAGCCCGCAAAAGTGGCTTAATACCTCTGACCACGTTGTTGACAGCAGTGACCTGGGGGTCAGAAATGCTTCCATGGGCGATCCCCATGCTGCCCCCATGTCTTTTGAGCACTGTCACTATCGTTTTGGACACTTTTTAGGCTTTCTACAGACTGCCGGGGGTGCTGCCGCAAAAATGCTCGGGTCTCTCATAGACTAACATTGGGCTCGTTGCTCGGGTCGAGCACCCGAGTATCACGGTAAGCTCGGCCCGAGCTTCGAGCACCCGAGCATTTTAGTGATCGCTCAACACTATCAGTCGTCATCTTGGTGAGGACACGGAAGTCTTGCCCGTTACCAGTCTGGCACCCATGGCTGACTTTATGTTACGTTGCCTTAACCGTGACCTTCGCATTGTCAAAATGTTGGGTGACAGTCATTACTGGTTGATGACACTTTTAGACCCCCTCTACAAGGAGAACTTTCACTCTCTTATTCCTGAGTTGGAGAGGTCTACAAAAATGGGGCAGTACCAGAAGGCCCTTGCTGCAGAACTATTAAAAAAATTCCCATCTGAACACGGTAGCGGCAGAGGTCACTGTTCGTTGCCCAACTAAGGCATACAGGCGAGAGAGACGCAACTCCAATCCAGCAGAGGCAGGGGAACACTGTCAATGTTCTAGGACAGTTTTCTGAGACCTGCCCAGCTTACAGGCCCTGAGGCGCAGGGTACTCTCACAAGGAGTGGAAAGTTTCAAAAGATGGTGAGGGAGTACCAGAGTCCTCCGTGATTCCTCTGTGCCTTTTAATTATTGGATATCCAAGCTGGACACTTGGAATGAACTCACTCTGTATGCTTTGGAGGTCCTGGCCTGCCCTGCCGCTAGCGTGTTATCGGAGCGTGTTTTTAGTGCCGCTGGGGGAATTATAACTGATAAGCGCACTCGCCTGTCAACTGACAATGCTGACAAGCTGACCCTTATCAAAATGAACAAGGGCTGGATTGGGCCAGACTTCTCATCACCACCAAATGACAGCAGAGTAACATAAAGTCAAATCCACTGTGTTATTTCGGGAGGTGTATTCCCATGCATCGCTTCACACCCACACATGGGTATACGCTTCCTCATTTCAGCTGTTTTTTGCTCTTCTCCTTATCCTCAGCCTCCACGACCACTATACCACCAGGGTGACCGTGGTCCATGTGGCCAGCATTGCAAGTTCCTCTGTTCTAATTTTTGGCAGCTTTTGCTTGGAAGGCATAGGCAAAGACTATGGGAGACCCACTCCCCAATAATGGGAATAATGTTTTTAATATGCTGTACTGCATGGCTCTTGTAAGGGGGATTAAAATCATCTTGTTAAGCTACTGTGACCTCCACGTCTCTTCCAAGGGTCGTTAATATTGTCTTTTTATTCCACTGCGACCTCCACCACTCTTCCAAGGGGCATTAAAAGCGTCTTGTTAAGCTACTGTGACCTCCACGTCTCTTCCACATAGCGTTGATATTGTCTTTTTATTCCACTGTAACCTACACCACTCTTCCAAGGGGCATTGATATTGTCGTTTTATTCCACTGCGACCTCCACCACTCTTCCAAGGGGCATTAAAACCGTCTTGTTAAGCTACTGTGACCTCCACGTCTCTTCCACGGGGCATTGATATTGTCTTTTTATTCCACTGTAACCTCCACCACTCTTCCAAGGGGCATTAAAACTGTCTTGTTAAACCACTCTGAACTCCACGTCTCTTCCAAGGGGCATTAAAACCATCTTGTTAAGCTACTGTGACCTCCACATCTCTTCCAAGGGGCATTAAAACTGTCTTGTTAAACCACTCTGAACTCCACGTCTCTTCTAAGGGGCATTAAAACCGTCTTGTTAAACCACTCTGAACTCCACAGCTCTTCCAAGGGGCATTGACATGTTGTTTTTAATTACCTCTAACCTTCACGACTCTTGCAACGGGCATTGCATTTCCTCCTAATTTTTGTCAGCTTTTGCTTTTCAATGCATAGGCGAACACTAAGGGAGACCCACTCCCCAATAATGGGTAGAAGGTTTTTAATATGCTGTAATCCACGTCTTTTTCAAGGGGCATTGCAGTGCCTAATAATTTTTGGAAAGCCTTCCATTCCCTGCTTAGGCCAACAGTGTACAGGAGACCCAGTTGCTATAAATGGAAAAAACGGTTTAGTTAAGGCCCTCTGACCTCCATGTCACTTCCAAGGGGCATTGGAGTGCCTCAAAATTTTTGGTAGGCATTGCATTCACTGTATGCCTTATAACTGTGTAGCTGAACCGCTCCTTTTGGTACAGAAACATATCCTACAAGACATGTGTGGTTGGCTGGCCTGATATTGATGTGAATGTTCCCTGTTCCTCCTGCTCTTTCTCCTTTGCCACCACCTCATCCATCATTCATCACCTGAAGCTTTGTTTTAACAGGAGTCATAGAACTGGGATAGTAGCAGGAAAACATCCAGCAATTCTCGAAGGAGGTAGAATATGCGCCAAAACGCTGACCACCTCAGGCCTAGCTGCTACTACATACATGCGCTTGCATTCCAAGGAACATAAAGCTAAGGAGGTGGATGGCCTCATGATCATGAATAATTTACTCGTTGTGTAGGAGGCCGACCACTGCTGCTGTCTACCTTCTGAACTTTGTGTTGAAGCCTGATTGACCGAGGACCCGCAATCCTCTATGTCTGGAGGACGTGTTGCATCCCAGTGTCCAACTGTGTCCCGGCTTCCCCAATATTAACCCAGTGTGAAGGCGTCAGTGATATGGACCATTCCTGGCCACATTCACTTGTCCACGTGTTTGTGGTTAGGCTGTCCTTCCCACTAAATGCACTGGGGAGGGCACAGGTAATGTTTTGGTATGCACGCTTGTGTATAAGGTGCACCGGGACAAATAGGGGCGGCTGGGGACCGTTTATGGACACCCGGCCACCCCCCTGGCGGCTGGGGACTGTGTGTGGGCACCCGGCCGCGGGGCGGCTTGGGACTGAATATGGACACCCGGCCGCCCCCTGGCGGCTGGGGACCAAGCGTGGACACCTGGCCGCCGGGCGGCTGGGGTCTGAGTATGAATACCAGGCTACCGACGCAGCTATGACGTGGTGGCCAGATTCCACCTCCACATGCCTAAAAGGCCCAATTTCAAGTGTAAGCAAGCTAGCAGTATGGTAGTGCAGCCTGGGGGTGGGTGGGTGGCAGGCTGCATACTTGCGCTTGTATTGCAAGTTATGGGGGAGGTACAATTGAACACTGCCCTGGGACAAGGACTTGCACGGTGATAGTTGCAAGTCTGCATCTTCTGATGCGGCAAGGATCACTTCTGATGGGCACACTTTTAGGCAGTGACCTGGGTGTCAGAGATGCTTCCAGGGGTCTTCCCCATGCTGTTTCCATGTCTTTTTAGCACTGTATGCATGTGTCACACAGCACATGGCCAGATAAGGTTGTAAAATGTTAAAATGACATTTCCCGGTGAATGCATTTGTCAGGGTTGAAAGCAATACAAACGTGCAAAAACGCATAAAAAATGCTACTTGTGAACATAGCCCAAGGTGTGGAGGAGTATTTTTGTTTTTGGTTATTTATTTTACCTTATACACAAGTCTTTACCCTGGAAAGGATGTTCCTTAACCCCTTTCAGACCAGGTCAGTAATAGTACGCACCAGGTCGGGAAGGCCGGTTCAGCGGGGGCTCCGGCGGTGAGCCCGCACTGAAGCGAGCACATGTCAGCTGATTATTGGAATCGCAATCCACCCGCGGCTGTTAACATGTTAAATCTCTGACAGTGGCATTTAACTCGCGCTTCCGGGAGTCCTAAGTAGTGTTGAGCCACCCCCGTAGTGTTCGGGTTCGGTTCGGTTCGTCGAACACCGGGATGTTCGAGGAACTGTTCGTCGAACTGTTCGTCGAACACCTTAGAACACCGTCGAACACCGTTAAAACCAATGGCAGGCAAACAAAAACACATAGAAACACATAGAAAACACCTGCAAAGGTGTCCAAAAGCTGACAAACTGCTCAGAAGACACTCTCTTTAAAAAAGCCGGCCGGCAAATTCAGCAGCGGCATACACCGGTACCCGACAATTTAGACAAGAAGGAATAGAGCATCACACATAGATTAGATAGATAGAAACATGTCAGTCACACATATAAGAAGCACAGTGACAGTGTTGGTTACTGCACTTGTCATTTAGTGTAAAGGATTTATTAAAAAAAATATTAGTGTTTTCATGCACCGTCTCTTTAAAAAAGCCGGCCGGCAATTCAGCATCTGTACCCGACAATTTAGAACAGAAAGAATAGAGCTTCACACATAGATTAGATAGATAGAAACATGTCAGTCACATATATAATAAGTACAGTGATAGTGTTGCTTACTGTACTTGTCATTTAGTGTAAAGGATTTATTTAAAAAAATAATAGTGTTTTCATGCACTGTCTCTTTAAAAAAGCCGGCCGGCAATTCAGCAGCGGTACCCGACAATTTAGAACAGAAAGATAGAGCATCACACATAGATTAGATAGATAGAAACATGTCAATCACATATATATGAAGTACAGTGATAGTGTTGGTTACTGTACTTGTCATTTAGTATTAAAATAAAGGATTTATTATTAAAAAAATTGGCGTGGGGTTCCCCTTAATTTTAGGCTCTAGCGGAGGTTAAGCAGACGGCTGGGGCAGATGTTTGAAGCCTGGGAAGGGGGTAATACCCACGGAGATTCCCAGGCTACTAATATCAGCCTCCAGCTGAATACATAGCCTTTACTAGCTATTAAATTGGGGGACCCCCCAAAAAAAATGACGTGGGGTCCCCCCTAATTTAATAGCTAGCAAAGGCTAGGCAGACAGCTGGGGGCTGATATTAATAGCCCAGGAAGGGAGCCATGAATATTGGCCCCTCCCAGGCTAGAAACACCAGCCGTCAGCCGCCCCAGAAATGGCGCATTCATAGGATGCGCCAATTCTGGCACTTAGCCTCGCTCTTCCACGCTGCCCTGGTGCGGTGGCAGGGGGTAATAGGGTTGGGGTTGATGTCAGCTTATAATGCCAGCTGACATCAAGCCCAGGTTAGTAATGGAGAGGCGTCTATAAGACACCCCCATTACTAACCCCATAGTCAAAGTTAAAAAAAACACAAACACCCAGAATAAAGTCCTTTAATTGAAATAAAGACACAATCCTTTATTGTTCTAAATTAAACCATACTTACCATCACGCCCATTCCAGCTGAAGCCAACGATCTCCTGCAATAAAAGAAAAATAATAAAGCAACCTCATCCTTACCTTTCCATGGTTCCCACGACAGCTTCAGCTCTGCTACATCGAGATGACAGGCTGGACCGCAGCAGAACGCTGCCATCCAGCCTGTCATCCCGCAGACACTGAGAAGCGCAGGCTTGCTTGCGCTGCTCAGCGTCTCTCTGTGACGACATCCAGATGAGCCGAGTTCATGTCCAATGAACTCGGCTCACCTCATGCACGTCACTGACAGCGTGGGAAAATTCTCACGCTGAAGCGCTGATTGCAGGAGAATTTTCCCACGCTGTCAGTGACGTGCAGGAGGTGAGCTGAGTTCATTGGACATGAGCTCACCTCATGCACATCACTGACAGCGTGGGAGTATTCTCCTGCACTCAGCACTTCAGCGTGAGAATTTTCCCACGCTGTCAGTGACGTGCATGAGGTGAGCCGAGTTCATTGGACATGACCTCGGCTCATCTGGATGCCGTCACAGCGAGACAGTGAGGAGCGCAAGCATGCCTGCGCTTCTCAGTGTCTGCGGGATGACAGACTGGATGGCAGCGTTCTGCTGCGGTCCAGCCAGTCATCTCGATGTAGCAGAGCTGAAGCTGTCGTGGGAACCATGGAAAGGTAAGGATGAGGTTGGTTTATTATTTTTCTTTTATTGCAGGAGATCGTTGGCTTCAGCTGGAATGGGTTTGATGGTAAGTATGGTTTAATTTAGAACAATAAAGAATTGTGTCTTTATTTCAATTAAAGGACTTTATTCTGGGTGTTGTGTTTTTTTTAAATACTTTACTAGAAATTCATGGTGGTCATGTCTAATACTGGCGTGACCCCATGAATTTTGGGCTTGGGGCCAGCTGATAATACCAAGCTGGCCCTAACCCCTTTATTACCCAGTGAGCCACCGCACCAGGGCCCTGGATGAGTTGGGTACAGCGCCAGAAGATGGCGCTTCTATGAACGCGCCATTTTCCGGGGTGGCTGCGGACTGCAATTTGTAGCGGGGGGGGGGCCCAGAAAGCTTGGGCCTCCCTGCGCTGCAGATTCCAGCCCCCAGCTGCCTAGTTGTACCTGGCTGGACACAAAAATAGGGCGAAGCCCCACGTACTTTTTTTTTAATTATTTCATGAAATTCATGAAATAATTAAGAAAAAAAGGCCTTCCCTATATTGTTGTGTCCGGCCAGGTACAAATAGTCAGCTGGTGGTTGGGGGCAGCCCGTTCCTGCCTGCTGTACCTGGCTGCACACAAATATAGTGCGAAGCCCCACTTCAATTTTTTTTAATTATTTCATGAAATTCATGAAATAATTAAGAAAAAAAGGGCTTCCCTATATTGTTGTGTCCGGCCAGGTGCAAATAGGCAGCTGGTGGATGGGGGCAGCCCGTTCCTGCCTGCTGTACCTGGCTGGACACAAATATAGTGCGAAGCCCCACTTCAATTTTTTTTAATTATTTCATGAAATTCATGAAATAATTAAGAAAAAAAGGGCTTCCCTATATTGTTGTGTCCGGCCAGGTACAAATAGGCAGCTGGTGGATGGGGGCAGCCCGTTCCTGCCTGCTGTACCTGGCTGGACACAAATATAGTGCGAAGCCCCACTTCAATTTTTTTAAATTATTTCAGGAAATTCATGAAATAATTTAATAAAAATTGACGTGGGGCTTTGCACTATATTTGTGTCCAGCCAGGTACAGCTGAAATAATTTAAAAAAATTGAAGTGGGGCTTCGCACTATATTTGTGTCCAGCCAGGTACAGCAGGCAGGAACGGGCTGCCCCCATCCACCAGCTGCCTATTTGTACCTGGCCGGACACAACAATATAGGGAAGCCCTTTTTTCTTAATTATTTCATGAAATAATTTAAAAAAAATTGACGTGGGGCTTCGCACTATATTTGTGTCCAGTCAGGTACAGCAGGCAGGAACGGGCTGCCCCCAACCACCAGCTGCCTATTTGTACCTGGCCGGACACAACAATATAGGGAAGCCCTTTTTTTCTTAATTATTTCATGAAATAATTTAAAGAAAATTGACGTGGGGCTTCGCCCTGTTTTTGTGTCCAGCCAGGTACAACTAGGCAGCTGGGGGCTGGAATCCGCAGCGCAGGGAGGCCCAAGCTTTCTGGGCCACCCCCGCTGCAAATTGCAGTCCGCAGCCACCCCGGAAAATGGCGCGTTCATAGAAGCGCCATCTTCTGGCGCTGTACCCAACTCATCCAGGGCCCTGATGCGGTGGCTCACTGGGTAATAAAGGGGTTAGGGCCAGCTTGGCATTATCAGCTGGCCCTAAGCCCGAAATTCATGGGGTCACGCCAATATTAGACATGACCACCATGAATTTCTAGTAAAGTATTTAAAAAAAACACAACACCCAGAAAAAAGTCCTTTAATTGAAATAAACACACAATTCTTTATTGTTCTAAATTAAACCATACTTACCATCACGCCCATTCCAGCTGAAGCCAACGATCTCCTGAAATAAAAGAAAAATAATAAACCAACCTCATCCTTACCTTTCCATGGTTCCCATGACAGCTTCAGCTCTGCTACATCGAGATGACAGGCTGGACCGCAGCAGAACGCTGCCATCCTGCCTGTCATCCCGCAGACACTGAGAAGCGCAGGCTTGCTTGCGCTCCACAGTGTCTCTCTGTGAGGGCATCCAGATGAGCCGAGTTAATGTCCAATGAACTCGGCTCACCTCATGCACGTCACTGACAGCGTGGGAAAATTCTCCTGCACTCACCGCTTCAGCGTGGGAGAATTCTCACACTGAAGCGCTGAGTGCAGGAGAATTCTCCCACGCTGTCAGTGACGTGCAGGAGGTGAGCTGAGTTCATTGGACATGAGCTCACCTTATGCACGTCACTGACAGCGTGGGAAAATTCTCACGCTGAAGCGGTGAGTGCAGGAGAATTTTCCCACGCTGTCAGTGACGTGCATAAGATGAGCTCATGTCCAATGAACTCAGCTCACCTC
This sequence comes from Phyllobates terribilis, assembly GCF_046119375.1. Classification (NCBI taxonomy): domain Eukaryota; kingdom Metazoa; phylum Chordata; class Amphibia; order Anura; family Dendrobatidae; genus Phyllobates; species Phyllobates terribilis. The sequence goes on from NW_027362772.1 coordinate 236,775,029, forward strand.
CTGCACGTCACTGACAGCGTGGGAGAATTCTCCTGCACTCAGCGCTTCAGCGTGAGAATTCTCCCGCTGAAGCGCTGAGTGCAGGAGAATTTTCCCACGCTGTCAGTGACGTGCAGGAGGTGAGCTGAGTTCATTGGACATGAGCTCACCTTATGCACGTCACTGACAGCGTGGGAAAATTCTCCTGCACTCAGCGCTTCAGCGGGAGAATTCTCACGCTGAAGCGCTGAGTGCAGGAGAATTCTCCCACGCTGTCAGTGACGTGCAGGAGGTGAGCTGAGTTCATTGGACATGAGCTCACCTTATGCACGTCACTGACAGCGTGGGAGAATTCTCCTGCACTCACCGCTTCAGCGTGAGAATTTTCCCACGCTGTCAGTGACGTGCATGAGGTGAGCCGAGTTCATTGGACATGAACTCGGCTCATCTGGATGTCGTCACAGAGAGACGCTGAGCAGCGCAAGTAAGCCTGCGCTTCTCAGTGTCTGCGGGATGAGAGGCTGGATGGCAGCGTTCTGCTGCGGTCCAGCCTGTCATCTCGATGTAGCAGAGCTGAAGCTGTCGTGGGAACCATGGAAAGGTAAGGATGAGGTTGCTTTATTATTTTTCTTTTATTGCAGGAGATCGTTGGCTTCAGCTGGAATGGGCGTGACGGTAAGTATGGTTTAATTTAGAACAATAAAGGATTGTGTCTTTATTTCAATTAAAGGACTTTATTCTGGGTGTTTGTGTTTTTTTTAACTTTGACTATGGGGTTAGTAATGGGGGTGTCTTATAGACGCCTCTCCATTACTAACCTGGGCTTGATGTCAGCTGGCATTATAAGCTGACATCAACCCCAACCCTATTACCCCCTGCCACCGCACCAGGGCAGCGTGGAAGAGCGAGGCTAAGTGCCAGAATTGGCGCATCCTATGAATGCGCCATTTCTGAGGCGGCTGACGGCTGGTGTTTCTAGCCTGGGAGGGGGCCAATATTCATGGCTCCCTTCCTGGGCTATTAATATCAGCCCCCAGCTGTCTGCCTAGCCTTTGCTAGCTATTAAATTAGGGGGGACCCCACGTCATTTTTTTTGGGGGGTCCCCCATTTTAATAGCTAGTAAAGGCTATGTATTCAGCTGGGGGCTGATATTAGTAGCCTGGGAAGCTCCGTGGGTATTACCCCCTTCCCAGGCTTCAAACATCTGCCCCAGCCGTCTGCTTAACCTCCGCTAGAGCCTAAAATTAAGGGGAACCCCACGCCATTTTTTTTAATAATAAATCCTTTATTTTAATACTAAATGACAAGTACAGTAACCAACACTATCACTGTACTTCATATATATGTGACTGACATGTTTCTATCTATCTAATCTATGTGTGAAGCTCTATTCTGTCTGTTATAAATTGTCGGGTACCGCTGCTGAATTGCCGGCCGGCTTTTTTAAAGAGACGGTGCATGAAAACACTATTATTTTTTTTGATAAATCCTTTACACTAAATGACAAGTACAGTAAGCAGCACTGTCACTGTACTTCGTATATATGTGGCTGACATGTTTATATCTATCTAATCTATGTGTGATGCTCTATTCTTTCGGTTCTAAATTGTCGGGTAGCGGTGTATGCCGCTGCTGAATTGCCGGCTTTTCATGTTTCACTGTTGACACTGTTCCCATCGATTTGGGCAATCACTGTAATGCCACAACCACCATGGCTGTGGCATTACAGTGAGTGGCAGACAATCCCTGCATGATTGGTGCTCTAAATAGCGCCAGACATGCAGGACAAGCTTTTGGTGCACGAACAGTTATCGAACATAACCTCGAACAGCCGAATTTTTTGCAAATCGTTCGGGTTCGTCGAACAACTCGAACACCGCCCAAAACAGCTCGAATTTGAGATTGGCGAACAGTTCTAGTCGAACACCGCTCATCTCTAGTCCTAAGCCCCGCCCATCATTGACCCCGTCACGTGATCGCGGGTCACCAATGGGTGGGCATGACAACTCAGGGTCTGCAGCAGACGCCTGTGGTTGTCATGTCTCAATTGCTATGAGCGCCACCTAGTGGTCAGCGCTCATAGCAAGTGAGCATTTCTCCTGCATACAAGCGATCTGCTCATCGCTTGTATGCAGTAGAAGCAATCAGACAACTGCTGCTTCTAGTCTCCTCTGGAGACTATAGAAGCAAGCAGAAAGTGTGGAAAAAAAGTTTTTAAAAAATTAAAAAAAATAAAAAATATATAAAAGTTTAAGTCACCCCCCTTTCGCCCCATTCAAAATAAAATATATATATATATAAAAAAAAAAAACACATACACATATTTGGTATCGCCGCGTTCAGAATCGCCCGATCTATCAATTTAAAAGAAGAATTAATACAATCAGTAAACGGCGTAACGAGAAAACAATTTTAAACGCCAGAATTACGTTTTTTTGGTCGCTACAACTTTGCAATAAAATGCAATAACGGGCGATCAAAACACCAGATCTACCCCAAAATGGTATCAATAAAGACGTCAGCCCGGCACGCAAAAAATAAGCCCTCACTTGGCCCCAGATCCCGAAAAATGGAGAAGCTAAGGGTCTCGGAAAATGGCGTCATTTTTTTGTTTTTTTTAGCAAGCTTTGGATTTTTTTTTCACCACTTAAATAAAAAAGAACCTATACATGTTTGGTGTCTATGAACTCGTAACGACCTGGAAAATAATGATGGCAGGTCAGTTTTAGCAATCTGTGAACGTGGTAAAAAAAGGACCCAAAAAACAACTGTGGAATTGCATTTTTTTTGCAGTTTCACTGCACTTGGAATTTTTTTCCCATTTTCCAGCACACGATATGGTAAAACCAGTGATGGTGTTTAAAAGTACAACTCGTCCCGCAAAAAATAAGCCCTCACATGGCCATATTGAATGAAAATTAAAAAAGTTCTGGCTCTGGGAAGAAGGGGAGCAAAAAAGGAAAACACAAAAGCAGAAAGACCCATGGTCGTTAAGGGGTTAACATATTTCACAGGAAAGCACTTTCACTTTCGTTTTTGAAAGTTTTATTGTGAGCCTGTAAAAGTGGCTTAATACCTCTGACCACGTTGTTGACAGCAGTGACCAGGGGGTCAGAAATGCTTCCAGGGGCGATCCCCATGCTGTCCCCATGTCATTTGAGCACTGTCTCTATCGTTTTGGGCACTTTTTAGGCTTTCTACAGACTGCCGGGGGAGCCGCCGCAAAAATGTTCGGGCCTCCCATAGACTAACATTGGGCTCGTTGCTCGGGTCGAGCACCCGAGTATCACAGTGAGCTCGGCCCGAGCTTCGAGCACCCGAGCATTTTAGTGCTCGCTCAACACTAGTTATTATGCCCAACTCTGTTAAGGTCCCACCACAGCATTTCCATTGGGCTGAGGTCTCTACTTTGACTCCGTAATTACGACACCTTGATTCTTTTCTTTATAAGCCATTCTGATGTAGATTTGGTCTGTTGCTTGGAATCGATGTCCCGTTGCATGACCCAATTTTGATCAGTTCTAGCTATTGGATAGTAAAATTTGACTTTAGAATATTTTGGTATACAAAGGAGTTCATGGCTAACTCAATGAGTGCAAGGTGCTCAGGTTCTGTGCCTGTAAAACAAGTCCAAATCATCACCGCTCAACCAGTGTACTTGACAATTGGTTTGAGTTGTGTTGATATGCTGGTTTGCCCTTTGCCAAATTTGGCACAGGTTATTATGGCCAAACATCTCCGCTTTCGTCTCATCTGTTAAGATTTATCCAATCTGTAGATTTTTCTAGAAGTCTTTTCAGATGGAAAAGGTTTTCGCCTGACACCCTCCCAAACAAGCCAAACTAGTTCAGACTTTTACTATTTGTAGTGTCTGTCATGAACTTGAACACCTAAATTGCTGAATGAAACCATTAGTGTCTGAGCTGTAGCTCTTGGTTTGTTTGTGATCTCTCTGAGCATTGCATATTATTAACTTCAAATGAATTTTCTGGGACGACCACTTCTAGGAAGATTCTCAACTATCTTCAGTGTTTTCTGCTTTTGAATAATCTTTTGCGGTGTTGAATGATGTACTCAAAATTCTTTGGAAATGGCTTTATAACCCTTTGTAGATTGATGGGCAGCAACAATTGCATCACTAAGATCATTGCTAATGTCTTTTCTCCTTGGCATTGTGTTATCGCAAGCCTAAGTGCTGCAGGCCAGCAAACTGCCAAACCATCTGCTTTTATACAGGTGGTCACACTTGCTGAAGAACAATTAATAATGGGCATTTGATTAGCAGCACATTGCTGTAACTTACTCTCTTAATTTCTATGGACGCACTAAGGGTGTACCTCCCAGCTCAAAGGCCCTTTAGCAGTTGCGAGATCTGCTGTCATAGGCTGTATGCCACGAGATTGGGTCGTTGACTAAATTGCATATTACTTATTGACCATGTACCCCTTAAACTAAGGTATCCTGGTCCAGCATGTGCTCCCTCTCTGTATACAATGCCCAGAGTTTGATGGCAGGCGATGCCATTAGGATCCAGTGCCCTGGACCAGTCCAGTGCTCCATCTCCTGTCTGTCATCTTCCCGACATATTGAATATTGAAGAGAATATTAAGTGGCCAAAAATAGCCATCGCTCTAAATGGTTGATTCCAAGGGAAAATAAATCCCACTGTGACCATGAATAAGTCAGATTGATTACAAGATATCATAGTCATTGGCATGACATGAAACTGTTTTTTTGACCTTTTTTATTGCAAGATCCTGAGTTAAAGAATTTTCTTAGTATGGCTAGACTGTGCGATACACTGCATAATATATTGGTACATAGCCATGGCATGACTTCTACCTATTTGTTTGGCTCCCGGGGATACAAATGGGGGTCGACACCTTACAGAATTTATTCATCCTGGCACTAAGAGAATATCAGATTGTTCCCCACATAAACTGTAAATCTCTGGCAGCTATCTACTATGCAACTTGTCCTTGTGGTATGATATATATTGGACTGACCTTCAGAGAACTGCATGTGAGAATATTTAAAATATCAGGAATATAAGAAATACCAAAATCACGAACCTGATAGATCTAGAGACAGAAAACCAATTCTTAGACATTTTACAGATCATCACTCAGATAATTGTCCAGTTTAAGGGTGAGCAGCATTGACCAAATACGTATTGGATCCCAAGGTGGTGATGTTATGAAGAGGTTAGATAAAGTTGAATGCAAATGAATCACACTGTTCAAGATCATGTTTCTGTATGGTCTTAATGAGCAGTGGAGCATTGCTTCTTTCTTATGATATGTACCTCATTTTTCAGACTATAAGATGCACTTTTTCCCCAAAAATTTTTTGGGGAAAATGGGGATGCATCTTATAATCCAAATGTAGTCTGTCAGGGGGGTCAACTTCGGCAGGGTCGCTGCTGCAGGAAGCTGGTGGTGGCGGCAGAAATGGGGCGATGCTGCAGGGCCCGGGCTGGGAGGAGGGGGTGTTCAGCGATGCCAGGTTGCGGCGGGCTCTGGGCTTTTAGAAAATGTTGGCAAAGTTCCCGCATTTCTCATTGTTTTCACTGCAGTGGACTTTGGGAAAACGTCCGCCAGTGGCGGCGCATGCACAGATTGAGATCTCTGCTCCCTCCTCCTAGCCTGGGGAACACTCGCTCTTCCCAGCCCAGGGCCCGCAGTATCGCCCCAATCCTGCCGCCTGCGAATATGATGCGCCCCCAGGGCCGTGGGGTACTTGGTGCCAGGCCTATAGATGCTGGGGGGAGGGATATTTCACAGTGGTGGCGGCCCGGTCCATGGCCCAGGGCGGTCAACAAAAAGGGGAGAAATATTTATATGGGATTTGTAGTTCTTAGGAAGTGTTCATGACGCCACCTGTGGTTTCTGGTAATAGGTACCAGCGTTGCTTCAGACCTCCGGGGCGGTTGATAGGGCAGCTGGGTTGGAATGGCTCCTCACAGGTGGAGCGGGCCCCAGGGTAGTGTAGTAGGGATGGTGGCGATGCTGGGGCTTGTAGTGCAGGAGAGATGGCGCAGCGGAAATATCTGACGGAGGCAATGGAGTGCAGTCATCCGAGTCTACTCACAGTTCTGTTCAAGTTCCTCAGGTACACTGTATGGGTGTCAGCCTCCCGCGTCACACTGCGTCCACCGGCCAAGGGGTCCACCACCTTCTCAAGTATATTGGGAGCGCTTGACGGGACCCTGCTCTTTTATGTTCCTTTCTAGACCAACTTCCCGCGCTGGGTCTTCTCCCTCCTGCCCTACGCTTCCCCACTCACAGTCCCGATCTGGTGCTCTGAAGTCCCTCTGGGCAACCTGGAGTTCCCAGACCTACTTGATGCCCTTCACGGTGACTAGGGTGAGACTGTGGCAACTGCACCATGGAAGTGCAGTAGCCTCCGGTTTTCCAGCCGAGACCTGGAGTAACACGGCTGGTCCAGGGACCGGTTCCCTTCCTGCGGCCTGATCCCTCTGACGCTTGGCAGATTCGGGTGCACGGGTGCCGTCCTGCACTCACCGTACCCCCTGGGATCCCTTATGCTACCGGAGCCTTTCTCCTCTGCTCCCCTCCTGGGCCTCTCTTACTAGGCCCCACTGATGGAGCAGAGCTCCTAAAGAGACTCTGCTCCCCTCCTTTCTCTCACTGAATCCACTCTGACTAACTAACTCCTCTAAGATGGCTTCCCTTTATATACACCTATAAAAGTGCTCCCCTAAACTGCTTCCTCCAACCACACCCACTACTGGTTTCCCCTCTCTTTGGTTCCCCCCACTCCAGCCAGGGACAGGGCTCAGCAGAAACACAGTGCATCTTGCCCTTCCAGCCGGCCTGGAGTAGAGTAGTGTTGAATGTGGGTGTTGGGGTTCCGGGCAGCACTCCCTCCTTACCTGAGAGAAGGAGACGCCACACCTCTGGTTGAGGTGCAGTACCTCTGTGGCGACTGAACCCTCAGGGGCGCCACATATACAAATATCAAAAGACTGACAGTCACTTCCAAAACAGAAAACAGATGTGTACAGGTGCTTACTAAGAGTAGCCATCTCCATATATAATTAACAAACAAGGAAGCACTCTGTAACGCTAAGTATGCAAACGTGAAATATATGAAATTTCATGGTTCCCAGCAATGAGAATCGCCGCCGTGTACACAATTGGCTAATTTATGCGCTAAGTATTCTCATTATTCCTATTTTCTAGAACAGTAATGTAATGCAAATTTCATATATTTCATGTTTGCATACTATAGTGCTACAGAGTGCTACTTTATTTGTTACCTAGATTCCTGCAGCAACGACCATGCCTCCTGGGACTGCGCTCCACCGCAGCCGCCCCCCTCCGGTAAGCTACTGTAAAAAAGGACTATAAGACGCACCGTCATTTTATTAATAAATAAAAAAATCCTATTCTCCCCAAATTTGGGGTAAGTGCATCCAGTGCATCTTACTATCTGCAAAATTCGATACTTTAGATAATTTATTTTTGGTTTTATTACATCTTATTATTTTTGTAATTTTCTTTAGATATTTTTTCTTATAGTTTTTGGTGAGTGAATTTTTGTACAAGGATTGGAGTTTCAACATACTTTATCTTAATTTTTTTTTAAGTCAGATGGACATATTTGATTGGTATTTTTCATTGTTATTACAACATTACATAGACTGTTCACAGCTACGTTGGAAGTGAACTGAAGAAAAAAAACATTTTTTTTACTAGTTTTCAGACTGACACAAATTTTGTTTTTAGAAAGTTTGCTGCTTCAGTGTGTTTAGATATTTTATTCAGATGTTTCTATGGACACTGAAGTACAGGTATAAACATTTAATACGTTTTTTTAAACTTTTATTGAGAAATACATGAAGTTTCAGCGAAGACTTAATATTCATTGAGATGATCTTTATATTTCAAGACTTCTGCCCTTTTCTCTGGCAGTTGGATTTCAACTTCTGGGCCAAATCTGACTGATGACAACCCAGGTTATTCTCACAAAATTAGAATATCATCATAAAGTTAATTTATTTCAGTTCTTCAATACAAAAAGTGAAACTCCTATATTATATAGAGCCATTACAAACAGAGTGATCTATTTCAAATGTTTATTTCTGTTAATGTTGATGATTATGGCTTACAGCCAATGAAAACACAAAAGTCATTATCTCATTAAATTAGAATACTTTATAACACCAGCTTGAAAAATGATTTTAAAATCTGAAATGTTGGCCTATTGAAATGTATGTTCAGTAAATGCACTCAACACTTGGTCGGGGCTCCTTTTGCATCGATTACTGCATCAATACCGCGTGGCATGGAGGCGATCAGCCTGTGGCACTGCTGAGGTGTTATGGAAGCCCAGGTCACTTTGATGGCAGCCTTCAGCTCATCTGCATTGTTGGGTCTGGTGTCTCTCATCTTCCTCTTGACAATACCCCATAGATTCTCTATGGGGTTAAGGCCAGGAGAGTTTGCTGGCCAATCAAGCACAGTGATACTGTTGTTTGTAAACCAGGTATTGGTACTTTTGGCAGTGTGGACAGGTGCCAAGTCCTGCTGGAGAATGAAATTTCCATCTCCAAAAAGCTTGTCGGCAGAGGGAAGCATGAAGTGCTCTAAAATTTCCTGGTAGACGGCTGCGCTGACTTTGGTCTTGATAAAACACAGTGGACCTACACCAGCAGATGACATGGCTCCCCAAACATCACTGATTGTGGAAACTTCACACTAGACCTCAAGCAGCTTGGATTGTGGCCTCTCCACTCTTCCTCCAGACTCTGGGACCTTGATTTCCAAATGAAATGCAAAGTTTACTTTCATTTGAAAACAATGCTTTGGATGACTAAGCAACAGTCCAGGTTTTTTTCTCCTTGGTCCAGGTAAGACGCTTCTGGCGTTGTCTATTGGTCATGAGTGGCTTGACACAAGGAATGTGACACTTTAGCCCAAGTCCTGGATACATCTGTGTGTGGTGGCTCTTGAAGCAATGACTCTAGCAGCAGTCCACTCCTTCTGAATGTCCCCCAAAATTTGTAATGGCCTTTTCTTAACAATCCTTTCAAGGCTGCGGTTATCCCGGTTGCTTGTGCACCTTTTTCTACCACACTTTTTCCTTCCACTCAACTTTCCATTAATATGCTTGGATACAGCACTGTGTGAACAGCCAGCATCTTTAGCAATGACCTTTTGTGGCTTACCCTCCTTGTGGAGTGTGTCAACAACTGCCTTCTGGACATCTGTCAAGTCAGCGGTTTTCCTCATGATTATGAAGCCTACTAAAACAGACTAAGGGACCTTTTTAAATGTGTAGGAAGCCTTTACAGGTGTTTTTTGTTAATTATTCTAATTTACTGAGATAATGACTTTTGTGTTTTCATTGGCTGTAAGCTATAATCATCAACATTAGCAGAAATAAACACTTGAAATAAATCACTATGTTTGTAATGACACTATATAATATATGAGTTTAATTTTTTGGATTGAAGAACTGAAATAAATTGACTTTTTGATGATATTCTAATTTAATGAGAAGCACCTGTATTTCCTGGATCTGGGCATTTCTTTCTTGCCGGTGATAAAATCTTCTTCCTGGAAAGAGTTGAGCTGTGTAGTTTGGAGTAGTAGTTGTAGTTATCTGTGTGCAGTAGCAGCGTGTGTTTATTTCCTTGTCCCTATTCCTACTTATTTTGTTATTCCTCCCTTTCTTAACCTCCTCCCCATTTTTCGTGAGTGTCTCTGTATGATAGTGGTATTCAGTTATCCCTGTTTGTCTTTTGTATCTTGTTTCCCTTACATTTCTGTCCCATGCTTCATGGGGTGGAGGCGGGGACAGATTAAGGTTTAACAGGAGAATAGTAAGGTCGGAGACCCAGGTTTCTTTACCATCAAGAGTACCCCTGGGACAGGGATAGCTGGGGTCCCAGTTCCAAGGACAGTTTTAGGCCCCTCACATGTTAATCCATGAGACAAAAACACCACGAGGCTGATTATAATTGCCCCATATTAAGGGAAAAATTTCTTCCTGACTCCACATGCAGCAATCAAACTAGTTCCCAGAATCAAAGTCCCATCATAGAATCTAGTATCCATAACCTGTAATATTACATTTTTCAATAAAGGCATCCAGGTCCTTCTTAGACATTTTTTAGTGAGTCAACCATTACAATATCATATGGGAGAGGATTTCATAATCTAACTGCTCTTACAGTAAATAATCCCTGCTTGTGATGACGGAGAAACCTTCTTTCATCTAGATGAAGAGGATTCCATCTTGATGGTGCTTCATCAATCTTGAAAAGCATTACTCATCACTAGAGATGAGCGAACCTTTCAAGGTTCAGTTAGGTTCAAATCGACGAACTTCCCGATGTTCGCCGAACAGTTTGTTAAACATATCCAAACCCCATTGAATTCAATGGGAGGCAAAACCAAACGCATAGACAACACCTTCAGGGAGCTCAAAAGCAGCCAAAATAGCTCAAATTAGGGGCAGACACCAGGAAAAGAGGCATCAATTGACCCAGAGTACAAATAGTATAATTGCGCAGCATGGATGCATGGCACAGGGCCTGCGACAGGACTTGGAGCAGCATTTCCAGCTTAAACATTGATTAGTAACTAGAGTTGAGCCACCCCCGTAGTGTTCGAGTTCGGTTTGGTTCGTTGAACAGCCATATGTTCGTCGAACTGTTCGTCGAACACCTTCGAACACCGTTAAAACCAATGGCAGGCAAACAAAAACACATAGAAACACATAGAAAACACATAGAAAACACTTCAAAGGTGTACAAAAGCTGACAAACTGCTGAGAAGACACAACTAAGACATGGAAAAGTGACAAGTACATATAGTCATGCGAAAAGAAAAGAGGTGGAGGAGTAAAAGGAGGGGGAGACACACATATAGGCATGTCATGCCCTTCTAAAATCAAGAAAGGCTGGAGTAAAAATCTAAAATCAGCCTACCAACACCCAGACGTCATGACAAGAAAATTAAAAAAGAAATATCTTTAGGTAGAATGGCGTTTCCATTCTGAACACTTTCCTTACAAGACGTAGTGGTATCCCCATTGTGAGTTGTGCCAAGAACGGAACCCAATACATTCGGACTAATCCACCATTTGTCATATCCAAGGGGCAGGTCCATAAACGACAACATCGACGCGGAACCAAGTAGAGTAGTATATACTGTACATCCTTTGACAAGGCAATCAGGCGGATCAAGAAGTTGGGAAGGGTCACCCTAATTGCCAAAACAGACATTGATGCGGCGTTCCGGTAACTTACTACCTGTGCCTCCGAATAGTGTCCACCTATTGGGCTGCTTCTGGGAAGGAGCATACTATATAGATCGCTGTTTGCCCATGGGGTGGTCCAGATCCTGCTCACTATTTGAGGCATTTAGTTGCTTCCTCGAATGGGCTGTAATGGACGTTTCTAAGGGGGCACATATTATCCATTTCCTCGACAACTTCTTATGCCTGGGCCCAAAAGATTCGCCACAGTGTGAATACACGCGGTAGTCCACCTGTGAGAAGGAGAGAGCTGGAGGGAGAGCGGACACCACAGAGCAGAGGGGTTAGATGGAGAACGGAAGAAGGAAAGAGGGCGAGGGAGGTAAGGGAGTACAGTAGAAGGCCGACCTGAGCTCCCCCACGTTCCTGCTGGGCGGGAAACAGCCCTGGGAAGAAAAGCCGATTGCGCATCCCTTTGAGGTTACGGGCGCGAGCGGGCAGAGGGACTACGCTGGAGTGCGAAGCCGACACGGCCAGTCCGTTCCTGCCCGTGCCACCTCCGTGTTGCCGGGTTTGTGCCAGAGCCGCGGTGGAGCCTGACGGCCAGCCCCCCTCTCCCAATACTGGTGCCTGTCCGCTGGTGGGTCGAGCCCCCCCGCGGTGGGGGGGGAGTAACATCTGCAGAAGAATGACCATTTTCCAGCCAAACTAAGATGTCTACTTCTTTTCGTGGACAATGTGATATGATCCCTTTCTTCCGGACACGCCCATCGCTACAAATTCCAGATGAGGCACAAAAACAGCAGGTGCTTCAAAGGATATCAAGTGCTCCTTCAAGTGGGCTCTCCTCCACCTCAACTTCAACATCACAAATACTCCAGTCCTCAGAGGTGTCACCCCAATCGCACTTGCTTCCTCACAGCTCCCAAGTCTCCAGCTGCCCGTCTGAGTATGGGGTAACACAGATGGTTGAGTCTGCACAGCTGTTTACTCATACTATAGCCTGGGAAACTGAGGTCTGCTCCAGAGCTTCTGTTAATCCAGACGAGGAAATGATCTGCACTGATGCCCAGAATCTTTATGAGTCGGATCCAGGACCAGATGAAGAAGGTTCTGAGCATAATGTAGACCCTCGTTCCCAAACTGTAACTCCTGTTGGTGGAGACAATGATGAAGACGATGATGAGACTCAAATACCTGATTGGAGCGACAACTTGACTTTTCGGTCAGGGCAGGAAGAGGTTGGCTCTGAGGACGACGGGTGTGAGAACACACAGGGTGATGATGACGAGGTTGGAGATCCCACTTACTGTCAACCCACAGTTAGCCAGTTGATGAGGTAAGCAGAGGAGGTAAAGGAGGATGTGACTAGCCCAGGGGATGGGGATGACTCGGTACCCGGGCCATTGCCTGGCCTTGGGGATGTCGCAGGGGTTGGCTCCCGGGCCCGTACCCTGGGGTTACTCTTTAAAAGTGTGGATAATTGTTAATTTTATAAGAGTTTGTGATGCCACCTGTGGTATCTGGTGAGAAGCAACAGCGCTGCAGCAGTCCACTTAGGCCGGTGATAAGGCAGCTCGATGGTATAGCTCCCCACAGGTGGAGCTTGGCCTCAGAAAGGCGTATGCAGGGGGAATGCAGGACAGGCGAGACCCAGCTGGGTCAGAGCAAGAACGGGAACGGACACGGTAGTCACTTCAGTACCTTTTACTGGTGGAAATTCAGGCACATCCCGGAGCACTGTAGGGTGAAGGGTGCATATCAGGATCCTCCCCAATGAGCGGGTGTATGGCCTCCTGTTTCTTGCCTCTGCGTAGTAAGTTTCTGACCTGCCTGGAGCTAGGCCTAACTTTGTCTCTGTCCTGCGCTGGCTGATCTTGTGGTAGTGCCTTGTCTTGGAGTTCACGCTCCCAGTATGTGGGGCCTAAGCGTCTCCTGGCTCTGTTACGTACCAGCACCTTAGCGATCCTGGGACTTGTAGTTCTCCAGGGATTCCGGTTATGCCTTACTGGGTCATAGAGATCCCGGTGAGCTCGGATCTGGTGTCTGGTAAATGCTTCGGGGTGAGCTGGTTAAGCTCCTCTGCCACCTATGTACTAACTCTCCACTCGCCTTCGGCTTACTCGGGCCCTCACTAGGCTATACACACTAACGGCAACTTGCCGTGCTTCACCGATCTTATGGCGCCGGCACACCTTAAGCTCTAACTGGGCTCCCTGAATCTAGCTAGCACGAGCCTCGTGCTCCACTGCTGTACTATTAACTGAGTTCTCTAGACTAGACTGAGCTCCACTGCAGACTGACCTCACTTAGACTTCTCTACTGCAGAGGAACTGTACTGCCTAGCTCCACCTTCCCTATTTATATCCCTAACAGGCTCCCTCTGCTGGTCTGAGGTGGAAGGTGGAGATGTGTGAATCAATGCACTCTTCTAGGATCTGTGATACCAAGCGCAGCTGGGCGTCACAGATGCTATTGATGACGAGGTTAGGTTGCGCCTTCCTGGACAGAGACGGAGTACTGGAAGCACGTCAACAACTGCATCCTCAACCACAACTCTGTCTCTGACCACAAGTCGTAGTCGCTCTTCAGGTTGCATGGGCTCTAAGCCTTGCATAGCCTGGGCATTTTTTCAGATCGATACGGATGACCCAACTCGTGTTATCTGTAATATTTGTCACCCAAAGCTAAGTAGAGGCCAAAATATCCATAGTTTGAGTACTTCATGCATGAACTATCACATAGATATGAAGCATAAGTTGCAGTGGGAAGCTCACTGTGCTACAATGCGGCATAGCGGGCTGGGCCAACCACCGTCTGCCCCATCTTCTGCATCTGCGGCCTCTTCATCCTCTGTGACTGGGGGGACAGCAGTCACACATGTTTTTGGACGCAGACCTGCCACCTCTTTACCCGCAACAGCCAGTGTGATTGGCAGGTCATCATTTCATTTGGAAGTGGAAATACCAGCTGGTGTTGACATCGAGAGCACCACCTTTGGATCAAGGCAACCTAACTTTTCCGCCTGTATCTTCCTCACAGACCGGCAAGTTTGCCGGGGACACCCTACTCAACCCCGTCTAAGCACAACAGCCAGCCCTCGGTCCCTCAGATGTGGACAAGTAAAAGACCACTTCCTCCTAGCCATGACAAAGCTAAAAGGTTGAATTTCACCATCTGCAAGCTGTTGGCTACAGAAATGCTGCCTTTCTGCCTGGTAGACACAGAGGATTTTCGAGACCTTATGTTCGTCGCAGTGCCCCAGTACCAGATGCCCAGTCGGCACTACTTCTCAAAGAAAGGCGTGCCTGCGCTACACCAGCATGTCGCACACAACATCACCGCTTCTTTGAGAAACTCTGTGTGTGACAGGGTGCATTTCACTATAGACACTTGGATGAGTAGGCATGGACAGGGGCGTTACATGTCGCTGACTGGGCACTGGGTAACTATGGTGACAGCAGGACAAGGGGCTGCTGTCCAAGTCTTGCCGTCCCCACGAGTTGTATGTCAATCCTCTTTATCTAGAAGTTCCTCCACTGCTTCTGCCTCCTCAACCTCCTCTCAGTCCTCCACCTGCACCCAAAGCCTGTCTGGTCATGCCACCCGCTTTCTAACTGCGCAGAAGGAATCCTGCACACCTCCTTACTATGCTGGCAGCAGGGCTCAACGGCATCAGGCGGTGTTTACTTTGAAATGTCTGGGAAATGTGAGTCACACAGCTGAGGAGCTGTGGTCAGCTCTGGAGACCCAGTTTCATGAATGGTTGTCTCCACTGGACCTGCAACCAGGGAAGGCCGTGTGCGACAATGCTGCAAACCTGGGTGCGGCCCTTCGCCGGGGCAATGTCACACACGTCCCTTGTATGGCTCAAGTGTTGAACCTGGTTGTCCAGCAATTTTTAGCTCACTATCCCGGACTAGATGGCTTCTGCAGAGGGCACGGCCGCTGTGTGCTCACTTCCGCCGTTCGCATCCCGCAGCTCAACGACTTACATCTCTAGAGAAGTCGTTGGGCCTGCCAGTTCACCGGCTGAAATGCGATGTGTCGACATGGTGGAATTCAACTCTGCACATGTTGCAGCGACTGTGGCAGCACCGACAAGCCCTGGTGCAATACGTTCTGACGTATAGCCTGGGCCAACGAGATCCAGAGGTGGGGCAAATCACGCTGCAGGAGTGGTCTCAGATCAGGGACCTATGAAGTTGACGCGCCCCCTGGGCCGTGGGGTACCCGGAGCCGGGCCGGTAGACGCTGGGGGTTGTTGTCACTGTGGCGGTGACCCGGTCCGTGACCCAGGGCGGTCAATCCAAGGGTAATTTGTATATATGGGATTTATAATGTCCGGCTACGCCACCTGTGGAGTGCGGCCAAAGGGGCCGCCGCTGTGGAACAGTCCTCTGAAGCTTTTGGTTTTGCAGCAATGGTATTGTTACTCCCCAGAGGAAGAGTGTAGCTTCAGGGCAGTGTGCGTGGATGATGGTGGTTGTAGTGCAGGGAGTCAGTAATGAACACAGAGTCCGTGTGATGTAGTCCCAAGATCTTTACTCACAGTTGTTGCAGTCCAGATTACAGGTACCAGAGCAATCTCCCCCGTCGTGCTGTGCGTACTTAGTGAGGGGCTCAGTCCACCCCCAGATAGCACCGGAGTACTTAGCAGGACCCCCTTCTGTGTGTCCTTTCTCTGGCCTTCTCCCTGCACCTCACACCCAGTGACACTTCTATCCGGTATCCTCGGGCCTTGGCGGGCGACGTGTGTTCCGTCCCCTGGGTCCTATGTGGCTACCTTCTCAGTGAGACTGGTGTGGACTTTGGCCTACAGTACATGAAATGCTGCAGCCTCTGGTTTCTAGTTGAGCCTTGCTGTTTCTCCGCTAGTTGAGGGACCGGTTCCCCTTATCTGGCCTGAACCCTCTACCTCCTGGTAGCAGCGGGCGTACGGGTGGCCTTCTGCACGGCCCGTACCCCTAGGGTCCCTTCGGTTCCTGGAGCCTTCCTCCTCCCACTCCTCTCTTCTCTCCTTCAGTCCTGGGCCTCCCAGGCTAGGCCTGCCTCCGGAGCAGAGCTCATGCCGAGCCTCTGCTCCTGTCACTTCTTCTCCTCTGACTGGCTTGCTCTTTCTAAGATGGCTTCCTATTTATACTCTCCCTGTCATGTGCTCCCCTAAGCTGCTTTCTCCACCCACACACACTACGTAGGACCCTCCCACCAGCTAAGGACCTGGGACTGTGCTCTCCCTTAGGAGCAATCTCGCCCTACCCCCACTGCGGGTATGTGTTGGATACGGGTGTTAGGGTCCCGAGCCATACTCCTTCCTTACCTGAGGGTGAGATACCACACCTCTGGGTGAGATGCAGTACCTCTGTGGCGACTGAACCCTCAGGGGCACCACACACCCTTCTGCACAGTTTTGAAATGGCGACGAAGATGTTTAGTGCTGATAATGCCATTATCAGCATGACTATTCCGGTGATTTACATGTTGGAGCACACGTTAAACAGAATTCGGAGTCAGGTGGTGGGACAGGAGGAGGTGGAGGAAGTAGAGGAGGAGTCATATGCGGAAAGGATAACATCTCCAAGGTCCAGACGGTCGGCAGCACCAAGGCTGCAGGCATGGGAGTGTGACGCCCCTGAGGGTCCGACCGCCACAGGAATGCTGCACTTCTTTAATGGAGTGTAGTGTTCCTCCTCTGAGGTAAGGCCAGTGTGATAGTCGTGACCTAACCTTTTGCATCCAAAAGGTTCTAGCTCTCCACCAGAGGGAGCTAGTATGCACCAGGTGCTGCTCCCCTGGTTACAGGTAGACTGGGGAACACAAAGTGGTAGGAACCAGTTAGTGGGTGAGGGTGGAGGACTTACAAGTTAGTTACACTTTAGAATTCATATTTAATGAAAAGCCATCTTTGTTCTTGGTCTCGGGCAGTCTGTCTGTCAAGCGGTCTGTTGCTGGTCCTTCTGCTAATTTGCTCCAGCGATTAGTTGGTCGTACTGTGCTGTCAAACTACTGTGTGTAATGTGACTTCCCTCCGGGAGCGCAGATCCTGAGTGGGCCTGCGCCGGTAAGGGACACAGCCCTAGTACTCTGGACTTGGGACAAGAGGTAGGTTGTAGACAAGGAACGTCTCAACCCGGCCAAGGACCAGGATCAAGAAGGCCCGGGAGCTTTAGAGTGTGGCTCCCCAGCAAATGGGTCCCGGGGAGGATGCAGATGGAGCGGAGCACGCCACCTGTCCTCTCCTACCTGATCTATTCAGAGGGATTCCGGCTGCAAGAGGGGTACCGGCCCCCGACACCCGACCTTGTACTCTATGTTCTGGATGGGAAAGCCCGGTTAGGCCCTGAGGATCCCACCGGGCATCGGATGGAGAGGAATTGCCTCCCGTGTCCTAGTCCTGAGAGGAGCTCAGAGGGAGACCCCGCCTATCAACACACGCACAGACGGGAAAGGGTGAAGTCTGTAGTGCAGGAACACTCTGGTGTAGGGTCGCTACCAAACACTGGACTTTTTTGGAGGTGGTCGGACCCCCATCCCTGGTGGCCGCAGGACTCTGCGGGGAGCAGGGAGTCGCCTTCCCGCTGTCATCTCTAAGTGAGTAAAGCCTTGGAAGTTCACCCCTATGGCCTCCGGACTGTTCGTTATGCGCCATACCATGCGACGCGGTGCCCGCACTCCCCGCACGACTACCCCCCCTTCATCCTGTTTGCCTGCTCTGAGGCCTTGCTCCGCCTGTGGGGAGCAGTGAGAACTTTGACCGCCATGACACCGGGCCTAAGCGGACTGTAGCGGCGCTGGTGACCCTTCACCAGGCACCACAGGTGGCGTAGTCATTAAAATAAGCCATTCAACCCGGACGAGCCCACAACATCTCTCTTTTTAATGTGACGGCCCTGAGCACGGGTCGGGTCCGGGCCACGGCTACATCCCATCTCTTCGTCACAGGGCCCGACACCGAGTCCCCCAACACCCAGGGTAAACTCAAAACCAAACGGGCTCCTTCGAGAATTGAGGCGTCACAGGAGGGTGGGGGAGAGGGATTAACCAGGGCGCATGGTAGCAGCCAAACTGTTGAGGAAGGTGCAGGAGCTGAGGAAGAAGTGGAGGACGAACTGGTGATGGGCATGTAAGACTCATCAGATGAGGGAGACCTTGATCACATTTCTGTTCTGTGAGGTTGGGGGGAGAGGGCAGAGGAAGGAAGCATGATTCTTACCTCACTACCAAGACAACAAGGACTTGGTCCTCCTGGATGCGCAAGACACATGAGTGCCTTCTTGCTGCACCACCTGCAACATGACCCTTGGATTGTCAGAATTTGAAGTAATCCCGACTACTGGGTTGCCAGTGCCACACTCTTAGATCCCCGGTACAAAAGTAAATTTGCCGAAATAATTCCTGCCATAGAAAGGGATTCACGCATGCAGGAGTATCAGCAGAGGCTGTTGCAGAATCTTACATGTGCTTTTCCACAAAACACCAGTGGTGCACGTAGTGAATCTGACAGTTCTAACTTGCAAACCGTGGGACTGTCGAGTCTTCATCACTCAAACCGTAACAGTAACACAGTATCTGCTGGTAACAGCAATTTTATGGAATCGTTTCACCACTTTTTTAGACCATCCTTTGCAAGGCCACAGGAGACAAGTCTGACACATAGTCAACGCCTAGAGAGGATGGTACAGGAGTATCTCCAAGTGAACATCGAAGCCATGACTGTGTCACTGGACCCTTGCTCATTTTGGGATTCCAATCTGGAAAAATGTCCGGAGCTCGCCACTCATGCCTTGGAGATCTTGTCATGCCCTGCAGCCAGCGTTCTCTCTGAATGTGTGTTCAGCGCTGCTGGTGGTGTGCTGACAGATAAGCGCACGCGGCTGTCCACTGAGAATGTAGACAGACTCACGTTCATAAAGATGAACAAATCATGGATCCACAAGGACTTTTCTACCCCTGTGTCATCCTGGGGAGACTAAAAGCTTGAGGATTTGGTAAAATGACCTCACCAACCGTTTTAAGCAACTCTGGGGCAATTGATGCCACTTAAGTGGTGTCTGTGCCACAATTTTTGGAAAAAATGGAGACTCTTTTTGGAGTCCCCTTGCTGTGTTTTACGTGACGTTGGCATCGTCAATTCCAGGTGGGTTGGGTCGCCACCCCCCCTTTTAACTGTAAGAAACTACATACACTATGGCTTGGGGTAACACAGATGGTTGAGTCTGAAGAGCTGTTTACTCAGAGGTCTGCTCCAAAGCTTCAGTGTCTGCTAGTCAGCGTAGAATTTTTAACTGCATCTAGCCTAGGCAATACTTTGGGCGTAGTAGCCCAGCTGCGAAGCAAGCTGCACCGCCTGTGAATCTAATAGAGATGAGCGTTGTTCTACTCGAACTGTTCGCCAATCTCAAATTCGAGCTGTTTTGGGCGGTGTTCGAGCCGGTCGGCGAACACGAACAATTTGAGAAAAATTCGGCTGTTCGAGGTTATGTTCGATAACTGTTCGTGCACCAAAATCATAACTGGATTTTTTCTCAGTAATGATGAAAATTAATGTTAATACGCAGTTTGAGTGTACAGCGGGGCGGGGGGAGGGGCAGGGGATGGATCTCTGCAGGAACAATGAAGATCTCCATTTTTTTTTCTCTTTCCCGCATTTGCAGTGGGGAGGTGCAATCTGTCAGCCTATCAGCAGCGCACACACGGAGCGAAGTGCTTTTTTTCACACAAGCAAGGGCATGTGTGATTGGCAGTGTATGTCACATGTCCTTGCCCTATAAGACCAAGCCATTTTCCCCGTCGCCACCATTTTCTCACTGCTGCAGCTGCGTGTTAGACGGCACCGCTGTTGCTGTGTGCGCTATACCTTGTTAATTTCAAGCCAATTTTCGCACAAATATACAGATAGCTTGGGAGTAGGGAATAGTTGTGATTGCAGTCCTTTTAAGGACTAGGTTACAGCATTTCCTACGACTTTTATCAGGCAGGTCTGTGCTCTTAAATAGATAGATTGTGGGAGTAAAGACTAATTGTAATTGGAGTCCTTTTCAGGACTAGGTTACATCAGTTCCTATCAGTTTTTGCCAGGCAGGTCTGTGCCAGTGCTGTACAAGTTTTTTTTACAGCATTTGGCTGAATCTAGCAAAGCTAATCCTTTTTGGCCTATTGCAGAGTGTGTTAGTCAGTGGAGTAGCCTATCTGTGTTGCAAGATATACCACCTGTGTATAGAATACCAATTTTTTTACTGCACCTAGTGAAGTAAAATCTTTTGGGCATAGCATCATTCTATTAGTCCATCTATACTGACCTCCATCAGGTTGCAAACTGAATATAATTTTTTTCTGCATCTAGCTCTGAAAAAATATTTGGGCTTCTAGCAGTGTGTGGGACTTGGTCTATTAGTCCATCTATACTGACCTCCATCAGGTTGCAAATTAAAAATAATTTTTTTCTTCATTTAGCTCTGAAAAAATATTTGGGCTTCTAGCAGTGTGATGGACTTGTTCTATTAGTCCTTCTATACTGACCTCCAGCAGGTTGCAAATTGAATATAATTTTTTTCTGCATCTAGCTCTGAAAAAATATTTGGGCTTCTAGAGGTGTGTGGGACTTGGTCTATTAGTCCATCTATACTGACCTCCATCAGGTTGCAAATTAAAAATAATTTTTTTCTGCATCTAGCTCTGAAAAAATATTTGGGCTTCTATCAGTGTTTGGGACTTGGTCTATTAGTCCATCTATACTGACCTCCATCAGGTTGCAAATTAAAAATAATTTTTTTCTTCATTTATCTCTGAAAAAATATTTGGGCTTCTAGCAGCGTGTGGGACTTGTTCTATTAGTCCATCTATACTGACCTCCATCAGGTTGCAAATTAAAAATAATTTTTTTCTGCATCTAGCTCTGAAAAAATATTTGGGCTTCTAGCAGTGTGTGGGACTTGGTCTATTAGTCCATCTATACTGACCTCCATCAGGTTGCAAATTAAAAATAATTTTTTTCTGCATCTAGCTCTGAAAAAATATTTGGGCTTCTAGCAGTGTGTGGGACTTGGTCTATTAGTCCATCTATACTGACCTCCATCAGGTTGCAAATTAAAAATAATTTTTTTCTTCATTTAGCTCTGAAAAAATATTTGGGCTTCTAGCAGTGTGTGGGACTTGTTCTATTAGTCCTTCTATACTGACCTCCAGCAGGTTGCAAATTGAATATAATTTTTTTCTGCATCTAGCTCTGAAAAAATATTTGGGCTTCTAGCGGTGTGTGTGGGACTTGGTCTATTAGTCCATCTATACTGACCTCCATCAGGTTGCAAATTAAAAATAATTTTTTTCTGCATCTAGCTCTGAAAAAATATTTGGGCTTCTAGCGGTGTGTGGGACTTGGTCTATTAGTCCATCTATACTGACCTCCATCAGGTTGCAAATTAAAAATAATTTTTTTCTGCATCTAGCTCTGAAAAAATATTTGGGCTTCTAGCAGTGTGTGGGACTTGGTCCATTAGTCCATCTATACTGACCTCCATCAGGTTGCAAATTAAAAATAATTTTTTTCTTCATTTATCTCTGAAAAAATATTTGGGCTTCTAGCAGCGTGTGGGACTTGTTCTATTAGACCATCTATACTGACCTCCATCAGGTTGCAAATTAAAAATAATTTTTTTCTGCATCTAGCTCTGAAAAAATATTTGGGCTTCTAGCAGTGTGTGGGACTTGGTCTATTAGTCCATCTATACTGACCTCCATCAGGTTGCAAATTAAAAATAATTTTTTTCTGCATCTAGCTCTGAAAAAATATTTGGGCTTCTAGCAGTGTGTGGGACTTGGTCTATTAGTCCATCTATACTGACCTCCATCAGGTTGCAAATTAAAAATAATTTTTTTCTTCATTTAGCTCTGAAAAAATTTTTGGGCTTCTAGCAGTGTGTGGGACTTGTTCTATTAGTCCTTCTATACTGACCTCCAGCAGGTTGCAAATTGAATATAATTTTTTTCTGCATCTAGCTCTGAAAAAATATTTGGGCTTCTAGCGGTGTGTGGGACTTGGTCTGTTAGTCCATCTTTACTGACCTCCATCAGGTTGCAAATTAAAAATAATTTTTTTCTGCATCTAGCTCTGAAAAAATATTTGGGCTTCTAGCGGTGTGTGGGACTTGGTCTATTAGTCCATCTATACTGACCTCCATCAGGTTGCAAATTAAAAATAATTTTTTTCTGCATCTAGCTCTGAAAAAATATTTGGGCTTCTAGCAGTGTGTGGGACTTGGTCTATTAGTCCATCTATACTGACCTCCATCAGGTTGCAAATTAAAAATAATTTTTTTCTGCATCTAACCCAGCCAATAGTTTTGGCCTAATACCACAGTTTGGCCACTCAGCTCTGCTCGGTTACCATCCATTGTTTTTTTGTGCAAACAACTCCAGAGTTGTGAATTAGTTAACCACCAAAATGAGTGGAAAAAGGCCTGCTGCTGGTGGAAAGGGGAGTAGGCATGTTGGGAAGGGGAAAAAAGGTTGTGTCCGTGGGGTAGGTGCAGAAGAAAGACCATCTTCCAGCCAAACTAAAATGTCTACTTCTTTTAGCGGACAATGTGATAAGATCCCTTTCTTACGGCCACGCCAATCGCTACAAATTCCAGATGAGGCACAAAAACAGCAGGTGCTTCAACGGATATCAAGTGCTCCTTTAAGTGGGCTCTCCTCCACATCAACTTCAACATCACAAATACTCCAGTCCTCAAAGGTGTCACCCAAATCGCACTTGCTTCCTCACAGCTCCCAAATCTCCAGCTGCCCGTCTGAGTATGAGGTAGAACAGATGGTTGAGTCTGCAGAGCTGTTTACTCATACTATAGCCTGGGAATCAGAGGTCGACTCCAGCGATTCTGTGAATCCAGACGAGGAAATGATCTGCACTGATGCCCAGAATCTTTATGAGTCGGATCCAGGACCAGACGCAGAAGGTTCTGACCATAATGTAGACCCTCATTCCCAAACTGTAACTCCTGTTGGTGGAGACAATGAGGAAGACGATGATAAGACTCAAATACCTGATTGGAGCGACAACTTTAGTTTTTTGTCAGGGCAGGAACAGGTTGGCTCTGAGGACGACGGGTGTGATAACGCACAGGGTGATGATGATGAGGTCGGAGATCCCACTTACTGTCAACCCACAGTCAGCCAAGAGATGAGGTCAGCAGAGGAGGTGGAGGAAGATGCTAGTGACGACGAGGTCAGGTTGCGCCTTCCTGGACAGAGACGTAGTACTGGAAGCACGTCAACAACTGCATCCTCAAACACAACTCTGCCTCTCACCACAAGTCGTGGTGGCTCTTCAGGTCGCATGGGTGCTAAGCCTTGCATAGCCTGGGCATTTTTTCAGATCGATAAAGATGACCCAACTCGTGTTATCTGTAACATTTGTCAGCAAAAGCTAAGTAGAGGCCAAAAAATACATAGTTTGAGTACTTCATGCATGAACCGGCACATGGACATGAAGCATAAGTTGCAGTGGGAAGCTCAGTGTGCTACAATGCGGTCTAGCCGGCCGGGCCAACCACCGTCTGCCATATCTTGTGCATCCGCGGCCTCTTCATCCTCTGTGACTGGGGGGACAGCAGTCACACCTGTTTTGGGGCGCAGACCTGCCACCTCTTTACCCGCAACAGCCAGCGTGATTGGCAGGTCATCATTTTCTTTGGAGGTGGTAACACCAGCTGGTCTTGAGCGCTGTCCGACATCGATAGCACCACCTTTGGATCAAGGCAACCTAACATGTCCGCCTGCATCTTCCTCACAGACCGGCAGTTTGCCGGGGACACCCTTATCAACCCCGTCTAAGCACAATAGCCAGCCCTCGGTCCCTCAGATGTGGACAAGTAAAAGACCATTTCCTCCTAGCCATGAGAAAGCTAAGAGGTTGAATTTCACCATCTGCAAGCTCTTGGCTACAGAAATGCTGCCTTTCCGCCTGGTGGACACAGAGGATTTTCGAGACCTTATGTCCGTCGCAGTGCCCCAGTACCAGATGCCCAGTCGGCACTACTTCTCAAAGAAAGGTGTGCCTGCGCTCCACCAGCATGTCGCACACAACATCACCGCTTCTTTGAGAAACTCTGTGTGTGACAGGGTGCATTTCACCACAGACACTTGGACGAGTAGGCATGGACAGGGGCGTTACATGTCGCTGACTGGGCACTGGGTAACTATGGTGACAGCAGGACAAGGGGCTGCTGTCCAAGTCTTGCCGTCCCCACGAGTTGTGCGTCAATCCTCTTTATGTCATTTTTCCTCCACTGCTTCTGCCTCCTCAACCTCCTCTCGGTCTTCCACCTGCACCCAAAGCCTGTCTGGTCATGCCACAAGCTTTCTAACTGCGCAGAAGGGATCCTGCACACCTCCTTACTATGCTGGCAGTAGGGCTCAACGTCATCAGGCGGTTTTTACATTGAAATGTCTGGGAAATGTGAGTCACACAGCTGAGGAGTTGTGGTCAGCTCTGGAGAACCAATTTCATGAATGGTTGTCTCCACTGGACCTGAAACCAGGGAAGGCCGTGTGCGACAATGCTGCAAACCTGGGTGCGGCCCTTCGCCGGGGCAATGTCACACACGTGCCTTGTATGGCTCATGTGTTGAACCTGGTTGTCCAGCAATTTTTAGCCCACTATCCCAGACTAGATGGCCTTCTGCAGAGGGCACGGTCGCTGTGTGCTCACTTCCGCCGTTCGCATCCCGCAGCTCAGCGACTTACATCTCTACAGAAGTCGTTGGGCCTGCCACTTCACCGGCTAAAATGCGATGTGCCTACCCGGTGGAATTCAACTCTGCACATGTTGCAGCGACTGTGGCAGCACCGACAAGCCCTGGTGCAATACGTTCTGACGTATAGCCTGGGCCAACGAGATTCAGAGGTGGGGCAAATCACGCTGGAGGAGTGGTCTCAGATCAGGGACCTATGCACCCTTCTGCACAGTTTTGAAATGGCGACGAAGATGTTTAGTGCTGACGATGCCATTATCAGCATGACTATTCCGGTGATTTACATGCTGGAGCACATGTTAAACAGAATTCGGAGTCAGGTGGTGGCACAAGAGAAGGTGGAGGAAGTAGAGGAGGAGGAGTTGTATGCGGAAGGGCTAACATCTGCAAGGTCCAGACGGTCGGCAGCACCAGGGCGGCAGGCATGTGAGGGTGGGGGAGATGATTTTACCAGGGCGCATGGTAGCAGCCAAACTAGTGAGGAAGGTGCAGGAGCCCAGGAAGAAGTGGAGGACGAACTGATGGAAGACTCATCAGATGAGGGAGACCTTGATCACATTTCTGTTGTGCGAGGTTGGGGGGAGAGGACAGAGGAAGGAAGCATGATTGTTACCTCGCCACCAACACAACAGGGACTTGGTGCTCCTGGATGCGCAACACACATGAGTGCCTTCTTGCTGCACTACCTGCAACATGACCCTCGAATTGTGAGAATTAGAAATAATCCTGACTACTGGGTTGCCACACTGTTAGATCCCCGGTACAAAAGTAAATTTGCAGAAATTATTCCTGCCATAGAAAGGGATGCACGCATGCAGGAGTATCAGCAGAGACTGTTGCAGAATCTTACATGTGCTTTTCCACAAAATACCAGTGGTGCACGTAGTGAATCTCACAGTTCCAACTTGCCAACCGTGGTCTGTATGGAATTGTTCAATAAAGGGCCCAAAATTAAGATAACATAGATGGGAGAGGTCTCTATGAATAGGAATTCCTAAGTATTTGATACCCTGTGAGGGCCAGGCAAAGGGAAAGTTGGACTGGTTGGAATCCTATATGGATTTAGGGAGGGAGACATCGAGGGCCTCAGACTTCGCTGCATTGATTTTAAAATTTTACCATGTAACAAAGTGATCTATTTCAGCCATAACAGCAGGGATGGATATATGTGATTGAGTGATATATACTAGGACATCATCAGCAAATAGAGAGCACTTGTACTCGGTGCCTCCCACCTCAATCCACCTAATATTGGGGTTATGGCGAATTGATGAGAGCAGGTGCTCCGTCACTAGGATGTATAAGAGAGGGGACAGAGGACATCCCTGCCTTGTCCCATTGGTGATTGTGAAAGGTGATGAAAATGTTCTGACGCACCCCCTGGGCCTTGGGACACCCGGAGCCGGACCCTTTTTGGTGGATGCTGGTGGTTGTAGTCTTCGTGGCGGCGATCCGGTTCCGTGGCTCAGGGCGGTCAAACCAGTGGCGGAACTATTTATGTGGTTTTGATGTTTAAATGTCCGACTACGCCACCCGTGGATTGCGGTCAGAGTGAACCGCCGCTACAGGGCAGACCGCTAAGGCTGGTGTTGTGGGTGCAGCAGAGCGTAGCATAACTCCCCACGGGAGGAGTATAGCCTCAGGGCAGTGTATGCGGAGGATGGGGGTGATGGTGCAGGGCAGCAGCAGTAACGACACGGAGTCAGTGATGCAGTTCAGGGCCTTTACTCACAGTTCTTATTATCCAGACCACGTCTGCAGGTAACGGCTGCCCACGTCGTACTGTGCTCACCAGGTGAGGGGCTCAGACAACTCCCAGATAACTTTGGAGCGCTTCACAGGACCCCCTTTGTGTGTCCTTTGTCTGGCCTTTCTTACCAACACTTCTGTCCGGCTGCCTCGGGCCTCCTCTTGGTAAACTTGGCGCCAGTTTCCCTGACCCTATGTGGTGCCTTCCTAGCGGGTGTAGCGAGGGGCTGCGCCACATAAAATGTCAGAGCCTCCGGTTTCTAGCTGAGGGTCGTTTCCTGCCTCCACTAGTTCGGGGACCGGTCTCCCCCTTTGGCCTGACCCCTCCACGCAGGTGGATTCGGGCGTGCGGTGGCGACTCGCCCGTCCTCACCCCTGGGATCCCTTCATTCCTCGTTCCTGGAGCCTTCTCCGCTCCTCTTCCTTCCTTCTCCCTCTTGCAGGCCTGGGCCTCTGTTACTAGGCCCGCCTCCGGAGCAGAGCTCATGCAGAGCCCCTGCTCCCTGCCACTTCTGCTCAGACTTCTCTGCACTGAACTAAGATGGTGCCCACCTTTTATACTCCCTTCTCAATGCACCCAGGAACTGCTTCCTCCCTGCTCCTGCACTGCAGGGTTCCCCTTCCTCAGTGTTCCCTCCCCCCACTCCAGCCAGGGACAGGGACTGTCGTGCCCATCTCAGGGGCATATTGGTCGCCCTGCCCCACGGCAATGTGGTGTAATGCATGCAGGTGTCGGGTCCTGATCCACACTCCATCCTTATCTGAGAGTGAGATATCACACCTCTGGGTGAGGTGCAATACGTCTGTAGCAACCGAGCCCTCTGTGCTACAGTTCCATTTATCTTCAGCCTAGGTGACGTATTGTGATACAGGGCCGTGATTTTGGCTATAAAAGGGTCCCCTAGACCCCTACCCCAAGCTTTTTAAGAGAATGATATATGGCGTGCCAGGAGACTCTATGGAATGCTTTCTCAGCATCCAACGAGAGTATCTACTTACAAATTTTTAACTGCATCTAGCCCAGGAAATACTTTGTGCCTAGTAGCAGTGTCTGCTAGTCAGCGGATTATCCCGGCTGTTAAGCAAGCTACACCACCTGTAGTTTGGACACTTAATTTTTTCAAAGGAAATGCTTCGGGACCACGGGATACTTAGTGAAGAGCATCAGGAGGCACCCCAAGGCATAGGGGCTGGGACTGGCACTAGGATGCCTTGCGGTGGACAGCCGAGCTCGATCCTTATAAAAGCTTTTTAACTGCAGCAGCTTTAGTGGACGCTACTGGAGCTGGAATTACGCGGCTGCTGGCATGAGACTTGCCCTCCAATAGATCCTTGTAAATGGATTTAAAGTGTATTCATTCAAATTAGAGGGACAATTTAAATTAAAAAGCTTAGAGCTGCCTCCACCACAGGGGGGCTCTCTCGACCCACCAGCGGACAGGCACCAGTATTGGGAGAGGGGGGCTGGCCGTCAGGGTTCACCGCGGCTCTGGCACAAACCCGGCGACACGGAGGTGGCACGGGCAGGAGCGGACTGGCCGTCTCGGCTTCTCACTTTTTGGATTTTAGAAGGGCATGACATGCCTATATCTGTGTCTCCCCCTCCTTTTACTCCTCCACCTCTTTTCTTTTCGCATGACTATATGTACTTGTCACTTTTCCATGTGTTAGTTGTGTCTTCTGAGCAGTTTGTCAGCTTTTGGACACCTTTGAAGGTGTTTTCTATGTGTTTCTATGTGTTTTTGTTTGCCTGCCATTGGTTTTAACGGTGTTCGAAGGTGTTCGACGAACAGTTCGACGAACAGTTCGGCGAACACACGGGTGTTCGACGAACCGAACCGAACTCGAACACTACGGGGGTGGCTCAACACTAGAATCTAATAAGAATTTTTACATGCATCTAGCCTAGGCAGACTGTGGGGACCCCCAACCAAACCCAGACGCTCAGCCCCCCTACCGCCCCCCTTTCCTTGACAATACAATATTGTAACTCTTACAACTCTATGGGTGAGGATCGGTCACAGCTTTATTAACTCTTTATACTCATTCCATTAGAAAGGCATTTTATTTCTAAAATAATTCAGCTTGTTGCAGCATGCCCTGGGTCTCCACACCGGCAAGTTGGCCAGCAAGTGTAACTCTCCAACATGTCCTTTCTATTTCCAGGCCACGGAGGATCCTGCGTACTCGTATGCAGGACTCTGACCCCCATCCATCACTCTTAACGCTTGTTCCACTCCGTCCTGGAGTCCTGACAGGAATACGTCCAGTACAATATCCATTACGTGAACACTGTCGGGCCATATGAGGCCTGCTTTATCTCCTTCCAGTTGTCAGTGTTGTATCACTACACCGCCTCTGTCTCTTCTAAATTTTGCCATCCGAATATTTATTACCCGCCTTGTCCGTTCGATGGCCGTGATGTCTCGCGCACCTTGCCATACCGCTATCGACACAATCTCTGACCATACTATAGTTAGTTTTGTGAAAAATTCTCTGAAGCGCTGTCTAGTTTCATTATTGCCATTAGTTATGCGCTCTTGTGATCACCTAGGTCGTTTCCCCCGGCCTGTATAACTAAGATGACCGGACCTCTTGCCTCTCTCCCTACCTTGATTACCTCCATTAGTACCTGTGGCCATAGCAGGCCTCTAATACCTCTCCAGTTGAAATATGTGTTATGAATCTCTAATTTCCTCCCGCCTGAGCAGACTTTCGCCCTTTTTTCTGCCCAATATATATACGAGTGGCCTATCACCCACACTGTTGGCTTAGCGTCACCTGTAAAAGAAACAAACCACGTTAGGATAACAAGTCCGGTCTTATGTATCTCGCCATACGCGTGGATCGCCATCTCCCTATCCTCTGAACTTCCGTTTCTGACAGTCCTGCTCTTGCTGCTTCCGTGGCCGCACCTATGCGGAATGAGTGTGTCCCATAATCTTTGGGGTGGTTCCTGCCAATGTTATGCATTTGTTAAATATAGCTTGGAACTGGTATCTTGATAATGGCATTCCATCAATGTGTGATAAGAAGAAATTACTTTGTGATCTGATGGTTATATATGTTTTTACTATTGTTACCCGACTGAGTGTACCGTTTGTGGGATGTAGAAGTACCCAAGTGCCCCTGCCCGCTGGAACCGTTTTCGAATGGCATAAGCGTAGACGTATTGCATTATTGGCTATGACTACGTCCTGGTGTAATAAGCCTCCACTGGTGGTAATTTTGGATTGAGGGACTAATTCGCTTATGCATAGCGCCCCGAAGAAGGCGATCGCAAATGCAGTAGACAGTAGTGTTGCTTCAAATTGTGAGTGTCATGTTAATGGTGTTAGGAATATGATGTGAGAAATCAGTTTTAGTGACACGGGACGGGACGTCTACACTCCTAACTTGGCTGACTCCTTTTCCACCCTTTTATGGATTGTCTGATGATGAATCTCTTTGTCACATCTCCCCAATTCAGTAGTTGGAAGTGAAATGCTACTCCTGTCAGACACAGCTGCGCTGACGCCCCTGATATGCCCCTCATCATTAGCTGGTGGAGAAATTCTATGGTGACTTGTATTCTGGCTTGTTCACATTGGTCAACCCGTCTGCCTGCTACTAGTCGTGTCCACTCTTCCCATGCCTTACCGTATGCTTGACACGTCGACGGGGCAACTGACGCTCTGATTAATGGCATCAACTATTCGCCACTAGATCCCATAGGGAGGGTGGGCAACTGTTGCCCGATGGGTGGGCGTTGGGGAGGAACTCTATGAAAATCTGCCAATTGAATTGTGATAAAGCATTAGCAGCAGCTTTAGACCCCTCAGCATTATGGCTAGCACGGACCCATACATTGTGTTTTAGGCACAGGAATGCTAGCCGGAGTAGTAGGCCTAGCACTGGGAGAGACGATGATGCCATCTTATTAATGCAGTGCGCTAGGCTGGTGTTTTTTGTTATGAAGCGTATATTTTTGTTAGCCAGGCGCGTGCCCCATATTTCTATTGCTACCACTATTGGGAAAAAAATATATTTTCTGGGCTAGATGCAGCTAAAAATTATTATTAATTTCAAAGCTGGTGGAGCTTGGTATAGATGGCCTAAAACAATGAGTACCACACACTGCTACTATGCCCAAAATTATTTTCCAGACAAGATGCAGCTAAACAATATTTGTAATTTTCAAGCTGGTGGAGCTTAGTATAGATGGCCTAATAGAATGAGTACCACACACTGCTAATATGCCCAAAATTATTTTACAGGCAAGATGCAGCTAAAAATTATTATTCGTTTCAAAGCTGGTGGAGCTTGGTATAGATGGACTAATACAATGAGTACCACACATTGCTAATATGCCCAAAATTATTTTCCAAACAAGATGCAGCTAAAAATTATTTGTAATTTGCAAGCTGGTGGAGCTTGTAACATACCTGGCGGCGTCCTTGCATGGTGGTCCATCTCCCACTGTGCAAGAGCGCGCACTTGATCTCCAGTCCAGAATGTCTCTCTGGCTTCCCTCCATGCTGTCTGTTTGTGTCTGCTTCTGCTGCTTAAGAGCGGCGCCCGATCACTTCCTGCTTTTTGTACCTGCTGTGGGTCACACCCCTTGTGCGTCCTCAGCCTATTGCTGTCTGTCACCTGGTATATAGCTCAGCTGCTCCCATCTATCCCTGCCTGAGCATAGTGTTTCTTTCAGTGTGTGCTTGCACTCTGAAGGTGCCAGGTCCCGTTCTTTGTCTCCTGCTTTGCGGTATCTGTTCCCGTGTCTGAACTGAGTCCTGTCTGTCTCCTGCCTTGCGGTTTCAGTTCCCGTGTCTGAACTGAGTCCCGTCTATGTCTCCTGCCTTGCGGTATCAGTTCCCGTGTCTGAACTGAGTCCTGTCTGTGTTCTCTTGTCTGCCTATCATGGAGGCTGTATTTCCAGGCCTGTCTGAACACGCTCCTAGCCTGTTCCTCCTGCCTTCTAGGGGCCGATTAACTAGACCCGCTCCTGTATCTTGTCTGTCCTGTCTGAACACGCTCCTTGCCTGTTCATCCTGCCTCTCTGGGGGCCGTATTCCCAGACCCGCTCCTGTATTCCGCTGCAGTGTCGGTCTCCTCCATACACTCAGTTCCAGTCTGAACTCTCTCCTATCCTTTACCTGTTTTGCCTCTATGTCCGTTCCCTTCCTTTTTCTGCAGAGTCTGAACTCGTACCTAACTCCTGCTTGTTGTCTCTGTACTCCCGTTTGTGAGTTTGTGGTCCACTTGCTACTTCACTGCAAGTACCCTGTGGGTATCTGGCTCTGCCTTTCCCTTCCTGTCTGTTCCGTGTGAACAGAGCCCTGTCCCCCCTGCTCAGCCTTGCCTGCTCTGACTCCTTTGCTCACCGCTCCGGCGGTTCTAGCCTGCTCTGACTCCTTTGCTCACCGCTCCGGCGGTTCTAGCCTGCTCTGACTCCTTTGCTCACCGCTGCGGCGGTTCTAGCCTGCTCTGACTCCTTTGCTTACCGCTCCAGCGGTTCTAGCCTGCTCTGACTCCTTTGCTCGCTGCTCCGGCAGCCTTGCTCCGCTCTGACCCTTTTGCTCACTGCTCCGGCAGTCTCGCTCCGCTCTTATCCTTTTGCTCACTGCTCCGGCAGTCTTGCTCCACTCTTGCTCACCGCTCCAGGCGGTCTCGTCTTGCTCCACTCTTGCTCACTGCTCCGGCAGTCTCGCTCAGCTCTGACCCTTTGCTCACCGCTCCTGGCGGCCTTGTCCTGCTCTACTCTTGCTCACCGCTCCAGGCGGCTTTGTCCTGCCCTGTTCTCGCTCACCTCTCTGGGCGGCCTCACTCTGCTGTGTTTGTCCGCCACATCTGTGGTTCTGTTCCTGAGTCCCAGTGTGTACTGGGTCCTATCCCGCCAGTGTCCCTACCTGCTAGTGCCTCCCTGTCTGCACTCTAGCTGTGCTTGCCTATACCCACCAGTCTGTGTGCCAGCCTACCAGTCTGTTCCTGTATTCCCCTGTGTGGGTCAACAGCCGTGTCCGGGGTCTGTCCTGGAGTAGCACCTGGTCTCTCTGCTCGGTTCCTCCTTGGTGCACTGGCGTCGTATGCCGTCGTGCCACCTTGGTCGGATCGGGCAGATACTTAGTTACGCCCCTCCAGGCACTCTCCGGTTCATGGCACAGTGGAATCACTACATAAACACGCACACGCCAGTCAGTCCGGGCGTGTGCATAACAGCATGCTCAGGCCATGGTTCCCGTTGAGCCCCACGGCCTTCGCTCTCTGAGAAGTTTTCCAGCGAATACATGCATTAAAATAAATAAATAAATTTTTTTTCCTTAGCTGAGTTCCAGGCGAATTACGCACCGTCCAGATGGATCTATCAGCTCTCGTTCCTGCGGATCCGTCACGTTACTATGGGGATCCAAGACAGTGTCGTGCATTTGTGGAGCAATGCATGCTACACTTTAAGGCCTACCCTCTCTATTTTCCTTCAGATTGGGCTAAAGTGGCCTTTATGATTGACTACCTAGCGGGTGATGCCTTGAAATGGGTCACCCCCCTATGGGAAGCATGGGATCCTGTCGTCCTTGACCTGCAGGCCTTCCTGGTGGCCTTTCGTATGGTCTTCGAGGACCCTAACCCTGAAGCCCCTGCTGAAGCTTCACTTCCCAATATCCCGGAGCAGCCCCGACGGGTAATGTGTGTGGGTAGCGCAATAGTCCTCCAGCCCAATGAGACTACTGCCCACCCAGAATCCTCACAGGGTGACTACGCTTTCCGGAATACTTCTCCCAACCTCAAGAGGCAGTCCAGACGTGCTAGACGTAGAGGCAAGCCGTCACGCCAGGGTCTGTCCTCCCTGAGACCTCCTGACCCCAACCTTGAAGTCCCTACTGAAGCTTCAAATCCCTGTATCCTGGAGAAGCCCCAACGGGTAATGTGCGTGGGTAGTGCACCAGTTCTCCTGCCCGAAGAGACTTCTGCCCATCCAGACTCCACACAGGAGAACTTCCTGCACCCGGCATCAGATGCTTCACCCACTTTTACCGGTGTGCATGTCCAAGGATGCTCCAAAGCTGTGGTTACCTCAGAGTCTGTGCACCTCTGCTATCTGGTGGAGGACCCCCTGTTGCCTCCTGAATCCTCCGGGATACCACTCGATGACAAATGGAGAGAGAGTTCTCTACACCCGGTACTCAATACTTTGTCCGCTTCGTCCTGTGAGCCTGACAAAGGGTACCCCAAAGTGGTAGTTACCCCCGAGTTTCTACACCCCTCCGACCAGGCGGAGGACCTCCAGTTGTCTCCTGAACCCTTCGGGGTGCTACCTGGTAGCGAAAGGACAGAGACTCTCCTATACTCTGTACCTGATAC
The DNA here is from genome assembly GCF_046119375.1 of Phyllobates terribilis. Classification (NCBI taxonomy): domain Eukaryota; kingdom Metazoa; phylum Chordata; class Amphibia; order Anura; family Dendrobatidae; genus Phyllobates; species Phyllobates terribilis. The sequence continues at coordinate 236,809,076 of NW_027362772.1, forward strand.
CTCGCTCGCTTCGTCCAGTGAGTCCAACCTAGTGTACTCCGAAGCAGAGGTTACTCCCGAGTCTCTACACCCCTCCGACTAGGCGGAGGACCTCCAGTTGTCTCCAGAACCCTTCTGGGTGCCACCTGGTGGTGAATGGACAGAGACTTTCCTATATCCTGGATCTGATACCTCGCTTGCTTCGTCCAGTGAGTCCGACCTAGTGTACTCTGAAGCAGAGGTTACCCGTGAGTCTCTACACCCCTCTGACCAGGCGGAGGACCGCCAGTTGTCTCCAGAACCCTTCGGGGTGCCACCTGGTGGTGAATGGACAGAGACTTTCCTATACTCGGTACCCGATACCTCGCCTGCTTCGTCCAGTGAGTCCGACCTAGTGTACTCTGAAGCAGATGTTTTCTCTGAGCCTCTGCACTCTCCTGACCCGGCGGGGGACCTCCAGTTGTTTCCTGAATCCTCCGGGGTACCACCAGATAACAAAGAGACAGTGACTTTTCCTCATTATGTACCTGATAACCCGTCTATTTCTTCCTGTGAGCTTGACAAGATGTACCTCGAAGCAGAGATTACCCTCAAGTCTCTGTCCCCCTCCAACCCGGTGAAGGACTTCCAGTTGACTCCTGTACCCTCTGGGGTGCCACCTGAAAATATGTGGAGAGAGACTTCCTTGTGTGCTGTTCCTGGTACTCCACCCGTTTCGTCTGTTGCTGAGGATGGCTGGATAGGAGGTAGCATCCTAGCTAACCACATGAGATCAGTTTTTCCTGTGGACAGTGGAAGTGATCTCCTTGAAGTGAACGACTGGTCCTCGAATTCCCTGCGGAAGATTCTGGCAGGCCTGAAGAAGAGGGGGCGTAAGGGGGGGGGTACTGTAACATACCTGGCGGCGTCCTTGCATGGTGGTCCATCTCCCACTGTGCAAGAGCGCGCACTTGATCTCCAGTCCAGAATGTCTCTCTGGCTTCCCTCCATGCTGTCTGTTTGTGTCTGCTTCTGCTGCTTAAGGGCGGCGCCCGATCACTTCCTGCTTTTTGTACCTGCTGTGGGTCACACCCCTTGTGCGTCCTCAGCATATTGCTGTCTGTCACCTGGTATATAGCTCAGCTGCTCCCATCTATCCCTGCCTGAGCATAGTGTTTCTTTCAGTGTGTGCTTTCACTCTGAAGGTGCCAGGTCCCGTTCTTTGTCTCCTGCTTTGCGGTATCTGTTCCCGTGTCTGAACTGAGTCCTGTCTGTCTCCTGCCTTGCGGTATCAGTTCCCGTGTCTGAACTGAGTCCTGTCTGTGTTCTCTTGTCTGCCTATCCTGGAGGCTGTATTTCCAGGCCTGTCTGAACACGCTCCTAGCCTGTTCCTCCTGCCTTCTAGGGGCCGATTACCTAGACCCGCTCCTGTATCTTGTCTGTCCTGTCTGAACACGCTCCTTGCCTGTTCATCCTGCCTCTCTGGGGGCCGTATTCCCAGACCCGCTCCTGTATTCCGCTGCAGTGTCGGTCTCCTCCATACACTCAGTTCCAGTCTGAACTCTCTCCTATCCTTTACCTGTTTTGCCTCTATGTCCGTTCCCTTCCTTTTTCTGCAGAGTCTGAACTCGTACCTAACTCCTGCTTGTTGTCTCTGTACTCCCGTTTGTGAGTTTGTGGTCCACTTGCTACTTCACTGCAAGTACCCTGTGGGTATCTGGCTCTGCCTTTCCCTTCCTGTCTGTTCCGTGTGAACAGAGCCCTGTCCCCCCTGCTCAGCCTTGCCTGCTCTGACTCCTTTGCTCACCGCTCCGGCGGTTCTAGCCTGCTCTGACTCCTTTGCTCACCGCTCTGGCGGTTCTAGCCTGCTCTGACTCCTTTGCTCACCGCTCCGGCGGTTCTAGCCTGCTCTGACTCCTTTGCTTACCGCTCCAGCGGTTCTAGCCTGCTCTGACTCCTTTGCTCGCTGCTCCGGCAGCCTTGCTCCACTCTGACCCTTTTGCTCACTGCTCCGGCAGTCTCGCTCCGCTCTTATCCTTTTGCTCACTGCTCCGGCAGTCTTGCTCCACTCTTGCTCACCGCTCCAGGCGGTCTCGTCTTGCTCCACTCTTGCTCACTGCTCCGGCAGTCTCGCTCAGCTCTGACCCTTTGCTCACCGCTCCTGGCGGCCTTGTCCTGCTCTACTCTTGCTCACCGCTCCAGGCGGCTTTGTCCTGCCCTGTTCTCGCTCACCTCTCTGGGCGGCCTCACTCTACTGTGTTTGTCCGCCACATCTGTGGTTCTGTTCCTGAGTCCCAGTGTGTATTGGGTCCTATCCCGCCAGTGTCCCTACCTGCTAGTGCCTCCCTGTCTGCACTCTAGCTGTGCTTGCCTATACCCACCAGTCTGTGTGCCAGCCTACCAGTCTGTTCCTGTATTCCCCTGTGTGGGTCAACAGCCGTGTCCGGGGTCTGTCCTGGAGTAGCACCTGGTCTCTCTGCTCGGTTCCTCCTTGGTGCACTGGCGTCGTATGCCGTCGTGCCACCTTGGTCGGATCGGGCAGATACTTAGTTACGCCCCTCCAGGCACTCTCCGGTTCATGGCACAGTGGAATCACTACATAAACACGCACACGCCAGTCAGTCCGGGCGTGTGCATAACAGAGCTTAGTATAGATGGACTAAGAATAAGTCTCACACACTGCTACAAGCCCAAAATTATTTTCCAAGCTAGATGCAGATAAAAATTACTTGTAATTTGCAAGCTGGTGGAGCTTAGTATAGATGGACTAAGACTAAGTCCCACACACTGCTACAAGCCCAAAATTATTTTCCGAGCTAGATGCAGAAAAAAATTATTTGTAATTTGCAAGCTGGTGGAGCTTAGTATAGATGGACTAAGAATAAGTCCAACACACTGCTACTAGCCCAAAATTATTTTCCGAGCTAGATGCAGATAAAAATTATTTTTAATTTGCAAGCCGGTGGAGCTTAGTATAGATGGACTAAGAATAAGTCCCACACACTGCTACAAGCCCAAAACTATTTTCCGAGCTAGGTGCAGATAAAAATTATTTGTATTTTGCAAGCTGGTGGAGCTTAGTATAGATGGACTAAGACTAAGTCCCACACACTGCTACAAGCCCAAAATAATTTTCCGAGCTAGATGCAGCTAAAAATTATTTGTAATTTGCAAGCTGGTGGAGCTTAGTATAGATGGACTAAGAATAAGTCTCACACACTGCTACAAGCCTAAAATTATTTTCCGAACTAGATGCAGATAAAAATTATTTGTAATTTGCAAGCCAGAGGAACTTATTATAGATGGAATAAGAATAAGTCTCACACACTGCTACAAGCCCAAAATTATTTTCCGAGCTAGATGCAGATAAAAATTATTTTTTATTTGCAAGCTGGTGGAGCTTAGTATAGATGGACTAAGAATAAGTCCCACACACTGCTACAAGCCCAAAATTATTTTCTGAGCTAGATGTCGATAAAAATTATTTGTAATTTGCAAGCTGGAGGAGCTTAGTATAGATGGACTAAGAATAAGTCCCACACACTGCTACAAGCCCAAAATTATTTTCCGAGCTAGATGCAGCTAAAAATTATTTGTAATTTGCAAGCTCGTGAAGCTTAGTATAGATGGACTAAGAATAAGTCACACACACTGCTACAAGCCCAAGATTATTTTCCGAGCTATATGCAGATAAAAATTATTTGTAATTTGCAAGCTGGTGGAGCTTAGTATAGATGGACTAAGACTAAGTCCCACACACTTCTACAAGCCCAAAATTATTTTCCAAGCTAGATGCAGCTAAAAATTGTTTGTAATTTGCAAGCTGGTGGAGCTTAGTATAGATGGACTAAGAATAAGTCCCACACACTGCTACAAGCCCAAAATTATTTTCCGAGCTAGATGCAGATAAAGATTATTTGTATTTTGCAAGCTGGTGGAGCTTAGCATAGATGGACTAAGACTAAGTCCTACACACTGCTACAAGCCCAAAATTATTTTCCGAGCTAGATGCAGCTAAAATTTATTTGTAATTTGCAAGCTGGTGGAGCTTAGTATAGATGGACTAAGAATAAGTCCCACACACTGCTACAAGCCCAAAATTATTTTCCAAACTAGATGCAGCTAAAAATTATTTGTAATTTGCAAGCTGGTGGAGCTTAGTATAGATGGACTAAGAATAATTCCCACACACTGCTACAAGCCCAAAATTATTTTCCGAGCTTGATGCAGATAAAAATTATTACTAATTTGCAAGCTGGTGGAGCTTAGTATAGATGGCCTAATAGAATGAGGCTATGCCCAAAAGGTTTTACTTGGCTAGGTGCAGTAAAAAAATTGTATTCTATACACAGGTGGTGTAGCTTGCAACACAGATACGCTACTCCACTGACTAACACACACTGCAAGAGGCCAAAAAGGATCTGCTTAGCTAAATTTAGCCAAATGCTGTGAAAAACACTTGCACAGCACTGGCACAGATCTGCCTGGCAAAAAGTCCTAGGAAATGCTGTAACCTAGTCCTCAAAAGGACTGCAATTACAATTAGTCCCTACTCCCAACCTATCTATTTAAGAGCACAGACCTGTCTGCTAAGAGTCATAGGAAATGCTGTAACCTAGTCCTCAAAAGGACTGCAATCACAACTATTCCCTACTCCCAAGCTATCTGTATATTTCTGAGAAAATTGGCTTCAAATTAACACTGAAAGTATAGCGCACACAGCAACAGCGATGCCGTCTATCACGCAGCTGCAGCAGTAAGAAAATGGTGGCGACGGGGAAAATGGCTGGGTCTTATAGGGCAAGGACATGTGACATACACAGCCAATGATACATGCCCTTGCTTGTATGAAAAAAAGCAGTTTGCTCCGTGTGTGCGCTGCTGATAGGCTGACAGATTTCACCTCCCCACTGTAAATGCGGGAAAGAGAAAAAAAAATGGAGATCTTCATTATTTAAGCAGAGATCCATCCCCTGCCCCTCCCCCCGCCCCACTGTACACTCAAACTGCGTATTAACATTGATTATCACATTACTGTGAAAAAATCCAGTTATGATTTTGGTGCACGAACAGTTATCGAACATAACCTCGAACAGCCGGATTTTTTTCAAATAGTTTGTGTTCGCCGAACGGCTCAGCCACACTCAGGTGGCACAAATCTCAGCTTCGTAGACTGCTATTGTTAGAAAAATGTAAGGATATTAACACAGGTAATTGACTGAAAGTAAGTGCAGGAGTGCTGGTCTGGTAGCCCTACTGCTGCAGGCAACACACATGAAGGAGACCCAACTTGGAGTCCAAACATTTTCAAAAATTAGGGGCAGACACCACTAAAGTGGCATCAATTTCCCCAGAGTAGAAATAGTATAATAGGGCTCTGACACCCCTTCCTCTACAGTAAACCTGCCAGATGTATACCCAACTTAGAGTCTCCACTTTTCAAAAAATTATTGCCACCCATCAATAAAGTGGCATCAATTTCACCAGAGTAGAAATAGTTTAATGGGACTCTGACACCCCTTCCACTACAGGCAACCCTGCAGATGGAGAGCCCACTTGGAGTCTGCACATTTCAAAAAATTGTTAGTAACAACAGCAGCAGTTACAACAGGCACAGAAGCTACGACAAAGGTGTCCAAGACTGCAATAACGCGAGATTAATGCTGCACTCTAAAAACATCAACACCTGGCCTGCCCAGTCTATGACTGGGATGCAAAAGTCATTGGAGATCCATGACTTGTTCATCTAGGTGAAAGTTAGGCGGTGTACTTTCAGGGGACAGCCGGATGTGCTTATCTGTTAAGACCCCATCAGCAGCACTGAAGACACGTTCTGAGAGAACACTGGCTGCCGGGCATGACAAAACCTCGAAGGCATGACAGGGGAGCTCAGGCCACTCTTCCATTTTTGATGACCAAAATGCAAAAGGGTCTAAGTACCATCTGATGGCATTGATATTGAGCTCGAGATACACCTGCAGCATCCTCTCCAGTCGTTCACTATGTGTCAGACTTGTACTCTGTTGTGCTGGTGCATGGGCTGGTCTAAAAATTGTGTGAAACGACTCACAGAAATTGCTTCTGCCAATTACACTGCTGCTGCTAATGTTTTTGTGCTGATGACTAGTGATGAGCGAGCATGCTCGTTACTCAAGATTTACGAGCATACTCGGGTGTTTTCCGAGTATCTTTAGCGTGCTCGGGTGTTATATTTTCATCACTCAGTGCTCATGATTTGCGACTGTTTGACAGCTTTAAAATATGTGAGGAATGCCTAAAGGGTTAACAAAACATTCTCGCTCATCACTATTGACGACTCAACGTTCATGAGGTTGGAAGTCTACAACTGCAATGCACACTGTATGCCTCACTGCTGACTTAGGGAAAACTACTCTTAAGATTGTCTACAAGCGTGTTTCGATACTTCAGCATCCGTGCATCACTTTCCAGAGGGGGAAGCATTTGGCAAAATTTACTACTGTACCGTGGATCTAACAGAGTGGCAACCCAGTAGTCAGCACTTTTTCTAATCCGATTCCTAACAATACGGGGATCATGTTTCAGATAGTGCAGCAAGAAGGCACTTGTTTGTCAGGCTCTTCCAGGAGGTCCAAGTCCATGGTGTATTGGTGGCAGGGTAACACTGATGCTTACTTCCTCCATCTCCTCCCTCCAACTATGGACAATAGAGATGGGATCATTATCCTCTTCATCTCCTCTGCTTCCTCCTCTTCTTCTGGGACCACCACCTCCTCCCGCAGACTATTCAAAGTGTTGTACAGCATGTAGATGAGCAGAATGGTTATGCTGATAAAGCATTGTCAGCGCTAACCATCTTAGTAGCCATTTTGAAACTGTGCAGAAGGGTGCAGAAGGGTGCAGAAGTCCTTCATCTGTGTCCACTTTGTAAGCATGATTTGCACCATTTCTGTACAGCGTTGGCCCAGGCTATGCAAAATGACATATTGCACCAGGGCTCGTCGCTCCACTCACAGTCGCTGCAACATGTGCAGAGTGGAATTCCATCGTGTCTGCACATCATATATCAACCATTAAAAACCTCAAATTTGAGAATCAATAGACATTGACTTGCTAACAATATAGTTAATATCAAACCTCCAGTCCCCTGGTATAGACAAAAGTACAAAGAAGTCATTACATTGGTGGCGATATGAGTAGGGTTTTCCCACCTCCTCTTCCCCTTCTTTGATCTGGTTTGACATATGATTATCTTTATATAGGACTATTTTTGCCCCTGTTTATGGTGCTGGCAGTGTGTTATTAGTTAGGACCTTTAATCAGTGCCTTGTATTATCTTTTTGTATAGGCTCAGTGGTTCTCCATTCTTTCACCGTATTATTACACTTATTATCTGGTCATATACTTTGTATGTACCTATTTGTTTGTTCTAACATCATGATTGCCTGATAGGTATTATTGTCTCACCGTGTATTTCACCTTCACAGTGGGTCCTATTAGGTTCTATATTATAACTGTGATTTTTGTACTTTTGTCTATACCAAGAGACTGGAGGTTTGACATTAGGTATATTGTTAGCAAGTCAATGTCTATTGATTCCCAAATTTGAGGTTTTTTATTTGTGCTGTTTTTGTCCTTTTTCTATTTAATTAATACATTTATATGCATATCCACAATTTTTGCATGCCCTTATTTTGATTTGGTCTTGTTTCAGTTTTACATGCTATGGGTTGATCCTTTTTTGTTTAACATTATAGAGGTGCCCGTGGGATGCGAAAGGCATAAGTGAGCACAAAGCAACCGTGCTTTCTGCAGCAGCACATCCAGGCCGAGAAATTGCTGTACCACCAGGTTGAGCATGTGAGCCATGCAAGTCAGGTGTATGAGGTTGCCCCGATGTAGGGCCGCCACCAGGTTCACACCGTTATTGCACATGGCCTTCCCTGGCTTCAGGTTCAGTGGAGACAGCCATTGCTCAAACTCCACCTGGATAGCTGTCCACAATTCATGAGCTGTGTGACTGCGATCTCAAAGGCATATTAATTTAAACACTGGCTGATTGTGTGAGACCTGGCTGTGCAGTACAGGGGTGGGGGATTCTCTCTGCACTGTTGGAACGTGTGTCTCATAAAGGCACAAGTTGAGGGCGCAGGTGGAGGCCTTAGCGAAGGTGGAGGAGGCAGAAGCAGTGGAGGAAGTGTTAGATACAGAGGTTTGTCCCGTAAGCATTGGGGATTCCAAGACTTGTGGAGCATCCCCTTCCCCTCCTGCCCCCCCAGCCACCAGAGTCACCCAGTGCCCAGTCAGTGAGATGTAACGCCCCTGGCCATGCATGTGACGCGCCCCCTGGGACATATTCCTTTTTGAGGGGAATACCCGGCACCGGATCAGATGGGGGGTTGTAGTCTCCGAGCGGCTGTGACCCGGCCCCGTGCCCAGGGCGTCAAGCTCAGTGTTATGTGGCAGCTTTACAGATGTTACTAAAGTTCTTTTGTGTCGACTACGCCACCCGTTGTGATGCGGTCACTGTGGCCGCCGCTGCTGCAGGGTCCGCTGAGGCTGATGGTGGGTGCGCAGCTTGGTGGGATAACCCCCAACGGGAGGGGTATAGCCTCAGAGGGGACAGGCGCAGAGGATGGGGGTTGTGGTGGTGCGGTGCAGCCGGCAATGAAGACAGACTCGGGTTGTGCAGTTAAGGGTGTTTACTTACTGCAGATGTTGTACTGGTCACTCCAGCTGCTAGTGACCACCCGAGCCGTGCTGCGTCCACCAGGTCCTGGATCCAGCCAACCCCCAAACAAGTCCGGAGCGTGGCCCTGAGCTCTCCCTCTGTCCTTTCTTCAGCCGTCCCCACCAGTGATTCACCTAGGTCCAGCTCCCTCGGGCCTTCTTTTGGGACACCCTTGGCCCTGGGTTCCCTGACCCTTCATGTGGTTTGCCTTCGGGGTGAATGTGGTGGGTGACCGTGGCAAACGCTGCCCACGATCTCCGGTCTCTGGCTGGGGATTGTTTTTGCCCCCACCAGCTTGGGTTCCGGTACCCTGATGCTGACTCCTCACCCGGTGTTCTAATTTGGGTTCTTGGGTCCCTTCAGTCTTCCCCCTCTGGGTCTTTCTCTGCTCCACTCTCTCTCTCTCCAGGGCTGCTGTTTCCTTCTCTCTCCTCTCCAACTCACTTCCTGCGTCTGAACTTGTCCTCTGCAGCTGACTGACCCTGATCTAAGTTGGTGCCCTCCTTATATATCCCTCTATGTGTGAGCTCAGGTGACCAGCACCCAATGAGCTCCTATCACTACCCAGACTGCTCCCCCTATCTGCCCCTACACTACATGGGATGTACCACCCCCCTCCCACTCCAGCCAGGAACAGGCTCGGTTGTACCTGCACATTTCTAAGTGGGAGTACCGTCGGCCTGCTCCTCTGAAATGGGATGTATGTAGTGCATGCAGTCTATCTGAGCTCAGTTCCACACTCCATCCTTACCCGGGAGTGGAATATCACACCTCTGGCTTGAGGTGCAATACTCCTGTAGCAGCCGAATCCTCAGGGTGCTACATTCCCCCCTGGTAAATCACAGCACGTCCTCGGGCTGTAAAGACATAAAACACCAAAACATACAATTTTTTTTTTTCATATCAACATATAAAACATATAAAACATTATATATATAAAACTTTTTTTTATATAAACATTCTCGTAGACTTCTCTTGTCTCTGGTTCCTCCTCCGGACACTGTGCAACGTATGTCCGGGAAAAGTGCGACAGTCTCTTAGAAAAACTGGTTTTCTATAAAACCGGTAGGGGGCGCTTTAGGAAGCGCAACTATATACAGGGAAAGTTGGCCGCTCTCAGTCCTCGGCCAGGTAGAGGGAAGGGAATGGCTGCTCACAGTCCTCAGCCTGTAGGATGAAGGGGTTAACGGGTAAACAGTTCACACATGCTGGTCCCAACGGGGACTATATTAGCAACAGCAACAGTTCCAGTTTCAGTTTCAGTTCCTTTATACCCCGATTGGGTAACTATTTACATCACTTCTCGGCCGCACTCAACGGCGTCTTCCTCCTGCTCTTTCTTGATATGGTGTTGCTTCAGACCCGTCCGGGTCCTCTTGTTATGGGCGCGGTGGTGTTAGCGCCCGGGTTGCCCGGGCCTTGCGGCCAGGCCTGGGGTATCTGGAAGGTGAAGGGCACCGTAAGGACGGCGGCGCCCTGGGCTACCTGGCCTTGCGGCCAGGCTGGAGGCTCCGCGGAGGTAGGGGGCGCTGTTGGTGGTGCGGCGCCCGGGGGTACTAGGCCTTGCGACCAGGCTGGTGGTAATTCCTGCTTCGTCACGCTCCGGGTCGAGGCGCGTGACGTCACAGGGGTCGCTGCGGCGGCTTCCGGTCGGGGCCTAGTCCATGGCGGCGACATGGCGGCTACGGGCACAGCAGGGGGACTTTCGGGCTCTGCGACGGGGAGCTGGGGCAGGTAGGCGGTGTCACGGCTTGGGGTATAGGCATCCCCTTTACCTGCCTCCATGCGTTCGGCTCCCTCCTCGGCGCCGTCTCCGGCCTTGGGTCCTCCCGCGCCATCCTCAGAGGCGGTCTGCTTCCTCTTCCAGGGTAGCGTGCTCCGTTGACTGGTCTCTGCTTGCTGGGCCATCTCCCGGCTCCACTCCGCCAGTATCTCACGCTGTACCCGGGCCATCCTCCTTGCGAGGCCCTCCAGGGCAGTTTGTGCACACTCCCGGTCTCGGGGGAGCTGCGCTAAGATCTCCGCTAGACCTAGCGGGGTTGTGGACTCTAGCAGGCTCCTGACCATCGGGTCGGTGCTGCTCTGCTCTTCTTCCGGCAGGCTCCTGGCCAGCGGGCCGGTGCTGCTCTGCCCTGCTTCCTCGGTCTCTAGCAGACTCCTGGCCAGCGGGCCGGTGCTGTTCTGCTTTCTCTCCATCTCCGGGTGAGCTCCTCCGATATTCTTCGTTAGACCTCTTGCCTCCGGGTGCGCTCGCTCCAGACTGCTCCAAGCGACACCCATCTTTTCTCTTCTCTTTCGTCTCCTCCCACTTCGAGGGCGGTCCCGGGGCAACTCGGTGACTGTCAGCTCCAGGGGGAGTTCTTTCACGCTGACAGACACCTCCAGCATCACAGTCTCTGTTGGTGGGGGCGGTTTCCACTTTTGGCGCCATTTTCTGTCCTGGCCCACGATGGGAGGTGGCCTCTTGCCCTCCTTTGACACGCCCATAATGGCGTCCGCTGCTCTTCCAAGGCGGGAAATCTGCGGTTTTGGCAGGAAGCGTCGCCCAGTGGCGGGAAACTCTGCAGATGGCGGGAACAAGTTGGAAATGGCGGACAATCGGCGGGAAACGACTGGTGATGGAGTCCGATGGCGTGGACCCTCCGGAACTGGCGGGAGACTTCTTTCTGAGGTAAACTTGCACTTTTCTTCAGGCACGCAGTACCCGGGTGTTGCGGGCACGTAATCCTGCCGACTACGCCAAAGTTGACGCGCCCCCTGGGACATATTCCTTTTTGAGGGGAATACCCGGCACCGGATCAGATGGGGGGTTGTAGTCTCCGAGCGGCTGTGACCCGGCCCCGTGCCCAGGGCGTCAAGCTCAGTGTTATGTGGCAGCTTTACAGATGTTACTAAAGTTCTTTTGTGTCGACTACGCCACCCGTTGTGATGCGGTCACTGTGGCCGCCGCTGCTGCAGGGTCCGCTGAGGCTGATGGTGGGTGCGCAGCTTGGTGGGATAACCCCCAACGGGAGGGGTATAGCCTCAGAGGGGACAGGCGCAGAGGATGGGGGTTGTGGTGGTGCGGTGCAGCCGGCAATGAAGACAGACTCGGGTTGTGCAGTTAAGGGTGTTTACTTACTGCAGATGTTGTACTGGTCACTCCAGCTGCTAGTGACCACCCGAGCCGTGCTGCGTCCACCAGGTCCTGGATCCAGCCAACCCCCAAACAAGTCCGGAGCGTGGCCCTGAGCTCTCCCTCTGTCCTTTCTTCAGCCGTCCCCACCAGTGATTCACCTAGGTCCAGCTCCCTCGGGCCTTCTTTTGGGACACCCTTGGCCCTGGGTTCCCTGACCCTTCATGTGGTTTGCCTTCGGGGTGAATGTGGTGGGTGACCGTGGCAAACGCTGCCCACGATCTCCGGTCTCTGGCTGGGGATTGTTTTTGCCCCCACCAGCTTGGGTTCCGGTACCCTGATGCTGACTCCTCACCCGGTGTTCTAATTTGGGTTCTTGGGTCCCTTCAGTCTTCCCCCTCTGGGTCTTTCTCTGCTCCACTCTCTCTCTCTCCAGGGCTGCTGTTTCCTTCTCTCTCCTCTCCAACTCACTTTCTGCGTCTGAACTTGTCCTCTGCAGCTGACTGACCCTGATCTAAGTTGGTGCCCTCCTTATATATCCCTCTATGTGTGAGCTCAGGTGACCAGCACCCAATGAGCTCCTATCACTACCCAGACTGCTCCCCCTATCTGCCCCTACACTACATGGGATGTACCACCCCCCTCCCACTCCAGCCAGGAACAGGCTCGGTTGTACCTGCACATTTCTAAGTGGGAGTACCGTCGGCCTGCTCCTCTGAAATGGGATGTATGTAGTGCATGCAGTCTATCTGAGCTCAGTTCCACACTCCATCCTTACCCGGGAGTGGAATATCACACCTCTGGCTTGAGGTGCAATACTCCTGTAGCAGCCGAATCCTCAGGGTGCTACACATGCTCATCCAGGTGTCAGTGGTGAAATGCACCCTGTTAGACATAGATTTTTTCCAGGAACGGGTGATATTGTCTGCGACATGCTGGTGTAGCACAGGCACAGCTTTCTTAGAGAAGTAATGGCGACTGGGGAACTGCAACAGCCATCAGCTTTTGGAAAACATCTGTATCCACCAGGCGGAAAGGTAGCATTTCCATGGCCAACAGACTGGAGATGGTGAAGTTCAAGCTCTTAGCTTTGGCATGTGTAGGAGGAAACAGTCTTTTACGTGATCACAACTGAGGGACCGAGGGCTGGCTGCTGTGCTGAGAGAGGGTGGAGTAGGGTGAACACGATAAGCTGCTGGACTGTGAGAGAGGTGCAGGCGGAGATGTTACGGTGGATTGAGAAAGATGGGGTGTGCTCAGTGAAGCAAAAACAGTGAAGCAAAAATAGCAGGTATGTTCACTTCTGTTACAGCTGATGGGCTCTCACTCACCCCAACTGTAGCAGGTAAACAAGTGGAGGTCCTGCGGCCGGAGACCTCTGTGAGAACACTTTCCATGGTGACGAAGGAAGAAGAAGCAGAAGATGCGATTGATGGGGCGGCCGGTGGTTGGCGACACTCGTTAGTCCACATTTTAGCACAGTGAGATTCCCAGACTAACGCATGTTGATCGTGCATGGGCTGGTTCATGCATGTAGTAATCAAATTATTGGATTTTTTGCCTCTATTGAGTCGTTTTTTACAATGTGTGATGTTAAGGTGGAGGAAGAGGAGAAGACACTTAGTGCAGAGCTTGCCATCCACTGGAGCAAATGCTCTTTCTGGCCCTCATCTACAAAGCAAAGCATACCGCTGTGCAGGTGCCAAAGAAAGAAGAAAGAGAGCCCGTTCAGTAACAGAAGTAGTCAGCTGTCTTTGGATTGGATGAGTCGGTGTTTGTTCAGTAGAGCTTTCAGTAACATTGCAACCTACCCCACGTACACCTCGAACACCAAGCCTATTCCCCCTTTCACCACGATCTTGCTTTTTCCCACTCATGTTGGATGTACCCTTCCCCTCTTTTAACCAGCTGTTTCACAACCCCAGACCCAGACCTGTCAGTCACCTGTCACTAAATTAACAATCAGTATTTATTTGCTGAGATAGTGTGGCTGGACCACACAATTAGCACAAAAGATTTATATGCATAAATGTGGACTGGTGTCTAGACCACACAATTAGCACAAAGGATTTAGGTTCTGAAATGTGGACTGCTGGCTGGACCACACAATTAGCACAACGGATTTAGATGCAGAAATGTGGACTGGTGTCTGGACCACACATCTAGCACAAAGGATTTAGATGCTGAAATGTGGACTGGTGTCCGGATCACACAATTAGCACAAAGGATTTAGATGCTGAAATGTGGACTGCTGGCGGAACCCACAATTAGCACAAAGGATTTATATGCTAAAATGTGGACTGCTGGCTGGACCACACAATTATTACAAGAGATTTAGATGCCGAAATGTGGACTGGTGTCTGGACCACACAATCAGCACAAAAGGATTTATATGCTGAAATATGGACTGATGGCGGGACCACACAATTTTCACAAAGGATTTAGATATTGAAATGTAGACTGCTGGACCACATAATTAGCACAATGGATTTAGATGCTGAAATGTGGACTGGTGTCTGGACCACACTTCTAGCACGAAGGATTTAGATGCTGAAATGTGGACTGGTGTCTGGACCACAGAATCAGCACAAAGGATTTAGATGCTGAAATGTGAACTGCTATCTGGACCACACAATTAGCACAACTTATTTAGATGCTGAAACGTGGACTGGTGTCTGGACCACACAATTAGCACAAGAGATTTAGATGCTGAAATGTGGACTGGTGTCTGAACCACAAAATCAGCTCAAAGGATTTAGATGTTGAAATGTAGACTGCTGGCTGGACCACACAATTAGCACAAAAGATTTAAATGCTGAAATTTGGACTGCTGGACCACACAATTAGCACAAAGGATTTAGATGCTGAAATGTGGACTGGTGTCTGTACCACACAATTAGCACAAAGGATTTAGACACTGAAATGTGGACTGGTGTCTGTACCACACAATTAGCACAAAGGATTTAGATGCTGAAATGTGGACTGGTGGCGAGACCACACAATTAGCACAAAGGATTGATATGCTGGAAGGTTGATTTGACACAGGATCCTATCTATCTGAACTAGCTGACAATAAACCACCTAGCTAACCATCTGACTACTTGCAGCAGCAGCAGTAGCCTCACTACGCAGTTACACTGACAAAATGCCACCGAAGCCACATGTCCGCTCTTTATATGGAGAGGGACATGTGACTTCGGCAGCCAATGACACAAGCCCTTGTGTCTGGACTTTGTGGATGGTTTCTGCACTCTGATTGGCTGCTGGAATCTCCACACATTAAGTTAATAAAAAAAAAGAAAAACAGTCTGCCGCTCCTCTGACCTCTCCCCACACCATCCCCTCATCTAAAACGTCATCCCCTGGGTCATCATACAGCACCACTATCCTAGCCAAAGTCCTAACAAAAGCATTAGTGGAAACTCAATCATTTACCAAACTTTGGCCGAATTTTGCCTATTTTGAGGGAAATGCTCAGTAATCCGAACACAATTTCGAATGTGCAATGTTCGTGCCGACTTTGAGACTAGCGAATGTTTTCCAAACAAATTCGCTCAACTCTACTCATCACCAAATTGCTCCTGGATTGCTGAGAGAAATTGCTCTTGGAGATGGTTAAGATTCTATTATTTATTCATTGCAGTGTACTTAGGAAAATTGTGAGCAAGCCCCCTCCATGGATGAAAAGCCCCCACACATGAATGATCTCAGGATGCTTTACTGTTGCATAACACAGCACTTATGGTAGAGTTCATCTTTTCTTCTCAGGACAATACTTTTTTCTAAATATACCAAACAGTCTGAAGGGGGCTTCATCAGAGAAAATAAACTTGCATAAACTTGATGTGTTTGTCAATAAAAATTTAAAAACGTATGAAATGCTAAGAATTTTACTTCATTAACCATATAACCAACTGACCAAAAGATCTAAAAACACTGAAGCAGCAAACTCTGTTAAAAATAAAATTTGCATCAGTCTCAAAACTTATGTACACGACTCTACATTGATATTTATATGGGCTACTTACCATTTTGTAACTTAACATCATTCCAGCAATTTGTTGTACTGTGTGAGTTTTGATCATGACCTTATTTCCTAGGATATAATCTTTCTAAACTTTCATTGCTGTGTTGCTCTTACTCTTGATGTTTTTACATATGTCTTGTCTGTCATATACAGCAGAGATCCAGTAGATTTGTGTGGAGTGGATTATATATTGTAAATACTGTCAGTAACTACTGCAACTGGGTCTAGCTCTGATCAAAGCAATTCAACCTCTTAGATGATATGGTGAACAGCAACCATGACATCTAAGTGGTTTGATGGGATGACTCTGTAACCCTCAATGGATTACTGCCATGCAATCTCAGGAACTCATGTAATGTTTACTGGAAGCCAAGTGCCCATGGAGGTCCCTTATTCTGATTCTCACTGTGCGGCCCCCAGATTTTTATGCATGCCCATTTTCTAATCCCTATTGAACCTGTGGATGTCCATTGGTTTCACTATTGTTAGTGCCATAATGCGTATAATATGAGTTCCTGTTGCTTTACAGCTCTGTATTACAGATGACTGCATTGATCTGTTTTCTCATTAGAATATTCCTTTCCCTTGGCAATTACCATAATGACTATGTGACTTTCTGGAACAGCCAGCCATTGGATATGAAAGCTGTTGACAATAGTCCTTAACACTTTAACACTCTGTGACCTCTCTACTTATCTGATTAGTGGGAAAACGTTGTGCGGATCTTCCATTTTCAGAGGTAAATTTATCTTTTCAAGGACTTTTTCTCAATTGCTTTTTCTTTTGTCAACAATTAACAATCAAATATTTAAATTACAAGAGCAGAAAGTACACGACTCATCTAGTCAAACACTCGTATCTGCCCTTCATCTTCTCCAAACAGAGCACAGCAAATCACACTCTGATAATGTGATCCAGTTATCTCTTTTCTGAAAATATTTTTCAATGTTTGCCTAACTTTTTAATATACACAGTGAATTTATTTTAATCCAGGATCAGATAATCCAGAAAATCAGATAAACAGGCATAAAACTGCAATATATTGGGCATTTCTAACATGACCAGAAGCAGAATGCTGAGCAGAAAGAACAAATTATATGATTTATAATTATTATTATATTTTTCAATAAATGTATTGATTTTGTCTTTTAAATGTCATCTTGGAATCAAATGACCATCACTTAACAGAAATAGTAGAATAACAGTTTATAAATAGTGTTGAGCCACCCCCGTAGTGTTCGAGTTCGGTTCGGTTCGTCGAACACCCGTGTGTTCGCCGAACTGTTCGTCGAACTGTTCGTCGAACACCTTCGAACACCGTTAAAACCAATGGCAGGCAAACAAAAACACATAGAAACACATAGAAAACACCTTCAAAGGTGTCCAAAAGCTGACAAACTGCTCAGAAGACACAACTAACACATGGAAAAGTGACAAGTACATATAGTCATGCGAAAAGAAAAGAGGTGGAGGAGTAAAAGGAGGGGGAGACACAGATATAGGCATGTCATGCCCTTCTAAAATCCAAAAAGTGAGAAGCCGACACGGCCAGTCCGTTCCTGCCCGTGCCACCTCCGTGTCGCCGGGTTTGTGCCAGAGCCGCGGTGGACCCTGACGGCCAGCCCCCCTCTCCTAATACTGGTGCCTGTCCGCTGGTGGGTCGAGCCCCCCGCCGTGGGGGGGGAGTAACATCTGCAGAAGAAAGACCATCTTCCAGCCAAACTAACATGTCGACTTCTTTTCGTGGACAATGTGATACGATCCCTTTGTTACGGACACGCCCATCACTACAAATTCCAGATGAGGCACAAAAACAGCAGGTGCTTCAGCGGATATCAAGTGCTCCTTCAAGTGGGCTCTCGTCCACCTCAACTTCAACATCACAAATACTCCAGTCCTCAGAGGTGTCACCCCAATCGCACTTGCTTCCTCACAGCTCCCAAGTCTCCAGCTGCCCGTCTGAGTATGGGGTAACACAGATGGTTGAGTCTGCACAGCTGTTTACTCATACTATAGCCTGCGAAATGGAGGTCTGCTCCAGAGCTTCTGTTAATCCAGACGAGGAAATGATCTGCACTGATGCCCAGAATCTTTATAAGTCGGATCCAGGACCAGATGAAGAAGGTTCTGAGCATAATGTAGACCCTCGTTCCCAAACTGTAACTCCTGTTGGTGGAGACAATGATGAAGACGATGATGAGACTCAAATACCTGATTGGAGCGACAACTTGACTGTTCGGTCAGGGCAGGAAGAGGTTGGCTTTGAGGACGACGGGTGTGATAACACACAGGGTGATGATGACAAGGTTGGAGATCCCACTTACTGTCAACCCACAGTCAGCCAGTCGATGAGGTCACCCGGGCCTTTGCCTGGCCTTTGGGATGTCGCGGTGGTCAGCTCCCTGGCCCGTACCCTGGGGTCACTCTTTAAAAGAGTGGATAATTGTTAATTTTATAAGAGTTTGTGACACCACCTGTGGTATCTGGTGAGAAGCACCAGCGCTGTAGCAGTCCACTGAGGCCCGTGATAAGGCAGCTCGATGGTATAGCTCCCCACAGGTGGAGCTAGGTCTCAGGGCAGCGTATGCAGGGGGAATGCAGGACAGGCGAGACCCAGCTGGGTCAGAGCAAGAACGGAAACGGACACGGTAGTCACTTCAGTACCTTTTACTGGAGGAAATTCAGGCACATCCTGGAGCACTGTAGGGTGAAGGGTGCATATCAGGATCCTCCCCAATGAGCGGGTGTAGGGCCTCCTGTTTCTTGCCTCTGCGCAGTAAGTTTCTGACCTGCCTGGAGCTAGGCCTAACTTTGTCTCTGTCCTGCGCTGGCTGACCTTGTGGTAGGGCCTTGACTTGGAGTTCACGCTCCCAGTATGCGGGGCCTAAGCGTCTCCTGGCTCTGTTACGTATCAGCACCTTAGCGATCCTGGGACTTGTAGTTCTCCAGGGATTCCGGTTATGCCTTACTGGGTCATAGAGATCCCGGTAAGCTCGGATCCGGTGTCCGGTAAATGCTTCGGGGTGAGCTGGTTAAGCTCATCTGCCCCTTATGTACTAACTCGCCACTCGCCTTCAGCCTACTCGGGCCCTCAATAGGCTATACACACTAACGGCAGCTTGCCGCGCTTCACCGATCTTATGACGCTGGCACACCTTAAGCTCTATCTGGGCTCCCTGAATCTAGCTAGCAGGAGCCTCGTGCTCCACTGCTGAACTATTAACTGAGTTCTCTAGACTAGACTGAGCTCCACTGCAGACTGACCTCTCTTAGGCTTCTCTACTGCAGGAACTCTTCAGAGGAACTGAACTGCCTAGCTCCACCTTCCCTATTTATATCCCTAACGGGCTCCCTCTGTTGGTCTGAGGTGGAAGGTGGAGATGTGTGAATGTTTTTGGGGGCCTCTTGTGGAGGATTCCATCAATACACTCTTCTAGGATCTGTGATACCAAGCGCAGCGGGACGTCACAGATGCTATTGACGACGAGGTTAGGTTGCGCCTTCCTGGACAGAGACGGAGTACTGGAAGCACGTCAACAACTGCATCCTCAACCACAACTCCGCCTCTGACCACAAGTCGTAGTGGCTCTTCAGTTCGCATGGGCTCTAAGCCTTGCATAGCCTGGGCATTTATTCAGATCGATAAGGATGACCCAACTCGTGTTATCTGTAATATTTGTCACCAAAAGCTAAGTAGAGGCCAAAAAATCCATAGTTTGAGTACTTCATGCATGTACCGTCACATGGATATGAAGCATAAGTTGCAGTGGGAAGCTCACTGTGCTACAATGCGGCCTAGCAGGCTGGGCCAACCACCGTCTGCCCCATCTTGTGCATCCGCGGCCTCTTCATCCTCTGTGACTGGGGGGACAGCAGTCACACATGTTTTTGGATGCAGACCTGCCACCTCTTTACCTGCAACAGCCAGTGTGATTGGCAGGTCGTCAGTTCATTGGGAAGTGGAAAAACCTGCTGGTGTTGAGAGCTCTCTGACATCGAGAGCACCACCTTTGGATCAAGGCAACCTAACATATCCGCCTGCATCTTCCTCACAGACCGGCAGTTTGCCAGGGACACCCTACTCAACCCCATCAAAGCACAACAGCCAGCCCTCGGTCCCTCAGATGTGGACAAGTAAAAGACCATTTCCTCCTAGCCATGAGAAAGCTAAGAGGTTGAATTTCACCATCTGCAAGCTGTTGGCTACAGAAATGCTGCCTTTCCGCCTGGAGGACACAGTGGATTTTTGAGACCTTATGTCCGTCGCAGTGCCCCAGTACCAGATGCCCAGTCGGCACTACTTCTCAAAGAAAGGTGTGCCTGCACTCCACCAGCATGTCGCACACAACATCACCGCTTCTTTGAGAAACTCTGTGTGTGACAGGGTGCATTTCACCACAGACACTTGGACGAGTAGGCATGGACAGGGGCGTTACATGTCGCTGACAGGGCACTGGGTAACTATGGTGACAGCAGGACAAGGGGCTGCTGTCCAAGTCTTGCCGTCCCCGCGAGTTGTACGTCAATCCTCTTTATCTAGAAGTTCCTCCACTGCTTCTGCCTCCTCAACCTCCTCTCGGTCCTCCACCTGCACCCAAAGCCTGTCTGGTAATGCCACCTGCTTTCTAACTGCGCACCTCCTTACTATGCTGGCAGCAGGGCTCAACGGCATCAGTGTTTACTTTGAAATGTCTGGGAAATGTGAGTCACACAGCTGAGGACTTGTGGTCAGCTCTGGAGACCCAATTTCATGAATGGTTGTCTCCACTGGACCTGCAACCAGGGAAGGCCGTGTGCGACAATGCTGCAAACTTGGGTGCGGCCCTTCGCCGGGGCAATGTTACACACGTGCCTTGTATGGCTCACGTGTTGAACCTGGTTGTCCATAAATTTTTAGCCCACTATCCCGGATTAGATGGCCTTCTGCAGAGGGCACGGTCGCTGTGTGCTCACTTCCGCCGTTCGCATCCCGCAGCTCAACGACTTACATCTCTACAGAAGTCGTTGGGCCTGCCAGTTCACCGGCTGAAATGCGATGTGCCGACACGGTGGAATTCAACTCTGCACATGTTGCAGCGACTGTGGCAGCACCGACAAGCCCTGGTGCAATAGTTTCTGACGTATAGCCTGGGCCAACGAGATCCAGAGGTGGGGCAAATCACACAGCAGGAGTGGTCTCAGATCAGGGACCTATGAAGTAGACGCGCCCCCTGGGCCGTGGGGTACCCGGAGCCGGGCCGGTAGACGCTGGGGGTTGTAGTCACTGTGGCGGTGACCCGGTCCATGACCCAGGGCGGTCAATCCAACGGTAATTTGTATATATGGATTTTATAATGTCCGACTACGCCACCTGTGGAGTGCGGCCAAAGGGGCCGCCGCTGCGGAACAGTCCTCTGAAGCTGGTGGTTTTGCTGCAATGGTATTATTACTCACCACAGGAAGAGTGTAGCTTCAGGGCAGTGAGGGTGGATGATGGTGGTTGTAGTGCAGGGAGTCAGTAATGAACACAGAGTCCGTGTGATGCAGTCCCAAGATCTTTACTCACAGTTGTTGCAGTTCAGATTACAGGTACCAGAGCTATCTCACCCGTCGTGCTGTGCGTACTCAGTGAGGGGCTCAGTCCACCCCCAGATAGCTCCGGAGTACTTAGCAGGACCCCCTTCTGTGTGTCCTTTCTCTGGCCTTCTCCCTGCACCTCACACCCAGTGACACTTCTATCCGGTATCCTCGGGCCTTGGCGGGCGACTTGTGTTCCGTCCCCTGGGTCCTATGTGGCTACCTTCTTAGTGAGACTGGTGTGGACTTTTGCCTGCAGTACATGAAATGCTGCAGCCTCCGGTTTCTAGTTGAGCCTTGCTGTTTCTCCTCTAGTTGAGGGACCGGTTCCCCTTATCTGGCCTGACCCCTCTACCTCCTGGTAGCAGCGGGAGTACAGGTGGCCTTCTGCACGGCCCGTAGCCCTAGGGTCCCTTCGGTTCCTGGAGCCTTCCTGCTCCCACTCATCTCTTCTCTCCTTCAGTGCTGGGCCTCCCAGGCTAGGCCCGCCTCCGGAGCAGAGCTCATGCCGAGCCTCTGCTCCTGTCACTTCTTCTCCTCTGACTGGCTTGCTCTTTCTAAGATGGCTTCCTATTTATACTCTCCCTGTCATGTGCTCCCCTAAGCTGCTCCCCTAAGCACCTACTACATAGGATCCTCCCACCAGCTAGGGACCTGGGACTGCTCTCCCTTAGGAGCAATCTCGCCCTAACCCCACTGCGGGTATGTGTTGGATGCAGGTGTTAGGGTCCCGAGCCATACGCCTTCCTTACCTGAGAGTGAGATACCACACCTCTGGGTGAGATGCAGTAACTCTGTGGTGACTGCACCCTCAGGGGCGCCACACACCTTTCTGCACAGTTTTGAAATGGCGACGAAGATGTTTAGTGCTGACGACGATGCCATTATCAGCATAACTATTCCGGTGATTTACATGCTGGAGCACACATTAAACAGAATTCAGAGTCAGGTGGTCGGACAAGAGGAGGTGGAGGAAGTAGAGGAGGAGTCATATGCGGAAGGGATAACATCTCCAAGGTCCAGACGGTTGGCAGCACCAAGGAGGCAGGCATGGGAGGGTGGGGGAGAGGGATTAAACAGGGCGCATGGTAGCAGCCAAACTGTTGAGGAAGGTGCAGGAGCCGAGGAAGAAGTGGAGGATGAACTGGCGATGGGCATGGAAGACTCATCAGATGAGGGAGACCTTGATCACATTTCTGTTGTGCGAGGTTGGGGGGAGAGGGCAGAGGAAAGAAGCATGATTCTTACCTCGCTACCAACACAACAAGGAATTGGTCCTCCTGGATGCGCAAGACACCTGAGTGCCTTCTTGCTGCACTACCTGCAACATGACCCTCAGATTGCAGAATTCGAAGTAATCTCGACTACTGGGTTGCCACACTCTTAGATCCCCGGTACAAAAGTAAATTTGCCAAAATAATTCCTGCCATAAAAAGGGATTGACGCATGCAGGAGTATCTGCAGACGCTGTTGCAGAATCTTACATGTGCTTTTCCACAAAACACCAGTGGTGCACGAAGTGAATCTCACAGTTCTAACTTGCCAACGGTGGGACTGTCGAGTCTTCATCACTCAAACCGTAACAGTAACACAGTATCTGCTGGTAACAGCAATTTTGTGAAATCGTTTCACCACTTTTTTAGACCATCCTTTGCAAGGCCACAGGAGACAAGAAGTCTGACACATAGTCAATGCCTAGAGAGGATGGTGCAGGAGTATCTCCAAGTGAACATCGAAGCCATGACTGTGTCACTGGACCCTTGCTCATTTTGGTATTCCAATCTGGAAAAATGGCCGGAGCTCGCCACTCACGCCTTGGAGATCTTGTCATGCCCTGCAGCCAGTGTTCTCTCTGAACGTGTGTTCAGCGCTGCTGATGGTGTGCTGACAGATAAGCTCACGCGGCTGTCCACTGAGAATGTAGACAGACTCACGTTCATAAAGATGAACAAATCATGGATTCGCAAGGACTTTTCTAATCCTGTGTTATCCTTGGGAGGCTAAAAGCTTGAGGATTTGGTAATATCACCTCACCAACCGTTTTAAGCAACTGTGGGGCAATTGATGCCACTTAACCCTAGAACGCATGACCATAAAAATCTACACTTTCATATACCTGGGGCCTTTTAGGCCCGTGTGCAAATAACATTGAATAACTCAAACTCAAATGACAAACAACTATATACATGAAGAATACCTAGAGTTTCAAAATTCTAACTAAAGTAATCTTGCAGAAAATAGAAAACAATTAACAGGGCGGGACTGCGAGGCCCCAGGTATGCGTTCTAGGGTTAAGTGGTGTCTGTGCCACAATTTTGGGAAAAAATGGAAACTCTTTTTGGAGTCCCCTTGCTGTGTCTTACGTGACGTTGGCATCGTCAATTCCAGGTGGGTTGGGTCGCTCCCCCCCCCCCCTTTTAACTGTAAGAAACTACATACACTATGGCTTGGGGTAACACAGATGATTGAGTCTGAAGAGCTGTTTACTCAGAGGTCTGCTCCAAATCTTCAGTGTCTGCTAGTCAGCGTAGAATTTTTAACTGCATCTAGCCTAGGCAATACTTTGGGCATAGTAGCCCAGCTGCGAAGCAAGCTGCACCGCCTGTGTATCTAATAAGAATTTTTAAATGCATCTAGCCTAGGCAGACTGTGGGGACCCCCAACCAAACCCAGATGCTCAGCCCCCCTACCGCCCCCCTTTCCTTGACAATACAATAATATAACTCTTACAACTGGATGGGTGAGGATCGGTAACAGCTTTATTAACTCTTTATACTCATTCCATTAGAAAGACATTTTATTACTAAAATAATTCAGCTTGTTGCAGCATGCCCTGGGTCTCCACTCCGGCAACTTGGCCAACAAGTGTAACTCTCCAACATGTCCTTTCTATTTCCAGGCCACGGAGGATCCTGCGTACTCGTATGCAGGACTCTGACCCCCACCCATCACTCTTAACGCTTGTTCCACTCCGTCCTGGAGTCCTGACAGGAATATGTCCAGTCCAATATCCATTAAGTGAACACCGTCGGGCCGTATGAGGCCTGCTTTATCTCCTTCCAGTTGTCGGTGTCGTACCACTACACCGCCTCTGTCTCTTCTAAATTTTGCCATCCGAATATTTATTACCCGCCTTGTCCGTTCGATGGCCGTGATGTCTCGCGCACCTTGCCATACCGCTATCGGCACAATCTCTGACCATACTATAGCTAGTTTTGTGAAAAATTCACTGAAGCGCTCAGTGTCTAGTTTCATTATTGCCATTAGTTATGCGCTCTTGTGATGACCTAGGTTGTTTCCCTCGGCCTGTATAACTAAGATGACCAGACATCTTGCCTCTCTCCCTACCTTGATTACCTCCATTAGTACCTGTGGCCATAGCAGGCCTCTAATACCTCTCCAGTTGAAATATGTGTTATGAAACTCTAATTTCCTCCCGCCTGGGCGGACTTTCGCCCTTTAATCTGCCCAATATATATACGAGTGGCCTATCACCCACACTGTTGGCTTAGCGTCACCTGTAAAAGAAACAAACCACGTTAGGATAACAAGTTCGGTCTTATGTATCTTGCCAAACACGTGGATCACCATCTCTCTATCCTCTGAACTTCCGTTTCTGACAGTCCTGCTCTTGCTGCTTCTGTGGCCGCGCCTATGCGGAATGAGTGTGTCCCGTAATCTTTGGGGTGGTTCCCTGCCGATGTTATGCATTTATTAAATATAGCTTGGAACTGGTATCTTGATAATGGCGTCCCATCAATGTGTGATAGGAACAAATTACTTTGTGATCTGATGGTTAGATATGGTTTTACTATTGTTACCCGACTCAGTGTACCGTTTGTGGGTTGTAGAAGTACCCAAGTGCCCCTGCCCGCTGGAACCATTTTCGATTTGTGTATGCGTAGACGTACTGCATTATTGGCTATGACTACGTCCTGGTGTAATAAGCCTCCACTGGTGCTAATTTTGGATTGAGGGACTAATTCGCTTATGCATAGCGCCCCAAAGAAGGCGATCACAAATGCAGTAGACAGTAGTGTTGCTTCAAATTGTGAGTGTCATGTTAATGGTGTTAGGGATATGATGTGAGAAATCAGTTTTAGTGACACGGGACGGGACGTGTTCACTCCTGACTTGGCTGACCCCTTTTCCACCCTTTTATGGATTGTCTGATGATGAATCTTTGTCACATCTCCCCAATTCAGTAGTTGGAAGTGAAATGCTACTCCGGTCAGACACCGCTGCGCTGACGCCCCTGATATGCCCCTCATCATTAGCTGGTGGAGAAATTCTATGGTGACTTGTGATCTGGCTTGTTCACATTGGTCAACCCGTCTGCCTGCTACTAGTCGTGTCCACTCTTCCCATGCCTTACCGTATGCTTGCCACGTCGACGGGGCAACTGACGCTCTGATTAATGGCATCAACTATTCGCCACTAGATCCCATAGGGAGGGTGGGCAACTGTTGTCCCGATGGGTGGGCATTGTGGAAGAGCTCTGTGAAAATCTGCCAATTGAATTGTGATAAAGCGTTAGCAGCAGCTTTAGACGCCTCAGCATAGTGGCTAGCGCGGACCCATACATTGTGTTTTAGGCACAGGAATGCTAGCCTGGGTAGTAGGCCTAGCACTGGGAGAGACGATGATGCCATCTTATTAATGCAGTGCGCTAAGCTGGTGTTTTTTGTTATGAAGCGTATATTTTTGTAAGCCAGGAGCGCGCCCCATATTTCTATTGCTACCACTATTGGGAAGAAAAATTATTTTCAGGGCTAGATGCAGCGAAAAATTATTATTAATTGAAAAGCTGGTGGAGCTTGGTATAGATGGCCTAATACAATGAGACCCACACACTGCTAGAAGGCCAAATATTTTTTCAGAGGTAGATGCAGAAAAAAATTATATTCAGTTTGCAACCTTATGGAGGTCAGTATAGATGGACTAATAGAACAAGTCCCACACACAGCTAGAAGGCCAAATATTTTTTCAGAGGTAGATGCAGAAAAAAATTATATTCAGTTTGCAACCTTATGGAGGTCAGTATAGATGGACTAATAGAACAAGTCCCACACACAGCTAGAAGGCCAAATATTTTTTCAGAGGTAGATGCAGAAAAAAATTATATTCAGTTTGCAACCTTATGGAGGTCAGTATAGATGGACTAATAGAACAAGTCCCACACACAGCTAGAAGGCCAAATACTTTTTCAGAGGTAGATGCAGACAAAAAATTATTTTGAATTTGCAACCTGATGGAGGTCAGTATAGATGACTAATAGAACAAGTCCCACACACAGCTAGAAGGCCAAATATTTTTTCAGAGGTAGATGCAGAAAAAAATTATATTCAGTTTGCAACCTTATGGAGGTCAGTATAGATGGACTAATAGAACAAGTCCCACACACAGCTAGAAGGCCAAATATTTTTTCAGAGGTAGATGCAGACAAAAAATTATTTTGAATTTGCAACCTGATGGAGGTCAGTATAGATGACTAATAGAACAAGTCCCACACACAGCTAGAAGGCCAAATATTTTTTCAGAGGTAGATGCAGAAAAAAATTATATTCAGTTTGCAACCTTATGGAGGTCAGTATAGATGGACTAATAGAACAAGTCCCACACACAGCTAGAAGCCCAAATATTTTTTCAGAGGTAGATGCAGAAAAAAATGATATTCAGTTTGCAACCTTATGGAGGTCAGTATAGATGGACTAATAGAACAAGTCCCACACAGAGCTAGAAGCCCAAATATTTTTTCAGAGGTAGATGCAGAAAAAAATTAAATTCAGTTTGCAACCTTATTGAGGTCAGTATAGATGGACTAATAGAACAAGTCCCACACACAGCTAGAAGCCCAATATTTTTTCAGAGGTAGATGCAGAAAAAAATATATTCAGTTTGCAACCTGATGGAGGTCTGTATAGATGGACTAATACAACAAGTCCCACACACAGCTAGAAGCCCAATATTTTTTCAGAGGTAGATGCAGAAAAAAATATATTCAGTTTGCAACCTGATGGAGGTCTGTATAGATGGACTAATACAACAAGTCCCACACACAGCTAGAAGCCCAATATTTTTTCAGAGGTAGATTCAGAAAAAAATATATTCAGTTTGCAACCTGATGGAGGTCAGTATAGATGGACTAATACAACAAGTCCCACACACAGCTAGAAGCCCAATATTTTTTCAGAGCTAGATGCAGAAAAAAATTATATTCAATTTGCAACCTGATGGAGGTCAGTATAGATGGACTAATAGAATGATGCTATGCCCAAAAGATTTTACTTCACTAGGTGCAGTAAAAAAATTGGTATTCTATACACAGGTGGTATATCTTGCAACACAGATAGGCTACTCCACTGACTAACACACTCTGCAATAGGCCAAAAAAGATTAGCTTTGCTAGATTCAGCCAAATGCTGTGAAAAAAACTTGCACAGCACTGGCACAGACCTGCCTGGCAAAAACTGATAGGAACTGATGTAACCTAGTCCTGAAAAGGACTCCAATTACAATTAGTCTTTACTCCCACAATCTATCTATTTAAGAGCACAGACCTGCCTGATAAAAGTCGTAGGAAATGCTGT
Source organism: Phyllobates terribilis (assembly GCF_046119375.1). Lineage (NCBI taxonomy): Eukaryota > Metazoa > Chordata > Amphibia > Anura > Dendrobatidae > Phyllobates > Phyllobates terribilis. The sequence continues at coordinate 236,837,032 of NW_027362772.1, forward strand.
AACCTAGTCCTTAAAAGGACTGCAATCACAACTATTCCCTACTCCCAAGCTATCTGTAGATTTGTGCGAAAATTGGCTTGAAATTAACAAGGTATAGCGCACACAGCAACAGCGGTGCCGTCTAACACGCAGCTGCAGCAGTGAGAAAATGGTGGCGACGGGGAAAATGGCTTGGTCTTATAGGGCAAGGACATGTGACATACACTGCCAATGACACATGCCCTTGCTTGTGTGAAAAAAAGCACTTCGCTCCGTGTGTGCGCTGCTGATAGGCTGACAGATTGCACCTCCCCACTGCAAATGCGGGAAAGAGAAAAAAAAATGGAGATCTTCATTGTTCCTGCAGAGATCCATCCCCTGCCCCTCCCCCCACCCCGCTGTACACTCAAACTGCGTATTAACATTAATTTTCATCATTACTGAGAAAAAATCCAGTTATGATTTTGGTGCACGAACAGTTATCGAACATAACCTCGAACAGCCCAATTTTTCTCAAATTGTTCGTGTTCGCCGAACGGCTCGAACACCGCCCAAAACAGCTCGAATTTGAGATTGGCGAACAGTTCGAGTAGAACAACGCTCATCTCTATTTATAAATACCATATTTTTGGGACTATAAGATGCACTGAAACATAAGGCGCACCCCAAATTTTGAGGCGGAAAATAAGAAAAAAAAAGATTTTCATAAGAAGGGGGTCCATTCTTATAGTGCTAATTTAAGGTATCTTACCTGGTTGGGGGCAAAAGTGGAGCGGGGTCACAGGAGGAATGGTCCCTTCCTCAGTAATCCAGCGGTGGCAAAAGTGGGGCAATGCTGCAGACCCTGGGTGGAGGAGGGGGAATCCCAGCAGTGCAATGCTGCGGGCCCAGTTTCGGCAGTGAGGCAGAGCAGAGTGCATTTTGTGGAGCAGGATCCCTTCTTCATGAATCCGGCGGTGGCAGAAGTATGGTGATGCTGCGGGTCCGGTGTCGGCAGTGAACAGAGCAGAGTGCATCATTGTTTTTCCGGTGGCCATTTTCCTAAACTGGTGGGCCGCCAGAGGTGGCGCATGCGCAGATTGGGATCTCGGCCCAATGTGCATGTGCTGCATCTGACAGCCATCTTCCTTAAGCCGCCGGAGGTGGCTATTTCCCTGAAGGTGTGGGCTTCAGGGAAATGGCCACCGGAGGCGACGCATGTGCAGATTGAGATCTCGGCTGGACCGAGATCCCAATCTGCGCATGCGCTGCCTCCGGCAGCCAACAGCTTCAGGAAAATGGCTGCTGGGAAAGCAATGATGCACTCCGCTCTGCTCACTGCCTACACCGGGTCCACAGCATCGCCACACTTCTGCCACCACTGGATTCCTGAGGACGAGATCCTGCTCCACGCAATGCACTCTGCTCTGCCTCACCACCACCACCGAGGACAGAGACCCTGCTTCACCACCGCCGCAACCCCCCCGGTCTGCCTGCATTCGGAATATAAGACGCACCCCAACATTTTCCTCCCAAATTTGGGGAGGAGAGTGAGTCTTATAGTTCAAAAAATACGGTATATCATATTCCTTAAGATACAACCAATATTACACTACACAGCTGCATTCATAATTCTACTGGCTATCAAGGAACCAGACAGCAAGCTTATCCTAATTAGAATTCCCATACAGGTTAGCTGCATTTCTATAATTCTGTGTCCTCCACTGAAATTCATTCTGGGAAAAAGACTTTTCTGTGAACACATGAATAAACAGTAGGCATTTTCACTTAGTTTCCTTAAATCTGGAGTGAAAGCACAATGACCATAATTCATCAAGCAGTTTTCATCAGAATTGTAGTTGTTTGCACAACTCATAGTTGCACAAAAATTCAGCAACTTTTGACGTTTTAACTCCACTTCCTGCCGGGTCTGCAAACTATTGAAAAAAATGCACTGAGCTAAATTGGGAAGGGATGTGGGCAAGCATGACCTACAAATTTATCATAATTTACCCCACAAAAGTGGCGTTAATTATGACAGAAATGTAATCCAGTCAGTGACTAGGGTACATTTCTTATGGATGCGCACGCAGCTGAAAGATGTGTTAAATCCATTAAGTGGGTAATTCCCGCTAATTTGATATTGATGACCTGCCATAAGCCTAGAATATTATTTTCATAAAAGTATTTACAGTGCTTGAGTAGTCCTGTTTTTCCTCTATTATTTCTCCTAAAAAAATATCGTAAAAAAAACAATTGGCTACTGGCTATAACCATTTCCCCCTTTTATTAGAGTATGTCCCTGACCTGACTATTAGTACTGGTTGGAAATTGTCATACAGTGTAAGGAGGCAGACTATTGACAAAGGGAATATTAGCACTCATATGCACATATATTAATGTTTTACAGCATAAATTACAGAGGAAAAGCACAATGCAGAATTGTAAGATATTACAGAGATGTCAGGTAAAACAGTCCGGTCAAAAGACCTCTATTGTTGTAGACTGTGACTTTTTAAAATGGGGATTGAGTGTGCTTGTTGATGTTGGCCCTTAGTTGTTCTCTCAAAATTTCACCGAGGCAACCCATTTCTAAAAACCCTAGTAGACCATATGGATGTGACGCCTCTACTCGAAAAGCCCTTTTCTTTACCCTGGGAGATGGGGGACTCGGAGTCGGGTCCTATGATGGAGAGATGGGGTGCAGCCGTGGCCCCGACCCGACCCGTGGTCAGGGCCGTCACATTAAAAAGGATGGTGTGGGCTTATTTGGGTTGAGTGGCAGATTTGCGACTACGCCACCTGTGGCACCTGGTGAAGGCCACCAGCACCGCTGCAGTCCGCTGAGGCATGGTGGTATGGCGGCCATAGTTATTACTACTCCCCACAGGCGGAGCAAGGCCTCAGGGCAGAGGGACAGGATGGAGGGGGTAGTAGTAGAGGAGAACAGATGACGCGTCGCGTGGTGTGGCGCAGAATAAACAGTCCGGAGGCCATAGGGGTGAACTTCCAAGGCTTTAATCACTTTAGAGTTGGCAGAAGGAAGGTGACTCCCTGCTCCCCGCGGAGTCCTTGTCTACAACCTGCCCCTCGTCCCAAGGCCGGGGTACGATGGCTGTGTCTCCATCCACTGCAGGCCCACACAGGATCCACGTTCAGGGTGGGAAATCACAGTAGAACAGTCCAAAGACCGCACAAAGACAGTCAATGAACGATCAAAGAACTAAACTATAAGGACCAAGAACCAAGATGGCTTTTTTTTTAAATATGAAATTTAAAGTGTAACTAAATTGTAAGTCCTCCACCCTCACCCACTAACTGGTTCCCCTAACTCTTGGTTCCCCAGTCTCCCTGTAACCAGGAGGGCAGCACCTAGTGCACACTAGCCCCCTCTGGTGGAGAAATGTGGTGTTGGATGCAAGGTTTGGGTCACGACTATCACAATGTTCTTACCTCAGAGGAGGAACACTACACTCCATTAGAGAAGTGCAGCATCCCTGTGGCGGTCGAACCCTCAGGGGCGCCACATGGACATATCAAATAACTTGAATGTCATTCTAAAACATGAAATTAGAGAACTTCCTAGTATCCTGTGATTACAGCAGCATCAGCATTGGTTCTAACAGGCAATATCTGCTTTGTAATAGAGTTCTCACCACAGGATTGTTTTAGTTGCAATATTAAAGAGTTACTATTTCCTCCATTTTATCCTTTGTTTCCATTACCCCTCCCTTTTTTTCCTAACCTATTAAAATGTATTTATCTTTCCCTCCCCCTTCCATGTTCCTCTTACTCCATCCTTCCCATATTTATCTTATAAAAACGTTCAATAAAAATTATTGAAAAAGGAATACTAAAGAGTTATAACTATCTCTAGGGCACTGTGTGTTTTTTTATTTTTCACTAAAGGTATATATGTTGACATTTATGTAAATCTGAATACAATTTTTAAACAGTTTATATTATATCAACATAGCCGAGAATCATCCAAAGATAAGTAGGACGTGTGAACTTGCCGGAAATATCATCTACATGGGAAAGTAGTTTGTGACTTTTTGTATTTTATTTTTGGCACATTCCATTAAGGGACAAACCAATGTAACTTATGTAATTTAATAACTGAGATATATAATAATGCCATTGAAGACATAAGAACTTCAAAGTTTTACAACAAGGGTCTTCTCACTGTTAATAATGGAGTCAACAATAGCTGAGTGTTTCAAAAGGCTTTCTACAGTGTGACAACCAGACCTGAATCCTGGCCACTACAAAGGTCTAATTAATTCTACGGTGCCCTTAAGTCATGACTTTGACATCCTATGATGAAAAAAAAAAATTTTTCTTTTTTTTTCACATAATTAAATTATTCATCAACTAAGCACTAAAATTCTCTACACAAAATCTCTTTAGATGAGTATTTATTTCGGGTCATCTAAATAGTACATATATTTCATGGTGTTCTCATTAACCATTACTAGGATTAAGAGAATGCTATGGTGTTTCTTACTATAGTACAGTTTTGAGAATTACAACATCCTGAGGTCTGCGGAAATGTGAGATTCCTGGAAAAGTCAGCAGAATTTTATCAGGTAGTTTTCACATTAATTATTCCAGTTACTCGTTTTGACTTTTCATCAGATGCCATATTAAGAGGATATGCGGACCAATGGGCACTAGATTAATAAAATGTTACTGTAGTTTATTGAAGATGAATGACATACCTAGAGGGCTGTTTATGATTCTTATTTCTAGAATACGATAGAGAGAAATTGCCAAGAGGGCCTCTTATCTGGAAAACATGATCTGTACATTAAAATATGAGAAACCAGTCCCAAAAACTATACAGGGCAGGTTGCATTCGATTTGAGACCTGCAGGTTGGATTAGAACTTGGGGTTATATTATTACACATTGCTCCTGTTTTCCTGTCAGGCTGACTAGTAGTGAACCTATAGATAGGCGTTGTGTACAGTCAGCCTGAAAGGAACAATATGTACTTTTACATCCGACTTCCATACCAGAGGTCTCAAGTGTCACGCAATTTGTCCCATTTGCATACTAGGACAAGTTTTTCTCAAAAAAACAGAATTTCGATCAATTTAATTTCAAAAGTGATTACCTCCCCCCCTTGATCAACGACTACCTGCTGCTAAATAAAGTTATTTAGAAAATGATTAAATGATTTTATTATATAATTATTTTCACTTTTTGGAGAAGCCCTTGAAGCAACTCTGAAATAATGCTTAATTAAAAATATCCTACCGTTTGTTTTCTACTGCTCCATTGCAGACCTACAGTACGTGTCTACATGGTAAAAGACGACAAATAAGCTCCGTACAGTCTGATCCTGCAGGCATTCTCTTTTTTATCTGTCCAAAACTTATTACTAAAATAAAAAGCTTGTATTAGCATAAAGTATACTACAAATGAAGCAATGGAGTATGACTGCAGAATCTGCTTATAAAGCTTAAATTAGTTTTCTGCTACCTTGCAGTCACGTTGCCTACATGCTGTAGGTCAATACAAATATTTTAATTAAATGGGTATTCTTAAGTTTTCCCTTGAGTAGCTCAGCACTATGTAGTTTCTCCTTACTTTCTGGTTGCTTGGGGGCAGGTACTCCGCCTTGAATGACAGTCCTGCTACTACACATTAATGGTCTTTTGGCATTTGTTCTGAGTCTACACTGTTATCATTATATTGACATATAGAGGTAAAAGGGCATTTAGACATGCACATGGCTCACTAAAGTGAGAGCCGTGATTAGGAGAACTGCTCTGGAATCTGATGATGCTGGGTGCCAGGGAACTGTGATTCTTCAGGGCTGATAAGAGCATCTTGGTCAGGAGCTGAGAGAGGGGGAGAGAGGAGTACAGATAACTGCTGTATAGAAATTGAGAGAGGTGACTGGTATGTTAGTAGCTAACTCGTCTCATGAAAGATAACCACTGCACATTCTCGGCCTGAGTCTGGTCACAGAGCTCTTAATAAACAAGTTTTATAGATAGAAACAGTAAGTCAATGCAAAATTTGCTTAATTCCCTGCTATTTAACTAACTAAAGCAATTTAATAGCATAAGAATAACACTTAAAGGATTATAATAAAGTATATTTTATATTATAGAAGTAATAAGTCAATAAAAAATGGATGCAAAGGAATACAAAATCCTTAAGGATTGAATGACTTTACTGTACTCCATATTTTTGCTGACATCTCCTGGCTCCAGCACAGGACTATCTGCCTTAATCGAGTGACTGGCTCCCCACATTGTCCCGCACATCAGGTTCCTGTGGAATCAGGCGGACTTCAGTGACTTCTTACTGTTCAGCCTTCAGCCTAAGCCTGCTCAGTAAAGATTAGCGGATCGATCTGCAGAGGATTGAGCTCGAGCCTAATTTCCTGAAATTCAACATTTCATGCAAATTCGAATATTTTGAGATGTGATTCGCGATTCTCAAAAAACTTGCTTGGCATAATTTCCCACACTGCTGAAGTATTAGAGAGCAGGCTAACGTCACTTTCCACTGCAGTGGAAGCCTCCCCATAATGTCCTGCTGTCGTGACATCTTACAGATTATCATACCTTCTATATGGGGGTCAGTACCTGGGCCATCTGAGATCACTGGTTTCCACCTGAGCACAGTTTGTACGGCAGAGTCGTTTTCCATCTCCAGAGTCACAGGTAAGTCTATCTCTCCTGTAGAGTGTAAGCTCTTATGGTCAGTACGGTCCTCTTGCTATGTCTCTTTTGCCTGTAAAATGTAAGCTCTAGTGTTGAGCGAGCATGCGCGACACTGCTCGGTACTCGCTCGAGCATCTCACTACTCGGGATGTTCGGCTATCACCGAGCATTTCCGGGTTATTCGGGCGGGAGCTCGGGTCTCCACCCTGCACGTTTGGCGCATTTTACAGAGCCAATGAACATGCAGAGATTGCCAACCAGTCACTCTAATGCCGCAGCCATGTTGTTTGTGGGCATTACAGTGATTGGCTGTGGCCGCACAGCGTCACCTCGAGTATTTAAAACCGGGCGCCGCCATCTTGGACACAGTCGCTCCATATCAGACAGTGTAGGGTCAGTGCTGCAGAGCTAGGGAGAGATTTATACTGCGAAGTAGTTAGTGTAGGGTCTCTAAAGCCTGCCAAATCAAACAAACAGTCCTTCTCAGGACTAATATCCATCCCAGATGTCAGGCAGGCAGGCAGGCTGTATAGGAGACGCAGTGGTTATACCAACAAACATTACAGTCCTGTGTGCTCCTGCTGGTCAAATTTCTAGACTTAGCCCCAGGTCTCAGGGGCCAGGAAAAATCCTTTTTTTTTTCATCTACATCCTGTTGTTTTTTTTCCCTCAGTCAGACTGTACAAATACCTGTCTTATTAACCTTTTGGTATCCCCCCCCCCCCACAAAAAAATTGAGTGTGTCTGTGAGTGTTCAGACACAAATATATCTGTTTAAAAGAGTCTGGTGTAGGCCAGAGAACTAGAACTGTGGTTTTCCTTCTTCCACGGTTCAAATCTGGGTGTTATCAACCTGCTTGCCTTTTTTCCATAAAAAAAACTGTTTGAGTGTGTCACTGACTGTTCAGACACCAATATATCTATTTTAACAAGTCTGGTATAACCCAGGAAATTATAACTGTGGTATTGCAGTTCCACGGTTCAAATCTCTGTATTATCCACTTTTTTGTGTTTTTTGCATAAAAAAAAAAAATTCAGTGTCTCGCTGACTGTTCACACACCAATATATCTGTTTAAAAGAGTCTGGTGTAAGCCAGAGAACTAGAACTGTGGTTTTCCTCTTCCATGGTTCAAATCTGGGTGTTATCAACCTGCTTGCCTTTTTTTCCATAAAAAAAAAACAGTTTGAGTGTGTCACTGACTGTTCAAACACCAATATATCTATTTTAACAAGTCTGGTATGCACCAGGAAATTATAACTGTGGTTTTGCAGTTCCATGGTTCAAATCTCTGTATTATCCACTTTTTTGTCTTTTTTGCATAAAAAAAAACATTTTCAGTGTCTCGCTGACTGTTCAGACACCAATATATCTGTTTAAAAGAGTCTGGTGTAGGCCAGAGAAATAGAACTGTGGTTTTCCTCTTCCACGGTTCTAATCTCCTTTTTATTACCCTTTTGCCATTGAGTGCAAGTGTAAGCTATTTTACTTCATTTACAATGGGCAAGGTGCGTGGCAAGGGACGTGGAACTGGACGTTCTGGTGATGGTGCGTGCAGAGGACGGGGCCGTGGCAAAGGTGAAAATGTGTCAAAACCAACAGCCACATCTTCTCGCTCCCACTTCTTGACCGAATTACTAGGGAAGCACACAACAACAAGACCACTATTGCGAACTGATCAGTGTGAACAGGTTATTAATTGGATAGCAGATAATACTTCCAGAAACCTGGGCACCACCACCTCCGGTCTGTCTTCCACACCGTCAAGTGTTAGTAGCTGTGAGTCTCGACCGCATACTCCTACTCACCCTGATGCTCCTTCCTCCCACCATGCTGAGTGTCGTCAGACAGCAACTGATCCCAAAGTTGGACACTCTGAAGAGCTGTTCACTGGTCCATTTCCATATTTGGGCCCCTCGCCTGATACGCTTGAAGTGGTGGAAGAGGAGATCCCATGTAGCGATGGCCAAATATTTGAACAGCCACGGCCACAGGAAGGCGACGCTGGCAATTTGTCACAAGAGGTGGACGATGTCGAGACACAATTGCCACAAAGTGAGGAGGAGGACCGTGGTGTGGAAGTGGAAGAGGAGGAGGTGTTGGATGATCTAGTAACTGACCCAATGTGGCAGGAGGACACACAGAGCGAAGCCAGCAGCACAAAGGGGGAGGGAGGCAGAGTACCCCAACAGGCAGGAAAAATCAGTGTGGTGGTCGCAGACAGAAGGCGGGCAACCGTTCCCCGTACCACCAACACAAGGGACATTGCCAGTACAACCGGTAGGTCTTCCAGAGTCTGGAATTTTTTTAAAGACTCTGCTGATAACCCCAAAAAGGCCATTTGTACCACCTGCCAGGCCAGCATCAGCAGGGGTGACAAAACTACCAGCCTGACCACCACCAGCATGATCAGGCACATGTCAGCAAAGCACCCGACTTTGTGGGGCGAACCCCAGGGTCCACGACCAGTGTCAGCGGGTGTCACCACTGCTTCTTCCGCTGTTGTGCGTGTAAAAGAACCCCCTGTTGTGCGTGCAAGGCAACTCCCTGTCCATACTGCATGCTAAGATGCCCCCTCCTCTCAGTCTTCACTTGTTATGGCAGTTTCTCAAGAAACAGCATCAACGTCAACGTCCCACCGCAGCGTTCAATTGTCCATATCCCAGACCTTTGAACGAAAGCACAAATTCGCAGCAAACACCCCACAGGCCACAGTCCTAAATTCGCACATTTCACGACTGCTTGCATTGGAAATGCTGCCTTTTAGGCTGGTGGAGACGGAGTCCTTACGCAACCTTACAGCGACGGCCGTCCCTCGGTACTCGGTCCCCAGCCGACACTATTTTGCCGGGTGTGCAGTCCCCGCACTACACAAGCACGTGTCCCAAAACATCTGCCGTGCCCTCAACAAAGCAGTTACTGGGAGAGTCCACCTGACAACGGACACGTGGACAAGTGCTTGTGGCCAGGGACTGTACATCTGGGTAAACAAAGAGGAAGCCGGGACCCAGTCGGACCTTGGGACGAAACACATCCTCCCCACACCGAGGATTGCGGGCCCTATGTCAGTCAGAGTTGCCCCCACAGTATACAGCTCCAGCGCATCATCCTCCTCCTGCTCCTCATGTTCAGCTTTCATCTCAGATATCACCACATCAGTTACAAGCTGGAAGCACTGCAGTAGTGCCTCAGCCATGCAGCAACAGGCTGTGCTGAAACTCATAAGCTTAGGTGATAAACCTCACACTGCTTGTGAGTTGTGGACAGCTGTGAAAGAGCAGGCAGATCTGTGGCTGAGACTGCTGAACCTACATCCAGGCATGGTCATGTGTGACAATGGCCGTAACCTGGTGGCGGCTCTGAGGCGAGGCGAGATCGCACACGTACCATGCCTGGCTCATGTGCTTAACCTCCTGTTTCAGCGGTTTCTTAAATCGTACCCCGAGTTGCCAGATCTGCTCGTCAAAGTACGCCACCTGTCAGCTCATTTTCACAAGTCGGCTACAGCTTCCGCCGCCCTTGATGTGTTGCAGCAGCATTTGCAGCTTTCGACACACTGGCTCATGTGTGATGTCCCCACACATTGGAACTCTACCCTCCACACGTTGCAAAGGATTTGTGAGCAGAAGAGAGCAGTTGTGGAGTACCAGCTGCAACAAGGCCATCGATTTTCAGGTCAGACTCCACACATAAGACCTCAGGAGTGGACCTGGATGTCTGACATATGTACCATCCTGACAAACTTTGAGGAGTCCACCAAGATGGTGAGTGGGGATGACGCCATCATTAGTGTCAGCATCCCACTTGTCTGTCTTTTGCAATGCTCTCTGCAGAGAATTAAAGAGGAGGCATTGCAGCCAGAGTATGATGAGATGGATCAAGAAGCCATAGCGGGCGATTACACACAGCCCAGCCTCATCTCATCCCAACGTGCATTGGGGTACAATGAGGGAGAGGAGGAGGAGGAAGAACAGGAGCTGGTATCATGCGCTGTAGACGGTAGTACCTGTACAACTGTCTTACCGTTGGTTTAGTGTGGGTGGCCTGAGGACAGGGGGGAGGAGGAGGAGAGAATGGTCAGTCGTCATCTTGGTGAGGACATGGAAGTCTTGCCCATTACCAGTGTGGCACGCATGGCTGACTTTATGTTATGCTGCCTTAACCGTGACCCTCGCGTTGTCAAAATGTTGGGTGACAGTCATTACTGGTTGATGTCAAATTTAGACCCCCGCTACAAGAAGAACTTTCACTCACTTATTCCTGAGGTGGAGAGGTCTACAAAAATGAGGCAGTACCAGAAGGCCCTTGCTGCAGAACTGTTAAAAAAATTCCCATCTGAGCATGCTAGCGGCAGAGGTCACAGTTCGTTGCCCAACCAAGGCGTACAGGCGAGAGAGATGCAACTGCAATCCAGCAGAGGCAGGGGAACACTGTCAACGTTCTGGGACAGTTTTCTGACACCCGCCTAGCTTACAGTCCCTGAGGCGTGGCGTACTCTCACAAGGAGTGGAAAGTTTCAAAAGATGGTGAGGGAGTACCTTGCCGACCGTATTAGCATCCTCCGTAATTCCTCTGTGCCTTTTAATTACTGGGTATCCAAGCTGGACACTTGGAATGAACTCACTCTGTACGCCTTGGAGGTCCTGGCCTGCCCTGCCGCTAGCGTGTTATTTGAGTGTGTTTTTAGTGCCGATGGGGGAATTATAACTGATAAGCGCACTCGCCTGTCAACTGACAATGCTGACAAGCTGACCCTTATTAAAATGAACAAGGGCTGGATTGGGCCAGACTTCTCATCACCACCAAATGACAGCAGAGTATCATAAAGTCAAATCCACTGTGTTGTTTCAGGAGGTGTATTCCCATGCACCGCTTCACACCCACAAATGGGTATACGCTTCCTCATTTCGGATGTTTTTTTCTCTTCTCCTTATCCTCAGCCTCCACCACCACTATACCACCAGGGTGACCGTGGTCCGTTTTGCCAGCATTGCAAGTTCCTCCGTCCTAATTTTTGGCAGCTTTTGCTTGGAAGGCATAGGCAAAGACTATGGGAGACCCACTCCCCAATATTGGAAATAATGTTTTTAATATGCTGTACTGCATGGCTCTTGTAAGGGGCATTAAAATCGTCTTGTTGAGCTACTGTGACCTCCAAATCTCTTCCAAGGGGCATTGATATTGTCTTTTTATTCCACTGTGACCTCCACCACTATTCAAAGGGGTATTAAAACTGTCTTGTTAAGCAACTGCGACCTCCACGTCTCTTCCAAAGGGCATTGATATTGTCTTTTTATCCCACTGTGACCTCCATGTCTCTTCCAAGGGGCATTTAAACCGTCTTGTTAAGCTACTGTGACCTCCACATCTCTTCCAAGGGGCATTAAAACTGTCTTGTTAAGCTACTGTGACCTCCACCACTCTTCCAAGGGGCATTGATATTGTCTTTTTATTCCACTGTGACCACGCCTCTTCCAAAGGGCATTTAAACCATCTTGTTAAGCTACTGTGACCTCCACGTCTCTTCCAAAGGGCATTAAAACCGTCTTGGTAAGCTACTCTGACCTCCACCACTCTTCCAACAGGCATTGATATTGTCTTTTTATTCCACTGTGACCTCCACGTCTCTTCCAAGGGGCATTTAAACTGTCTTGTTAAGCTACTGTGACCTCCACGTCTCTTCCAAGGGGCGTTAAAACTGTCTTGTTAGACCACTCTGAACTCCACGTCTCTTACAAGGTGCATTAAAACCGTCTTTTTAAGCTACTGCGACCTCCACCACTTTTCCAAGGTGCATTAAAACAGTCTTGTTAAGCTACTGCGACCTCCACATATCTTCCAAGGGGCATTTAAACCGTCTTGTTAAACCACTCTGAACTCCACAGCTCTTCCAAGGGGCATTGAAATGTTGTTTTTAATTAACTCTAACCTCCACGACTCTTCCAACGGGCATTGCATTTCCTCCTAATTTTAGTCAGCTTTTGCTTTTCAATGCATAGGCGAACACTAAGGGAGACCCTCTCCCCAATAACGGGTAGAAGGTTTTTAGTACCCTGTAAACCACGTCTGTTTCAAGGGGCATTGCAGTTCCTCATAATTTTTGGAAAGCCTTCCATTCACTGCTTAGACCAACAGTGTACAGGAGACCCAGTTGCTGTAAATGGAAAAATTGGTTTACTTAAGGCCCTCTGACCTCCATGTCACTTCCAAGGGGCATTGGAGTGCCTCGAAATTTTTGGTAGGCATTGCACTCACCATATGCACTATAACTGTGTAGCCGATCCGCTCCTTTTGGTACAGAAACATATTCTACAAGACATGTGTGGTTGACTGGCCTGATATTGATGTGAATGGTCCCTGTTCCTCCTGCTCTTTCTCCTTTGCCACCACCTCATCCATCATTCATCACCTGAAGCTTTGTTTTAACGGGAGTCATAGAGCTGGGATAGTAGCAGGAAAACATCCAGAAATCCTCAGAGGAGGTAGGATATGCGCCAAAACGCTGACCACCTCAGGCCTAGCCGCTACTACATACATGCGCTTGCATTCCAAGGAACAGAAAGCAAAGGAGATGGATGGCCTCATGATCATGAATAATTTACTCGTTGTGTAGGAGGCCGACCACTGCTGCTGTCTGCCTTTTGAACTTTGTGTTGAAGCCTGATTGACCCAGGACCCGCAATCCTCTATGTTTTGAGGACGTGTTGCATCCCAGTGTCCAACTGTGTCCCAGCTTCCACAATATTAACCCAGTGTGAAGGCATGAGATGGACCATCCCTGGCCACATTCACTTGTCTACGTGTTTGTGGTTAGGCTGTCCTTCAAATAGGGGCGGCTGGGGACGGTTTATGGACACCCGGCCACCCCAGGCGGCTGGGGACCGCGTGTGGACACCCGGCCGCGAGGCGGCTGGGGACTGAGTATGGATACCAGGCCGCCGACGCAGCCATGACATGGTGGCCAGATTCCGCCTCCGCTTGCATTCCAAGAAACAGAAAGCTAAGGAGATGGATGGCCTCATGGTCAAGAATAATAATTTACTCGTTGTGTAGGAGGCCGACCACTGCTGCTGTCTACCTTCTGAACTTTGTGTTGAAGCCCGATTGACCCAGGAATAGAGATGAGCGTTGTTCGACTCGAACTGTTCGCCAATCTCAAATTCGAGCTGTTTTGGGCGGTGTTCGAGCCGTTCGGCGAACACGAACGATTTGAGAAAAATTCAGCTGTTCGAGGTTATGTTCGATAACTGTTCGTGCACCAAAATCATAACTGGATTTTTTCTCAGCAATGATGAAAATTAATGTTAATACGCAGTTTGAGTGTACAGTGGGGCGGGGGGAGGGGCAGGGGATGGATCTCTGCAGGAATAATGAAGATCTCCATTTTTTTTTCTCTTTCCCGCATTTACAGTGGGTAGGTGCAATCTGTCAGCCTGTCAGCAGCGCACACACGGAGCGAAGTGCTTTTTTTCACACAAGCAAGGGCATGTGTCATTGGCAGTGTATGTCACATGTCCTTGCCCTATAAGACCCAGCCATTTTCCCCGTCGCCACCATTTTCTCACTGCTGCAGCTGCGTGTTAGACGGCACTGCTGTTGCTGTGTGCGCTATACCTTGTTAATTTGAAGCAAATTTTCGCACAAATCTACAGATAGCTTGGGAGTAGGGAATAGTTGTGATTGCAGTCCTTTTAAGGACTAGGTTACAGCATTTCCTACGACTTTTATCAGGCTGGTCTGTGCTCTTAAATAGATAGGTTGTGGGAGTAAAGACTAATTGTAATTGCAGTCCTTTTCAGGACTAAGTTACATCAGTTCCTATCAGTTTTTGCCAGGCATGTCTGTGCCAGTGCTGTAAAAGTTTTTTTCACAGCAATTGGCCGAATCTAGCAAAGCTAGTCCTTTTTGGCCTATTGCAGAGTGTGTTAGTCAGTGGAGTAGCCTATCTGTGTTGCAAGATACACCACCTGTGTATAGAATACCAATTTTTTTACTGCACCTAGTGAAGTAAAACCTTTTGGGCATAGCATCATTCTATTAGTACATCTATACTGACCTCCATAAGGTTGCAAATTGAATATAATTTTTTTCTGCATCTAGCTCTGAAAAAATATTTGTCCTTCTAGCAGTATGTGGGACTTGTTCTACTAGTCCATCTTTACTGACCTCCATCAGGTTGCAAATTCAAAATAATTTTTTGTCTGCATATAGCTCTGAAAAAATATTTGGGCTTCTAGCAGTGTGTGTGACTTGTTCTACTAGTCCATCTATACTGACCTCCATCAGCTTGCAAATTAAAAATATTTTTTTGTCTGTATCTAGCTCTGAAAAAATATTTGGCCTTCTAGCAGTGTGTGGGACTTGGTCTATTAGTCCATCTATACTGACCTCCATCAGGTTGCAAATTAAAAATACTTTTTTGTCTGCATCTATCTCTGAAAAAATATTTGGCCTTCTAGCAGTGTGTGGGACTTGTTCTATTAGTCTATCTATACTGACCTCCATCAGGTTGCAAATTAAAAATAATTTTTATCTGCACCTAGCTTTGAAAAAATATTTGGGCTTCTAGCAGTGTGTGGGACTTTTTCTACTAGTCCATCTATACTGACCTCCATCAGGTTGCAAATTAAAAATAATTTTTATCTGCATCTAGCTCTGAAAAAATATTTGTCCTTCTACCAGTGTGTGGGACTTGTTCTACGAGTCCATCTAAACTGACCTCCATCAGGTTGCAAATTGAATATAATTTTTTTCTGCATCTAGCTCTGAAAAAATATTTGTCCTTCTAGCAGTGTGTGGGACTTGTTCTATTCGTCCATCTATACTGACCTCCATCAGGTTGCAAATTGAATATAATTTTTTTCTGCATCTAGCTCTGAAAAAATATTTGTCCTCCTAGCAGTGTGTGGGACTTGTTCTACTAGTCCATCTATACTGACCTCCATCAGGTTGCAAATTAAAAATAATTTTTATCTGCATCTAGCTCTGAAAAAATATTTGTCCTTCTACCAGTGTGTGGGACATGTTCTACTAGTCCATCTATACTGACCTCCATCAGGTTGAAAACTGAATATAATTTTTTTCTGCATCTACCTCTGAAAAAATATTTGGGCTTCTAGCAGTGTGTGGGACTTGTTTTATTAGTCCATCTATACTGACCTCCATCAGGTTGCAAATTAAAAATAATTTTTTTCTGCATCTAGCTCTGAAAAAATATTTGGCCTTCTAGCAGTGTGTGGGACTTGTTCTATTAGTCCATCTATACTGACCTCCATCAGGTTGCAAATTAAAAATAATTTTTTGTCTGCATCTAGCTCTGAAAAAATATTTGGCCTTCTAGCAGTGTGTGGGAATTGTTCTATTAGTCCATCTATACTGACCTCCATCAGGTTGCAAATTGAATATAATTTTTTTCTGCATCTAGCTCTGAAAAATATTTGTCCTTCTAGCAGTGAGTGGGACTTGTTCTACTAGTCCATCTATACTGACCTCCATCAGGTTGCAAATTCAAAATATTTTTTTTTCTGAATCTAGCTCTGAAAAAATATTTGTCCTTCTAGCAGTGTGTGGGACTTGATCTACTAGTCCATCTATACTGACCTCCATCAGGTTGCAAATTCAAAATAATTTTTATCTGCATCTAGCTCTGAAAAAATATTTGTCCTTCTAGCAGTGTGTGGGACTTGTTCTAGTAGTCCATCTATACTGACCTCCATCAGGTTGCAAAATGAATATAATTTTTTTCTGCATCTACCTCTGAAAAAATATTTGGGCTTCTAGCAGTGTGTGGGACTTGTTTTATTAGTCCATATATACTGACCTCCATCAGGTTGGAAATTAAAAATAATTTTTATCTGCATCTAGCTCTGAAAAAATATTTGGCCTTCTAGCAGTGTGTGGGACTTGTTCTATTAGTCCATCTATACTGACCTCCATCAGGTTGCAAATTAAAAATATTTTTTTGTCTGCATCTAGCTCTGAAAAAATAATTGGCCTTCTAGCAGTGTGTGGGACTTGGTCTACTAGTCCATTTATACTGACCTCCATCAGGTTGCAAATTGAATATAATTTTTTTCTGCATCTAGCTCTGAAAAAATATTTGGCCTTCTAGCAGTGTGTGGGACTTGTTCTATTAGTCCATCTATACTGAACTCCATCAGGTTGCAAACTGAATATAATTTTTTTGTACATCTACCTCTGAAAAAATATTTGGGCTTCTAGCAGTGTGTGGGACTTGTTCTATTAGTCCATCTATACTGACCTCCATCAGGTTGCAAATTAAAAATAATTTTTTGTCTGCATCTAGCTCTGAAAAAATATTTGGCCTTCTAGCAGTGTGTGGGAATTGTTCTATTAGTCCATCTATACTGACCTCCATCAGGTTGCAAATTGAATATAATTTTTTTCTGCATCTAGCTCTGAAAAATATTTGTCCTTCTAGCAGTGAGTGGGACTTGTTCTACTAGTCCATCTATACTGACCTCCATCAGGTTGCAAATTCAAAATATTTTTTTTTCTGAATCTAGCTCTGAAAAAATATTTGTCCTTCTAGCAGTGTGTGGGACTTGATCTACTAGTCCATCTATACTGACCTCCATCAGGTTGCAAATTCAAAATAATTTTTATCTGCATCTAGCTCTGAAAAAATATTTGTCCTTCTAGCAGTGTGTGGGACTTGTTCTAGTAGTCCATCTATACTGACCTCCATCAGGTTGCAAAATGAATATAATTTTTTTCTGCATCTACCTCTGAAAAAATATTTGGGCTTCTAGCAGTGTGTGGGACTTGTTTTATTAGTCCATATATACTGACCTCCATCAGGTTGGAAATTAAAAATAATTTTTATCTGCATCTAGCTCTGAAAAAATATTTGGCCTTCTAGCAGTGTGTGGGACTTGTTCTATTAGTCCATCTATACTGACCTCCATCAGGTTGCAAATTAAAAATATTTTTTTGTCTGCATCTAGCTCTGAAAAAATAATTGGCCTTCTAGCAGTGTGTGGGACTTGGTCTACTAGTCCATTTATACTGACCTCCATCAGGTTGCAAATTGAATATAATTTTTTTCTGCATCTAGCTCTGAAAAAATATTTGGCCTTCTAGCAGTGTGTGGGACTTGTTCTATTAGTCCATCTATACTGAACTCCATCAGGTTGCAAACTGAATATAATTTTTTTGTACATCTACCTCTGAAAAAATATTTGGGCTTCTAGCAGTGTGTGGGACTTGTTCTATTAGTCCATCTATACTGACCTCCATCAGGTTGCAAATTAAAAATATTTTTTTGTCTGCATCTAGCTCTGAAAAAATATTTGGCCTTCCAGCAGTGTGTGGGACTTGGTCTATTTGTCCATCTATACTGACCTCCATCAGGTTGCAAATTCAATGTAATTTTTTTCTGCATCTAGCTCTGAAAAAATATTTGTCCTTCTAGCAGTGTGTGGGACTTGTTCTACTAGTCCATCTATACTGACCTCCATCAGGTTGTAAATTCCAAATCATTTTTTCTCTGCATCTAGCTCTGAAAAAATATTTGGCCTTCTAGCAGTGTGTGGGACTTGTTCTATTAGTCCATCTATACTGACCTCCATCAGGTTGCAAATTGAATATAATTTTTTTCTGCATCTAGCTCTGAAAAAAATATTTGGGCTTCTAGCAGTGTGTGGGACTTGGTCTATTAGTCCATCTATACTGACCTCCATCAGGTTGCATATTAAAAATAATTTTTTGTCTGCATCTAGCTCTGAAAAAATATTTGGCCTTCTAGCAGTGTGTGGGACTTGTTCTATTAGTCCATCTATACTGACCTCCATCAGGTTGCAAATTGAATATAATTTTTTTCTGCATCTAGCTCTATAAAAATATTTGTCCTTCTAGCAGTGTGTGGGACTTGATCTACTAGTCCATCTATACTGACCTCCATCAGGTTGCAAATTAAAAATAATATTTATCTGCACCTAGCTCTGAAAAAATATTTGTCCTTCTAGCAGTGTGTGGGACTTGTTCTACTAGTCCATCTATACTGACCTCCATCAGGTTGCAAACTGAATATAATTTTTTTCTGCATCTACCTCTGAAAAAATATTTGGCCTTCTATCAGTGTGTGGGACTTGTTCTATTAGTCCATCTATACTGACCTCCATCAGGTTGCAAACTGAATATAATTTTTTTATGCATCTACCTCTGAAAAAATATTTGGGCTTCTAGCAGTGTGTGGGACTTGTTCTATTAGTCCATATATACTGACCTCCATCAGGCTGCAAATTAAAAATATTTTTTTGTCTGCATCTAGCTCTGAAAAAATACTTGGCCTTCTAGCAGTGTGTGGGACTTGGTCTATTAGTCCATCTATACTGACCTCCATCAGGTTGCAAATTGAATATAATTTTTTTCTGCATCTAGCTCTGAAAAAATATTTGTCCTTCTAGCAGTGTGTGGGACTTGTTCTACTAGTCCATCTATACTGACCTCCATCAGGTTGCAAATTCAAAATAATTTTTTTTCTGCATCTAGCTCTGAAAAAATATTTGTCCTTCTAGCAGTGTGTGGCACTTGTTCTACTAGTCCATCTATACTGACCTACATCAGGTTGCAAATTAAAAATAATTTTTATCTGCACCTAGCTCTGAAAAAATATTTGTCCTTCTAGCAGTGTGTGGGACTTGTTCTACTAGTCCATCTATACTGACCTCCATCAGGTTGTAAACTGAATATAATTTTTTTCTGCATCTACCTCTGAAAAAATATTTGGGCTTCTAGCAGTGTGTGGGACTTGTTCTATTAGTCCATCTATACTGACCTCCATCAGGTTGCAAATTAAAAATATTTTTTTGTCTGCATCTAGCTCTGAAAAAATAATTGGCCTTCTAGCAGTGTGTGGGACTTGGTCTATTAGTCCATTTATACTGACCTCCATCAGGTTGCAAATTGAATATAATTTTTTTCTGCATCTAGCTCTGAAAAAATATTTGTCCTTCTAGCAGTGTGTGGGACTTGTTCTACTAGTCCATCTATACTGACCTCCATCAGGTTGCAAATTCAAAATAATTTTTATCTGCTTCTAGCTCTGAAAAAATATTTGGGCTTCTAGCAGTGTGTGGGACTTGTTCTACTAGTCCATCTATACTGACCTCCATCAGGTTGCAAACTGAATATAATTTTTTTCTGCATCTACCTCTGAAAAAATATTTGGGCTTCTAGCAGTGCGTGGGACTTGTTTTATTAGTCCATATGTACTGACCTCCATCAGGTTGCAAATTAAAAATAATTTTTATCTGCATCTAGCTTTGAAAAAATATTTGGCCTTCTAGCAGTGTGTGGGACTTGTTCTATTAGTCCATCTACACTGACCTCCATCAGGTTGCAAATTAAAAATAATTTTTTGTCTGCATCTACCTCTGAAAAAATATTTGTCCTTCTAGCAGTGTGTGGGACTTGTTCTACTAGTCCATATGTACTGACCTCCATCAGGTTGCAAATTAAAAATAATTTTTATCTGCATCTAGCTTTGAAAAAATATTTGGCCTTCTAGCAGTGTGTGGGACTTGTTCTATTAGTCCATCTACACTGACCTCCATCAGGTTCCAAATTAAAAATAATTTTTTGTCTGCATCTAGCTCTGAAAAAATATTTGTCCTTCTAGCAGTGTGTGGGACTTGTTCTACTAGTCCATCTATACTGACGTCCATCAGGTTGCAAATTCAAAATATTTTTTTTTTCTGCATCTAGCTCTGAAAAATTATTTGTCCTTCTAGCAGTGTGTCGGACTTGTTCTACTAGTCCATCTATACTGACCTCCATCAGGTTGCAAATTAAAAATAATTTTTATCTGCATGTAGCTCAGAAAAAATATATGGCCTTCTAGCAGTGTGTGGGACTTGTTCTATTAGTCCATCTATACTGACCTCCATCAGGTTGCAAACTGAATATAATTTTTTTCTTCATCTACCTCTGAAAAAATATTTGGGCTTCTAGCAGTGTGTGGGACTTGTTCTATTAGTCCATCTATACTGACCTCCATCAGGTTGCAAATTCAAAATAATTTTTTTTCTGCATCTAGCTTTGAAAAAATATTTGTCCTTCTAGCAGTGTGTGGGACTTGTTCTACTAGTCCATCTATACTGACCTCCATCAGGTTGCAAATTAAAAATAATTTTTATCTGCACCTAGCTCTGAAAAAATATTTGGCCTTCTAGCAGTGTGTGGGACTTGTTCTATTAGTCCATCTATACTGACCTCCATCAGGTTGCAAACTGAATATAATTTTTTTCTGCATCTACCTCTGAAAAAATATTTGGGCTTCTAGCAGTGTGTGGGACTTTTTCTATTAGTCCATCTATACTGACCTCCATCAGGTTGCAAATTAAAAATATTTTTTTGTCTGCATCTAGCTCTGAAAAAATATTTGGCCTTCCAGCATTGTGTGGGACTTGGTCTATTAGTCCATCTATACTGACCTCCATCAGGTTGCAAATTGAATATAATTTTTTTCTGCATCTAGCTCTGAAAAAATATTTGTCCTTCTAGCAGTGTGTGGGACTTGTTCTACTAGTCGATCTATACTGACCTCCATCAGGTTGTAAATTCCAAATAATTTTTTTTCTGCAACTAGCTCTGAAAAAATATTTGGCCTTCTAGCAGTGTGTGGGACTTGTTCTATTAGTCCATCTATACTGACCTCCATCAGGTTGCAAATTGAATATAATTTTTTTTGCATCTAGCTCTGAAAAAATATTTGGGCTTCTATCAGTGTGTGGGACTTGGTCTATTAGTCCATCTATACTGACCTCCATCAGGTTGCAAACTAAAAATAATTTTTTGTCTGCATCAAGCACTGAAAAAATATTTGGCCTTCTAGCAGTGTGTGGGACTTGTTCTATTAGTCCATCTATACTGACCTCCATCAGGTTGCAAATTAAAAATAATTTTTTGTCTGCATCTAGCTCTGAAAAAATATTTGGCCTTCTTGCAGTGTGTGGGACTTGTTCTATTAGTCCATCTATACTGACCTCCATCAGGTTGCAAATTGAATATAATTTTTTTCTGCATCTAGCTCTGAAAAAATATTTGTATTTCTAGCAGTGTGTGGCACTTGTTCTACTAGTCCATCTATACTGACCTCCATCAGGTTGCAAATTAAAAATAATATTTATCTGCACCTAGCTCTGAAAAAATATTTGTCCTTCTAGCAGTGTGTGGGACTTGTTCTACTAGTCCATCTATACTGACCTCCATCAGGTTGCAAATTCAAAATAATTTTTATCTGCTTCTAGCTCTGAAAAAATATTTGAGCTTCTAGCAGTGTGTGGGACTTGTTGTATTAGTCCATCTATACTGATCTCCATCAGGTTGCAAACTGAATATAATTTTTTCTGCATCTACCTCTGAAAAAATATTTGGGCTTCTATCAGTGTGTGGGACTTGTTCTATTAGTCCATCTATACTGACCTCCATCAGGTTGCAAATTAAAAATATTTTTTTGTCTGCATCTAGCTCTGAAAAAATATTTGGCCTTCCAGCAGTGTGTGGGACTTGGTCTATTAGTCCATCTATACTGACCTCCATCAGGTTGCAAATTAAATATAATTTTTTTCTGCATCTAGCTCTGAAAAAGTATTTGTCCTTCTAGCAGTGTGTGGGACTTGTTCTACTAGTCGATCTATATTGACCTCCATCAGGTTGTAAATTCCAAATAATTTTTTGTCTGCATCTAGCTCTGAAAAAATATTTGGCCTTCTAGCAGTGTGTGGGACTTTTTCTATTAGTCCATCTATACTGACCTCCATCAGGTTGCAAATTCAAAATAATTTTTTTCTGCTTCTAGCTCTGAAAAAATATTTGGGCTTTTAGCGGTGTGAGGGACTTGTTCTACTAGTCCATCTATACTGACCTCCATCAGGTTGCAAACTAAAATAATTTTTTGTCTGCATCAAGCTCTGAAAAAATATTTGGCCTTCTAGCAGTGTGTGGAACTTGCTCTATTAGTCCATCTATACTGACCTCCATCAGGTTGCAAATTGAATATAATTTTTTTCTGCATCTAGCTCTGAAAAATATTTGTATTTCTAGCAGTGTGTGGGACTTGTTCTACTAGTCCATCTATACTGACCTCCATCAGGTTGCAAATTCAAAATAATTTTTATCTGCATCTAGCTCTTAAAAAATATTTGTCCTTCTAGCAGTGTGTGGGACTTGTTCTACTAGTCCATCTATACTGACCTCCATCAGGTTGCAAACTGAATATAATTTTTTTCTGCATCTACCTCTGAAAAAATATTTGTATTTCTAGCAGTGTGTGGCACTTGTTCTACTAGTTCATCTATACTGACCTCCATCAGGTTGCAAATTAAAAATAATATTTATCTGCACCTAGCTCTGAAAAAATATTTGTCCTTCTAGCAGTGTGTGGGACTTGTTCTACTAGTCCATCTATACTGACCTCCATCAGGTTGCAAACTGAATATAATTTTTTTCTGCATCTACCTCTGAAAAAATATTTGTATTTCTAGCAGTGTGTGGCACTTGTTCTACTAGTCCATCTATACTGACCTCCATCAGGTTGCAAATTCAAAATAATTTTTTTCTGCTTCTAGCTCTGAAAAAATATTTGGGCTTTTAGCGGTGTGAGGGACTTGTTCTACTAGTCCATCTATACTGACCTCCATCAGGTTGCAAACTGAATATAA
The DNA here is from genome assembly GCF_046119375.1 of Phyllobates terribilis. Taxonomy (NCBI): domain Eukaryota; kingdom Metazoa; phylum Chordata; class Amphibia; order Anura; family Dendrobatidae; genus Phyllobates; species Phyllobates terribilis. The sequence continues at coordinate 236,860,356 of NW_027362772.1, forward strand.
TTTTTTTCTGCATCTACCTCTGAAAAAATATTTGGGCTTCTAGTAGTGTGTGGTACTTGTTTTATTCGTCCATCTATACTGACCTCCATCAGGTTGCAAATTAAAAATAATTTTTATCTGCGTCTCGCTCTGAAAAAATATTTGGCCTTCTAGCAGTGTGTGGGACTTGTTCTATTAGTCCATCTATACTGACCTCCATCAGGTTGCAAATTAAAAATAATTTTTTGCCGGCATCTAGCTCTGAAAAAATATTTGGCCTTCTAGCAGTGTGTGGGACTTGTTCTATTAGCCCATCTATACTGACCTCCATCAGGTTGCAAATTGAATATAATTTTTTTCTGCATCTAGCTCTGAAAAAATATTTGTCCTTCTAGCAGTGTGTGGGACTTGTTCTACTAGTCCATCTATATTGACCTCCATCAGGTTGCAAATTCAAAATAATTTTTTTTCTGCATCTAGTTTTGAAAAAATATTTGTCCTTCTAGCAGTGTGTGGGACTTGTTCTACTAGTCCATCTATACTGACCTCCATCAGGTTGCAAATTAAAAATAATTTTTATCTGCATCTAGCTCTGAAAAAATATTTGGCCTTCTAGCAGTGTGTGGGACTTGTTCTATTAGTCCATCTATACTGACCTCCATCAGGTTGCAAACTGAATATAATTTTTTTCTGCATCTACCTCTGAAAAAATATTTGGGCTTCTATCAGTGTGTGGGACTTGTTCTACTAGTCCATCTATACTGACCTCCATCAGGTTGCAAATTCAAAATATTTTTTTTTCTGCATCTAGCTCTGAAAAATTATTTGTCCTTCTGGCAGTGTGTCGGACTTGTTCTTCTAGTCCATCTATACTGACCTCCATCAGGTTGCAAATAAAAAATAATTTTTATCTGCATCTAGCTCTGAAAAAATATTTGGCCTTCTAGCAGTGTGTGGGACTTGTTCTACTAGTCCATCTATACTGACCTCCATCAGGTTGCAAATTCAAAATAATTTTTATCTGCATCTAGCTCTTAAAAAATATGTGTCCTTCTAGCAGTGTGTGGGACTTGTTCTACTAGTCCATCTATACTGACCTCCATCAGGCTGCAAAATGAATATAATTTTTTTCTGCATCTACCTCTGAAAAAATATTTGGGCTTCTAGCAGTGTGTGGGACTTGTTCTATTAGTCCATATATAGTGACCTCCATCAGGTTGCAAATTAAAAATATTTTTTTGTCTGCATCTAGCTCTGAAAAATATTTGGCCTTCTAGCAGTGTGTGGGACTTGTTCTATTAGTCCATCTATACTGACCTCCATCAGGTTGCAAATTAAAAATAATTTTTTGTCTGCATCTAGCTTTGAAAAAATATTTGGCCTTCTAGCAGTGTGTGGGACTTGTTCTATTAGTCCATCTATACTGACCTCCATCAGGTTGCAAATTGAATATAATTTTTTTCTGCATCTATCTCTGAAAAAATATTTGTATTTCTAGCAGTGTGTGGGACTTGTTCTACTAGTCCATCTATACTGACCTCCATGAGGTTGCAAATTAAAAATAATATTTATGTGCACCTAGCTTTGAAAAAATATTTGTCCTTCTAGCAGTGTGTGGGACTTGTTCTACTAGTCCATCTATACTGACCTCCATCAGGTTGCAAACTGAATATAATTTTTTTCTGCATCTACCTCTGAAAAAATATTTGGGCTTCTAGCAGTGTGTGGGACTTGTTCTATTAGTCCATCTATACTGACCTCCATCAGGTTGCAAATTAAAAATATTTTTTTGTCTGCATCTAGCTCTGAAAAAATATTTGGCCTTCCAGCAGTGTGTGGGACTTGGTCTATTAGTCCATCTATACTGACCTCCATCAGGTTGCAAATTAAATATAATTTTTTTCTGCATCTAGCTCTGAAAAAGTATTTGTCCTTCTAGCAGTGTGTGGGACTTGTTCTACTAGTCCATCTATACTGACCTCCATCAGGTTGTAAATTCCAAATAATTTTTTGTCTACATCTAGCTCTGAAAAAATATTTGGCCTTCTAGCAGTGTGTGGGACTTGTTCTATTAGTCCATCTATACTGACCTCCATCAGGTTGCAAATTCAAAATAATTTTTTTCTGCTTCTAGCTCTGAAAAAATATTTGGGCTTTTAGCGGTGTGAGGGACTTGTTCTACTAGTCCATCTATACTGACCTCCATCAGGTTGCAAACTGAATATAATTTTTTTCTGCATCTACCTCTGAAAAAATATTTGGGCTTCTAGTAGTGTGTGGGACTTGTTTTATTAGTCCATCTATACTGACCTCCATCAGGTTGCAAATTAAAAATAATTTTTATCTGCGTCTCGCTCTGAAAAAATATTTGGCCTTCTAGCAGTGTGTGGGACTTGTTCTATTAGTCCATCTATACTGACCTCCATCAGGTTGCAAATTAAAAATAATTTTTTGCCGGCATCTAGCTCTGAAAAAATATTTGGCCTTCTAGCAGTGTGTGGGACTTGTTCTATTAGCCAATCTATACTGACCTCCATCAGGTTGCAAATTGAATATAATTTTTTTCTGCATCTAGCTCTGAAAAAATATTTGTCCTTCTAGCAGTGTGTGGGACTTGTTCTACTAGTCCATCTATATTGACCTCCATCAGGTTGCAAATTCAAAATAATTTTTTTTCTGCATCTAGTTTTGAAAAAATATTTGTCCTTCTAGCAGTGTGTGGGACTTGTTCCACTAGTCCATCTATACTGACCTCCATCAGGTTGCAAATTAAAAATAATTTTTATCTGCATCTAGCTCTGAAAAAATATTTGGTCTTCTAGCAGTGTGTGGGACTTGTTCTATTAGTCCATCTATACTGACCTCCATCAGGTTGCAAACTGAATATAATTTTTTTCTGCATCTACCTCTGAAAAAATATTTGGGCTTCTATCAGTGTGTGGGACTTGTTCTACTAGTCCATCTGTACTGACCTCCATCAGGTTGCAAATTCAAAATATTTTTTTTTCTGCATCTAGCTCTGAAAAATTATTTGTCCTTCTGGCAGTGTGTCGGACTTGTTCTTCTAGTCCATCTATACTGACCTCCATCAGGTTGCAAATTAAAAATAATTTTTATCTGCATGTAGCTCAGAAAAAATATATGGCCTTCTAGCAGTGTGTGGGACTTGTTCTATTAGTCCATCTATACTGACCTCCATCAGGTTGCAAACTGAATATAATTTTTTTCTTCATCTACCTCTGAAAAAATATTTGGGCTTCTAGCAGTGTGTGGGACTTGTTCTATTAGTCCATCTATACTGACCTCCATCAGGTTGCAAATTCAAAATAATTTTTTTTCTGCATCTAGCTTTGAAAAAATATTTGTCCTTCTAGCAGTGTGTGGGACTTGTTCTACTAGTCCATCTATACTGACCTCCATCAGGTTGAAAATTAAAAATAATTTTTATCTGCACCTAGCTCTGAAAAAATATTTGGCCTTCTAGCAGTGTGTGGGACTTGTTCTATTAGTCCATCTATACTGACCTCCATCAGGTTGCAAACTGAATATAATTTTTTTCTGCATCTACCTCTGAAAAAATATTTGGGCTTCTAGCAGTGTGTGGGACTTTTTCTATTAGTCCATCTATACTGACCTCCATCAGGTTGCAAATTGAATATAATTTTTTTCTGCATCTAGCTCTGAAAAAATATTTGTCCTTCTAGCAGTGTGTGGGACTTGTTCTACTAGTCGATCTATACTGACCTCCATCAGGTTGTAAATTCCAAATAATTTTTTTTTCTGCAACTAGCTCTAAAAAAATATTTGGCCTTCTAGCAGTGTGTGGGACTTGTTCTATTAGTCCATCTATACTGACCTCCATCAGGTTGCAAATTGAATATAATTTTTTTTGCATCTAGCTCTGAAAAAATATTTGGGCTTCTATCAGTGTGTGGGACTTGGTCTATTAGTCCATCTATACTGACCTCCATCAGGTTGCAAACTAAAAATAATTTTTTGTCTGCATCAAGCACTGAAAAAATATTTGGCCTTCTAGCAGTGTGTGGGACTTGTTCTATTAGTCCATCTATACTGACCTCCATCAGGTTGCAAATTAAAAATAATTTTTTGTCTGCATCTAGCTCTGAAAAAATATTTGGCCTTCTTGCAGTGTGTGGGACTTGTTCTACTAGTCCATCTATACTGACCTCCATCAGGTTGCAAATTAAAAATAATATTTATCTGCACCTAGCTCTGAAAAAATATTTGTCCTTCTAGCAGTGTGTGGGACTTGTTCTACTAGTCCATCTATACTGACCTCCATCAGGTTGCAAATTCAAAATAATTTTTATCTGCTTCTAGCTCTGAAAAAATATTTGAGCTTCTAGCAGTGTGTGGGACTTGTTGTATTAGTCCATCTATACTGATCTCCATCAGGTTGCAAACTGAATATAATTTTTTCTGCATCTACCTCTGAAAAAATATTTGGGCTTCTATCAGTGTGTGGGACTTGTTCTATTAGTCCATCTATACTGACCTCCATCAGGTTGCAAATTAAAAATAATTTTTATCTGCGTCTCGCTCTGAAAAAATATTTGGCCTTCTAGCAGTGTGTGGGACTTGTTCTATTAGTCCATCTATACTGACCTCCATCAGGTTGCAAATTAAAAATAATTTTTTGCCGGCATCTAGCTCTGAAAAAATATTTGGCCTTCTAGCAGTGTGTGGGACTTGTTCTATTAGCCAATCTATACTGACCTCCATCAGGTTGCAAATTGAATATAATTTTTTTCTGCATCTAGCTCTGAAAAAATATTTGTCCTTCTAGCAGTGTGTGGGACTTGTTCTACTAGTCCATCTATATTGACCTCCATCAGGTTGCAAATTCAAAATAATTTTTTTTCTGCATCTAGTTTTGAAAAAATATTTGTCCTTCTAGCAGTGTGTGGGACTTGTTCCACTAGTCCATCTATACTGACCTCCATCAGGTTGCAAATTAAAAATAATTTTTATCTGCATCTAGCTCTGAAAAAATATTTGGTCTTCTAGCAGTGTGTGGGACTTGTTCTATTAGTCCATCTATACTGACCTCCATCAGGTTGCAAACTGAATATAATTTTTTTCTGCATCTACCTCTGAAAAAATATTTGGGCTTCTATCAGTGTGTGGGACTTGTTCTACTAGTCCATCTGTACTGACCTCCATCAGGTTGCAAATTCAAAATATTTTTTTTTCTGCATCTAGCTCTGAAAAATTATTTGTCCTTCTGGCAGTGTGTCGGACTTGTTCTTCTAGTCCATCTATACTGACCTCCATCAGGTTGCAAATTAAAAATAATTTTTATCTGCATGTAGCTCAGAAAAAATATATGGCCTTCTAGCAGTGTGTGGGACTTGTTCTATTAGTCCATCTATACTGACCTCCATCAGGTTGCAAACTGAATATAATTTTTTTCTTCATCTACCTCTGAAAAAATATTTGGGCTTCTAGCAGTGTGTGGGACTTGTTCTATTAGTCCATCTATACTGACCTCCATCAGGTTGCAAATTCAAAATAATTTTTTTTCTGCATCTAGCTTTGAAAAAATATTTGTCCTTCTAGCAGTGTGTGGGACTTGTTCTACTAGTCCATCTATACTGACCTCCATCAGGTTGAAAATTAAAAATAATTTTTATCTGCACCTAGCTCTGAAAAAATATTTGGCCTTCTAGCAGTGTGTGGGACTTGTTCTATTAGTCCATCTATACTGACCTCCATCAGGTTGCAAACTGAATATAATTTTTTTCTGCATCTACCTCTGAAAAAATATTTGGGCTTCTAGCAGTGTGTGGGACTTTTTCTATTAGTCCATCTATACTGACCTCCATCAGGTTGCAAATTGAATATAATTTTTTTCTGCATCTAGCTCTGAAAAAATATTTGTCCTTCTAGCAGTGTGTGGGACTTGTTCTACTAGTCAATCTATACTGACCTCCATCAGGTTGTAAATTCCAAATAATTTTTTTTTCTGCAACTAGCTCTAAAAAAATATTTGGCCTTCTAGCAGTGTGTGGGACTTGTTCTATTAGTCCATCTATACTGACCTCCATCAGGTTGCAAATTGAATATAATTTTTTTTGCATCTAGCTCTGAAAAAATATTTGGGCTTCTATCAGTGTGTGGGACTTGGTCTATTAGTCCATCTATACTGACCTCCATCAGGTTGCAAACTAAAAATAATTTTTTGTCTGCATCAAGCACTGAAAAAATATTTGGCCTTCTAGCAGTGTGTGGGACTTGTTCTATTAGTCCATCTATACTGACCTCCATCAGGTTGCAAATTAAAAATAATTTTTTGTCTGCATCTAGCTCTGAAAAAATATTTGGCCTTCTTGCAGTGTGTGGGACTTGTTCTACTAGTCCATCTATACTGACCTCCATCAGGTTGCAAATTAAAAATAATATTTATCTGCACCTAGCTCTGAAAAAATATTTGTCCTTCTAGCAGTGTGTGGGACTTGTTCTACTAGTCCATCTATACTGACCTCCATCAGGTTGCAAATTCAAAATAATTTTTATCTGCTTCTAGCTCTGAAAAAATATTTGAGCTTCTAGCAGTGTGTGGGACTTGTTGTATTAGTCCATCTATACTGATCTCCATCAGGTTGCAAACTGAATATAATTTTTTCTGCATCTACCTCTGAAAAAATATTTGGGCTTCTATCAGTGTGTGGGACTTGTTCTATTAGTCCATCTATACTGACCTCCATCAGGTTGCAAATTAAAAATATTTTTTTGTCTGCATCTAGCTCTGAAAAAATATTTGGCCTTCCAGCAGTGTGTGGGACTTGGTCTATTAGTCCATCTATACTGACCTCCATCAGGTTGCAAATTAAATATAATTTTTTTCTGCATCTAGCTCTGAAAAAGTATTTGTCCTTCTAGCAGTGTGTGGGACTTGTTCTACTAGTTGATCTATATTGACCTCCATCAGGTTGTAAATTCCAAATAATTTTTTGTCTGCATCTAGCTCTGAAAAAATATTTGGCCTTCTAGCAGTGTGTGGGACTTTTTCTATTAGTCCATCTATACTGACCTCCATCAGGTTGCAAATTCAAAATAATTTTTTTCTGCTTCTAGCTCTGAAAAAATATTTGGGCTTTTAGCGGTGTGAGGGACTTGTTCTACTAGTCCATCTATACTGACCTCCATCAGGTTGCAAACTAAAATAATTTTTTGTCTGCATCAAGCTCTGAAAAAATATTTGGCCTTCTAGCAGTGTGTGGAACTTGCTCTATTAGTCCATCTATACTGACCTCCATCAGGTTGCAAATTGAATATAATTTTTTTCTGCATCTAGCTCTGAAAAATATTTGTATTTCTAGCAGTGTGTGGGACTTGTTCTACTAGTCCATCTATACTGACCTCCATCAGGTTGCAAATTCAAAATAATTGTTATCTGCATCTAGCTCTTAAAAAATATTTGTCCTTCTAGCAGTGTGTGGGACTTGTTCTACTAGTCCATCTATACTGACCTCCATCAGGTTGCAAACTGAATATAATTTTTTTCTGCATCTACCTCTGAAAAAATATTTGTATTTCTAGCAGTGTGTGGCACTTGTTCTACTAGTTCATCTATACTGACCTCCATCAGGTTGCAAATTAAAAATAATATTTATCTGCACCTAGCTCTGAAAAAATATTTGTCCTTCTAGCAGTGTGTGGGACTTGTTCTACTAGTCCATCTATACTGACCTCCATCAGGTTGCAAACTGAATATAATTTTTTTCTGCATCTACCTCTGAAAAAATATTTGGGCTTCTAGCAGTGTGTGGGACTTGTTCTATTAGTCCATCTATACTGACCTCCATCAGGTTGCAAATTAAAAATATTTTTTTGTCTGCATCTAGCTCTGAAAAAATATTTGGCCTTCCAGCAGTGTGTGGGACTTGGTCTATTAGTCCATATATACTGACCTCCATCAGGTTGCAAATTAAATATAATTTTTTTCTGCATCTAGCTCTGAAAAAGTATTTGTCCTTCTAGCAGTGTGTGGGACTTGTTCTACTAGTCCATCTATACTGACCTCCATCAGGTTGTAAATTCCAAATAATTTTTTGTATACATCTAGCTCTGAAAAAATATTTGGCCTTCTAGCAGTGTGTGGGACTTGTTCTATTAGTCCATCTATACTGACCTCCATCAGGTTGCAAATTCAAAATAATTTTTTTCTGCTTCTAGCTCTGAAAAAATATTTGGGCTTTTAGCGGTGTGAGGGACTTGTTCTACTAGTCCATCTATACTGACCTCCATCAGGTTGCAAACTGAATATAATTTTTTTCTGCATCTACCTCTGAAAAAATATTTGGGCTTCTAGTAGTGTGTGGGACTTGTTTTATTCGTCCATCTATACTGACCTCCATCAGGTTGCAAATTAAAAATAATTTTTATCTGCGTCTCGCTCTGAAAAAATATTTGGCCTTCTAGCAGTGTGTGGGACTTGTTCTATTAGTCCATCTATACTGACCTCCATCAGGTTGCAAATTAAAAATAATTTTTTGCCGGCATCTAGCTCTGAAAAAATATTTGGCCTTCTAGCAGTGTGTGGGACTTGTTCTATTAGCCCATCTATACTGACCTCCATCAGGTTGCAAATTGAATATAATTTTTTTCTGCATCTAGCTCTGAAAAAATATTTGTCCTTCTAGCAGTGTGTGGGACTTGTTCTACTAGTCCATCTATATTGACCTCCATCAGGTTGCAAATTCAAAATAATTTTTTTTCTGCATCTAGTTTTGAAAAAATATTTGTCCTTCTAGCAGTGTGTGGGACTTGTTCTACTAGTCCATCTATACTGACCTCCATCAGGTTGCAAATTAAAAATAATTTTTATCTGCATCTAGCTCTGAAAAAATATTTGGCCTTCTAGCAGTGTGTGGGACTTGTTCTATTAGTCCATCTATACTGACCTCCATCAGGTTGCAAACTGAATATAATTTTTTTCTGCATCTACCTCTGAAAAAATATTTGGGCTTCTATCAGTGTGTGGGACTTGTTCTACTAGTCCATCTATACTGACCTCCATCAGGTTGCAAATTCAAAATATTTTTTTTTCTGCATCTAGCTCTGAAAAATTATTTGTCCTTCTGGCAGTGTGTCGGACTTGTTCTTCTAGTCCATCTATACTGACCTCCATCAGGTTGCAAATAAAAAATAATTTTTATCTGCATCTAGCTCTGAAAAAATATTTGGCCTTCTAGCAGTGTGTGGGACTTGTTCTACTAGTCCATCTATACTGACCTCCATCAGGTTGCAAATTCAAAATAATTTTTATCTGCATCTAGCTCTTAAAAAATATGTGTCCTTCTAGCAGTGTGTGGGACTTGTTCTACTAGTCCATCTATACTGACCTCCATCAGGCTGCAAAATGAATATAATTTTTTTCTGCATCTACCTCTGAAAAAATATTTGGGCTTCTAGCAGTGTGTGGGACTTGTTCTATTAGTCCATATATAGTGACCTCCATCAGGTTGCAAATTAAAAATATTTTTTTGTCTGCATCTAGCTCTGAAAAATATTTGGCCTTCTAGCAGTGTGTGGGACTTGTTCTATTAGTCCATCTATACTGACCTCCATCAGGTTGCAAATTAAAAATAATTTTTTGTCTGCATCTAGCTTTGAAAAAATATTTGGCCTTCTAGCAGTGTGTGGGACTTGTTCTATTAGTCCATCTATACTGACCTCCATCAGGTTGCAAATTGAATATAATTTTTTTCTGCATCTATCTCTGAAAAAATATTTGTATTTCTAGCAGTGTGTGGGACTTCATCTACTAGTCCATCTATACTGACCTCCATGAGGTTGCAAATTAAAAATAATATTTATGTGCACCTAGCTTTGAAAAAATATTTGTCCTTCTAGCAGTGTGTGGGACTTGTTCTACTAGTCCATCTATACTGACCTCCATCAGGTTGCAAACTGAATATAATTTTTTTCTGCATCTACCTCTGAAAAAATATTTGGGCTTCTAGCAGTGTGTGGGACTTGTTCTATTAGTCCATCTATACTGACCTCCATCAGGTTGCAAATTAAAAATATTTTTTTGTCTGCATCTAGCTCTGAAAAAATATTTGGCCTTCCAGCAGTGTGTGGGACTTGGTCTATTAGTCCATCTATACTGACCTCCATCAGGTTGCAAATTAAATATAATTTTTTTCTGCATCTAGCTCTGAAAAAGTATTTGTCCTTCTAGCAGTGTGTGGGACTTGTTCTACTAGTCCATCTATACTGACCTCCATCAGGTTGTAAATTCCAAATAATTTTTTGTCTACATCTAGCTCTGAAAAAATATTTGGCCTTCTAGCAGTGTGTGGGACTTGTTCTATTAGTCCATCTATACTGACCTCCATCAGGTTGCAAATTCAAAATAATTTTTTTCTGCTTCTAGCTCTGAAAAAATATTTGGGCTTTTAGCGGTGTGAGGGACTTGTTCTACTAGTCCATCTATACTGACCTCCATCAGGTTGCAAACTGAATATAATTTTTTTCTGCATCTACCTCTGAAAAAATATTTGGGCTTCTAGTAGTGTGTGGGACTTGTTTTATTAGTCCATCTATACTGACCTCCATCAGGTTGCAAATTAAAAATAATTTTTATCTGCGTCTCGCTCTGAAAAAATATTTGGCCTTCTAGCAGTGTGTGGGACTTGTTCTATTAGTCCATCTATACTGACCTCCATCAGGTTGCAAATTAAAAATAATTTTTTGCCGGCATCTAGCTCTGAAAAAATATTTGGCCTTCTAGCAGTGTGTGGGACTTGTTCTATTAGCCCATCTATACTGACCTCCATCAGGTTGCAAATTGAATATAATTTTTTTCTGCATCTAGCTCTGAAAAAATATTTGTCCTTCTAGCAGTGTGTGGGACTTGTTCTACTAGTCCATCTATATTGACCTCCATCAGGTTGCAAATTCAAAATAATTTTTTTTCTGCATCTAGTTTTGAAAAAATATTTGTCCTTCTAGCAGTGTGTGGGACTTGTTCCACTAGTCCATCTATACTGACCTCCATCAGGTTGCAAATTAAAAATAATTTTTATCTGCATCTAGCTCTGAAAAAATATTTGGTCTTCTAGCAGTGTGTGGGACTTGTTCTATTAGTCCATCTATACTGACCTCCATCAGGTTGCAAACTGAATATAATTTTTTTCTGCATCTACCTCTGAAAAAATATTTCGGCTTCTATCAGTGTGTGGGACTTGTTCTACTAGTCCATCTATACTGACCTCCATCAGGTTGCAAATTCAAAATATTTTTTTTTCTGCATCTAGCTCTGAAAAATTATTTGTCCTTCTGGCAGTGTGTCGGACTTGTTCTTCTAGTCCATCTATACTGACCTCCATCAGGTTGCAAATTAAAAATAATTTTTATCTGCATCTAGCTCTGAAAAAATATTTGGCCTTCTAGCAGTGTGTGGGACTTGTTCTACTAGTCCATCTATACTGACCTCCATCAGGTTGCAAATTCAAAATAATTTTTATCTGCATCTAGCTCTTAAAAAATATGTGTCCTTCTAGCAGTGTGTGGGACTTGTTCTACTAGTCCATCTATACTGACCTCCATCAGGCTGCAAAATGAATATAATTTTTTTCTGCATCTACCTCTGAAAAAATATTTGGGCTTCTAGCATTGTGTGGGACTTGTTCTATTAGTCCATATATACTGACCTCCATCAGGTTGCAAATTAAAAATATTTTTTTGTCTGCATCTAGCTCTGAAAAATATTTGGCCTTCTAGCAGTGTGTGGGACTTGTTCTATTAGTCCATCTATACTGACCTCCATCAGGTTGCAAATTAAAAATAATTTTTTGTCTGCATCTAGCTTTGAAAAAATATTTGGCCTTCTAGCAGTGTGTGGGACTTGTTCTATTAGTCCATCTATACTGACCTCCATCAGGTTGCAAATTGAATATAATTTTTTTCTGCATCTATTTCTGAAAAAATATTTGTATTTCTAGCAGTGTGTGGGACTTGTTCTACTAGTCCATCTATACTGACCTCCATGAGGTTGCAAATTAAAAATAATATTTATGTGCACCTAGCTTTGAAAAAATATATGTCCTTCTAGCAGTGTGTGGGACTTGTTCTACTAGTCCATCTATACTGACCTCCATCAGGTTGCAAACTGAATATAATTTTTTTCTGCATCTACCTCTGAAAAAATATTTGGGCTTCTAGCAGTGTGTGGGACTTGTTCTATTAGTCCATCTATACTGACCTCCATCAGGTTGCAAATTAAAAATATTTTTTTGTCTGTATCTAGCTCTGAAAAAATAATTGGCCTTCTAGCAGTGTGTGGGACTTGGTCTATTAGTCCATTTATACTGACCTCCATCAGGTTGCAAATTGAATATATTTTTTTTCTGCATCTAGCTCTGAAAAAATATTTGTCCTTCTAGCAGTGTGTGGGACTTGTTCTACTTGTCCATCTATACTGACCTCCATCAGGTTGCAAATTCAAAATATTTTTTATCTGCTTCTAGCTCTGAAAAAATATTTGGGCTTCTAGCAGTGTGTGGGACTTGTTCTACTAGTCCATCTATACTGATCTCCATCAGGTTGCAAACTGAATATAATTTTTTTCTGCATCTACCTCTGAAAAAATATTTGGGCTTCTAACAGTGTGTGGGACTTGTTTTATTAGTTCATCTATACTGACCTCCATCAGGTTGCAATTTAAAAATAATTTTTATCTGCATCTAGCTCTGAAAAAATATTTGGCCTTCTAGCAGTGTGTGGGACTTGTTCTATTAGTCCATCTATACTGACCTCCATCAGGTTGCAAATTAAAAATAATTTTTTGTCTGCATCTAGCTGTGAAAAAATATTTGGCCTTCTAGCAGTGTGTGGGACTTGTTCTATTATTCCATCTATACTGACCTTCATCAGGTTGCAAATTGAATATAATTTTTCTCTGCATCTAGCTCTGAAAAAATATTTTTCCTTCTAGCAGTGTGTGGGACTTGTTCTACTAGTCCATCTATACTGACCTCCATCAGGTTGCAAATTCAAAATATTTTTTTTTCTGCATCTAGCTCTGAAAAATTATTTGTCCTTCTAGCAGTGTGTCGGACTTGTTCTACTAGTCCATCTATACTGACCTCCATCAGGTTGCAAATTAAAAATAATTTTTATCTGCATCTAGCTCTGAAAAAATATTTGGCCTTCTAGCAGTGTGTGGGACTTGTTCTACTAGTCCATCTATACTGACCTCCATCAGGTTGCAAATTCAAAATAATTTTTATCTGCATCTAGCTCTGAAAAAATATTTGTCCTTCTAGCAGTGTGTGGGACTTGTTCTACTAGTCCATCTATACTGACCTCCATCAGGCTGCAAATTAAAAATATTTTTTTGTCTGCATCTAGCTCTGAAAAAATATTTGGCCTTCTAGCAGTGTGTGGGACTTGTTCTACTAGTCCATCTATACTGACCTCCATCAGGTTGCAAACTGAATATAATTATTTTCTGCATCTACCTCTGAAAAAATATTTGGGCTTCTAGCAGTGTGTGGGACTTGTTTTATTAGTCCATCTATACTGACCTCCATCAGGTTGCAAATTAAAAATAATTTTTATCTGCATCTAGCTTTGAAAAAATATTTGGCCTTCTAGCAGTGTGTGGGACTTGTTCTATTACTCCATCTACACTGACCTCCATCAGGTTGCAAATTAAAAATATTTTTTTGTCTGCATCTAGCTTTGAAAAAATATTTGTCCTTCTAGCAGTGTGTGGGACTTGTTCTACTAGTCCATCTATACTGACCTCCATCAGGTTGCAAATTCAAAATATTTTTTTTTTCTGCATCTAGCTCTGAAAAATTATTTGTCCTTCTAGCAGTGTGTCGGACTTGTTCTACTAGTCCATCTATACTGACCTCCATCAGGTTGCAAATTAAAAATAATTTTTATCTGCATCTAGCTCAGAAAAAATATTTGGCCTTCTAGCAGTGTGTGGGACTTGTTCTATTAGTCCATCTATACTGACCTCCATCAGGTTGCAAACTGAATATAATTTTTTTCTGCATCTACCTCTGAAAAAATATTTGGGCTTCTAGCAGTGTGTGGGACTTGTTCTATTAGTCCATCTATACTGACCTCCATCAGGTTGCAAATTAAAAATATTTTTTTGTCTGCATCTAGCTCTGAAAAAATATTTGGCCTTCCAGCAGTGTGTGGGACTTGGTCTATTAGTCCATCTATACTGACCTCCATCAGGTTGCAAATTGAATATAATTTTTTTCTGCATCTAGCTCTGAAAAAATATTTGTCCTTCTAGCAGTGTGTGGGACTTGTTCTACTAGTCCATCTATACTGACCTCCATCAGGTTGTAAATTCCAAATAATTTTTTGTCTGCATCTAGCTCTGAAAAAATATTTGGCCTTCTAGCAGTGTGTGGGACTTGTTCTATTAGTCCATCTATACTGACCTCCATCAGGTTGCAAATTGAATATAATTTTTTTCTGCATCCAGCTCTGAAAAAATATTTGGGCTTCTAGCAGTGTGTGGGACTTGGTCTATTAGTCCATCTATACTGACCTCCATCAGGTTGCAAACTAAAAATAATTTTTTGTCTGCATCTAGCTCTGAAAAAATATTTGGCCTTCTAGCATTGTGTGGGACTTGGTCTATTAGTCCATCTAAACTGACCTCTATCAGGTTGCAAATTGAATATAACTTTTTTCTGCATCTAGCTCTGAAAAAATATTTGTCCATCTAGCAGTGTGTGGGACTTGTTCTACTAGTCCATCTATACTGACCTCCATCAGGTTGCAAATTTAAAATAATTTTTTGTCTGCATCTAGCTCTGAAAAAATATTTGGCCTTCTAGCAGTGTGTGGGACTTGTTCTATTAGTCCATCTATACTGACCTCCATCAGGTTGCAAACTGAATATAAGTTTTTAATGCATCTAACTCTGAAAAAATATTTGGGCTTCTATCTGTGTGTGGGACTTATTCTATTAGTCCATCGATACTGACCTCCATCAGGTTGCAAATTGAATATAATTTTTTTCTGCATCTAGCTCTGAAAAAATATTTGGGCTTCTAGCAGTGTGTGGGACTAGGTCTATTAGTCCATCTATACTGACCTCCATCAGGTTGCAAACTGAATATAATTTTTTTCTGCATCTACCTCTGAAAAAATATTTGGCCTTCTAGCAGTGTGTGGGACTTGTTCTATTAGTCCATCTATACTGACCTCCATCAGGTTGCAAACTGAATATAATTTTTTTCTGCATCTACCTCTGAAAAAATATTTGGGCTTCTAGCAGTGTGTGGGACTTGTTCTATTAGTACATCTATACTGACCTCCCTCAGGCTGCAAATTAAAAATATTTTATTGTCTGCATCTAGCTCTGAAAAAATATTTGGCCTTCTAGCAGTGTGTGGGACTTCTTCTATTAGTCCATCTATACTGACCTCCATCAGGTTGCAAATTGAATATAATTTTCTTCTGCATCTAGCTCTGAAAAAATATTTGTCCTTCTAACAGTGTGTGGGACTTGTTCTACTAGTCCATCTATACTGACCTCCATCAGGTTGCAAATTCAAAATATTTTTTTGTCTGCATCTAGCTCAGAAAAAATATTTGTCCTTCTAGCAGTGTGTGGCACTTGTTCTACTAGTCCATCTATACTGACCTCCATCAGGTTGCAAATTAAAAATAATTTTTATCTGCACCTAGCTCTGAAAAAATATTTGTCCTTCTAGCAGTGTGTGGGACTTGTTCTACTAGACCATCTATACTGACCTCCATCAGGTTGCAAACTGAATATAATTTTTTTCTGCATCTACCTCTGAAAAAATATTTGGGCTTCTAGCAGTGTGTGGGACTTGTTCTATTAGTCCATCTATACTGACCTCCATCAGGTTGCAAATTAAAAATATTTTTTTGTCTGCATCTAGCTCTGAAAAAATAATTGGCCTTCTAGCAGTGTGTGGGACTTGGTATATTAGTCCATTTATACTGACCTCCATCAGGTTGCAAATTGAATATAATTTTTTCTGCATCTAGCTCTGAAAAAATATTTGTCCTTATAGCAGTGTGTGGGACTTGTTCTACTAGTCCATCTATACTGACCTCCATCAGGTTGCAAATTCAAAATAATTTTTATCTGCTTCTAGCTCTGAAAAAATATTTGGGCTTTTAGCAGTGTGTGGGACTTGTTCTACTAGTCCATCTATACTGACCTCCATCAGGTTGCAAACTGAATATAATTTTTTTCTGCATCTACCTCTGAAAAAATATTTGGGCTTCTAGCAGTGTGTGGGACTTGTTTTATTAGTCTATCTATACTGACCTCCATCAGGTTGCAAATTGAAAATAATTTTTATCTGCATCTAGCTCTGAAAAAATATTTGGCCTTCTAGCAGTGTGTGGGACTTGTTCTATTAGACCATCTATACTGACCTCCATCAGGTTGCAAATTAAATATAATTTTTTGTCTGCATCTATCTCTGAAAAAATATTTGGCCTTCTAGCAGTGTGTGGGACTTGTTCTATTAGTCCATCTATACTGACCTCCATCAGGTTGCAAATTGAATATAATTTTTTTCTGCATCTAGCTCTGAAAAAATATTTGTCCTTCTAGCAGTGTGTGGGACTTGTTCTACTAGTCCATCTATACTGACCTCCATCAGGTTGCAAATTCAAAATAATTTTTTTTCTGCTTCTAGCTCTGAAAAAATATTTGGTCTTCTAGCAGTGTGTGGGACTTGTTCTACTAGTCCATCTGTACTGACCTCCATCAGGTTGCAAACTGAATATAATTTTTTTCTGCATCTACCTCTGAAAAAATATTTGGGCTTCTAGTATTGTGTGGGACTTGTTTTATTAGTCCATCTATACTGACCTCCATCAGGTTGCAAATTAAAAATAATTTTTATCTGTGTCTAGCTCTGAAAAAATATTTGGCCTTCTAGCAGTGTGTGGGACTTGTTCTATTAGTCCATCTATACTGACCTCCATCAGGTTGCAAATTGAATATAATTTTTTTCTGCATCTAGCTCTGAAAAAATATTTGTTCTTCTAGCAGTGTGTGGGACTTGTTCTACTAGTCCATCTATACTGACCTCCATCAGGTTGCAAACTGAATATAATTTTTTTCTGCATCTACCTCTGAAAAAATATTTGGGCTTCTAGCAGTGTGTGGGACTTGTTTTATTAGTCCATCTATACTGACCTCCATCAGGTTGCAAATTAAAAATAATTTTAATCTGCATCTAGCTCTGAAAAAATATTTGGCCTTCTAGCAGTGTGTGGGATTTGTTCTATTAGTCCATCTATACTGACCTCCATCAGGTTGCAAATTAAAAATAATTTTTTGTCTGCATCTAGCTCTGAAAAAATATTTGGCCTTCTAGCAGTGTGTGGGACTTGTTCTATTAGTCCATCTATACTGACCTCCATCAGGTTGCAAATTGAATACAATTTTTTTCTGCATCTAGCTCTGAAAAAATATTTGTCCTTCTAGCAGTGTGTGGGACTTGTTCTACTAGTCCATCTATACTGACCTCCATCAGGTTGCAAATTCAAAATATATTTTTTTCTGCATCTCGCTCTGAAAAACTATTTGCCCTTCTAGCAGTGTGTCGGACTTGTTCTACTAGTCCATCTATACTGACCTCCATCAGGTTGCAAACTGAATATAATTTTTTTCTGCATCTACCTCTGAAAAAATATTTGGGCTTCTAGTAGTGTGTGGGACTTGTTTTATTAGTCCATCTATACTGACCTCCATCAGGTTGCAAATTAAAAATTATTTTTATCTTTGTCTAGCTCTGAAAAAATATTTGGCCTTCTAGCAGTGTGTGGGACTTGTTCTATTAGTCCATCTATACTGACCTCCATCAGGTTGCAAATTGAATATAATTTTTTTCTGCATCTAGCTCTGAAAAAATATTTGTCCTTCTAACAGTGTGTGGGACTTGTTCTACTAGTCCATCTATACTGACCTCCATCAGGTTGCAAACTGAATATAATTTTTTTCTGCATCTACCTCTGAAAAAATATTTGGGCTTCTAGTAGTGTGTGGGACTTGTTTCATTAGTCCATCTATACTGACCTCCATCAGGTTGCAAATTAAAAATAATTTTTATCTGCGTCTAGCTCTGAAAAAATATTTGGCCTTCTTGCAGTGTGTGGGACTTGTTCTATTAGTCCATCTATACTGACCTCCATCAGGTTGCAAATTAAAAATAATTTTTTGCCGGCATCTAGCTCTGAAAATATATTTGGCCTTCTAGCAGTGTGTGGGACTTCTTCTATTAGTCCATCTATACTGACCTCCATCAGGTTGCAAATTGAATATAATTTTCTTCTGCATCTAGCTCTGAAAAAATATTTGTCCTTCTAGCAATGTGTGGGACTTGTTCTACTAGTCCATCTATACTGACCTCCATCAGGTTGCAAATTCAAAATATTTTTTTGTCTGCATCTAGCTCTGAAAAAATATTTGTCCTTCTAGCAGTGTGTGGCACTTGATCTACTAGTCCATCTATACTGACCTCCATCAGGTTGCAAATTAAAAATAATTTTTATCTGCACCTAGCTCTGAAAAAATATTTGTCCTTCTAGCAGTGTGTGGGACTTGTTCTACTAGTCCATCTATACTGACCTCCATCAGGTTGCAAACTGAATATAATTTTTTTCTGCATCTACCTCTGAAAAAATATTTGGGCTTCTAGCAGTGTGTGGGACTTGTTCTATTAGTCCATCTATACTGACCTCCATCAGGTTGCAAATTAAAAATATTTTTTTGTCTGCATCTAGCTCTGAAAAAATAATTGGCCTTCTAGCAGTGTGTGGGACTTGGTATATTAGTCCATTTATACTGACCTCCATCAGGTTGCAAATTGAATATAATTTTTTTCTGCATCTAGCTCTGAAAAAATATTTGTCCTTATAGCAGTGTGTGGGACTTGTTCTAGTAGTCCATCTATACTGACCTCCATCAGGTTGCAAATTCAAAATAATTTTTATCTGCTTCTAGCTCTGAAAAAATATTTGGGCTTTTAGCAGTGTGTGGGACTTGTTCTACTAGTCCATCTATACTGATCTCCGTCAGGTTGCAAACTGAATATAATTTTTTTCTGCATCTACCTCTGAAAAAATATTTGGGCTTCTAGCAGTGTGTGGGACTTGTTTTATTAGTCTATCTATACTGACCTCCATCAGGTTGCAAATTAAAAATAATTTTTATCTGCATCTAGCTCTGAAAAAATATTTGGCCTTCTAGCAGTGTGTGGGACTTGTTCTATTAGTCCATCTATACTGACCTCCATCAGGTTGCAAATTAAATATAATTTTTTGTCTGCATCTAGCTCTGAAAAAATATTTGGCCTTCTAGCAGTGTGTGGGACTTGTTCTATTAGTCCATCTATACTGACCTCCATCAGGTTGCAAATTGAATATAATTTTTTTCTGCATCTAGCTCTGAAAAAATATTTGTCTTTCTAGCAGTGTGTGGGACTTGTTCTACTAGTCCATCTATACTGACCTCCATCAGGTTGCAAATTCAAAATAATTTTTTTTCTGCTTCTAGCTCTGAAAAAATATTTGGTCTTCTAGCAGTGTGTGGGACTTGTTCTACTAGTCCATCTATACTGACCTCCATCAGGTTGCAAACTGAATATAATTTTTTTCTGCATCCACCTCTGAAAAAATATTTGGGCTTCTAGTAGTGTGTGGGACTTATTTTATTTGTCCATCTATACTGACCTCCATCAGGTTGCAAATTAAAAATAATTTTTATCTGTGTCTAGCTCTGAAAAAATATTTGGCCTTCTAGCAGTGTGTGGGACTTGTTCTATTAGTCCATCTATACTGACCTCCATCAGGTTGCAAATTGAATATAATTTTTTTCTGCATCTAGCTCTGAAAAAATATTTGTTCTTCTAGCAGTGTGTGGGACTTGTTCTACTAGTCCATCTATACTGACCTCCATCAGGTTGCAAACTGAATATAATTTTTTTCTGCATCTACCTCTGAAAAAATATTTGGGCTTCTAGCAGTGTGTGGGACTTGTTTTATTAGTCCATCTATACTGACCTCCATCAGGTTGCAAATTAAAAATAATTTTAATCTGCATCTAGCTCTGAAAAAATATTTGGCCTTCTAGCAGTGTGTGGGATTTGTTCTATTAGTCCATCTATACTGACCTCCATCAGGTTGCAAATTAAAAATAATTTTTTGTCTGCATCTAGCTCTGAAAAAATATTTGGCCTTCTAGCAGTGTGTGGGACTTGTTCTATTAGTCCATCTATACTGACCTCCATCAGGTTGCAAACTGAATATAATTTTTTTCTGCATCTACCTCTGAAAAAATATTTGGGCTTCTAGCAGTGTGTGGGACTTGTTCTATTAGTCCATCTATACTGACCTCCATCAGGTTGCAAATTAAAAATATTTTTTTGTCTGCATCTAGCTCTGAAAAAATAATTGGCCTTCTAGCAGTGTGTGGGACTTGGTATATTAGTCCATTTATACTGACCTCCATCAGGTTGCAAATTGAATATAATTTTTTTCTGCATCTAGCTCTGAAAAAATATTTGTCCTTATAGCAGTGTGTGGGACTTGTTCTACTAGTCCATCTATACTGACCTCCATCAGGTTGCAAATTGAATATAATTTTTTTCTGCATCTAGCTCTGAAAAAATATTTGTCCCTATAGCAGTGTGTGGGACTTGTTCTACTAGTCCATCTATACTGACCTCCATCAGGTTGCAAACTGAATATAATTTTTTTCTGCATCTACCTCTGAAAAAATATTTGGGCTTCTAGCAGTGTGTGGGACTTGTTTTATTAGTCTATCTATACTGACCTCCATCAGGTTGCAAATTAAAAATAATTTTTATCTGCATCTAGCTCTGAAAAAATATTTGGCCTTCTAGCAGTGTGTGGGACTTGTTCTATTAGTCCATCTATACTGACCTCCATCAGGTTGCAAATTAAATATAATTTTTTGTCTGCATCTAGCTCTGAAAAAATATTTGGCCTTCTAGCAGTGTGTGGGACTTGTTCTATTAGTCCATCTATACTGACCTCCATCAGGTGGCAAATTGAATATAATTTTTTTCTGCATCTAGCTCTGAAAAAATATTTGTCCTTCTAGCAGTGTGTGGGACTTGTTCTACTAGTTCATCTATACTGACCTCCATCAGGTTGCAAACTGAATATAATTTTCTTCTGCATCTACCTCTGAAAAAATATTTGGGCTTCTAGTAGTGTGTGGGACTTGTTTTATTAGTCCATCTATACTGACCTCCATCAGGTTGCAAATTAAAAATAATTTTTATCTGTGTCTAGCTCTGAAAAAATATTTGGCCTTCTAGCAGTGTGTGGGACTTGTTCTATTAGTCCATCTATACTGACCTCCATCAGGTTGCAAATTAAAAATATTTTTTTGTCTGCATCTAGCTCTGAAAAAATATTTGGCCTTCCAGCAGTGTGTGGGACTTGGTCTATTAGTCCATCTATACTGACCTCCATCAGGTTGCAAATTGAATATAATTTTTTTCTGCATCTAGCTCTGAAAAAATATTTGTCCTTCTAGCAGTGTGTGGGACTTGTTCTACTAGTCCATCTATACTGACCTCCATCAGGTTGTAAATTCCAAATAATTTTTTGTCTGCATCTAGCTCTGAAAAAATATTTGGCCTTCTAGCAGTGTGTGGGACTTGTTCTATTAGTCCATCTATACTGACCTCCATCAGGTTGCAAATTGAATATAATTTTTTTCTGCATCCAGCTCTGAAAAAATATTTGGGCTTCTAGCAGTGTGTGGGACTTGGTCTATTAGTCCATCTATACTGACCTCCATCAGGTTGCAAACTAAAAATAATTTTTTGTCTGCATCTAGCTCTGAAAAAATATTTGGCCTTCTAGCATTGTGTGGGACTTGGTCTATTAGTCCATCTAAACTGACCTCTATCAGGTTGCAAATTGAATATAACTTTTTTCTGCATCTAGCTCTGAAAAAATATTTGTCCATCTAGCAGTGTGTGGGACTTGTTCTACTAGTCCATCTATACTGACCTCCATCAGGTTGCAAATTTAAAATAATTTTTTGTCTGCATCTAGCTCTGAAAAAATATTTGGCCTTCTAGCAGTGTGTGGGACTTGTTCTATTAGTCCATCTATACTGACCTCCATCAGGTTGCAAACTGAATATAAGTTTTTAATGCATCTAACTCTGAAAAAATATTTGGGCTTCTATCTGTGTGTGGGACTTATTCTATTAGTCCATCGATACTGACCTCCATCAGGTTGCAAATTGAATATAATTTTTTTCTGCATCTAGCTCTGAAAAAATATTTGGGCTTCTAGCAGTGTGTGGGACTAGGTCTATTAGTCCATCTATACTGACCTCCATCAGGTTGCAAACTGAATATAATTTTTTTCTGCATCTACCTCTGAAAAAATATTTGGCCTTCTAGCAGTGTGTGGGACTTGTTCTATTAGTCCATCTATACTGACCTCCATCAGGTTGCAAACTGAATATAATTTTTTTCTGCATCTACCTCTGAAAAAATATTTGGGCTTCTAGCAGTGTGTGGGACTTGTTCTATTAGTACATCTATACTGACCTCCCTCAGGCTGCAAATTAAAAATATTTTATTGTCTGCATCTAGCTCTGAAAAAATATTTGGCCTTCTAGCAGTGTGTGGGACTTCTTCTATTAGTCCATCTATACTGACCTCCATCAGGTTGCAAATTGAATATAATTTTCTTCTGCATCTAGCTCTGAAAAAATATTTGTCCTTCTAACAGTGTGTGGGACTTGTTCTACTAGTCCATCTATACTGACCTCCATCAGGTTGCAAATTCAAAATATTTTTTTGTCTGCATCTAGCTCAGAAAAAATATTTGTCCTTCTAGCAGTGTGTGGCACTTGTTCTACTAGTCCATCTATACTGACCTCCATCAGGTTGCAAATTAAAAATAATTTTTATCTGCACCTAGCTCTGAAAAAATATTTGTCCTTCTAGCAGTGTGTGGGACTTGTTCTACTAGACCATCTATACTGACCTCCATCAGGTTGCAAACTGAATATAATTTTTTTCTGCATCTACCTCTGAAAAAATATTTGGGCTTCTAGCAGTGTGTGGGACTTGTTCTATTAGTCCATCTATACTGACCTCCATCAGGTTGCAAATTAAAAATATTTTTTTGTCTGCATCTAGCTCTGAAAAAATAATTGGCCTTCTAGCAGTGTGTGGGACTTGGTATATTAGTCCATTTATACTGACCTCCATCAGGTTGCAAATTGAATATAATTTTTTCTGCATCTAGCTCTGAAAAAATATTTGTCCTTATAGCAGTGTGTGGGACTTGTTCTACTAGTCCATCTATACTGACCTCCATCAGGTTGCAAATTCAAAATAATTTTTATCTGCTTCTAGCTCTGAAAAAATATTTGGGCTTTTAGCAGTGTGTGGGACTTGTTCTACTAGTCCATCTATACTGACCTCCATCAGGTTGCAAACTGAATATAATTTTTTTCTGCATCTACCTCTGAAAAAATATTTGGGCTTCTAGCAGTGTGTGGGACTTGTTTTATTAGTCTATCTATACTGACCTCCATCAGGTTGCAAATTGAAAATAATTTTTATCTGCATCTAGCTCTGAAAAAATATTTGGCCTTCTAGCAGTGTGTGGGACTTGTTCTATTAGACCATCTATACTGACCTCCATCAGGTTGCAAATTAAATATAATTTTTTGTCTGCATCTATCTCTGAAAAAATATTTGGCCTTCTAGCAGTGTGTGGGACTTGTTCTATTAGTCCATCTATACTGACCTCCATCAGGTTGCAAATTGAATATAATTTTTTTCTGCATCTAGCTCTGAAAAAATATTTGTCCTTCTAGCAGTGTGTGGGACTTGTTCTACTAGTCCATCTATACTGACCTCCATCAGGTTGCAAATTCAAAATAATTTTTTTTCTGCTTCTAGCTCTGAAAAAATATTTGGTCTTCTAGCAGTGTGTGGGACTTGTTCTACTAGTCCATCTGTACTGACCTCCATCAGGTTGCAAACTGAATATAATTTTTTTCTGCATCTACCTCTGAAAAAATATTTGGGCTTCTAGTATTGTGTGGGACTTGTTTTATTAGTCCATCTATACTGACCTCCATCAGGTTGCAAATTAAAAATAATTTTTATCTGTGTCTAGCTCTGAAAAAATATTTGGCCTTCTAGCAGTGTGTGGGACTTGTTCTATTAGTCCATCTATACTGACCTCCATCAGGTTGCAAATTGAATATAATTTTTTTCTGCATCTAGCTCTGAAAAAATATTTGTTCTTCTAGCAGTGTGTGGGACTTGTTCTACTAGTCCATCTATACTGACCTCCATCAGGTTGCAAACTGAATATAATTTTTTTCTGCATCTACCTCTGAAAAAATATTTGGGCTTCTAGCAGTGTGTGGGACTTGTTTTATTAGTCCATCTATACTGACCTCCATCAGGTTGCAAATTAAAAATAATTTTAATCTGCATCTAGCTCTGAAAAAATATTTGGCCTTCTAGCAGTGTGTGGGATTTGTTCTATTAGTCCATCTATACTGACCTCCATCAGGTTGCAAATTAAAAATAATTTTTTGTCTGCATCTAGCTCTGAAAAAATATTTGGCCTTCTAGCAGTGTGTGGGACTTGTTCTATTAGTCCATCTATACTGACCTCCATCAGGTTGCAAATTGAATACAATTTTTTTCTGCATCTAGCTCTGAAAAAATATTTGTCCTTCTAGCAGTGTGTGGGACTTGTTCTACTAGTCCATCTATACTGACCTCCATCAGGTTGCAAATTCAAAATATATTTTTTTCTGCATCTCGCTCTGAAAAACTATTTGTCCTTCTAGCAGTGTGTCGGACTTGTTCTACTAGTCCATCTATACTGACCTCCATCAGGTTGCAAACTGAATATAATTTTTTTCTGCATCTACCTCTGAAAAAATATTTGGGCTTCTAGTAGTGTGTGGGACTTGTTTTATTAGTCCATCTATACTGACCTCCATCAGGTTGCAAATTAAAAATTATTTTTATCTTTGTCTAGCTCTGAAAAAATATTTGGCCTTCTAGCAGTGTGTGGGACTTGTTCTATTAGTCCATCTATACTGACCTCCATCAGGTTGCAAATTGAATATAATTTTTTTCTGCATCTAGCTCTGAAAAAATATTTGTCCTTCTAACAGTGTGTGGGACTTGTTCTACTAGTCCATCTATACTGACCTCCATCAGGTTGCAAACTGAATATAATTTTTTTCTGCATCTACCTCTGAAAAAATATTTGGGCTTCTAGTAGTGTGTGGGACTTGTTTCATTAGTCCATCTATACTGACCTCCATCAGGTTGCAAATTAAAAATAATTTTTATCTGCGTCTAGCTCTGAAAAAATATTTGGCCTTCTTGCAGTGTGTGGGACTTGTTCTATTAGTCCATCTATACTGACCTCCATCAGGTTGCAAATTAAAAATAATTTTTTGCCGGCATCTAGCTCTGAAAATATATTTGGCCTTCTAGCAGTGTGTGGGACTTCTTCTATTAGTCCATCTATACTGACCTCCATCAGGTTGCAAATTGAATATAATTTTCTTCTGCATCTAGCTCTGAAAAAATATTTGTCCTTCTAGCAATGTGTGGGACTTGTTCTACTAGTCCATCTATACTGACCTCCATCAGGTTGCAAATTCAAAATATTTTTTTGTCTGCATCTAGCTCTGAAAAAATATTTGTCCTTCTAGCAGTGTGTGGCACTTGATCTACTAGTCCATCTATACTGACCTCCATCAGGTTGCAAATTAAAAATAATTTTTATCTGCACCTAGCTCTGAAAAAATATTTGTCCTTCTAGCAGTGTGTGGGACTTGTTCTACTAGTCCATCTATACTGACCTCCATCAGGTTGCAAACTGAATATAATTTTTTTCTGCATCTACCTCTGAAAAAATATTTGGGCTTCTAGCAGTGTGTGGGACTTGTTCTATTAGTCCATCTATACTGACCTCCATCAGGTTGCAAATTAAAAATATTTTTTTGTCTGCATCTAGCTCTGAAAAAATAATTGGCCTTCTAGCAGTGTGTGGGACTTGGTATATTAGTCCATTTATACTGACCTCCATCAGGTTGCAAATTGAATATAATTTTTTTCTGCATCTAGCTCTGAAAAAATATTTGTCCTTATAGCAGTGTGTGGGACTTGTTCTAGTAGTCCATCTATACTGACCTCCATCAGGTTGCAAATTCAAAATAATTTTTATCTGCTTCTAGCTCTGAAAAAATATTTGGGCTTTTAGCAGTGTGTGGGACTTGTTCTACTAGTCCATCTATACTGATCTCCGTCAGGTTGCAAACTGAATATAATTTTTTTCTGCATCTACCTCTGAAAAAATATTTGGGCTTCTAGCAGTGTGTGGGACTTGTTTTATTAGTCTATCTATACTGACCTCCATCAGGTTGCAAATTAAAAATAATTTTTATCTGCATCTAGCTCTGAAAAAATATTTGGCCTTCTAGCAGTGTGTGGGACTTGTTCTATTAGTCCATCTATACTGACCTCCATCAGGTTGCAAATTAAATATAATTTTTTGTCTGCATCTAGCTCTGAAAAAATATTTGGCCTTCTAGCAGTGTGTGGGACTTGTTCTATTAGTCCATCTATACTGACCTCCATCAGGTTGCAAATTGAATATAATTTTTTTCTGCATCTAGCTCTGAAAAAATATTTGTCTTTCTAGCAGTGTGTGGGACTTGTTCTACTAGTCCATCTATACTGACCTCCATCAGGTTGCAAATTCAAAATAATTTTTTTTCTGCTTCTAGCTCTGAAAAAATATTTGGTCTTCTAGCAGTGTGTGGGACTTGTTCTACTAGTCCATCTATACTGACCTCCATCAGGTTGCAAACTGAATATAATTTTTTTCTGCATCCACCTCTGAAAAAATATTTGGGCTTCTAGTAGTGTGTGGGACTTATTTTATTTGTCCATCTATACTGACCTCCATCAGGTTGCAAATTAAAAATAATTTTTATCTGTGTCTAGCTCTGAAAAAATATTTGGCCTTCTAGCAGTGTGTGGGACTTGTTCTATTAGTCCATCTATACTGACCTCCATCAGGTTGCAAATTGAATATAATTTTTTTCTGCATCTAGCTCTGAAAAAATATTTGTTCTTCTAGCAGTGTGTGGGACTTGTTCTACTAGTCCATCTATACTGACCTCCATCAGGTTGCAAACTGAATATAATTTTTTTCTGCATCTACCTCTGAAAAAATATTTGGGCTTCTAGCAGTGTGTGGGACTTGTTTTATTAGTCCATCTATACTGACCTCCATCAGGTTGCAAATTAAAAATAATTTTAATCTGCATCTAGCTCTGAAAAAATATTTGGCCTTCTAGCAGTGTGTGGGATTTGTTCTATTAGTCCATCTATACTGACCTCCATCAGGTTGCAAATTAAAAATAATTTTTTGTCTGCATCTAGCTCTGAAAAAATATTTGGCCTTCTAGCAGTGTGTGGGACTTGTTCTATTAGTCCATCTATACTGACCTCCATCAGGTTGCAAACTGAATATAATTTTTTTCTGCATCTACCTCTGAAAAAATATTTGGGCTTCTAGCAGTGTGTGGGACTTGTTCTATTAGTCCATCTATACTGACCTCCATCAGGTTGCAAATTAAAAATATTTTTTTGTCTGCATCTAGCTCTGAAAAAATAATTGGCCTTCTAGCAGTGTGTGGGACTTGGTATATTAGTCCATTTATACTGACCTCCATCAGGTTGCAAATTGAATATAATTTTTTTCTGCATCTAGCTCTGAAAAAATATTTGTCCTTATAGCAGTGTGTGGGACTTGTTCTACTAGTCCATCTATACTGACCTCCATCAGGTTGCAAATTGAATATAATTTTTTTCTGCATCTAGCTCTGAAAAAATATTTGTCCCTATAGCAGTGTGTGGGACTTGTTCTACTAGTCCATCTATACTGACCTCCATCAGGTTGCAAACTGAATATAATTTTTTTCTGCATCTACCTCTGAAAAAATATTTGGGCTTCTAGCAGTGTGTGGGACTTGTTTTATTAGTCTATCTATACTGACCTCCATCAGGTTGCAAATTAAAAATAATTTTTATCTGCATCTAGCTCTGAAAAAATATTTGGCCTTCTAGCAGTGTGTGGGACTTGTTCTATTAGTCCATCTATACTGACCTCCATCAGGTTGCAAATTAAATATAATTTTTTGTCTGCATCTAGCTCTGAAAAAATATTTGGCCTTCTAGCAGTGTGTGGGACTTGTTCTATTAGTCCATCTATACTGACCTCCATCAGGTGGCAAATTGAATATAATTTTTTTCTGCATCTAGCTCTGAAAAAATATTTGTCCTTCTAGCAGTGTGTGGGACTTGTTCTACTAGTTCATCTATACTGACCTCCATCAGGTTGCAAACTGAATATAATTTTCTTCTGCATCTACCTCTGAAAAAATATTTGGGCTTCTAGTAGTGTGTGGGACTTGTTTTATTAGTCCATCTATACTGACCTCCATCAGGTTGCAAATTAAAAATAATTTTTATCTGTGTCTAGCTCTGAAAAAATATTTGGCCTTCTAGCAGTGTGTGGGACTTGTTCTATTAGTCCATCTATACTGACCTCCATCAGGTTGCAAATTGAATATAATTTTTTTCTGCATCTAGCTCTGAAAAAATATTTGTTCTTCTAGCAGTGTGTGGGACTTGTTCTACTAGTCCATCTATACTGACCTCCATCAGGTTGCAAACTGAATATAATTTTTTTCTGCATCTACCTCTGAAAAAATATTTGGGCTTCTAGCAGTGTGTGGGACTTGTTTTATTAGTCCATCTATACTGACCTCCATCAGGTTGCAAATTAAAAATAATTTTAATCTGCATCTAGCTCTGAAAAAATATTTGGCCTTCTAGCAGTGTGTGGGATTTGTTCTATTAGTCCATCTATACTGACCTCCATCAGGTTGCAAATTAAAAATAATTTTTTGTCTGCATCTAGCTCTGAAAAAATATTTGGCCTTCTAGCAGTGTGTGGGACTTGTTCTATTAGTCCATCTATACTGACCTCCATCAGGTTGCAAATTAAAAATAATTTTTTGCCGGCATCTAGCTCTGAAAATATATTTGGCCTTCTAGCAGTGTGTGGGACTTCTTCTATTAGTCCATCTATACTGACCTCCATCAGGTTGCAAATTGAATATAATTTTCTTCTGCATCTAGCTCTGAAAAAATATTTGTCCTTCTAGCAATGTGTGGGACTTGTTCTACTAGTCCATCTATACTGACCTCCATCAGGTTGCAAATTCAAAATATTTTTTTGTCTGCATCTAGCTCTGAAAAAATATTTGTCCTTCTAGCAGTGTGTGGCACTTGATCTACTAGTCCATCTATACTGACCTCCATCAGGTTGCAAATTAAAAATAATTTTTATCTGCACCTAGCTCTGAAAAAATATTTGTCCTTCTAGCAGTGTGTGGGACTTGTTCTACTAGTCCATCTATACTGACCTCCATCAGGTTGCAAACTGAATATAATTTTTTTCTGCATCTACCTCTGAAAAAATATTTGGGCTTCTAGCAGTGTGTGGGACTTGTTCTATTAGTCCATCTATACTGACCTCCATCAGGTTGCAAATTAAAAATATTTTTTTGTCTGCATCTAGCTCTGAAAAAATAATTGGCCTTCTAGCAGTGTGTGGGACTTGGTATATTAGTCCATTTATACTGACCTCCATCAGGTTGCAAATTGAATATAATTTTTTTCTGCATCTAGCTCTGAAAAAATATTTGTCCTTATAGCAGTGTGTGGGACTTGTTCTAGTAGTCCATCTATACTGACCTCCATCAGGTTGCAAATTCAAAATAATTTTTATCTGCTTCTAGCTCTGAAAAAATATTTGGGCTTTTAGCAGTGTGTGGGACTTGTTCTACTAGTCCATCTATACTGATCTCCGTCAGGTTGCAAACTGAATATAATTTTTTTCTGCATCTACCTCTGAAAAAATATTTGGGCTTCTAGCAGTGTGTGGGACTTGTTTTATTAGTCTATCTATACTGACCTCCATCAGGTTGCAAATTAAAAATAATTTTTATCTGCATCTAGCTCTGAAAAAATATTTGGCCTTCTAGCAGTGTGTGGGACTTGTTCTATTAGTCCATCTATACTGACCTCCATCAGGTTGCAAATTAAATATAATTTTTTGTCTGCATCTAGCTCTGAAAAAATATTTGGCCTTCTAGCAGTGTGTGGGACTTGTTCTATTAGTCCATCTATACTGACCTCCATCAGGTTGCAAATTGAATATAATTTTTTTCTGCATCTAGCTCTGAAAAAATATTTGTCTTTCTAGCAGTGTGTGGGACTTGTTCTACTAGTCCATCTATACTGACCTCCATCAGGTTGCAAATTCAAAATAATTTTTTTTCTGCTTCTAGCTCTGAAAAAATATTTGGTCTTCTAGCAGTGTGTGGGACTTGTTCTACTAGTCCATCTATACTGACCTCCATCAGGTTGCAAACTGAATATAATTTTTTTCTGCATCCACCTCTGAAAAAATATTTGGGCTTCTAGTAGTGTGTGGGACTTATTTTATTTGTCCATCTATACTGACCTCCATCAGGTTGCAAATTAAAAATAATTTTTATCTGTGTCTAGCTCTGAAAAAATATTTGGCCTTCTAGCAGTGTGTGGGACTTGTTCTATTAGTCCATCTATACTGACCTCCATCAGGTTGCAAATTGAATATAATTTTTTTCTGCATCTAGCTCTGAAAAAATATTTGTTCTTCTAGCAGTGTGTGGGACTTGTTCTACTAGTCCATCTATACTGACCTCCATCAGGTTGCAAACTGAATATAATTTTTTTCTGCATCTACCTCTGAAAAAATATTTGGGCTTCTAGCAGTGTGTGGGACTTGTTTTATTAGTCCATCTATACTGACCTCCATCAGGTTGCAAATTAAAAATAATTTTAATCTGCATCTAGCTCTGAAAAAATATTTGGCCTTCTAGCAGTGTGTGGGATTTGTTCTATTAGTCCATCTATACTGACCTCCATCAGGTTGCAAATTAAAAATAATTTTTTGTCTGCATCTAGCTCTGAAAAAATATTTGGCCTTCTAGCAGTGTGTGGGACTTGTTCTATTAGTCCATCTATACTGACCTCCATCAGGTTGCAAACTGAATATAATTTTTTTCTGCATCTACCTCTGAAAAAATATTTGGGCTTCTAGCAGTGTGTGGGACTTGTTCTATTAGTCCATCTATACTGACCTCCATCAGGTTGCAAATTAAAAATATTTTTTTGTCTGCATCTAGCTCTGAAAAAATAATTGGCCTTCTAGCAGTGTGTGGGACTTGGTATATTAGTCCATTTATACTGACCTCCATCAGGTTGCAAATTGAATATAATTTTTTTCTGCATCTAGCTCTGAAAAAATATTTGTCCTTATAGCAGTGTGTGGGACTTGTTCTACTAGTCCATCTATACTGACCTCCATCAGGTTGCAAATTGAATATAATTTTTTTCTGCATCTAGCTCTGAAAAAATATTTGTCCCTATAGCAGTGTGTGGGACTTGTTCTACTAGTCCATCTATACTGACCTCCATCAGGTTGCAAACTGAATATAATTTTTTTCTGCATCTACCTCTGAAAAAATATTTGGGCTTCTAGCAGTGTGTGGGACTTGTTTTATTAGTCTATCTATACTGACCTCCATCAGGTTGCAAATTAAAAATAATTTTTATCTGCATCTAGCTCTGAAAAAATATTTGGCCTTCTAGCAGTGTGTGGGACTTGTTCTATTAGTCCATCTATACTGACCTCCATCAGGTTGCAAATTAAATATAATTTTTTGTCTGCATCTAGCTCTGAAAAAATATTTGGCCTTCTAGCAGTGTGTGGGACTTGTTCTATTAGTCCATCTATACTGACCTCCATCAGGTGGCAAATTGAATATAATTTTTTTCTGCATCTAGCTCTGAAAAAATATTTGTCCTTCTAGCAGTGTGTGGGACTTGTTCTACTAGTTCATCTATACTGACCTCCATCAGGTTGCAAACTGAATATAATTTTCTTCTGCATCTACCTCTGAAAAAATATTTGGGCTTCTAGTAGTGTGTGGGACTTGTTTTATTAGTCCATCTATACTGACCTCCATCAGGTTGCAAATTAAAAATAATTTTTATCTGTGTCTAGCTCTGAAAAAATATTTGGCCTTCTAGCAGTGTGTGGGACTTGTTCTATTAGTCCATCTATACTGACCTCCATCAGGTTGCAAATTGAATATAATTTTTTTCTGCATCTAGCTCTGAAAAAATATTTGTTCTTCTAGCAGTGTGTGGGACTTGTTCTACTAGTCCATCTATACTGACCTCCATCAGGTTGCAAACTGAATATAATTTTTTTCTGCATCTACCTCTGAAAAAATATTTGGGCTTCTAGCAGTGTGTGGGACTTGTTTTATTAGTCCATCTATACTGACCTCCATCAGGTTGCAAATTAAAAATAATTTTAATCTGCATCTAGCTCTGAAAAAATATTTGGCCTTCTAGCAGTGTGTGGGATTTGTTCTATTAGTCCATCTATACTGACCTCCATCAGGTTGCAAATTAAAAATAATTTTTTGTCTGCATCTAGCTCTGAAAAAATATTTGGCCTTCTAGCAGTGTGTGGGACTTGTTCTATTAGTCCATCTATACTGACCTCCATCAGGTTGCAAATTGAATATAATTTTTTTCTGCATCTAGCTCTGAAAAAATATTTGTCCTTCTAGCAGTGTGTGGGACTTGTACTACTAGTCCATCTATACTGACCTCCATCAGGTTGCAAATTCAAAATATTTTTTTTTCTGCATCTAGCTCTGAAAAATTATTTGTCCTTCTAGCAGTGTGTCGGACTTGTTCTGCTAATCCATCTATACTGACCTCCATCAGGTTGCAAATTAAAAATAATTTTTGTCTGCATCTAGCTCTGAAAAAATATTTGGCCTTCTAGCAGTGTGTGGGACTTGTTCTATTAGTCCATCTATACTGACCTCCATCAGGTTGCAAACTGAATATAATTTTTTTCTGCTTCTACCTCTGAAAAAATATTTGGGCTTCTAGCAGTGTGTGGGACTTGTTCTACTAGTCCATCTATACTGACCTCCATCAGGTTGCAAACTGAATATAATTTTTTTCTGCATCTACCTCTGAAAAAATATTTGGGCTTCTAGCAGTGTGTGGGACTTGTTTTATTAGTCCATCTATACTGACCTCCATCAGGTTGCAAATTGAATATAATTTTTTTCTGCATCTAGCTCTGAAAAAATATTTGTCCTTCTAGCAGTGTGTGGGACTTGTTCTACTAGTCCATCTATACTGACCTCCATCAGGTTGCAAATTCAAAATATTTTTTTTTCTGCATCTAGCTCTGAAAAATTATTTGTCCTTCTAGCAGTGTGTCGGACTTGTTCTACTAGTCCATCTATACTGACCTCCATCAGGTTGCAAATTAAAAATAATTTTTATCTGCATCTAGCTCTGAAAAAATATTTGGCCTTCTAGCAGTGTGTGGGACTTGTTCTATTAGTCCATCTATACTGACCTCCATCAGGTTGCAAATTAAAAATAATTTTTTGTCTGCATCTAGCTCTGAAAAAATATTTGGCCTTCTAGCAGTGTGTGGCACTTGTTCTATTAGTCCATCTATACTGACCTCCATCAGGTTGCAAATTGAATATAATTTTTTTCTGCATCTAGCTCTGAAAAAATATTTGTCCTTCTAGCAGTGTGTGGGACTTGTTCTACTAGTCCATCTATACTGACCTCCATCAGGTTGCAAATTCAAAATATTTTTTTTTCTGCATCTAGCTCTGAAAAATTATTTGTCCTTCTAGCAGTGTGTCGGACTTGTTCTACTAGTCCATCTATACTGACCTCCATCAGGTTGCAAATTAAAAATAATTTTTGTCTGCATCTAGCTCTGAAAAAATATTTGGCCTTCTAGCAGTGTGTGGGACTTGTTCTATTAGTCCATCTATACTGACCTCCATTAGGTTGCAAACTGAATATAATTTTTTTCTGCTTCTACCTCTGAAAAAATATTTGGGCTTCTAGCAGTGTGTGGGACTTGTTCTACTAGTCCATCTATACTGACCTCCATCAGGTTGCAAACTGAATATAATTTTTTTCTGCATCTACCTCTGAAAAAATATTTGGGCTTCTAGCAGTGTGTGGGACTTGTTTTATTAGTCCATCTATACTGACCTCCATCAGGTTGCAAATTAAAAATAATTTTTATCTGCATCTAGCTCTGAAAAAATATTTGGCCTTCTAGCAGTGTGTGGGACTTGTTCTATTAGTCCATCTATACTGACCTCCATCAGGTTGCAAATTAAAAATAATTTTTTGTCTGCATCTAGCTCTGAAAAAATATTTGGCCTTCTAGCAGTGTGTGGGACTTGTTCTATTAGTCCATCTATACTGACCTCCATCAGGTTGCAAATTGAATATAATTTTTTTCTGCATCTAGCTCTGAAAAAATATTTGTCCTTCTAGCAGTGTGTGGGACTTGTTCTACTAGTCCATCTATACTGACCTCCATCAGGTTGCAAACTGAATATAATTTTTTTCTGCATCTACCTCTGAAAAAATATTTGGGCTTCTAGCAGTGTGTGGGACTTGTTTTATTAGTCCATCTATACTGACCTCCATCAGGTTGCAAATTAAAAATAATTTTCATCTGCACCTAGCTCTGAAAAAATATTTGTCCTTCTAGCAGTGTGTGGGACTTGTTCTACTAGTCCATCTATACTGACCTCCATCAGGTTGCAAACTGAATATAATTTTTTTCTGCATCTACCTCTGAAAAAATATTTGGGCTTCTAGCAGTGTGTGGGACTTGTTCTATTAGTCCATCTATACTGACCTCCATCAGGTTGCAAATTAAAAATATTTTTTTGTCTGCATCTAGCTCTGAAAAAATAATTGGCCTTCTAGCAGTGTGTGGGACTTGGCATATTAGTCCATTTATACTGACCTCCATCAGGTTGCAAATTGAATATAATTTTTTTCTGCATCTAGATCTGAAAAAATATTTGTCCTTATAGCAGTGTGTGGGACTTGTTCTACTAGTCTATCTATACTGACCTCCATCAGGTTGCAAATTCAAAATAATTTTTATCTGCTTCTAGCTCTGAAAAAATATTTGGGCTTTTAGCAGTGTGTGGGACTTGTTCTACTAGTCCATCTATACTGACCTCCATCAGGTTGCAAACTGAATATAATTTTTTTCTGCATCTACCTCTGAAAAAATATTTGGGCTTCTAGCAGTGTGTGGGACTTGTTTTATTAGTCTATCTATACTGACCTCCATCAGGTTGCAAATTAAAAATAATTTTTATCTGCATCTAGCTCTGAAAAAATATTTGGCCTTCTAGCAGTGTGTGGGACTTGTTCTATTAGTCCATCTATACTGACCTCCATCAGGTTGCAAATTAAATATAATTTTTTGTCTGCATCTAGCTCTGAAAAAATATTTGGCCTTCTAGCAGTGTGTGAGACTTGTTCTATTAGTCCATCTATACTGACCTCCATCAGGTTGCAAATTGAATATAATTTTTTTCTGCATCTAGCTCTGAAAAAATATTTGTCCTTCTAGCAGTGTGTGGGACTTGTTCTACTAGTCCATCTATACTGACCTCCATCAGGTTGCAAATTCAAAATAATTTTTTTTCTGCTTCTACCTCTGAAAAAATATTTGGGCTTCTAGCAGTGTGTGGGACTTGTTCTACTAGTCCATCTATACTGACCTCCATCAGGTTGCAAACTGAATATAATTTTTTTCTGCATCTACCTCTGAAAAAATATTTGGGCTTCTAGCAGTGTGTGGGACTTGTTTTATTAGTCCATCTATACTGACCTCCATCAGGTTGCAAATTAAAAATAATTTTTATCTGCATCTAGCTCTGAAAAAATATTTGGCCTTCTAGCAGTGTGTGGGACTTGTTCTATTAGTCCATCTATACTGACCTCCATCAGGTTGCAAATTAAAAATAATTTTTTGTCTGCATCTAGCTCTGAAAAAATATTTGGCCTTCTAGCAGTGTGTGGGACTTGTTCTATTAGTCCATTTATACTGACCTCCATCAGGTTGCAAATTGAATATAATTTTTTTCTGCATCTAGCTCTGAAAAAATATTTGTCCTTCTAGCTGTGTGTGGGACTTGTTCTACTAGTCCATCTATACTGACCTCCATCAGGTTGCAAATTCAAAATATTTTTTTTTCTGCATCTCGCTCTGAAAAATTATTTGTCCTTCTAGCAGTGTGTCGGACTTGATCTACTAGTCCATCTATACTGACCTCCATCAGGTTGCAAATTAAAAATAATTTTTGTCTGCATCTAGCTCTGAAAAAATATTTGGCCTTCTAGCAGTGTGTGGGACTTGTTCTATTAGTCCATCTATACTGACCTCCATCAGGTTGCAAACTGAATATAATTTTTTTCTGCTTCTACCTCTGAAAAAATATTTGGGCTTCTAGCAGTGTGTGGGACTTGTTCTACTAGTCCATCTATACTGACCTCCATCAGGTTGAAAACTGATTATAATTTTTTTCTGCATCTAACTCTGAAAAAATATTTGGGCTTCTAGCAGTGTGTGGGACTTGTTTTATTAGTCCATCTATACTGACCTCCATCAGGTTGCAAATTAAAAATAATTTTTATCTGCATCTAGCTCTGAAAAAATATTTGGCTTTCTAGCAGTGTGTGGGACTTGTTCTATTAGTCCATCTATACTGACCTCCATCAGGTTGCAAATTAAAAATAATTTTTTGTCTGCATCTAGCTCTGAAAAAATATTTGGCCTTCTAGCAGTGTGTGGGACTTGTTCTATTAGTCCATCTATACTGACCTCCATCAGGTTGCAAATTGAATATAATTTTTTTCTGCATCTAGCTCTGAAAAAATATTTGTCCTTCTAGCAGTGTGTGGGACTTGTTCTACTAGTCCATCTATACTGACATCCATCAGGTTGCAAACTGAATATAATTTTTTTCTGCATCTACCTCTGAAAAAATATTTGGGCTTCTAGCAGTGTGTGGGACTTTTTTTATTAGTCCATCTATACTAACCTCCATCAGGTTGCAAATTAAAAATATTTTTTATCTGCATCTAGCTCTGAAAAAATATTTGGCCTTGTAGCAGTTTGTGGGACTTGTTCTATTAGTCCATCTATACTGACCTCCATCAGGTTGCAAATTAAAAATAATTTTTTGTCTGCATCTAGCTCTGAAAAAATATTTGGCCTTCTAGCAGTGTGTGGGACTTGTTCTTTTAGTCCATCTATACTGACCTCCATCAGGTTGCAAATTGAATATCATTTTTTTCTGCATCTAGCTCTGAAAAAATATTTGTCCTTCTAGCAGTGTGTGGGACTTGTTCTACAAGTCCATCTATACTGACCTCCATCAGGTTGCAAATTCAAAATATTTTTTTTTCTGCATCTAGCTCTGAAAAATTATTTGTCCTTCTAGCAGTCTGTCGGACTTGTTCTACTAGTCCATCTATACTGACCTCCATCAGGTTGCAAATTAAAAATAATTTTTGTCTGCATCTAGCTCTGAAAAAATATTTTGCCTTCTAGCAGTGTGTGGGACTTGTTCTATTAGTCCATCTATACTGACCTCCATCAGGTTGCAAACTGAATATAATTTTTTTCTGCTTCTACCTCTGAAAAAATATTTGGGCTTCTAGCAGTGTGTGGGACTTGTTCTATTAGTCCATCTATACTGACCTCCATCAGGTTGCAAATGAAAAATATTTTTTTGTCTGCATCTAGCTCTGAAAAAATATTTGGCCTTCCAGCAGTGTGTGGGACTTGGTCTATTAGTCCATCTATACTGACCTCCATCAGGTTGCAAATTGAATATAATATTTTTCTGCATCTAGCTCTGAAAAAATATTTGTCCTTCTAGCAGTGTGTGGGACTTGTTCTACTAGTCCATCTATACTGACCTCCATCAGGTTGTAAATTCCAAATAATTTTTTGTCTGCATCTAGCTCTGAAAAAATATTTGGCCTTCTAGCAGTGTGTGGGACTTGTTCTATTAGTCCATCTATGCTGACCTCCATCAGGTTGCAAATTGAATATAATTTTTTTCTGCATCTAGCTCTGAAAAAATATTTGGGCTTCTAGCAGTGTGTGGGACTTGGTCTATTAGTGCATCTATACTGACCTCCATCAGGTTGCAAACTAAAAATAATTTTTTGTCTGCATCTAGCTCTGAAAAAATATTTGGCCTTCTAGCAGTGTGTGGGACTTGTTCTACTAGTCCATCTATACTGACCTCCATCAGGTTGCAAATTCAAAATAATTTTTTTTCTGCATCTAGCTTTGAAAAAATATTTGTCCTTCTAGCAGTGTGTGGGACTTGTTCTACTAGTCCATCTATACTGACCTCCATCAGGTTGCAAATTAAAAATAATTTTTATCTGCACCTAGCTCTGAAAAAATATTTGTCCTTCTAGCAGTGTGTGGGACTTGATCTACTAGTCCATCTATACTGACCTCCATCAGGTTGCAAACTGAATATAATTTTTTGTCTGCATCTACCTCTGAAAAAATATTTGGGCTTCTAGCAGTGTGTGGGACTTGTTCTATTAGTCCATCTATACTGACCTCCATCAGGTTGCAAATTAAAAATATTTTTTTGTCTGCATCTAGCTCTGAAAAAATATTTGGCCTTCTAGCAGTGTGTGGGACTTTGTCTATTAGTCCATCTAAACTGACCTCCATCAGTTTGCAAATTGAATATAAATTTTTACTGCATCTAGCTCTGAAAAAATATTTGTCCATCTAGCAGTGTGTGGGACTTGTTCTACTAGTCCATCTATACTGACCTCCATCAGGTTGCAAATTCAAAATAATTTTTTGTCTGCATCTAGCTCTGAAAAAATATTTGGCCTTCTAGCAGTCTGTCGGACTTGTTCTACTAGTCCATCTATACTGACCTCCATCAGGTTGCAAATTAAAAATAATTTTTGTCTGTATCTAGCTCTGAAAAAATATTTGGCCTTCTAGCAGTGTGTGGGACTTGTTCTATTAGTCCATCTATACTGACCTCCATCAGGTTGCAAACTGATTATAATTTTTTTCTGCTTCTACCTCTGAAAAAATATTTGGGCTTCTAGCAGTGTGTGGGACTTGTTCTATTAGTCCATCTATACTGACCTCCATCAGGTTGCAAATGAAAAATATTTTTTTGTCTGCATCTAGCTCTGAAAAAATATTTGGCCTTCCAGCAGTGTGTGGGACTTGGTCTATTAGTCCATCTATACTGACCTCCATCAGGTTGCAAATTGAATATAATTTTTTTCTGCATCTAGCTCTGAAAAAATATTTGTCCTTCTAGCAGTGTGTGGGACTTGTTCTACTAGTCTATCTATACTGACCTCCATCAGGTTGTAAATTCCAAATAATTTTTTGTCTGCATCTAGCTCTGAAAAAATATTTGGCCTTCTAGCAGTGTGTGGGACTTGTTCTATTAGTCCATCTATGCTGACCTCCATCAGGTTGCAAATTGAATATAATTTTTTTCTGCATCTAGCTCTGAAAAAATATTTGGGCTTCTAGCAGTGTGTGGGACTTGGTCTATTAGTCCATCTATACTGACCTCCATCAGGTTGCAAACTAAAAATAATTTTTTGTCTGCATCTAGCTCTGAAAAAATATTTGGCCTTCTAGCAGTGTGTGGGACTTGTTTTATTAGTCCATCTATACTGACCTCCATCAGGTTGCAAATTGAATATAATTTTTTTCTGCATCTAGCTCTGAAAAAATATTTGTCCTTCTAGCAGTGTGTGGGACTTGTTCTACTAGTCCATCTATACTGACCTCCATCAGGTTGCAAATTCAAAATAATTTTTTTTCTACATCTAGCTTTGAAAAAATATTTGTTCTTCTAGCAGTGTGTGGGACTTGTTCTACTAGTCCATCTATACTGACCTCCATCAGGTTGCAAATTAAAAATAATTTTTATCTGCACCTAGCTCTGAAAAAATATTTGTCCTTCTAGCAGTGTGTCGGACTTGATCTACTAGTCCATCTATACTGACCTCCATCAGGTTGCAAACTGAATATAATTTTTTTCTGCATCTACCTCTGAAAAAATATTTGGGCTTCTATCAGTGTGTGGGACTTGTTCTATTAGACCATCTATACTGACCTCCATCAGGTTGCAAATTAAAAATATTTTTTTGTCTGCATCTAGCTCTGAAAAAATATTTGGCCTTCTAGCAGTGTGTGGGACTTGGTCTATTAGTCCATCTAAACTGACCTCCATCAGGTTGCAAATTGAATATAATTTTTTTCTGCATCTAGCTCTGAAAAAATATTTGTCCATCTAGCAGTGTGTGGGACTTGTTCTACTAGTCCATCTATACTGACCTCCATCAGGTTGCAAATTCAAAATATTTTTTTGTCTGCATCTAGCTCTGAAAAAATATTTGGCCTTCTAGCAGTGTGTGGGACTTGTTCTATTAGTCCATCTATACTGACCTCCATCAGGTTGCAAACTGAATATAAGTTTTTTCTGCATCTACCTCTGAAAAAATATTTGGGCTTCTAGCTGTGTGTGGGACTTGTTCTATTAGTCCATCTATACTGACCTCCCTCAGGTTGCAAATTGAATATAATTTTTTTCTGCATCTAGCTCTGAAAAAATATTTGGCCTTCTAGCAGTGTGTGGGACTTGGTCTATTAGTCCATCTATACTGACCTCCATCAGGTTGCAAATTGAATATAATATTTTTCTGCATCTAGCTCTGAAAAAATATTTGGCCTTCTAGCAGTGTGTGGGACTTGTTCTATTAGGCCATCTATACTGACCTCCATCAAGTTGCAAACTGAATATAATTTTTTTCTGCATCTACCTCTGAAAAAATATTTGGGCTTCTAGCTGTGTGTGGGACTTGTTCTATTAGTCCATCTATACTGACCTCCATCAGGTTGCAAATTGAATATAATTTTTTTCTGCATCTAACCCAGCCAATAGTTTTGGCCTAATACCACAGTTTGGCCACTCAGCTCAACATCCATTGTTTTTTTGTGCAAACAACTCCAGAGTTGTGAATTATTTAACCACCAAAATGAGTGGAAAAAGGCCTGCTGCTGGTGGAAAGGGGAATAGTCGTGTTGGGAAGGGGAAAAAAGGTTGTGTCCGTGGTGTAGGTGTTAAAGCAACAGTAACATCTGCAGAAGAAAGACCATCTTCCAGCCAAACTAAATTGTCTACTTCTTTTAGCGGACAATGTGATAAGATCCCTTTCTTACGGCCACGCCAATCGCTACAAATTCCAAATGAGGCACAAAAACAGCAGGTGCTTCAACGGATATCAAGTGTTCTTTTAAGTGGGCTCTCCTCCACATCAACTTCAACATCACAAATACTCCAGTCATCAAAGGTGTCACCCCAATCGCACTTGCTTCCTCACAGCTCCCACCCATATCTCCAGCTGCCCGTCTGAGTATGAGGTAGAACAGATGGTTGAGTCTGCAGAGCTGTTTACTCATACTATAGCCTGGGAATCAGAGGTCGACTCCAGCGCTTCTGTGAATCCAGACGAGGAAATGATCTGCACTGATGCCCGGAATCTTTATGAGTCGGATCCAGGACCAGACGCTGAAGGTTCTGACCATAATGTAGACCCTCTTTCCCAAACTGTAACTCCTGTTGGTGGAGACAATGAGGAAGACGATGATGAGACTCAAATACCTGATTGGAGTGACAACTTTAGTTTTTTGTCAGGGCAGGAACAGGTTGGCTCTGAGGACGACGGGTGTGATAACGCACAGGGTGATGATGATGAGGTTGGAGATCCCACTTACTGTCAACCCACAGTCAGCCAAGAGATGAGGTCA
Organism: Phyllobates terribilis; assembly: GCF_046119375.1. NCBI lineage: Eukaryota > Metazoa > Chordata > Amphibia > Anura > Dendrobatidae > Phyllobates > Phyllobates terribilis. The sequence goes on from NW_027362772.1 coordinate 236,902,281, forward strand.
GCAGAGGAGGTGGAGGATAATGCTAGTGAAGACGAGGTCAGGTTGCGCCTTCCTGGACAGAGACGTAGTACTGGAAGCACGTCAACAACTGCATCCTCAAACACAACTCTGCCTCTCACCACAAGTCGTGGTGGCTCTTCAGGTCGCATGGGTGCTAAGCCTTGCATAACCTGGGCATTTTTCCAGAACGATAAAGATGACCCAACTTGTGTTATCTGTAACATTTGTCAGCAAAAGCTAAGTAGAGGCCAAAAAATACATAGTTTGAGTACTTCATGCATGAACCGGCATATGGACATGAAGCATAAGTTGCAGTGGGAAGCTCAGTGTGCTACAATGCGGCCTAACCGGCCGGGCCAACCACCGTCTGCCATATCTTGTGCATCCGCGGCCTCTTCATCCTCTGTGACTGGGGGGACAGCAGTCACACCTGTTTTGGGGCGCAGACCTGCCACCTCTTTACCCGCAACAGCCAGCGTGATTGGCAGGTCATCATTTTCTTTGGAGGTGGTAACACCAGCTGGTGTTGAGCGCTGTCCGACATCGGTAGCACCACCTTTGTATCAAGGCAACCTAACATGTCCGCCTGCATCTTCCTCACAGACCGGCAGTTTGCCGGAGACACCCTTATCAACCCCGTCTAAGCACAATAGCCAGCCCTCGGTCCCTCAGATGTGGACAAGTAAAAGACCATTTCCTCCTAGCCATGAGAAAGCTAAGAGGTTGAATTTCACCATATGCAAGCTCTTGGCTACAGAAATGCTGCCTTTCTGCCTGGTGGACACAGAGGATTTTTGAGACCTTATATCCGTCGCAGTGCCCCAGTACCAGATGCCCAGTCGGCACTACTTCTCAAAGAAAGGTGTGCCTGTGCTCCACCAGCATGTCGCACACAACATCACTGCTTCTTTGAGAAATCTGTGTGTGACAGGGTGCATTTCACCACAGACACTTGGACGAGTAGGCATGGACAGGGGCGTTACATGTCGCTGACTGGGCACTGGGTAACTATGGTGACAGCAGGACAAGGGGCTGCTGTCCAAGTCTTGCCGTCCCCACGAGTTGTGCGCCAATCCTCTTTATCTCAAAGTTCCTCCACTGCTTCTGCCTCCTCAACCTCCTCTCGGTCCTCCACCTGCACCCAAAGCCTGTCTGGTCATGCCACAAGCTTTCTAACTGCGCAGAAGGGATCCTGCACACCTCCTTACTATGCTGGCAGTAGGGCTCAACGTCATCAGGCGGTTTTTACTTTGAAATGTCTGGGAAATGTGAGTCACCCAGCTGAGGAGTTGTGGTCAGCTCTGGAGAACCAATTTCATGAATGGTTGTCTCCACTGGACCTGAAACCAGGGAAGGCCGTGTGCGACAATGCTGCAAACCTGGGTGCGGCCCTTCGCCGGGGCAATTTCACACACGTGCCTTGTATGGCTCAAGTGTTGAACTTGGTTGTCCAGCAATTTTTTGCCCACTATCCCGGAATAGATGGCCTTCTGCAGAGGGCACGGTCGCTGTGTGCTCACTTCCGCCGTTCGCATCCCGCAGCTCAGCGACTTACAGCTCTACAGAAGTCATTGGGCCTGCCACTTCACCGGCTAAAATGCGATGTGCCTACCCGGTGGAATTCAACTCTGCACATGTTGCAACGACTGTGGCAGCACCGACAAGCCCTGGTGCAATACGTTCTGACGTATAGCCTGGGCCAACGAGATCCAGAGGTGGGGCAAATCACTCTGGAGGAGTGGTCTCAGATCAGGGACCTATGCACCCTTCTGCACAGTTTTGAAATGGCGACGAAGATGTTTAGTGCTGACGATGCCATTATCAGCATGACCATTCCGGTGATTTACATGCTGGAGCACATGTTAAACAGAATTCGGAGTCAGGTGGTGGCACAAGAGGAGGTGGAGGAAGCAGAGGAGGAGGAGTTGTATGCGGAAGGGCTAACATCTGCAATGTCCAGACGGTCGGCAGCACCAAGGCGGCAGGCATGTGAGGGTGGGGGTGATGGTTTTACCAGGGCGCATGGTAGCAGCCAAATTAGTGAGGAAGGTGCAGGAGCCCAGGAAGAAGTGGAGGACGAACTGATGGAAGACTCATTAGATGAGGGAGACCTTGATCACATTTCTGTTGTGCGAGGTTGGGGGGAGAGGACAGAGGAAGGAAGCATGATTGTTACCTCGCCACCAACACAACAGGGACTTGGTGCTCCTGGATGCGCAAGACACATGAGTGCCTTCTTGCTGCACTACCTGCAACATGACCCTCGAATTGTGAGAATTAGAAATAATCCTGACTACTGGGTTGCCACAGTGTTAGATCGCTGGTACAAAAGTAAATTTGCAGAAATTATTCCTGCCATAGAAAGGGATGCACGCATGCAGGAGTATCAGCAGAGACTGTTGCAGAATCTTACATGTGCTTTTACACAAAACACCAGTGGTGCACGTACTGAATCTCACAGTTCCAACTTGCCAACCGTGGGACCGTCGAGTGTTCAGCACTCAAACCGTAACAGAAACACAGTATCTGCTGATAACATCAATTTTGCGGAATCATTTCACCACTTTTTTAGCCCATCCTTTGCAAGGCCACAGGAGACAAGAAGTCTGACACATAGTCAACGCCTAGAGACGATGGTACAGGAGTATCTCCAAGTAAACATTGAAGCCATGACTGTGTCACTGGACCCTTACTCTTTTTGGGCTTCCAATCTGGATAAATGGCCGGAGCTAGCCATTTACGCCTTGGAGATCTTGTCATGCCCCGCAGCCAGCGTTCTGTCTGAACGTGTGTTCAGCGCTGCTGGTGGTGTGCTGACAGATAAGCGCACGCGGCTCTCCACTGATAATGTAGACAGACTCACGTTTATAAAGATGAACAAATCATGGATCCGAAACGACTTTTCTACCCCCGTGTCATACTGGGGAGAGTAAAAGCTTGATGATTGGTTAAAATCACCTCACCAACCATTTTAAGCTTTCAAATTACTAAACATTTTTATCTGTATTTTGGCTGGAAAAATATTTGGGCTTTGTAGCAGTGTGCAGTACTGATTCTATTAGGCCATCTATACTAAGCTCCACCAGATTTAAAATTACTAATCATGTTTATCTGTATCTTGGCTGGAAAATAATTTGGGCTTTGTAGCAGTGTGCAGTTCTGATTCTATTAGGCCATCTATACTAAGCTCCACCAGATTTAAAATTACTAATCATGTTTATCTGTATCTTGTCTGGAAAATAATTTGGGCTTTGTAGCAGTGTGCAGTACTGATTCTATTAGGCCATCTATACTAAGCTCCACCAGATTTAAAATTAATAATAATTTTTAGCTGCATCTAGCCCGGAAAATAATTTTGGGGCTCCGAGATGCGCAAGACACATAAGTACCTTCTTGCTGCAATACCTGCAACATGACCCTCAGATTGTCAGAATTCGAAGTAATCCTGACTACTGGGTTGCCACACTCTAAGATTCCCCACACTCTTCGATCAACCATTTCATTTTAATAAAGACCAAAAAAATGGTCATTTTTGAAATTATAAGCATTAGCAGGTTATTAGAAACTGAAATCAAACAGTTTTCAACTCAAAACTTTATTCTAGGTGATGTTACATTTGCACATAGGACCCCTTGTTCGAAAGCAGCTTCTGAACTCTCTCGTCCATTGAATTTGTCAGGTTTTGGATGGTTTCTGCTTCAATTGTTTTGCATGAGGACAGAATACCCTCCCAGAGCTGTTGCTTAGATGTGAACTCCCTCCCGCCATCATAGACACTCCTTTTGATGATGCTCCAGAGGTTCTGAATGGGGTAGAGGTCAGGGGAGCATGGGGGGGTCACACCATAAGTTTGTCCCCTTTTATGCCCTTATCAGCCAGAGATGCAGATGTGTTATGTGCAGCATGAGACGGTGCATTATCATGCATAAAAATGATCTTGCTGTGGAATACACGGTTCTTCTTCTTGAACCACGGCAGGAAGTGCTGTTTGAGAAACTCCACATACATTATGGAGTTCGTCTTTACCCCTTCAGGGATCCTAAAGGGGCCGACAATCTCTCTCCCCATGATTCCAGCCCAAAGCATTACTCCACCTCCTCCTTGTTGGCGCTGTAGCCATGTTTGCGTGCGGTGTCCATCAACCAGCCATCCTCCACTCCATCCATCTGGACCATCAAGCGTTGCACGGCACTCATCCGTGAACAAAACAGTTTTGAAATCAGTCTTCATGTAATGTTTGGCCCACTGGAGCCGTTTCTGCTTGTGTGAAGTGGATAGAGGAGGTCGACAGGATGGCGTATGCACAGCTGCAAACCTCTGAGGGACCCTGCATCTTGTTGTTCAGGGGACGTTGTAGGCAACAGCAGCTTCAAAAACTTGTCTGCTGCTATGACAAGGCTTTTTTGCCGCTGCTCTTTTAACCTGACATAATTGCCTGTAGGAAAGAGTCCTCAATTTGCCCTTATCAGCATGCACACGTGTGTACTGTGAATCAGCTACATACTTCTTGATTGCCAAGACACTTCATCCTGATCATCGCACAATGTTGATTGTAGTCATGCCTTGACCTAAACACTCCACAATTTGTTGCTTCTCAGCAGCCGACACATCCTTTTTCTTTCCCATTTTGGCAGAAAATGTAGGCTGCTTAATAATGTGGGACAGCCTTCTTAAGTAGTCTTGCCTTTCATTGGACACACCTGCCAAACTAATTAGCACAGGTGTCTGCAATTGCTTACAGTGATATAAAGAGCCCTGACACACATCACCATCAATGAGTTTAACTGACAAACAAACAAATTCTTCCCTTATCACTCCTAAACACTTTTTGCATAATAATTTGGAACACAGTGTACATGTGCTTTTCCACAAAACACCAGTGGTTCACGTAGTGAATCTTACAGTTCTAACTTGCCAACCGTGGTCTGTATGGAGTTGTTCAATAAAGGGCCCAAAATTAAGATAACATAGATGGGAGAGGTCTCTATGAATAGGAATTCCTAAGAATTTGATACCCTGTGAGGGCCAGGCAAAGGGAAAGTTGGACTGGATGGAATCCTGTATGGATTTGGGGAGGGAGACATTGAGGGCCTCAGACTTCGCTGCATTGATTTTAAAATTTGACCATGTAACAAAGTGATCTATTTCAGCCATAACAGCAGGGATGGATATATGTGATTGAGTGATATATACTAGGACATCATCAGCAAATAGAGAGCTCTTGTACTCGGTGCCTCCCACCTCAATCCACCTGATATTGGGGTTATGGCGAATTGATGAGAGCAGGTGCTCCGTCAATAGGATGTATAAGAGAGGGGACAGAGGACATCCCTGCCTTGTCCCATTGGTGATTATGAAAGGTGATGAAAATGTTCTGACGCGCCCCCTTGGGCCTTGGGACACCCGGAGCCGGACCCTTTTTGTCGGATGCTGGTGGTTGCAGTCTCCGTGGCGGCGACCCGGTTCCGTGGCTCAGGGCGGTCAAACCAGAGGCGGAACTATTTATGTGGTTTTGATGTTTAAATGTCTGACTACGCCACCCGTGGATTGCGGTCAGAGTGAACCTCCGCTGCAGGGCAGACCGCTGAGGCTGGTGTTGTGTGTGCAGCAGAGCGTAGCATAACTCCCCACGGGAGGAGTATAGCCTCAGGGCAGTGTATGCGGAGGATGGGGGTGATGGTGCAGGGCAGCAGCAGTAACGACACGGAGTCAGTGATGCAGTCCAGGGCCTTTACTCACAGTTCTTATTATCCAGACCACTTCTGCAGGTAACAGCTGCCCACGTCGTACTGTGCTCACCAGGTGAGGGGCTCAGACAACTCCCAGATAACTTTGGAGCGCTTCACAGGACCCCCTTTGTGTGTCCTTTGTCTGGCTTTTCTTACCAACCCTTCTGTCCGGCTGCCTCGGGCCTCCTCTTGGTAAACTTGGCGCCAGTTTCCCTGACCCTATGTGGTGCCATCCAAGCGATTGTAGCGAGGGGCTGCGCCACATAAAATGTCACAGCCTCCGGTTTCTAGCTGAGGGTCGTTTCCCGCCTCCACTAGTTTCGGAGACCGGTCTCCCCCTTTGGCCTGACTGCTCCACGCAGGTGGATTCGGGCGTGCGGTGGCGACTCGCCCGTCCGCACCCCTGGGATCCCTTCGTTCCTCGTTCCTGGAGCCTTCTCCGCTCCTCTTCCTTCCTTCTCCCTCTTCCAGGCCTGGGCCTCTGTTACTAGGCCCGCCTCCGGAGCAGAGCTCATGCAGAGCCTCTGCTCCCTGTCACTTCTGCTCAGACTTCCCTGCACTGAACTAAGATGGTGCCCACCTTTTATACTCCCTTCTCAATGCACCCAGGAACTGCTTCCTCCCTGCTCCTGCACTACAGGGTTCCCCTTCCTCAGTGTTCCCTCCCCCCACTCCAGCCAGGGAAAGGGACAGTCGTGCCCATCTCAGGGGCATATTGGTCGCCCTGCCCCACGGCAATGTGGTGTAATGCATGCAGGTGTCGGGTCCTGATCCACACTCCATCCTTACCTGAGAGTGAGATATCACACCTCTGGGTGAGGTGCAATACCTCTGTAGCAACCGAGCCCTCAGGGTGCTACAGTTCCATTTATCTTCAGCCTAGGTGACGTATTGCGATACAGGGCCGTGATTTTGGCTATAAAAGGGTCCCCTAGACCCCTACCCCAAACTTTTTAAGAGAATAATATATGGCACCACCTGTAGTTTGGACACTTAATTTTTTCAAAGGAAATGCTTCGGGACCACGGGATACTCAGTGAAGAGCATCAGGAGGCACCCCAAGGCATAGGGGCTGGGACTGGCAGTAGGATGCCTTGCGGTGGACAGCCGAGCTCGATCCTTATAAAAGCTTTTAACTGCAGCAGCTTTAGTGGACGCTACTGGAGCTGGAATTACGCGGCTGCTGGCATGAGACTTGCCCTCCAATAGATCCTTGTAAATGGATTTAAAGTTTATTCATTCAAATTAGAGAGACAATTTAAATTAAAAAGCTTAGAGCTGCCTCCACCACAGGGGGGCTCGCTCTACCCACCAGCGGACAGGCACCAGTATTGGGAGAGGGGGGCTGGCCGTCTGGGTTCACCGCGGCTCTGGCACAAACCCGGTGACACGGAGGTGGCACGGGCAGGAGCGGACTGGCCATGTTGGCTTCTCACTTTTTAGATTTTAGAAGGGCATGACATGCCTATATCTGTGTCTCCCCCTCCTTTTACTCTTCCACCTCTTTTCTTTTCGCATGACTATATGTACTTGTCACTTTTCCATGTGTTAGTTATGTCTTCTGAGCAGTTTGTCAGCTTTTGGACACCTTTGAAGTTGTTTTCTATGTGTTTCTATGTGTTTTTGTTTGCCTGCCATTGGTTTTAACGGTGTTCGAAGGTGTTCGACGAACAGTTCGGCGAACACAAGGGTGTTCGACGAACCGAACCGAACTCGAACACTACGGGGGTGGCTCAACACTACCCAGGACCCGCAATCCTCTATGTCTGGAGGACATGCTGCTTCCCAGTGTCCAACTGTGTGTCGGCTTCCACAGTATTAACCAAGTGTGAAGGCGTCAGTGAGATGGACCATCCATGGCCACATTCACTTGTCCACGTGTTTGTGGTTAGGCTGTCCTTCAAATAGGGGCAGCTGGGGACCGAGTATGGACACCCGGCCACCGGGCGGCTGGGGACTGAGTATGGATACCAGGCCGCTGATGCAGCCATGACTTGGTGGCCAGATTCCGCCTCCACGTGTCTAAATGGCCCAATTTCAAGTGCAAGCAAGCTAGCAGTATGGTATTGCAGACTGGGGGTGGGTGGGTGGCAGGCTGCACACTTATGCTTGCATTCCAAGAAAACAAAGCAGATGCTAACTTCTATTATCATCATCATGCTCCTCACCTTGGCACTCTCAACTCCCCTGATGGAGAAGCCAGGGCCCACCGGAGGAGTCTGGTTGTCTGGTGGGCTCGGCCAATGCTGGCCTAAAGCAGGCCATGCTAAAAAAAGTGTGGGGAAGGTTACCGGGACAAATAGGGATGGCTGGGGATCGAGTATGGACACCCGGCCGCCCCCTGGCAGCTGGGGACCAAGCGTGGACACCCGGCCACTCCCTGGCGGCTGGGGACCGAGTGTGGACACCCGGCCGCCGGGCGGCTGGGGACTAAGTATGGATACCAGGAAGCCAACACAGCCATGACGTGGTGGCCAGATTCCGCCTCCACATGCCTAAAAGGCCCAATTTCAAGTGCAAGCAAGCTAGCAGTATGGTATTGCAGCCTGGGGGTGGGTGGGTGGCAGGATGCACACTTACGCTTGCATTCCAAGAAAACATAGCAGATGCTAACTTCTATTATCATCATCATGCTCCTCACCCTGGCACTCTCAACTCCCCTGATGGAGAAGCCAGGGCCCACCCGAGGAGTCTGGTTGTCTTGTGGGCTCGGCCAATGCTGCCCTAAAGCAGGCCAGGTTAAGAAAAGTGTGGGGAAGGTTACCGGGACAAATAGGGACAGCTGAGGATCGAGTATGGACACCCGGCCGCCCCCCTGGCGGCTGGGGACCGATGTGGACACCCGGCAGCGGGGCGGCTGGGGACCGAGTATGGACACCCGGCCGCCCCCTGGCAGCTGGGGACCGAGTGTGAACACCCGGCCGCTGAGCGGCTGGGGACTGAGTATGGATACCAGGCCGCCGGCGCAGCCATGACGTGGTGACCAGATTCCGCCTCTACATGCCTAAAAGGCCCAATTTCAAGTGCAAGCAAGCAGTATGGTATTGCTGCCTGGGGGTGGGTGGGTGGTAGGCTGCATACTTGCGCTTGCATTGCAAGGAATGGAGGAGGTACAATTGAATACTTCCCTGGGACAAGGACTTGCACGGGGACAGTTGCAAGTCTGCATCTTCTGATGCAGCAAGGATCACTTCTGATAGGCACAGAGATGCTTCCAGGGGTCTTCCCCATGCTGTTCCCATGTCTTTTCAGCACTGTATGCATGTGTCTCACAGCACATGGCCAGATAAGATTGTAAAATGTTAAAATGACATTTCCCGGTGAATGCTTTTGTCACGGTTGAAAGCAATACAAAAGTGCAAAAATGCATAAAAAATGCTACTTGTGAACATAGCCCAAGGTGTGGAGGAGTATTTTTGTTGTTGGTTATTTATTTTACCTTATACACAAGTCTTTACCCTGGAAAGGATGTTCCTTAACATATTTCACAGGAAAGCAGTTTCAGTTTTGTTTTTGAACGTTTTATTGTGAGCCCGTAAAAGTGGCTTAATACGTCTAACCATGTTGTTGACAGCAGTGACCTGGGGGTCAGAAATGCTTCCTGGGGCGATCCCCATGCTGTCCCCTTGTCATTTTAGCACTGTCACTATTGTTTTGGGCACTTTTTAGGCTTTCTACAGACTGCCGGGGTTGCCACCGCAAAAATACTCAGGTCTCCCATAGACTAACATTGGGCTCGTTGCTCGGGTCGAGCACCCGAGTATCACGGTGGGCTCGGCCCGAGCTTCGAGCACCCGAGCATTTTAGTGCTCGCTCAACACTAGTAAGCTCTTATATGGTCAGCTGCTTTTCTCTCTCCTCAACTCCACAGTATTTTCCGAGCAACTGCAAGCTTCCCAATATTGAGATTTCTGTGAATTTCTCCGCTGCAAATGAAAATTTTGGGAAAAATTCAGCGGAGTCAGGGAATTAGAATTTTAAAATATCTGCTCTTCTCTGCTGCTCCGACTTCTGGTCAATTGAGCTTTCAGGTAGTTGGTATCCATGCCAATTCTAATGACCTTCTCTTCTACACTCTGCTATATTTTGTGCCTTCTGACGTACCCATCCATGTTTCATCACTGGTTCTGCTACATTACCACAGCATGCCTTCTGACATACCTTGCTCTGCTACATCTCTGGAATCTGCTACATTTCCACTGCATATGTGGAGCCTGCAAAGATAGGCATCACAAATATCTGTGAACTCTGATGGTGTGAAAAGCCATCCCTTCAGACATTTTTACATACACACATGTAATTAGTGTAAGGGCTATTGTGAAGTCAGGTGGGTAGCAGCCCCTGCAGGAGAACTACTATCCTGTTCATGACTCAAATTTTCAGTCTGGGTCGGCCTCCACCGAGCCGGGGCATAATGGCGGCTAACTGTAAAGGGTGGTCTCGCTGGCAGATAGGCCATCCTCAGCAGAATAAAATTGGGAAAGTTATGGAAGGGATGCAGGATCAGCCCTTCTCAATAATTAATGTTTAGATTTCAGGTGTAACAGGAAGAAAAATTCGCTTTTGCTGGAGCAGTTGATGATGCTTACAGCTCTCCACTGTTATTCATTACACTGAGCTAACAGCCCTTCATGGTCTGATGAGTCTAGGTTAGTAGTTCTCCTGCAGGGGCTGCTACCCACCAGACTTCACAATAACCCTTACACTAATTACATGTGTATATGTAAAAATGGCTGAAGAGCTGGCTTCTCACACCAAATTGTTCACAGATATTTGTGACGACTGTCTTTGCAGGGCCCCACACATGCCTTCTGATACCCAGCCCTGCTTCATTGCTGGGCTCTGTTAGCTTTCCACTATGTGCCTCCTGACATTCCCAGCTCTGTTACATTGCTTGGCTCAACTATATCACTTCAGTGAATTTCCTGACTTATTCAACCTTACTACATTTCTTCAGCAAGCCACCTGATTTACTAAGTTCTTCCACATTCCTGAGTCTTCTCTGTTATGCTGCTTGCTTAACTCTGTTTCATTGGTCTCTGTATGCTGAGTCTCTGCCTGCCTAGTGGACTACTGCTCAACTTCTCCAGTTGCCTTCGTTGTTTCAACCAGATCATTCACTTATGTCATCTATCTGTGCTGCATTACAGCTGCATATCTGGAGCAGTGACTTCTAGGATCCACATCACCAGGTGAGATTTAACATACAGTGGTGTGAAAAAGTGTTTGCCCCCTTCCTGATTTCTTAATTTTTGCATATTTGTCACACTTAAATGCTTCAGATCACAAAACAAATGTAAATATTTGACAAAGATAACACAAGTAAACACAAAATGCAGTTTTTAAATGAAGAGCTTTACTATTAAGGGAAAAAGAAATCCAAACTTAAAGGACCCTGTGTGAAAAAGTGATTGCCCCCTCCCCCACCTTAAAACATAAATTAACTGTGGTTTATCACATCTTTGGGAAGCTGAGTAAAATTTCCCTAGCCATACACAGGCCTGATTACTGCCACACCTGTTCTCAATCAAGAAATCACTTAAATAGGACCTGCCTGACAAAGTGAAGAAGACCAAAAGATCCTCAAAAGCTAGACATCATGCTACAATCCAAGGAAGTTCAGGAACAAATGAGAAACAAAGTAATTGAGAACTATCAGTCTGGAAAAGGTTATAAAGAAATTTCTAGAGATTTGGGACTCCAGCAAACCATAGTGAGAGTATTATCCACAAATGGCAAAAACATGGAACAGTGGTGAACCTTCCCAGGAGTGGACGGCCGATCAGATGATTGACTAGTCCATCACCTCCAAAATGCAAATTAAAATAATTAAACAGATATATAGGGGAATTAACCTATACAAAGTCATACCTGCATACATATTTCATTGCTGTAGTTACTTCAAAAATTTGCTTTACTACATATGCAAATGAGGGATCAGTGCATCGTTGCGCCATCTCAATTCGCATTATGACATTATGAGTAGTTCCCCTGATTCTGATTGACAGCGCTCACTTGGCCAAAGCTCACACCATGGTTCTGTGTACAGTATGCACTCAGATCCTTGAAGAGTCAGCGCCACGCACACAGTACAGTGCTTCTCTTTCATCATTGCATCCTATCAGAAGTTGACGCTCACTACACTCATACACCCAGAAGTGTAGCATGCTAGTGACTCGCCCAGAGGGATAAGGGGGACTCGGTACCCGGGCCCTTACCTTCTTGGGATGTCATGGCGGTTGGCTCCCAGGCCCTTACCCTGGGGTCGCTCTTAAAAGGGGGTTGTTGCTTGAAGGGATGATAAACGGTTTTGTCTCGTGACGCCACCTGTGGTTCCTGGTAATGGGTACCAGCACTGCTGCAGACCTCCGGGGGTGATGGGATGGCAGCTGAGATGTCTCTGCTCCACACAGGTGGAGCGGGCCCCAGGGCAGGGTTGATGGAAGGGATGCAGGTGAGAAGTGGCCCAGCCAGGTCAGGGGAGAATAACAGGCCTGCACACAGAGGATTCGCTTCAGTACCTTTACTGGTGTAGACGGCAGGTATGGTCCAGGGTACTTAGTAGGAAGGGTGCACTTCTGGACTCTCCCCAGTGAGTGGGTAGTAGGCCTCCTGATCCGTTTCTTCCTCTCTCTCTCTGAAGCTCCTGACCAGCCTGAAACTAGGCCTAGCTTCCGTACTGTTTCACTCTCTCATCTGTCTGCTTGGTAGTAAGAACTTTTCTCTGGCTACCACTCTCCCTGGACGCTGGGGCCTTCGTGGTTCCTAGTTCTGTAGATGATTGTAGCTTCAGGTTGACCAGGGGTCTGGAATCCTCCTGGTATACCGGTTATTCCTACTGGGCATAGAGGACCCTGTAGGCGCGGACCCCGTGTCCGGCTTAAGATGCTCCTCTGCCCCCTTAACTCCTCTCTCCTCTCCTTGCCTCCGGCCATGCTCTAGGCCCAAAGGCTTCAGCACGTGCTTTAGGCTTTGGCTTGCCTTCTGCACAGCAGCTCAACAGGTGCTGCCTCTTCACTGATCTCAAGTGCCACCACACTCTCCCTACCTAACTCCACCCTCCAGTATATATATCCCTAACAGGGCTCTCTCTGGTGGTATCAGGTGGAAGGGTGGAGGTGTCTGTGTGTACTAAGGGCCTCTTGTGGAGAAGTCCATCCATGCACCCTTTTGGGTCGTGTGGTACCTGTGTGTAGCAAAGTGCCACACTAGCAGCTTCAGAGAGGAGAAGATGATCAGTTACTGGCTCCTCCTGTCCTTACTGCATCACAGGTTAGGTCAATACCACCACTTTTGACCTATTCTGTGATGCAATGAAGACCAGATATATCAGTGTAGCAAGCAACAGCTCAGAAGAGAGGCTTTGATGAAAGTTTGCCCACCCCCATTAACTTTTTGGCCCTGAATCCTGACCTTCATCAGAGATAGAGAGGATCAGTTACGTGCTCCTCCTGTCTTAACTACATCACAGGTTGGGTCCATACCACCGCTTTTGACCTATTCTTTGATGCAATGAAGACCAGATATATCAGTGTAGCAAGCAATGGTCACTAAAAAGAGGCTTTGTCGAAAGTTTGCCCACCCCCATTAATGTTTTGGCCCTGAATCCAGACCTTCATCAGAGGTGGAGAGGATCAGTTACGGTCACTAAAAAGAGGCTTTGATGAAAAGGTTCCCCCCATTAACATTTCGGCCCTGAATCCAGACCTTTATCACAATGGTGTGGATTGCTGTAGGGACTGTGTGTTGTAGTTTGTAAGCAGCGCTAGTGATGGTAGTCAGATCCACTATAAGTGCTGCTTACAGACTACCATATACAATTCCCACAGCAATCCACACACTCCTGATGAAGGTCCTGATTCAGGGCCAAAACGTTAATTGTTTTGAATTGCATCAATAAATAATTCCTTCACTTCACTGCATACCTTTGAGTGCCAAGTTTTTTGTATATCTAGAATTATGGATTGGAACCTTACTCGAGTACCAACTCACTTAAAGAGTGACCTATACCATTACCTGAGGATTGGGCTCAGACAGAGCTCGCTTTGGCCAAGCAGGTGTTTTTAATCAGAATAAGGATATTGGCTTATAATTAGTGATGAGCGAGCATGCTCTCTACTGCTCGGTTCTCGCCCGAGCATCTCACTGATCGGTGCTCACAGAGTATTTCTGGGGTTGCTCGGCGGGAGATCGGGTCTCCTCCCTGCATGTTTGGTGCTCTTTAGAGCGCCAATGAACATGCTGGGATTGCCTGTCACTCACGGTAATGCCGTAACCATGTTAGTTGTGGCATTACAGTGATTGGCTGGCCGCACAGCATCATCAGGTCTATATCAGACCTGGCGTCGCCATGCTCGTAACAGTCACTCCGGAATCAGACAGTGTAGGGAGAGGTGCTGCTGAGGTGCTGCTTTGCTAGTTTCTAGTTAGTGTAGGTGTACCAAACTATATTAGAGACACATATCCATCTCAACAAACAGTCATTATGAGAGATATCAGGCAGGCAGTGTATATAGGCAGGCAGGCAGAGTATATAGCAGACTGAAGTGCATATAGGACAAGAGGCTCCATTCCAGTCTGCTGCTGCTGTTAGATATATCTAGAAATAGGCCCAGGTCTCAGGGGCCAGGAATAATTTTTTTGGGGATCTTAATCCTAATTATTTGCTTAAAAAGCAATCCAGAGAACACAGGTTTTTTGCGCTATTTGCTTGTTGGCACTGCAGAATACAGCCAGGTCCTTTCCACATTACAGCGCTAAAAATCCAGCTATTTAAAACCGTGTTTTCTCCGTCACACGGATCACATATACGTTTTCAGAAAATACTGCCCTTTCTAACCTCCATTAAAAATTTCCTTCAGTGTGTTAGTGAAGCAATTGACTCCAGTTTGCTGTTCAAAATAGTTACCCACAGGCCAGGTATTTAAAACTGTGTTTTCTCCGTCACACGGATCACATATAAGTTCGCCCCAAATTCAGTCTTTTGTAGTGATCGTGGAAGATAGTGTCCTCCATTTAAAATGGGCAAGGAACGGGGAACTGGACGTGATGGTGCATACAGAGGCCGAGCCCGTGGGCAAGCTGAAATTGGGCCGAACCCCAGGGTACAGGAACAGTGTCTGCGGGTATCATAACTGCTTCTTTCGCCGTTGTGCATGCAAGCCAATCCCCTGTCCATGGTGCATGCGAAGATGCCTCCCGCCCTGCACCTGTCTTTGCACACTCACAAGTAGCAGCATCAGGAAGCACTTCCACATCCCTTGTCCCAGGGCAGCGTTCAATTGTCCATATGACGCGCCCCCCTGGGCCGAGTGTGCACGTGTGTGGGATACCCGGAGCCGGGTGTCTGGGGGTTGTAGTCTCCATGGCGGCGACCCGGTCCCGTGGCTCAGGGTGGTCAAACCAGTGGCAGTCTTTATAGGGTTTTTGTGGTTTAATGTTCGACTACGCCACCCGTTGATTGCGGTCAGGGTGTACCGCCGCTGCGAGGCAGTCCGCTGAGGCTGGTGTGGTGTGCGCAGCTAAAGATGGGATAACTCCCCACGGGAAGAGTATGGCCTCAGGGCAGGGAATGTGGATGATGGGAGTGATGGTGCGCGGGCGTCCCAGTACTAGTAGTGCTGTATGCGGTGAGAAAGCAGGAACGACTCAGAGTCTTTGCAGTGCAGTTCAGGGTCTTTACTGATGATATTAAGGCAGACCCTCCCGGGAGTACTGGCTAGCATAAGGGGCCTGGTCAGTCTGCGAGCAAGCAGGAGTTCCCCTGGCCAGCTGGACTTGTAGGCCTCCCCATCTATCTGCACTCTTCCTGGCTATCTTGCTGTAAGCGAGTGGAAGTAGCCCACATCCCTGAGTATACCGTGTGGTGCTCACCCGTATGGCTGGTGACTTGGGGCCTTCTGATAGCCTCCGCTCCTCGATGGTGGTGCTGGTCCCTTCCTTGTGACTGAGCCTCCGGGCTTCTATGGCCAGAGGACCTGGAATCCCCTGCCGGTTGGGTTCTGCTGCTGGACTTAGAGGTTCCCACAGCCTCGGACTCCGTTGTCCGGTAGTAGTCTCTTCAGCCAGGACGAGCAATATATCTGCTTCCAGTCCCTGGCACTCAGCTCATGCTCCTACAGAGCTCCTAGCTGTTTCTCGCCATCTGTCTGGAACTTCACTCCAGGCTCTGACTGACTAATCCCGCCCCAGACCCAGTTTCTAAGGGCAGATTCCTCCCCTCCCAGGACTGGGCAGGAGGTGTTGCATGCTTAAGGGCTCCTGACCAGGAAACCTCCCACTTGCTCTCAGACGTAATATTTCTAATACTGTGGTAACCCGACCCCTGGGGTGCCACACATACCCCAGTCCTTGGAATGCAAGCGCAAATACGCATCCAACGCCCCACAGGCCACACTAATAAATTTCCACATTTCATGGCTGCTTGCGCTGGAAATAGTGCCTTTTAGTCTCGTGGACACGGAAGCATTCCGCAACCTGATGGCAGCGGCCATTCCTCGATACTTGGTCCCCAGCAGCCACTATTTCTCCTGGTGTGCCGTCCCCGTATTACACAAGCACATGACCCAAAACATTAGCAGTGCCCTCAACAACGCAGATACCGGGAAAGTCCACCTAGCCACGGACACGTGGATAAGTGCTTGTGGGCAGGGACGGTACATCTCGCTGACGGCACACTAGGTTAACAAAGTGGAAGCCGGGACCCAGTCGGTCCTTGGGACGGAACACATCCTCCCGATGCCAAGGATCGCAGGCCCTAAGTCAATCAGGGTTGCCCCCACAGTCTACAGCTCCTGCACCTCATCCTCCTCAGCCTCCTACTACTCTTCAGCCTCCATCTCTGAAATGACCACATCAGTCACAAGCTGGAAGCACTGCAGCACTGCCTCGGCCAAGCGGCAACAGGTTGTGTTGAAGCTAATATGCTTAGGTGACAAACAATGCTGAAGAGTTGTGGAGAGCTCTGAAAGAGCAGACAGATCTGTGGCTCACACCGCTGAACCTACAGCCAGGCATGGTCATGTGTGACAATAGCCGGAACCTGGTGGCTGCTCTGAGGCGAGCTCACACATGTACCATGCCTGGCCCATGTGCTTAAGCTCGTAGTTTAGTGATTTCTCAAATCCTATCCAGAGCCACTGGATCTTCTTTTCAAAGTAGGCTGCCTGTGTGCCCATTTTAGAAAGTCACCTACAGCTTCTGCCGTCCTTGCCGTGCTTCAGCAGCGTTTTGCTGCTTCCGGTTCACAGACTGGTGTGTGATGTCCCCACACGTTGGAACTCTACACTGCAGTTGTTGGGAGGGATTTGTGAGCAGAAGAGGGCAGTTGTTGAGTACCAGCATCAACAAGGCCATCGGTATTCCGTTTACACTCCACACATAAGACCTCAGGAGTGGACATGGATGTCAGACATATGTACCATCCTAAAAAACTTTGAGGGCTCCACCAAGATGGTGAGCGGCGATGACACCATAATTAGGGTCACCATCTGGCTTTTCTGTCTTCTGAAATGCCCTCTGCTCACAATCAAAAAGGATGCATTGCAGGCGGAGCACGATGTGATGGAGCAAGGAGCCATACAGGGTGATTACACCCAGCCTCATCTCAATGTGGATTGGGTGACAATGAGGAAGAGGAGGAGGTAGAACAGGAGCTAGTTTCATGTGCTATAGACGGTACTACCTGCACAGCTGTCATACCGTCTGTTCAGCGTGGATGGCCTGAGGACAGAGCGGATGAGGAGGAGGAGGAGAAGGTGAGCATGGTCACTCGTCCTCTTGATGAGGACACAGAAGTCTTGCCTGTTAGCAGTCTGGCACGCATGGCTGAGTTTGTTATGCTGCCTTTCCCATGACCATCGCGTTCTCAAAATTTTGGGTGACAGTCATTACTGGATGGTGACACTTCTAGACACATGCTATAAGGAGAACTTTATATCTCTTATTCCTGAGGCAGACAGGTCTACAAAAATGGTGCAGTATCAGAAGGCTCTTGTTGCGGAACTATTAAAAAAAGTTCCCATCTGAAAACGCAGGCGGCAGAGGTCATAGTTCGTTGCACAACCAAGGACTACAGGCGACACAACTCCAATTCAGCAGAGGCAGAGGAACACTGTCAAAGTTCTGGGAGAATTTTCTCAGCCCCTCCCATGCACAAGTCCTGAGGCGCGGGGTGCTCTCACAAGGAGTGAAAAGTTTGGGAAGATAACTCCGTGATTCCTCTGTGCCTTATAATTATTGGGTATCCAAGGTGGATACATGGAATGAACTGGCTCTCTACGCCTTGGAGGTCCTGTCCTGCCCTGCCGCAAGCATTTTATCAGAACGGGTTTTTAGTGCCGTTGGTGGAATTATAACTAATAAGCACATCCGCCTGTCAACTGAAAATGCTGACAGGCCGACTCTTACATAAATGAACAACGACTGGATTGGGCCAGACTTCTCCACACCACTGAATGATAGCAACGAAACATAAACTCAAATCCAGTGTCTTATTTTGGAAGGTGTATTCCCATGCACCTTTTCACACCCACACATGGGTATGCGCTTCCTGATTTTAGCTATTTGCTCTTGTCCTCCTCCTTCTCCTCATCCTCATCCTCCACCATATCACCAGGGTGACTGTGGTTCGTGATGCAACACCCACATAATTTTTTTAACGGGTGTTTATGATGCCCTTAAAAAAAAAATAATTATACAGTATGTTCATGTATACCCCCCCAGGGGTAAATGTTTGTCAGCCCATACACTTAGTGTATGGGCATTACAAGTATAGGAGACCCGTTCCTTTCTAATGGGAACATTTATTTATGAGGCCCTCTAAGTCTCTTCCAAGGGGCATTGGAGTGCCTCTCAATTTTTGGCAGCCCTTGCATTCACTGCATAGGCCAACACTATGGGAGACCCTCTACTTTCTAATGGGAATTTGTCATTACTGTGGCCCTGCTCTTTGTGTCTTTAAATTGTTAGTGGGGTTTTTCCTAAATTTGGTCAGCCATAGGACTCACTTCATACCCTATAACTGTACAGCAGACACTCTCCTTTCTAATGGGAACATGTTGTACTTGTTACTGTGGCCCTGCTCTATGTGTCTTTAAATTGTTAGTGGGGTCTTTCCTAAATTTGGTCAGCCGTTGGACTCACTGCATACCCTATAACTGTACAGCAGACAAACTCCTTTCTAATGGGAACATGTTATACTTGTTACTGTGGCCCTGCTCTATGTGTCTTTAAATTGTTAGTGGGGTTTTTCCTAAATTTGGTCAGCCGTTGGACTCATTGCATACCCTATAACTGTATAGCAGACCCTTTTCTTTCTAATGGGAACATGTCGTACTCATTACTGTGGACCTGCTCTTTGTGTCTTTAAATTGTTAGTGGGGTTTTTCCTAAATTTGGTCAGCTATTGGACTTACTGCATACCCTATAACTGTATAGCAGACCCTCTCCTTTCTAATGGAAACATGTCGTACTCATTACTGTGGCCCTGCTCTATGTGTATTTAAATTCTTAGTGGGGTTTTTCCTAAATTTGGTCAGCCGTTGGACTCACTGCATACCCTATAACTGTATAGCAGACTCTCTCCTTTCTAATGGGAACATGTCGCACTCATTACTGTGGCCCTGCTCTATGTGTCTTTAAATTCTTAGTGGGGTTTTTCCCAAATTTTGGCAGCCCTCGCAGTCACTGCATACGCAGTAACAGTATAGGAGACCCACTCGTTAATAATGGGAACAACAAAGCATAGCCGGCTGATGGCTCTCTAACAATAGCGAGGGCCGATTGCTGGCCCTTTAAGAATAGTAAGGGCCGCCTGATGACCCTGTAAAAATAGGCTTTGTGACTTTCAGAGTCCCTCCATCATAAATGAAACAGGATGTGTCTCATGATGTGTCACACACCACAGAGCCAGATAAGGTTGTAAAATGTTAAAATGACATTTCCCTGTGAATGCATTTGTCTTAAAAAATAACATAAAAAGACAGTAGGATCTTTCTTTAGTATAAAAAACAGATTTACGAATGTAACCTCAATGTAATCACATTGTTCCGTTCCTGCACCTCCTTCTCTATCCCCGAAATGACCACATCAGTCACAACCTGAAACCACTGCAGCACTGCCTTGGCCAAGCGGCAAAAGGCTGTGCTGAAGATGACATGCTTAATGCTTAGGTGACAAACAGCCCAGCGCTGCAGAGTTGTTGAAAGTTGTAACACAGCAGCCTGATCTGTGGTTCTCACCGCGGAACATACAGCCAGGCATGGTCGTGTGTGACAATGGGCGGAACCTAGTGACCAAGAGACAGAGAAATGACAGCCGGAGTAGATACGGTTTCCCTCTATGGCAGTCCTTTCACCGAGCTAAAGAATATGGCTGTGGTGAAATACAACTCCCACTGAGAAGCTGTTTCATATTGAAAAACATTGTGCCCGCCAGAGGATTTGATTCTGAGGGCTCACCATTTCCCTCGCTCAAGAGCCCCATAGCAGCTGCAAAGTTAGCGCTATCATGAACTCTCCTGAGGTAGAAGCCAGGGCACACCAGAGGATTCTCTGGTGGGACCGTCCAACCATGCCAAGAAGCAGTCCTGGCTAAGAAAAGTGTGTGGGAAGGTTCCAGGACACTCTATGGCTGCTTTTTTACTGAGGTGGAAACCCACGTAAACACAGGGAGAACATACAAAATCCTTGCAGATGTTGTCCTTGCTGGGATTTGAACCCAGGATCCCAGCGCTGCAAGGCTTCAGTGCCAACCACTGATTCAATGTGCTGCCATTCACTCTCTGATATCTAACAGGCTGGAGAAACTTGCACCTACTGCCACTCTATCTTCAGCTCCTTTGTGAGAAACTAATGTACTTGGGCAGCCACTCAGTCTACCAAATAAAATTCCTGAGAAGGAAATTTGGGATGGCTTTGCTACTGGTACTGGGGGCAGTGCTAATACCATGGCGTCGTACCATAGTTTACTGGAAATATTCCAGGCTGGTAGGAGGCAAGTAGATTCCCACAGAAAAGTACCAGCAGTAATGTTCAGGGACCCGCACTTGTAGAAGGCGGAGATGATACCGGGAGAAATAGTTACAGCTGGGGACCGAGTATGGACACCTGGCCACCACTGGCATGAGGTTGTGAAAAGCTTCCGCCTACACAAGCCTAAAAGGCCACATTTCAAGTGCAAGCAGCTGCCCAGAAATCTGACAGTTTAGTATTGCATCCTGTGGGTAGGTGACTGGCTGCATACTTGCGCTTGCACAGTAACAGAAAACTAAGCAGGTGGTGGCCTCTATCATCATCATGGCCTCACCTCGGCACTATGAACTTTCCTGAAGGAGAAGCCAGGGCCCACCGGAGGAGTCTCCGGTTCTCTGGTGGGCCCGTCCAACCCTGCCGAGAAGCAGCCCTGGCTAAGAAAAGTGTGGGGGAAGGTTCTTGGACACTCTATGGCTGCTTATTTAATGTGAATTGGATGTGCTTATGCATGTTATTTCTCAAACCACATTGCAGATCAGGCCATTGCCCAACTCTGTAGTCATGAAATTAAAGGGGCAAAGAAAGATGTTTGTGTGTCGAAGCACCACCGAAAAGTGCAAGCTGATTTTGAATGGGTTGCCATTGCTTCTGCAACAAGCTGCATTAGAGGACTTCCTGGGAGAAATGACACCCAGAATAGATACGGTTTCCCTCTATGCCAGTCCTTTCACCGAGCTAAAGAATATGGTTGTGGTGAAATACACTCTCAGCAAAAAAAGCTGTGGACTGGCTCCGTACCGTCACTGGCCACATTCATCTGTCCATCCATGTGTTTGTGGTTAGGCTTGTGAAGGCGGAAATGACAACGGTACAAATAGTGACGGCTGGGGACCAAGAATGGACACCCATTCGCCGCCACCTTAAGATTGTGGACAGCTTCCGCCTCAATGAGCCTGAAAGGCCACATTTCAAGTGCAAGCAGCTGTCAAAAATTTGGCAGTATATTATTGCAGCCTGTGGGTGGCTGGCTACATATTTGCGCTTGCATTCCAAGGAATGGGGTAGGGACAACTGAATGCTGCACTGGGACAAGGACGTGAACGATGATTGTTGCAAGTCTGCAACGACAGGTACATGGCGGGAGGCATCGTCGCATGCGCCAAGGATCCCTTATGATAGGCACACTTTTAGGCAGTGACCTGGGAGTTAGAAATGCTTTCAGAGGTCTTCCCCATGCTGTTCCCATGTCTTTTCAGCACTGTATGCATGTGTCTGATGATGTGTCACACACCACATGGCCAGATAAGGTTGTAAAATGTTAAAATGACATTTTCCAGTGAATGCATTTGTCTTGGTTGAAAGCAATGCAAAAGTGAAAAAACGCATCAAAAATGCTACGTGTGAACGTAGCCCAAGGTGTGGAGGAGTATTTTTGGTTATTTATTTTGCTATATATACAAGTCATTACCCTGGAAAGGATGTTCCTTAACATATTTCCCAGGAAAATCCATTTTGGATTTGTTTTTGTATGTTTTATTGTGAGTCCATAAGTGGCGTAATACTCTGACAACGTTGTTGACTGCAGTGACATGGGAGTCAGAAATGCTTCCAGGAGTCTTCCCCATGCTGTTCCCATGTCATTTGAGCACTGTTCCCATCGATTTCTGCAATTTCTAATCCCTCTGTAGACCTCCGGGGGGAGCCGCCTGAAAAATACTCGAGTTTCCCATAGACTTACATTGGGCTTGTTGCTCGGGCCTAGCACCCGATTATTTCAATTTGCTCGACCCGAGCATCGAGCACCCGAGCATTTTAGTGCCTATCACTACTTATAATGCAAAATGAAGGATTTATAAAGGTGAACTGAGCACTTGACCCCATAGTGAGTGCACCAAGGGCCCCTCCTTTGCATATGCATTAAAGTAGGTTTCTAAAGTAGCTACAACAATTAAATATTTACTGCAGAAATGATTTCTATATAGGCTAAGTCCCTGATATAACTGTTTTAATTAGTTTTCTTTGCATTTTGGGGGCTGATAAACTCCCTATAAGTCATAGAGGTAATATCCTGGTTTCCAGAACTGGTTTCCAGTTCAGTGCAGGACCCAAGCAGGACATGGTTTACCTTTATAGACTAGCCGCTAAATACTGATGCTATGGAATTCTAATTAGAATAATTTACTTGGCTTCATCCCGGATAAGTAAACTGAACATAAATACAAAAACATGAAACCTACATTTTCTGTTTTCCAACTTTTAAAGTTCTTGCCCTTTTCCAGTTCTTTTGCCTTACATAATAGCACAAAACCCTTTCAGAATTTTGTTAACATTTACAACTCGGAGAAAATGACCATAGGGGATCTGTATGATTGGAATCACATTAAGGTGAATAATATAGGTCACGGTGGAAATAACAGTCACATGTTCATGGGGTATGAGGTGTCTGTCACAATTTATTCCATAATGTGTGTATATCTTGAAATGTAAATGACTTCTTTTGTTCCCATTTAATTCAATACACGGTGTCCACTAAGGATTCGCCTATCTCATCAAAGTCGGATTTGGCAGTTTCAATGAAATTTATGTCTCGCTAACAGATACTCCCTGCAGAAATCAAAAGAGACTGTCCGCAAAGATTTATGGAAACCCATAGTTATGGATACAAATATGAAAAAACATTGCGAGCCGATGCCCATTGTCATACTGACAGTAATCTGCTGGTTAACATCAAGCATCTCAGCAGTTTTACCAGTGCCCCATAGAGATCACTGTAAATGTCTTTTTTCTTCAACAATTTTCTAACTCCACTTGGCAGAAACTGCCAGACTTTATAAATTCACAAAATATAAGACGTAATTTCAATAACTCCAAAAACCTAAAGGTTATTAAGAACTGGAAATACTACTTCATACTACATGTCAGCAATACTCATCGCAACTTTGGAAACATAGGGTATTTCAGGTCTTGGAAAAAGTTTAAAAATATGAGAAAAAAAAGTTTTACAAATTTTATTTAATTGAAATAGATTTTAAATAATGTGATATAGAATTGTAATTACAGTAATTAAAGGGGTTCTCAGAGAAATGTAATAAAATAATGAAATAAAATAAACACATATTTAAATATTAAACACATTTTTCTAAATGCCTTTATTTAGCAAAAAAAGGAATGCTTTATCTAGTGCTCTCTGTCAGGATTTTAAGGATGGCAACTACCAGGACACGCAGTAGGATGGAATGTGTGAAGAGCGAGATAGACGTACTCCCTGCACTGCACTAAAACTCTCAGGCTGACTGAGATGGATGTTCATCTTCTTTAGTCCGGCCCAACTCAGTGTCCTGTCAGGCTGACTGAGATTGGACGTTCATCTTCTCCTTTAGTCCGGCTTAATGGAGTGTCCTGTTAGGCTGACTGAGATGGACGTTCATCTTCTCCTTTAATCTGGTTTAACTCCGTGTCTTGTCAGGCTGACTGAGATGGACGTTCATCTTCTCCTTTAGTCCGGCTTAATGCAGTGTCCTGTCAGGCTGACTGAGATTGGACGTTCATCTTCTTCTTTAGTCCAGCTTAACTCAGTGTCCTTTCAGGCTGACTGAGATGAACGTTCATCTACTTCTTTAGTCCTGCTTAATGCAGTGTCCTGTCAGGCTGTCTGAGATGGACATTCATCTTCTCCTTTAGTCCGGCTTAATGCAGTGTCCTGTCAGGCTGACTGAGATGGACGTTCATCTTCTCCTTTAGTCCAGCTTAACTCAGTGTCCTGTCAGGCTAACTGAGATGGACGTTCATCTTCTCCTTTAGTCCAGCTTAACTCAGTGTCCTGTCAGGTTGACTGAACAGAGGAATGCATGTTCACGATGCCTGACTAGACGCTCCTCTGATGTGACCGCTGTCTCGTGCATCACATAGCCCGTCCTACTGGGTATCCTATGAAATATAGGACAGGTTGTGATTTAAGGCAGTTGCCATCTTTAAAATCCTTACAGTGTGCACTAGATAAAGCATATATTTTTTGCTAAATAAAGGTATTTAGAAAAATGTTTCATATTTCAATGTGTATTATTTATTTTAGCACATTTCTCAGACAACCCCTTTAATGAATGTATTCATTTATATAATGCCAAAATATTCTGCAGTGCGGTACAGAGATAGTCATCACTTACAAAGGGCCCTGTCCTCATCAGCATGTTTATTTTTTTTCTTCTTAGTGCGCGGGAGGAAACCGGAGAACATAGAGGACATTCTCAAAAACATGGGTGAACATACAAGTGCCATGAAGATGTTATTATTGGTCGAATTTGAACCCAGGACCCTAGTGCTCCAAGTCAATCATGTTTACTTACTGACATTTAACACCTTTTACATACTTAAATCTTTAAATCCATTTATAGGACCTATGTGCTTCTAAAGGATGTAACAAACTTGCGTAGTAGGCCACAACCTCAGTATTACGTACAGGACTGCTTCTGACCACTTCACCGCAAGAGGACTCGGGCTCACACTGATGACTGTCCAATCTTTGGGACCTCTCACTCTGGGTTGACTCCACTTCTGGCAACGAGGTTCTCTTCCTCAACCTCATTCTTCAACAAGTTTTTGCACTCACACACAGGAAAATCGTCTCATGGTCTCAGTGGCAAAGCTCTGACTTTTCACATATCTCTCGATTTTGATGGCAAATCTCACCATCCATGTATCTCAAATTATCAATGGAAAACTCTTCAATATCCACATACACACATGTCTCTTGAGTGGTAAGGCACCAACCGTGGTCCGGCACTTGGGATCAAACTGTTTCACTTTACTTCAGGCTGCAGCCTACTAAGTTTCTTACCTATAATATCTGAGTGGCCTCATCCCCCTCTCCTTGTGGGCAGGCATTACTTCATCTGCTGAGGACAAGCACAGAGGCAATTGTTTATTTTTTGATTTGGTATGTTTATTCATTAAGGAGTGAACTCTGATTACGTGAATTAATTTCCGGTGAAGTAAAAGAGTATACATTTTTGGGAACTATGATTCGGGATACGTAGTAGTCCACGCGTAAGGTTTATCATGTAAGCCTTTTCATTCCTTATATCAGTTTTACCTGTAATTTATGAAATAGGTTATTCCAATAAAAAATAATTTTAACTTTTCGCAGTCCTAGATTTCAACTTCACTTTCTATTTCATATTACTCACTCGAAAATACTGACTTGAAGGATTCCAAGCATCAACTCCAAGGAAATTTTTTACATTTCTGTGTAATGGTGAGCAGATACCTTTTTTTACAAAAGTAATCTCTCCACCATAACCTTGGATGACATCAACATTCAGATATACCTTCTTTGCGTTGTTGTGATTGTTCAGTTCCTCCTCTTCCAATTCAGGACCTTTGGGGAAAGACCAGCATATGTTTGTACCAGGATTCAAACTCTCAACCTCTAGCATGGCAAGCAACAGCTTTAGCTTTGAGCCACAGGCTGTACTGCAAGGAAAGGAGTATTTTCTCTGCCTGAATATGTAAATGTTACTTTTCTTCTTTACAGGCATATTGCACTGGTACATTGAGATACCAAACTCATTGTACCAGCTGAGGAGATGACCTAACTGTGGATTTATAAAAACAACTTAGGTGTGAAATATGATGTGAATCTAGACAGAAAGTTGATGGAATTCGTTATAGCTAATGTGGACAGTCGGACTCCACTGGTGTGCATTTATTAATGAATCCGTCCACGGTTGACTTGATAAAATGGAACAGTAAAACTAAAGGGTCTATAGTATTGTTATGAACACAGCCTTAAAAGGGGTTGTCATCACTTTCCAAAATTTCCTTTATGTGGCCAAGTTAAAATGAAAAGGTATTTGGGTATGGCTAGGAGGTATGATTAAAGGGACCGCTTAAAATTTTGCTTCAGCATGCTTTGTGTACCACATAATCTGATCCTGATTATCTTCCTTCAAAGTTAGGAGATGTGCGCTAAATCCAGGTTGCCAAGTTGAAAGCTATCACGTTAAAAGGCCAACCTGACCTTGCAATAAGGTTCCTAGAACAGTCAATTTCAACCCTTTTACATGCCCTTAATTTTACACACTCTCTTTTTGCTTGCTTTGCATGTATTTTACTGCATTGCATTGCATAAAGTAAATCAAAGTCATTTCTGAGGTATTTGATGAAAGCAAAGACAGAGGAGCTCTATAGTAGTGAATTGGTGTGATAAGAACAATAAAAATAAAAGCTTATGGAGCTGCATATGTGTTCAGGTTGTGCACACTACAGACACAACACTGCACAAAGCTTAGTAGGAATACCATATAATGGACATGGCTGCTGCTCTACATATACAGTACAGACCAAAAGTTTGGACACACTTTCTCATTTAAAGATTTTTCTGTATTTTCATGACTATGAAAATTGTACATTCACACTGAAGGCATCAAAACTATGAATTAACACATGTGGAATTATATGCTTAACAAAAATGTGTGAAACAACTGAAAATATGTCTTATATTCTAGGTTCTTCAAAGTAGCCACCTTTTGCTTTGATGACTGCTTTGTACACTCTTGGCATTCTCTTGATGGGCTTCAAGAGGTAGTTACCGGAAATGGTCTTCCAACAATCTTGAAGGATTTCCCAGAGATGCTTAGCACGTGTTGGCCCTTTTGCCTTCGCTCTGCGGTCCCGCTCACCCCAAACCATCTCGATTGGGTTCAGGTCTGGTGACTGTGGAGGCCAGGTCATCTGGCGTAGCACCACATCACTCTCCTTCTTGTTCAAATAGCCCTTACACAGCCTGGAGGTGTGTTTGGGGTCATTGTCCTGTTGAAAAATAAATGATGGTCCAACTAAACGCAAACCGGATGGAATAGCATGCCGCTGCAAGATGCTGTGGTAGCCATGCTGGTTCAGTATGCCTTTAATTTTGAATAAATCCCCAACAGTGTCACCAGCAAAGCAGCCCCACACCATCGCACCTCCTCCTCCATGCTTCATGGTGGGAACCAGGCATGTAGAGTCCATCCGTTCACCTTTTCTGCGTCGCACAAAGACACGGTGGTTGGAACCAAAGATCTCAAATTTGGATTCATCAGACCATGCACAGATTTCCACTGGTCTAATGTCCATTCCTTGTGTTCTTTAGCCCAAACAAGTCTCTTCTGCTTGTTGCCTGTCCTTAGCAGTGGTTTCCTAGCAGCTATTTACCATGGAGGCCTCCTGCACAAAGTCTCCTCTTAACAGTGGTTGTAGAGATGTGTCTGCTGCTAAAACTCTGTGTGGCATTGACCTGGTCTCTAATCTGAGCTGCTGTTAACCTGCGATTTCTGAGGCTGGTGACTCGGATAAACTTATCCTCAGAAGCAGAGGTGACTCTTGGTCTTCCTTTCCTGGGGCGGTCCTCATGTGACCCAGTTTCTTTGTAGTGCATGATGGGTTTTGCAACTGCACTTGGGGACACTTTCAAAGTTTGCCCAATTTTTCGGACTTACTGACCTTCATTTCTTAAAGAAATGATGGCCACTCGTTTTTCTTTACTTAGCTGCTTTTTTCTTGCCATAATACAAATTCTAACAGTCTATTCAGTAGGACTATCAGCTGTGTATCCACCTGACTTCTGCACAACACAACTGATGGTCCCAACCCCATTTATAAGGCAAGAAATCCCACTTATTAAACCTGACAGGGCACACCTGCGAAGTGAAAACCATTTCCGGTAACTACCTCTTTAAGCTCACCAAGAGAATGCCAAGAGTGTGCAAAGCAGTCATCAAAGCATAAGGTGGCTACTTTGAAGAACCAAGAATATAAGCCATATTTTCAGTTGTTTCACACTTTGTTGTTAAGTACATAATTCCACATGTGTTAATTCATAGTTTTGATGCCTTTAGTGTGAATGTACAATTTTAAAAGTCATGAAAATACAGAAAAATCTTTAAATGAGAAGGTGTGTCCAAACTTTTGGTCTGCACTGTATTTGCTGAACCTGATGAACTTCAGGCACTAGAAATTGAAGACTGATCATGGGAAAATGCGTTGTCATACAAGTGCTACCATATCTCAAAAGTTCAGGTAAGTAGAAAAACTTGACTTTATTAGACAACGCGTTTCGGAGTTGATTTAACTTGCATGTTCCCACTTTCAGTCCTTCATTTCTAAGGTTTAGTTGCTCTTTTTAGGCCTGACTATAGATACACTATGCTTTGAATTCAGTTCTTTACGTTGGTTTAAAGGGTTTGTCCACTCCAAACAACCCCCTTTCTTATGCAATTTTTCCGTCTTTTAGATGTCATGAATGTGAGTTCTCAAATCACTCAGGGACTCTTTATATTATCTATTAGCCAGGGCACTGCAGAGAGTAGACATGACTATTTATTACATGCTTACCACCTAGTTCAGTCAACTACATATGACATGCCTCCATTATTGGTTGATATTTTCTATATTTTGATATTTAATACTTCATTATAATTTTGTCTTACTTAGATTCTGTTGTTCTATATACTGCATGTTTCATTATGTGATTTTTGATTGGATATTTTTTTCTTGGTGCAACCTTGTATTTTTCTCACTGGACCTTGTTCTCTGCATATTGCTTTTACCATGTTGGGGTCATCAGGATTTGGGGTTTTTCACATTGCGCATTTTTAATCAGGTTTAAATGTAATGAATCTTTGTACAGGTATTTTGTAGTGAGGAAATAACAATGTGTGATAATCTTTTGTTACATTTGGGCGTGCCATCTATATGCTTGTGTATCTGGTATCTGTTTGCTATACTTGAGTAGTGTGTGTGGAGGAGGATGTGTACCCTACTATATATGATAGTGATGCCCGCCTTTTTATTTATTCCATTATTGTTTTCCATGCTGACTATGACTCACTGCTCACATTATGCCATATCCGATTTTTTAATAGAGGACTATAGCATTTAAAAAGGAATTGACCATTTATGGATTAAAGAGAATCTGTCAGCAGGTTTTTGCTTTTTATTCTGAGAGTAGCATAATACAGGATAGAATACCCCAATTCCAGGGATGTGTCACTTATTAGGCTGGGTGTTATAGTTTCAATGCAATCAGCATTTTATCATTAAGAGAGTAAAACTATCTGACTACAGCTCATGTGCAGCCCAGTCAGGCTAATCTGTGGAACCGGCCCCAACCACTGATTGGTAGCTTTCTGACAATGTCCAGAGTACACAGGAGTGTGGGTGGGGTTATACACAGCCCAGAAATGTTAGTTCTGCTACATCTCCATCAGAAAAAAACAGGTATTCTATGGAAACTACACCAAGCAACCCAATAAGTTATACATCCCTGGAATCAGGCTTCCTTGCCCTATATGATGCTACTATCAGATTATATAGCAAAAACCTGAAGACACATTTCCTTTAAGGGGTTAAGAATACATAAATGGCTTAATGCTTCATTAAATGGCCACTTTTTTGGTCTATTCTATCAATTAATTTGATCTGCTTCTTAGGCCTTATTCAGAAGTTTGTCTCTCACATACATGTTGTATATTAAATTTCCCCGAGGAGCATCGCACGGCGAATAAGCCTCCTTAGGCTAAGTGCCCACGATGCAGAAATGCTGCAGATTTTTTCCGCATTTTCCTGCCAGGTAGAAGCATTTGTCAAGCATTTTTGCATGCATTTCTGCATGCGGGTTATCAAGTGCTTTTCCAAGCGATTTTAGCATCACTTGGAAAAGTGCTTGACAACTTGGTCACACTATATAAATCCATGCAACCGGCATAGATTTATATAGTGTGGCCAAGTTAATAGTTAAAAAAAAGAATAAAAATGGTAAAAAATAAAAAATAAACATTATACTCACCTTCTGATGGCCTCCGGTCTTCAGTACGATGCATCCAGTCTCTTGTATGGCTTGCGGTGGTGTAAAAGGACCTTTCATGATGTCATTAAGTCATGTAACAGGTCACGTGACCTGTCACTTGACTAAATGACGTCATGGAAGGTCCTTTTACACCATCACGAGCCACCAGGGAGCCAGGACACTTCATACAAGAGACCAGGGGACATCAGATGGTGAGTATAATGTTTATTTTTTATTTCAAAATATTTTTTTTACAGGTACTATGGTACCGCACATTGAATCGCTTAATATCCGCATGTGCACATGTAGTGATGCGGATATTAAGCATTTCAATGCAAGTCAATGGCGGCAATTACGCTGCGTGTCCGCAAAATTAATGGACATGCTGCGGATTTTTCCGCAATGAAAATCCGCAGAGGAAATTTCCGCAGCATGTGCACAGCACATGCGGATTATCATTGGGGACCATGGGGCACGTATTACCAAGCATTTTTTTAAGCGTTTTCGCTGCCGAAATTCCGCGGCAAAAACGCTTGAAAAACACATAGTGGGCACGCAGCCTTACCTTGACATGCCAGAGCCGGTATGTCACTCTCCACAAGGAGAAACGTTACCCCTTAGACCTCAGTGCAGAGCCTCTCATCTAGCCAAATCAGTTCTCATACTTTGCACTGACGAGGGCCAACAGCCCGAAACACTGTGTCTGCAAATTGAGATTCTGATTTGGCTATTATCCTAAGTCATATTTCACGACTCGTTAAAGGGTTGATTGTGACTTGTAGGATTGCTGCTTCCAATAGGTGGCGCTATAGAGTTCAAGTCCTCTTCTTCTCTGAAGAGGCAATTAGCTTTTCACATACATGTTCAATTCCTACTTTTCACGGATAGGAAACATATGCGTTATAGTCTATTAGGCTGTTCACATCTCTGTATTTTTTTTTTAGAACCATGTGCACTCAAAAAAAATTATGGAAAAAAGTCAGGGATCAAAATCACCTACACAAGTCTGTGGGTCCGTGAAAACCATGGACGGCACATGGATGTCATCTGTGTGCAATCCGTGTCCCTTTCTAATATTGTAAAGGTTAGTAGGTTCTGCAAAAGAAAAAAATTGTGCACATTCCACTTATGGAAAAAATGGACACACTGACCAAACACCTAAGAAAAACTGATCCGTTATATTGATGAAAATCAGACCGTTTTTGTCACGTGTGAGAAAAAATAATGGACAATGTCTAAATAAGGCCTTAAAAACAGTGAGTGGAAATTAATCAGCTAAAAAAAAAAATCCCAAGGGGGTTGTCACATTGCTTATCAAGGAGAATCAACCATAGTTAAATGGATTTTTTAATAACTAGAATGAATCGGACAACAAGAAAAACTGTTCAATCCTAAAGTAAAAAATTTTTTGAATTTGGTAAATTGCTAATACCACCTCTCCCTCTTGTGAACAATTGCCATTCGCTAAAATATATTTTAAGGTTTATCATTTCTAGTTGAACACTGAAAGGATTAATAATCTCCAAAATAACTGTCTAATTGGTCAGCTTCCTTGCATTGTAACGTATGTTTGCGTAACACTTTTCCGGCCTGATATTTTAGAAGACAAAAAGAGAAAAGATAGAACGTACAGTTTAAATCTAACTATAAAGGGAACATTGTCTAGAAGGAACACTGATGAAGCATTGTCTGAAGATTACTTCTCTTTTCTCCTCTCTCTTAAAGTATTTTGGAAAGCACAGCTGTCGCCTACAAGACTTGCTCTTCCCTATGTATGATCTGTCTGTATTAAGTATTGACTTAGTATAATATAAGATTATGATAGATTAGTGCGATATCAACTGTACCGCTCATCTGTTGGAAAGAAAAGTAGCAATGTTCATGACGGTAGCATATTAATACAAGTTTATGAGGACACGAAATAAAGGTGGAAAGACTAAATAAAGGAAGGAAGGTGAAAGAAGAAGGAAGAGAAGAACAAGAAGAAGAAGAAGGAAAAGGAGAAAAGGAAGAAGAAAGGAAGAAGAAAGGAAGAAGAATAAAGGAAGAAAAGAAGAAAGGAAGAAGAAGAAAGGAAGAACGGAAGAAAGGAAGAAGAAGGAGGAAAGAATAGAATAAGAAAGGAAGGAAGGACAAGAAAGGAAGAAGAGAGTAAGAAAAGAAGAAGAGAGGAAGAAAGGAAGAAGAAGACGAAGAACAACGAAGAAGAAAAAGAAGAATGAGAGGTATATATAGAAGCAGTGAAAGGGAGTAGGAGGAGAAAAAAGTAAGAAGAATTCTGTCTTGTTCATGATCATAAAAATAATCATGATTAGAAAAATATTGCGGCTTTCTTCCAAAAACAATACTACACCTCTCTACAGATTGTATGTGCACGGTTGCTCAGCCCCATTCACTTCAACTGAGCTGAGATAAAGATAGGCACAATCCATCTTTAGCATTTGCAACTAGTGTTGAGCGATACCTTCCGATATCGGGAAATATCGGATCGGATTGGATCGGACCGATACCGAAAAAGTATCGGATATCGCCGATTCCGATACCGGAAACCAATGCAAGTCAATGGGACATAAATATCGGAATTAAAATAAACCCTTTCTTTCCTTGTAGGTTATTTCTACATGAAGGAAAACAACTAAGAATAATGTAGAATGTATTGGGGGAGGTGGGGGAGACAATAAAGGCATAGAGGTTTAGCCCAGTCAAATGGAATAGCAGGAATTAATATTTTTTTATTATGTTCTGAGTTACGGAAATATTAACTATGTTAAGTATTTTTATATTTTGTCAGATATTTATGTTTCACTACTTCCATGCTCTTCACCTTCTTTTTTACTTCTCCCACACTTTCTCCTTCATCATCCTCAGCATCTTTTTCATCCACTTCTTCTTCACCTTCTTCTTCTTCACCTTCTTCGTATTATTCTTTTTTTTACATTCTTCATATTCTACTTCTTCATCTTCTTCATATTCTTCTTCTTCATCATATTCTTATTTGTGACAGGCATTCCTGTAGTTGTTATCTATAAAAGGTTGGACATTACACCTTTCGTTCTGCCCGTCACAAAAGATTTACAACAGGATTTGTCCGCGTTCAGTTTGGCCTGCAGCAGCAGGTCTTTTCCAGGGGCACCACGAGGAGGAACGGACTCACCCCCATACACTGCTTAGTCATCTTCTGCTTATAATTTAGATATTATCTTTTGCTCTGATTTTTAGTCTTATGCTTAATGTTCTTCCGCTTTTTGTTCTGCAGCTTCTTGTATTTCTGCTTCTTGGTTTTCTGTCTCTTGTTTTTCTGTATCTTGGTGCTTGTCTTCTCTTCTTTGTCTTCTTGGTCAACTTCTTCAGGGTCATCTTCTTGGTCTTCTTCGGGGTGGTCTTCAGGGTCGTCGTCTTCGGGGGTCCTCGTCTTCGGGGTCCTCGTCTTCTTCGGGTTGGTCTTCTGGGTCCTCGTCTTCGGGGTCCTCGTCTTCTTCGGGGTGGTCTTCAGGGTCCTCGTCTTCTTCGGGGTGGTCTTCAGGGTCCTCGTCTTCTTCGGGGTGGTCTTCAGGGTCCTCGTCTTCAGGGTCATTGTCTTCGGGGTCCTCGTCTTCTTAGGGTTGGTCTTCAGGGTCCTCGTCTTCAGGGTCCTCGTCAGGGAGATCCAGAGTGATTACCAAGAACCATTTCAAAAAGCTTGAACTTGGAAATGTAGCAGAAGGTACAAGAAAGCTGAGGAACTACCGAGGACCAGCTGACGGTACTGGAACCCGGATGGATAGCAGAAGGTACAAGAGCCAATGGAACTACCGAGGACCAGCTGATGTTACTGGAACTCGGTTACTAAGCAGGAGGTACCTGTGCCAGAAAGCACTACCAAGGACCAGCAGACGTTGGTGGAACTTGGATACCGAGAAGGAGGCACCTAATCCAAAGGCACTGCCGAGAACCAGCTGACGGTACTGGAACCCGGATGGGTAGCAGAAGGTACAAGAGCCAATGGAACTACCGAGGACCAGCTGATGTTACTGGAACCCGGATGGGTAGCAGAAGGTACAAGAGCCAATGGAACTACCGAGGACCAGCTGATGTTACTGGAACTCGGTTACTAAGCAGGAGGTACCTGTGCCAGAAAGCACTACCAAGGACCAGCAGACGTTGGTGGAACTTGGATACCGAGAAGGAGGCACCTAATCCAAAGGCACTGCCGAGAACCAGCTGACGGTACTGGAACCCGGATGGGTAGCAGAAGGTACCCATGTAAAAAAAAAGTTCAAGGCCGCGAGCCGGCCGCAGTTACCAAAACCCACAGTCCTACAGAGGGTGCTTGTCCTATTGGCACTATGGAACCAGCCTTCATTGCCAGATCCCGCAGCCCACATAGGAGTCACCTAAACTGCAGGCACCATAGAGTCGGCTAACCCGACCGCAACACGACAGGACAACGCATTGGAGGCAAAGTGACGTTGACAATACCCGGAAACAGCTGGCGTGCTGGAACCAGGCTGGGCAGGAGGGAGTACCCGTGCCAAAGACACTGCCGAGAACCAGCTGACGGTACTGGAACCCGGATGGGTAGCAGAAGATACAAGAGCAAATGGAACTACCGAGGACCAGCTGACGGTACTGGAACCCGGATGGGTAGCAGAAGGTACAAGAGCCAATGGAACTACCGAGGACCAGCTGATGTTACTGGAACTCGGTTACTAAGCAGGAGGTACCTGTGCCAGAAAGCACTACCAAGGACCAGCAGACGTTGGTGGAACTTGGATACCGAGAAGGAGGCACCTAATCCAAAGGCACTGCCGAGAACCAGCTGACGGTACTGGAACCCTGATGGGTAGCAGAAGGTACCCATGTAAAAAAAAAGTTCAAGGCCGCGAGCCGGCCGCAGTTACCAAAACCCACAGTCCTACAGAGGGTGCTTGTCCTATTGGCACTATGGAACCAGCCTTCATTGCCAGATCCCGCAGCCCACATAGGAGTCACCTAAACTGCAGGCACCATAGAGTCGGCTAACCCGACCGCAACACGACAGGACAACGCATTGGAGGCAAAGTGACGTTGACACTACCCGGAAACAGCTGGCGTGCTGGAACCAGGCTGGGCAGGAGGGAGTACCCGTGCCAAAGACACTGCCGAGAACCAGCTGACGGTACTGGAACCCGGATGGGTAGCAGAAGGTACAAGAGCCAATGGAACTACCGAGGACCAGCTGATGTTACTGGAACCCGGATGGGTAGCAGAAGGTACAAGAGCCAATGGAACTACCGAGGACCAGCTGATGTTACTGGAACTCGGTTACTAAGCAGGAGGTACCTGTGCCAGAAAGCACTACCAAGGACCAGCAGACGTTGGTGGAACTTGGATACCGAGAAGGAGGCACCTAATCCAAAGGCACTGCCGAGAACCAGCTGACGGTACTGGAACCCGGATGGGTAGCAGAAGGTACCCATGTAAAAAAAAAGTTCAAGGCCGCGAGCCGGCCGCAGTTACCAAAACCCACAGTCCTACAGAGGGTGCTTGTCCTATTGGCACTATGGAACCAGCCTTCATTGCCAGATCCCGCAGCCCACATAGGAGTCACCTAAACTGCAGGCACCATAGAGTCGGCTAACCCGACCGCAACACGACAGGACAACGCATTGGAGGCAAAGTGACGTTGACACTACCCGGAAACAGCTGGCGTGCTGGAACCAGGCTGGGCAGGAGGGAGTACCCGTGCCAAAGACACTGCCGAGAACCAGCTGACGGTACTGGAACCCGGATGGGTAGCAGAAGATACAAGAGCAAATGGAACTACCGAGGACCAGCTGACGGTACTGGAACCCGGATGGGTAGCAGAAGGTACAAGAGCCAATGGAACTACCGAGGACCAGCTGATGTTACTGGAACTCGGTTACTAAGCAGGAGGTACCTGTGCCAGAAAGCACTACCAAGGACCAGCAGACGTTGGTGGAACTTGGATACCGAGAAGGAGGCACCTAATCCAAAGGCACTGCCGAGAACCAGCTGACGGTACTGGAACCCGGATGGGTAGCAGAAGGTACAAGAGCCAATGGAACTGCCGAGAACCAGCTGGCGGTGCTGGAGCCCAGGGTAAATACTAAAAACAGAAGAGCCAGAGGTGTATTTGGAGGAGGTTTTAAATCCGTACTACAGTGGATGTGGACAAAGCAGGAGAATTTGCCGGACACACAGCTGGGGATCAGCTGACGTTACTGAATCCCAATAACACTGGAGCAAGCGTTGACTGTGCAGACGGCACTTCTGAGCAGCAACTAGCGGTATTGGAGCCCAGGGTAAATACTAAAAACGGAGGAGCCAGAGGTGTAATTGGAGCAAGTTTTAAATAAGTAGCACAGTGAATATGGACAGAGCAGGAGAAATTGCCGTGAACACAGCAGGGGAACAGCTGACGTTACCGAACCCCAATAACACCGCAGCAAGTGTTGACTGTGCAGACGGCACTTCCGAGCGCCAACTGGCGGTGCTGGAGCCCAGGGATAAGAATGAAAACAGAGGAGCCAGAGGTGTAATTGGAGCAACTTTAAAATCTGTAGTAGTGAGAATGTGGACAGAGCAGGAGAAATTGCCGTCCGCACAGCAGGGGAACAGCTGACGTTACTGAACCCCAATAACATGGTAGCAAGTGTTGACTGTGCAGACAGCACTTCCGAGCGCCAACTGGCGGTGCTGGAGCCCAGGGATAAGAATGAAAACAGAGGAGCCAGAGGTGTAATTCGAGCAACTTTAAAATCTGTAGTAGTGAGAATGTGGACAGAGCAGGAGAAATTGCCGTCCGCACAGCAGGGGAACAGCTGACGTTACTGAACCCCAATAACACGGCAGCAAGTGTTGACTGTGCAGACAGCACTTCCGAGCGCCAACTGGCGGTGTTGAAGCCCAGGGTAAATACTAAAAACGGAGGAGCCAGAGGTGTAATTGGAGCAAGTTTTAAATAAGTAGCACAGTGAATATGGACAGAGCAGGAGAAATTGCCGTGAACACAGCAGGGGAACAGCTGACGTTACTGAACCCCAATAACATGGTAGCAAGTGTTGACTGTGCAGACGGCACTTCCGAGCGCCAACTGGCGGTGCTGGAGCCCAGGGATAAGAATGAAAACAGAGGAGCCAGAGGTGTAATTCGAGCAACTTTAAAATGTGTAGTACAGTGGATGTGGACAAAGCAGGAGAAATTGCCGTCCGCACAGCAGGAGAACAGCTGACGTTACTGAACCCCAATAACACGGCAGCAAGTGTTGACTGTGCAGACGGCACTTCCGTGCGCCAACTGGCGGTGTTGGAGCTCAGGGATAATACTGAAAACAGAGGAGCCAGAGGTGTAATTGGAGCAACTTTAAAATCTGTAGTAGTGAGAATGTGGACAGAGCAGGAGAAATTGCCGTCCGCACAGCAGGGGAACAGCTGACGTTACTGAACCCCAATAACATGGTAGCAAGTGTTGACTGTGCAGACAGCACTTCCGAGCGCCAACTGGCGGTGCTGGAGCCCAGGGATAAGAATGAAAACAGAGGAGCCAGAGGTGTAATTCGAGCAACTTTAAAATGTGTAGTACAGTGGATGTGGACAAAGCAGGAGAAATTGCCGTCCGCACAGCAGGAGAACAGCTGACGTTACTGAACCCCAATAACACGGCAGCAAGTGTTGACTGTGCAGACGGCACTTCCGAGCGCCAACTGGCGGTGCTGGAGCCCAGGGATAAGAATGAAAACAGAGGAGCCAGAGGTGTAATTCGAGCAACTTTAAAATGTGTAGTACAGTGGATTTGGACAAAGCAGGAGAAATTGCCGTCCGCACAGCAGGAGAACAGCTGACGTTACTGAACCCCAATAACACGGCAGCAAGTGTTGACTGTGCAGACGGCACTTCCGTGCGCCAACTGGCGGTGTTGGAGCTCAGGGATAATACTGAAAACAGAGGAGCCAGAGGTGTAATTGGAGCAACTTTAAAATCTGTAGTAGTGAGAATGTGGACAGAGCAGGAGAAATTGCCGTCCGCACAGCAGGGGAACAGCTGACGTTACTGAACCCCAATAACATGGTAGCAAGTGTTGACTGTGCAGACAGCACTTCCGAGCGCCAACTGGCGGTGCTGGAGCCCAGGGATAAGAATGAAAACAGAGGAGCCAGAGGAGTAATTGGAGCAACTTTAAAATGTGTAGTACAGTGGATGTGGACAAATCAGGAGAAATTGCCGTCCGCACAGCAGGGGAACAGCTGACGTTACTGAACCCCAATAACACGGCAGCAAGTGTTGACTGTGCAGACGGCACTTCCGAGCGCCAACTGGCGGTGCTGGAGCCCAGGGATAAGAATGAAAACAGAGGAGCCAGAGGTGTAATTCGAGCAACTTTAAAATGTGTAGTACAGTGGATGTGGACAAATCAGGAGAAATTGCCGTCCGCACAGCAGGGGAACAGCTGACGTTACTGAACCCCAATAACACGGCAGCAAGTGTTGACTGTGCAGACGGCACTTCCGAGCGCCAACTGGCGGTGCTGGAGCCCAGGGATAAGAATGAAAACAGAGGAGCCAGAGGAGTAATTGGAGCAACTTTAAAATGTGTAGTACAGTGGATGTGGACAAATCAGGAGAAATTGCCGTCCGCACAGCAGGAGAACAGCTGACGTTACTGAACCC
Organism: Phyllobates terribilis; assembly: GCF_046119375.1. Taxonomy (NCBI): domain Eukaryota; kingdom Metazoa; phylum Chordata; class Amphibia; order Anura; family Dendrobatidae; genus Phyllobates; species Phyllobates terribilis. The sequence goes on from NW_027362772.1 coordinate 236,941,452, forward strand.
CAATAACACGGCAGCAAGTGTTGACTGTGCAGACGGCACTTCCGTGCGCCAACTGGCGGTGTTGGAGCTCAGGGATAATACTGAAAACAGAGGAGCCAGAGGTGTAATTGGAGCAACTTTAAAATCTGTAGTAGTGAGAATGTGGACAGAGCAGGAGAAATTGCCGTCCGCACAGCAGGGGAACAGCTGACGTTACTGAACCCCAATAACATGGTAGCAAGTGTTGACTGTGCAGACAGCACTTCCGAGCGCCAACTGGCGGTGCTGGAGCCCAGGGATAAGAATGAAAACAGAGGAGCCAGAGGAGTAATTGGAGCAACTTTAAAATGTGTAGTACAGTGGATGTGGACAAATCAGGAGAAATTGCCGTCCGCACAGCAGGAGAACAGCTGACGTTACTGAACCCCAATAACACGGCAGCAAGTGTTGACTGTGCAGACGGCACTTCCGAGCGCCAACTGGCGGTGTTGGAGCTCAGGGATTACAGTTCAGGTGGTAGAAACATGAACAGAACAGGAGACCTGGATACTGTTGCCAACCAATTATTTATTCTGGAAGAGGACTGGCAAATTCATGAGAGATCCAGGCCTTGTTCATTTTGAGAAAAGTAAGCCGGTCAACGTTATCGGAGGATAGTCGCATGCGACGGTCTGTTAGTACACCACCTGCGGCACTAAAGACGCGTTCCGATAATACACTAGCAGCAGGGCAAGCTAGCACCTCCAGTGCATACTGACTAAGCTCTGGCCATGTATCCAGCTTACAGACCCAAAACTTGAAGGGAGAAGAGCCGTCTGGGAGTACACTAAGAGGGCAAGACATGTAGTCTGTCACCATCTGACGGAAACGTTGCCTCCTGCTGACTGGAGCTGTCTGTGATGGTGTAGACATTTGTGGCGGCGGGGACACAAAACTTTGCCACATTTCGGCCATACTGGTCTTGCCTTGTGCTGAGGCGCTGCTTCTGCTCCCTCTTTGTGCAGAGCTTCCTCCACTGCCTCGACGCACTGAGCTGCTTTGTAAAGCACTAGCAGCACTGCTCTCGGTTGGAATGGAGAACATGATGGAATGCACCAGTGCGTCTTGGTACTCCCGCATTTTACGCTCCCGGTTCAATGGTGTTATGAGGCTTTGTAAGTTGTCCCGGTAGCGAGGATCTAGGAGGGTGGACACCCAATAATCAGCCGTGTTGAGAATGTGGGCGATGCGGCGGTCGTTTCTGAGGCACTGCAGCATGAAATCAACCATGTGCTGCAGACTGCCAACTGGCCAAGAAACGCTGTCCCCTGCTTGAGGCGTGATCTCTGCCTGCTCTGCATCACCCCACCCTCGCTCTAGATACTGACTACTAGAGCATTGTGTACCTCCCTCCTCTGGACAGATGTCTTCCTCATCCATTGACTCCTCCTCATCCTCCTCACAAAGTGTCCCCTGCCTAGGCCTTTGTGAGGAACCACATTGCGCAGACTGTAGAGAAGCAGATGGCATTTGTGACTCCTCATCCTCCACCTCTTCCAAAACCTCGTCCCTTAGTGCTTGCAGTGTTTTTTCAAGCAGGCAGATAAGGGGGATAGTCATGCTGACTAGTGCATCATCTGCACTCGCCATCCGCGTGGAATAATCGAAGGCACGCAAAACGTGGCAAATGTCCTTCATAGAGGCCCACTCAGTGGTGGTGAAGTGTGAACGGCGCGCACTGCGACTTGTTTGCGCCTGCTGCAGCTGGTACTCCATTACTGCTGCCTGCTGCTCACACAACCTCTCCAACATATGTAACGTTGAATTCCACCTGGTGGGTAGGTCACATATGATGCGATGTTCCGGAAGACATAATCGGCGCTGCAGAGCTGCAATGCGTGATCTTGCATTGCTGGAACGCCGCAAGTGAGCGCACTCTATGCGGACCTTGTGAAGCAGTGCATCAAGATCCGGATAGTCCCTCAAAAAACTCTGCACGACCAAGTTGAGCACATGTGCCAGACATGGGATGTGAGTGAGGTTGCCTAGGCCCAGAGCTGCCACCAGATTTCGGCCATTGTCACACACTACCATGCCTGGCTGGAGATTCGCTGGCACAAACCACACGTCACTCTGCTGCTTGATGGCATTCCAGAGCTCCTGCGCTGTGTGGCTTCGATTCCCCAAAGAAATTAATTTTAATACGGCCTGTTGACGTTTGGCCACGGCTGTGCTCATATCGGTCATCATAACAGGTAACCGTTCACGGGTCGATGTGGAGGTAGACCGTGACGGCTCCTGCAGCGCTGATTCAGAGGAACTGGAGTATGAGGAGGAGTCAATGTGTACAGACTGGATTCCTGCAATCCTTGGAGTTGGCAGAACACGTACAGCGCCACTCTCAAGATCTGTACCCGGCTCCACAACATTTACCCAATGGGCAGTGAGGGAAAGGTATCGTCCCTGTCCATGCTTACTGGTCCACGCATCAGTGGTCAGGTGGACCTTGCTACTGACGGCGTTTTGTAGCGCATGTTTAATTTTTCCCTCCACATGATGTTGCAGGGCAGGGACGGCTTGCCTGCTGAAATAAAAGCGGCTGGGCACGTTGTATTGTGGGACTGCCAATGCCATAAAGTTACGGAATGTGTCAGTCTCCACCAGCCTGAATGATAGCATTTCAAGGGCCAGTAGTTTAGCAATGCCAGCATTCAGAGCCTGTGCTCGGGGGTGGTTTGCCGAGTATGGGCGCCTTTTCTCCCATGCCTGTGCTAACGATGGCTGTAGACTGGCCTGGGAGTGTGAGGATGACTGGGAAAGTGGTGCTGTGGGTGGAATTACACTGTGTCTCTGTACAACAGTGCCAGAGATTCTTCCATGGCGATCCTGTGAGGAAGCCGAACCAGCTGTGTGTGAGCTGGAGGAAGAGGCTACAACACGAGCTGAAGAGGTGGTAGGTGGCGCTGTAGGTTGGCCTAGGTCTTCAGTGTGTTTGTGTAACTCCACCACGTGCTTGGTCCGCACATGTTTCCACATATTTGTGGTATTGAGGTTGCTGACACTTTTCCCTCTTTTCACCTTCTGATTACACAGCTTGCATTTGACAAAGCAAATGTCATCTGCAACTGTGTCAAAAAAGGACCAGGCACTGCAAGTCTTGGGAGCGCCCGCTTTGGATTTTGGAAGAGCCATGCTCCTAATGGGTGCCGAAGTGGAGGCTACAGGCAACCAAGTCTGCCCCCTCCCTCTCCCTCCTTTTTGGGCCGTTCGGGGAATCTCTTCCTCAGAGCTGCTCCCACCACCTTCCTGTCCCTCACGCCATGATGGGTCAAGGACCTCATCATCTACACCACCCTCTTCAAACAACTGCTTCTCCTGGGTAGTCTCGACAGCACAGTACGCACCAGAAAGTGGCACCTGAGTCTCATCATCAGATGCGTACTGAGGTGTGCTGCTGACCATAGGCACTGGCCCACCCGCCTCTTCAGATTCAGAGAGACAAAACGGTTGCGCATCACTGCATACTACCTCTTCTTCAAATTCTCGAATTCTGCTTGGCTGGCCCCCTCTTTCCAAGCCAAGAGATTCAGAGAACAGAAGTAGAGATGGCTCCTGTCCAGGGCTCTCTGACTGCCTGGGCAATTTGGCAGGTGGTGAAGAGACAGATGGGTGCTCTTCAGTGCTCAGGACCTGAGAGGATCTGGAACTAATTGAAGTCGATGCGTTAGCTGCCATCCATCCGACAACGGCTTCAATTTGGTCCTCGCGCAGCAGTGGGGTACGGCTAGCTCCTACAAAGCTGCGCATAAAGGACTGTTCCCTGGTAAAACTGGGGGATGCTGAGTCACTGGTGCCCGCAGCAGGCACAGAATCCCCACGTCCTCTCCCTGCAGGCACAGAATCCTCACGTCCTCTCCCTGCAGAAACTCCACGCCCACGCCCACGACCACGACCACATGCCTTACTCCCTGCCTTCTTCATCTTGGTAGACTGATAAAGATAGGCAGAAAAGTACTAAGGGCTTAGTGTGCTTATTCCTGAACAGCTGCTAACAGGTATAAGAAACACTAATTTTATAAAGTGTGGACTAGACTTTAATATGAGCTAATGTGGCCTACACAACTGTAAAGTGGAGTGTTTGGTGAACTTTATTTAGGTTTTTTTTGTCACAAAAAGACACTGGATGTGCCTAAAGATGTAATAACGATAGTATCACAAACTTTTTGTAGCTATTACAATGTAGGAAGGTAACCTACAATGCAATAGATGAGGCTGCAAAAAATAGGCTAATACTAATCTGGCTGGGGCTGCAGGGCCCAATGCTGCAGAAAGGCTCCTCTATCTACTCCTATATAGTGTGTTTGGAATCAATTTAGCTGAATATGGATGGAACCACCACACTAATAGGAGATATCAGGAAAAATTATGAATTGGCAATAAAGGACAATGTATGAGGCAGTGACACACACTGAGTGCACTACAACCAGACGGGGTTGAAGCACACACTACAGGGTGAGCTGCACTCACACACCAGACCTTGCAGACAGCGGTGAACAGTACAGATGCAGAGCACTGTGCACTAGTGCTGCAAGACGGAAAAAAAATTCTCTATCTACTCCTATATAGTGTGTTTGGAACCAATTTAGCTGAATACAGATGGAACCACCACACTAATAGGAGATATCAGGAAAAATTATGAATTGGCAATAAAGGACAATGTATGAGGCAGTGACACACACTGAGTGCACTACAACCAGACGGGGTTGAAGCACACACTACAGGGTGAGCTGCACTCACACACCAGACCTTGCAGACAGCGGTGAACAGTACAGATGCAGAGCACTGTGCACTAGTGCTGCAAGACGGAAAAAAATTTCTCTATCTACTCCTATATAGTGTGTTTGGAACCAATTTAGCTGAATACAGATGGAACCACCACACTAATAGGAGATATCAGGAAAAATTATGAATTGGCAATAAAGGACAATGTATGAGGCAGTGACACACACTGAGTGCACTACAACCAGACGGGGTTGAAGCACACACTACAGGGTGAGCTGCACTCACACACCAGACCTTGCAGACAGCGGTGAACAGTACAGATGCAGAGCACTGTGCACTAGTGCTGCAAGACGGAAAAAAATTTCTCTATCTACTCCTATATAGTGTGTTTGGAACCAATTTAGCTGAATACAGATGGAACCACCACACTAATAGGAGATATCAGGAAAAATTATGAATTGGCAAAAAAGGACAATGTATGAGGCAGTGACACACACTGAGTGCACTACAACCAGACTTGGCTGAAGCACACACTACAGGGTGAGCTGCACTCACACACACAGACCTTGCAGATAGCGGTGAACAGCACAGGGAACTGTGCACTAGCACTGCAAGGCACAGTGATTTAGAAAGTAGCTTGGGTAAAGCAGTATAGAGCAAATAGGTAGCTAAAACTGTCCCTCAGAACAACAGCGTCCTATCCCTAACTGAATTCACAGCAGAGTGAGCTCAAAATGGCGGCGGTGGCTTTTATAGTGCATCATGACATCATTTCAGCAGCCAATCACAGCCATGCCATTAGTTAAGATGCCTACATGCCTAACAGGATGTGCCCACACTTCTTAGGATCCTCATTGGCTGAATAAAATGAAAATGTCTCATTGCATTATGGGAACTTCCGATTCCGGTATACGATATTGCAATAGTATCGGAATTAAGTATCGGAATTCCGATACCGCGAATATCGGCCGATACCCGATATTTCAGTATCGGAATGCTCAACACTATTTGCAACCCTATATTTAATCTCAGATAAGATACCAATTATACTAAACAGCACAAAAACATGGTACCATTTGTTTAGAGCAGAGGTCCCCAACCTTTTTTGCACCAGGGACCGGCTTTAAGCAAGACCAGTTTTCCATGGCCCGGTGGGGGTGGGGGCGGGGCTTTGGTCATATGGGGGTGGGGTTATGGAGGGGTGGAGCTGTATGGGGAGGATGCTGACGGGACCTCGGTGTACAGCGCTGCTAAGTAGCAGCATTGTACATTGAGCGTCAGTGTATACAGCGCTGCTGCTTAGCAGCGCTACACACTGAACACCGGTACCGGGAGCCGCGTCACTGAAGCCAGTCTGCTGCCCCAGCACGCCCCACATAACATGTTCTGCCGGGGGCGTGTCAGTGAGGAGAGCCTGCCGCCCCACCCCGTCAGGAACACACCATGCTGTGCAGGAGGGCCGCGTCACTAAGACCCGCCCCGTGACGTACAACAGGTACCATGCTGTGCTGTGGAGGGCTGCGTCACTAAGACCCGCCCGACGCCCCACCCCGTCCTGCATAATGTTCTCTGCCGGGAGCTGCGAGCTGTCACGGCTATGGCAGAAAACATTATAAATCCACACAGAGCGAGTTCTGACCAGGCGCAGGGCCGCGGAGCTAGCTGTCAGCGGCAGGGCCGGCTCCAGGTTTTTCTGGGCCCCGGGCGAAAGAGTCTCAGTGGGCCCCTTTAACACATACCACGATTCATGATGCAGAGATACGGCGGAGAAATATATATATATAGTACAATGCAAAGAATTCACTTCATGAGTGATATCTATTGTAAATTCTACAATAGCTCAGAAACCGGTGAATCGCTCCACACAGAATAGTGGCCCCCATATAAGGCTCCATACGGAATACTGGTCCCCATATAACGCCCATACGGAATACTGGCCCCCATATAACGCTTCATACGGAATACTTGCCCCCATATAAGGCCCCATACGGAATACTTGCCCCCATATAAGGCCCCATACGGAATACTTGCCCCCATATAAGGCCCCATACGGAATACTTGCCCCCATATAAGGCCCCATACGGAATACTGGCCCCCATATAAGACCCCATACGGAATACTGGCCCCCATATAAGACCCCATACAGAATACTGGCCCCCATATAACGCTCTATACAGGATACCGGTCCCCATATAATGCTGCATGCAGGCTGTTACCCCCCACATAATGCCCCATACAGGCTGTCCCCCCCTTATAATGCTCCATGCAGGCTGTTACCCCCCACATAATGCCCCATACAGGCCCCTCCCTTTTAATGCTCCATGCAGGCTGTTACCCCCACATAATGCCCCATACAGGCTGCCCCCCCCTTATAATGCTCCATGCAGGCTGTTCCCCCCCACATAATGCCCCATACAGGCTGCCCCCCCTCTTTATAATGCCCCATGCAGGCTGTCACCCCTCCTCTTTATAATGCCCCATGCAGGTTGTCACCCCTCCTCTTTATACTGCCCCATGCAGGCTGTCACCCCTCCTCTTTATACTGCCCCATGCAGGCTGTCACCCCCCCTCTTTATAATGCCCCATGCAGGCTGTCACCCCTCCTCTTTATAATGCTCCATGCAGGCTGTCACCCCTCCTCTTTATACTGCCCCATGCAGGCTGTCACCCCTCCTCTTTATACTGCCCCATGCAGGCTGTCACCCCTCCTCTTTATACTGCCCCATGCAGGATGTCCCCCCCTCTCTTTATAATGCCCCGTGCAGGTTGTTCCCCACCTTATAATGCCCCATGCAGGCTGGTCCCCACCTTATAATGCCCCATGCAGGCTGTCACCCCTCCTCATTATAATGCCCCAAGCAGGAATCCCCCCCTCTTTATAATGCCCCATGCAGGCTGGTCCCCACCTTATAATGTCCCATGCAGGCTGTCACCCCTCCTCATTATAATGCCCCAAGCAGGAATCCCCCCCTCTTTATAATGCCCCATGCAGGCTGTTCCCCACCTTATAATGCCCCATGCAGGCTGTCACCCCTCCTCTTTAGGATGCCCCCCCTCCCCTCTTTATACTGCCCCATGCCTCCATACATTAAAAAAAAAAAAAAAAAAAAATCAAATACTCACCTCCCTTCTCCTCACCTGCTACCTCCTGCCCGCCGCTCGCTGCTCGGCTCCGAACTCCAGCGTTGTCGTTTCTTCCCGCTCAGCGCTCCGTGTGACGGCTCAGGGGAGGGCGCGGTGTAAAGACGTCACCGCGCCCTCTGACCTGAGACGTCACAGGGAGCGCAGAGCAGGAAGACAGCTGATCTGCGGAGGCACGGGGAGAGGTAAGTATCGGGCTGCCGGGGCCCTGAGCAAGCAGCGGAGAAGGGCGGGCGCTGACACCGCTCTCCTCCGCCCATAGCCCAGCGGGGTGCACGACCGCCAGTGGGCCCCTCTGCCTGCTCAGAGCCCCGGCATTTGCCCGGGTGCTGACGCCGGCCCTGGTCAGCGGCGCCGCGGACCGGCTGAAAAACCCCAACGGCCCGGTCCTGGTCCGCGGACCGGCGGTTGGGGACCTCTGGTTTAGAGGACAGAATACAGGTTCTGTATGTCACACGCTCGCCTAGCACCTGCACAGATCAACTGTCATGAGCTGACAGTGGCAGATCCACTGGACTGCACATGTGCAATGCACATGACATCTTAGACAGAATTACTGGGATTTCTGGCCCAGGGGTGGACATATCATTAGTGCAACCTGTGTAGCTGCACAGGAGCCCAATAGGTGAGGGGCCACTACCACCTCCAAAGCATGTGGAATTGTACGTTATTATGAGCTATTGGACTGAAGAGGATCCAAATACTGTTCATGCACTGGCCTATCAGGAGAGCTACCTAGTGAACCCATAGCAAAGTTATCCTTAACCCCTTAAGCCCCGCGGGTGGTTTGCACGTTAATGACCGGGCCAATTTTTACAATTCTGACCACTGTCACTTTATGAGGTAATTACTCTGGAACGCTTCAACGGATCCCCCTGATTCTGAGATTGTTTTTTCGTGACATATTGTACTTCATGATTGTGGAAAAATTTCTTCGATATCACTTGCGTTTATTTGTGAAAAAAACGGAAATTTGGTGAAAATTTTGAAAATTTTGCGATTTTCAAAATTTGAATTTTTAAGCCCTGAAATCAGAGCGATATGTCACACAAAAGAGTTAATAAATAACATTTCCCACATGTCTACTTTACATCAGCACAATTTTGGAACCAAAATTTTTTTTTGTTAGGGAGCTATAAGGGTTAAAAGTTGACCAGCGATTTCTCATTTTTCCAACAAAATTTATAAAACCATTTTTTTAGGGACCACATCACATTTGAAGTCACTTTGAGAGGTCTTTATGACAGAAAATACCCAAAAGTGACACCATTCTAAAAACTGCACCCCTCAAGGTGCTCAAAACCACATTCAAGAACTTTATTAACCCTTCAGGTGCTTCACAGGAATTTTTTGAATGTGGAAGAAAAAAATGAACATTTAAGTTTTTTCACAAAAATGTTACTTTAGACCCAATTTTTTTTATTTTCACAGGGGTAACAAGAAAAAATGGACCCCAAAATTTGTTGTGCAATTTCCCCTGGGCACGCAGATACCCAATATTTGGGGAAGAAACACTGTTTGGGCGCACGGCAGGGCTCGGAAGGGAAGGAGCGCCATTTGACTTTTTGATTGTAAAATTTGCTTGAATAATTAGCGGACACCATGTTCTGTTTGGAGAGCCCCTGTGTGCCCAAACTTTGGAGCATCCCCACAAGTGACCCCATTTTGGAAACTAGACCCCCCAAGGCACCTTTCTAGATGCATAGTGAGCACTTGGAACCCCCAGGTGCTTCACAAATTGATTCGTAAAAATGAAAAAGTGAAAAAAAAAACACTTTTTCATTTTTACGAATCAATTTGTGAAGCACCTAGGGGTTCCAAGTGCTCACTATGCATCTAGATAAGTGCCTTGGGAGGTCTAGTTTCTAAAATGGGGTCACTTGTGGGGCAGCTCCAATGTTTGGGCACACAGGGACTCTCTAAATGCAACATGGTATCCGCTAACAAATTGAATGGAAAATCGGCTCAAATTGTTAGCGGACACCACATTGCGTTTGGAGAGCCCCTCTGTGCCCAAACTTTGGAGCTCCCCCACAAGTGACCCCATTTTGGAAACTAGACCCCCCAAGGCACCTTTCTAGATGCATAGTGAGCACTTGGAACCCCCAGGTGCTTCACAAATTGATTCGTAATAATGAAAAAGTGAAAAAAAAAACACTTTTTCATTTTTATGAATCAATTTGTGAAGCACCTGGGGTTCCAAGTGCTCACTATGCATCTAGATAGGTGCCTTGGGGGGTCTAGCTTCCAAAATGGGGTCACTTGTGGGGGAGCTCCAATGTTTGGGCACACAGGGACTCTCCAAATGCAACATGATATCCGCTAACAATTTGAGCCGACAATTTGTTAGCGGATATCATGTTGCATTTGGAGAGTCCCTGTGTGCCCAAACATTGGAGCTCCCCCACAAGTGACCCCATTTTCGAAACTAGACCCCCCAAGGCACCTTTCTAGATGCATAGTGAGCACTTGGAACCCCAGGTGCTTCACAAATTGATTCATAAAAATGAAAAAGTTGTTTTTTATTCACTTTTTCATTTTTACGAATCAATTTGTGAAGCACCTGGGGGTTCCAAATGCTTACTATGCATCTAGATAGGTGCCTTGGGGGGTCTAGTTTCCAAAATGGGGTCACTTGTGGGGGAGCTCCAAAGTTTGGGCACAGAGGGGCTCTCCAAACGCAATGTGGTGTCCGCTAACAATTTGAGCCGATTTTCCATTCAATTTGTTAGCGGATACCATGTTGCATTTAGAGAGTCCCTGTGTGCCCAAACATTGGAGCTCCCCCACAAGTGACCCCATTTTGGAAACTAGACCCCCCAAGGCACCTTTCTAGATGCATAGTGAGCACTTGGAACCCCAGGTGCTTCACAAATTGATTCATAAAAATGAAAAAGTGTTTTTTTTTTCACTTTTTCATTTTTACGAATCAATTTGTGAAGCACCTGGGGGTTCAAAGTGCTTACTATGCATCTAGATAGGTGCCTTGGGGGGTCTATTTTCCAAAATGGGGTCACTTGTGGGGTAGCTCCAATGTTTGGGCACACAGGGGCTCTCCAAACGCAACATGGCGTCCGCTAACAATTTGAGCCGATTTTCCATTCAATTTGTTAGCGGACACCATGTCGCGTTTGGAGAGCCCGTGATGTGCCTAAACAGTGGAGCTCCCCCACAAGTGTCCCCATTTTGGAAACTATACCCCTCAAGGATTTTATTAAGGTGTATATTGAACATTTTGAACCCAGAGGTACGGCACAAAATTTGTTTACATTAGGTCATCATATTGAATAAGTTGTCATTATTCTTGAGCGCAAGTGCTCGCTACTTGAGTTTGCATCGGGTACTCAGGTATGCACCATGTACAGCGTGTGCTTGAGTGACATGCTCGAGTCCCTGCTCCGCATGTTTCACGGTTATTAGGCACCCAAAAAAAAACATGCGGGGATCGCTCGTGCATGGCAGGCAATCCCCGTAAAGTTTTTTGGCTGCGAAGCATATGGGGCAGAGACTCGAGCATGTCACTCAAATACCCACGATACTCAATGCATACCAGAGCACCCGATGCAAACTCAAGTAGCGAGCACTTGCTCTCAACACTAGTCACCATATTGTCATCTTTTTTTCTTACTTTTGAAAAAAATCCCAACCCCAGCCCTAGCCCTAGCACAACCCTAGCCCCAGCACAACCCTAGCCCCAAACCCAGCCCTAACCCTAGCCCAATCCTAACCCAAGAGTTCATTTTTGACGCCGTTCCTTGTGCGGTATAAGTGATTAGACGACTTTATTCTTCGGGTCGGTGTGATTACAGCAATGCCAGAATCATATGAGGTTTTTATGACTGACAGCTGTCACACACTAAAAGACGCATTTTTTGTAAAATCTAGTTTTTGCATCGCCATATTTTGAGAGCTATAATTTTTCCAGATTTTGGCAGACAGTCATGTGACGGCTCGTTTTTTGCGGGATGACTTGACGTTGTTATTGGTGCCATTTTCAGGCACGTGACATTTTTTGATCGCTTTCTATTCCGATTTTTGGGAGGCAGAATAAACAAAAACCAACAATTCAGGAATTGTTTTTTTTTTTTTTTTTATTCTGTTCCGCGTGTGGTAAAATTGATGAGATAGCTTTATTCTTCGGGTCAGTACGTTTACAGCGGTACCACATTTGTATAATTTTTCTATGTTTTGGCGCTTATACACAATAAAAGCTATTTTATAGAAAAAAATATTTTTTAGCATCGCTTTATTCTGAGAGCTGAAACTTTTTTATTTTTCGGCTGATGGAGCTGTATGGCGGCTTGTTTTTTGTGGGACGAGATGACGTTTTCAGCGGTATCATTTTTATTTATATGCGTCTTTTTGATCGCGTGTTATTCCACTTTTTGTTTGGCGGTATGGTGATAAAGCATTGTTTTTTGCTGCGTTTTTTTTTTTTTTACCGTGTTCACTGAAGGGGTTAACTAGTGGGACAGTTTTATAGGTCAGGCTGTTCCGGACGCGGCGATACCAAATATGTGTACTTTTATTGTTTTTTTTTTATTTTTTTTTAAATAATATTTATTGATGGGTACATTATATTTTTATTTTTGGTGTATTATTATTTTTTTTTTTTTATAATATTTTTGCACATTTTTTTTTTTTTCCACTTTCAGACAGTTTATACACCTTATTACTTTGTCCCACTCTGGGACTTTCACTTTTTTTTTTCTGATCGCCTGCATGGCATAGGAATGGAGCACCATCCCTATGCCATGAAGGCTGTCAGAAGTGCACAGTGTTAAGATTGCTTGGAGATGCACTGCGCATGTCCAAGCAATCTTCCTGCTCTCTGGTGACCCGGATGTTGTCATGACGACATGGGGTCGTCATGGCAACACCCGGGAAGCTGCTGCAGTCTGCGCTGGAAGCCGGAAGAGGAGGTGAGTATCGCCGATCACCTCCCCTTGCCCCCGCAATGCCGCGATCGATTTCGATCGACTTCGATCGCAGCATAGCGGGGGTTAATGTGCTGGGAGCGGTGCAGGACCGCTCCCTGCACATAGTACCGGGTGTCAGCTGTGACAATCAGCTGACACCCGGCGGCGATCGCGCCCGCACAGCCTGTGTGCGCGCGCGATCGCCATGACGTACTAATACGGGTCTGGCTCTTAAGTCCCAGGGCACAGACGCGTATTAGTACGTCAAATGTTATTAAGGGGTTAAAGGAGTTTTCCCATGATCAAAGTTAATTTTAATCAACATTGTAATAGATCTTTGGATAATAAATTCCACAATTGGATGTGTTTAAAAAAATGTCCCTGTGCTGAGATAATGTTATAAATGTGCCCCTGCTGTGTACTGTGTAATGGCTGTGTCTTACCGTACAGAGACATGGTCTGATCATACCACAGCTTATGGGCAGGGGAGGATGTAACAGAAAGTATACAGGCAGGACAACACGGGTAGTGTTGAGCCACCCCCGTAGTGTTCGAGTTCGGTTCGGTTCGTCGAACACCCTTGTGTTCGCCGAACTGTTCGTCGAACTGTTCGTCGAACACCTTCGAACACCGTTAAAACCAATGGCAGGCAAACAAAAACACATAGAAACACATAGAAAACACCTTCAAAGGTGTCCAAAAGCTGACAAACTGCTCAGAAGGCCTAACTAACACATGGAAAAGTGACAAGTACATATAGTCATGCGAAAAGAAAAGAGGTGGAGGAGTAAAAGGAGGGGGAGACACAGATATAGGCATGTCATGCCCTTCTAAAATTCAAAAAGTAAGAAGCCGACATGGCCAGTCCGTTCCTGCCCGTGCCACCTCCGTTTGTGCCAGAGCCGCGGTGGACCCTGACGGCCAGCCCCCCTCTCCCATTACTGGTGCCTGTCCGCTGGTGGGTCGAGCGAGCCCCCCTGTGGTGGAGGCAGCTCTAAGCTTTTTAATTTAAATTGTCTCTCTAATTTGAATGAATACACTTTAAATCCTTTTACAAGGATCTATTGAAGGGCAAGTCTCATGCCAGCAGCCGCGTAATTCCAGCTCCAGTGGCGTCCACTAAAGCTGCTGCAGTTAAAAAGCTTTTATAAGGATCGAGCTCGGCTGTCCACCGCAAGGCGTCCTACCGCCAGTCCCAGCCCCTATGCCTTGGGGTGCCTCCTGATGCTCTTCACTGAGTATCCCGTGGTCCCGAAGCATTTCCTTTGAAAAAATTAAGTGTCCAAACTACAGGTGGTGTAGCTTGCTTAATAGCCGGGATAATCCGCTGACTAGCAGACACTGCTACTAGGCACAAAGTATTTCCTGGGCTAGATGCAGTTAAAAATTAGTAATTAGATACTCTCGTTGGATGCTGAGAAAGCATTCCATAGAGTCTCCTGGCACGCCATATATTATTCTCTTAAAAAGCCTGTGGTAGGGGTCTAGGGGACCCTTTTATAGCCAAAATCACGGCCCTGTATCGCAATGCGTCACCTAGGCTGAAGATAAATGGAACTGTAGCACCCCGAGGGCTCGGTTGCTACAGAGGTATTGCACCTCACCCAGAGGTGTGATATCTCACTCTCAGGTAAGGATGGAGTGTGGATCAGGACCCCGACACCTGCATGCATTACACCACATTGCCGTGGGGCAGGGCGACCTATATGCCCCTGAGATGGGCACGACAGTCCCTGTCCCTGGCTGGAGTGGGGGGAGGGAACACTGAGGAAGGGGAACCCGGTAGTGCAGGAGCAGGGAGGAAGCAGTTCCTGGGTGCATTGAGAAGGGAGTATAAAAGGTGGGCACCATCTTAGTTCAGTGCAGAGAAGTCTGAGCAGAAGTGACAGGGAGCAGGGGCTCTGCATGAGCTCTGCTCCAGAGATGGGCCTAGTAACAGAGGCCCAGGCCTGGAAGAGGGGGAAGGAAGGAAGAGGAGCGGAGAAGGCTCCAGGAACGAGGAACGAAGGGATCCCAGGGGTGTGGATGGGCGAGTCGCCACCGCACGCCCGAATCCACCTGCGTGGAGGGGTCAGGCCAAAGGGGGAGACCGGTCCCCGAAACTAGTGGAGGCTGGAAACGACCCTCAGCTAGAAACCGGAGGCTGTGACATTTTATGTGGCGCAGCCCCTCGCTACACCCGCTAGGAGGGCAGCACATAGGGTCAGGGAAACTGGCGCCAAGTTTACCAAGAGGAGGCCCGAGGCAGCCGGACAGAAGGGTTGGTAAGAAAGGCCAGACAAAGGACACGCAAAGGGGGTCCTGTGAAGCACTCCAAAGTTATCTGGGAGTTGTCTGAGCCCCTCACCTGGTGAGCACAGTACGACGTGGGCAGCCGTTACCTGCAGAAGTGGTCTGGATAATAAGAACTGTGAGTAAAGGCCCTGGACTGCATCACTGACTCCGTGTCGTTACTGCTGCTGCCCTGCACCATCACCCCCATCCTCTGCATACACTGCCCTGAGGCTATACTCCTCCCGTGGGGAGTTATGCTACGCTCTGCAGCACCGACAACACCAGCGTCAGCGGTCTGCCCTGCAGCGGCGGTTCACTCTGACTGTAATCCACGGGTGGCGTAGTCGGACATTTAAACATCAAAACCACATAAATAGTTCCGCCACTGGTTTACATAGTTAAATAGTTAGTAAAGCCGAATAAAGACTTGCGTCCATCAAGTTCGACCTGTTCTGTAATTGCTAAAGTTGATCCAGAGGAGGGCAAAAACCCCAAATGATTTAGCCAGTCTTCACCTGAGGAAAAATTCCCTCCCGACTCTGAAACCAGCAGTCAGAATAAATCCCTGTATCAACCTACTATTTTATTCTATTTTTAAGTATATGCTGAAATCTGCCTGGTATCTAGAAATGCATCCAGTCCCCGCTTGAACTCGTGTAGTGAATCCGACATTACCGTCTCCTCACTCAGTGAATTCCATATTCTCACTGCTCTTACCGTAAAGAACCCCTTCCTATGCTGGTGCTGAAACCTTTTCTCTTCCAGTCTTAGTGAGTGCCCTCTTGTTACAGTAATATCCCTCCTTTTGAACAAATCCCGGGCAAGGTCTCTATACTGTCCCCTAACATATTTGTACACATTTATTATGTCCCCCCTCAACCTTCTCTTTTCCAGGTTGAATAGTCCTAGTTTTGCCAACCTCTCTGGGTATTGCAGTCCCTCCATTCCCCTTATTAATTTTGTTGCCCTCCTTTGTACCTTTTCAAGCTCATTTATATCCTTTCTATATATTGGGGCCCATAACTGAGCACAGTATTCCAAGTGTGGTCTGACCAGTGCTTTGTACAGTGGAAGAACAATGTTCTCATCCTTTGCAGCTATACCTCTTCTGATACATCCCATTACCCTGTTTGCCCTTACAGCAGCGGCCTGACTTTGGGCACTCCAATTTAGTTTGCTATCAATCAAGATGCCCAAGTCCTTCTCCATCTCTGAATTCCCCAATGGTTTCCCATTCAGTGAGTACTGGCGACTTCCATTTTTCCTTCCCATATGTATGACCTTACATTTCTCCTCGTTAAACCTCATTTGCCATTTAATGCTCCACCTACCGAGCTTATCCAAATCCCTCTGTAGGTCTTCACTATCCTCTTTTGTATTAATTGTTTTACATAACTTTGTGTCATCTGCAAATATTGATATTTTACTATTTATCCCGTTGACTATGTCGTTAATAAAGATATTAAATAACATTGGGCCTAGTACAGACCCCTGTGGTACCCCACTAGTGACGCTTACCCAATCTGAGTATATTCCATTTATAACCACCCTCTGCCTTCTATCCTTTAGCCAGTTAGCTACCCACTTGCAGACATTTTCCCCCAGCCCCATCATTCTCATTTTGTATACCAACCTATTATGTGGCACGCTATCGAACGCTTTTGAGAAGTCGAGATACACGACATCCACTGGTTCCCCCTGATCTACTCGAGAGCTAACCTCCTCGTAGAAGTCAATCAGGTTTGTTTGGCAGGAGCGATTCCTCATGAATCCATGTTGGTTCGGGGTTAATAGATTATTAGCATCAAGATGCTCCATGATTGCCTCATTAATAAAGCCTTCAAAAATTTTGCCCACAACGGACGTCAGACTCACCGGCCGATAGTTTCCGGTGTTACTTTTTGCTCCCTTTTTGAATATTGGCACTACATTCGCCTGTCGCCAATCAAGTGGTACAGACCCAGTCTCAACAGAGTCCTTAAATATAAGATATAAGGGTCTGTCTATCACATTACTTAGTTCCCTTAGTACCCGTGGGTGTATGCCATCAGGTCCTGGTGATTTGTTTATTTTAATGTTACTGAGGCGTTTCTGTACCCCAGCTTGGGTTAGATTTGTCATACTTAGTGGAGGATTAAGTTTGTCACTTCTCATTTCGCCTGTTAGTTCTTTTTCCTTTGTGAAAGTTGACGAAAAAAATGTATTTAATAGATTAGCTTTATCCTCATCTTTCTCTATGATTTTGCCTTCATCACTTTTTATCGGTCCAATATTATTCGATTTAATCCTTTTACTATTTATATACGTAAAGAACAGTTTGGGATTTGATCTACTTTCCCTAGCAATACGTCTCTCTGTTTCCTCCTTTGCTATTTTTATTTGTTTTTTGCAGGTTCTCGTTTTTTCCTTGTAACACATTAGTGCCTCCTTGCTGTTTTCCTGTTTTAATCTCTTGAATGCCTCTTTTTTGCTATTTAACGCCCCTTTAACGTTCTTGTTCAACCATATTGGTTTCCTCTTATTTCTGGCCCTTTTATTCCCATACGGTATATACCTCTCGCACTGAGTATTCAGAATTCTTTTGAAGGTTTCCCATTTACTATTCGTATTTCCTTGATTAAGAACTTTGTCCCAGTCAATAAGTTGAAGGTTTTCTTTCAGCTGATCAAACTTCGCCCTCCTAAAGTTTAATGTTTTAGTTGTTCCCTTATTGATAACCCTACTGAAGGGCATTTTGAAATTGATAATATTATGATCGCTATTACCTAGGTGCCCCCCTATCTGTACCTCAGTTATTCTATCAGGCATATTAGTCAATATTAAGTCCAACACTGCCTTCCCTCTCGTTGGTTCCTGCACTAGTTGGGAGAGATAATTATCCTTGATATTTGTCAAGAACCTTTTTCCTTTCTGCGATCTACAGGTTTCTGTTTCCCAGTCAATATCCGGGTAGTTGAAGTCCCCCATTACAATCACCTCATTATGTTTTGCTACTTTGTCTATTTGTCCTAATAGCAGTTTCTCATTCTCCTCTGTTATATTAGGTGGCTTATAGCAGACCCCCAGTAATATTTTATTATTATTTTTTGCCCCCTCTATCTCTACCCACATGGACTCGACCCCCTCTTCTCCCTCTCCTATATCTTCCCTTAGTCTGGGCTTTAGACGTGACCTTACATATAAGCAGACTCCTCCGCCCTTCCCCTGTTTCCGGTCCCTTCTAAATAAACTATAATCTGCTAAATTTACCGCCCAGTCGTAGCTATCGTCTAGCCAAGTCTCTGTTATACCTACGATGTCATACCTCTCCTCCGATATAAGCGCCCGCAGCTCATCCGCCTTATTGGTCAGGCTTCTTGCGTTGGTCAGCATGCAAGATAAAACTTTGGGGTTATTTAGCATCCTATTCTTCTCTAACGATCTAACTGTACTATCCCCACCCACCTCTCCACCCTCATTATATTCACTTCTCCCCTTCTCCCTTGCTTGCCTCACATCCCACCTATTTCCTTGGTTCCCCCCCCGTCTCTAGTTTAAAAACTCCTCCAACCTATTAGCCATCTTCTTCCCCAGCACCGCTGCACCCTCCCCATTGAGGTGCAGCCCGTCCCTACGGTAGAGCCTGTAGCCGACAGCGAAGTCGGCCCAGTTCTCCATGAACCCAAACCCTTCTGCCTTGCACCAACTCTTTAGCCACTTATTCACCTCCCTAACCTCCCGTTGGCGCTCCTGTGTGGCTTGCGGGATTAGTAGTATTTCTGAGAAAACTACCTTGGAGGTCCTTGCCCTAAGCTTCCTACCTAGATCCCTGAAATCATTTTTAAGGACCCTCCATCTACCACTCACTTTGTCATTGGTGCCAATGTGGACCATGACCGCTGGGTCTTCGCCAGCCCCACCCAGTAACCTGTCAACCCGATCCGCGATGTGCCGGACTCGAGCGCCAGGGAGGCAGCACACCGTTCGGCGATCCCGGTCTTTGTGACAGATTGCCCTGTCTGTCCCCCTAATAATAGAGTCACCCACTACCAGGACCTGTCTAGCCTGCCCTACACTTCCCCCCTCCCACTCATTACTGGAGCATACACTCCCCCAGCGGTCAGAGGTTTGACCGCCCTGAGCCACGGAACCGGGTCGCCACCACGGAGACTACAGCCACCAGCATCCACCAAAAAGGGTCCGGCTCCGGATGTCCCAAGGCCCAGGGGGCGCGTCAGAACATTTTCATCACCTTTCATAATCACCAATGGGACAAGGCAGGGATGTCCTCTGTCCCCTCTCTTATACATCCTAGTGATGGAGCACCTGCTCTCATCAATTCGCCATAACCCCAATATTAGGTGGATTGAGGTGGGAGGCACAGAGTACAAGTGCTCTCTATTTGCTGATGATGTCCTAGTATATATCACTCAATCACATATATCCATCCCTGCTGTTATGGCTGAAATAGATCACTTTGTTACATGGTCAAATTTTAAAATCAATACAGCGAAGTCTGAGGCCCTCGATGTCTCCCTCCCCAAATCCATACAGGATTCCATCCAGTCCAACTTTCCCTTTGCCTGGCCCTCACAGGGTATCAAATTCTTAGGAATTCCTATTCATAGAGACCTCTCCCGTCTATGTTATCTTAATTTTGGGCCCTTTATTGAACAACTCCATACAGACCACGGTTGGCAAGTTAGAACTGTAAGATTCACTACGTGAACCACTGGTGTTTTGTGGAAAAAGCACATGTACACTGTGTTCCAAATTATTATGCAAAAAGTGTTTAGGAGTGGTAAGGGAAGAATTTGTTTGTTTGTCAGTTAAACTCATTGATGGTGATGTGTGTCAGGGCTCTTTATATCACTGTAAGCAATTGCAGACACCTGTGCTAATTAGTTTGGCAGGTGTGTCCAATAAACGGCAAGACTACTTAAGAAGGCTGTCCCACATTATTAAGCAGCCTACATTTTCTGCCAAAATGGGAAAGAAAAAGGATGTGTCGGCTGCTGAGAAGCAACAAATTGTGGAGTGTTTAGGTCAAGGCATGACTACAATCAACATTGTGCGATGATCAGGATGAAGTGTCTTGGCAATCAAGAAGTATGTAGCTGATTCACAGTACACACGTGTGCGTGCTGATAAGGGCAAATTGAGGACTCTTTCCTACAGGCAATTATGTCAGGTTAAAAGAGCAGCGGAAAAAAAGCCTTGTCATAGCAGCAGATAAGTTTTTGAAGCTGCTGGTGCCTCCAACGTCCCCCGAACAACAAGATGCAGGGTCCTTCAGAGGTTTGCAGCTGTGCGTACGCCATCCTGTCGACCTCCTCTATCCAGTGCACACAAGCAGAAACGGCTCCAGTGGGCCAAACATTACATGAAGACTGATTTCAAAACTGTTTTGTTCACGGATGAGTGCTGTGCAATGCTCGATGGTCCAGATGGATGGAGTGGAGGATGGCTGGTTGATGGACACCCCACGCAAACACGGCTACAGCGCCAACAAGGAGGAGGTGGAGTAATGTTTTGGGCTGGAATCATGGGGAGAGAGATTGTCAGCCCTTTTAGGATCCCTGAAGGTGTAAAGATGAACTCCATAATGTATGTGGAGTTTCTCAAACAGCACTTCCTGCCATGGTTCAAGAAGAAGAACCGTGTATTCCGCAGCAAGATCATTTTCATGCATGATAATGCACCGTCTCATGCTGCACATAACACATCTGCATCTCTGGCTGATATGGGCATAAAAGGGGACAAACTTATGGTGTGACCCCATGCTCCCCTGACCTCTACCCCATTCAGAACTTCTGGAGCATCATCAAAAGGAGTGTCTATGATGGCAGGAGGCAGTTCACATCTAAGCAACAGCTCTGGGAGGGTATTCTGTCCTCATGCAAAACAATTGAAGCAGAAACCATCCAAAACCTGACAAATTCAATGGACGAGAGAGTTCAGAAGCTCCTTTCGGACAAGGGGTCCGATGTGCAAATGTAACATCACCTAGAATAAAGTTTTGAGTTGAAAACTGTTTGATTTCAGTTTCTAATAACCTGCTAATGCTTATAATTTCAAAAATGACCATTTTTTTGGTCTTTAATAAAATGAAAAGGTTGATCGAAGAGTGTGGGGGATCTAAGAGTGTGGCAAACCAGTAGTCAGGATTACTTCGAATTCTGACAATCTGAGGGTCATGTTGCAGGTAGTGCAGCAAGAAGGCACTTATGTGTCTTGCGCATCTCGGAGCCCCAACATTATTTTCCGGGCTAGATGCAGCTAAAAATTATTATTAATTTTAAATCTGGTGGAGCTTAGTATAGATGGCCTAATAGAATCAGTACTGCACACTGCTACAAAGCCCAAATTATTTTCCAGCCAAGATACAGATAAACATGATTAGT
Source organism: Phyllobates terribilis (assembly GCF_046119375.1). Classification (NCBI taxonomy): domain Eukaryota; kingdom Metazoa; phylum Chordata; class Amphibia; order Anura; family Dendrobatidae; genus Phyllobates; species Phyllobates terribilis. The sequence continues at coordinate 236,962,909 of NW_027362772.1, forward strand.
AATTTGAAAGCTTAAAATGGCTGGTGAGGTGATTTTAACCAATCATCAAGCTTTTACTCTCCCCAGGATGACACAGGGGTAGAAAAGTCGTTTCGGATCCATGATTTGTTCATCTTTATGAACGTGAGTCTGTCTACATTATCAGTGGAGAGCCGCGTGCGCTTATCAGTCAGCACACCACCAGCAGCGCTGAACACACGTTCAGACAGAACGCTGGCTGCGGGGCATGACAAGATCTCCAAGGCGTAAGTGGCGAGCTCCGGCCATTTATCCAGATTGGAAGCCCAAAAAGAGCAAGGGTCCAGTGACACAGTCATGGCTTCAATGTTTACTTGGAGATACTCCTGTACTATCGTCTCTAGGCGTTGACTATGTGTCAGACTTCTTGTCTCCTGTGGCCTTGCAAAGGATGGGCTAAAAAAGTGGTGAAATGATTCCGCAAAATTGATGTTACCAGCAGATACTGTGGTTCTGTTACGGTTTGAGTGCTGAACACTTGACGGTCCCACGGTTGGCAAGTTGGAACTGTGAGATTCACTACGTGCACCACTGGTATTTTGTGGAAAAGCACATGTAAGACTCTGCAACAGTCTCTGCTGATACTCCTGCATGCGTGCATCCCTTTCTATGGCAGGAATAATTTCTGCAAATTTACTTTTGTACCGGGGATCTAACAGTGTGGCAAAAAGTAGTCAGGATTATTTCTAATTCTCCCAATTCGAGGGTCATGTTGCAGGTAGTGCAGCAAGAAGGCACTCATGTGTCTTGCGCATCCAGGAGCACCAAGTCCCTGTTGTGTTGGTGGCGAGGTAACAATCATGCTTCCTTCCTCTGTCCTCTCCCCCCCACCTCACACAACAGAAATGTGATCAAGGTCTCCCTCATCTGATGAGTCTTCCATCAGTTCGTCGTCAACTTCTTCCTGGGCTCCTGCACCATCCTCACTAGTTTGACTGCTACCATGCGCCCTGGTAAAACCATCTCCCCCACCCTCACATGCCTGTCGCCTTGGTGCTGGCGACCGTCTGGACCTTGCAGATGTTAGTCCTTCCGCATACAACTCCTCCTCCTCTACTTCCTCCACCTCCTCTTGTGCCACCACCTGACTCCAAATTCTGTTTAACATGTGCTCCAGCATGTAAATCACTGGAATAGTCATGCTGATAATGGCATCGTCACCACTGAACATCTTCATCGCCATTTCAAAACTGTGCAGAAGGGAGCATAGGTCCCTGATCTGAGACCACTCCTCCAGCGTGATTTTCCCCACCTCTGGATCCCGTTGGCCCAGGCTATACGTCAGAACGTATTGCACCAGGGCTTGTCGGTGCTGCCACAGTCGCTGCAACATGTGCAGAGTTGAATTCCACCGGGTAGGCACATCGCATTTTAGCCGGTGAAGTGGCAGGCCCATCGACTTCTGTAGAGATGCAAGTCGCTGAGCTGCGGGATGCGAACGGCGGAAGTAAGCACACAGCGACCGTGCCCTCTGCAGAAGGTCATCTAGTCCGGGATAGTGGGCTAAAAATTGCTGGACAACCAGGTTCAACACGTGAGCCAAACAAGGCACGTGTGTGACATAGCCCCGGCGAAGGGCCGCACCCAGGTTTGCAGCTTTGTCGCACACGCCCTCACCTGGTTTCAGGTCCAGTGGAGACAACCATTCATGAAACTGGCTCTCCAGAGCTGACCACAACTCCTCAGCTGTGTGACTCACATTTCCCAGACATTTCAAAGTAAAAACCGCCTGATGACGTTGAGCCCTACTGCCAGCATAGTAAGGAGGCGTGCAGGATCCCTTCTGCGCAGGTAAAAAGCTTGTGGCATGACCAGACAGGCTTTGGGTGCAGGTGGAGGACCGAGAGGAGGTTGAGGAGACAGAAGCAGTGGAGGAACTTTGACATAAAGAGGATTGACGCACAACTCGTGGGGACGGCAAGACTTGGACAGCAGCCCCTTGTCCTGCTGTCACCATAGTTACCCAGTGCCCAGTCAGCGACATGTAACGCCCCTGTCCATGCCTACTCGTCCAAGTGTCTGTGGTGAAATGCACCCTGTCACACACAGAGTTTCTCAAAGAAGCGGTGATGTAGTGTGCAACATGCTGGTTGAGCGCAGGCACACCTTTCTTTGAGAAGTAGTGCCGACTGGGCATCTGGTACTGGGGCACTGCGACGGACATAAGGTCTCGAAAATCCTCTGTGTCCACCAGGCGGAAAGGCAGCATTTCTGTAGCCAAGAGCTTGCAGATGGTGAAATTCAACCTCTTAGCTTTCTCATGGCTAGGAGGAAATGGTCTTTTACTTGTCCACATTTCAGGGACTGAGGGCTGGCTGTTGTGCTTAGACGGGGTTGATAAGGGTGTCACCGGCAAACTGCCGGTCTGTGAGGAAGATGCAGGCGGACATGTTAGGTTGCCTTGATCCAAAGGTGGTGCTATCGATGTCGGACAGCGCTCAACACCAGCTGGTGTTACCACCTCCAAAGAAAATGATGACCTGCCAATCACGCTGGCTGTTGCGGGTAAAGAGGTGGCAGGTCTGCGTCCCAAAATAAGTGTGACTGCTGTCCCCCCAGTCACAGAGGAAGAAGAGGCCGCAGATGCACCAGATGGGGCAGACGGTGGTTGGCCCGGCCGGCTAGGCCGCATTGTAGCACAGTGAGCTTCCCACTGCAACTTATGCTTCATGTCCATGTGCCGGTTCATGCATGAAGTACTCAAACTATGTATTTTTTGGCCTCTATTTAGCTTTTGTTGACAAATGTTACAGATAACACGAGTTGGGTCATCTTTATCGATCTGAAAAAATGCCCAGGCTATGCAAGGCTTAGCACCCATGCGACCTGAAGAGCCACCACGACTTGTGGTCAGAGGCAGAGTTGTGCTTGAGGATGCAGTCGTTGACGTGCTTCCAGTACTACGTCTCTGTCCAGGAAGGTGCAACCTGACCTCATCGTCACTAGCATCCTCCTCCACCTCCTCTGCTGACCTCATCTCTTGGCTGACTGTGGGTTGACAGTAAGTGGGATCTCCAACCTCATCATCATCACCCTGTGTGTTATCACACCCGTCGTCCTCAGAGCCAACCTGTTCCTGCCCTGACAAAAAACTAAAGTTGTCGCTCCAAACAGGTATTTGAGTCTCATCATCGTCTTCCTCATTGTCTCCACCAACAGGAGTTACAGTTTGGGAATGAGGGTCTACATTATGGTCAGAACTAGTGTTGAGCCACCCCCGTAGTGTTCGAGTTCGGTTCGGTTCGTCGAACACCCGTGTGTTCGCCGAATTGTTCGTCGAACTGTTCGTCGAACACCTTCGAACACCGTTAAAACCAATGGCAGGCAAACAAAAACACATAGAAACACATAGAAAACACCTTCAAAGGTGTCCAAAAGCTGACAAACTGCTCAGAAGACATAAATAACACATGGAAAAGTGACAAGTACATATAGTCATGCGAAAATAAAAGAGGTGGAGGAGTAAAAGGAGGGGGAGACACAGATATAGGCATGTCATGCCCTTCTAAAATCCAAAAAGTGAGAAGCCGACACGGCCAGTCCGCTCCTGCCCGTGCCACCTCCGTGTCGCCGGGTTTGTGCCAGAGCCGCGGTGAACCCTGACGGCCAGCCCCCCTCTCCCAATACTGGTGCCTGTCCGCTGGTGGGTCGAGCGAGCCCCCCTGTGGTGGAGGCAGCTCTAAGCTTTTTAATTTAAATTGTCTCTCTAATTTGAATGAATACACTTTAAATCCATTTACAAGGATCTATTGGAGGGCAAGTCTCATGCCAGCAGCCGCGGTAATTCCAGCTCCAGTAGCGTCCACTAAAGCTGCTGCAGTTAAAAAGCTTTTATAAGGATCGAGCTCGGCTGTCCACCGCAAGGCATCCTACTGCCAGTCCCAGCCCCTATGCCTTGGGGTGCCTCCTGATGCTCTTCACTAAGTATCCCATGGTCCCGAAGCATTTCCTTTGAAAAAATTAAGTGTCTAAACTACAGGTGGTGCAGCTTGCTTAACAGCCGGGATAATCCGCTCACTAGCAGACACTGCTACTAGGCACAAAGTATTTCCTGGGCTAGATGCAGTTAAAAATTTGTAATTAGATACTCTCGTTGGATGCTGAGAAAGCATTCCATAGAGTCTCCTGGCACGCCATATATGATTCTCTTAAAAAGCTTGGGGTAGGGGTCTAGGGGACCCTTTTATAGCCAAAATCACGGCCCTGTATCGCAATACGTCACCTAGGCTGAAGATAAATGGAACTGTAGCACCCTGAGGGCTCGGTTGCTACAGACGTATTGCACCTCACCCAGAGGTGTGATATCTCACTCTCAGGTAAGGATGGAGTGTGGATCAGGACCCGACACCTGCATGCATTACACCACATTGCCGTGGGGCAGGGCGACCAATATGCCCCTGAGATGGGCACGACAGTCCCTGTCCCTGGCTGGAGTGGGGGGAGGGAACACTGAGGAAGGGGAACCCTGTAGTGCAGGAGCAGGGATGAAGCAGTTCCTGGGTGCATTGAGAAGGGAGCATAAAAGGTGGGCACCATCTTAGTTCAGTGCAGAGAAGTCTGAGCAGAAGTGGCAGGGAGCAGGGGCTCTGCATGAGCTCTGCTCCGGAGGCGGGCCTAGTAACAGAGGCCCAGGCCTGGAAGAGGGAGAAGGAAGGAAGAGGAGCGGAGAAGGCTCCAGGAACGAGGAATGAAGGGATCCCAGGGGTGCGGACGGGCGAGTCGCCACCGCACGCCCGAATCCACCTGCGTGGAGGGGTCAGGCCAAAGGGGGAGACCGGTCCCCGAACTAGTGGAGGCAGGAAACGACCCTCAGCTAGAAACCGGAGGCTCTGACATTTTATGTGGCGCAGCCCCTCGCTACACCCGCTAGGAAGGCACCACATAGGGTCAGGGAAACTGGCGCCAAGTTTACCAAGAGGAGGCCCGAGGCAGCCGGACAGAAGTGTTGGTAAGAAAGGCCAGACAAAGGACACACAAAGGGGGTCCTGTGAAGTGCTCCAAGTTATCTGGGAGTTGTCTGAGCCCCTCACCTGGTGAGCACAGTACGACGTGGGCAGCCGTTACCTGCAGACGTGGTCTGGATAATAAGAACTGTGAGTAAAGGCCCTGAACTGCATCACTGACTCCGTGTCGTTACTGCTGCTGCCCTGCACCATAACCCCCATCCTCCGCATACACTGCCCTGAGGCTATACTCCTCCCGTGGGGAGTTATGCTACGCTCTGCTGCACCCACAACACCAGCCTCAGTGGTCTGAAAAACATGAAAACCACATAAATAGTTCCGCCACTGGTTTGACCGCCCTGAGCCACGGAACTGGGTCGCCGCCACGAAGACTACAACCACCAGCATCCACCAAAAAGGGTCCGGCTCCGGGTGTCCCAAGGCCCAGGGGGTGCGTCAGAACATTTTCATCACCTTTCACATTCACCAATGGGACAAGGCAGTGATGTCCTCTGTCCCCTCTCTTATACATCCTAGTGACGGAGCACCTGCTCTCATCAATTCGCCATAACCCCAATATTAGGTGGATTGAGGTGGGAGGCACCGAGTACAAGTGCTCTCTATTTGCTGATGATGTCCTAGTATATATCACTCAATCACATATATCCATCCATGCTGTTATGGCTGAAATAGATCACTTTGTTACATGGTAAAATTTTAAAATCAATGCAGCGAAGTCTGAGGCCCTCGATGTCTCCCTCCCCAAATCCATATAGGATTCCATCCAGTCCAACTTTCCCTTTGCCTGGCCCTCACAGGGTATCAAATACTTAGGAATTCCTATTCATAGAGACCTCTCCCATCTATGTTATCTTAATTTTGGGCCCTTTATTGAACAACTCCATACAGACCACGGTTGGCAAGTTAGAACTGTAAGATTCACTACGTGAACCACTGGTGTTTTGTGGAAAAGCACATGTACACTGCGTTCCAAATTATTATACAAAAAGTGTTTAGGAGTGATAAGGGAAGAATTTGTTTGTTTGTCAGTTAAACTCATTGATGGTGATGTGTGTCAGGGCTCTTTATATCACTGTAAGCAATTGCAGACACCTGTGCTAATTAGTTTGGCAGGTGTGTCCAATGAAAGGCAAGACTACTTAAGAAGGCTCTCTCACATTATTAAGCAGCCTACATTTTCTGCCAAAATGGGAAAGAAAAAGGATGTGTCGGCTGCTGAGAAGCAACAAATTGTGGAGTGTTTAGGTCAAGGCATGACTACAATCAACATTGTGCGATGATCAGGATGAAGTGTCTTGGCAATCAAGAAGTATGTAGCTGATTCACAGTACACACGTGTGCGTGCTGATAAGGGCAAATTGAGGACTCTTTCCTACAGGCAATTACGTCAGGTTGAAAGAGCAGCGGCAAAAAAGCCTTGTCATAGCAGCAGACAAGTTTTTGAAGCTGCTTGTGCCTCCAACGTCCCCCGAACAACAAGATGCAGGGTCCTTCAGAGGTTTGCAGCTGTGAATGCGCCATCCTGTCGACCTCCTCTATCCACTTCACACAAGCAGAAACGGCTCCAGTGGGCCAAACATTACATGAAGACTAATTTCAAAACTGTTTTGTTCACGGATGAGTGCCGTGCAGCGCTCGATGGTCCAGATGGATGGAGTGGAGGATGGCTGGTTGATAGACACCCCACGCAAACATGGCTACAGCGCCAACAAGGAGGAGGTGGAGTAATGTTTTGGGCTGGAATCATGGGGAGAGAGATTGTCGGCCCCTTTAGGATCCCTGAAGGCGCTAAAGATGAACTCCATAATGTATGTGGATTTTCTCAAACAGCACTTCCTGCCATGGTTCAAGAAGAAGAACCGTGTATTTCACAGCAAGATCATTTTTCTGCATGATAATGCACCATCTCATGCTGCACATAAAACATCTGCATCTCTGGCTGATATGGGCATAAAAGGGGACAAACTTATGGTGTGACCCCCATGCTCCCCTGACCTCTACCCCATTCAGAACCTTTGGAGCATCATTAAAAGGAGTGTCTATGATGGCGGGAGGCAGTTCACATCTAAGCAACAGCTCTGGGAGGGTATTCTGTCCTCATGCAAAACAATTGAAGCAGAAACCATCCAAAACCTGACAAATTCAATGGACGAGAGAGTTCAGAAGCTCCTTTCGAACAAGGGGTCCTATGTGAAAATGTAACATCACCTAGAATAAAGTTTTGAGTTGAAAACTGTTTGATTTCAGTTTCTAACAACCTGCTAATGCTTATAATTTCAAAAATGACCATGCGCCCTGGTAAAACCATCTCCCCCACCCTCACATGCCTGCCGCCTTGGTGCTGCCGACCGTCTGGACCTTGCAGATGTTAGCCCTTCCGCATACAACTCCTCCTCCTCTACTTCCTCCACCTCCTCTTGTGCCACCACCTAACTCCGAATTCTGTTTAACATGTGCTCCAGCATGTAAATCACCGGAATAGTCATGCTGATAATGGCATCGTCAGCACTAAACATCTTCGTCGCCATTTCAAAACTGTGCAGAAGGGTGCATAGGTCCCTGATCTGAGACCACTCCTCCAGCGTGATTTGCCCCACCTCTGAATCTCGTTGGCCCAGGCTATACGTCAGAACGTATTGCACCAGGGCTTGTCGGTGCAACATGTGCAGAGTTGAATTCCACCGGGTAGGCACATCGCATTTTAGCCGGTGAAGTGGCAGGCCCAACGACTTCTGTAGAGATGTAAGTCGCTGGGCTGCGGGATGCGAACGGCGGAAGTGAGCACACAGCGACCGTGCCCTCTGCAGAAGGCCATCTAGTCTGGGATAGTGGGCTAAAAATTGCTGGACAACCAGGTTCAACACGTGAGCCATACAAGGCACGTGTGTGACATTGCCCCGGCGAAGGGCCGCACCCAGGTTTGCAGCATTGTCGCACACGGCCTTCCCTGGTTTCAGGTCCAGTGGAGACAACCATTCATGAAATTGGTTCTCCAGAGCTGACCAGAACTCCTCAGCTGTGTGACTCACATTTCCCAGACATTTCAATGTAAAAACCGCCTTATGACGTTGAGCCCTACTGCCAGCATAGTAAGGAGGTGTGCAGGATCCCTTCTGCGCAGTTAGAAAGCTTGTGGCATGACCAGACAGGCTTTGGGTGCAGGTGGAAGACCGAGAGGAGGTTGAGGAGGCAGAAGCAGTGGAGGAACTTTGACATAAAGAGGATTGACGCACAACTCGTGGGGACGGCAAGACTTGGACAGCAGCCCCTTGTCCTGCTGTCACCATAGTTACCCAGTGCCCAGTCAGCGACATGTAACGCCCCTGTCCATGCCTACTCGTCCAAGTGTCTGTGGTGAAATGCACCCTGTCACACACAGAGTTTCTCAAAGAAGCGGTGATGTTGTGTGCGACATGCTGGTGGAGCGCAGGCACACCTTTCTTTGAGAAGTAGTGCCGACTGGGCATCTGGTACTGGTACTGGGGCACTGCGACGGACATAAGGTCTCGAAAATCCTCTGTGTCCACCAGGCGGAAAGGCAGCATTTCTGTAGCCAAGAGCTTGCAGATGGTGAAATTCAACCTCTTAGCTTTCTCATGGCTAGGAGGAAATGGTCTTTTACTTGTCCACATCTGAGGGACCGAGGGCTGGCTATTGTGCTTAGACGGGGTTGATAAGGGTGTCCCCGGCAAACTGCCGGTCTGTGAGGAAGATGCAGGCGGACATGTTAGGTTGCCTTGATCCAAAGGTGGTGCTATCGATGTCGGACAGCGCTCAACACCAGCTGGTGTTACCACCTCCAAAGAAAATGATGACCTGCCAATCACGCTGGCTGTTGCGGGTAAAGAGGTGGCAGGTCTGAGCCCCAAAACAGGTGTGACTGCTGTCCCCCCAGTCACAGAGGATGAAGAGGCCGCGGATGCACAAGATATGGCAGACGGTGATTGGCCCGGCCGGCTAGGCCGCATTGTAGCACGCTGAGCTTCCCACTGCAACTTATGCTTCATGTCCATGTGCCGGTTCATGCATGAAGTACTCAAACTATGTATTTTTTGGCCTCTACTTAGCTTTTGCTGACAAATGTTACAGATAACACGAGTTGGGTCATCTTTATCGATCTGAAAAAATGCCCAGGCTATGCAAGGCTTAGCACCCATGCGACCTGAAGAGCCACCACGACTTGTGGTGAGAGGCAGAGTTGTGTTTGAGGATGCAGTTGTTGACGTGCTTCCAGTACTACGTCTCTGTCCAGGAAGGCGCAACCTGACCTCGTCGTCACTAGCATCTTCCTCCACCTCCTCTGCTGACCTCATCTCTTGGCTGACTGTGGGTTGACAGTAAGTGGGATCTCCGACCTCATCATCATCACCCTGTGCGTTATCACACCCGTCGTCCTCAGAGCAAACCTGTTCCTGCCCTGACAAAAAACTAAAGTTGTCGCTCCAATCAGGTATTTGAGTCTTATCATCGTCTTCCTCATTGTCTCCACCAACAGGAGTTACAGTTTGGGAATGAGGGTCTACATTATGGTCAGAACTTTCTGCGTCTGGTCCTGGATCCGACTCATAAAGATTCTGGGCATCAGTGCAGATCATTTCCTCGTCTGGATTCACAGAAGCGCTGGAGTCGACCTCTGATTCCCAGGCTATAGTATGAGTAAACAGCTCTGCAGACTCAACCATCTGTTCTACCTCATACTCAGACGGGTAGCTGGAGATTTGGGAGCTGTGAGGAAGCAAGTGCGATTTGGGTGACACCTTTGAGGACTGGAGTATTTGTGATGTTGAAGTTGATGTGGAGGAGAGCCCACTTAAAGGAGCACTTGATATCCGTTGAAGCACCTGCTGTTTTTGTGCCTCATCTGGAATTTGTAGCGATTGGCGTGGCCGTAAGAAAGGGATCTTATCACATTGTCCGCTAAAAGAAGTAGACATTTTAGTTTGGCTGGAAGATGGTCTTTCTTCTGCAGATGTTACTGTTGCTTTAACACCTACCCCACGGACACAACCTTTTTTCCCCTTCCCAACACGCCTATTCCCCTTTCCACCAGCAGCAGGCCTTTTTCCACTCATTTTGGTGGTTAACTAATTCACAACTCTGGAGTTGTTTGCACAAAAAAACAATGGATGGTAACCGAGCAGAGCTGAGTGGCCAAACTGTGGTATTAGGCCAAAACTATTGGCTGGGTTAGATGCAGAAAAAAATTATTTTGAATTTGCAACCTGATGGAGGTCAGTATAGATGGACTAATACAAATAGTCCCACACACTGCTAGAAGCCCAAATATTTTTTCAGAGGTACTGTAGATGCAGATAAAAATTATTTTTAATTTGCAACCTGATGGAGGTCAGTATAGATGGACTAATAGACCAAGTCCCACACACTGCTAGAAGCCCAAATATTTTTTCAGAGCTAGATGCAGAAAAAAATTATTTTTAATTTGCAACCTGATGGAGGTCAGTATAGATGGACTAATAGACCAAGTCCCACACAGCGCTAGAAGCCCAAATATTTTTTCAGAGCTAGATGCAGAAAAAAATTATTTTTAATTTGCAACCTGATGGAGGTCAGTATAGATGGACTAATAGACCAAGTCCCACACACTGCTAGAAGCCCAAATATTTTTTCAGAGCTAGATGCAGAAAAAAATTATTTTTAATTTGCAACCTGATGGAGGTCAGTATAGATGGACTAATAGACCAAGTCCCACACACCGCTAGAAGTCCAACTATTTTTTCAGAGCTAGATGCAGAAAAAAATTATATTCAATTTGCAACCTGCTGGAGGTCAGTATAGAAGGACTAATAGAACAAGTCCCACACACTGCTAGAAGCCCAAATATTTTTTCAGAGCTAAAAGAAGAAAAAAAATATTTTTAATTTGCAACCTGATGGAGGTCAGTATAGATGGACTAATAGACCAAGTCCCACACACTGCTAGAAGCCCAAATATTTTTTCAGAGCTAGATGCAGAAAAAAATTATTTTTAATTTGCAACCTGATGGAGGTCAGTATAGATGGACTAATAGACCAAGTCCCACACACTGCTAGAAGCCCAAATATTTTTTCAGAGCTAGATGCAGAAAAAAATTATTTTTAATTTGCAACCTGATGGAGGTCAGTATAGATGGACTAATAGACCAAGTCCCACACACTGCTAGAAGCCCAAATATTTTTTCAGAGCTAGATGCAGAAAAAAATTATTTTTAATTTGCAACCTGATGGAGGTCAGTATAGATGGACTAATAGACCAAGTCCCACACACCGCTAGAAGCCCAACTATTTTTTCAGAGCTAGATGCAGAAAAAAATTATATTCAATTTGCAACCTGCTGGAGGTCAGTATAGAAGGACTAATAGAACAAGTCCCACACACTGCTAGAAGCCCAAATATTTTTTCAGAGCTAAATGAAGAAAAAAATTATTTTTAATTTGCAACCTGATGGAGGTCAGTATAGATGGACTAATAGACCAAGTCCCACACACTGCTAGAAGCCCAAATATTTTTTCAGAGCTAGATGCAGAAAAAAATTATATTCAGTTTGCAACCTGATGGAGGTCAGTATAGATGGACTAATAGAATGATGCTATGCCCAAAAGATTTTACTTCACTAGGTGCAGTAAAAAAATTGGTATTCTATACACAGGTGTTATATCTTGCAACACAGATAGGCTACTCCACTGACTAACACACTCTGCAATAGGCCAAAAAGGATTAGCTTTGCTAGATTCAGCCAAATGCTGTGAAAAAAACTTGCACAGCACTGGCACAGACCTGCCTGGCAAAAACTGATAGGAACTCATGTAACCTAGTCCTGAAAAGGACTCCAATTACAATTAGTCTTTACTCCCACAACCTATCTATTTAAAAGCACAGACCTCCCTGATAAAAGTCGTAGGAAATGCTGTAACCTATTCCTTAAAAGGACTGCAATCACAACTATTCCCTACTCCCAAGCTATCTGTATATTTGTGCGAAAATTGGCTTGAAATTAACAAGGTATAGCGCACACAGCAACAGCGGTGCCGTCTAACACGCAGCTGCAGCAGTGAGAAAATGGTGGCGACGGGGAAAATGGCTTGGTCTTATAGGGCAAGGACATGTGACATACACTGCCAATGACACATGCCCTTGCTTGTGTGAAAAAAAGCACTTCGCTCCGTGTGTGCGCTGCTGATAGGCTGACAGATTGCACCTCCCCACTGCAAATGCGGGAAAGAGAAAAAAAAATGGAGATCTTCATTGTTCCTGCAGAGATCCATCCCCTGCCCCTCCCCCCACCCCGCTGTACACTCAAACTGCGTATTAACATTAATTTTCATCATTACTGAGAAAAAATCCAGTTATGATTTTGGTGCACGAACAGTTATCGAACATAACCTCGAACAGCCGAATTTTTCTCAAATTGTTCGTGTTCGCCGAACGGCTCGAACACCGCCCAAAACAGCTCGAATTTGAGAATGGCGAACAGTTCGAGTAGAACAACGCTCATCTCTAGTCAGAACCTTCTGCGTCTGGTCCTGGATCCAACTCAAAGATTCTGGGCATCAGTGCAGATCATTTCCTCGTCTGGATTCACAGAAACGTTGGAGCCGACCTCTGATTCCCAGGCTATAGTATGAGTAAACAGCTCTGCAGACTCAACCATCTGTTCTACCTCATACTCAGACGGGCAGCTGGAGATTTGGGACCTGTGAGGAAGCAAGTGCGATTGGGGTGACACCTCTGAGGACTGGAGTATTTGTGATGTTGAAGTTGATGTGGAGGAGAGCCCACTTAAAGGAGCACTTGATATCCGTTGAAGCACCTGCTGTTTTTGTGCCTCATCTGGAATTTGTAGCGATTGTCGTGGCAGTAAGAAAGGGATCTTATCACATTGTCCGCTAAAAGAAGTAGAAATTTTAGTTTTGCTGGAAGATGGTCTTTCTTCTGCAGATGGTACTGCTGCTTTAACACCTACTCCACGGACACAAACTTTTTTCCCCTTCCCAACACGCCTATTCCCCTTTCCACCAGCAGCAGGCCTTTTTCCACTCATTTTGTTGGTTAACTAATTCACAACTCTGGAGTTGTTTGCACGAAAAACCAATGGATGGGAACCGAGCAGAGCTGAGTGGCCAAACTGTGGTATTAGGCCAAAACTATTGTCTGGCTTAGATGCAGAAAAAAATTATATTCAGTTTGCAACCTGATGGAGGTCAGTATAGATGGACTAATAGAACAAGTTCCACACACATCTAGAAGGCCAAATATTTTTTCAGAGCTAGATGTAGAAAAAAATTATATTCAATTTGCAACCTGATGGAGGTCAGTATAGATGGACAAATAGAACAAGTCGAACACACAGCTAGAAGCCGAAATATTTTTTCAGAGGTAGATGCAGAAAAAAATTATATTCTATTTGCAACCTGATGGAGGTCAGTATAGATGGACTAATAGAACAAGTCCCACACACTGCTAGAAGGCCAAATATTTTTTCAGAGCTAGATGCAGAAAAATATTATATTCAATTTGCAACCTGATGGAGGTCAGTATAGATGGACTAATAGAACAAGTCCCACACACTGCTAGAAGGCCAAATATTTTTTCAGAGCTAGATGCAGAAAAAAATTATATTCAATTTGCAACCTGATGGAGGTCAGTATAGATGGTCTAATAGAACAAGTCCCACACACAGCTAGAAGCCCAAATATTTTTTCAGAAGTAGATGCAGAAAAAAATTATATTCTATTTGCAACCTGATGGAGGTCAGTATAGAATGACTAATAGAACAAGGCCCACACACTGCTAGAAGGCCAAATATTTTTTCAGAGTTAGATGCATAAAAATATTATATTCAATTTGCAACCTGATGGAGGTCAGTATAGATGGACTAATAGAACAAGTCCCACACACTGCTAGAAGGCCAAATATTTTTTCAGAGCTAGATGCAGAAAAAAATTATATTCAATTTGCAACCTGATGGAGGTCAGTGTAGATAGACTAATAGAACAAGTCCCACACACTGCTAGAAGGCCAAATATTTTTTCAGAGCTAGATGCAGAAAAATATTTTATTCAATTTGCAACCTGATGGAGGTCGGTATAGATGGACTAATAGAACAAGTCCCACACACAGCTAGAAGCCAAAATATTTTTTCAGAGGTAGATGCAGAAAAAAATTATATTCAGTTTGCAACCTGATGGAGGTCAGTATAGATGGACTAATAGAACAAGTCCCACACACAGCTAGTGGCCCAAATATTTTTTCAGAGCTAGATGCAGAAAAAAATTATATTCAATTTGCAACCTGATGGAGGTCAGTATAGATGGACTAATAGAACAGGTCCCACACACTGCTAGAAGGCCAAATATTTTTTCAGAGCTAGATGCAGAAAAATATTATATTCAATTTGCAACCTGATGGAGGTCAGTATAGATGGACTAATAGAACAAGTCCCACACACTGCTAGAAGGCCAAATATTTTTTCAGAGCTAGATGCAGAAAAAAATTATATTCAATTTGCAACCTGATGGAGGTCAGTATAGATGGACTAATAGAACAAGTCCCACATACAGCTAGAAGCCCAAATATTTTTTCAGAGGTAGATGCAGAAAAAAATTATATTCAATTTGCAACCGCATGGAGGTCAGTATAGATGGACTTATAGAACAAGTCCCACACACTGCTAGAAGGCCAAATATTTTTTCAGAGCTAGATGCAGAAAAATATTATATTCAATTTGCAACCTGATGGAGGTCAGTATAGATGGACTAATAGAACAAGTCCCACATACAGCTAGAAGCCCAAATATTTTTTCAGAGGTAGATGCAGAAAAAAATTATATTCAATTTGCAACCGCATGGAGGTCAGTATAGATGGACTTATAGAACAAGTCCCACACACTGCTAGAAGGCCAAATATTTTTTCAGAGCTAGATGCAGAAAAATATTATATTCAATTTGCAACCTGATGGAGGTCAGTATAGATGGACTAATAGAACAAGTCCCACACATTGCTAGAAGGCCAAATATTTTTTCAGAGCTAGATGCAGAAAAATATTATATTCAATTTGCAACCTGATGGAGGTCAGTATAGATGGACTAATAGAACAAGTCCCACACACTGCTAGAAGGCCAAATATTTTTTCAGAGCTAGATGCAGAAAAATATTATATTCAATTTGCAACCTGATGGAGGTCAGTATAGATGGTCTAATAGAACAAGTCCCACACACTGCTAGAAGGCCAAATATTTTTTCAGAGCTAGATGCAGAAAAAAATTATATTCAATTTGCAACCTGATGGAGGTCAGTATAGATCGTCTAATAGAACAAGTCCCACACACAGCTAGAAGCCCAAATATTTTTTCAGAAGTAGATGCAGAAAAAAATTATATTCTATTTGCAACCTGATGGAGGTCAGTATAGATGGACTAATAGAACAAGTCCCACACACTGCTAGAAGGCCAAATATTTTTTCAGAGCTAGATGCAGAAAAATATTATATTCAATTTGCAACCTGATGGAGGTCAGTATAGATGGACTAATAGAACAAGTCCCACACACTGCTAGAAGGCCAAATATTTTTTCAGAGGTAGGTGCAGAAAAAAATTATATTCAATTTGCAACCTGATGGAGGTCAGTGTAGATAGACTAATAGAACAAGTCCCACACACTGCTAGAAGGCCAAATATTTTTTCAGAGCTAGATGCAGAAAAATATTATATTCAATTTGCAACCTGATGGAGGTCAGTATAGATGGACTAATAGAACAAGTCCCACACACAGCTAGAAGCCCAAATATTTTTTCAGAGGTAGATGCAGAAAAAAATTATATTCAGTTTGCAACCTGATGGAGGTCAGTATAGATGGACTAATAGAACAGGTCCCACACACTGCTAGAAGGCCAAATATTTTTTCAGAGCTAGATGCAGAAAAATATTATATTCAATTTGCAACCTGATGGAGGTCAGTATAGATGGACTAATAGAACAAGTCCCACACACTGCTAGAAGGCCAAATATTTTTTCAGAGCTAGATGCAGAAAAAAATTATATTCAATTTGCAACCTAATGGAGGTCAGTATAGATGGACTAATAGAACAAGTCCCACATACAGCTAGAAGCCCAAATATTTTTTCAGAGGTAGATGCAGAAAAAAATTATATTCAATTTGCAACCGCATGGAGGTCAGTATAGATGGACTTATAGAACAAGTCCCACACACTGCTAGAAGGCCAAATATTTTTTCAGAGCTAGATGCAGAAAAATATTATATTCAATTTGCAACCTGATGGAGGTCAGTATAGATGGACTAATAGAACAAGTCCCACACACTGCTAGAAGGCCAAATATTTTTTCAGAGCTAGATGCAGAAAAATATTATATTCAATTTGCAACCTGATGGAGGTCAGTATAGATGGACTAATAGAACAAGTCCCACACATTGCTAGAAGGCCAAATATTTTTTCAGAGCTAGATGCAGAAAAATATTATATTCAATTTGCAACCTGATGTAGGTCAGTATAGATGGACTAATAGAACAAGTCCCACACACTGCTAGAAGGCCAAATATTTTTTCAGAGCTAGATGCAGAAAAATATTATATTCAATTTGCAACCTGATGGAGGTCAGTATAGATGGACTAATAGAACAAGTCCCACACACTGCTAGAAGGCCAAATATTTTTTCAGAGCTAGATGCAGAAAAAAATTATATTCAATTTACAACCTGATGGAGGTCAGTATAAATGGTCTAATAGAACAAGTCCCACACACAGCTAGAAGCCCAAATATTTTTTCAGAGGTAGATGCAGAAAAAAATTATATTCTATTTGCAACCTGATGGAGGTCAGTATAGATGGACTAATAGAACAAGTCCCACACACTGCTAGAAGGCCAAATATTTTTTCAGAGCTAGATGCAGAAAAATATTATATTCAATTTGCAACATGATGGAGGTCAGTATAGATGGACTAATAGAACAAGTCCCACACACTGCTAGAAGGCCAAATATTTTTTCAGAGGTAGATGCAGAAAAAAATTATATTCAATTTGCAACCTGATGGAGGTCAGAATAGATAGACTAATAGAACAAGTCCCACACACTGCTAGAAGGCCAAATATTTTTTCAGAGCTAGATGCAGAAAAATATTATATTCAATTTGCAACCTGATGGAGGTCAGTATAGATGGACTAATAGAACAAGTCCCACACACTGCTAGAAGGCCAAATATTTTTTCAGAGCTAGATGCAGAAAAATATTATATTCAATTTGCAACCTGATGGAGGTTAGTATAGATGGACTAATAGAACAAGTCCCACACACAGCTAGAAGGCCAAATATTTTTTCAGAGCTAGATGCAGAAAAATATTATATTCAATTTGCAACCTGATGGAGGTCAGTATAGATGGATTAATAGAACAAGTTCCACACACAGATAGAAGGCCAAATATTTTTTCAGAGGTAGATGCAGAAAAAAATTATATTCAGTTTGCAACCTGATGGAGGTCAGTATAGATGGACTAATAGAACAAGTCCCACACACAGCTAGTAGCCCAAATATTTTTTCAGAGCTAGATGCAGAAAAAAATTATATTCAATTTGCAACATGATGGAGGTCAGTATAGATGTACTAATAGAACAGGTCCCACACATTGCTAGAAGGCCAAATATTTTTTCAGAGCTAGATGCAGAAAAATATTATATTCAATTTGCAACCTGATGGAGGTCAGTATAGATGGACTAATAGAACAAGTCCCACACACTGCTAGAAGGCCAAATATTTTTTCAGAGCTAGATGCAGAAAAAAATTATATTCAATTTGCTACCTGATGGAGGTCAGTATAGATGGACTAATAGAACAAGTCCGACACACAGCTAGAAGTCGAAATATTTTTTCAGAGGTAGATGCAGAAAAAAATTATATTCAATTTGCAACCGGATGGAGGTCAGTATAGATGGACTAATAGAACAAGTCCCACACACTGCTAGAAGGCCAAATATTTTTTCAGAGGTAGATGCAGAAAAAAAATATATTCAATTTGCAACGTGATGGAGGTCAGTATAGATGGACTAATAGAACAAGTCCCACACACTGCTAGAAGGCCAAATATTTTTTCAGAGCTAGATGCAGAAAAATATTATATTCAATTTGCAACCTGATGGAGGTCAGTATAGATGGACTAATAGAACAAGTCCCACACATTGCTAGAAGGCCAAATATTTTTTCAGAGCTAGATGCAGAAAAATATTATATTCAATTTGCAACCTGATGGAGGTCAGTATAGATGGACTAATAGAACAAGTCCCACACACAGCTAGAAGCCCAAATATTTTTTCAGAGGTAGATGCAGAAAAAAATTATATTCAGTTTGCAACCTGATGGAGGTCAGTATAGATGGAGTAATAGAACAAGTCCCACACACAGCTAGAAGCCCAAATATTTTTTCAGAGCTAGATGCAGAAAAAAATTATATTCAATTTGCAACCTGATGGAGGTCAGTATAGATGGACTAATAGAACAAGTCCCACTCACTGCTAGAAGGCCAAATATTTTTTCAGAGCTGGATGCAGAAAAATATTATATTCAATTTGCAACCTGATGGAGGTCAGTATAGATGGACTAATAGAACAAGTCCCACACACAGCTAGAAGCCAAAATATTTTTTCAGAGGTAGATGCAGAAAAAAAATATATTCAGTTTGCAACCTGATGGAGGTCAGTATAGATGGACTAATAGAACAAGTCCCACACACAGCTAGTAGCCCAAATATTTTTTCAGAGCTAGATGCAGAAAAAAATTATATTCAATTTGCAACGTGATGGAGGTCAGTATAGATGGACTAATAGAACAGGTCCCACACACTGCTAGAAGGCCAAATATTTTTTCAGAGCTAGATGCAGAAAAATATTATATTCAATTTGCAACCTGATGGAGGTCAGTATAGATGGACTAATAGAACAAGTCCCACACACTGCTAGAAGGCCAAATATTTTTTCAGAGCTAGATGCAGAAAAAAATTATATTCAATTTGCAACCTGATGGAGGTCAGTATAGATGGACTAATAGAACAAGTCCCGCATACAGCTAGAAGCCCAAATATTTTTTCAGAGGTAGATGCAGAAAAAAATTATATTCAATTTGCAACCGCATGGAGGTCAGTATAGATGGACTTATAGAACAAGTCTCACACACTGCTAGAAGGCCAAATATTTTTTCAGAGCTAGATGCAGAAAAATATTATATTCAATTTGCAACCTGATGGAGGTCAGTATAGATGGACTAATAGAACAAGTCCCACATACAGCTAGAAGCCCAAATATTTTTTCAGAGGTAGATGCAGAAAAAAATTATATTCAATTTGCAACCGCATGGAGGTCAGTATAGATGGACTTATAGAACAAGTCCCACACACTGCTAGAAGGCCAAATATTTTTTCAGAGCTAGATGCAGAAAAATATTATATTCAATTTGCAACCTGATGGAGGTCAGTATAGATGGACTAATAGAACAAGTCCCACACATTGCTAGAAGGGCAAATATTTTTTCAGAGCTAGATGCAGAAAAATATTATATTCAATTTGCAACCTGATGGAGGTCAGTATAGATGGACTAATAGAACAAGTCCCACACACTGCTAGAAGGCCAAATATTTTTTCAGAGCTAGATGCAGAAAAATATTATATTCAATTTGCAACCTGATGGAGGTCAGTATAGATGGTCTAATAGAACAAGTCCCACACACTGCTAGAAGGCCAAATATTTTTTCAGAGCTAGATGCAGAAAAAAATTATATTCAATTTGCAACCTGATGGAGGTCAGTATAGATCGTCTAATAGAACAAGTCCCACACACAGCTAGAAGCCCAAATATTTTTTCAGAAATAGATGCAGAAAAAAATTATATTCTATTTGCAACCTGATGGAGGTCAGTATAGATGGACTAATAGAACAAGTCCCACACACTGCTAGAAGGCCAAATATTTTTTCAGAGCTAGATGCAGAAAAATATTATATTCAATTTGCAACCTGATGGAGGTCAGTATAGATGGACGAATAGAACAAGTCCCACACACTGCTAGAAGGCCAAATATTTTTTCAGAGGTAGATGCAGAAAAAAATTATATTCAATTTGCAACCTAATGGAGGTCAGTATAGATGGACTAATAGAACAAGTCCCACATACAGCTAGAAGCCCAAATATTTTTTCAGAGGTAGATGCAGAAAAAAATTATATTCAATTTGCAACCGCATGGAGGTCAGTATAGATGGACTTATAGAACAAGTCCCACACACTGCTAGAAGGCCAAATATTTTTTCAGAGCTAGATGCAGAAAAATATTATATTCAATTTGCAACCTGATGGAGGTCAGTATAGATGGACTAATAGAACAAGTCCCACACACTGCTAGAAGGCCAAATATTTTTTCAGAGCTAGATGCAGAAAAATATTATATTCAATTTGCAACCTGATGGAGGTCAGTATAGATGGACTAATAGAACAAGTCCCACACATTGCTAGAAGGCCAAATATTTTTTCAGAGCTAGATGCAGAAAAATATTATATTCAATTTGCAACCTGATGTAGGTCAGTATAGATGGACTAATAGAACAAGTCCCACACACTGCTAGAAGGCCAAATATTTTTTCAGAGCTAGATGCAGAAAAATATTATATTCAATTTGCAACCTGATGGAGGTCAGTATAGATGGACTAATAGAACAAGTCCCACACACTGCTAGAAGGCCAAATATTTTTTCAGAGCTAGATGCAGAAAAAAATTATATTCAATTTACAACCTGATGGAGGTCAGTATAAATGGTCTAATAGAACAAGTCCCACACACAGCTAGAAGCCCAAATATTTTTTCAGAGGTAGATGCAGAAAAAAATTATATTCTATTTGCAACCTGATGGAGGTCAGTATAGATGGACTAATAGAACAAGTCCCACACACTGCTAGAAGGCCAAATATTTTTTCAGAGCTAGATGCAGAAAAATATTATATTCAATTTGCAACATGATGGAGGTCAGTATAGATGGACTAATAGAACAAGTCCCACACACTGCTAGAAGGCCAAATATTTTTTCAGAGGTAGATGCAGAAAAAAATTATATTCAATTTGCAACCTGATGGAGGTCAGAATAGATAGACTAATAGAACAAGTCCCACACACTGCTAGAAGGCCAAATATTTTTTCAGAGCTAGATGCAGAAAAATATTATATTCAATTTGCAACCTGATGGAGGTCAGTATAGATGGACTAATAGAACAAGTCCCACACACTGCTAGAAGGCCAAATATTTTTTCAGAGCTAGATGCAGAAAAATATTATATTCAATTTGCAACCTGATGGAGGTTAGTATAGATGGACTAATAGAACAAGTCCCACACACAGCTAGAAGGCCAAATATTTTTTCAGAGCTAGATGCAGAAAAATATTATATTCAATTTGCAACCTGATGGAGGTCAGTATAGATGGATTAATAGAACAAGTTCCACACACAGATAGAAGGCCAAATATTTTTTCAGAGGTAGATGCAGAAAAAAATTATATTCAGTTTGCAACCTGATGGAGGTCAGTATAGATGGACTAATAGAACAAGTCCCACACACAGCTAGTAGCCCAAATATTTTTTCAGAGCTAGATGCAGAAAAAAATTATATTCAATTTGCAACATGATGGAGGTCAGTATAGATGTACTAATAGAACAGGTCCCACACATTGCTAGAAGGCCAAATATTTTTTCAGAGCTAGATGCAGAAAAATATTATATTCAATTTGCAACCTGATGGAGGTCAGTATAGATGGACTAATAGAACAAGTCCCACACACTGCTAGAAGGCCAAATATTTTTTCAGAGCTAGATGCAGAAAAAAATTATATTCAATTTGCTACCTGATGGAGGTCAGTATAGATGGACTAATAGAACAAGTCCGACACACAGCTAGAAGTCGAAATATTTTTTCAGAGGTAGATGCAGAAAAAAATTATATTCAATTTGCAACCGGATGGAGGTCAGTATAGATGGACTAATAGAACAAGTCCCACACACTGCTAGAAGGCCAAATATTTTTTCAGAGGTAGATGCAGAAAAAAAATATATTCAATTTGCAACGTGATGGAGGTCAGTATAGATGGACTAATAGAACAAGTCCCACACACTGCTAGAAGGCCAAATATTTTTTCAGAGCTAGATGCAGAAAAATATTATATTCAATTTGCAACCTGATGGAGGTCAGTATAGATGGACTAATAGAACAAGTCCCACACATTGCTAGAAGGCCAAATATTTTTTCAGAGCTAGATGCAGAAAAATATTATATTCAATTTGCAACCTGATGGAGGTCAGTATAGATGGACTAATAGAACAAGTCCCACACACAGCTAGAAGCCCAAATATTTTTTCAGAGGTAGATGCAGAAAAAAATTATATTCAGTTTGCAACCTGATGGAGGTCAGTATAGATGGAGTAATAGAACAAGTCCCACACACAGCTAGAAGCCCAAATATTTTTTCAGAGCTAGATGCAGAAAAAAATTATATTCAATTTGCAACCTGATGGAGGTCAGTATAGATGGACTAATAGAACAAGTCCCACTCACTGCTAGAAGGCCAAATATTTTTTCAGAGCTGGATGCAGAAAAATATTATATTCAATTTGCAACCTGATGGAGGTCAGTATAGATGGACTAATAGAACAAGTCCCACACACAGCTAGAAGCCAAAATATTTTTTCAGAGGTAGATGCAGAAAAAAAATATATTCAGTTTGCAACCTGATGGAGGTCAGTATAGATGGACTAATAGAACAAGTCCCACACACAGCTAGTAGCCCAAATATTTTTTCAGAGCTAGATGCAGAAAAAAATTATATTCAATTTGCAACGTGATGGAGGTCAGTATAGATGGACTAATAGAACAGGTCCCACACACTGCTAGAAGGCCAAATATTTTTTCAGAGCTAGATGCAGAAAAATATTATATTCAATTTGCAACCTGATGGAGGTCAGTATAGATGGACTAATAGAACAAGTCCCACACACTGCTAGAAGGCCAAATATTTTTTCAGAGCTAGATGCAGAAAAAAATTATATTCAATTTGCAACCTGATGGAGGTCAGTATAGATGGACTAATAGAACAAGTCCCACATACAGCTAGAAGCCCAAATATTTTTTCAGAGGTAGATGCAGAAAAAAATTATATTCAATTTGCAACCGCATGGAGGTCAGTATAGATGGACTTATAGAACAAGTCTCACACACTGCTAGAAGGCCAAATATTTTTTCAGAGCTAGATGCAGAAAAATATTATATTCAATTTGCAACCTGATGGAGGTCAGTATAGATGGACTAATAGAACAAGTCCCACATACAGCTAGAAGCCCAAATATTTTTTCAGAGGTAGATGCAGAAAAAAATTATATTCAATTTGCAACCGCATGGAGGTCAGTATAGATGGACTTATAGAACAAGTCCCACACACTGCTAGAAGGCCAAATATTTTTTCAGAGCTAGATGCAGAAAAATATTATATTCAATTTGCAACCTGATGGAGGTCAGTATAGATGGACTAATAGAACAAGTCCCACACATTGCTAGAAGGGCAAATATTTTTTCAGAGCTAGATGCAGAAAAATATTATATTCAATTTGCAACCTGATGGAGGTCAGTATAGATGGACTAATAGAACAAGTCCCACACACTGCTAGAAGGCCAAATATTTTTTCAGAGCTAGATGCAGAAAAATATTATATTCAATTTGCAACCTGATGGAGGTCAGTATAGATGGTCTAATAGAACAAGTCCCACACACTGCTAGAAGGCCAAATATTTTTTCAGAGCTAGATGCAGAAAAAAATTATATTCAATTTGCAACCTGATGGAGGTCAGTATAGATCGTCTAATAGAACAAGTCCCACACACAGCTAGAAGCCCAAATATTTTTTCAGAAATAGATGCAGAAAAAAATTATATTCTATTTGCAACCTGATGGAGGTCAGTATAGATGGACTAATAGAACAAGTCCCACACACTGCTAGAAGGCCAAATATTTTTTCAGAGCTAGATGCAGAAAAATATTATATTCAATTTGCAACCTGATGGAGGTCAGTATAGATGGACGAATAGAACAAGTCCCACACACTGCTAGAAGGCCAAATATTTTTTCAGAGGTAGATGCAGAAAAAAATTATATTCAATTTGCAACCTGATGGAGGTCAGTGTAGATAGACTAATAGAACAAGTCCCACACACTGCTAGAAGGCCAAATATTTTTTCAGAGCTAGATGCAGAAAAATATTATATTCAATTTGCAACCTGATGGAGGTCAGTATAGATGGACTAATAGAACAAGTCCCACACACAGCTAGAAGCCCAAATATTTTTTCAGAGGTAGATGCAGAAAAAAATTATATTCAGTTTGCAACCTGATGGAGGTCAGTATAGATGGACTAATAGAACAAGTCCCACACACAGCTAGTAGCCCAAATATTTTTTCAGAGCTAGATGCAGAAAAAAATTATATTCAATTTGCAACGTGATGGAGGTCAGTATAGATGGACTAATAGAACAGGTCCCACACACTGCTAGAAGGCCAAATATTTTTTCAGAGCTAGATGCAGAAAAATATTATATTCAATTTGCAACCTGATGGAGGTCAGTATAGATGGACTAATAGAACAAGTCCCACACACTGCTAGAAGGCCAAATATTTTTTCAGAGCTAGATGCAGAAAAAAATTATATTCAATTTGCAACCTAATGGAGGTCAGTATAGATGGACTAATAGAACAAGTCCCACATACAGCTAGAAGCCCAAATATTTTTTCAGAGGTAGATGCAGAAAAAAATTATATTCAATTTGCAACCGCATGGAGGTCAGTATAGATGGACTTATAGAACAAGTCCCACACACTGCTAGAAGGCCAAATATTTTTTCAGAGCTAGATGCAGAAAAATATTATATTCAATTTGCAACCTGATGGAGGTCAGTATAGATGGACTAATAGAACAAGTCCCACACACTGCTAGAAGGCCAAATATTTTTTCAGAGCTAGATGCAGAAAAATATTATATTCAATTTGCAACCTGATGGAGGTCAGTATAGATGGACTAATAGAACAAGTCCCACACATTGCTAGAAGGCCAAATATTTTTTCAGAGCTAGATGCAGAAAAATATTATATTCAATTTGCAACCTGATGTAGGTCAGTATAGATGGACTAATAGAACAAGTCCCACACACTGCTAGAAGGCCAAATATTTTTTCAGAGCTAGATGCAGAAAAATATTATATTCAATTTGCAACCTGATGGAGGTCAGTATAGATGGACTAATAGAACAAGTCCCACACACTGCTAGAAGGCCAAATATTTTTTCAGAGCTAGATGCAGAAAAAAATTATATTCAATTTGCAACCTGATGGAGGTCAGTATAAATGGTCTAATAGAACAAGTCCCACACACAGCTAGAAGCCCAAATATTTTTTCAGAGGTAGATGCAGAAAAAAATTATATTCTATTTGCAACCTGATGTAGGTCAGTATAGATGGACTAATAGAACAAGTCCCACACACTGCTAGAAGGCCAAATATTTTTTCAGAGCTAGATGCAGAAAAATATTATATTCAATTTGCAACCTGATGGAGGTCAGTATAGATGGACTAATAGAACAAGTCCCACACACTGCTAGAAGGCCAAATATTTTTTCAGAGGTAGATGCAGAAAAAAATTATATTCAATTTGCAACCTGATGGAGGTCAGAATAGATAGACTAATAGAAGAAGTCCCACACACTGCTAGAAGGCCAAATATTTTTTCAGAGCTAGATGCAGAAAAATATTATATTCAATTTGCAACCTGATGGAGGTCAGTATAGATGGACTAATAGAACAAGTCCCACACACTGCTAGAAGGCCAAATATTTTTAAAGAGCTAGATGCAGAAAAATATTATATTCAATTTGCAACCTGATGGAGGTTAGTATAGATGGACTAATAGAACAAGTCCCACACACTGCTAGAAGGCCAAATATTTTTTCAGAGCTAGATGCAGAAAAATATTATATTCAATTTGCAACCTGATGGAGGTCAGTATAGATGGACTAATAGAACAAGTTCCACACACAGATAGAAGGCCAAATATTTTTTCAGAGGTAGATGCAGAAAAAAATTATATTCAGTTTGCAACCTGATGGAGGTCAGTATAGATGGACTAATAGAACAAGTCCCACACACAGCTAGTAGCCCAAATATTTTTTCAGAGCTAGATGCAGAAAAAAATTATATTCAATTTGCAACATGATGGAGGTCAGTATAGATGTACTAATAGAACAGGTCCCACACATTGCTAGAAGGCCAAATATTTTTTCAGAGCTAGATGCAGAAAAATATTATATTCAATTTGCAACCTGATGGAGGTCAGTATAGATGGACTAATAGAACAAGTCCCACACACTGCTAGAAGGCCAAATATTTTTTCAGAGCTAGATGCAGAAAAAAATTATATTCAATTTGCTACCTGATGGAGGTCAGTATAGATGGACTAATAGAACAAGTCCGACACACAGCTAGAAGTCGAAATATTTTTTCAGAGGTAGATGCAGAAAAAAATTATATTCAATTTGCAACCGGATGGAGGTCAGTATAGATGGACTAATAGAACAAGTCCCACACACTGCTAGAAGGCCAAATATTTTTTCAGAGGTAGATGCAGAAAAAAATTATATTCAATTTGCAACGTGATGGAGGTCAGTATAGATGGACTAATAGAACAAGTCCCACACACTGCTAGAAGGCCAAATATTTTTTCAGAGCTAGATGCAGAAAAATATTATATTCAATTTGCAACCTGATGGAGGTCAGTATAGATGGACTAATAGAACAAGTCCCACACATTGCTAGAAGGCCAAATATTTTTTCAGAGCTAGATGCAGAAAAATATTATATTCAATTTGCAACCTGATGGAGGTCAGTATAGATGGACTAATAGAACAAGTCCCACACACAGCTAGAAGCCCAAATATTTTTTCAGAGGTAGATGCAGAAAAAAATTATATTCAGTTTGCAACCTGATGGAGGTCAGTATAGATGGACTAATAGAACAAGTCCCACACACAGCTAGTAGCCCAAATATTTTTTCAGAGCTAGATGCAGAAAAAAATTATATTCAATTTGCAACGTGATGGAGGTCAGTATAGATGGACTAATAGAACAAGTCCCACACACTGCTAGAAGGCCAAATATTTTTTCAGAGCTAGATGCAGAAAAAAATTATATTCAATTTGCAACCTAATGGAGGTCAGTATAGATGGACTAATAGAACAAGTCCCACATACAGCTAGAAGCCCAAATATTTTTTCAGAGGTAGATGCAGAAAAAAATTATATTCAATTTGCAACCGCATGGAGGTCAGTATAGATGGACTTATAGAACAAGTCCCACACACTGCTAGAAGGCCAAATATTTTTTCAGAGCTAGATGCAGAAAAATATTATATTCAATTTGCAACCTGATGGAGGTCAGTATAGATGGACTAATAGAACAAGTCCCACACACTGCTAGAAGGCCAAATATTTTTTCAGAGCTAGATGCAGAAAAATATTATATTCAATTTGCAACCTGATGGAGGTCAGTATAGATGGACTAATAGAACAAGTCCCACACATTGCTAGAAGGCCAAATATTTTTTCAGAGCTAGATGCAGAAAAATATTATATTCAATTTGCAACCTGATGTAGGTCAGTATAGATGGACTAATAGAACAAGTCCCACACACTGCTAGAAGGCCAAATATTTTTTCAGAGCTAGATGCAGAAAAATATTATATTCAATTTGCAACCTGATGGAGGTCAGTATAGATGGACTAATAGAACAAGTCCCACACACTGCTAGAAGGCCAAATATTTTTTCAGAGCTAGATGCAGAAAAAAATTATATTCAATTTGCAACCTGATGGAGGTCAGTATAAATGGTCTAATAGAACAAGTCCCACACACAGCTAGAAGCCCAAATATTTTTTCAGAGGTAGATGCAGAAAAAAATTATATTCTATTTGCAACCTGATGTAGGTCAGTATAGATGGACTAATAGAACAAGTCCCACACACTGCTAGAAGGCCAAATATTTTTTCAGAGCTAGATGCAGAAAAATATTATATTCAATTTGCAACCTGATGGAGGTCAGTATAGATGGACTAATAGAACAAGTCCCACACACTGCTAGAAGGCCAAATATTTTTTCAGAGGTAGATGCAGAAAAAAATTATATTCAATTTGCAACCTGATGGAGGTCAGAATAGATAGACTAATAGAACAAGTCCCACACACTGCTAGAAGGCCAAATATTTTTTCAGAGCTAGATGCAGAAAAATATTATATTCAATTTGCAACCTGATGGAGGTCAGTATAGATGGACTAATAGAACAAGTCCCACACACTGCTAGAAGGCCAAATATTTTTAAAGAGCTAGATGCAGAAAAATATTATATTCAATTTGCAACCTGATGGAGGTTAGTATAGATGGACTAATAGAACAAGTCCCACACACTGCTAGAAGGCCAAATATTTTTTCAGAGCTAGATGCAGAAAAATATTATATTCAATTTGCAACCTGATGGAGGTCAGTATAGATGGACTAATAGAACAAGTTCCACACACAGATAGAAGGCCAAATATTTTTTCAGAGGTAGATGCAGAAAAAAATTATATTCAGTTTGCAACCTGATGGAGGTCAGTATAGATGGACTAATAGAACAAGTCCCACACACAGCTAGTAGCCCAAATATTTTTTCAGAGCTAGATGCAGAAAAAAATTATATTCAATTTGCAACATGATGGAGGTCAGTATAGATGTACTAATAGAACAGGTCCCACACATTGCTAGAAGGCCAAATATTTTTTCAGAGCTAGATGCAGAAAAATATTATATTCAATTTGCAACGTGATGGAGGTCAGTATAGATGGACTAATAGAACAAGTCCCACACACTGCTAGAAGGCCAAATATTTTTTCAGAGCTAGATGCAGAAAAAAATTATATTCAATTTGCTACCTGATGGAGGTCAGTATAGATGGACTAATAGAACAAGTCCGACACACAGCTAGAAGTCGAAATATTTTTTCAGAGGTAGATGCAGAAAAAAATTATATTCAATTTGCAACCGGATGGAGGTCAGTATAGATGGACTAATAGAACAAGTCCCACACACTGCTAGAAGGCCAAATATTTTTTCAGAGGTAGATGCAGAAAAAAATTATATTCAATTTGCAACGTGATGGAGGTCAGTATAGATGGACTAATAGAACAAGTCCCACACACTGCTAGAAGGCCAAATATTTTTTCAGAGCTAGATGCAGAAAAATATTATATTCAATTTGCAACCTGATGGAGGTCAGTATAGATGGACTAATAGAACAAGTCCCACACATTGCTAGAAGGCCAAATATTTTTTCAGAGCTAGATGCAGAAAAATATTATATTCAATTTGCAACCTGATGGAGGTCAGTATAGATGGACTAATAGAACAAGTCCCACACACAGCTAGAAGCCCAAATATTTTTTCAGAGGTAGATGCATAAAAAAATTATATTCAGTTTGCAACCTGATGGAGGTCAGTATAGATGGACTAATAGAACAAGTCCCACACACAGCTAGTAGCCCAAATATTTTTTCAGAGCTAGATGCAGAAAAAAATTATATTCAATTTGCAACGTGATGGAGGTCAGTATAGATGGACTAATAGAACAAGTCCCACACACTGCTAGAAGGCCAAATATTTTTTCAGAGCTAGATGCAGAAAAAAATTATATTCAATTTGCAACCTAATGGAGGTCAGTATAGATGGACTAATAGAACAAGTCCCACATACAGCTAGAAGCCCAAATATTTTTTCAGAGGTAGATGCAGAAAAAAATTATATTCAATTTGCAACCGCATGGAGGTCAGTATAGATGGACTTATAGAACAAGTCCCACACACTGCTAGAAGGCCAAATATTTTTTCAGAGCTAGATGAAGAAAAATATTATATTCAATTTGCAACCGGATGGAGGTCAGTATAGATGGACTAATAGAACAAGTCCCACACACTGCTAGAAGGCCAAATATTTTTTCAGAGCTAGATGCAGAAAAATATTATATTCAATTTGCAACCTGATGGAGGTCAGTATAGATCGACTAATAGAGCAAGTCCCACACATTGCTAGAAGGCCAAATATTTTTTCAGAGCTAGATGCAGAAAAATATTATATTCAATTTGCAACCTGATGTAGGTCAGTATAGATGGACTAATAGAACAAGTCCCACACACTGCTAGAAGGCCAAATATTTTTTCAGAGCTAGATGCAGAAAAATATTATATTCAATTTGCAACCTGATGGAGGTCAGTATAGATGGACTAATAGAACAAGTCCCACACACTGCTAGAAGGCCAAATATTTTTTCAGAGCTAGATGCAGAAAAAAATTATATTCAATTTGCAACCTGATGGAGGTCAGTATAAATGGTCTAATAGAACAAGTCCCACACACAGCTAGAAGCCCAAATATTTTTTCAGAGGTAGATGCAGAAAAAAATTATATTCTATTTGCAACCTGATGTAGGTCAGTATAGATGGACTAATAGAACAAGTCCCACACACTGCTAGAAGTCCAAATATTTTATCAGAGCTAGATGCAGAAAAATATTATATTCAATTTGCAACCTGATGGAGGTCAGTATAGATGGACTAATAGAACAAGTCCCACACACTGCTAGAAGGCCAAATATTTTTTCAGAGGTAGATGCAGAAAAATATTATATTCAATTTGCAACCTGATGGAGGTCAGAATAGATAGACTAATAGAACAAGTCCCACACACTGCTAGAAGGCCAAATATTTTTTCAGAGCTAGATGCAGAAAAATATTATATTCAATTTGCAACCTGATGGAGGTCAGTATAGATGGACTAATAGAACAAGTCCCACACACTGCTAGAAGGCCAAATATTTTTAAAGAGCTAGATGCAGAAAAATATTATATTCAATTTGCAACCTGATGGAGGTTAGTATAGATGGACTAATAGAACAAGTCCCACACACTGCTAGAAGGCCAAATATTTTTTCAGAGCTAGATGTAGAAAAATATTATATTCAATTTGCAACCTGATGGAGGTCAGTATAGATGGACTAATAGAACAAGTTCCACACACAGATAGAAGGCCAAATATTTTTTCAGAGGTAGATGCAGAAAAAAATTATATTCAGTTTGCAACCTGATGGAGGTCAGTATAGATGGACTAATAGAACAAGTCCCACACACAGCTAGTAGCCCAAATATTTTTTCAGAGCTAGATGCAGAAAAAAATTATATTCAATTTGCAACATGATGGAGGTCAGTATAGATGTACTAATAGAACAGGTCCCACACATTGCTAGAAGGCCAAATATTTTTTCAGAGCTAGATGCAGAAAAATATTATATTCAATTTGCAACCTGATGGAGGTCAGTATAGATGGACTAATAGAACAAGTCACACACACTGCTAGAAGGCCAAATATTTTTTCAGAGCTAGATGCAGAAAAAAATTATATTCAATTTGCTACCTGATGGAGGTCAGTATAGATGGACTAATAGAACAAGTCCGACACACAGCTAGAAGTCGAAATATTTTTTCAGAGGTAGATGCAGAAAAAAATTATATTCAATTTGCAACCGGATGGAGGTTAGTATAGATGGACTAATAGAACAAGTCCCACACACTGCTAGAAGGCCAAATATTTTTTCAGAGGTAGATGCAGAAAAAAATTATATTCAATTTGCAATGTGATGGAGGTCAGTATAGATGGACTAATAGAACAAGTCCCACACACTGCTAGAAGGCCAAATATTTTTTCAGAGCTAGATGCAGAAAAATATTATATTCAATTTGCAACCTGATGGAGGTCAGTATAGATGGACTAATAGAACAAGTCCCACACATTGCTAGAAGGCCAAATATTTTTTCAGAGCTAGATGCAGAAAAATATTATATTCAATTTGCAACCTGATGGAGGTCAGTATAGATGGACTAATAGAACAAGTCCCACACACAGCTAGAAGCCCAAATATTTTTTCAGAGGTAGATGCAGAAAAAAATTATATTCAGTTTGCAACCTGATGGAGGTCAGTATAGATGGACTAATAGAACAAGTCCCACACACAGCTAGAAGCCCAAATATTTTTTCAGAGCTAGATGCAGAAAAAAATTATATTCAATTTGCCACTTGATGGAGATCAGTATAGATGGACTAATAGAACAAGTCCCACACACTGCTAGAAGGCCAAATATTTTTTCAGAGCTAGATGCAGAAAAAAATTATATTCAATTTGCAACCTGATGGAGGTCAGTATAGATGGACTAATAGAACAAGTCCCAAACACAGCTAGAAGCCCAAATATTTTTTCAGAGGTAGATGTAGAAAAAAATTATATTCAATTTGCAACCTGATGGAGGTCAGTATAGATGAACTAATAGAACAAGTCCCACACACTGCTAGAAGGCCAAATATTTTTTCTGAGCTAGATGCAGAAAAATATTATATTCAATTTGCAACCTGATGGAGGTCAGTATAGATGGACTTATAGAACAAGTCCCACACACTGCGAGAAGGCCAAATATTTTTTCAGAGCTAGATGCAGAAAAAAATTATATTCAATTTGCAACCTGATGGAGGTCAGTATAGATGGACTAATAGAACAAGTCCCACACACAGCTAGAAGCCCAAATATTTTTTCAGAGGTAGATGCAGAAAAAAATTATATTCAATTTGCAACCTTATGGAGGTCAGTATAAATGGACTAATAGAATGATGCTATGCCCAAAAGGTTTTACTTCACTAGGTGCAGTAAAAAAATTGGTATTCTATACACAGGTGGTGTAGCTTGCAACACAGATAGGCTACTCCACTGACTAACACACTCTGCAATAGGCCAAAAAGGATTAGCTTTGCTAGATTTAGCCAAATGCTGTGAAAAAAACTTGCACAGCACTGGCACAGACCTGCCTGGCAAAAACTGATAGGAACTGATGTAACTTAGTCCTGAAAAGGACTGCAATTACAATTATTCTTTACTCCCACAATCTATTTAAGAGCACAGACCTGCCTGATAAAAGTCGTAGGAAATGCTGTAACCTAGTCCTTAAAAGGACTGCAATCACAACTATTCCCTACTCCCAAGCTATCTGTAGATTTGTGCAAAAATTGGCTTGAAATTAACAAGGTATAGCGCACACAGCAACAGCGGTGCCGTCTAACACGCAGCTGCAGCAGTGAGAAAATGGTGGCGACGGGGAACATGGCTGGGTCTTATAGGGCAAGTACATGTGACATACACTGCCAATGACACATGCCCTTGCTTGTGTGAAAAAAAGCACTTCGCTCCGTGTGTGCGCGCTGCTGATAGGCTGACAGATTGCACCTCCCCACTGTAAATGCGGGAAAGAGAAAAAAAAAATGGAGATCTTCATTATTCCTGCAGAGATCCTTCCCCTGCCCCTCCCCCCGCCCCGCTGTACACTCAAACTGCGTATTAACTAGTGTTGAGCCACCACCGGGATGTTCGAGGAACTGTTCGTCGAACTGTTCGTCGAACACCTTAGAACACCGTCGAACACCGTTAAAACCAATGGCAGGCAAACAAAAACACATAGAAACACATAGAAAACACCTTCAAAGGTGTCCAAAAGCTGACAAACTGCTCAGAAGACGCTCTCTTTAAAAAAGCCGGCCGGCAGTTCAGCAGCGGCATACACCGGTACCCGACAATTTAGACAAGAAGGAATAGAGCTTCACACATAGATTAGATAGATAGAAACATGTCAGTCACACATATAAGAAGCACAGTGACAGTGTTGCTTACTGTACTTGTCATTTAGTGTAAAGGATTTATTTAAAAAAATAATAGTGTTTTCATGCACCGTCTCTTTAAAAAAGCCGGCCGGCAATTCAGCATCTGTACCCGACAATTTAGAACAGAAAGATAGAGCATAACACATAGATTAGATAGATAGAAACATGTCAGTCACATATATAAGAAGTACAGTGACAGTGTTGATTACTGTACTTGTCATTTAGTGTTAAAATAAAAGATTTATTAAAAAAAAAATTGGCGTGTGGTTCCCCGTAATTTTAGTCTCTAGCGGAGGTTAAGCAGACGGCTGGGGCAGATGTTTGAAGCCTGGGAAGGGGGTAATACCGACGGAGCTTCCCAGGCTACTAATATCAGCCCCCAGCTGAATACCTAGCCTTTACTAGCTATTAAAATGGGGGACCCCCCCCAAAAAAATGACGTGGGGTCCCCCCTATTTTAATAGCTAGCAAAGGCTAGGCAGACAGCTGGGGGCTGATATTAATAGCCCAGGAAGGGAGCCATGAATATTGGCCCCCTCCCAGGCTAGAAACACCAGCCGTCAGCCGCCCCAGAAATGGCGCATCCGTAGGATGTGCCAATTCTGGCACTTAGCCTCGCTCTTCCCACTGCCCTGTAGCGGTGGCAGTGGGGTAATAGGGCTGGGGTTGATGTCAGCTTATAATGCCAGCTGACATCAAGCCCAGGTTAGTAATGGAGAGGCGTCTATAAGACACCCCCATTACTAACCCCATAGTCAAAGTTAAAATAAAAAACACAAACACCCAGAATAAAGTCCTTTAATTGAAATAAACACACAATTCTTTATTGTTCTAAATTAAACCATACTTACCACCACGCCCATTCCAGCTGAAGCCAACGATCTCCTGCAATAAAAGAAAAATAATAAAGCAACCTCATCCTTACCTTTCCATGGTTCCCAGGACAGCTTCAGCTCTGCTACATCGAGATGACAGGCTGGACCGCAGCAGAACGCTGCCATCCAGCCTGTCATCCCGCAGACACTGAGAAGCGCAGGCATGCTTGCGCTCCT
The DNA here is from genome assembly GCF_046119375.1 of Phyllobates terribilis. Lineage (NCBI taxonomy): Eukaryota > Metazoa > Chordata > Amphibia > Anura > Dendrobatidae > Phyllobates > Phyllobates terribilis. Next base: position 236,997,786 of record NW_027362772.1, read on the forward strand.
CAGTGTCTCTCTGTGACGGCATAAAGATGAGCCGACAATGAACTCGGCTCACCTCATGCACGTCACTGACAGCGTGGGAGAATTCTCCTGCACTCAGCGCTTCAGCGTGAGAATTTTCCCACGCTGTCAGTGACGTGCATGAGGTGAGCTCATGTCCAATGAACTCAGCTCACCTCATGTACGTCACTGACAGCGTGGGAGAATTCTCACGCTGAAGCGCTGAGTGCAGGAGAATTTTCCCACGCTGTCAGTGACGTGCATGAGGCTGATATTTCAATTTGGCGCACAAATCGGTGATTGGTCGCGGGCAGCGTCCGCGACCAATCAGCGCGGTAGTGTTTAACTTTGGCGGCAAGATCAGTGATTGGTCGCGCGCCAAGACCACGACCAATCACCGATTTGGGCGCCACATTTAAATATCGGCCGCGACCAATCAGCACAGCGTTGTTTAAATGTGGATCCAAGATCGGTGATTGGTCGCGGCCGATATTTAAATTTGGCGCACAAATCTGTGATTGGTCGCGGGCAGCGTCCGCGACCAATCAGCACAGTAGTGTTTAACTTTGGCGGCAAGATCAGTGATTGGTCGCGGTCAAGACGGCGACCAATCACCGATTTGTGCCGCACATTTAAATAGCGGCCGCGACCAATTGGATGTCAGCGCCGCTCCCCGGTCCTCCCTTCACACCCTAGCCGCATGGATTTCAGCAGCGCTGCTTGTGCGGATACTTCCGCTGCGAGAACCCGGGACATGAGCGGGCGCTCGCAGCAGAAGTATCCCGACCCGCAGCGCCGCTCCCCGGTCCTCCCTTCACACCCTAGCCGCTGATGTCCCCACAGTATCCGCATGGTGTTACAAAGGTCCGGACATTTGTGTTAAAAATCGCTGATTGGTCGCTGGTGCTGCCCGCGACCAATCACCGATTTGGGCGCCAAATTTAAATATCAGCCGCGACCAATCACCGATTTGGGCGCCAAATTTAAATATCCTCCGCGACCAATCACCCATCTTGGCTCCACATTTAAACACTGCTGTACTGATTGGTCGCGGACGCTATTTAAATGTGGCGCCAAAATCGGTGATTAGTCGCGCCCAGCGTCGGCGACCAATCAGCACAGCGGTGTTTAAATGTGGAGCCAAGATTGGTGATTGGTTGCGGCCGATATTTAAATTTGGCGCCCAAATCGGTGATTGGTCGCGGGCAGCGCCCGCGACCAATCAGCGATTTTTAACACAAATGTCCGGATCTTTGTAACACCATGCGGATACTGTGGGGACATCAGCGGCTAGGGTGTCAAGGGAGGACCGGGGAGCGGCGCTGCGGGTCGGGATACATCTGCAGCGAGCAGTCGCTCATCTCCTGGCTTCTCGCAACGGAAGTATCCGACCAGGCAGCGGCGCTCCCCGGTCCTCACCAATACGATTAGCTGATTGGTCGCGCTCTCTGCACGCGACCAATCAGTGATCTTGGCGCTAAAGTTAAACACCGCTCTGCTGATTGGTCGCGGACGCTGCCCGCGACCAATCACCGATTTGGGCGCCACATTTAAATAGCGGCCGCGACCAATCAGCGAGCTTGGCGCCAAATTTAAACAACGCTCTGCTGATTGGTCGCGGACGCCAGACGCGTCCAATCAGTGAGATTGGCGCCAAATTTAAACAACGCTCTGCTGATTGGTCGCGGACTACAGCCGCGACCAATCAGCGAGATTGGCGCCAAATTTAAACCCCGCTCTGCTAATTGGTCGCGGATGCCGGCCGCGACTAATCAGCATTATTGGCGCCAAATTTAAACACCGCTCTGCTGATTGATCGCGGTCGCCGTCCGCGACCAATCAGTAGTATTGGCGCCAAATTTAAACCCTGCTCGGCTGATTGGTCACGGTTGCCGGCCGCGACCAATCAGCAGTATTGGCGCCAAATTTAAACCCCGCTCTGCTGATTGGTCACAGTTGCCTTCCGCGACCAATCAGCGATTTTGACGCCAAATTTAAACACTGCTCTGCTGATTGGTCGCGGCCAGCGATTGCGACCAATCAGCATTATTGGCGCCAAATTTAAACCCCGCTCTGCTGATTGGTCGTGACCGCCGGCCGCGACTAATCAACATTGTTGCCGCCAAATTTAAACACCGCTCTGCTGAATGGTCGAGGTCGTGACCAATCACCATTATTGGCGCCAAATTTAAACACCGCTTTGCTGATTGGTCACGACCACAACCTATCAGCATTATTGGCGCAAAATTTAAACCCCGCTCTGCTGATTAGTCGCGACCGCCGGCCGTGACCAATCAGTGATATAGTCGCCAAATTTCAACACCGCTTTGCTGATTGGTCGCGGTTGCTGGCCGCGACCAGTCAGCGATTTTGGCGCCAAATTTAAACACCGCTCTGCTGATTGCGCCGGGTCTGCCGCATACATATTCTAGAATGCCCGATGCGTTAGAATCGGGCCACCATCTAGTTTCATGAAATAATTTTAAAAAAAATTGACGTGGGGCTTCGCACTATATTTGTATCCAGCCAGGTACAGCAGGCAGGAACGGGCTGCCCCCAACCACCAGCTGCCTATTTGTACCTGGCCGGACACAACAATATAGGGAAGCCCTTTTTTTCTTAATTATTTCATGAATTTCATGAAATAATTAAAAAAAAAAATACGTGGGGCTTCGCCCTATTTTTGTGTCCAGCCAGGTACAACTAGGCAGCTGGGGGCTGGAATCTGCAGCGCAGGGAGGCCCAAGCTTTCTGGGTCACCCCAGCTGCAAATTGCAGTCCGCAGCCACCCCGGAAAATGGCGCGTTCATAGAAGCGCCATCTTCTGGCGCTCTACCCAACTCATCCAGGGCCTGGGGCGGTGGCTCACTGGGTAATAAAGGGGTTAGGGCCAGCTTGGCATTATCAGCTGGCCCTAAGCCAGAAATTCATGGGGTCACGCCAATATTAGACATGACCACTATGAATTTCTAGTAAAGTATTTAAAAAAAACACAACACCCAGAATAAAGTCCTTTAATTGAAATAAACACACAATTCTTTATTGTTCTAAATTAAACCATACTTACCGTCACGCCCATTCCAGCTGAAGCCAACGATCTCCTGCAATAAAAGTAAAATAATAAAGCAACCTCATCCTTACCTTTCCATGGTTCCCAGGACAGCTTCAGCTCTGCTACATTGAGATGACAGGCTGGACCGCAGCAGAACGCTGCCATCCAGCCTGTCATCCCGCAGACACTGAGAAGCGCAGGCATGCTTGCGCTCCTCAGTGTCTCGCTGTGACGGCATCCAGATGAGCCGAGGTCATGTCCAATGAACTCAGCTCACCTCATGCACGTCACTGACAGCATGGGAAAATTCTCCTGCACTCAGCGCTTCAGCGTGAGAATTTTCCCACGCTGTCAGTGACGTGCATGAGGTGAGCTCATTCATGTCCAATGAACTCGGCTCACCTCATGCACGTCACTGACAGCGTGGGAAAATTCTCACGCTGAAGCGCTGAGTGCGGGAGAATTCTCCCACGCTGTCAGTGACGTGCATGAGGTGAGCCGAGTTCATTGTCGGCTCATCTTTATGCCGTCACAGCGAGACACTGAGGAGCGCAAGCATGCCTGCGCTTCTCAGTGTCTGCGGGATGACAGGCTGGATGGCAGCGTTCTGCTGCGGTCCAGCCTGTCATCTCAATGTAGCAGAGCTGAAGCTGTCCTGGGAACCATGGAAAGGTAAGGATGAGGTTGCTTTATTATTTTACTTTTATTGCAGGAGATCGTTGGCTTCAGCTGGAATGGGCGTGATTGTAAGTATGGTTTAATTTAGAACAATAAAGAATTGTGTGTTTATTTCAATTAAAGGACTTTTTTCTGGGTGTTTGTGTTTTCTTTTAACTTTGACTATGGGGTTAGTAATGGGGGTGTCTTATAGACGCCTCTCCATTACTAACCTGGGCTTGATGTCAGCTGGCATTATAAGCTGACATCAACCCCAGCCCTATTACCCCACTGCCACCGCTACAGGGCAGTGGGAAGAGCGAGGCTAAGTGCCAGAATTGGCGCATCCTATGGATGCGCCATTTCTGGGGTGGCTGACGGCTGGTGTTTCTAGCCTGGGAGGGGGCCAATATTCATGGCACCCTTCCTGGGCTATTAATATCAGCCCCCAGCTGTCTGCCTAGCCTTTGCTAGCTATTAAAATAGGGGGGACCCCCATGTCATTTTTTTGGGGGGGTCCCCCATTTTAATAGCTAGTAAAGGCTAGGTATTCCGCTGGGGGCTGATATTAGCAGCCTGGGAAGCTTCGTGGGTATTACCCCCTTCCCAGGCTTCAAACATCTGCCCCAGCCGTCTGCTTAACCTCCGCTAGAGCCTAAAATTAAGGGGAACCCCACGCCAATTTTTTTTTAAATAAATCCTTTATTTTAACACTAAATGACAAGTACAGTAATCAACACTGTCACTGTACTTCTTATATATGTGACTGACATGTTTCTATCTATCTAATCTATGTGTGATGCTCTATTCCTTCTATTCTAAATTGTCGGGTACAGATGCTGAATTGCCGGCCGGCTTTTTTAAAGAGACAGTGCATGAAAACACTATTATTTTTTTTAATAAATCCTTTACACTAAATGACAAGTACAGTAAGTAACACTGTCACTGTACTTCAGATATATGTGACTGACATGTTTCTATCTATCTAATCTATGTGTGATGCTCTATTCTTTCTGTTAGGCTGTGTGCCCACGTAGCGTTTTTCAAGCGTATATGCTGCGGAATTTCCGCAGCGTAAACGCTTGAAAAACGCATGTATATCCGCACCCCATGGTCCCCAATGGCATTCCGCAATGTCAATGCCCATGCTGCGGATTTTTCCGCAGCGAATATGCTGCGGTCAAAAATCCGCAGCATGTTCATTAATTTTGCGGAAGCGCTGCGGAATCAATGTGCGGATGGTACCCAAGTCTGGATGAGAGGAGACTCTCATCCAGACCTGGGTACCAAAGAACCTGTAAAAAAAAGAATAAAATAAAGTTTATACTTATCTTCTGATGTTTTCCCTCCGTCGCGCTGTTGTCTGAAGGACCTGCCACGTCATTGAGTCATGTGACCCATCACATGACTCATTGATGTCACTGCAGGTCCTGCACACAACAGCGTGAGCCGCTCAAGACTCCGGACGGGGCAGAGAATGCATCAGAAGGTGAGTATAAAGTTTATTTTTTTATTTTTTACCATTCTGAACAAGTTGTCAAGCACTTTTCCAAGTGATGCTTGGAGAAGTGCTTGATAACCCGCATGCGGAAATGCATGCAAAGACGCCTCACAAACGCTTCTACCTGGCGGGAAAACCGCATGTAATATCCGCATGCGATTTTCCCGCCAGGGAGAAGCGTAAAAAATATGCTTCAGGTCCGCAACGTGGGCACATAGCCTTATAAATTGTCGGGTACCGCTGCTGAATTGCCGGCCGGCTTTTTTAAAGAGACAGTGCATGAAAACACTATTATTTTTTTTAATAAATCCTTTACACTAAATGACAAGTACAGTAAGCAACACTGTCACTGTACTTCATATATATGTGACTGACATGTTTCTATCTATCTAATCTATGTGTGAAGCTCTATTCTTTCGGTTCTAAATTGTCGGGTACCGGTGTATGCCGCTGCTGAATTGCCGGCTTTTCGTGTTTCACTGTTGGCACTGTTCCCATCGATTTGGGCAACCACTGTAATGCCACAATCACCATGGCTGTGGCATTACAGTGAGTGGCAGACAATCCCTGCATGATTGGTGCTCTAAATAGCGCCAGACATACAGGACACGCTTTTGGTGCACGAACAGTTATGGAAAATAACCTCGAACAGCCGAATTTTTTGCAAATCGTTCGGGTTCGTCGAACAACTCGAACACCGCCCAAAACAGCTCGAATTTGAGATTGGCGAACAGTTCTAGTCGAATACCGCTCATCTCTAGTATTAACATTAATTTTCATCATTACTGAGAAAAAATCCAGTTATGATTTTGGTGCACGAACAGTTATCGAACATAACCTCGAACAGCCGAATTTTTTTCAAATCGTTCGTGTTCGCCGAACGGCTCGAACACCGCCCAAAACAGCTCGAATTTGAGATTGGCGAACAGTTCGAGTCGAACACCGCTCATCTCTAAACACGGGATTACAGATGATTCTTTCTTTGACGCAAAACAATGTTTAATATCAGGCCGGGAAATGTTTTGCCACACAAAAAGAATCAGCTGTGATCCCCTGCTGTAATGTCTGTATTCTCTTTTGCTCCCCACCCTGCCCAGGAGATGTGGTATGATCAGACCATGTTCCTGCACGGTCAGTCACAGCCATTACACAGTACACAGCAGGGGCACATAAATAAGATTATCTCAGCACAGGAACATTTTTATATGACATACTCAATTGTGGATCTTATTTTTATTCCAAGATTTATTAATTACAATGTACTTTGTTTGTGGGAAAACAACTTGAAGGCCATGTACACACTAGACATTTTTTCAGCATTTTTTTATGCAAATTTTCTGTTGCGTTTTTTACAGTACCAACAAAGGCTATGAGATTGCAGAAATCTCATGCACACACATTGTTTTTTTCGTCCTGAGTATTTTGTGCTTTACATGTTTTTTTGCACAATAGAGCATGTCAATTCTTTCAGTGTTTTTTCATCTTTTTTTCAGCGTTTTTCATACTTTGAAAGTAATGGGTGGTGATTAAAAAACCCTGAAAAAAACGCTGAAAAAAATGCAGGTATCAGGTTTTGCAGCGTTTTTTGTACCAAAACCTAATGAAATAGAATCAGAATTTTTTTTTGCACTAAAGCATGCAGAAGACAGAAATGTAGAATGACAAAAATGCAGCTAAAACGCATCAAAAATGCAAGAAAAAACAAGCAAAACCTGCTTTTTCTGCAGCTTCTTTGCTGCCAAGAGAGCAGGTTTTGCAATAGAAAAAAAATCACTGAATAAAACATCTAGTGTGAACATAGCCTAAGTTGGTTTTTGGATCTGATTCTGTCCTTGTCTGTGATTTTCTGGTTCTGACCTGGTCTCATGTTTTGTTTCCTTTCAGCTCACTCCTTTACTCAATAGCTGTGCTTTGTACACAATCTGGGACCCCTGCAGTAAAAAACAGATCCCAATATAGGGTTAAAAGGGGGAAAACCATTGAACCCTTTGGACCCCGCTAAACACTGCAGTTTGCTTCAAGCCTTATTGTGAAAACTGAGCAGACAGATTGTTACAGCTCATCAAGTACCGTATATAGTAAGCTAAGTCTACTAATCTATCAAGGTAAAGGAGGGGGCTGGAGACAGCAAGGCTAGGGGGAAGCCACCCATGACCGGGGGTTGGCCTGGAGGTTTTACCCCACTCCCCTTTTTGTTTGGTTTTGAATAGTGGGATTCTGGGATTGGGTAATGGGAGATGGGGGCGGGTAGCTGGAAGTGGGATATATAAGGGAAAAGTGAGGGAAAGCGGCCATTCCCAATTGGAACAGCAGAGGCAATCACCTGTCATGGCGTCCGTGGAATCCCTGGTGAGCCAGCTTCAGGATGTCGCACGGTCAAGAAGAGGTGGATGGTTGGAGGCCCAGCTGTCCGCATTGCTGGGAGCTGCAGGAGTTTCGAAGGCGCAGGACGGAGTCGGTAGAAGAAGCAGGAGAACCCGGCCCCCGGAGAGACTATCCCCAAAGGTATCAGCACAGAACAGGCTCAGGCCCCGGAGCCCCTCAGGGGACCCTGCGGGGGGAGAGCAAGATGGCGCGGTTCCTGCCCGCCGCTCTCGCCCCGGCAGGAATCCATCCAGCCGGCCTGTTGCTGTTGTTCGACGCGGAGCGCGGTCTAAACCAGAAGTCAGGGCCGCGCCGGAAGTGAGGGCCGCACCGGATGTTCGGCACGACGTAGGAGCGACGAGGGACACAGAGGTTCCGGCCCCAGACGAGCGACGCAGGCGCAGCGCACCTGCGACGCGCAACGCGACTGCGAAGCGCAGCGCAGCTGCGACGCGCAACGCAGCTGCAAGAGACGACGCAGCTGTGATGGGAAACGCAGCTGCCATCAAAGTTGGGGGACTGAATGATAGGAGAGGACCCAGGACTATCATGGGAGCGGAGACGGGAAAGGCAGGCACCACTGGCAATGTTCGGGGTGCCTGCTGGGAAGGCCATGAGGACACCAAGGAGGCAAGCATCGGCGGGCAGGCAGCAATCCGGGCATTCATGGCTGCTTGACTCACAGGGAAGACGCAGAGGAGAGGGAGCGGCGGGCAGCAACATTGAGCCGCTGGGCAGCGTCGGTTATGGCAGCATGGACCATGCCCGTGCGCCTGGGTCCGGTAACAGGAGGAGACCAGGATCAACACCCAGGATTGCAAGTTGGTTGGTCCGGTGGGAGGCGGTCACCGAGGAGACAACACCCGGCAGCATCCATGACCGTTCAGGTCCCCCCTGGTGACGGGGAGGCCAGGGGCGTGGGCCTTGAGCGGCGAATGGAAACAGACGGATCCGATTCCAGCAGCGACAGGGTCAGAAGAACCAATCGTCAGGACTCAGGATTTACGGCTGGCAGGGACACAGCACCTGCGCAGCGGCATGAGTATAACTCCATGTCTTGTTTGTCGCCCGCAGGGGCAGCTTCTCTGGCGGGAGTTAGCGGTCCTTTTGTTGCCTCAGAGGGGAGGTGTCTAGCCGGTCCGGGAGGGACGGAGGTATCGGGAATTTGGGAAATCTTAAATAGTATGTCGCAGGTTCTACTGAGAATGGAGAGCGCAGCAGCGGGTGGGTCAAGGGCATCTCCAACAGAAGCCTGGTTACCAGGCCAAGAGGTGTCGCTTCAACCCAGTGGTGTGGTGGTAGGGTCTGTGGTTGGTGCAGAAGGGGCAGTTGCTGGGGTTTCAGTATCGGTTCAGACGGAGAAGGACAAGGGCGATACGGTGAAGTTGGATCACAGGGCAAAGGGGGAGGTGTATGTGTGCTTCAAGGGGCCATTAGGAGCACATTTAAAAAAAGAGGTGAAGGAAAAAATTTGGTGTGATGAATACGTGGAAATTTTCTCCCTCCTTCCCCTGGAGAAGTTTAATTTGGACAGGGGGAAAAAGACGATAGCAAAAAGGAGGAGGAGGAGAAGCGGAGGTGGCGCTTGATACCTCAAACTTTTACGAATTGGCTTCAAGCATTTGCGATTTTGGCCGGGGTCATAGGGGAAAAGTTTCCTGAAAATTCCTCAGGCTTATTTTGTTATTTGGATGCCATCAGGGAAGCGCATCGTACTTATGGGGGACAAACTTGGCTGAGGTACGATGAGCAATTTAGGCAGAGGAAGGCGGTACGGCCCGAGATTAAGTGGGATCAGAAAGATATTGGCCTTTGGTTAAAGGTGATGGCTCCCGCTAGATACGGGCAGTCCTTTCACGGGAGCGGAGGAAGTGGGAGTCAATCAGCAGGAACAAGTGGAGGTAGACAGGGAGCGGAGGGAAGTAAAGAAAAATCAGGAACGTTCTGGCAATTTAACGACGGCCAGTGCAAATACGGGGCAGGCTGTAAGTTTAAGCACGTTTGTTCCCATTGCAACGGGAGCTCTCATGGGGCGGCAAAATGTTACAAAAAAGGAAAGGGTAGAATGTCTGTGGGTCCCGGTCAAGGGGGTGACTCCAGTGAATCTGGAAAAGATGGCCCCCTTTCTAAGTAGATATCCTGATCAATTGAAGGCCAGGATTATTAGGGATGGTTTTTCAGAGGGTTTCAGGATCCTGTCACCCGACCATAAAGTTCCTTTTTCAGTTAAGAATTTAATGTCTGCTTTGTTGCATCCAGAAGTTGTGGAGGTTAAGTTGGCAAAGGAGGTGGAGTTAGGTCGTATGGCGGGGTCGTTTCCTAGCTTGCCGGTTGAAGGTGCGGTCATTTCTCCTCTGGGGGTAGTGCCTAAGAAGGAGCCGAACAAATTTCGCCTGATTCAGCATTTGTCGTACCCAAAAGGTTGTTCGGTTAATGACGGTATAGCCCAGGATTTATGTTCGGTTGAATACATATCATTTGATGTGGCTGTGTCATGGGTTCGGAGGTACGGGCCTGGGTCATTGATGGCAAAAACCGACATTGAGTCAGCGTTTCGGCTCCTTCCTGTTCACCCGGCTAGCATTCCACTTTTGGGTTGTTTTTGGAACAAAAGTTATTACTTGGATAGGTGTTTGCCTATGGGCTGTTCTATTTCATGTTCATTGTTTGAAACCTTTAGTACTATTTTAGAATGGGTGGTTAGGGATGTTGCAGGAGTGCAGTCTGTTATCCACTATCTTGATGATTTTTTGTTTTTGGGTCCCCCAGATTCGTTGGTATGTGGTAATTTGTTAGCAGCCATGAAGTGGGTTACTGAACGCTTTGGGGTCCCTTTGGCAAAAGAAAAGACCGAGGGGCCTTGTACGGTTTTAATTTTTTTAGGGATTCTAATTGATACGGAGCACATGGAGTGTCGATTGCCAGAAGAAAAATTATTGTTACTCAGGCAGGAGGTTGAGCGAATTGGAAAACTGCGTAAGGTGACATTGAAGGAGCTGCAGTCGCTGCTAGGAAGATTGAATTTTGCCTGTAGGATCATGCCGAGGGCAACGGCGGGTGTGCGGGCAGCGCATCACTTTATTCGCTTGAATAGAGAGCACAGAGAGGACTTGGGGGTGTGGAAGCGCTTTTTGGACACTTACAACGGCAGGTCGTTGATTCAGCAGGAGTTTCTGAACAGCTTTGATTGCGAGATTTACACGGACGCGGCAGGTGGAGTTGGATATGGAGCTTTTAGTAGGGGAAAGTGGAGCGTCGGTAAATGGCCCGATTCTTGGAAGGAGAGGGGTCTTACAAAGAATCTCGCTCTTTTAGTATTATTCCCAATTGTAGTTGCGGTCTCGATTTGGGGTGAGTTCTTTTTGAATCGGAGGGTCAGGTTCCATTGTGATAACATGGGCATAGTAGCAGTGATTAACAGCTTATCGGCCTCGTCTCCTCCGGTTATCAAACTGGTTAGGGAACTGGTGCTATGGTGTTTGGAACTGAATGCATGGGTCTCGGCGGTACATGTGCCCGGTGTTCAAAACTCTATAGCGGATGCTTTGTCTCGTTTCCAGTGGGAGCGTTTCCGTTCGCTGGCACCAGAGGCAGAAGTCGCAGGAGTGGAATGCCCTTCGCAGTTGTGGCAGATGGTTTTGGAAGAGCAGGAAGATTGATTCAGGAGTCGGTGGCAAGTTCAACCTGTGCGGCTTATGAGACATCGTGGTGAGTATGGCAAAGCTGGGTGTCGCAGTGGGGGGCATTAGAGAGTGATGAGGATAGGACTTTGGCGGTTTTGTTTTTTGTAGGTAAGGTTGCGGATTTAGGGTGGTCGTCATCCAGAATTAGCAAATTTATAGCCGGGCTGGCTTTTGGTTTTAAGTTGCAGGGTTGGACTGATGTCACTAGATCATTTTTGGTCAGGCAGGCACTCAGAGGTTTTCAAAAGGGTAACAAGATTTTTGATAAGCGGAGACCAGTAACGTTTGGCATGTTAGAAAGATTAGGTCTGGTTTTGGAGACCATTTGTTGTTCTGTTTTTGAGGGGACGCTGTTTAAGTTAGCCTTTGCCTTAGCATTTTTCGGGGCGATGAGAGTAGGGGAGTAGGTTGCCCGCAGCAAAAATAGGGAAGGAGACATGAGTTCTTGGGCCTGGGGCATTGATTTTTGGATTAGACCGTCTAAAACTGATCAGATTGGTAGAGGTAAGAGGGTCGTTTTAGGAAGAGTGGAAGGGGCTCTGATGTGTCCAAGAAGGTGTTTGGAGGCTTATTGGCAATTGTAGACAGGGAGATCCGGCCCACTCTTACGTCATTGTGACGGGTCATTTCTTTCCCGTTTCCAATTTATAGCGGTCTTAAAAAAAGGGGTGCAGGAGTTGGGCCTTAACCCGGAGGTTTATGGTTCGCATTCCTTTAGGATTGGCACAGCATCTGAGGCTAGCAGGCGCGGCTTGGGGGCGGAGGTGATAAAACAGATCGGAAGATGGAGTTCAGACCGTTATTTGACTTATGTTCGCCACTAGTTGATACAGTACTTTGTTAGTTGTATAACAATCGTTGAATATGCTTGTTTCTCATTCTTTTAGGTGAAGTTCCCACCTTAGCTTGGATTCTTGGACACTCATACGTGCATTGGGGGGCACGGCGGGCCGATGTCAGGCGTGACGGTAGGCAATTGGGCTTTCCGAGGGCACAACTGATTATTAGGTGGCTAGGTTTTAGGGGCATGTTATGGAACCGGTATTTGGGGGAAGTTCATAAGGCTGCGAGATTGGACAGAGTACCGGATATTTTAGTTGTGCATCTGGGGGGGGAACGATTTAGGGGGAAGGACGGTAAGGGAGTTGATTCGGGATATCCGTTTCGACTTCTTGAGATTGTGGACTTCGTTTCCGGAGGTTATAACAGTGTGGTCAGATACAGTCCCCAGGAAAAAATGGCGGGCGGTCAGATCGGAAAAGGGCATAAACAGGGCACGGAAAAAAATAAATAGGGCGGTGTCTAGCTTTGTGTCCAGGAATGGGGGCATAAGTGTTAGGCATTTGGAGTTGGAATCCGGAGTCGGAAATTTGTGGTTGGAGGATGGGGTACATCTCAACGATATTGGCATGGATCTTTGGGCTCTTTCAATTCAGGAGGGGATTGAGAGGGCATTGGTGGCTTTGGGGCACGCATGAGCCTGAGGTTTCAGGGCTGTTCGTGGTTGGCGGGGGGTGGGGTTCTTGGAGTTGGTTAAATTGAGTGGGGAGGTGATCTGGCAGTCGGTTAGGGGCTCTGGACGGAGTTTTACCTCGGGAGCATTTTGGTAGTTGGTTGGCCTGCCACGGAACGTGGAGGTCTTTTGGTGCCCTCGATCTGGTGATGAACGGCTGGGGGTAACATGGCGGTGCAATGTTATAGTGAATTTAAAGCCAGATCTATTAGCTCCAAAAACCCTCCCTCCTTATATATATATATATATATATATATATATATATATATATGGATATATATAAATTGGTATACTGATATTTTATTTCATTGTTATTTGTTGTTTGTTAATAAACGGCCGCTGTGGCCACAATTTATCCAACAAATAACTTGTTGTGGAGTTTTTATTTCAGGGGACGGGATCATGGGATCGCTGGGTATGTTGGGCAGAGTGAAGGTCAGGTAGTAAAACCCCACTGGGCCATAACAGGTCAAGGAGGGGGCTGGAGACAGCAAGGCTAGGGGGAAGCCACCCATGACCGGGGGTTGGCCTGGAGGTTTTACCCCACCCCCCTTTTTGTTTTGTTTTGAATAGTGGGATTCTGGGATTGGGTAATGGGAGATGGGGGCGGGTAGCTGGAAGGGGGATATATAAGGGAAAAGTGCGGGGAAGCGGCCATTCCCATTGGAACAGCAGAGGCAATCACCCACCCTCCCCCGCTTTTTTGCTGAATTTTGTTAAATTATATGTAATGATTCTTTTCTGTTTTTCTTTGTCACAGTGGCTTGGTTGGCGGTGGGTGGGGTTCTTGGAGTTGGTTAAATTGAGTGAGGAGGTGATCTAGCATTCGGTTATGGGCTCTGGACGGGGTTTTACCTCGGGAGCATTTTGGTAGTTGGTTGGCCTGCCACGGAACATGGAGGTCTTTTGGTGCCCTCGAGCTGGTGATGAACGGCTGGGGGTAACATGGCGGTGCAATGTTGTAGTGAATTTAAAGCCAGATCTATTAGCTCCAAGAACCCTCTCTCCTTATATATATATATATATTTATATATATATATATGGATATATATATATTGGTATACTGATATTTTATTTCATGGTTATTTGTTGTTTGTTAATAAACAGCCGCTGTGGCCACAATTTATCCAACAAATAACTTGTTGTGGAGTTTTTATTTCAGGGGACGGGATCATGGGATCGCTGGGTATGTTGGGCAGAGTGAAGGTCAGGTAGTAAAACCACACAGGGTCATAACAGGTCAAGTTGGTAACAAGTTTTTCTCTGCTACATCTGTACACAGCAAAAATACAGAAAATATATTCAGCAGCCTCCACATTAGAGTTGTACGATATGAGATCTCGCATCCATGACTGTAATCCCCTGTGTTAACAGTATTCCTGAGCATTACCGAGGGGTTAAGATTATTAATCACCTAGTTAAATATTTGCGGCTAACTTTTATAGTGACGTCCTGTTTGCTTTTGTTTCATATCTCTCATTACTCAATGTTTAGATATGAAAATCTAATAATAACCATTAACCGCACTGATAATTCTGTAACCTGTGGGCAAAGACATTTAGATCATTTATATGACTTTGAAAACTTTACACACTGTGTAAGGTTGTGCGACAGTTTTAATGTATTTTGTCAAATAGAGCTGAATTTTGGACACTTTGTGTAAGAATTAGAATGGCACAGACTGGATTAAAGGGGTTGGCCAATATTGAATGCCCCCACTGTGCTGAATAAGGCTATGTGCCCACGTTGCGGACCTGAAGCATATTTTTTACGCTTCTCCCTGGCGGGAAAATCGCATGCGGATATTACATGCGGTTTTCCCGCCAGGTAGAAGCGTTTGTGAGGCGTCTTTGCATGCATTTCCGCATGCGGGTTATCAAGCACTTCTCCAAGCATCACTTGGAAAAGTGCTTGACAACTTGTTCAGAATGGTAAAAAATAAAAAAATAAACTTTATACTCACCTTCTGATGCATTCTCTGCCCCGTCCGGAGTCTTGAGCGGCTCACGCTGTTGTGTGCAGGACCTGCGGTGACGTCATTGAGTCATGTGGTGGGTCACATGACTCAATGACGTGGCAGGTCCTTCAGACAACAGCGCGACGGAGGGAAAACATCAGAAGATAAGTATAAACTTTATTTTATTCTTTTTTTTACAGGTTCTTTGGTACCCAGGTCTGGATGAGAGTCTCCTCTCCTCCAGACTTGGGTACCATCCGCACATTGATTCCGCAGCGCTTCCGCAAAATTAATGAACATGCTGCGGATTTTTGACTGCAGCATATACGCAATGGGCATTGACATTGCGGAATGCCATTGGGGACCATGGGGTGCGGATCTACATGCGTTTTTCAAGCGTTTACGCTGCGGAAATTCCGCAGCATATACGCTTGAAAAACGCTACGTGGGCACACAGCCTAAAAGAGAAAAAAAATATCATACTTTGCCCAATGACCATTTGTGTCCCCCCAAGTGATTTTGTGACATTGTTTATGTCACGTGTCCAGGTCCAGCAACTGGACAAGTTCTTTTAATCAAGGAACGTTTCACTAGTAACAAAGACATGGCATGAACATAGTCTGCTCTTTTCTGTAGTAACATAAGGACGCGAAACCTGGACAATACTGTAAAGAAACAAGACAGAAGAAGACTCAACGCCTTCAAAATGTGATGCTGGAGGATGCTATCAATACCATGAATAGCAAGAAGAAGAAACAAATCAATTTTGGAACAAAACAAGCCAGACATGTCACTCGAAGCAAGGATCATCAAGCTATGACTTGCATACTTTGGACATAAAGCAATCATTGGAGAAGGACAACATGGTCAGAAGAATAGAAAGAACAAGGCGAAGAGAAAGACCAGAAATCTGATGGTTTAATACTATCGATATAATGGTGGAGAAGACCCTGGTGGACCTATCTATGCTTGCACAAGAATGACCTTCCTACAGATTGTTCATCCATGAAGTTGACATGGCTC
Organism: Phyllobates terribilis; assembly: GCF_046119375.1. NCBI lineage: Eukaryota > Metazoa > Chordata > Amphibia > Anura > Dendrobatidae > Phyllobates > Phyllobates terribilis. The sequence continues at coordinate 237,013,533 of NW_027362772.1, forward strand.
GAGATTGAGCCGAAGGCTGTTAAAATAAATAAATTATGTCTCGTGAGCATTGCAACTTATCAGCGGTGACTGATGGCCTGAAACGAAGAGAGCACAAGTCTGCTCTGATGGAACTCTTAAGGCTTCAGTCCAATAGTGGCCACTGATAGATTGCACCGCTCATGTGACATAAGCAAAGTCACAAGATTTCTGGGGGACATAGCGTTCAGAGGAGTGGCACAGGTCAAGGGGTATGCATGCTCTTTTTCTAAAGGAGTTGTCATGTAGATGACAACTCCATTAAACCCTCAGCGCTGGAGTGAGCGTCTGTGGAGGTAGCACAGGAGTTGAACTCCCATCACACACAGTAGATTCCAACTGCCATACAGTCTGTCACGCAAGGTGTGGGAAGGACTAAGTGCAACACGAAGGGAAGAGGGGAAGGGAGCCCAGGCACTAGGGAAAGGGGGAGTGGAGACTTCCTAGGCTGATCTGATATCACCCTTTCTCCCCTATCATCCCTATAATGATTCCTCACCAATCACCGCACAGGAACCTAAACCCTGTATTTCCCTAGAGGTTGGCCCTGGATCGGGAAGGGGGGATGAGCACTAGTCAGTCCCCACTAACAACTAAAGACAACAAGGGAGACAAACATGGGGGAAAGTAACTTAGCTTGAGCCGACTTCAGAGAGATTACACCACACGTCCTCCTAGCACCTGAGAGGAAGTAAGCAGACTGCAATAGCTCCAAGCCTTCACAAGGGAAACTGTGAATATCACTGGCACCTGCCTGTAGAAAACAGAAAGTATTTTAGCATCCCGGCCTGGGTGTCAATTAGCAGGAGGGATGTAGCTGCTGGGTCCTAGAGTGAGACAGATCTAAGAAGGTGTCTTTAATGCCAAACAAAGAGATCTTCTGCAACCAACAGCAGGACGACTGTCTGTTACATCTGACACACCCATGACATAGTCATGGTCCTGCTGAAGTCCCAATCACTGCCATTTTGGTACTCCTGTGGAGTACTGATGCTTTCACTGTTATGGGGGTTCTTTGGCTGTCACTGGTAAGAGGACACTGTAGCTGACTATAATGTCATTGTTACAGGGGAGCTGTAGAAATTAAACATGTTGAAATTCCTAATGTTAGATTAATCAAAGCAACTTGTCAGAGGGAGCACACCTAAACCTCTTAAATCTACTTACACTAAAAAATATATATATATTTAATTATATCTAAATCTAAAAATAATAAAAATAAATTATCAAAACTAACAATTATAAATAAACAAAAATGAAAAAAGAAATAATGGACAGTCTTACTCATAGGCCTGAGCTTCTTAAAGATTATGATAAATTTACAAGCAGATTATGCTTAGCCTTTTGTATAGATAATTTAGCCTATTGAGACCCCAGTTATATTTGGCCTCCCCTTGACACTGGTTTTTGCCCTAAAGACATTGCTTAGTGAGAGGATTAACGCAGAGAAATAAGATTGACAGAAAGGTTCATAAGTAGATAAACGGATTACTGGATATTGACATTAAAAAGTGCTAGGTTAGCAATTTTTACTTTATTCATATATTTACTGCAAGACGTGCACATATTTAAGTGTGTCCCATTTTCTCTTTTGTTTCTAGTTTTGCATTGATATGTGATGCTCTCATATTGCACCATTATACACAAACATTGAGGTTGCATTTACATGCGCTGAGTTCAGATCGTTAAATGAGTGCTATCGACAATATTGAAGTCGTTCAGTGCCTCAGCAGCACATATGCACTTTACACTAGGTGATGTGCTGCTGAGAACAAGGATTTATTTTCCAGCATAAACAATCCAATCATCCGATGAATGAGCATCATTTTGCTTGATCGTTAGGTGATTGCTCCCATGTTTACACCTATGAACTGTTGTCTGCGCTGCCGGTATTTATAAATGTGCATGCTTTGTACACACAGTATATGACACAAACACTGTATCTTTCACAGACATATATATGCACAAAGCATGTTGCACACACATATGTATAAACACAGAGTACACACACATGTATACAAAGAGCACATAGACACACACACACACACAGTACAGACCAAAAGTTTGGACACACCTTCTCATTTAAAGATTTTTCTGTATTTTCATGACTATGAAAATTGTACATTCACACTGAAGGCATCAAAACTATGAATTAACACATGTGGAATTATATACTTAACAAAAAAGTGTGAAACAACTGAAAATATGTCTTATATTCCAGGTTCTTCAAAGTAACCACCTTTTGCTTTGATGACTGCTTTGCACACTCTTGGCATTCTCCTGATGAGCTTCAAGAGGTAGTCACCGGAAATGGTCTTCCAACAATCTTGAAGGAGTTCCCAGCGATGCTTAGCACTTGTTGGCACTTTTGCCTTCACTCTGCGGTCCAGCTCACCCCAAACCATCTCGATTGGGTTCAGGTCTGGTGACTGTGGAGGCCAGGTCATCTGGCGTAGCACCCCATCACTCTCCCTCTTGGTCAAATAGCCCTTGCACAGCCTGGAGGTGTGTTTGGGGTCATTGTCCTGTTGAAAAATAAATGATTGTCCAACTAAACGTAAACCGGATGGAATAGCATGCCGCTGCAAGATGCTGTGGTAGCAATGCTGGTTCAGTATGCCTTCAATTTTGAATTAATCCCAAACAGTGTCACCAGCAAAGCACCCCCACACCATCACACCTCCTCCTCCATGCTTCACGGTAGGAACCAGGCATGTAGAGTCCATCCGTTCACCTTTTCTGCGTCGCACAAAGACACAGTGGTTGGAACCAAGGATCTCAAATTTGGACTCATCAGACCAAAGCACAGATTTCCACTGGTCTATTGTCCATTCCTTGTTTTCTTTAGCCCAAACAAGTCTCTTCTGCTTGTTGCCTGTCCTTAGCAGTGGTTTCCTGGCAGCTATTTTACCATGAAGGCCTGCTGCACAAAGTCTCCTCTTAACAGTTGTTGAAGAGATGTGTCTGCTGCTAGAACTCTGTGTGGCATTGACCTGGTCTCTAATCTGAGCTGCTGTTAACCTGCGATTTCTGAGGCTGGTGACTCGGATAAACTTATCCTCAGAAGCAGAGGTGACTCTTGGTCTTCCTTTCCTGAGGCGGTCCTCATGTGAGCCAGTTTCTTTGTAGCGCTTGATGGTTTTTCAACTGCACTTGGGGACACTTTCAAAGTTTTCCCAATTTTTCGCACTGACTGACCTTCATTTGTTAAAGTAATGATGGCCACTCGTTTTTCTTTACTTAGCTGCTTTTTTCTTGCCATAATACAAATTCTAACAGTCTATTCAGTAGGACTATCAGCTGTGCATCCACCAGACTTCTGCACAACACAAATGATGGTCCCAACCCCATTTATAAGGCAAGAAATCCCACTTATTAAACCTGACAGGGCACACCTGTGAAGTGAAAACCATTTCCGGTGACTACCTCTTGAAGCTCATCAAGAGAATGCCAAGAGTGTGCAAAGCAGTCATCAAAGCAAAAAGCAAAAGGTGGCTACTTTGAAGACCTAGAATATAAAACACATATTTTCAGTAGTTTCACACTTTTTTGTTAAGTATATAATATCACATGTGTTAATTCATAGTTTTGATGCCTTCAGTGTGAATGTACAATTTTCATTGTCATGAAAATAGGGAAAAATCTTAAAATGAGAAGGTGTGTCCAAACTTTTGGTCTGTACTGTATATGTATACTCAGAGCACATACACATATGTATGCACAGAGCACATACATACACACAAACATGTATACAGAGAGCACATACATATACACATGTATATACCAAGCATCCAATGATAATAGTATTTTTTTATTTCTATAGCGCCAAGATAGGCCATGTGCCCACGATGCAGAAATGCTCTGGATTTTTCCTGAGCGTTTCTGCACCTCCCTTTCAGAAAAAACGCATTCAGATTTTACATGCGTTTTTTCTGCCAGGGACAAGCGTTTGTAAAGTGTTTTGCACATGCGATTTCGCATGCGGGTTGTCAAGCGCTTTTCCAAGCGATTTTAGCATCACTTGGAAAAGTGCTTGACAACTTGGTCACACTATATAAATCCATGCAACCGGCATGGATTTATATTGTGTGACCAAGTTAATAGTTAAAAAAAGAATAAAAATGGTAAAAAATAAAAAAATAAACATTATACTCACCTTCCGATGGCCCCCGGTCTCCTTCTCTGTTGCGTCCTATGTCTTGAGCGGCTCGCTGTACTATGGTACCCGGGTCTGAAGGAGAGTCACCTCTTCTCCAGATCTGGGTACCATCCGCACATTGAATCACAGAATATCCACATGTGCACATGTAGTCATGCGGAAATTAAGCGATTCAATGCAAGTCAATGGCGGCGAAAACGCCGCGATTACGCAAAATTTATGGTAGTGCTGCAGATTTTTCAGCAATGATAATCCACAGTAGAAATTTCCGCAGCATGTGCACAGCACATGCGGATTATCATTTTGCGGCGGAATTGCCGCTGCGGAAACATTTAAAAAATGCATCGTGGGCACGCAGCCATATTCTGCAGCACTTTACATTTCAGAGGGTACTTGTACAGACAATAAAGATATAAGCAGAGTAAACACATAATTCAACAGATACCAAGGAGAATGATGTTACAATCTATGAGGAAATAGGGGATACACAAAAGTTAAATGGTAAAAAGTGCTTGTATTATATGGTCCAGCCATCAATTTAATACACACACACACAAATATATATATATATATATATATATATATATATATATATATATATATATATATACAGTATACACACAGATATATTCACACACTACTTGCAAATCAATCTCCTTTCCTTTATTTATTACAGATTCCCACAGAGTAAAAGACTTTTGGTGACATCAAGGTCAGATGACTATGATGTCACCAAAGTTACTGATGCGCACTCAACATTGGAAAGTACACAGATAATGCAGAACAGCTATTATCAATGTATTTTCTGCTGGGAGCCCCTAAGGCAGTGGGGGCCACGAGCAATAGTCTAGTTAGACACACCTAACGCCAGCCCTGACTAGAGCTTAAAAATATAACAAATATATACTGATCAAACTTCATGTCGATTTTGTAAGATAAAGTTGGCAAAATCTAACAATAAGCAATTTAATTTACTTAAATGTTCAAACATTGCCACTGCCATTTATTATATTGCAGAGAAAGGCATCAGTCAGAGAACACTCACATCACTTCAGGCACAGCCATGAGGACTCCCTTACAATGCCTTGCAGCTATCATATCACCAATCAGGAGGCACTATCATAGCCTGTATAAAAGCAGAAGAAGGAAATGCAGTCGCCATTTTGATGTGAATCTAAACAGTGAGAGGAAGTCACAGCTCACATCTCAGAAATACAAATAGATTCCAGAAAAAGCGCCACAACTTTCCTGTGTCATATTTCAGGTATTTGCCTTTTTACAGTGACTGGGGCTAAACTGCAGTATCAAACACAACCTGTGGACAGGTGTAGCACTGGTTTTGGAACAAAGCATGATTTTTCTAATAATTAATAACCCCTTTAATTCTATTTTCTAGTCTTATACTTCGATATGGGTCTGTTTTTATAAACTAACACAGAGTTCTCCTTTAAAAGCTTCTTTTTTTAATAAGATGCCTATAATAACTAATAAGGCCCATAAATTATTGGAAAAACTTGGTCACTAAATGAGACAGTGTTTATATTACTTTAGCAAGTTCATTATCCTGGGAACCCTAAACACTAATAATTTGATTAATTCCCATATTTATCATCCCAATTAGGAAAATGTAAAGGATTTGCAATTTTGTACTTTTATTCCAGCTTACCATAATGCATCTCATTGTGCGATGAAATCCTATTCTGTTCCCTTGTGTTTCCCTTGTCACTACTAAGGGCTTTCAGACACAAATAACTAGCATGCCATGAATCTGCTGTGTTAGCAAAGACAAAACTTTTTTGAACGCTTCATTTAGAGAAAAGCCTAACGAGAAGCTGAGAATCCTGACATTAGAGATGAGTTCACATCCCAAGAACAATCTATCTGACATTTCATTTTTTATGAACATAGCAGTCAGCAAACACACAAACCTGTTTTGATAAAAATAAGCTCTATAGTAATATTACCTTTCAAATGAGTGTTTTTATGGGTTCTTCGTGATGACATTAGGCTTTACCCAGCTAAGCAGATGCTCCCGGGTGACAACGTCAATCAGTTACATTACTGAGGATCCATCCACTTCTATACTGCAGGCTGGCGGATTTCAAAATTTTAATTGGATGTAAGAACTTTGGGTTATTCAATAATGTCTAACATAACAACTTTCTTTTTTTTTCTGCTTACAAGGAGTTTCATGATATTATTGTCACGGAGATATCGCGACAGAAAAGGGCCAGAAGATCGCGCCGTTTGGTCACACAAAATTCTGCTGCACTGATTAGAACTGCTTCACCATCCTATTAAACAGTGCAGGTTTTCCTTGCTCTGTCATTGCAAGGGTTAATCAGTTCAGTTCATCTCCTTGTGCTCTCCATCCTCAATTGCCTCAGCTGTTCGGTGTTGGCCACTCCCCTCTGGTTTATATACTTGCTCCTGGCACTTGGGAATTGCCAGTGATAGTTCTTACTTCCTGGTTAGGAGGTGAAGGAGAAATTCAGTGATTGGAGTAGGCGGTTGGAGAGTAGTTCAGGAGATTTCTGCTTGGAGTTGGTTTGCATGCTTATCCTCATCCTCTCCTATGTGGTTTCTCCTACCTATCCCTCCCCTGTGCTCCACTCTGTTGTTTTGTGACTATATTTGTATGATTGTAGTTTTCATTAATCCTTGTCTGTCTACCTGTGTATGTCTGGTTAGTGTAATCCTATACAATTAAGCCTCACACATCCCTGGGTAGGGGAGGGAACAGATAAGGTTCAAGATAGGATAGCAAGGTGCATGACCCCGGCATCTCCATCTTCCGGGGTAATCCGGGGGACAGGGATAGACTAGGGTGCCCCATAGTTTGAGGGATCATGTAGGCACTCACCATCCCTACTCACTATGTGACAATTATATTGTTAACGGCTCATGCAGGCCACAGTATTTTCAGCCCGAGTGCAATCCGATGTTATGCTAAGGGGTCCTGCATATGCTATATTTCTTTCCTTGGACCGATTCCGTCTGAGGAAAAACTAGCAGCATGCTTAATTTCTATGCATAAATCGAACCGCACTCAGCCATGAAAGTTAAAAAAAATCAGACACGCAGCAAAAACACTGGAAAAAGGTAGCAAAAACGCTGAAGAAATTGACATGCTGCAGATCTCAAAAGCTCTACAGTTTTCCAATCATCCAACAAAAAGAAATAAGCATGTGCTTGAGATTTTTGAAATGTCATAGCTTTTATTGGTACTGAAACAGTTTTTAATTTGCATGAAAAAAATAAAAGAAAAAAAAACGCTACAAAAAAAGACACATGTGAACATGAACTTAGAATGTTTGGCCTTTTTCCCATATAGAAGTGTAGCACCCTGAGGACTCGGCTGCTACAGGGGTATTACACCTCAAGCCAGAGGTGTGGTATTCCACTCCCGGGTAAGGATGGAGTGTGGGACTGAGCTAGTAGGCTGCATGCACTACATACATCCCATTTCCGGGGGACAGAACGACGGTACTCCCACCAAGTATATGTGCAGGTACGACAGCGTCTGTCCCTGGCTGGAGTGGGAGGGGGGTGGAACATCCCAGTAGTGTAGGGGCAGATAGGGGGAGTACTCTGGGTAAAGCTAGGAGCTCATTGGGTGCTGGTCACCTGAGCTCACACATAGAGGGAGTATATAAGGTGGGCACCATCTTAGAACAGGGAGAGTTTAGCCTGAGGAGCAGAGCAGAGGAGCTCAGCCAGGAGGGCTGACAGGGAGCTGTGGCTCCGGCTGGGCCCAGCTCCAGAGCAGAGCCTGCAGAGGGAGAGAGGAGAAAAGAAGGACCCAGAGAGAAAGACAAGAAGGGAACCCCAAGACCCCAGAATAAAGACAAAAGGGTGAAGGGTTGGCGGACAAGGGTACCGGATCCCAAGCTGGCAGAGGCCAAAACAAACCTTAGCCAGGAACCGGAGGTCGTGGTCAGGATCTGCCACGACCCTCACCAAATCCACTAGAAAGGCACACCGAGTATAGGGTCAGGGAGCCCAGAGGAGGTTTTGACCACCAAGAGACCCGAGGGAGCCGGCCAAAAGTGGATCCCTAGTGGGAACGGCCAGAGGAAGGGAGAGTCAGAAAGGAGCTCAGGACCACGCTCCGGAATTGCCTGGGGGTTGGCCGAGTCCGGGACCTGGTGGACGCAGCACGGCTCGGGTGGTCACTCAAGGCCAGAGTGACTAAAAGGACACCAGTAAGTAAAAAAAAACCCTGAACTGCATCTCCCGACTCTCAGTCTTCTTACTGCACCGTCACAACCCCCACCATCTACACCTGCTGCCCTGAGGCCATACCCCTTCCGTTGGGGGTTATACCATCACTGCTGCACATATACCACCGGCCTCAGTGGACTGCTCTGCAGCGGCGGCTTCAAAGCCGCACTCAACGGGTGGCGTAGTCGACAATCAAGTTAACATCTACTGCTATAGACTGCCACTTAGTTTGACACCCTGGGCACGGACCGGGTCACCGCCACAAGGACTACTACCCCCATCGAGATCCGGCTCCGGGTATCCCCTACAGCACTGGCCCAGGGGGCGCGTCAGAAGCATAACTTTATTCACACAACTTCTTATAACCAAGGCCTCAAACATTGACAGGAGGTCACAGTCTGTCACAATGTCAACACAATAGTCTTCCAATGCTGTAAATGTTCCCACTATCTAGTTTGCATGAAGGCTGTTCTGTGTCCACCTATTCATAGTATTAGTATAGTATATAATCACTAGCATAATTGCGACACTGAATAAGTCACATTCAGTCATAGTGTTAACACAAGTTTTCTTCAAGGCAAAGGCGTTTAGAAAAAGACCGCATGTAAGCCAAACCGTGCAACATTTTAAGTAAAGGTCCATGTATGTTTTACTTAAGTGCATGCATTTAAATAAGAGAAAAAGTCTCTAAAAGAGTTCATAGCCTTTAATGTTGCTACAATAAAATATTCATGTATGAGCAAGAGTTTCCAAGGGTTGGATGGAGTGGTGTAAAGCCGCCACAACTGGACTCTGAAGCAGGGAAAAACGTGTTCTCTGCAGTGCAGTGATGGATCATACTTCTATATCTGGCATATGATGGACGAGTCTGGGTTTGATGAATGCCAGGAGAATGTTACCCGACTGATTACATTGTGCCCACTGTAATGTTTGGTGGAGGGGGGAATAATACTATGGGCTTGTTTTTTAGGACTATGTCGTCTAGTTCTAGTAAAAGGAAATATTAATGCTTCATCATAAAAGACATATTGGGCAATTGTAGTTTCCAACTTTGTGGGAACAGTTTGGGGAAGACCTTTTTACTGTTCCTCATGACTGTACCCACTGCACAGGGTCCATAAAGACATGGATGAGATAGCTTGGTGGAAGAACTTGTCTGGTTGCACGGTGTCGGGTCCTCAATCAAATCCAATCTTTTAAGATGAACTAGAACAGAGATTGTGAGCCCGACCTCTCTTCCGACATCAGTGTCTGACCTCACAAATGCTCTTCTTAATAAATGGCAAAAGCTTCTAACAGACACATCCAAATTCTTGTAGAAAACCTTCCCAGGAGACAGGACACTGTTATAGCTGCAAGGGGACAATTCCTTAAGTGTCCCAATACTTTTGTCCATATATTGTATTTTATCAAAGCTTTAATCCTCTTAATAAATACAGCACAGACCAAAAGTTTGGACACACCTTCTCATTTAAAGATTTTTCTGTATTTTCATGACTATGAAAATTGTACATTCACACTGAAGGCATCAAAACTATGAATTAACACATGTGGAATTATATACTTAACAAAAAAGTGTGAAACAACTGAAAATATGTCTTATATTCTAGTTTCTTCAAAGTAGCCACCTTTTGCTTTGATGACTGCTTTGCACACTCTTGGCATTCTCTTGATGAGCTTCAAGAGGTAGTCACCAGAAATGGTCTTCCAACAATCTTGAAGGAGTTCCCAGAGATGCTTAGCACTTGTTGGCCCTTTTGCCTTAACTCTGCGGTCCAGCTCACCCCAAACCATCTCGATTGGGTTCAGGTCTGGTGACTGTGGAGGCCAGTTCATCTGGAGTAGCACCCCATCACTCTCCTTCTTGTTCAAATAGCCCTTACACAGCCTGGAGGTGTGTTTGGGGTCATTGTCCTGTTGAAAAATAAACGATGGTCCAACTAAACGCAAACCGGAGGGAATAGCATGCAGCTGCAAGATGCTGTGGTAGCCATGCTGGTTCAGTATGCCTTCAATTTTGAATAAATCCCCAACAGTGTCACCAGCAAAGCACCCCCACACCATCACACCTCCTCCTCCATGCTTCACGGTGGGAACCAGGCATGTAGAGTCCATCCGTTCACCTTTTCTGCGTTGCACAAAGACATGGTGGTTGGAACCAAAGATCTCAAATTTTGACTCATCAGACCAAAGCACAGATTTCCACTGGTCTAATGTGCATTCCTTGTTTTCTTTAGCCCAAACAAGTCTCTTCTGTTTGTTGCCTGTCCTTAGCAGTGGTTTCCTAGCAGCTATTTTACCATGAAGGCCTGCTGCACAAAGTCTCCTCTTAACAGTTGTTGTAGAGATGTGTCTGCTGCTAGAACTCTGTGTGGCATTAACCTGGTCTCTAATCTGAGCTGCTGTTAACCTGCGATTTCTGAGGCTGGTGACTCAGATAAACTTATCCTCAGAAGCAGAGGTGACTCTTGGTCTTCCTTTCCTGGGGCAGTCCTCATGTGAGCCAGTTTCTTTGTAGCGCTTGATGGTTTTTGCAACTGCACTTGGGGACACTTTCAAAGTTTTCCCAATTTTTCGCACTGACTGACCTTCATTTCTTAAAGTAATGATGGCCACTCGTTTTTCTTTACTTAGCTGCTTTTTTTCTGCCATAATACAAATTCTAACAGTCTATTCAGTAGGACTATCAGCTGTGTATCCACCAGACTTCTGCACAACACAACTGATGGCCCCAACCCCATTTATAAGGCAAGAAATCCCACTTGTTAAACCCACTTGTTAAACCTGACAGGGCACACCTGTGAAGTGAAAACTATTTCCGGTGACTACCTCTTGAAGCTCATCAAGAGAATGCCAAGAATGTGCAAAGCAGTCATCAAAGCAAAAGGTGGCTACTTTGAAGAACCTAGTATATAAGACATATTTTCAGTTGTTTCACACTTTTATGTTAAGTATATAATTCCACATGTGTTAATTCATAGTTTTGATGCCTTCAGTGTGAATGTGCAATTTTCATAGTCATGAAAATACAGAAAAATCTTTAAATGAGATGGTGTGTCCAAACTTTTGGTCTGTACTGTATGCTCCATTCAAAGTTTTTATCCTCTTAATATATTGCAACCATCATATTACATAGCACTTTGTACTTACAATTGCTCATTTTACCTTTCTACCCAGTTAATTCTTCTCTTTGTAAAAACAGGAAGTCTCTTTTCTCTACATTTACCATCCACCTCTTCAACTCCAGGCCCAGCTACTCTCTCCTCACCGCTTCCAGGGACTTTTGCAGTGACTTATGACTCATGCAGGGAAAAGAGACTTCCTTTTAGAAGGATTCAGCTAGTCAGTTTTTAATCATGTGATGTCATAGACCTAATGGAAAAGAGAAGAATTAGCTGGGTAGAAGGGCAAAATGAGCAATTGTAAGTACACAATGCTATGTAATATGATGAATGCAATATATTATGAGGATAAAAATTTTGATGGGAGTGCTTCTTTAAGAAATTGATTAGCAAATCATTTTAGACTTATTTTGATAAAAAAAACAGCTATAAACGTAAATGAAATAGAATGTAATGTTATCAAATTCAACTGTTTATTCCAACACATGCAGTAAGTGCACTTCAAAGTTGAGAAAGTGAAAAGTTGAGCAACTTTTTGGTTATTATTTGAGTTGATAACTACCGGTTGAAAAGGCCAAGCGTGTTAAGACCCCAGTCGACACTGGTAATTCCGGGAAGTGTTGGCTGAAAGCTTAAAATCGGAGCGCTTAGGAATTTGCCATTATCTTTATAACAGTGGTAAATATATTGCAGGAATGAATTCTGCATATCGGCCCGGAGCATATGATGTGGTTTTATTGGCAGGTGCACAAATTTATTTTTATGTATTTCTTGTTTGTTTGTCTTAAATGGGCTTTTTACAGCCGTCTGTTCCCTGAATAAACTTTCATAATATTTTTCTTCGTAGAAGAATTTGTTGTGTGGGAGACTTTGCATTATTGCTTTATGGCCTGAACCACAGTGAAATTGATTTATGTAGAAAATCACAGTTTGCGGTTTTCAGAATGAATATTTATTTTCTGCATGATGTAAAAGTCAACGTGAAAAATCAAAAAGAGTCTGTTAAAGCTAAACGAAGGGCTGATTTTCTCGTGGAGTTTACATTGTGTAATAATAAATGTAATTTGGACCATAAAATCTGTTTCATATATGAAACGATAATCACATTTCGAGAACAGTTTGGATTACTTTCTTCTTGCGTAGAAGAGAAAATAAAAGTTTCTATTTGTCTTCAAAGACAATCAAAGTACTACAAGCCTTAAAAGTAAATGATAGGGCTATAACAGACTTTTTATTAGTCTGAATATTCCAGGGACAGGAGAACAAAAGGAGCAATGATCATCAAAGCTAGGTTGCCAACCGTCCAGAAAATCTTATATAGTCTGTAAAAGTCAGGCACTTTTTGTCTCTGTCTGTAAAAACAAAAATTTGATGCATCCAAGATTTCTTTGAAGCTGAAGAAACTTGCATAGATTTCTATGACTGTAATTATGTTAGTTTTACAGTGAATGCTGCTTATATCTTTGTATCGGAATTATGGACTGTAGACAATCAGCATAAATACATACACCCAACTGGAAAAGTAAGATTTTAATACATTTTTCACTGAACACAAGAACAATTTCCAAATTTTGACAAGACTGTTTCATAGAACATTTTTTAACCCATAACATGAAAGTAAGGTTAATAAAATAAATTTTATTAAAAAATATTCAGTTTTACTCAAATTAGTTGATGTAAAAATGAATAAACTCAGACAATAAAAAAATTCTAAATCTAGTATTTTGTATGACCTCCATGAAATAGAAGGACAGCACCAAGTCTTCTAGGCATGGCATGAACAAGTTGGCGAAATATTGCATTTGCTACATTTTTTTCCATTCTTCAATGATTACCTCTTTTAGAGTCCCATTTAGGTAATTGAATTTAGAAACATACATGGTGCCCACAGTGACTCATGGTGATGGCAATGTCCTTATGTGGGACTGCATGAGTGCTTCTGGTGTTAGGAGCTACATTTCATGAATGATATCATGAATTCACTGATGTTCTGCTGTATACTGAAAGAGAAGATACCGCCATCACTCCATGTCCTTAGTAGACGTGTGCTTTTCCAAAATGACAATTATCCAAAACACACATCTGTTGCATTTCTGAAGAAGAGGGTGAAAGTGTTTCTGTGGCAAGTGTCTCCCAATCGGAACCAAATCGAGCACCTATGGGGTATTCTGAAGAGACAAGTTGTCATCATCACTCTCCATCCACCACCCAGGCTCTTAAAGAATGGAAAAAGATAGATGTTGTAATATGTTGCCAACTTGTTCATTTCATGCCTAGAAACCTTTGTCCAATCATTAGTTAACAAAAATCAGTGTTAAATGACAAATGCAATGCTGTAATTAACTAATAAGTGTACATTTTGCCGTCACGTTCCCTTTAAGACAACCCAAACAATACAAGTTGGCAACTGGTACAGGAGGAGAGAGTACCCTGCCTGCAAGGGCTCACAATTTACAAGGGATGGGTAAGGATACAGTAGGTGGGGGTAGAGCTAATCGTGCAGCGGTATGGTGGAGCGATAGTTGCTGCAGGTTGTAGGCTTGTTGGAAGAAGTGGGTCTTCAGGTTCCTTCTGAAGGTTTCCACGGTAGGCGAGGGTCTGATGTGTTGGGGTAGATAGTACCAGAGTAGGGGGGATGCACGGGAGAAATCTTGTATGCGATTGTGGGAAGAGGAGATAAGAGGGGAGTAGGGGAGGAGATCTTTTGAGGATTGGAGGTTGCATGCAGGTACGTACTGGGAGACTAGGTTACAGATGTATGGAGGAAACAGGTTGTTGATGGCTTTGCATGTCATGGTTAGGGTTTTGAACTGGAGTCTCTGAGTAATGGGGAGTCAGTGAAGGGATTGACAGAGAGGAGAGGTTGGGGATTAGCGGGGGGACAGGTGGATTAGTCTGGAGGAAGTAGTTTAGAAAAACTCCAGCACCTTCTCCGTATCCATCACAAGAAATGTAAAGTTAAAACATCCATTTTATTAGTTCCATTAAAAAGCAGCTTATGTAAGGCAGACCTTATGCGTTTCAAACCAAACAAGGGTTCTTAATCACCTATGATTAAGAACCCTTGTTTGGTTTGAAACGCGTAAGGTCTGCCTTACATATGGCGCTTTTTTAAAGGAACAAATAAAATGGACGTTTTAACTTTACATTTCTTGTGATGGATACGGAGAAGGTGCTGGAGTTTTTTCTAAACTACCTCCTACTGCTTCTCATCCCTGGACTTGCTTCCAAGGATTTCCGTGCACCAGTGGACCCATATGGCATATGCATGGTAGGCTGAAATTTCCCTTTTTTTCCTTTTTACCTGGATTAGTCTGGAAGCAGAATTTAGGATAGATTGGAGGGGTGCGAGAATGTTAAAAGGGAGGCCACAGAGTAGGAGGTTGCAGTAGTCGAGGTGGGAGATGATTAGGGCGTGCACTAGTGTTTTTGCAGATTCATGGTTGAGGAATGTGCGGATCCGGGAGATACAGTACAGACCAAAAGTTTGTACACACCTTCTCATTTAAAGATTTTTTTGTATTTTCATGACTATGAAAATTGTACATTCACACTGAAGGCATCAAAACTATGAATTAACACATGTGGAATTATATACTTAACAAAAAAGTGTGAAACAACTGAAAATATGTCTTATAGTCTAGGTTCTTCAAAGTAGCCACCTTTTGCTTTGATGACTGCTTTGCACACTCTTGGCATTCTCTTGATGAGCTTCAAGAGGTAGTCACCGGAAATAGTTTTCACTTCACAGGTGTGCCCTGTCAGGTTTAATAAGTGGGATTTCTTGCCTTATAAATAAGGTTGGGACAATCAGTTGTGTTGTGCAGAAGTCTGGTGGACACACAGCTGATAGTCCTACTGAATAGACTGTTAGAATTTGTATTATGGCAGAAAAAAAGCAGCTAAGTAAAGAAAAACGAGTGGCCATCATTACTTTAAGAAATGAAGGTCAGTCAGTGCGAAAAATTGGGAAAACTTTGAAAGTGTCCCCAAGTGCAGTTGCAAAAACCATCAAGCGCTGCAAAGAAACTGGCTCACATGAGGACCGCCCCAGTAAAGGAAGACCAAGAATCACCTCTGCTTCTGAGGATAAGTTTATCCGAGTCACCAGCCTCAGAAATCGCAGGTTAACAGCAGCTCAGATTAGAGACCAGGTCAATGCCACACAGAGATCTAGCAGCAGGCACATCTCTTCAACAACTGTTAAGAGGAGACTTTGTGCAGCAGGCCTTCATGGTAAAATAGCTGCTAGGAAACCACTGCTAAGGACAGGCAACAAGCAGAAGAGACTTGTTTGGGCTAAAGAACACAAGGAATAGACATTAGACCAGTGGAAATCTGTGCTTTGGTCTGATGAGTCAAAATTTAAGATCTTTGGTTCCAACCACCGTGTCTTTGTGTGACCCAGAAAAGGTGAAATGGATGGACTCCACATGCCTGGTTCCCACCGTGAAGCATGGAGGAGGAGGTGTGATGGTGTGGGGGTGCTTTGCTGGTGACACTGTTGGGGATTTATTCAAAATTGAAGGCATACTGAACCAGCATGGCTACCACAGCATCTTGCAGCTGCATGCTATTCCATCCGGTTTGCATTTAATTGGACCATCATTTATTTTTCAACAGGACAATGACCCCAAACACACCTCCAGGCTGTGTAAGGGCCATTTGACCAAGAAGGAGAGTGATAGGGTGCTACGCCAGATGACCTGGCCTCCACAGTCACCAGACCTGAACCCAATCGAGATGGTTTGGGGTGAGCTGGACCGCAGAGTGAAGGCAAAAGGGCCAACAAGTGTTAAGCATCTCTGGGAACTCCTTCAAGATTGTTGGAAGACAATTTTCGGTGACTACCTATTGAAGCTCATCAAGAGAATGCCAGGAGTGTGCAAAGCAGTCATCAAAGCAAAAGGTGGCTGCTTTGAAGAACCTAGAATATAAGACATATTTTCAGTTGTTTCACACTTTTTTGTTAACTATATAATTCCACATGTGTTAATTCATAGTTTTGATGTCTTCAGTGTGAATGTACAATTTTCATAGTCATGAAAATACAGAAAAATCTTTAAATGAGAAGGTGTGTCCAAACTTTTGGTCTGTAATGTATTTTTGAGTTGGAGTCGGCAGGAAGTGGAAAGGGCCTCGATATGTGATTTTAAGGAGAGCTTGGAATCCAGGGTTACCCCGAGGTAGCTATCTAACGGGACTGGGGTGAATAGGCAGCCATTAACTATGATGGATAGGTCAGGAGGGCGGGTTGAGTGAGACGGTGGAAAGATGATGAATTCAGTTTTATCCATGTTAAGTTTTAGAAAGCTGTCAGAGAAGAAGGATGAAATAGCAGACAGACATTGTGGGATTCTGGTTAGCAAGGAGGGTTATCCGAGCACTAAAGTGCTAACCGAGTACCTTCGACGTGCTCAAAAAATTGGTTCAGGTCGCTTCAGTTGCATGTCGCCCGTCTGTTCGACAGCCGCAACACAGGTATGGATTTCCTGTTTGTTAGTTTTTGTTTTTTTTACCAAATACCTCTTTTTTGTGGTAAGATGATAATTAGAATTCTTAGGCAACTAAATAAAAAGTCTCATATTTGGCAAAGATTTAGCTTCCTTCCTTTTTTTATATCAAACTGTGAAGGAAATATATAATCAATAAGGAAAATCATAACAATAGTTGTTACATTTAGTTGAGAAAAGCGTGAAACTAAATATACCAGTATTACAAACACAAAGGGGCTTTTGCTGGAGGTGTCAAATCTGGCAGCTTAGCTCCTGGACCATGACCTTCAAAGGGGTTAGCAAATGGTCTGAACTATGCAGAATATTTCCTATTGTCTATATAGGGAGACAGAATATTTGAAATGCCACAACTTGGCTCATTGGCCATTTACAGACAGCATCTTTTAAATAGACCAATCCAGGTAGTCCTGGAAATATAAGTCTGCTGTCAAGACTATAAAAAGCAGGGTGACACAAGGAGAAGTGTTCACATGTGGGGGCAGCTTAAAGGCTGATGTGCTCCATGATTCACTCTCCTTCCCTCGTTTAGGTATTTTCTGTTGTATCTCCCTTTTTATTTTATAACTATTTTGCATATTTGTGGGTCATTGTATTTTTACCTTTTTAAATATTTATTGTAAGCACTGTATATTTTTATATTAAAGGTTAAAACATTTAATAAGCTGATCCTTGTTCGCTCTAAAGAACCTATAGCCTTTAAGAGAGTGTGTGACTGTTTTGATTGTCTGACAGTAACATAGATTTCGGGGACTCATCACTAGTGTTGAGCCACCCCCGTAGTGTTCGAGTTCGGTTCGGTTCGTCGAACACCCGTGTGTTCGCCGAACTGTTCGTCGAACTGTTCGTCGAACACCTTCGAACACCGTTAAAACCAATGGCAGGCAAACAAAAACACATAGAAACACATAGAAAACACCTTCAAAGGTGTCCAAAAGCTGACAAACTGCTCAGAAGACACAACTAACACATGGAAAAGTGACAAGTACATATAGTCATGCGAAAAGAAAAGAGGTGGAGGAGTAAAAGGAGGGGGAGACACAGATATAGGCATGTCATGCCCTTCTAAAATCCAAAAAGTGAGAAGCCGACACGTTCAGTCCGCTCCTGCCCGTGCCACCTCCGTGTCGCCGGGTTTGTGCCAGAGCTGCGGTGAACCCTGACGGCCAGCCCCCCTCTCCCAATACTGGTGCCTGTCCGCTGGTGGGTCGAGCGAGCCCCCCTGTGGTGGAGGCAGCTCTAAGTTTTTTAATTTAAATTGTCTCTCTAATTTGAATGAATACACTTTAAATCCATTTACAAGGATCTATTGGAGGGCAAGTCTCAGACCAGCAGCCGCGTAATTCCAGTTCCAGTAGCGTCCACTAAAGCTGCTGCAGTTAAAAAGCTTTTATAAGGATCGAGCTCGGCTGTCCACCGCAAGGCATCCTACTGCCAGTCCCAGCCCCTATGCCTTGGGGTGCCTCCTGATGCTCTTCACTGAGTATCCAGTGGTCCCGAAGCATTTCCTTTGAAAAAATTAAGTGTCCAAACTACAGGTGGTGTAGCTTGCTTAACAGCCGGGATAATCCACTGACTAGCAGACACTGCTACTAGGCACAAAGTATTTCCTGGGCTAGATGCAGTTAAAAATTTGTAAGTAGATACTCTCGTTGGATGCTGAGAAAGCATTCCATAGAGTCTCCTGGCACGCCATATATGATTCTCTTAAAAAGCTTGGGGTAGGGGTCTAGGGGACCCTTTTAAAGCCAAAATCACGGCCCTGTATCACAATACGTCACCTAGGCTGAAGATAAATGGAACTGTAGCACCCTGAGGGCTCGGTTGCTACAGACGTATTGCACCTCACCCAGAGGTGTGATATCTCACTCTCAGGTAAGGATGGAGTGTGGATCAGGACCCGACACCTGCATGCATTACACCACATTGCCGTGGGGCAGGGCGACCAATATGCCCCTGAGATGGGCACGACAGTCCCTGTCCCTGGCTGGAGTGGGGGGAGGGAACACTGAGGAAGGGGAACCCTGTAGTGCAGGAGCAGGGAGGAAGCAGTTCCTGGGTGCATTGAGAAGGGAGTATAAAAGGTGGGCACCATCTTAGTTCAGTGCAGAGAAGTCTGAACAGAAGTGGCAGGGAGCAGGGGCTCTGCATGAGCTCTGCTCCGGAGGCGGGCCTAGTAACAGAGGCCCAGGCCTGCAAGAGGGAGAAGGAAGGAAGAGGAGCGGAGAAGGCTCCAGGAACGAGGAATGAAGGGATCCCAGGGGTGCGGACGGGTGAGTCGCCACCGCACGCCCGAATCCACCTGCGTGGAGGGGTCAGGCCAAAGGGGGAGACCGGTCCCCGAACTAGTGGAGGCAGGAAACGACCCTCAGCTAGAAACCGGAGGCTCTGACATTTTATGTGGCGCAGCCCCTCGCTACACCCGCTAGGAAGGCACCACATAGGGTCAGGGAAACTGGGGCCAAGTTTACCAAGAGGAGGCCCGAGGCAGCCGGACAGAAGTGTTGGTAAGAAAGGCCAGACAAAGGACACACAAAGGGGGTCCTGTGAAGCGCTCCAAAGTTATCTGGGAGTTGTCTGAGCCCCTCACCTGGTGAGCACAGTACGACGTGGGCAGCCGTTACCTGCAGACGTGGTCTGGATAATAAGAACTGTGAGTAAAGGCCCTGAACTGCATCACTGACTCCGTGTCGTTACTGCTGCTGCCCTGCACCATCACCCCCATCCTCCGCATACACTGCCCTGAGGCTATACTCCTCCCGTGGGGAGTTATGCTACGCTCTGCTGCACCCACAACACCAGCCTCAGCGGTCTGCCCTGTAGCGGCGGTTCACTCTGACCGCAATCCACGGGTGGCGTAGTCGGACATTTAAACATCAAAACCACATAAATAGTTCCGCCACTGGTTTGACCACCCTGAGCCACGGAACCGGGTCGCCGCCACGAAGACTACAACCACCAGCATCCACCAAAAAGGGTCCGGCTCCGGGTGTCCCAAGGCCCAGGGGGTGCGTCAGAACATTTTCATCACCTTTCACAATCACTAATGGGACAAGGCAGGGATGTCCTCTGTCCCCTCTCTTATACATCCTAGTGACGGAGCACCTGCTCTCATCAATTCGCCATAACCCCAATATTAGGTGGATTGAGGTGGGAGGCACCGAGTACAAGTTCTAGTATATATCACTCAATCACATATATCCATCCATGCTGTTATGGCTGAAATAGATCACTTTGTTACTTGGTCAAATTTTAAAATCAATGCAGCGAAGTCTGAGGCCCTCGATGTCTCCCTCCCCAAATCCATATAGGATTCCATCCAGTCCAACTTTCCCTTTGCCTGGCCCTCACAGGGTATCAAATACTTAGGAATTCCTATTCATAGAGACCTCTCCCATCTATGTTATCTTAATTTTGGGCCCTTTATTGAACAACTCCATACAGACCACGGTTGGCAAGTTAGAACTGTAAGATTCACTACGTGAACCACTGGTGTTTTGTGGAAAAGCACATGTACACTGCATTCCTAATTATTATGCAAAAAGTGTTTAGGAGTGATAAGGGAAGAATTTGTTTGTTTGTCAGTTAAACTCATTGATGGTGATGTGTGTCAGGGCTCTTTATATCACTGTAAGCAATTGCAGACACCTGTGCTAATTAGTTTGGCAGGTGTGTCCAATGAAAGGCAAGACTACTTAAGAAGGCTCTCTCACATTATTAAGCAGCCTACATTTTCTGCCAAAATGGGAAAGAAAAAGGATGTGTCGGCTGCTGAGAAGCAACAAATTGTGGAGTGTTTAGGTCAAGGCATGACTACAATCAACATTGTGCGATGATCAGGATGAAGTGTCTTGGCAATCAAGAAGTATGTAGCTGATTCACAGTACACACGTGTGCGTGCTGATAAGGGCAAATTGAGGACTCTTTCCTACAGGCAATTACGTCAGGTTGAAAGAGCAGCGGCAAAAAAGCCTTGTCATAGCAGCAGACAAGTTTTTGAAGCTGCTTGTGCCTCCAACGTCCCCTGAACAACAAGATGCAGGGTCCTTCAGAGGTTTGCAGCTGTGCATACGCCATCCTGTCGACCTCCTCTATCCACTTCACACAAGCAGAAACGGCTCCAGTGGGCCAAACATTAAATGAAAACTGATTTCAAAACTGTTTTGTTCACGGATGAGTACCGTGCAGCGCTCGATGGTCCAGATGGATGGAGTGGAGGATGGCTGGTTGATGGACACCCCACGCAAACACGGCTACAGCGCCAACAAGGAGGAGGTGGAGTAATGTTTTGGGCTGGAATCATGGGGAGAGAGATTGTCGGCCCCTTTAGGATCCCTGAAGGCGCTAAAGATGAACTCCATAATGTATGTGGATTTTCTCAAACAGCACTTCCTGCCATGGTTCAAGAAGAAGAACCGTGTATTTCACAGCAAGATCATTTTTCTGCATGATAATGCACCATCTCATGCTGCACATAAAACATCTGCATCTCTGGCTGATATGGGCATAAAAGGGGACAAAATTATTGTGTGACCCCCATGCTCCCCTGACCTCTACCCCATTCAGAACCTTTGGAGCATCATTAAAAGGAGTGTCTATGATGGCGGGAGGCAGTTCACATCTAAGCAACAGCTCTGGGAGGGTATTCTGTCCTCATGCAAAACAATTGAAGCAGAAACCATCCAAAACCTGACAAATTCAATGGACGAGAGAGTTCAGAAGCTCCTTTCGAACAAGGGGTCCTATGTGAAAATGTAACATCACCTAGAATAAAGTTTTGAGTTGAAAACTGTTTGATTTCAGTTTCTAACAACCTGCTAATGCTTATAATTTCAAAAATGACCATTTTTTTGGTCTTTATTAAAATGAAAAGGTTGATCGAAAAGTTTGGGGGATCTAAGAGTGTGGCAACCCAGTAGTCATGATTACTTCGAATTCTGACAATATGAGGGTCATGCTGCAGGTAGTGCAGCAAGAAGGCACTTATGTGTCTTGCGCATCTCGGAGCCCCAAAATTATTTTCCGGGCTAGATGCAGCTAAAAATTATTATTAATTTTAAATCTGGTGAAGCTTTAGTATAGATGGCCTAATAGGATCAGTGCTGCACACTGCTACAAAGCCCAAATTATTTTCCAGTCAAGATACAGATAAACATGATTAGTAATTTTAAATCTGGTGGAGCTTATTATAGATGGCCTAATAGAATCAGTGCTGCACACTGCTACAAAGCCCAAATTATTTTCCAGCCAAGATACAGATAAACATGATTAGTAATTTGAAAGCTTAAAACGGTTGGTAGGGTGATTTTAACCAATCATCAAGCTTTTACTCTCCCCAGGATGACACAGGGGTAGAAAAGTCATTTCGGATCCATGATTTGTTCATCTTTATGAACGTGAGTCTGTCTACATTATCAGTGGAGAGCCGCGTGCGCTTATCTGTCAGCACACCACCAGCAGCGCTGAACACACGTTCAGACAGAACGCTGGCTGCGGGGCATGACAAGATCTCCAAGGCGTAAGTGGCTAGCTCCGGCCATTTATCCAGATTGGAAGCCCAAAAAGAGCAAAGGTCCAGTGACACAGTCGTGGCTTCAATGTTTACTTGGAGATACTCCTGTACCATCGTCTCTAGGCGTTGACTATGTGTCAGACTTCTTGTCTCCTGTGGCCTTGCAAAGGATGGGCTAAAAAAGTGGTGAAATGATTCCGCAAAATTGATGTTACCAGCAGATACTGTGGTTCTGTTACGGTTTGAGTGCTGAACACTTGACGGTCCCACGGTTGGCAAGTTGGAACTGTGAGATTCACTACGTGCACCACTGGTATTTTGTGGAAAAGCACATGTAAGATTCTGCAACAGTCTCTGCTGATACTCCTGCATGCGTGCATCCCTTTCTATTGCAGGAATAATTTCTGCAAATTTACTTTTGTACCGGGGATCTAACAGTGTGGCAACCCAGTAGTCAGGATTATTTCTAATTCTCACAATTCGAGGGTCATGTTGCAGGTAGTGCAGCAAGAAGGCCCTCATGTGTGTTGCGCATCCAGGAGCACCAAGTCCCTGTTGTGTTGGTGGCGAGGTAACAATCATGTTTCCTTCCTCTGTCCTCTCCCCCCAACCTCGCACAACAGAAATGTGATCAAGGTCTCCCTCATCTGATGAGTCTTCCATCAGTTCGTCCTCCACTTCTTCCTGGGCTCCTGCACCTTCCTCACTAGTTTGGCTGCTACCATGCGCCCTGGTAAAACCATCTGCCCCACCCTCACATGCCTGCCGCCTTGGTGCTGCCGACCGTCTGGACCTTGCAGATGTTAGCCCTTCCGCATACAACTCCTCCTCCTCTACTTCCTCCACCTCCTCTTGTGCCACCACCTGACTCCGAATTCTGTTTAACATGTGCTCCAGCATGTAAATCACCGGAATAGTCATGCTGATAATGGCATCGTCAGCACTAAACATCTTCGTCGCCATTTCAAAACTGTGCAGAAGGGTGCATAGGTCCCTGATCTGAGACCACTCCTCCAGCGTGATTTGCCCCACCTCTGAATCTCGTTGGCCCAGGCTATATGTCAGAACGTATTGCACCAGGGCTTGTCGGTGCTGCCACAGTCGCTGCAACATGTGCAGAGTTGAATTCCAACGGGTAGGCACATCGCATTTTAGCCAGTGAAGTGGCAGGCCCAACGACTTCTGTAGTGATGTAAGTCGCTGAGCTGCGTGATTCGAACGGCGGAAGTGAGCACACAGCGACCGTGCCCTCTGCAGAAGGCCATCTAGTCTGGGATAGTGGGCTAAAAAATGCTGGACAACCAGGTTCAACACTTGAGCCATACAAGGCACGTGTGTGACATTGCCCCGGCGAAGGGCCGCACCTAGGTTTGCAGCATTGTCGCACACGGCCTTCCCTGGTTTCAGGTCCAGTGGAGACAACCATTCATGAAATTGGTTCTCCAGAGCTGACCACAACTCCTCAGCTGTGTGACTCACATTTCCCAGACATTTCAATGTAAAAACCGCCTGATGACGTTGAGCCCTACTGCCAGCATAGTAAGGAGGTGTGCAGGATCCCTTCTGCGCAGTTAGAAAGCTTGTGGCATGACCAGACAAGCTTTGGGTGCAGGTGGAGGACCGAGAGGAGGTTGAGGAGGCAGAAGCAGTGGAGGAACTTTGACATAAAGAGGATTGACGCACAACTCGTGGGGACGGCAAGACTTGGACAGCAGCCCCTTGTACTGCTGTCACCATAGTTACCCAGTGCCCAGTCAGCGACATGTAACGCCCCTGTCCATGCCTACTCGTCCAAGTGTCTGTGGTGAAATGCACCCTGTCACACACAGAGTTTCTCAAAGAAGCGGTGATGTTGTGTGCGACATGCTGGTGGAGCGCAGGCACACCTTTCTTTGAGAAGTAGTGCCAACTGGGCATCTGGTACTGGGGCACTGCGACGGACATAAGGTCTCGAAAATCCTCTGTGTCCACCAGGCGGAAAGGCAGCATTTCTGTAGCCAAGAGCTTGCAGATGGTGAAATTCAACCTCTTAGCTTTCTCATGGCTAGGAGGAAATGGTCTTTTACTTGTCCACATCTGAGGGACCGAGGGCTGGCTATTGTGCTTAGACGGGGTTGATAAGGGTGTCCCCGGCAAACTGCCGGTCTGTGAGGAAGATGCAGGCGGACATGTTAGGTTGCCTTGATCCAAAGGTGGTGCTATCGATGTCGGACAGCGCTCAACACCAGCTGGTGTTACCACCTCCAAAGAAAATGATGACCTGCCAATCACGCTGGCTGTTGCGGGTAAAGAGGTGGCAGGTCTGCGCCCCAAAACAGGTGTGACTGCTGTCCCCCCAGTCACAGAGGATAAAGAGGCCGCGGATGCACAAGATATGGCAGACGGTGGTTGGCCCGGCCGGATAGGCCGCATTGTAGCACACTGAGCTTCCCACTGCAACTTATGCTTCATGTCCATTTGACGGTTCATGCATGAAGTACTCAAACTATGTATTTTTTGGCCTCTACTTAGCTTTTGCTGACAAATGTTACAGATAACACGAGTTGGGTCATCTTTATCGATCTGAAAAAATGCCCAGGCTATGCAAGGCTTAGCACCCATGCGACCTGAAGAGCCACCACGACTTGTGGTGAGAGGCAGAGTTGTGTTTGAGGATGCAGTTGTTGACGTGCTTCCAGTACTACGTCTCTGTCCTGGAAGGCGCAACCTGACCTCGTCGTCACTAGCATCTTCCTCCACCTCCTCTGCTGACCTCATCTCTTGGCTGACTGTGGGTTGACAGTAAGTGGGATCTCCAACCTCATCATCATCACCCTGTGCGTTATCACACCCGTCGTCCTCAGAGCCAACCTGTTCCTGCCCTGACAAAAAACTAAAGTTGTCGCTCCAATCAGGTATTTGAGTCTTATCATCGTCTTCCTCATTGTCTCCACCAACAGGAGTTACAGTTTGGGAATGAGGGTCTACATTATGGTCAGAACCTTCTGTGTCTGGTCCTTGATCCGACTCATAAAGATTCTGGGCATCAGTGCAGATTATTTCCTCGTCTGGATTCACAGAAGCGCTGGAGTCGACCTCTGATTCCCAGGCTATAGTATGAGTAAACAGCTCTGCAGACTCAACCATCTGTTCTACCTCATACTCAGACGGGCAGCTGGAGATTTGGGAGCTATGAGGAAGCAAGTGCGATTGGGGTGACACCTTTGAGGACTGGAGTATTTGTGATATTGAAGTTGATGTGGAGGAGAGCCCACTTAAAGGAGCACTTGATATCCGTTGAAGCACCTGCTGTTTTTGTGCCTCATCTGGAATTTGTAGCGATTGGCGTGGCCGTAAGAAAGGGATCTTAACACATTGTCCGCTAAAAGAAGTAGACATTTTAGTTTGGCTGGAAGATGGTCTTTCTTCTGCAGATGTTACTGTTGCTTTAACACCTACCCCAAGGACACAACCTTTTTTCCCCTTCCCAACACGCCTATTCCCCTTTCCACCAGCAGCAGGCCTTTTTCCACTCATTTTGGTGTTTAACTAATTCACAACTCTGGAGTTGTTTGCACAAAAAAACAATGGATGGGAACCGAGCAGAGCTGAGTGGCCAAACTGTGGTATTAGGCCAAAACTATTGGCTGGGTTAGATGCAGAAAAAAATTATATTCAGTTTGCAATCTTATGGAGGTCAGTATAGATGGACTAATAGAACAAATCCCACACACTGCTAGAAGGCCAAATATTTTTTCAGAGGTAGATGCAGAAAAAAATTATATTCAGTTTGCAACCTTATGGAGGTCAGTATAGATGGACTAATAGAACAAGTCCCACACACAGCTAGAAGGCCAAATATTTTTTCAGAGGTAGATGCAGAAAAAAATTATATTCAGTTTGCAACCTTATGGAGGTCAGTATAGATGGACTAATAGAACAAGTCCCACACACAGCTAGAAGGCCAAATATTTTTTCAGAGGTAGATGCAGAAAAAAATTATATTCAGTTTGCAACCTTATGGAGGTCAGTATAGATGGACTAATAGAACAAGTCCCACACACAGCTAGAAGGCCAAATATTTTTTCAGAGGTAGATGCAGAAAAAAATTATATTCAGTTTGCAACCTTATGGAGGTCAGTATAGATGGACTAATAGAACAAGTCCCACACACAGCTAGAAGGCCAAATATTTTTTCAGAGGTAGATGCAGAAAAAAATTATATTCAGTTTGCAACCTTATGGATGTCAGCATAGATGGACTAATAGAACAAGTCCCACACACAGCTAGAAGGCCAAATATTTTTTCAGAGGTAGATGCAGAAAAAAATTATATTCAGTTTGCAACCTTATGGAGGTCAGTATAGATGGACTAATAGAACAAGTCCCACACACAGCTAGAAGGCCAAATATTTTGTCAGAGGTAGATGCAGAAAAAAATTATATTCAGTTTGCAACCTTATGGAGGTCAGTATAGATGGACTAATACAACAAGTCCCACACACAGCTAGAAGCCCAATATTTTTTCAGAGGTAGATGCAGAAAAAAATATATTCAGTTTGCAACCTGATGGAGGTCTGTATAGATGGATTAATAGAACAAGTCCCACACACAGCTAGAAGCCCAATATTTTTTCAGAGGTAGATGCAGAAAAAAATTATATTCAGTTTGCAACCTTAAGGAGGTCAGTATAGATGGACTAATAGAAAAAGTCCCACACACAGCTAGAAGGCCAAATATTTTTTCAGAGGTAGATGCAGAAAAAAATTATATTCAGTTTGCAACCTTATGGAGGTCAGTATAGATGGACTAATAGAACAAGTCCCACACACAGCTAGAAGGCCAAATATTTTGTCAGAGGTAGATGCAGAAAAAAATTATATTCAGTTTGCAACCTTATGGAGGTCAGTATAGATGGACTAATACAACAAGTCCCACACACAGCTAGAAGCCCAATATTTTTTCAGAGGTAGATGCAGAAAAAAATATATTCAGTTTGCAACCTGATGGAGGTCTGTATAGATGGATTAATAGAACAAGTCCCACACACAGCTAGAAGCCCAATATTTTTTCAGAGGTAGATGCAGAAAAAAATTATATTCAGTTTGCAACCTTATGGAGGTCAGTATAGATGGACTAATAGAACAAGTCCCACACACAGCTAGAAGGCCAAATATTTTTTCAGAGGTAGATGCAGAAAAAAATTATATTCAGTTTGCAACCTTATGGAGGTCAGTATAGATGGACTAATAGAACAAGTCCCACACACAGCTAGAAGGCCAAATATTTTGTCAGAGGTAGATGCAGAAAAAAATTATATTCAGTTTGCAACCTTATGGAGGTCAGTATAGATGGACTAATACAACAAGTCCCACACACAGCTAGAAGCCCAATATTTTTTCAGAGGTAGATGCAGAAAAAAATATATTCAGTTTGCAACCTGATGGAGGTCTGTATAGATGGATTAATAGAACAAGTCCCACACACAGCTAGAAGCCCAATATTTTTTCAGAGGTAGATGAAGAAAAAAATATATGCAGTTTGCAACCTGATGGAGGTCAGTATAGATGTACTAGTACAACAAGTCCCACACACAGCTAGAAGCCCAATATTTTTTCAGAGCTAGATGCAGAAAAAAATTATATTCAATTTGCAACCTGATGGAGGTCAGTATAGATGGACTAATAGAATGATGCTATGCCCAAAAGATTTTACTTCACAAGGTGCAGTAAAAAAATTGGTATTCTATACACAGGTGGTATATCTTGCAACACAGATAGGCTACTCCACTGACTAACACACTCTGCAATAGGCCAAAAAGGATTAGCTTTGCTAGATTCAGCCAAATGCTGTGAAAAAAACTTGCACAGCACTGGCACAGACCTGCCTGGCAAAAACTGATAGGAACTGATGTAACCTAGTCCTGAAAAGGACTCCAATTACAATTAGTCTTTACTCCCACAATCTATCTATTTAAGAGTACAGACCTGCCTGATAAAAGTCGTAGGAAATGCTGTAACCTAGTCCTTAAAGGACTGCAATCACAACTATTCCCTACTCCCAGGCTATCTGTAGATTTGTGCGAAAATTGTCTTGAAATTAACAAGGTATAGCGCACACAGCAACAGCGGTGCCGTCTAACACGCAGCTGCAGCAGTGAGAAAATGGTGGCGACGGGGAAAATGGCTTGGTCTTATAGGGCAAGGACATGTGACATACACTGCCAATGACTCATGCCCTTGCTTGTGTGAAAAAAAGCACTTCGCTCCGTGTGTGCGCTGCTGATAGGCTGACAGATTGCACCTCCCCACTGCAAATGCGGGAAAGATAAAAAAAAATGGAGATCTTCATTGTTCCTGCAGAGATCCATCCCCTGCCCCTCCCCCCACCCCGCTGTACACTCAAACTGCGTATTAACATTAATTTTCATCATTACTGAGAAAAAATCCAGTTATGATTTTGGTGCACGAACAGTTATCGAACATAACCTTGAACAGCCAAATTTTTCTCAAATTGTTCGTGTTCGCCGAACGGCTCGAACACCGCCCAAAACAGCTCGAATTTGAGATTGGCGAACAGTTCGAGTAGAACAACGCTCATCTCTACTCATCACCCCATGAGTTTGATGAGTGGTGGCAGCATGCGTTAAGTTATTGGGGAGTGCTGAATGTGTCGGGGTATGATTTATGCTCACTTCATTGCCTGAAGCAGAGGTTCAGAGCTGGATTGAGTGAGAGGAGATAAATTAACCTATGCAGGCATACTCCACGTTATGTACTGAGAAGTGTGCATGTGACACAAACATTCCCATACAACAGTTTCTGGCATTCACCCGTATCCCAAGCGTCAACAAAACAATTTATCATTACAGTCAGTTTTCCTTAGTGCTTTGGAGAACTGCAATCAAAAAAAGTGTTTCCATGACTTTAAGAATTTATGTTTCTCAGCAGCTAATTGTAAAGTTACTTCTTCCCTGAGCTCAGCTGGCCAAAAAGTTTTCTTTTAAAATTGCCATGCTCGTTTTTTTCTGTTTAAGTGAAGCCAATGAATTAAGAACATGAGTGAAGTCAAAAGTTAGCTATAACTATTCTATAATGGAAAGATTGTACAAGAAGCCCAAAAAGTTTATGGAACTGAAAGACTTCTACAAGTAACGCATCCAGATTTGGACGTTAGTCTTTCTTGTATGCGTTTTATCTGTGTTTTAAGCAGCTAGCATTTTTACCTATGATAGTCTATGGAGAAGTTCACATGTCCGATTTTTTTCCTGGACCGAGTGGTCCGCAGAAAAGCACAAAGACTTTTTTGATATTGATCCAAGAGTAGGATCAAATTTGCCAAGGCAAGTCTATGGAGCCATGAAAAATAAAGGACAGCATTTGAATATCATCTATGTGCTGTCCATTTTTCACGGATTATTAGATACAGTAGGAAAAGCTGCAAAACCTCTTTGTTTTCCTTTTTAGAAAAAACTGATGAAATTCCAACCAAACTCTAATGGTAAAAACTGACACTTTCACCAAACTCTTATAACACTGATCAAAAACACCAATGGAACTCTGACTATTTTTTGGGAAAAACACTGATGAGGGAAAAAAAACCTTAAATAGACACCTGATAATAGAGAATAATTTGAGATTTTCTTGAATTTTACTAAGGGCCCTTTAAAAAAAAACAAAGCTTGTGTAAAGAATGCAGATCATCTAATGAATGTAGCACTATAAAACTGGATTATAAATGAAAAGTATAAACAGGCATAGCAAGATCTCATCAAATTTCCATTGCTACCTATTTTAAGGAGAAACAGCCCTGTCAAAGTAATTGAAACATCTGTCATTGTGACATTAAATAGCGCATTCTCAGACCTTTTATCACATTCCTTTGCATTTCTTAGAATGCTAAATTGAAATAACAGCGCTCTCCAGGATATAAAGAACCAGTCATACCTTCTATAATGAGAAGAAATAGGATTTATCACACAACATCCGAGAGTTGTTTGGCATCTTTGAAATATTTTAATGGAGAATTTTGCTGATCAAACCATCTCTGACACAACAGAATGACAGATTTCTGTAAACCTATGACTTCTGACTGCCGGAAATTGCAGAACAAAGTGCAAGTAAAAGCTCTTCTTATAGCACTGACATTAAAAAGAAAGTGGAAAAATACATACAGTGCTTTTCCATTGTCATTGACAATATTATTTTAAGGAAATTTTAATCAAGAACCTAAATCAATACTGTTTGTCTCATGAAGGCAACTCCCCTTAGAACAAGGGAGTTGCCTTCACGATCGGCATTTCTAGACGTTGACGATCACTTTTTCTCACCTGATGTAATTGTGGCACCCCAGGGGTCTGGTTGCCACAGTAATAGAAATATTATGTCTGAGAGCAAGTGGGAGGTTTCTCTGGTCAGGAGCCCTAAGCATGCCACACCGCCCGCCCAGGCCTGGGAGGGGAAGAATCTGCCCTATATAAACTGGGTCTGGGGCGGGATTAGGGAGTGAAGTCCCAGACAGAGACGCAGTCAGGTCTGGAGGACAGCAGACAGAGGGAAAGCAAGAACTAGGAGCTCTGCAGGAGCAGGAGCGAGTGCCAGAGGCTGGAAGCTAGAATGCTCGCCTTGGCTGAAGACACTAAACCCGGACACGGAGTCCGAGGCTGTGGGGACATCCAGGTCCAGCAGCAGAATCCAACCGGCAGGGGATTCCATGTCCTCTGGCCTTAGAAGCCCGGAGGCACGGTCACAAGCAAGGGACCAGCACCGCCATCATGAAGCGGAGGCTAACGGAAGGCCCCAAGTCACCGGCCATATGGGTGAGCACCACACAGTATACTCAGGGACATGGGCTACTTCTACCCGCATAGAGAAAGGTAGCCAGGAAAGAGTGCAGATAGTCGGGGAGTCCTACAACTCCACCTGGCCAGGGGAGATCCTACATGCTTACAGACTGACCAGGCATCACACATAGATTAGATAGATAGAAACATGTCAGTCACACATATAAGAAGCACAGTGACAGTGTTGGTTACTGCACTTGTCATTTAGTGTAAAGGATTTATTAAAAAAAATATTAGTGTTTTCATGCACCGTCTCTTTAAAAAAGCCGGCCGGCAATTCAGCATCTGTACCCGACAATTTAGAACAGAAAGAATAGAGCTTCACACATAGATTAGATAGATAGAAACATGTCAGTCACATATATAATAAGTACAGTGATAGTGTTGCTTACTGTACTTGTCATTTAGTGTAAAGGATTTATTTAAAAAATCCTCACCTCATGCACGTCACTGACAGCGTGGGAAAATTCTCCCACGCTGAAGCGCTGAGTGCAGGAGAATTTTCCCACGCTGTCAGTGACGTGCAGGAGGTGAGCTGAGTTCATTGGACATGAGCTCACCTCATGCACATCACTGACAGCGTGGGAGAATTCTCCTGCACTCAGCACTTCAGCGTGAGAATTTTCCCACGCTGTCAGTGACGTGCATGAGGTGAGCCGAGTTCATTGGACATGACCTCGGCTCATCTGGATGCCGTCACAGCGAGACAGTGAGGAGCGCAAGCATGCCTGCGCTTCTCAGTGTCTGCGGGATGACAGACTGGATGGCAGCGTTCTGCTGCGGTCCAGCCAGTCATCTCGATGTAGCAGA
Source organism: Phyllobates terribilis (assembly GCF_046119375.1). Lineage (NCBI taxonomy): Eukaryota > Metazoa > Chordata > Amphibia > Anura > Dendrobatidae > Phyllobates > Phyllobates terribilis. The sequence goes on from NW_027362772.1 coordinate 237,045,711, forward strand.
GCTGAAGCTGTCGTGGGAACCATGGAAAGGTAAGGATGAGGTTGGTTTATTATTTTTCTTTTATTGCAGGAGATCGTTGGCTTCAGCTGGAATGGGTGTGATGGTAAGTATGGTTTAATTTAGAACAATAAAGAATTGTGTCTTTATTTCAATTAAAGGACTTTATTCTGGGTGTTGTGTTTTTTTTAAATACTTTACTAGAAATTCATGGCGGTCATGTCTAATACTGGCGTGACCCCATGAATTTTGGGCTTGGGGCCAGCTGATAATACCAAGCTGGCCCTAACCCCTTTATTACCCAGTGAGCCACCGCACCAGGGCCCTGGATGAGTTGGGTACAGCGCCAGAAGATGGCGCTTCTATGAACGCGCCATTTTCCGGGGTGGCTGCGGACTGCAATTTGTAGCGGGGGGGGGGCCCAGAAAGCTTGGGCCTCCCTGCGCTGCAGATTCCAGCCCCCAGCTGCCTAGTTGTACCTGGCTGGACACAAAAATAGGGCGAAGCCCCACGTACTTTTTTTTTAATTATTTCATGAAATTCATGAAATAATTAAGAAAAAAAGGCCTTCCCTATATTGTTGTGTCCGGCCAGGTACAAATAGGCAGCTGGTGGTTGGGGGCAGCCCGTTCCTGCCTGCTGTACCTGGCTGGACACAAATATAGTGCGAAGCCCCACTTCAATTTTTTTTAATTATTTCATGAAATTCATGAAATAATTAAGAAAAAAAGGGCTTCCCTATATTGTTGTGTCCGGCCAGGTACAAATAGGCAGCTGGTGGATGGGGGCAGCCCGTTCCTGCCTGCTGTACCTGGCTGGACACTAATATAGTGCGAAGCCCCACTTCAATTTTTTTAAATTATTTCAGGAAATTCATGAAATAATTAAAAAAAAATTGACGTGGGGCTTCGCACTATATTTGTGTCCAGCCAGGTACAGCAGGCAGGAACGGGCTGCCCCCAACCACCAGCTGCCTATTTGTACCTGGCCGGACACAACAATATAGGGAAGCCCTTTTTTTCTTAATTATTTCATGAAATAATTTAAAGAAAATTGACGTGGGGCTTCGCCCTGTTTTTGTGTCCAGCCAGGTACAACTAGGCAGCTGGGGGCTGGAATCTGCAGCGCAGGGAGGCCCAAGCTTTCTGGGCCCCCCCCGCTGCAAATTGCAGTCCGCAGCCGCCCCGGAAAATGGCGCGTTCATAGAAGCGCCATCTTCTGGCGCTGTACCCAACTCATCCAGGGCCCTGGTGCGGTGGCTCACTGGGTAATAAAGGGGTTAAGGCCAGCTTGGCATTATCAGCTGGCCCTAAGCCCGAAATTCATGGGGTCACGCCAATATTAGACATGACCACCATGAATTTCTAGTAAAGTATTTAAAAAAAACATAACACCCAGAAAAAAGTCCTTTAATTGAAATAAACACACAATTCTTTATTGTTCTAAATTAAACCATACTTACCATCACGCCCATTCCAGCTGAAGCCAACGATCTCCTGAAATAAAAGAAAAATAATAAAGCAACCTCATCCTTACCTTTCCATGGTTCCCATGACAGCTTCAGCTCTGCTACATCGAGATGACAGGCTGGACCGCAGCAGAACGCTGCCATCCAGCCTGTCATCCCGCAGACACTGAGAAGCGCAGGCTTGCTTGCGCTCCACAGTGTCTCTCTGTGAGGGCATCCAGATGAGCCGAGTTATTGTCCAATGAACTCGGCTCACCTCATGCACGTCACTGACAGCGTGGGAAAATTCTCCTGCACTCAGCGCTTCAGCGTGGGAGAATTCTCACACTGAAGCGCTGAGTGCAGGAGAATTCTCCCACGCTGTCAGTGACGTGCAGGAGGTGAGCTGAGTTCATTGGACATGAGCTCACCTTATGCACGTCACTGACAGCGTGGGAAAATTCTCCTGCACTCAGCGCTTCAGCGTGGGAGAATTCTCACGCTGAAGCGCTGAGTGCAGGAGAATTCTCCCACGCTGTCAGTGACGTGCAGGAGGTGAGCTGAGTTCATTGGACATGAGCTCACCTTATGCACGTCACTGACAGCGTGGGAGAATTCTCCTGCACTCACCGCTTCAGCGTGAGAATTTTCCCACGCTGTCAGTGACGTGCATGAGGTGAGCCGAGTTCATTGGACATGAACTCGGCTCATCTGGATGTCGTCACAGAGAGACGCTGAGCAGCGCAAGCAAGCCTGCGCTTCTCAGTGTCTGCGGGATGAGAGGCTGGATGGCAGCGTTCTGCTGCGGTCCAGCCTGTCATCTCGATGTAGCAGAGCTGAAGCTGTCGTGGGAACCATGGAAAGGTAAGGATGAGGTTGCTTTATTATTTTTCTTTTATTGCAGGAGATCGTTGGCTTCAGCTGGAATGGGCGTGACGGTAAGTATGGTTTAATTTAGAACAGTAAAGGATTGTGTCTTTATTTCAATTAAAGGACTTTATTCTGGGTGTTTGTGTTTTTTTTAACTTTGACTATGGGGTTAGTAATGGGGGTGTCTTATAGACGCCTCTCCATTACTAACCTGGGCTTGATGTCAGCTGGCATTATAAGCTGACATCAACCCCAACCCTATTACCCCCTGCCACCGCACCAGGGCAGCGTGGAAGAGCGAGGCTAAGTGCCAGAATTGGCGCATCCTATGAATGCGCCATTTCTGGGGCGGCTGACGGCTGGTGTTTCTAGCCTGGGAGGGGGCCAATATTCATGGCTCCCTTCCTGGGCTATTAATATCAGCCCCCAGCTGTCTACCTAGCCTTTGCTAGCTATTAAATTAGGGGGGACCCCACGTCATTTTTTTGGGGGGTCCCCCATTTTAATAGCTAGTAAAGGCTAAGTATTCAGCTGGGGGCTGATATTAGTAGCCTGGGAAGCTCCGTGGGTATTACCCCCTTCCCAGGCTTCAAACATCTGCCCCAGCCGTCTGCTTAACCTCCGCTAGAGCCTAAAATTAAGGGGAACCCCACGCCAATTTTTTTAATAATAAATCCTTTATTTTAATACTAAATGACAAGTACAGTAACCAACACTATCACTGTACTTCATATATATGTGACTGACATGTTTCTATCTATCTAATCTATGTGTGAAGCTCTATTCTGTCTGTTATAAATTGTCGGGTACCGCTGCTGAATTGCCGGCCGGCTTTTTTAAAGAGACGGTGCATGAAAACACTATTATTTTTTTTGATAAATCCTTTACGCTAAATGACAAGTACAGTAAGCAGCACTGTCACTGTACTTCATATATATGTGACTGACATGTTTCTATCTATCTAATCTATGTGTGATTCTCTATTCTTTCTATTCTAAATTGTCGGGTACCGCTGCTGAATTGCCGGCCGGCTTTTTTAAAGAGACGGTGCATGAAAACACTATTATTTTTTTTGATAAATCCTTTACGCTAAATGACAAGTACAGTAAGCAGCACTTTCACTGTACTTCGTATATATGTGGCTGACATGTTTATATCTATCTAATCTATGTGTGAAGCTCTATTCTTTCGGTTCTAAATTGTCGGGTACAGGTGTATGCCGCTGCTGAATTGCCGGCTTTTCATGTTTCACTGTTGGCACTGTTCCCATCGATTTGGGCAATCACTGTAATGCCACAACCACCATGGCTGTGGCATTACAGTGAGTGGCAGACAATCCCTGCATGATTGGTGCTCTAAATAGCACCAGACATGCAGGACACGCTTTTGGTGCACGAACAGTTATCGAACATAACCTCGAGCAGCCGAATTTTTTGCAAATCGTTCGGGTTCGTCGAACAACTCGAACACCGCCCAAAACAGCTCGAATTTGAGATTGGCGAACAGTTCTAGTCGAACACCGCTCATCTCTAGTGTAGACTACAGGAAGGTCAACCGTATCACACACAAAGATGCGCACCCGTTACCAAGGATAGAAGAGTCCTTAGCTGCATTAAAATCTGCTAACTTCTTCTCTACTTTGGATCTCACTAGCGGGTAATGGCAGGTTCCTGTAGCAGAGGTGGACCGGGAGAAGACCGCATTCACCACCCCGATGGGACTCAGCGAATTTAACTGTATGCCGTTCGGGCTCTGCAACGCACCAGGAACCTTCCAACGGTTGATGGAATGCTGTCTGGGACATTGGAACTTCGAGACGGTCCTACTATACCTGGAGGACGTCATCGTCTATTCCAAGACCTATGAGGACCATCTGGAACACCTGGCAGAAGTGTTTGAAGCCCTGGCAAACTATGGCCTAAAGGTAAAACCCTCAAAGTGTCATCTACGGAAGCCAAAGGTACAGTACCTGGGACACGTGGTGAGTGCTGACGGAGTAGCCCCCGACCCTGACAAGATCACCGTAATTAAGGACTGGCCAAGACCATCCAGCATAAAGGAAATGCGGCAGTTCCTCGGGTTGGTAGGCTACTACCGAAGATTCATTCCCGGTTTTACCAAGAAGGCAGCTCCTATGCAGGACCTCCTGATAGGCCAGTCCAGGAAGGCCAAAAACCAGAAGCCACCCTTCAAATGGGAAAAGCTGGAAGAGGAGTCCTTCCGCCAGCTGAAGATGGCCCTCACGGGGGATGAAATCCTGGCGTACCCTGATTACAGCCAGCCCTTTATCCTCCACACGGACGCAAGCAACATCGGGCTAGGGGCCGTACTGTCCCAGATCCAGCAGGGGAGAGAACGGGTAATTGCTTACGCCAGCCGAAAACCTGCGACCCACGGAAAGAAACCCTGAGAATTACAGCTCGTTCAAGCTAGAGTTCCTGGCAGTGGTGTGGGCAGTAACTGAACGTTTCAAGCATTACCTTGCCTCTTCCAGGTTCACCGTGTACATGGACAACAACCCGTTGACACACCTGGACACTGCAAGACTGGGTGCCCTGGAGCAGAGATGGATGGCCCGCCTGTCCAATTATGAGTTCACAATCAAATACCGGGCAGGGCTCTCCAATACCAACGCGGACGCCCTGTCCAGGATGCCAAACCTACCGGACGAAGGGGAGGATCCAGAAGAACTGGAAGAGATCGAACTCCCTGCGTTTCACCGTCATGGGATTACCCAGTATTCCCACCGTGTGAGGGGCCAGCAATCCGCTACGTTCAACCCCTTACCCGACTACAACTGGGCGGAGATGCAAGACAGTGACCCCGCAGTCCGTCTGGTGAAGGAGATGCTGACCCAGACTGACGCCCGCCTGGACCCAGACGCTCCGGAAGAGACCAAGCAACTGTGGATGGAGAAAAGCAGACTGTTTCTCTACAAGGAGAAGTTGTGCCCCAGAATGGTCAATTCCCGGACACATGAACTGATCTGGCTGGTTGTGGTACCGAGACGGGACGCAGCTATGGTGCTGGAGGCCTACCACAATGGGGCAGGGCACTTCGGATGGAAGAAGCTGGAGTTCCTGCTGCGTGAACGGTTCTACTGGATAGGCATGAGAGGAGCCATTGAGAGGAGGTGTAGAGACTGTGGCCCGTGCAATCTAAGAAGAAGGGACCGTGCCAGCCAGAGGACTCCCCTACAGCCCATCATCACCAGGCAGCCGCTGGAACTGGTTGCTCTGGACCATGTTAAACTGGCTCCAAGCAGAAGCGGGTATGTTTACGCCCTAACCATCGTGGATCACTACTCCCAGTTCCTGGTGGTGGTCCCTGTCAAGGACTTGACGGCTCAGACAGCAGCCAGAGCCTTCCAGCTGCACTTCTGCTGCCCACACGGGTACCCGGACCAAGTGCTGACGGACCAAGGACCAGCCTTCGAAGCGGAGGTCTTCCAGGAGTTCTGCAACCTGTAGGGCTGCAAGAAGATAAGAACAACACCCTATCACCCCCAAACCAATGGACTCTGCGAGAAGATGAACCAGGTGGTGATAGATCTGATAAAAACATTGCCCCTGGAAGAACGCAGTCTGTGGCCTGAGAAACTGCCCTATCTGGTGGACCTGTATAACCGCATCCCGGTAGGTTCCACCAACTGTACCCCGGCTTACCTAATGCGAGCAAGACCTGGTAAGCTGCCTGTTGACCTGGATATGGGAGTCCTGACACCCGAGGACACCTCACCAGAGGCAGACTGGGATACAGAACGGCAGCAACAGTACCGGAAAGTACAGGAGAGCGTCGAGCGAAGTCTCTGTCAATCAAGAGAAAGGCAGGAGAGGACTTATAACCAACATGCTCCCGCTGTTCCCCTGGTACCTGGAGAGCAGGTCTTGAAAAGAAAAAGGCGGCTCCATAAGTTGGACGACCAGTGGGAAAAGGACCCGTACACCGTACAGCCCTCAAGCCACACTAATCCAAAGTAGAGATGAGCGTTGTTCTACTCGAACTGTTCGCCAATCTCAAATTCGAGCTGTTTTGGGCGGTGTTCGAGCCGTTCGGCGAACACGAACAATTTGAGAAAAATTCGGCTGTTCGAGGTTATGTTCGATAACTGTTCGTGCACCAAAATCATAACTGGATTTTTTCTCAGTAATGATGAAAATTAATGTTAATACACAGTTTGAGTGTACAGCAGGGTGGGGGGAGGGGCAGGGGATGGATCTCTGCAGGAACAATGAAGATCTCCATTTTTTTTTCTCTTTCCCGCATTTGCAGTGGGGAGGTGCAATCTGTCAGCCTATCAGCAGCGCACACACGGAGCGAAGTGCTTTTTTTCACACAAGCAAGGGCATGTGTCATTGGCAGTGTATGTCACATGTCCTTGCCCTATAAGACCAAGCCATTTTCCACGTCGCCACCATTTTCTCACTGCTGCAGCTGCGTGTTAGACGGCACCGCTGTTGCTGTGTGCGCTATACCTTGTTAATTTCAAGCCAATTTTCGCACAAATCTACAGATAGCTTGGGAGTAGGGAATAGTTGTGATTGCAGTCCTTTAAGGACTAGGTTACAGCATTTCCTACGACTTTTATCAGGCAGGTCTGTGCTCTTAAATAGATAGATTGTGGGAGTAAAGACTAATTGTAATTGGAGTCCTTTTCAGGACTAGGTTACATCAGTTCCTATCAGTTTTTGCCAGGCAGGTCTGTGCCAGTGCTGTGCAAGTTTTTTTCACAGCATTTGGCTGAATCTAGCAAAGCTAATCCTTTTTGGCCTATTGCAGAGTGTGTTAGTCAGTGGAGTAGCCTATCTGTGTTGCAAGATATACCACCTGTGTATAGAATACCAATTTTTTTACTGCACCTAGTGAAGTAAAATCTTTTGGGCATAGCATCATTCTATTAGTCCATCTATACTGACCTCCATCAGGTTGCAAATTGAATATAATTTTTTTCTGCATCTAGCTCTGAAAAAATATTGGGCTTCTAGCTGTGTGTGGGACTTGTTGTACTAGTCCATCTATACTGACCTCCATCAGGTTGCAAACTGCATATATTTTTTTCTTCATCTACCTCTGAAAAAATATTGGGCTTCTAGCTGTGTGTGGGACTTGTTCTATTAATCCATCTATACAGACCTCCATCAGGTTGCAAACTGAATATATTTTTTTCTGCATCTACCTCTGAAAAAATATTGGGCTTCTAGCTGTGTGTGGGACTTGTTGTATTAGTCCATCTATACTGACCTCCATAAGGTTGCAAACTGAATATAATTTTTTTCTGCATCTACCTCTGACAAAATATTTGGCCTTCTAGCTGTGTGTGGGACTTGTTCTATTAGTCCATCTATACTGACCTCCATAAGGTTGCAAACTGAATATAATTTTTTTCTGCATCTACCTCTGAAAAAATATTTGGCCTTCTAGCTGTGTGTGGGACTTGTTCTATTAGTCCATCTATACTGACCTCCATAAGGTTGCAAACTGAATATAATTTTTTTCTGCATCTAGCTCTGAAAAAATATTGGGCTTCTAGCTGTGTGTGGGACTTGTTCTATTAATCCATCTATACAGACCTCCATCAGGTTGCAAACTGAATATATTTTTTTCTGCATCTACCTCTGAAAAAATATTGGGCTTCTAGCTGTGTGTGGGACTTGTTCTATTAGTCCATCTATACTGACCTCCATAAGGTTGCAAACTAAATATAATTTTTTTCTGCATCTACCTCTGAAAAAATATTTGGCCTTCTAGCTGTGTGTGGGACTTGTTCTATTAGTCCATCTATACTGACCTCCATAAGGTTGCAAACTGAATATAATTTTTTTCTGCATCTACCTCTGAAAAAATATTTGGCCTTCTAGCTGTGTGTGGGACTTGTTCTATTAGTCCATCTATACTGACCTCCATAAGGTTGCAAACTGAATATAATTTTTTTCTGCATCTACCTCTGAAAAAATATTTGGCCTTCTAGCTGTGTGTGGGACTTGTTCTATTAGTCCATCTATACAGACCTCCATCAGGTTGCAAATTGAATATAATTTTTTTCTGCATCTAACCCAGCCAATAGTTTTGGCCTAATACCACAGTTTGGCCACTCAGCTCTGCTCGGTTCCCATCCATTGTTTTTTTGTGCAAACAACTCCAGAGTTGTGAATTAGTTAACCACCAAAATGAGTGGAAAAAGGCCTGCTGCTGGTGGAAAGGGGAATAGGCGTGTTGGGAAGGGGAAAAAAGGTTGTGTCCGTGGGGTAAGTGTTAAAGCAACAGTAACATCTGCAGAAGAAAGACCATCTTCCAGCCAAACTAAAATGTCTACTTCTTTTAGCGGACAATGTGATAAGATCCCTTTCTTACGGCCACGCCAATCGCTACAAATTCCAGATGAGGCACAAAAACAGCAGGTGCTTCAATGGATATCAAGTGCTCCTTTAAATGGGCTCTCCTCCACATCAACTTCAACATCACAAATACTCCAGTCCTCAAAGGTGTCACCCCAATCGCACTTGCTTCCTCACAGCTCCCAAATCTCCAGCTGCCCGTCTGAGTATGAGGTAGAACAGATGGTTGAGTCTGCAGAGCTGTTTACTCATACTATAGCCTGGGAATCAGAGGTCGACTCCAGCGCTTCTGTGAATCCAGACGAGGAAATGATGTGCACTGATGCCCAGAATCTTTATGAGTCGGATCCAGGACCAGACGCAGAAGGTTCTGACCATAATATAGACCCTCATTCCCAAACTGTAACTCCTGTTGGTGGAGACAATGAGGAAGACGATGATAAGACTCAAATACCTGATTGGAGCGACAACTTTAGTTTTTTGTCAGGGCAGGAACAGGTTGGCTCTGAGGACGACGGGTGTGATAACGCACAGGGTGATGATGATGAGGTTGGAGATCCCACTTACTGTTAACCCACAGTCAGCCAAGAGATGAGGTCAGCAGAGGAGGTGGAGGAAGATGCTAGTGACGACGAGGTCAGGTTGCGCCTTCCTGGACAGAGACGTAGTACTGGAAGCACGTCAACAACTGCATCCTCAAACACAACTCTGCCTCTCACCACAAGTCGTGGTGGCTCTTCAGGTCGCATGGGTGTTAAGCCTTGCATAGCCTGGGCATTTTTTCAGATCGATAAAGATGACCCAACTCGTGTTATTTGTAACATTTGTCAGCAAAAGCTAAGTGGAGGCCAAAAAATACATAGTTTGAGTACTTCATGCATGAACCGGCACATGGACATGAAGCATAAGTTGCAGTGGGAAGCTCAGTGTGCTACAATGCGGCCTAGCCGGCCGGGCCAACCACCGTCTGCCATATCTTGTGCATCCGCGGCCTCTTCATCCTCTGTGACTGGGGGGACAGCAGTCACACCTGTTTTGGGGCGCAGACCTGCCACCTCTTTACCCGCAACAGCCAGCGTGATTGGCAGGTCATCATTTTCTTTGGAGGTGGTAACACCAGCTGGTGTTGAGCGCTGTCCGACATCGATAGCACCACCTTTGGATCAAGGCAACCTAACATGTCCGCCTGCATCTTCCTCACAGACCGGCAGTTTGCCGGGGACACCCTTATCAACCCCGTCTAAGCACAATAGCCAGCCCTCGGTCCCTCAGATGTGGACAAGTAAAAGACCATTTCCTCCTAGCCATGAGAAAGCTAAGAGGTTGAATTTCACCATCTGCAAGCTCTTGGCTACAGAAATGCTGCCTTTCCGCCTGGTGGACACAGAGGATTTTCGAGACCTTATGTCCGTCGCAGTGCCCCAGTACCAGATGCCCAGTCGGCACTACTTCTCAAAGAAAGGTGTGCCTGCGCTCCACCAGCATGTCGCACACAACATCACCGCTTCTTTGAGAAACTCTGTGTGTGACAGGGTGCATTTCACCACAGACACTTGGACGAGTAGGCATGGACAGGGGCGTTACATGTCGCTGACTGGGCACTGGGTAACTATGGTGACAGCAGGACAAGGGGCTGCTGTCCAAGTCTTGCCGTCCCCACGAGTTGTGCGTCAATCCTCTTTATGTCAAAGTTCCTCCACTGCTTCTGCCTCCTCAACCTCCTCTCAGTCCTCCACCTGCACCCACAGCCTGTCTGGTCATGCCACAAGCTTTCTAACTGCGCAGAAGGGATCCTGCACACCTCCTTACTATGCTGGCAGTAGGGCTCAACGTCATCAGGCGGTTTTTACATTGAAATGTCTGGGAAATGTGAGTCACACAGCTGAGGAGTTGTGGTCAGCTCTGGAGAACCAATTTCATGAATGGTTGTCTCCACTGGACCTGAAACCAGGGAAGGCCGCGTGCGACAATGCTGCAAACCTGGGTGCGGCCCTTCGCCGGGGCAATGTCACACACGTGCCTTGTATGGCTCACGTGTTGAACCTGGTTGTCCAGCAATTTTTAGCCCACTATCCCAGACTAGATGGCCTTCTGCAGAGGGCACGGTTGCTGTGTGCTCACTTCCGCCGTTCGCATCCCGCAGCTCAGTGACTTACATCTCTACAGAAGTCGTTGGGCCTGCCACTTCACCGGCTAAAATGCGGTGTGCCTACCCGGTGGAATTCAACTCTGCACATGTTGCAGCGACTGTGGCAGCACCGACAAGCCCTGGTGCAATACGTTCTGACATATAGCCTGGGCCAACGAGATTCAGAGGTGGGGCAAATCACGCTGGAGGAGTGGTCTCAGATCAGGGACCTATGCACCCTTCTGCACAGTTTTGAAATGGCGACGAAGATGTTTAGTGCTGACGATGCCATTATCAGCATGACTATTCCGGTGATTTACATGCTGGAGCACATGTTAAACAGAATTCGGAGTCAGGTGGTGGCACAAGAGGAGGTGGAGGAAGTAGAGGAGGAGGAGTTGTATGCGGAAGGGCTAACATCTGCAAGGTCCTGACGGTCGGCAGCACCAAGGCGGCAGGCATGTGAGGGTGGGGGAGATGGTTTTACCAGGGCGCATGGTAGCAGCCAAACTAGTGAGGAAGGTGCAGGAGCCCAGGAAGAAGTGGAGGACGAACTGATGGAAGACTCATCAGATGAGGGATACCTTGATCACATTTCTGTTGTGCGAGGTTGGGGGGAGAGGACAGAGGAAGGAAGCATGATTGTTACCTCGCCACCAACACAACAGGGACTTGGTGCTCCTGGATGCGCAACACACATGAGTGCCTTCTTGCTGCACTACCTGCAACATGACCCTCGAATTGTGAGAATTAGAAATAATCCTGACTACTGGGTTGCCACACTGTTAGATCCCCGGTACAAAAGTAAATTTGCAGAAATTATTCCTGCCATAGAAAGGGATGCACGCATGCAGGAGTATCAGCAGAGACTGTTGCAGAATCTTACATGTGCTTTTCCACAAAATACCAGTGGTGCACGTAGTGAATCTCACAGTTCCAACTTGCCAACCGTGGGATCGTCAAGTGTTCAGCACTCAAACCTCAACAGAACCACAGTATCTGCTGGTAATATCAATTTTGCGGAATCATTTCACCACTTTTTTAGCCCATCCTTTGCAAGGCCACAGGTGACAAGAAGTCTGACACATAGTCAACGCCTAGAGACGATGGTACAGGAGTATCTCCAAGTAAACATTGAAGCCACGACTGTGTCACTGGACCCTTGCTCTTTTTGGGCTTCCAATCTGGATAAATGGCCGGAGCTAGCCACTTACGCCTTGGAGATCTTGTCATGCCCCGCAGCCAGCGTTCTGTCTGAACGTGTGTTCAGCGCTGCTGGTGGTGTGCTGACAGATAAGCGCACGCGGCTCTCCACTGATAATGTAGACAGACTCACGTTCATAAAGATGAACAAATCATGGATCCGAAACGACCTTTCTACCCCTGTGTCATCCTGGGGAGAGTAAAAGCTTGATGATTGGTTAAAATCACCCTACCAACCGTTTTAAGCTTTCAAATTACTAATCATGTTTATCTGTATCTTGGCATGAAAATAATTTGGGCTTTGTAGCAGTGTGCAGCACTGATTCTATTAGGCCATCTATAATAAGCTCCACCAGATTTAAAATTACTAATCATGTTTATCTGTATCTTGACTGGAAAATAATTTGGGCTTTGTAGCAGTGTGCAGCACTGATCCTATAGGCCATCTATACTAAAGCTTCACCAGATTTAAAATTAATAATAATTTTAGCTGCATCTAGCCCGGAAAATAATTTTGGGGCTCCGAGATGCGCAAGACACATAAGTGCATTCTTGCTGCACTACCTGCAGCATGACCCTCATATTGTCAGAATTCGAAGTAATCATGACTACTGGGTTGCCACACTCTTAGATCCCCCAAACTTTTCGATCAACCTTTTCATTTTAATAAAGACCAAAAAAATGGTCATTTTTGAAATTATAAGCATTAGCAGGTTGTTAGAAACTGAAATCAAACAGTTTTCAACTCAAAACTTTATTCTAGGTGATGTTACATTTTCACATAGGACCCCTTGTTCGAAAGGAGCTTCTGAACTCTCTCGTCCATTGAATTTGTCAGGTTTTGGATGGTTTCTGCTTCAATTGTTTTGCATGAGGACAGAATACCCTCCCAGAGCTGTTGCTTAGATGTGAACTGCCTCCCGCCATCATAGACACTCTTTTAATGATGCTCCAAAGGTTCTGAATGGGGTAGAGGTCAGGGGAGCATGGGGGTCACACCATAAGTTTGTCCCCTTTTATGCCCATATCAGCCAGAGATGCAGATGTTTTATGTGCAGCATGAGATGGTGCATTATCATGCAGAAAAATGATCTTGCTGTGAAATACACGGTTCTTCTTCTTGAACCATGGCAGGAAGTGCTGTTTGAGAAAATCCACATACATTATGGAGTTCATCTTTAGCGCCTTCAGGGATCCTAAAGGGGCCGACAATCTCTCTCCCCATGATTCCAGCCCAAAACATTACTCCACCTCCTCCTTGTTGGCGCTGTAGCCGTGTTTGCGTGGGGTGTCCATCAACCAGCCATCCTCCACTCCATCCATCTGGACCATCGAGCGCTGCACGGCACTCATCCGTGAACAAAACAGTTTTGAAATCAGTCTTCATGTAATGTTTGGCCCACTGGAGCCGTTTCTGCTTGTGTGAAGTGGATAGAGGAGGTCGACAGGATGGCGTATGCACAGCTGCAAACCTCTGAAGGACCCTGCATCTTGTTGTTCGGGGGACGTTGGAGGCACAAGCAGCTTCAAAAACTTGTCTGCTGCTATGACAAGGCTTTTTTGCCGCTGCTCTTTCAACCTGACGTAATTGCCTGTAGGAAAGAGTCTTCAATTTGCCCTTATCAGCACACACACATGTGTACTGTGAATCAGCTACATACTTCTTGATTGCCAAGACACTTCATCCTGATCATCGCACAATGTTGATTGTAGTCATGCCTTGACCTAAACACTCCACAATTTGTTGCTTCTCAGCAGCCGACACATCCTTTTTCTTTCCCATTTTGGCAGAAAATGTAGGCTGCTTAATAATGTGAGACAGCCTTCTTAAGTAGTCTTGCCTTTCATTGGACACAGCTGCCAAACTAATTAGCACAGGTGTCTGCAATTGCTTACAGTGATATAAAGAGCCCTGACACATATCACCATCAATGAGTTTAACTGACAAACAAACAAATTCTTCCCTTATCACTCCTAAACACTTTTTGCATAATAATTTGGAACGCAGTGTACATGTGCTTTTCCACAAAACACCAGTGGTTCACGTAGTGAATCTTACAGTTCTAACTTGCCAACCGTGGTCTGTATGGAGTTGTTCAATAAAGGGCCCAAAATTAAGATAACATAGATGGGAGAGGTCTCTATGAATAGGAATTCCTAAGTATTTGATACCCTGTGAGGGCCAGGCAAAAGGAAAGTTGGACTGGATGGAATCCTGTATGGATTTGGGGAGGGAGACATCGAGGGCCTCAGACTTCGCTGCATTGATTTTAAAATTTGACTATGTAACAAAGTGATCTATTTCAGCCATAACAGCATGGATGGATATATGTGATTGAGTGATATATACTAGGACATCATCAGCAAATAGAGAGCACTTGTACTCGGTGCCTCCCACCTCAATCCACCTAATATTGGGGTTATGGCGAATTGATGAGAGCAGGTGCTCCGTCACTAGGATGTATAAGAGAGGGGACAGAGGACATCCCTGCCTTGTCCCATTGGTGATTGTGAAAGGTGATGAAAATGTTCTGATGCACCCCTGGGCCTTGGGACACCCGGAGCCGGACCCTTTTTGGTGGATGCTGGTGGTTGTAGTCTTCGTGGCGGCGACCCGGTTCCGTGGCTCAGGGTGGTCAAACCAGTGGCGGAACTATTTATGTGGTTTTGATGTTTAAATGTCCGACTACGCCACCCGTGGATTGCGGTCAGAGTGAACCCCCGCTACAGGGCAGACCGCTGAGGCTGGTGTTGTGGGTGCAGCAGAGCGTAGCATAACTCCCCACGGGAGGAGTATAGCCTCAGGGCAGTGCATGCGGAGGATGGGGGTGATGGTGCAGGGCAGCAGCAGTAACGACACGGAGTCAGTGATGCAGTTCAGGGCCTTTACTCACAGTTCTTATTATCCAGACCACGTCTGCAGGTAACGGCTGCCCACGTCGTACTGTGCTCACCAGGTGAGGGGCTCAGACAACTCCCAGATAACTTTGGAGCGCTTCACAGGACCCCCTTTGTGTGTCCTTTGTCTGGCCTTTCTTACCAACACTTCTGTCCGGCTGCCTCGGGCCTCCTCTTGGTAAACTTGGCGCCAGTTTCCCTGACCCTATGTGGTGCCTTCCTAGCGGGTGTAGCGCGGGGCTGCGCCACATAAAATGTCAGAGCCTCCGGTTTCTAGCTGAGGGTCGTTTCCTGCCTCCACTAGTTCGGGGACCGGTCTCCCCCTTTGGCCTGACCCCTCCACGCAGGTGGATTCGGGCGTGCGGTGGCGACTCGCCCGTCCGCACCCCTGGGATCCCTTCATTCCTCATTCCTGGAGCCTTCTCCGCTCCTCTTCCTTCCTTCTCCCTCTTGCAGGCCTGGGCCTCTGTTACTAGGCCCGCCTCCGGAGCAGAGCTCATGCAGAGCCCCTGCTCCCTGCCACTTCTGCTCAGACTTCTCTGCACTGAACTAAGATGGTGCCCACCTTTTATAATCCCTTCTCAATGCACTCAGAAACTGCTTCCTCCCTGTTCCTGCACTACAGGGTTCCCCTTCCTCAGTGTTCCCTCCCCCCACTCCAGCCAGGGACAGGGACTGTCGTGCCCATCTCAGGGGCATATTGGTCGCCCTGCCCCACGGCAATGTGGTGTAATGCATGCAGGTGTCGGGTCCTGATCCACACTCCATCCTTACCTGAGAGTGAGATATCACACCTCTGGGTGAGGTGCAATACGTCTGTAGCAACCGAGCCCTCAGGGTGCTACAGTTCCATTTATCTTCAGCCTAGGTGACGTATTGTGATACAGGGCTGTGATTTTGGCTATAAAAGGGTCCCCTAGACCCCTACCCCAAGCTTTTTAAGAGAATCATATATGGCGTGCCAGGAGACTCTATGGAATGCTTTCTCAGCATCCAACGAGAGTATCTACTACAAATTTTTAACTGCATCTAGCCCAGGAAATACTTTGTGCCTAGTAGCAGTGTCTGCTAGTCAGCAGATTATCCCGGCTGTTAAGCAAGCTACACCACCTGTAGTTTGGACACTTAATTTTTTCAAAGGAAATGCTTCGGGACCATCAGGAGGCACCCCAAGGCATAGGGGCTGGGACTGGCAGTAGGATGCCTTGCGGTGGACAGCCGAGCTCGATCCTTATAAAAGCTTTTTAACTGCAGCAGCTTTAGTAGACGCTACTGGAGCTGGAATTACGCGGCTGCTGGCATGAGACTTGCCCTCCAATAGATCCTTGTAAAAGGATTTAAAGTGTATTCATTCAAATTAGAGAGACAATTTAAATTAAAAAACTTAGAGCTGCCTCCACCACAGGGGGGCTCGCTCGACCCACCAGCGGACAGGCACCAGTATTGGGAGAGGGGGGCTGGCTGTCAGGGTTCACCGCGGCTCTGGCACAAACCCGGCGACACGGAGGTGGCACGGGCAGGAGCGGACTGAACGTGTCGGCTTCTCACTTTTTGGATTTTAGAAGGGCATGACATGCCTATATCTGTGTCTCCCCCTCCTTTTACTCCTCCACCTCTTTTCTTTTCTCATGACTATATGTACTTGTCACTTTTCCATGTGTTAGTTGTGTCTTCTGAGCAGTTTGTCAGCTTTTGGACACCTTTGAAGGTGTTTTCTATGTGTTTCTATGTGTTTTTGTTTGCCTGCCATTGGTTTTAACGGTGTTCGAAGGTGTTCGACGAACAGTTCGACGAACAGTTCGGCGAACACACGGGTGTTCGACGAACCGAACCGAACTCGAACACTATGGGGGTGGCTCAACACTAATCCAAAGGTGTACGTCATCAGCAAGGATGGAGGAGAGACCACAGCCACTGTCTCCAGAGACCACCTGAAAAAGTGCCCCGAGAAGTTGCAAAGCACGGATGAAGATCAGGAAGACCCTCAACCCATAGAGGAAAAGGAGAAAATGATCAGCACCGTACTCGGAGACTTTCCCCGGTCCTGGACACAAGTAAACAACGCTATTGTGGTGCCCGTCCTCACCTTTCTCCAGCCAGCCCCCCAAGTGCCTACAGAAGACCAGGTAGAGTTGGAAGAGCAGCCGGCCCAGGAGGCAGAAGAGTCCACACCAGCAGCGCAGGAGGATCAACCCTCTGCTAGTAGTGAGCCTGCCGTGCCCCTAGTGAGCCAAAGAGTGCGCAGACAGCTGCCCAGCTTACCCATAACACCTCCTACACCCTGTAGTTCAGGACCAGTTAGTGAGCTCCGTAGGTCCACTAGAGTCACTAGAGGTCAGATGCCCGCTCGCTGGAAAATCTAAACTAATGCACTGTGAATTTATCTGTTTAACTGTTTATGGTTTATGTTTGTTGCCTGTTATTAATTATGTTTCTCAGTTACCCTGCAGGGTTCTTTGGACTAACAGGTTCTGGACACTGGATAACCGGAACAATTCTTGTAGATAGTTGCACCTTGGTGCCTCTTGCGAAGACGGCCGCGGAAGAGAAAACCTGTCTGGCGTGGCCTCCTTGCGGCCCAAAGTAGCTAGCTCCAGCCTTGCAGCCACGCCCAAGGCCAACGCAAGGGGTTTGCTTTGGACAGGTCCCCTACTTCGCTTAAAACTTCACCTTGGGTGATATGGACACCCGGTTGCGGACACGCCGTGACCTTTAAAGAACTAAAGCTTCTTGTAAATATGTTATTGTGCTATTGTTATACCCTGCATTTATGTTTCTTTAAAAAATGTGTTTAGTCCCGGAGTACTAAAATTTACTAGGGGGGAATGTGGCACCCCAGGGGTCTGGTTGCCAAAGCAATAGAAATATTATGTCTGAGAGCAAGTGGGAGGTTTCTCTGGTCAGGAGCCCTAAGCATGCAACACCGCCCACCCAGGCCTGGGAGGGGAAGAATTTGCCCTATATAAACTGGGTCTGGGGCGGGATTAGGGAGTGAAGTCCCAGACAGAGACGCAGTCAGGTCTGGAGGACAGCAGACAGAGGGAAAGCAAGAACTAGGAGCTCTGTAGGAGCAGGAGCGAGTGCCAGAGGCTGGAAGCTAGAAAGCTCACCTTGGCTAAAGACACTAAACCCAGACACGGAGTCCGAGGCTGTGGGGACATCCAGGTCCAGCAGCAGAATCCAACCGGCAGGGGATTCCATGTCCTCTGGCCTTAGAAGCCTGGAGGCATGGTCACAAGCAAGGGACCAGCACCGCCATCGTGAAGCGGAGGCTAACGGAAGGCCCCAAGTCACAGGCCATACGGGTGAGCACCACACGGTATACTCAGGGACGTGGGCTACTTCTACCCGCATAGAGCAAGGTAGCCAGGAAAGAGTGCAGATAGTCGGGGAGGCCTACAACTCCACCTGGCCAGGGGAGATCCTACTTGCTTACAGACTGACCAGGCCCCTACTGCTAACCAGTACTCCCGGGAGGGTCTGCGTTATACCATCAGTAAAGACCCTGAACTGCACCACACATCTCTGTGTTTCATCACCGCACCAGCACCATCAGTACTGGGACGCTCACACCATCACTCCCATCATCCACACTAGCTGCCCTGAGGCAATACTTCTCCCTTGGGGAGTTATCCCATACTCGGCTGCGTAAACAACATCAGCCTCAGCGGTCTGCAGCGCAGCGGCGGTCCCCACTGACTGCAATCCACGGGTGGCGTAGTCGGACATTGTTATTACCTAAGACTGCCACTGGTTTGACCGCCCTGGGCACGGACCGGGTCACCGCCACACTGAGACTACAACCCCCAGCGATCCGGCTCTGGGTATCCCCTGCACAACACAGGCGCAGGGGGCGCGTCATAATATATGGGTATACATTTCCAGTGCAGTACCAAGTAGGGGGAAAAAGTAGCATTACATGATGGCCATACATTTAAAGGGAACCTACCCAATCGATCCACCCTCAAACTGTTTATGTGGTCATGTTACTCTCTGAAATATAATGTCATCTATACCTTTACTGATGCAATCTGGTGTTATGTTGACTGAAAATTGCTGTTTTAATTCATATGTAAATAAGGATTAAGTGCTCAGGGGAAGATCCCCTATCCCAACTTTCCTCTGCTTGACTACATATCCTGTGAGCTGTCAATCAAACAGAAGAAGGTGGGAATCCACTGAGAGGCAGAAGCTTGGAAGTGCTCCAATCACACCCAGAGCACTTAAGCCTCATTTGCATATGAATTAAAAAGCGATTTTTCAATCAAGGAACAACAGATAAATGAAGTAGAAGTATACATGACATTATATTTCAGAGAGTAAAGTGACCAAACAAACAGCTTTGTGGAAGGGGGGATTATTCTGACAGATTCCTTTTAATTGTAATTCATGTTCTATGTAAGACTAACCACTGACCTGAACGTGAGAATGACCACTTTTTGTCCTTTGTACAAACCTAATACCTACTAGAGTTTACGGTTTGGTATTCTTAAGCCCTTAATATGTCAGCAGTAGTGATGAGTGAGCATGCTCATCACTGCTCAATACTCAATCGAGCATTGGGGTGCTCGGGTATGCTTGTTACTCAACTGAGTATGTTTCGCGGCTGTTAGACAGCCAATAAACATGTAGGGATTGCCTGCCATACACGGTAATGCCATAGCCAAGTTGGCTACTGGCATTACTGTGATTGGCCGGTTGCAGCACGTCATCAGGTCTTAGTCTGCATGCCCATGATCAGGATTATTAGAGTTCTGGATGCAGCATATCTTTATTGCGTTCAAAACATTGTGTTGTACAGTAAAAGCACAGTCGATGGGATTATTAGAAATCTCATGCCCAATGTGTTTCTTTCTTAATCTGTGTAAACTCCCCTGTGGAGCAGGTAAATTTCTCTTGCGGGGACACTCAGTCTTCTGTGCAGAATTTCCCCTTAATCTTGCATTAGATGCACCAAATCTGCAGTTAAAAAAAAGCACATGCATTGTAAGTGCATTTATGCAGGTGTTTTTAGCCTCGTTTTAATAAATATATAATTGATTTAAAAAAAATGTTTGATAACCAGCCAACGTAAAGCAGATAGCTGCGGGTTTATATTATCAGGCTGGGAAGGTCCCTGTTTATTGGGACCTTCCCAGCCTAAAAATAGAGGTCCATAGCCACCTCAGAATTGGTGTATTACATCACATTGCCTGGCTTTTCCCGTTTGCCCTGGTGCAGTGGAAATCAGGGTAATGGTAATTGGATTTGATGGCAGCTGTGATTTGTCAAAAATCACAGCTGGCATAGAGCCACGGGTTTAGTAATGGATAGGTGTCTATCAAACACCCCCATTACTAACCCAGTAATAAAAAATAAAAACACACACAAAAAAAACATTTTAATTGAATAAAGACGCCCCCACACTATCCTTTGCTCACCAATTTATTAAAAAATAAAAAAATCCCATGCAGGTCCGCAGTAATCCACTGAATCCGAAGTAGTCCAGAAAAGGATACCTGAAAGACATAAAAATACAGAGAAAAACACAATAGACACTCCCTTGTTGACCAATTTATTACTCAAAATGTTGCCACGCAGGTCCGATGTAGTCTCCGACATCTGTGAATAGCAGTAAAGTGACTGCTATTCACAGGCTGGGTAGTAATGTTAAAGATCATCATCGTTGCTGGGTCTCGCTGAGCGCAGTGAGACCCAGAAAAATGCTTGAGTTTCCCTTTGATTTCCATTATACTCAGCACTGGAGTCGAGCTCCTCAAAGCGTCCGACATGCTCGATTCGAATAAAGAGCACTTGAGCATTTTAGTCATGATCATCACTAGTCAGCAGCAAAAAATTTTTTACTGCCCTTAAAGTTTGTCACAATTTATCAGTGTAGTTAAAATTTATTAAGTTTTAGGTCACAGAGCAGCGAATTTGGATGAGAACAATTATGTGTGCAACGCAAAGTTTTGCTATGGACCTTTTTTGGAGTAAATGGATCCCAGAGCAACATACTTCACCAAATAATGGTGAATGCAGTGAAAATTAATTTTATTGTAAGTGGTCAGAGTATAAAAGTCTTAGAATAAAACACCTTTCGAGTTATTACAGGCCCTTTTTTAAAAAAGGCTCTAATGCTTCGAAATGCTTTGTATTCTGAGACTTTTCTATTAACTGGTGGGTTATGACTCCTGTCATCCCTGTGGATTTGCTAACTGTAGAGTCATTTTAACTAGTAGATAACTGTCGGTTTTTATAGAAAATTTGGGTAAATATTTTGCATAAACATATTCCATGATTCTAGATTTCCCTAGGTCTGTACCTGTTATTAGATCCATGAAGAGGTGGTGTTTATGGAAGTGTGTACAGTGAATGAGAGCTTTTTGTTCCTGGGTGGGTTTCTAAACTGCCCAGCTATTGTAGATTCAAAAGTTGCTCTAAGTAGGCAAGTATAACTCAATAAATTCCGAAATAGAATTTACACAGAATTTCAACGAGATCAGGAGGGTGAGGGGACAGGGACAACAGATAGCCACATATAATTCTGCGCTAATGGCTGCCATCAAAATGACTGTAATCTAAATTGCATAAACAAAAATATACAAAATTATACCAATTATACAAAATTGTAAAAAAAAAAAATTGGCAACATTATCTCTTTATGAGCCAATTTGTTAAGACATTGAAGTAAACACAAATACCATTTTCATATTTTTTTTCAGTTTTTTTGAAAGCCCATGTTATGCCATTAGCATGAAAATGAGAACTAAAAAATCAAATTACATTTTGTTTAAATTTGCATGGCCGAATAAAAACTGCTGCATTAAACGTGCCTGACATTTATGTGTTCACTGAAAATGAATCCGCACAAAACTCCTGTATAATTAGATCACTAACTTCTAGCCAGAAACTCTAAACTCAGTGAAGATTTTTATATGAGAAAAAGTGAAGCTTAGGCCAATAAACTGCTCCTTTTCCTTGGGGACTTCTTTTTTATTATGTTTTTATTTCTCCATTTTTTTTTTAACTTTGCTCTCTTTTGTGGTTTTGAAATAATTACGAAAGAACTAAAGACAAAGGATAACAAGAATATTAGAATAATATTAACAGTAACACTAATTAATAGCAATAATAGGATGAAAAATAATACTAATGTCTGTTACAATTATTGTCATTGTTAGCATGATTTATTATTATTATTATTATTTTTATTGTTATTATTATTATTTTTACCACTATATATTTAAACGTTTTATGAAAATATACTATACCATACTCTAAAGGAAATGGAGAGAAGGTGCTGTATATTACAGTATAAAGTAAACATGCATATTGTCTCCTCAGAGAGGAAGAAGATATAAACTCTAGCGCCATCAATTGGATGTAGCAATTCTAAAAATCACTATCAGCCCTTTAACGAGCTTTGCCACATGACTTAGAATAAAAGCCAAACCAGAATCTCAATTTGTAGATACGTGTTTTGGGGTGTTGCCCCTCTTGAGTGCAAAGCATGAGATCTAATTTGGCTGTATGATAGGCCTCTGACTGTGTTCTAAGTTCTAAGGGGTAATGTTTTCCTTGTGTAGAGTGCCATGCCTTACATGTTATGGTAAGGAGTCTTATAGGCTGTGAGAAACATTACCCCGTAGACTCCAGTCAGAGACCTCTCATACAGCCAAGTCAGATCTCATGCTTTGCACTGAGTGCACTGAGGAGAGGCAACACTCTGAAACATGTGCCTGCAAATTGAGATTCTGGTTTGGCTTTTATCCTAGTCATGTAGCAAGGCTCGATAAAAGGTCGATATTGACTTTTAAGATTGCTACGTCCAATAGGAGGCAGGAGTGTTCAAGTCCTTTCCCTCTCTGAAGCAGAAATTTGTATATTTCATTTCCCAGTGAAGCATTGCATGGCCAACAAGTCCCCTTACACTGGCATGCCAGGCATGTCACTTTACACGAGGAGAAATGTTACCGTTAGACCCCAGTCTAAAGTAAGTGATGGAAGCTAATGAAAGTCCCCTATATATTCCTCATTACTGTCTACAATGCTTGACCCCAGTAGGCTCATAATCTAAGGTCACTTTCCTAGTGCTCCTGCATGTTGCCATATTGCAGATCCATGTTGTAATAACCCATACTATGACCACCAATAGACTGCTATGGGGCCACACTCTATTTCTTGATTTTATATTAAGCTACAATAAATGGATTATTTTCACTCATACAGTTTTTTGCATTCCATATGGTGGAGCCAAGTCTCTACTATGGCACAAGTATTGCTGCTTGAAAAGAATATGGTACCAATGAAAGTGACCATGGTCTATATACAGAGTGTGGTACCAAGGGCCCACCTGTAATATTGACTCCACGGGATTGTTGTTCAGCTACATGCAAATATTACATTACCCTTACTAATAAAGGTACCTATCCTAAATAAACTGGGTAGTTTGTTAAAATAATGAAGAGATGAAGAGATGCTGCCTTTGTCTGCACATAGTGAATCAAGTGTTTTGTGCCAACTACTGCTCATGAAGTAAACTGTAGGGGCCTACTCCTGCATAGAGGCCCACTGGGAGATTCACCTTTTCTCCTATGGCCAGTCCAAGTGACGCGACCCCTGGGCCATGGGGTACTCGGCAGCCGGGCCTCTGGTTGCCGGGGGATATCACGGTAGCTGGCCCGGTCCGTGACCCAGGGCGGTCAGTAAAAGGGGGATTAGTTATAGGGGATTTGGAAAGTGTTCGTGACGCCACCTGTGGAATGCGGCTAAGGGGGTGCCGCCGGTGAGGAGCAGTCCTCTGGAGCTGGTGTTACGGCAGCAGGGATGGTGTGGCTCTCCACAGGTAAAATTAGCTCCAGGGCAGCGTGGGGATGGTGTGAAGGGATGCAGGAGAGATGGGACCCAGCCGGGTCAAAGGAAGAACAGACACACACACCGAGGCTAGTTTCAGTACCTTTACTGCAGACGGTAGTCAGGTATGCTCTGGGGCACTTGTAGGTGGTGTGCACTTCTGGTCTTGCTCCCCAGTGAGCGGGTGTAAGGCCTCCTTCCAGTATCTTCCTGTCTCTCTCCCTGGAGCTTCTGACCTGCCTGGAATAGGCTCTAACTCCCTTGATGTTTCTCTCACCCGTCTTGCTTGGCTGCGAGGGCTTTCCCACTGGTTACCACGATCCCTGGACGCTGGGGCCTTCATGGTAAATAGTCCTCTAAATATGCGATATTCACGGGTGGACTGAGGGATATGAAATCCTCCTCAGTATGCCGGATTCCCTACTGGGCATACAGATTCCAATAGGCTCGTGCCCGGTGCCCGGCTTGGAACAGGGGATGAACCCTCTGTGGTTCCTCTGTCCCTCATGGCTCTTCTCTTCTCCTTGCCTTCTAGCCCACTCTAGGTTCTCACAGGCCAGACTAGCCCGCAGCTTGGGCCTAGCCTGGATTTCAGCCACACAGACATCAGCTTGTCTGGTGCTGCAGCATGGTGTTACACTGCTTCCCACTGACTGACTTCCTGAACTCCACCCCCCAGTATATATATACCTGACAGGGCTCCATCTAGTGGATTTGGGTGGAGGTGTCTGTATTGAGGCCACTGGGGAGAATCCCATCTGTGCAACACCAAGGAGTTCCGTGACAGCCTGCAGCAGCATGGCGTCACACAAGTCAGTCTTTATACTGTATTATAGTATGCTACTATACATGGTCCCTCTAAAGGGAGTGCAAACCTTTACAAAGCTGCTATGGGACCATTGGTTGGTCTAATCCCAGTTTCTAATGCATGTAGAATTTTCTAATGAGTAGGATTTTTCTCTCTAGGACTGCATCATCAGTATACAACAGAGGGGAGTTGGATAGGGCAAGAATGGGGAAATAAGCAATTTTCTTGAGTGGCTCATAGAAAAATTATTGGGAAATGTGTTATTATTTATGATTTATTTTCCAAGGGAATATGCTAAAAATCTCTGAAAAATCTCAATAACTTCTGCATTTTTTACGAGTGATGTTCAGTTGGAAAACAACGCAGTAATGAGTCATAGTAGAAAGAATAGGATAGCACTGCCTTTTAACTAATCATTAAGTGTACAGTACAGATGCATTTACTCCAGATGGCCCCGGGTTGTGTAATCTGTGTAATGATTGTTCTATGTATCCTGCAGAACAGATTAAAGAGAGGGAAAAAAAATAATGGAGTTTATTTTAAGGTAAATTCCAGTGGATAAAAACTGATATATAATTAATGGAATACGACTGGTTCTGAAGATTTCTGCAGCAACCTGCAACAACAGCTGGACATACTGGAACATATAGTACTGTCAAAAGCACACAAATGTCCTGAAGCTCTTTACAAGTGCCAAGTTATGGTGGTCATTTTATTTTACAGAGGTTACTTTTTCGTTATGTATTTGTATATTTTTATTGATGTGTTTTTATGCTCTCCATCTAAAACCATGTTATATTTTAGAGCTGATCATCACACAGGAGTGTACTCATTTTAGGTTAAGTCTAACCTAGATGTAAGATAAGTAGCTAAGGATAAACCCATATATTCTTGGACCATTTTTTATTCCAAAAATGTTCTCAACATTACTGTCTGCATTGTTTTTTGATAATGAACGAATAATTTTCAGATAATCTGTTATGTGAAGTATCGATATATTATAGATTATATTATATTACATTTTACAATATATGCTATCATAGTTTATATTTTATTGAGGGCTCACCTGGTGAGGGAGATTTACCAAGCCACAGGTCTGGATGAACACAGAGACCAAAGGCAACGGCCCAGAGGGCAGGAATTGCCAGATGACACGTGGAACAGTGAAAAGCAAGACAATGGAGTAAGCTTGACAGCAGACAGAGAGGCATAACAGGACACACAAGGAGACACAGAGCCAGTGGTGTAGACAAGCACATGAACTGAATATGAATAGTCAGTTCAGAAATTGCAGAAGCTTGATGAGAACAAATCCAGAGGAATGTTTGTATTGCTTACAGCAGATGAAGGGTTAATCACCAAGCAAATGGATAACTACTTGCAGCAGAGATGAAGAGGCAAGGTTGTTTATAGAGAACATCGACTATAATGCAACAGTGTTTCAAGTGTGAATAAGTCCTGATAACAGTTTATTATTAGAGATGATTCAATTGATTTGAAGCAAATCAAATTCAAGTAAAATTTTACGAAATTCGCAGATTCCCACGTATTTGAAGATTTTGCGATTTGATTATCGCAAATCGCCCAAAAAAAGGCTGCCTTTTCTTTTTTTTTTTTTTTAGAATATTGAACCTGACACAGAAGGCTGACATGTCTTGCAGCTATCACATTGTGGCACCCTGCTATACACAGGTACCACAGGACCCAAAAGGGTGCATGGACGGACTTCTCCACAAGAGGCCCTCATTACATAACAGACACCTCCACCCTTCCACCTCAGAATACCAGAGGGAGCCCTGTTAGGGCTATATAAGCTGAGGGTGGAGTCAGCCAGGGAGTCGTCAGTTAGTTAGTCAGAGAGCAGTGAAGACGCAGTACGTCTGCTGCTGTACTGAGGGCCCCGAGTGTGGTCGATGCAAGGAGAGAGAGAAGAGAGGAGTTAAGGGGGCAGAGGAGCATCTGAAGCTCGCCCCAGGTTGCAAGCCGGACACCGGGTCCGCGCCTACAGGGTTCTCTACACCCAGTAGGGACAATCGGCATACCAGGAGGCTTCCAGACCCCTGGTCATCCTGAAGCAACCATCAATTACAGGACTAGGAACCACGAAGGCCCCAGCGTCCAGGGATAGTGGTTGCCAGAGAAAAGTCCTATTACCAAGCAGTCAGGTGAGAGAGCAAAACAACATAGAATCTAGGCCAAGTTCCAGGCTGGCCAAAAGCTTAGAGAGAGGGAGACACGGACCAGGAGACCTACAACCCGCTCACTGGGGACAGTTCTGAAGTGCACCCTTCCTATTAAGTACTCTGGACCCTACCTGCCATTACACCAGTAAAGGTACTGAAGTGGATCCCCTGTGTGCGTGTCCGTCATTCCCCCTGACCCGACCGGGCCACCTCTCACCTGCATCCCTTCCATCAACCCTGCCCCGAGGGCCCGCTCCACCTGTGGGGAGCAGAAACATCCCAGCTGCCATCCCATCACCCCCGGAGGTCCGCAGCAGCGCCGGTACTCGTTACCGGGAACTACAGATGGCGTCATGAGACAAACTGTTAACAAAAACCCCCTTTTAAAGAGTGACCCCAGAGGACGGGCTCGGGAGCCTACTGCCATGACATCCTACAAAGAAGGTAAAGGCCCGGGTACCGAGTCTCCCCCATATACCCCCTGGGCGAGTCAACATCACATAGTGTAACAAAACCAATCGGGAGGGACTATCATAGCCTGTTTAAATGCCTAATCAGGGAATGCAGCAGCCATTTTAGGGTGATATTGGGATAGTGAGTTCACAACTCAGTAATAGAGACAGGAATAGAAAGCCCTGAAAGATTGGGCAAATACTCTAGATAGCAATGTGTTGTAAAACTGCAGCACTGAAGAAGATGAGAATAGTAGTCTATGAATAATAATGTACCAGAAGCCAGTGTTATTGTATGTGCAAACAGAGATTTTTTGAGTTGGTCAAAAACGATGAGTTTTTCTAGTGGAAACCACTTTAGGAAATGTTCCTCCTTTGGAGAGTTTTCTTTTCCCTGAAGCATTTTTTGCAATTTTTGCATTCAACGGTTTGGAACATCAAGAAGTAGTATGCACTTTCTTTTTATCCACCATGCATTTTTTAAAAGCTGAACTGGATGAAAAACACTCAAAAGACTGATTATATGAAAGAAAGTCATTTTTACAATTGAAATTAATAAGATGAGTCTTTTAAGCATTTTTTGAGCAATTTTTAGGCATGTCTTGGTGTGAAGCTGGACTAAAAGTCACCTCTAAAAACTCTATGTGCATATATCTTTAGGCCTTTGGTTACCATAAAAGCCATCAGATCTCTATGATCATGCAGTGGGGCGGTGTTGACAGTGGTAGCGGTCTCCCTCTGTCAATCTCCTTACATGCTTCAGTTGCTAATGATCATGGCATGTTAGGGGTTAATTTAGCTAATACAGAGTGCTAACAGCACTAATATTGTCATGCTGGTGTTGGGACTATAGGCACTAACCAAGTCCCTAGAATTAGGCTGCGCCCTAGTCTATCCCTGTCCCCTGGATTACTCCTGAAGGTGGAGACGCCGGGTATACATGCTTTGCTATGCTCCTATATCAACCCTGATCTGTCCCCTCCCCCACCCAGGGTAGTGGGAAGCTGAAGTGTATAGATATATACTAACCAGATAAACAAGGGAAGATGGACAGGGATATCTGAAAAAAGCAACCATAAAAAATACACACACCAAACAACAGCGTGGAACACAGAGGAGTTAAAGGAAGGAGAAACCAAATAGGAGAGGATGAGGAAGTGCACACAATCAAAACTCCAAGCAACAATCTCCTGAACAATCTCCAAATGCCAACTCCAACCACAAACTGCACCTCCAACTCCAGAACCCGCAATAAGAACTAACGCTGGCAACACTGGGAGTGGCAAACATTGAACAGATGAGACAATCCAGGTAGAAAAGCTCCAGGAGCTTCAACTGAACAGATTATCCCTTGGACTGATAGTAAGGAAAAATCTTACACTGTTTAATAAGATTGTGAAGTACTTCTAACCAGTGCAGGAGTTCGTGAAACCAGACACAGTGGTCATCTGGCCCCTCTCTGTCACGATATCCCCGTGACAAATATCCCGGTTGCTGTGTCTGCACTAGCAGCAGGGAGTTAGCACTACTTAACAGAAGGATCCCTGGGATCAATGTCCCCGGGAAAAGATTCACTGTTTTTCACATCCTAATGAAAAGTGGCACGTCCATTAGTACATGAAAAGAAAGTTATTGTAGAGCTGTCACTAGATTCCCATTGCAATACTAATATTGTTTAACAGATCTATTGACCCCAACAAGGCTGGTGTACTTACTTTGAAATTGCATCTGAGAATCGCTGTATAATCCTGATAATAATATGCTCAGTTCAATATCATGCAGAAAAACTTTAAAAAATGATTATATACCCATAAAGAAATTGATGTTCAAAGTAACTACACCAGGTTCATTGGGTCTAAGAGATCTAATTTATAATGTATGTCATTTTTTTGTGGTGACAGATCTAATTGAAGGTGATCATACAGATGTATCTTTAGCAACATATGTCTTTATGTCTATCTTAGAAAATGTTTGTTGCTAGATAAATAATAATAGTAAAAATCCTGTTATGGGAACTAGCAAACAAGGCAATGACTATAAAGCAATTTTGTTAAATTGTAAATTTCTTGAACTTTAAACGAATTAGCATGAAAAATTTTCTAAATGTTAATTACGCTCGTATGCCTTCTAAGTGAAATGAAAAGCCGAAATAAACCTTAACAGTCACACAAATGGTCTGTACACAATCATGAGCACATTTCCAAATGATCAGTCATATATTCAGAACCAATGGAGTGGATTGCTGTAATATAACGCTGGCTGTGAGACCCAGAACAAAACTCTATCTTTCTAATAATGTCTAGAGAACTGAAATATTAGCCAGGAAAATAAATTTTTCATATCATTAAACTATTACATTGTTTACTATATAGCCCTATTAAATAGTAGATTTTGTTTTGTATGTTATATCTACTCTCCATATACCTCCCTAAAGAAAAAAAATTTCCATTGTAAAAGTCAAACAGAGCCCATGTACCAAGATAGCCAAGATAATAAAAACGGATTGTGTGCAAAGGGTTATGTGGAGCCATCATAAAGCATTCATGGAAGTCTATGAGCCCTGTGACAGAGTCACTGGTATTATATGCGAGGGGAGGTATGTGTCACGCAGGTTGCTGGCCTGTGTGAATTGAAACCAATAGATTTTCTGCCAGCATATTATATGCTTCGGTTACCTCTTTAAAAGGGTGTGGTTTTATGGGAATGACATAGAGATGGGAGGGAAGTCATTCCCCATACCTCCCCTCAGGGTGTGGCTGAACAAGGTATAAATGTTCAGTCAGTTTGTTTCCTGTGTGGAGTGTGTGGTCTGGAGATTGAGGTCTCCAGGCTGTGTGTGGCTGACACCAGAGAGCAACACCGGAGGGCTGGTGTTGCGGACACTTCACAGGACTATCTGCAGCTGGCAAAGGCCTTGCTGGCTAAGAGGACTCTGTTATATTTTCATCTTTTGTTTCCCCGTTAACCCCAAGAGGGACTGTTTATTTTAATCGGCCACTGCTGGAGTTTATGCTGCACAATAAACCCGCAGGAAGTTTACCCAAACCGTGTGTCCTGTGTCTGTCTCCAGAGAGCCGATGGAGTCGTCTTGCCACAGCCTATATTATATCTCTTCAAACCTCCAAATTTATATTGTGCTATGTGTCATTGGGTAATTGGATGCCCGTTAAGATGGCAATCTCCACTGGAAATATTTGCTTGGGCATGGCTGGGAAATCATAGTTGGCAAAAGTGTCTTGTTGCTCAATACTTTTTTACACAGGGCCCTGTAGGTTTGGATTTCTTTTTCCCTTAATAATAAAGATCTTCATTTAAAAACTGCATGTTGTGTTTAAATGTGTTATCTTTGTCTAATATTTAAATTTGGTTTGTGATCTGAAACATTTAAGTGTGACAAACATGCAAAAGAAAAAGAAATCAGGAAGGGGGCAAACACTTTTTCACACCACTGTATGTAGCACTGAAAATTCAGGCACAGCCATC
This sequence comes from Phyllobates terribilis, assembly GCF_046119375.1. Classification (NCBI taxonomy): domain Eukaryota; kingdom Metazoa; phylum Chordata; class Amphibia; order Anura; family Dendrobatidae; genus Phyllobates; species Phyllobates terribilis. The sequence continues at coordinate 237,076,350 of NW_027362772.1, forward strand.
ATTCCAGAACAACTTCTACTCTGATCCTGGACATATAACTTCTTTGATCCCACAATCGATTGTGATAGTGTAGAAAAACTGAAAGTATATATATTTTTGCTTGGAAAATCATACATTAAAGTTAAAAAATTTAAGAGAAAAAAATACAAATGTTAAAAGAAAAAATAAGTTACAGCTTAATAAAAACCAGTGAGAAAACACAAATTAGATCCCGGAAAAGTTAAATAAACAGTAACAATTTAGGACCCCCATTATATCCTGGTATTCGGTTCTCATCTAACATTGAATTAAAGGTCTAAGCAGGGTTAGGCTGGCAGAGAATTCTCTCTGGACCCAGCTCTACAGCAAGAAACAATTCTAATTTTTCCATGGAAGAAATCTCTTGCCTCTAGGGTCTATTTTTGTGGGTTTCCACATAGTAAATAATTAAATGATTGGAACATTATAAATATTATAACCATTGTGATTTAATAGGCTAAAACAATAGAGACTGTGATGAAATGAAAATGGATGACCACATGATCTGAAAAAATGTAGGATGGGCTCTCAGAATTATTTCCTCTGGTGGATCCAAAGAACCCAGGTCTGATACTGGAAGTGAAGGTCCATGCACATGGCACTTTATCAAAATTTGTAAATCAGCCCCTCTGAGTCCAATGAGACATTATTGCAAAAACTTTTAATACAGTGAAAGAGCATACCATCATTCTTCTATTCTGAATTATTGCAGAGCTTAAAACAACAGGTCTGTAGTGGGATATGGGTATCCATACTATGGCCAGAGGCATGAAGAACGTCTTGGATTCGTTCTCTTCTGGACCTTATGTTTGGATTACAAGCCTACAGAATAAAGTAATTTTTCTTTTAAGAATTGAAACTTTACAAACTACTAGACAACAAACACACACAGAGCTATTTATCTTTTATTATACAAGAGTGTTACCTCGGCATTAAACCAATTTCTGATTTATTTCTTGCTACACAACATCACTCATGGGCTGCAAGCGATTTCTTTAGATCTTCTTTCCCAGTCTTCATCACCACCAGTTTACAGCACAGTGTGTTTATAATGGATTGGATGTATACACACATGCCGCACATACATCTTATTTTGAAACCTTAAAGAACAGCAATAAGATTTGGACATCTTTTATGATTCTGCCAGCGAGAGAGACTCAAATACATTTTGTCAGCAATTTATTGAAATGCTTTGTTGAACTTTACTTTATGGAAAGTAAAACATTAACTTTTGATGAATGCCTTTAAATGTCATCATGTTCCGAGGAGCACACACAGAGAAAAATACGTATCCTGGAGTTTGCCATATAAAACATATTGCAAAACAAATTTATCGGGACAATGAGAACAGAATAGACAATCGGAGTAATAATCTCTGAATAAAATGGACATTGAGTGATGTATGAAAAAAAAAGAAAAGAAAAGCTCCCGTACAACCTAATGTTTCCAATCGTCTCATGAGTAATAACTGTGGATTTCTCCAGCAAGAATTAAATATTTCAATACAATATTGATGCTGTAATAACCATATGCCTGAATACAATCTGCTCAGTTTATTCTTCACAGCACCTTGTCTACAGCTGCTCTGGTAATTGAATTTTACTTCTGTTATACAAAATAATGGAACCCCCTTTTGTGAGTGGTTATTTTTGATCTCCATAACCAGGATCTATTTGCAAGGGCTAATGAAAGCATGCATATTTCTTTGTAAAAAAAAATACATCTGGGCCAGTCCTAAATGTGATCCCTGCTGCCCCCTCACTGAACACAGTCAACTAGAAACAAAAATAACTTATAATAAGGTTTCAGTGGCGCTTTGATAAGTTAGCCTATTGGGGCCTTCTGCAAGTAAGACAACTTGCCACAAATGGTCCAAGACTATATATAAAAAAATAGTTAAGAACTTGCGCTGGACCCAAAGGAATAGGAAGGAGGAGACTGGTAGATAATTAAATCAGAAACAATTTATTAAAAATTTAATTGCAGTAAAACTTCTTAATAATATTAATAAATCTTTAAAAGACAGGAATGGGGAATATTGCGGGAGTCCGCTATATTAGAAGCAAAATTTCTTCTGTGTTGAATTGGTTCTAAACCGATTAGGGAGCGAGTCCTCACCTGGTAAAGAAGAGATGGTAGGTGTTTTAGTTGTTTGAAGGGTATTAGCCTTCCAATGGCCTGGATTGATCTGCAGGGTTACCTGGTAAGGAAGACTTGAGTGAGGAGGATGGATCTGTGGACTAGGTTCAGTACACGAGAACTGTGGAAAAAAGGCAAGGTAGTGGTTAAACTAGACGTCTGATGGAAATGATTTTGAGGATAGGTAAAATGATATGATAATATACTTTATATGGTGATTGTAGGTGTGCTTGAATTGTCTGGCCTTAGGGAACTTCTGAGTTAGGGTTCTCCCTTTCCTTGGAGTGAGGCGGTACCTTCGTATTAAATTAGCCTCTATAATAAAGTAAAGGCAGTGATTACAGAAATGGTTATAATTTACTAAGGTGGCTGTACTGTACCTGTGTATACCTGGTGATTGGTATTCTGATGGATGGAGGGAGCACTTTGCTGCAGCCTTCCTCTTGGAAGGTGAGCATGCCCAGAAGGGAGGCAATGTTGCTCACTGGTATATAGGTGGTAGCGTCCTCAGAATCATTTTCATCAGACGTCTAGTTTAACCACTACCTTGCCTTTTTTCCACAGTTCTCGTGTACTGAACCTAGTCCACAGATCCGTCCTCCTCACTTAAGTCCTCCCTACCAGATACAGTTATATGAAAAAGTTTGGGCACCCCTATTAATCTTAAGCTTAATGTTTTATAAAAATTGGTATTTTTGCAACAGCTATTTCAGTTTGATATATGTAATAACTGTTGGACACAGTAATGTTTCTGCCTTGAAATGAGGTTTATTGTACTAACAGAAAATGTGCAATCTGCATTCAAATAAAATTTGACAGGTGCATAAGTATGGGCACCCTTATCATTTTCTTGTTTTAAATACTCCTACCTACTTTTTACTGACTTACTAAAGCACTTTTTTTGGTTTTGTAACCTCATTGAGCTTTGAACTTCATAGCCAGGTGTATGCAAGCATGAGAAAAGCTACTTAAAGTGGCCACTTGCAAGTTGTTCTCTTGTTTGAATCTCCTCTTAAGAGTGGCATCATGGGCTCCTCAAAACAACTGTCAAATGATCTGAAAACAAAGATTATTCAACATAGTTGTTCAGGGGAAGAATACAAAAAGCTGTCTCAGAGATTTAACCTGTCAGTTTCCACTGTGAGGAACATAGTAAGGAAATGGAAGAACACAGGGACAGTTCTTGTTAAGGCCAGAAGTGGCAGGCCAAGAAAAACATCAGAAAGGCAGAGAAGAAGAATGGTGAGATCAGTCAAGGACAATCCTCAGACCACCTCCAGAGAGCTGCAGCATCAACTTGCTGCAGATGGTGTCACTGTGCATCGGTCAACTATACAACGCACTTTGCACAAGGAGAAGCTGTATGGGAGAGTGATGCGAAAGAAGCCGTTTCTGCAAGCACGCCACAAACAGAGTCGGCTGAGGTATGCAAAAGCACATTTGGAGAAGCCAATTTCTTTTTGGAAGAAGGTCCTGTGGACTGATGAAACCAAGATTGAGTTGTTTGGTCATACAAAAAGGCGTTATGCATGGCGGCAAAAAAACACAGCATTCCAAGAAAAACACTTGCTACCCACAGTAAAATTTGGTGGAGGTTCCATCATGCTTTGGGGCTGTGTGGCCAATGCCGGCACCGGGAATCTTGTTAAAGTTGAGGGATGCATGGATTCCACTCAGTATCAGCAGATTCTTGACAATAATGTTCAAGAATCAGTGATAAAGTTGAAGTTACGCAGGGGATGGATCTTTCAGCAAGACAATGATCCAAAACACCGCTCCAAATCTACTCAGGCATTCATGCAGAGGAACAATTACAATGTTCTGGAATGGCCATCCCAGTCCCCAGACCTGAATATCATTGAACATCTGTGGGATCATTTGAAGAGGGCTGTCCATGCTTGGCGACCATCAAACTTAACTGAACTGGAATTGTTTTGTAAAGAGGAATGGTCAAAAATACCTTCATCCAGGATCCAGGAACTCATTAAAAGCTACAGGAAGTGACTAGAGGCTGTTATTTTTGCAAAAGGAGGATCTACTAAATATTAATGTCACTTTTTTCTGGTGAGGTGCCCATACTTATGCACCTGTCAAATTTTGTTTGAATGCAGATTGCACATTTTCTGTTAGTACAATAAACCTAATTTCAAGGCAGAAACATTACTGTGTCCAACAGTTATTACATATATCAAACTGAAATAGCTGTTGCAAAAATACCAATTTTTATAAAACATTAAGCTTAAGATTAATAGGGGTGCCCAAACTTTTTCATATAACTGTAACATGCAGATCAATCCAGTCCATTGAAAGGCTAATACCCTTCAAACAACTAAAACACCAACCATCTCTTTTTTACCAGGTGAGGACTCGCTCCCTAATCAGTTTGGAACCAATTCAACACAGAAGAAAATTTGACTGTAATATAGCGGACTCGCACAATTTTCCCCATTCCTGTCTTTTAAAGATTTATTAATATTATTAAGAAGTTTTACTGTAATTACATATTTTTGCAGCTGCATCTCCCATTTCTCTGTATTTTATTTAAAAGGAATATGCCAGTACGATTAATCCTTCTAAGTTGTCTATATGGGCCTGTTGGACATAGGAAGTTTCATAAAATGATACCTAAAGATTTGCAATCCGATGTCTTATTGCAGGAAAGTTGAGTAAAATGTTACCTTGATATCTGAGATCCAATGTTTTATTCCTGAGAAATCTACATTTTTCTTAACATGTAAATGAGTTGTTAAGATCTGTTGGCCGGATATAGATCTCCCTGAGAATCTGCCTCTATAGCTTATTATCAATGAAAGGGGTCGTTACTAGTGTTGAGCGAACATGCTCGACACTGCTTGGGACTCGCCCGAGTATCACGCTACTCAGGATGTTAGGCGAGCACCGAGCATTTCCGGGTTATTCGGGCGGGAGCTCGGGTCTCCGCCCTGCATGTTTGGCGCTCTTTACAGAGCCAATGAACATGCAGGGATTGCCAGCCAGTCACTGTAATGCTGCAGCCATGTTGGTTGTGGGCATTACAGTGATTGACTGGCCGCACAGCGTCACCTCGAGAATTTAAAACGGGGCGCCGCCATCTTGGACACAGTCGCTCCGGATTAGACAGTGTAGGGACAGCGCTGCTGATTTAGGGAGAGATATAAACTGCAAAATAGTTAGTGTAGGGTCTGTAAAGGCTGCCAGAACAAACAAACAGTCCTTTTCAGGACTAATATCCATCCCAGATACCAGGCAGGCAGGCTGTATAGGAGACACAGTGGTTATACCAGCAAACGCTGCATTACAGTCCTGTGGGCTCCTGTTGCTGAAATTGCTGGACTTAGCACCAGGTGTCGGGGGCCAGGAAAAGTCCTTTTTTTTTCATCTAAATCCTCCTTTTTTTTCCCTCCTTCACACTGTACAAATACCGGTCTTATTAACCTTTTGGTGTGTCCCCCCCCCCAAAAAAAAAAGCGTGTCTCTGAATTTTCAGACACAAATATAACTGTTGAAAATAGTCTGGTGTAGGCTAGAGAAACAGAAGTGTTGTTTTGCACTTCCACGGTTCAAACCTCTGTATTATCCATTTTGGGCTATTTGTATGTAAAAAAAAAAACAGTTTGAGTGTGTTGCTCACTGTTCAGCTGCAAATATCTCTATTTAAAAAAAGTGTGGTATACCCCAGTAAACAATAACTGTGGTTTTGCCATCCCACGGTAAAAAATCTCTATTATTCAGGTTTTGGTAGTTTTTTCCGTAAAGAAAAACAGTAGTGTCTCCTGACTGTTGTGACACAAAAATATATCTGCTGAAAATAGTCTTGTGTAGGCCCGACATCCCAGTGCGGTTTCGCAGTTTCACGGGTCAAATCGCTGTACTATCCAGTTTTGGGCCTTTGGTATCTAAAAAAAAAGCAGTTTGAGTGTGTCGCTCACTGTTCAGCCACAAATATCTCTATTTAAAAAAGTGTGGTATACCCCAGTAAACAATAACTGTGGTTTTGCCATCCCACGGTAAAAAATCTCTATTATTCAGCTTTTGGTAGTTCTTTCCGTAAAGAAAAACAGTAGTGTCTCCTGACTGTTGTGACACAAAAATATATCTGTTGAAAATAGTCTTGTGTAGGCCCGACATCCCAGTGTGGTTTCGCAGTTCCACGGATCAAATCGCTGTACTATCCAGTTTTGGACCTTTGGTATCTAAAAAAAAAGCAGTTTGAGTGTGTCGCTCACTGTTCAGCCGCAAATATCTCTATGATGCGCCCCCTGGGCCTGTGCTGTGCAGGGGATACCCGGAGACGGGCCTTTTGTAAGATGCTGTGGGTTGTAGTCTCCGTGCCCAGGGTGGTCAAACCAGTGGCAGTCTATTGGTATTGTAATTGTCCGACTACGCCACCCGTGGATTGCGGTCAGTGGGGGACCGCCGCTGCGCTGCAGACCACTGAGGCTGATGTTATATGCGCAGCCAAGAATGGGATGTCTCCCCACGGGAGAAGTATTGCCTCAGGGCAGCTAGTGTGGATGCTGGGAGTGATAGTGTGAGCATCCCAGCAGTAATGGTGCTGGTGCGGCGATGAAACACAGAGACTTGTAATTGCAGTTTCCAATGCTTTACTCACAGTTGTTATTCTGGTCACTTGTGCACATGAGGGACCACCTGAGCCATGCTGCGTTCACCAGTCAAGGAAATCGACCAACTCCCAGGCAATTCCAGTGCGTGGCATAGGGCTCCCTTCTCTTTCCTTTCTCTGGCCGTCCCCACCAGTGACCCACCTTTGTCCAGCTCCCTCGGGCCTTCCCTTGGCGAAACCTATCTCCGGTTTCCCTGACCCTATGTGGTATGCTTTCCTGGTGGATGTAGTGAGGGGTCGCACCAAGATGTGGTAACAACCTCCGGTCTTTGGCTGAGGAATCTGTTGCCTCCACCAATTTGGGTTCTGGTACCCTGTTCTGCCAACCCTTTCACCCTGTATCTCCTGGGCATATGGGGTTCCTTCTGTTCTCGTGTCTCTGGGCCTTTCTCTGTGTTCCTTGCTTCCTTTCTCCTCTGTTCCAGTTCCTTTCTAACTTTCCTTTCCGTTCCTTCTCCTCTCTCTTTCTGCTGTTTCTGGCCTCCACTCCAGGCCTGCCTCTGGAGCTGGGCCCAGACTGAGCCACAGCTCCCTGCCAGCCCTCTCTGGCTGAACTCCTCTCTGAACTGGCTGAACTGAACTGGACTCTCTCCCACTCTAAGATGGTGCCCACCTTATATACCTCCCTCTATGTGTGAGCCCAGGTGACTAGCAACCAATGGGCTCCTACCTATGCCCAGAGACCCACCCCTATCTGCTCCTACACCACTGGGTATTCCACCCCCTGCCCCACTCCAGCCAGGGACAGATGCTGTCGTGCCTGCACATCTGTCTAGTGGGAGCACCGTTGACCTGTCCCTCGGAAATGGGGTGTGTGTGGTGCATGCAGCTAAACGAGTCCTGGTCCACACACCATCCTTACCCGGGAGTGGAATATCACACCTCTGGTTTGAGGTGCAATACCCCTGTAGCAGCCGAGCCCTCTGGGTGCTACATCTATTTAAAAAAGTGTGGTATACCCCAGTAAACAATAACTGTGGTTTTGCCATCCCACGGTAAAAAATCTCTATTATTCAGGTTTTGGTAGTTTTTTCCGTAAAGAAAAACAGTAGTGTCTCCTGACTGTTGTGACACAAAAATATATCTGTTGAAAATAGTCTTGTGTAGGCCCGACATCTCAGTGTGATTTCGCAGTTCCACGGGTCAAATCGCTGTACTATCCAGTTTTGGGCCTTTGGTATCTAAAAAAAAAGCAGTTTGAGTGTGTCGCTCACTGTTCAGCCACAAATATCTCTATTTAAAAAAGTGTGGTATACCCCAGTAAACAATAACTGTGGTTTTGCCATCCCACGGTAAAAAATCTCTATTATTCAGGTTTTGGTAGTTTTTTCCGCAAATTAAAACAGTAGTGTCTCCTGACTGTTGTGACACAAAAATATATCTGTTGAAAATAGTCTTGTGTAGGCCCGACATCCCAGTGTGGTTTCGCAGTTCCACAGGTCAAATCGCTGTACTATCCAGTTTTGGGCCTTTGGTATCTAAAAAAAAAGCAGTTTGAGTGTGTCGCTCACTGTTCAGCCGCAAATATCTCTATTTAAAAAAGTGTGGTATACCCCAGTAAACAATAACTTTGGTTTTGCCATCCCACGGGAAAAAATCTCTATTATTCAGGTTTTGGTAGTTTTTTCCGTAAAGAAAAACAGTAGTGTCTCCTGACTGTTGTGACACAAAAATATATCTGTTGAAAATAGTCTTGTGTAGGCCCGACATCCCAGTGTGGTTTCGCAGTTCCACAGGTCAAATTGCTGTACTATCCAGTTTTGGGCCTTTGGTACCTAAAAAAAAAGTAGTTTGAGTGTGTCGCTCACTGTTCAGCTGCAAATATCTCTATTTCAAAAAGTGTGGTATACCCCAGTAAACAATAACTTTGGTTTTGCCATCCCACGGTAAAAAATCTCTATTATTCAGGTTTTGGTAGTTTTTTCCGTAAAGAAAAACAGTAGTGTCTCCTGACTGTTGTGACACAAAAATATATCTGTTGAAAATAGTCTTGTGTAGGCCCGACATCCCAGTGTGGTTTCGCAGTTCCATGGGTCAAATCGCTGTACTATCCAGTTTTGGGCCTTTGGTATCTAAAAAAAAAGCAGTTTGAGTGTGTCGCTGACTGTTCAGCCGCAAATATCTCTATTTAAAAAAGTGTGGTATACCCCAGTAAACAATAACTGTTGTTTTGCCATCCCACGGTAAAAAATCTCTATTATTCAGGTTTTGGTAGTTTTTTTCCGTAAAGAAAAACAGTAGTGTCTCCTGACTGTTGTGACACAAAAATATATCTGTTGAAAATAGTCTTGTGTAGGCCCGACATCCCAGAGTGGTTTCGCAGTTCCACAGGTCAAATCGCTGTACTAGCCAGTTTTGGGCCTTTGGCATCTAAAAAAAAAGCAGTTTGAGTGTGTCGCTCACTGTTCAGCCGCAAATATCTCTATTTAAAAAAGTGTGGTATACCCCAGTAAACAATAACTGTGGTTTTCCTCTTCCACGGTTCTAATTTACTCTTTATTACCCTTTTTCCATTGATAGTGCAAGTGTAAGCTATTTTACTTCATTTACAATGGGCAAGGCGCGTGGCAAGGGACGTGGAAGTGGATGTTCTGGTGATGGTTCGTGCAGAGGACGGGGCCGTGGCCAAGGTGAAAATGTGCCACAACCAACAGCCACATCTTCTCGCTCCCACTTCTTGACCGAATTACTAGGGAAGCACAGAACAACACCAGTATTGAGAACTGATCAGTGTGAACAAGTTATTAATTGGATAGCAGATAATACTTCCAGTTACCTGGGCACCACCACCTCCGGTCTGTCTTCCACACGGTCAACTCTTAGTAGCCGTGAGTCTCGACCGCATACTCCTCCTCAACCTGATGCTCCTTCCTCCCACCATGCCGAGTGTCGTCAGACAGCAAGTGATCCCACACTTGGACACTCTGAAGAGCTGTTCACTGGTCCATTTCCATATTTGGGCCCCTCACCTGATACGCTTGAAGTGGTGGAAGAGGAGATCCCATGTTGCGATGCCCAAATATTTGAACAACCACGGCCACAGGAAGTCAACGTTGGCAATCTGTCACAAGAGGTGGACGATGACGAGACACAATTGCCAGGAAGTGAGGAGGAGGATCGTGGTACGCAAGTGGAAGAGGAGGAGGTGGTGGATGATCTAGTAACTGACCCAACGTGGAAGGAGGACATGCAGAGTGAGGTCAGCAGCACACGGGGAGGGAGGCAGAGTACCCCAACAGGCAGGAAGAAGCAGTGTGGTGGCTGCAGACAGAAGGCAGGCAACCGTTCCCCGTAACACCAACACGAGGGACGTTGCCAGTACAAGCGGTAGGTCTTCCAGAGTCTGGAATTTTTTTAAAGACTCTGCTGATAACCCCAAAAAGGCCATATGTTCCACCTGCCATGCCAGCATCAGCAGGGGTGACAAAACTACCAGCCTGACCACCACCAGCATGATCAGGCACATGGCAGCAAAGCACCCGACTTTGTGGGGCGAAACCCAGGGTCCACGACCAGTGTCAGCGGGTGTCACCACTGCTTCTTCCACTGCTGTGCATGCAATAGACCCCCCTGTTGTGTGTGCAAGGCAATCCCCTGTCCATACTGCATGTAAAGATGCCCCCTCCTCTCAGTCTTCACTTGTTATGGCAGTTTCTCAAGAAACAGCATCAACGTCCACGTCCACGTCCCACCGCAGTGTTCAATTGTCCATATCCCAGACCTTTGAACGAAAGCGGAAATTCGCAACTAACGCCCCACAGGCCACAGTCCTAAATTCGCACATTTCACGACTGCTTGCATTGGAAATGCTGCCTTTTAGGCTGGTGGAGACGGAATCCTTCCGCAATCTTATGGCGGTGGCCGTCCCTCGGTACCCGGTCCCCAGCAGACACTATTTTGCCCGGTGTGCCATCCCCGCACTACACAAGCACGTGTCCTAAAGCACCTGCCGTGCCCTCAACAACGCAGTTACTGGGAGAGTCCACCTGACAACGGACACGTGGACAAGTGCTTGTGGCCAGGGACGGTACATCTCTCTGACGGCACACTGGGTAAACATAGTGGAAGCCGGGACCCAGTCGGACCTTGGGACGGAACACATCCTCCCCACACCGAGGATTGCGGGCCCTATATCAGTCAGAGTTGCCCCCACAGTGTACAGCTCCTGCGCATCCTCCTCCTCCTCATGTTCAGCCTCCATCTCAGATATCACCACATCAGTTACAAGCTGGAAGCATTGCAGTACTGCCTCCACCAAGCGGCAACAGGCTGTGCTGAAACTCATAAGCTTAGGTGATAAACCTCACACTGCTTGTGAGTTGTGGACAGCTGTGAAAGAGCAGGCAGATCTGTGGCTGAGACCGCTGAACCTACATCCCGGCATGGTCGTGTGTGACAATGGCCATAACCTGGTGGCGGCTCTGAGGCGAGGTGAGATCACACACGTACCATGCCTGGTTCATGTGCTTAACCTCGTGGTTCAGCGGTTTCTTAAATCGTACCCCTAGTTGCCAGATCTGCTCGTGAAAGTACGCCGCCTGTCAGCTCATTTTCGCAAGTCGGCTACAGCTTCCGCCGCCCTTGCTGTGTTGCAGCAGCGTTTGCAGCTTCCGGCACACCGACTGGTGTGTGATGTCCCCACACGTTGGAACTCTACCCTCCACATGTTGCAAAGGATTTGTGAGCAGAAGAGAGCAGTTGTGGAGTACCAGCTGCAACAAGGCTGTCGATATTCAGGTCAGACTCCACACATAAGACCTCAGGAGTGGACCTGGATGTCTGACATATGTACCATCCTGACAAACTTTGAGGAGGCCACCAAAATGGTGAGTGGCGATGACGCCATCATTAGTGTCAGCATCCCACTTGTCTGTCTTTTGCAACGCTCTCTGCAGAGAATTAAAGAGGAGGCATTGCAGCCAGAGTATGATGAGATGGATCAAGAAGCCGTAGCGGGCAATTACACACAGTCCAGCCTCATCTCATCCCAACGTGCATTGGGGGACAATGAGGGAGAGGAGGAGGAGGAGGAGGAAGAACAGGAGCTGCTATCATGCGTTGTAGACGGTAGTACCTGTACAAGTGTCATACCGTCGGTTCAGCGTGGGTGGCATGAGGACAGGGGGGAGAAGGAAGAGGAGGAGGAGGAGGAGGAAAGCATGGTCAGTCGTCATCTTGGTGAGGGCACGGAAATCTTGCCCATTACCAGTCTGGTATGCATGGCTGACTTTATGTTACGCTGCCTTAACCGTGACCCTCACATTGTCAAAATGTTGAGTGACAGTCATTACTGGTTGGTGACACTTGTAGACCCCCGCTACAAGGAGAACTTTCACTCTCTTATTCCTGAGGTGGAGAGGTCTACAAAAATGGGGCAATACCAGAAGGCCCTTGCTGCAGAACTCTTAAAAAAATTCCCATCTGAACACGCTAGCGGCAGAGGTTACAGTTCGTTGCCCATCCAAGGCATACAGGCGAGAGAGATGCAACTCCAAACCAGCAGAGGCAGGGGAACACTGTCAACGTTCTGGGACAGTTTTCTGACACCCCCCCAGCTTACAGGCCCTGAGGCGCGGGGTACTCTCACAAGGAGTGGAAAGTTTCAAAAGATGGTGAGGGAGTACCTTGCCGACCGTACCAGCATCCTCCGTGATTCCTCTGTGCCTTTTAATTATTGGGTATCCAAGCTGGACACTTGGAATGAACTCGCTCTGTACTCCTTGGAGGTCCTGGCCTGCCCTGCCGCTAGCGTGTTATCGGAGCGTGTTTTTAGTGCCACTAAATTATAACTGATAAGCGCACTCGCCTGTCAACTGACAATGCTGACAAGCTGACCCTTATCAAAATGAACAAGGGCTGGATTGGGCCAGACTTCTCATCACCACCAAATGACAGCAGAGTAACATAAAGTCAAATCCACTGTGTTATTTCGGGAGGTGTATTCACATGCACCGCTTCACACCCACACATGGGTATACGCTTCCTCTTTTCGGCTGTTTAATCTTCTTCTCCTTATCCTCAGCCTCCACCACCACTATACCACCAGGGTGCCAGCATTGCAAGTTCCTTCATCCTTATTTTTGGCAGCTTTGGCTTGCAAGGCATAAGCAAATACTATGGGACACCCACTCCCCAATAATGGGACTCATGTTTGTAATATGCTGTACTGGATGGCTCTTGTAAGGGGCATTGCAAGTTGCTCCGTCCTAATTTTTGGCAGCTTTTGCTGGGAAAGCATAAGCAAATACTATGGGACACCCACTCCCCAATAATGGAACTTATGTTTGTAATATGCTGTACTGCATGGCTCTTGTAAGGGGCATTGCAAGTTGCTCCGTCCTAATTTTTGGCAGCTTTTGCTGGGAAAGCATAAGCAAATACTATGGGACACCCACTCCCCAATAATGGGACTTATGTTTGTAATGTGCTGTACTGCATGGCTCTTGTAAGGGGCATTGCAAGTTGCTCTGTCTTAATTTTTGGCAGCTTTTCCTGGGAAAGCATAAGCAAATACCATGGGACACCCACTCCCCAATAATGGGACTTATGTTTGTAATATGCTGTACTGCATGTGATGCGCCCCCTGGGCCGTGTGTACACGTGTGTGGGATACCCGGTGCCGGGTCTCTGGGGTCTGTAGTCTCCGTGGCGGTGACCCGGTCCCGTGGCTCAGGCTGGTCAAATCAGTGGCAGTCTTTCTTAGGTTTTGAGGTTAATTGTCCGACTGCGCCACCCGTGGATTGCGGTCAGGGAGTACCACCGCTGCGAGGCAGACCGCTGAGGCTGGTGTTGTGTGCGCAGCATAGAATGGGATAACTCCCTCGGGAGGAGTATAGCCTCAGGGCAGTGAGTGTGGATGATGGGGGTGATGGTGCACGAGCGCAGCAGGAACGACTCAGAGTCTTTGCAGTGCAGTTCAGGGTCTTTACTGATGATTATAAGGTAGACCCTCCCGGGAGTACTGGCTAGCATAAGAGGCCTGGTCAGTCTGTGAGCAAGCAGGAGTTCCCCTGGCCAGGTGGAGTTGTAGGCCTCCCCGTCTGTCTGCACTCTTCCTGGCTACCTTGGTGTAAGCGGGTAGAAGTAGCCCACATCCCTGAGTGTACCGTGCAGTGCTCACCCATATGGCTGGTGACTTGGGGCCTTCTGTTAGCCTCCGCTCCACGACGGCGGTGCTGGTCCCTTGCTTGTGACTGAGCCTCCGGGCTTCTATGGCCAGAGGACCTGAAATCCCCTGCCGGCTGGTTTCTGCTGCTGGATATATAAGTCCTCACAGCTTCGGACTCCTGTGTCCGGTTCCTATTGTCTTCTGCCAGGGCGAGCTCTGCTCAGCTTCCAGCCCCTGGTCTTTAGCTCCTAGCTCCTACAGAGCTCCTTGCTGTTACTTTCCCTTGCTCTCACTCTGACTCTGACTGTTCTCTGACTCACTCAACCCCGTCCCAGATCCAGTTTATAAGGGCAGAATTCTCCCCTCCCAGGAGGATATTGCATGTTTAAGGGATCCTGACCAGGAAACCTCCCACTTGCTCTCCGACGTAATATCTCTATTACTGTGGTGACCAGACCCCTGGGGTGCCACACATGGCTCTTGTAAGGGGCATTGCAGTTCCTCATAATTTTTGGAAAGCCTTCCATTCACTGCTTAGGCCAACAGTGCACGGGAGACCCAGTTGCTATAAATGGAAAAAAAGGTTTAGTTAACGCCCTCTGACCTCCATGTCATTTCCAAGGGGCATTGGAGCGGCTCGAAATTTTTGGTAGGCATAGCACTCACTGTATGCCCTATAACTGTGTAGCCGAACTGCTCCTTTTGTTACAGGAACATATCCTACAAGACATATCTGGTTGACTGGCCTGATATTGATGTGAATGGTCCCTGTTCCTCCTGCTCTTTCTCCTTTGCCACTACCTCATCCATCATTTATCACCTGAAGCTTTGTTTTAACGGGAGTCATAGAACTTGGATAGTAGCAGGAAAACATCCAGCAATCCTCGGAGGAGGTAGGATATGCGCCAAAACGCTGACCACCTCAGGCCTAGCCGCTACTACATACATGCGCTTGCATTACAACAAAACAAAGCAGATGCTAACTTCTATCATCCTCATCATGCTCCTCACCTTGGCACTCTCAACTCCCCTGATGGAGAAGCCAGGGCCCACCGGAGGAGTCTGATAGTCCGGTGGGCTCGGCCATTGCTGCCCTAAAGCAGGCCAGGCTAAGAAAAGTGTGGGAAAGGTTACCGGGACAAATAGGGGTGGCTGGGGACTGAGTATGGACAATGAAAGGGGGCATTACCAGTGTAAGATATGTAATGACTGACAGTCTGCTCTCTTGATCTACATGTCTCACACTGGTAACGACTAGTGTTGAGCGAGCACTAAAATGCTCGGGTGCTCGAAGCTCGGGTCGAGCTCGCCGTGATACTCGGGTGCTCGACCCGAGCAACGAGCCCAATGTTAATCTATGGGAGACCCGAGCATTTTTGCGGCGGCACCTCCGGCAGTCTTTTAAAAGCCTAGCAAGTGCCCAAAACGATAGTGACAGTGCTCAAATGACATGGGGACAGCATGGGGATCACCCCAGGAAGCATTTCTGACCCCCAGGTCACTGCTGTCAATAACGTGGTCAGAGGTATTAAGCCACTTTTAAGGTCTCACAATAAAAAGTTCAAAAACGAAAGTGAAACTTTTTTCCTGTGAAATATGTTAAGGAACATCCTTTCCAGGGTAAAGACTTGTGTATAAGTTAAAATAAATGACCAAAAACAAAAATACTCCTCCACATCTTCGGCTATGTTCACAAGTAGCATTTTTTATGCGTTTTTGCACTTTTGTATTGCTTTCAACTATGACAAATGCATTCACCGTGAAATGTCATTTTAACATTTTACAACCTTATCTGGCCATGTGCTGTGTGACACATGCATAAAGTGCTGAAAAGACAAGGGAACAGCATGGGGAAGACCCCTGGAAGCATCTCTGACTCCCAGGTCACTGTCTAAAAGTGTGCCCATCATAAGTGATCCTTGCCGCATCAGAAGATGCAGACTTGCAACTATCCCCGTGCAAGTCCTTGTCCCAGGGCAGTGTTCAATTGTATCTCCCCCATTCCTTGCAATGCAAGCGTAAATATGCAGCCAACCACCCGCAGGCTGCAATACTATACTGCTAGCTTGCACTTGAAATGGGGCCTTTTAGTTTGGAGGAGGCCGAAGCAGGCCACTACCTCATGGCTGCTTCGGCAGCGAGGTGTCCATACTCGGTCCCCAGCCGCCCCGCGGCCGGGTGTCGACACATGGTCCCCAGCCGCCCCTATTTCTCCTGTCACCTTCCCACACACTTTTCTTAGCCTGGCCTGCTTTAGGCTAGCATTGGACGAGCCCACCACAGAACCAGGCTCCTCCGGTGGGCCCTGGCTTCTCCATCAGGGGAGTTGAGAGTGCCAAGGTGAGCAGCATGATGATGATGATAGAAGTTAGCATCTGCTTTGTTTTCTTTTAATGCAAGCGTAAGTGTGCAGCCTGCCACCCACCCACCCCCAGGCTGCAATACCATACTGCTAGCTTGCACTTGAAATGGGGCCTTTTAGTTTGGAGGAGACCGAAGCTGGCCACTACCTCATCGCTGCTTCGGCAGCGAGGTATCCATACTCAGTCCCCAGCCGCCTGGCGGCCGGGTGTCCACGCTTGGTCCCCAGCCGCCAGGGGGCGGCCGGGTGTCCATACTCGCTCCCAGCCGCCCCGCGGCCGGGTGTCCACACACAGTCCCCAGCCACCTGGGGGCGGCCGGGTGTCCATAAACGGTCCCCAGCCACCCCTATTTCTCCTGTCACCTTCCCACACACTTTTCTTAGCCTGGCCTGCTTTAGGGCAGCATTGGACGAGCCCACCAGAGAACCAGACTTCTCCGGTGGGCCCTGGCTTCTCCATCAGGGGAGTTGAGAGTGCCAAGGTGAGGAGCATGATGATGATGATAGAAGGTAGCATCTGCTTTGTTTTCTTTTAATGCAAGCGTAAGTGTGCAGCCTGCCACCCAACCACCCCCAGGCTGCAATACCATACTGCTAGCTTGCACTTGAAATTGGGCCTTTTAGTTTGGAGGACGTCGAAGCTGGCCACTACCTCATGGCTGCTTCGGCAGCGAGGTATCCATACTCGGTCCCCAGCCACCCCTATTTGTCCCGGTGTGCCTCATACATAAGATTAAGCGCGCATACCAAAACATTACCTGTGCCCTCCCCAGTGCATTTAGTGGGAAGTACAGCCTATTCCGCTGTAGTGTGTGCATGCCAAACCCCTGTTCATGGTACATGCGAAGATGCCTCCCACCCTGCACCTGTCGTTGCAGACTTGCAACTAACCGCGTTCAAGTCCTTGTCCCAGGGCAGTGTTCAATTGTACCTCTCTCATTCCTTGCAATGCAAGCGCAAGTATGCAGCCTGCCACCCACACACCCCCAGTCTGCAATACCATACTGCTTGCTTGCTTGCACTTTAAATTGTGCCTTTTAGGCATGTGGAGGCGGAATCTGGCCACCACGTCATGGCTGCGTTGTCGGCCTGGTATCCATACTCGGTCCCCAGCCGCCCCGTGGCCGGGTGTCCACACACGGTCCCCAGCCGCCTGGAGGCAGCCGGGTGTCCATAAACGGTCCCCAGCCACCCCTTTTTCTCCTGTCACCTTCCCACACACTTTTCTAAGCCTGGCCTGCTTTAGGGCAGCATTGGATTAGCCCACCAGAGAACCAGACTCCTCCGGTGGGCCTTGGCTTCTCCATCAGGGGAGTTGAGAGTGCCAAGGTGAGGAGCATGATGATGATGATAGAAGTTAGCATCTGCTTTGTTTTCTTGGAATGCAAGCGCATATATGTAGTAGCGGCTTGGCCTGAGGTGGTCAGCGTTTTGGAGCATATCCTACCTCCTCCGAGGATTGCTGGATGTTTTCCTGCTACTATCCCAGTTCTATGACTCCCATTAAAACAAAGCTTCAGGTGATAAATGAAGGATGAGGTGGTGGCAAAGGAGAAAGAGCAGGAGGAACAGGGACCATTCACATCAATATCAGGCCAGTCAACCACATATGTCTTGTAGGATATGTTCCTGTAACAAAAGGAGCGGTTCGGCTACACAGTTATAGGGCATACAGTGAGTGCAAAGCCTATCAAAAATTTCGAGGCACTCCAATGCCCCTTGGAAATGACATGGAGGTCAGAGGGCCTTATCTAAACCGTTTTTTCCATTTATAGCAACTGGGTCTCCTGTACACTGTTGGCCTAAGCAGTGAATGGAAGGCTTTCCAAAAATTATGAGGAACTGCAATGCCCCTTGAAACAGACGTGGATTACAGCGTACTAAAAACCTTCTATCCATTATTGGGGAGTGGGTCTCCCTTAGTTTTCGCCTTTGCATTGAAAAGCAAAAGCTGACTAAAATTAGGAGGAAATGCAATGCCCGTTGGAAGAGTCGTGGAGGTTAGAAGTAATTAAAAACAACATTTCAATGCCCCTTGGAAGAGCTGTGGAGTTCAGAGTTGTTTAAGAAGACGCTTTTAATGCCCCTTTGATGAGACGTGGATGTCACAGTAGCTTAACAAGATGGTTTTAATGCCCCTTGGAAAAGTGGTGGAGGTCGCTGAAGCTTAACAAGATGCTTTTAATGCCCCTTGAAAAAGTGGTGGAGGTCCCAGTAGCTTAACATGACGCTTTTAATGCCCCTTGGAAAAGAGGTGGAGGTCACAGTAGCTTAACAAGAAGGTTTTAATGCCCCTTGGAAAAGTGGTGGAGGTCACAGTAGCTTAACAAGACGGTTTTAATGCCCCTCGAAAATAGACGTGGAGGTCACAGTAGCTTAACAAGACGGTTTTAATGCCCCTCAAAAAGAGACGTGTTGGTCCCAGCAGCTTAACAAGACGGTTTTAATGCCCCTCGGAAGAGACGTGGAGGTCCCATTAGCTTAACAAGACGGTTTGAATGCCCCTTGGAAGAGACGTGGAGGTCCCAGTAGCTTAATAAGATGGTTTTAATGCCCCTTACAAGAGCCATACAGTACAGCATCTTAAAAACATTATTCCCATTATTGGGGAGTTGGTCTCCCATAGTCTTTGCTTATGCCTTCCAAGCAAAAGCTGCCAAAATTTAGAACGGAGGAACTTGCAATGCCCCTTACAAGAGCCATGCAGTACAGCATATTACAAACATTATTCCCATTATTGGGAAGTGGGTCTCCCATAGTCTTTGCTTATGCCTTCCAAGCAAAAGCTGCCAAAAATTAGGACGGAGGAACTTGCAATGCCCCTTACAAGAGCCATGCAGAACAGCATATTACAAACATTATTCCCATTATTGGGGAGTGGGTCTCCCATAGTCTTTGCTTATGCCTTCGAAGCAAAAGCTGCCAAAAATTAGGACGGAGGAACTTGCAATGCCTCTTACAAGAGCCATGCAGTACAGCATATTACAAACATTATTCCCATCATTGGGGAGTGGGTCTCCCATAGTCTTTGCTTATGCCTTCCAAGCAAAAGCTGCCAAAAATTAGGACGGAGGAACTTGCAATGCCCCTTACAAGAGCCATGCAGTACAGCATATTACAAACATTATTCCCATTATTGGGGAGTGGGTCTCCCATAGTCTTTGCTTATGCCTTCCAAGCAAAAGCTGCCAGAAATTAGGACGGAGGAACTTGCAATGCCCCTTACAAGAGCCATGCAGTACAGCGTATTACAAACATTATTCCCATTATTGGGGAGTGGGTCTCCCATACTCTTTGCTTATGCCTTCCAAGCAAAAGCTGCCAAAAATTAGTAGGAAATGCCATGCCCGTTCGAAGAGTCGTGGAGGTTAGAGTTAATTAAAAACAACATTTCAATGCCCCTTGGAAGAGCTGTGGAGTTCAGAATGGTTTAACAAGATGCTTTTAATGCCCCTCGGAAGAGACGTGGAGGTCCCAGTAGCTTAACAAGATGGTTTTAATGCCCCTTGGAAAAGTGGTGGAGGTCGCAGTAGCTTAACAAGACGGTTTTAATGCCCCTTGGAAAAGTGGTGGAGGTCTCAGTAGCTTAACAAGACTGTTTTAATGCCCCTTGGAAAAGTGGTGGAGGTCACAGTAACTTAACAAGACGTTTTTAATGCCCTTCGGAAGAGACGTGGAGGTCCCAGTAGCTTACAAGATGGTTTTAATGCCCCTTGGAAAAGTGGTGGAGGTCGCAGTAGCTTAACAAGACTGTTTTAATGATCCTTGGAAAAGTGGTTGAGGTCACAGTAGCTTAACAAGATGGTTTTAATGCCCCTCGGAAGAGGCGTGGAGGTCCCAGTAGCTTAACAAGACGGTTTTAATGCCCCTTGGAAAAGTGGTGGAGGTCACAGTAGCTTAAAAAGACGGTTTTAATGCCCCTCGGAAGAGATGTGGAGGTCCCAGTAGCTTAACAAGATGGTTTTAATGCCCCTTGGAAAAGTGTTGGAGGTCGCAGTAGCTTAACAAGATGGTTTTAATGCCCCTTACAATAGACATACAGTACAGCATCTTCAAAATATTATTCCCATTATTGGGCAGTGGGTCTCCCACAGTCTTTGCTTATGCCTTCCAAGCAAAAGCTGACAAAAATAAGGACGGAGGAACTTTCAATAATGGCAACACGGACCACGGTCACCCTGGTGGTATAGTTGTGGTGGAGGCTGAGGATAAGGAGAAGAACATAAAACAGCCGAAATGAGGAAGCGTATACCCATGTGTGGGTGTGAAGCGGTGCATGTGAATACACCTCCCGAAATAACACAGTGGATTTGACTTTATGTTACTCTGCTGTCATTTGGTGGTGATGAGAAGTCTGATCCAATCCAGTCCTTGTTCATTTAGATAAGGGTCAGCTTGTCAGCATTGTCAGTTGACAGGCGAGTGCGCTTATCAGTTATAATTCCCCCAGCGATACTAAAAACACACTCCGATAACACGCTAGCGGCAGGGCAGGCTAGGACCTCCAAGGCGTACAGAGCGAGTTCATTCCAAGTGTCCAGCTTGGATACGCAATAATTAAAAGGCACAGAGGAATCAGGGAGGACGCTGGTATGGTCGGCAAGGTACTCCCTCACCATCTTTTGAAACTTTCCACTCCTTGTGAGAGTACCCCGCACCTCAGGGTCTGTCCGATGGGAGGGTCTGAGAAAACTGTCCCAGAACGTTGACAGTGTTCCCCTACATCTGCTGGATTGGAGTGGCGTCTCTCTCGCTTGTACGCCTTGGTTGGGCAATGAACTGTGACCTCTGCCGCTAGCGTGTTCAGATGGGAATTTTTTTAACAGTTCTCCAGCAAGGGCCTTCTGGTACTACCCCATTTTTGTAGACCTCTCCACCTCAGGAATAAGAGAGTGAAAGTTATCCATGTAGCGGGGGTCTAAAAGTGTCACCAACCAGTAATGACTGTCACCCAACATTTTGACAACGCAAGGGTCACGGTTAAGGCAGCGTATCATAAAGTGAGCCATGCGTGCCAGACTGGTAACAGGCAAGACTTCCGTGTCCTCACCAAGATGACGACTGACCATGCTCTCCTCCTCCTCCTCCACCCTGTCCTCAGGCCACCCACGCTGAACCGACGGTATGACATTTGTACAGGTACTACCGTCTAAAGCGCATGATACAAGCTCCTGTTCTTCCTCCTCCTCCTCCTCCTCCTCCTCCTCTCCCTCATTGTCCCCCAATGCACATTGGGATGAGATGAGGCTGGGCTGTGTGTAATCGACCGCTACGGCTTCTTCATCCATCTCATCATACTCTGGCTGCAATGCCTCCTCTTTAATTCTCTGCAGAGATCGTTGCAAAAGACAGACAAGTGGAATGCTGACGCTAATGATGGCATCATCGCCACTCACCATCTTGGTGGATTCCTCAAAGTTTTTCAAGATGGTACATATGTCAGACATCCAGGTCCACTCCTGAGGTCTTATGTGTGGAGTCTGACCTGAATATCGACGGCCTTGTTGCAGCTGGTACTCCACAACTGTTCTCTTCTGCTCACAAATCCTTTGCAACATGTGGAGGGTAGAGTTCCAACGTGTGGGGACATCACACACCAGTCGTTGTGACGGAAGCTGCAAACGCTGCTGCAACACAGCAAGGGCGGCGGAAGCTGTAGCCAACTTGTGAAAATGAGCTGACAGGCGGCGTACTTTCACGAGCAGATCTGGCAACTCGGGGTACGATTTAAGAAACAGCTGAACCACGAGGTTAAGCACATGAGCCAGGCATGGTACGTGTGTGATCTCGCCTTGCCTCAGAGCCGTCACCAGGTTACGGCCATTGTCACACACGACCATGCCTGGATGTAGGTTCAGCGGTCTCAGCCACAGATCTGCCAGCTCTTTCACAGCTGTCCACAACTCACAAGCAGTGTGAGATTTCTCACCTAAGCTTATGAGTTTCAGCACAGCCTGATGCCGCTTGGCGGAGGCAGTACTGCAGTGCTTCCAGCTTGTAACTGATGTGGTGATATCTGAGATGGAGGCTGAACATGAGGAGGAGGAGGAGGATGATGCACAGGAGCTGTACACTGTGGGGGCAACTCTGACTGACATAGGGCCCGCAATCCTCGGTGTGGGGAGGATGTGTTCCGTCCCAAGGTCCGACTGGGTCCTGGCTTCCACTATGTTTACCCAGTGTGCCGTCAGGAAGATGTACCATCCCTGGCCACAAGCACTTGTCCACGTGTCCGTTGTCAGGTGGACTCTCCCAGTAACTGCGTTGTTGAGGGTGCGGCAGATGTTTTGGGACACGTGCTTGTGTAGTGCGGGGATGGCTCACCGGGCAAAATAGTGTCGGCTTGGGACCGAGTTCCGAGGGACGGCCACCGCCATAAGGTTGCGGAAGGATTCCGTCTCCACCAGCCTAAAAGGCTTTTTTTTCTTTTTTTTTGGGGGGGGGGGGGACACCAAAAGGTTAATAAGATGGGTATTTGTACAGTTTGAAGGAGGAAAAAAAAAGAGGATTTAGATGAAAGAAAAAGGATTTTTCCTGGCCCCTGAGACCTGGAGCTAAGTCCAGCAATTTCAGCAACAGGAGCACACAGGACTGTAATGCAGCATTTGCTGGTATAACCACTGGGTCTCAAAAAACAGCCTACCTGCCTGCCTGATATCTGGGATGGATATTAGTCCTGAGAAGGACTGTTTGTTTCATCGGGCAGCCTTTACAGACCCTACACTAACTATTTTGTAGTATATATCTCTCCCTAAATTAGCAGCGCTGTCCCTACACTGTCTGATCCCAGCCGTCTGTGTCCAAGATGGCGGCGCCCGGTTTTAAATACACGAGGTGACGCTGTGCGGCCAGCCAATCAATGTAATGCCCACAACCAACATGGCTGCGGCATTACAGTGACTGGCTGGCAATCCCTGCATGTTCATTGGCTCTGTAAAGAGCGCCAAATATGCAGGGCGGAGACCCGAGCTCCCGCCCGAGTAACCCGGAAATGCTCGGTGCTCGCCGAACATCCCGAGTAGCGTGAGGCTCTGGCGAGTACCGAGGAGTGTCGAGCATGTTCGCTCAACACTAGTAATAACACACTGAGCTATTAGGGAATGTGAGAACAGGTTTTAATTTGTAGCATACAGGAAAAAAAATATTTTTCCACCACCAGGATCAAAACAGTAACAATGCAGTGACATGAAAGAATGTGCATAACTAATCATATGCTAAATAGTTACAAGTCAAATTTATGTATGAGATAGGCAAGATGATTGTCTATAAAATGATGGTAGATTCACGTTCGAAGCAGTAGTGGATGGTGAGATATGAAGCCTGAAAGTTAAATGTTCAAAACATTGTTACTCTTTTGCTCATCACTATAGGAGGGTTGATCCTACTGACAGATTTCCTTTAATGGTTTACATTAGACAAAGTTTTTGAGGACTGATTAGTAGTGTTGAGCCACCCCCGTAGTGTTCGAGTTCGGTTCGGTTCGTCGAACACCCTTGTGTGGACCCTGACGGCCAGCCCCCCTCTCCCAATACTGGTGCCTGTCTGCTGGTGAGTTGAGCGAGCCCCCCTGCGGTGGAGGCAGCTCTAAGCTTTTTTATTTAAATTGTCTCTCTAATTTGAATGAATACACTTTAAATCCTTTTACAAGTATCTAGTGAAGGGCAAGTCTCATGCCAGCAGCCGCGTAATTCCAGCTCCAGTAGCGTCCACTAAAGCTGCTGCAGTTAAAAAGCTTTTATAAGGATCGAGCTCGGCTGTCCACCGAAAGGCGTCCTACCGCCAGTCCCAGCCCCTATGCCTTGGGGTGCCTCCTGATGCTCTTCACTGAGTATCCCGTGGTCCCGAAGCATTTCCTTTGAAAAAATTAAGTGTCCAAACTACAGGTGGTGTAGCTTGCTTAACAGCCGGGATAATCCGCTGACTAGCAGACACTGCTACTAGGCACAAAGTATTTCCTGGGCTAAATGCAGTTAAAAATTTGTAATTAGATACTCTCGTTGGATGCTGAGAAAGCATTCCATAGAGTCTCCTGGCATGCCATATATTATTCTCTTAAAAAGCGTGGGGTAGGGGTCTAGGGGACCCTTTTATAGCCAAAATCACGGCCCTGTATCGCAATACGTCACCTAGGCTGAAGATAAATGGAACTGTAGCACCCCGAGGGCTCGGTTGCTACAGAGGTATTGCACCTCACCCAGAGGTGTGATATCTCACTCTCAGGTAAGGATGGAGTGTGGATCAGGACCCGACACCTGCATGCATTACACCACATTGCCGTGGGGCAGGGCGACCAATATGCCCCTGAGATGGGCATGACAGTCCTTTTCCCTGGCTGGAGTGGGGGGAGGGAACACTGAGGAAGGGGAACCCTGTAGTGCAGGAGCAGGGAGGAAGCAGTTCCTGGGTGCATTGAGAAGGGAGTATAAAAGGTGGGCACCATCTTAGTTCAGTGCAGAGAAGTCTGAGCAGAAGTGACAGGGAGCAGGGGCTCTGCTTGAGCTCTGCTCCGGAGGCAGGCCTAGTGACAGAGGCCCAGGCCTGGAAGAGGGAGAAGGAAGGAAGAGGAGCGGAGAAGGCTCCAGGAACAAGGAACGAAGGGATCCCAGGGGTGTGGACGGGTGAGTCGCCACCGCACGCCCGAATCCACCTGCGTGGAGGGGTCAGGCCAAAGGGGGAGACCGGTCCCCATAACTAGTGGAGGCAGGAAATGACCCTCAGCTAGAAACCGGAGGCTGTGACATTTTATGTGGCGCAACCCCTCGCTACACCCGCTAGGAGGGCAGCACATAGGGTCAGGGAAACTGGCGCCAAGTTTACCAAGAGGAGGCCCGAGGCAGCCGGACAGAAGGGTTGGTAAGAAAGGCCAGACAAAGGACACACAAAGGGGGTCCTGTGAAGCGCTCCAAAGTTATCTGGGAGTTGTCTGAGCCCCTCACCTGGTGAGCACAGTACGACGTGGGCAGCTTTTACCTGCAGAAGTGGTCTGGATAATAAGAACTGTGAGTAAAGGCCCTGGACTGCATCACTGACTCCGTGTCGTTACTGCTGCTGCCCTACACCATCACCCCCATCCTCCGCATACACTGCCCTGAGGCTATACTCCTCCCGTGGGGAGTTATGCTACGCTCTGCTGCACCCACAACACCAGCCTCAGCGGTCTGCCCTGCAGCGGCGGTTCACTCTGACCGCAATCCACGGGTGGCGTAGTCGGACATTTAAACATCAAAACCACATAAATAGTTCCGCCACTGGTTTGACCGCCCTGAACCACGGAACCAGGTCGCCGCCACGGAGACTACAAACACCAGCATCCACCAAAAAGGGTCCGGCTCCGGATGTCCCAAGGCCCAGGGGGCGCGTCAGAACATTTTCATCACCTTTCATAATCACCAATGGGACAAGGCAGGGATGTCCTCTGTCCCCTCTCTTATACATCCTAGTGACGGAGCACCTGCTCTCATCAATTCGCCATAACCCCAATATTAGGTGGATTGAGGTGGGAGGCACCGAGTACAAGTGCTCTCTATTTGCTGATGATGTCCTAGTATATATCACTCAATCACATATATCCATCCCTGCTGTTATGGCTGAAATAGATCACTTTGTTACATGGTCAAATTTTAAAATCAATACAGCGAAGTCTGAGGCCCTCGATGTCTCCCTCCCCAAATCCATACAGGATTCCATCCAGTCCAACTTTCCCTTTGTCTGGCCCTCACAAGGTATCAAATTCTTAGGAATTCCTATTCATAGAGACCTCTCCCGTCTATGTTATCTTAATTTTGGGCCCTTTATTGAACAACTCCATACAGACTGTAACGGGTCTGGGAGGCGGAACCTCTGAGCAACTTATACAAGGGGTCGGTCCTTGTAAGGAAGCAGGTGGAGACCAGGGAAGACAGGCAGGTAGTCACAGCAGGTGACCGGGACAGTCTCTGGGTAAACGGGCAGGAGGTCACGGCAAGTGACCGGGACAGTCTCTGGGTAAACGGGCAGAAGGTCACAGCAAGTGACCGGGGCAGTCTCTGGGTGAAAGGGCAGGAGGTCACGGCAAGTGACCGGGACAGTCTCTGGTTAAACGGGCAGGAGGTCACGGCAAGTGACCGGGACAGTCTTTGGGTAAAGGGTAGGTACGACCTGTGACGGCTGAGCCTCCAGGTAGGCTAGCAGGCAGATGGCAGATGTGTGCTCCCAGGTGAGCAGGCGAGAGTCTCTGGATAAGCAGGTGGTCACAGCATGTGACGGCGGAGCCTCCAGGTGGGCTAACAGGCAGGTAGCAGATGAGCGCTCCCAGGTGAGCGGGCAAGAGTCTCTGGACTGGCAGGTGGTCACAGCACGTGACGGCGGAGCCTCCAGGTAGGTTAGCAGACAGGTAGCAGGTGAGCGCTCCCAGGTGAGCGGGCAAGCTGGTCCATAGACAGACTGACAGATGTCGGAAGGCAGACCGTCGGATCTCAGGCTAGCAAGCAGGTAAGCGGATAACAGGCAGGAATCAGACAGTAAACTGGCAGGAAACTGGCAGGTAACTGGCAGGTAACTGGAAACGGGACCTGAGGGCTGAAGCAGAGTAGTGAACAGTGCAACAACATTGCTCGGGCACCTCCATTTTGGAGGAGGTGCCTTATATAAGGTGAAGTCCTCCGGCGACTGGCCGGGGACTCCTTAGGATGGCGCGCGCGGCCCTTTTAAGAGAGGGGGAGCGTGCCCGCCCTAAGCACAGTGGCCGGGAAGCAGCGCGCGCTGCCAGCAGAGCGGGAGGAGGACGCCGGGCACGGAGTGGAGAGGTGAGGGGAACAGCGTCCCTGCCTAGCAGGAGGCAGGGATGCTGACGCTACACAGACCACGGTTGGCAAGTTAGAACTGTAAGATTCACTACGTGAACCACTGGTGTTTTGTGGAAAAGCACATGTACACTGTGTTCCAAATTATTATGCAAAAAGTGTTTAGGAGTGATAAGGGAAGAATTTGTTTGTTTGTCAGTTAAACTCATTGATGGTGATGTGTGTCAGGGCTCTTTATATAACTGTAAGCAATTGCAGACACCTGTGCTAATTAGTTTGGCAGGTGTGTCCAATGAACGGCAAGACTACTTAAGAAGGCTGTCCCACATTATTAAGCAGCCTACATTTTCTGCCAAAATGGGAAAGAAAAAGGATGTGTCGGCTGCTGAGAAGCAACAAATTGTGGAGTGTTTAGGTCAAGGCATGACTACAATCAACATTGTGCGATGATCAGGATGAAGTGTCTTGGCAATCAAGAAGTATGTAGCTGATTCACAGTACACACGTGTGCGTGCTGATAAGGGCAAATTGAGGACTCTTTCCTACAGGCAATTACGTCAGGTTAAAAGAGCAGCGGCAAAAAAGCCTTGTCATAGCAGCAGACAAGTTTTTGATGCTGCTGGTGCCTCCAACGTCCCCCGAACAACAAGATGCAGGGTCCTTCAGAGGTTTGCAGCTGTGCGTACACCATCCTGTCGACCTCCTCTATCCACTGCACACAAGCA
Organism: Phyllobates terribilis; assembly: GCF_046119375.1. Classification (NCBI taxonomy): domain Eukaryota; kingdom Metazoa; phylum Chordata; class Amphibia; order Anura; family Dendrobatidae; genus Phyllobates; species Phyllobates terribilis. The sequence continues at coordinate 237,104,107 of NW_027362772.1, forward strand.
GAAATGGCTCCAGTGGGGCAAACAAAACATGAAGACTGACTTCAAAACTGTTTTGTTCACGGATGAGTGCCGTGCAACGCTCGATGGTCCAGATGGATGGAGTGGAGGATAGCTGGTTGATGGACACCCCACGCAAACACGGCTACAGCGCCAACAAGGAGGAGGTGGAGTAATGTTTTGGGCTGGAATCATGGGGAGAGAGATTGTCGGCCCCTTTAGGATCCCTGAAGGGGTAAATATGAACTCCATAATGTATGTGGAGTTTCTCAAACAGCACTTCCTGCCATGGTTCAAGAAGAAGAACCGTGTATTCCACAGCAAGATCATTTTCATTCATGATAATGCACCGTCTCATGCTGCACATAACACATCTGCATCTCTGGCTGATATGGGCATAAAAGGGGACAAACTTATGGTGTGACCCCCATGCTCCCCTGACCTCTACCCCATTCAGAACCTCTGGAGCATCATCAAAAGGAGTGTCTATGATGGCGGGAGGCAGTTCACATCTAAGCAGCTCTGGGAGGGTATTCTGTCCTCATGCAAAACAATTGAAGCAGAAACCATCCAAAACCTCTCTCTCAATGGATGAGAGAGTTCAGAAGCTCCTTTCGAACAAGGGGTCCTATGTGCAAATGTAACATAACCTAGAATAAAGTTTTGAGTTGAAAACTGTTTGATTTCAGTTTCTAATAACCTGCTAATGCTTATAATTTCAAAAATGACCATTTTTTTGGTCTTTATTAAAATGAAAAGGTTGATCGAAGAGTGTGGGGGATCTAAGAGTGTGGCAACCCAGTAGTCAGGATTACTTCGAATTCTGACAATCTGAGGGTCATGTTGCACGTAGTGCAGCAAGAAGGCACTTATGTGTCTTGCTCATCTCGGAGCCCCAAAATTATTTTCCAGGCTAGATGCAGCTAAAAATTATTATTAATTTTAAATCTGGTGGAGCTTAGTATAGATGGCTTAATATAATCAGTACTGCACACTGCTACAAAGCCCAAATTATTTTCCAGCCAAGATATAGATAAACATGATTAGTAATTTGAAAGCTTAAAACGGTTTGTGAGGTGATTTTAACCAATCATCAAGCTTTTACTCTCCCCAGGATGACACAGGGGTAGAAAAGTCGTTTCGGATCCATGATTTGTTCATCTTTATGAACGTGAGTCTGTCTACATTATCAGTGGAGAGCCGCGTGCTCTTATCTGTCAGCACACCACCAGCAGCGCTGAACACACGTTCAGACAGAACGCTGGCTGCGGGGCATGACAAGATCTCCAAGGCGTAAGTGGCGAGCTCCGGCCATTTATCTAGATTGGAAGCCCAAAAAGAGCAAGGGTCCAGAGACACAGTCATGGCTTCAATGTTTACTTGGAGATACTCCTGTACCATCGTCTCTAGGCGTTGACTATGTGTCAGACTTCTTGTCTCCTGTGTCCTTGCAAAGGATGGGCTAAAAAAGTGGTGAAATGATTCCGCAAAATTGATGTTACCAGCAGATACTGTGTTTCTGTTACGGTTTGAGTGCTGAATAGAGATGAGCGTTGTTCTACTCGAACTGTTCGCCAATCTCAAATTCGAGCTGTTTTGGGCGGTGTTCGAGCCGGTCGGCGAACACGAACAATTTGAGAAAAATTCGGCTGTTCGAGGTTATGTTCGATAACTGTTCGTGCACCAAAATCATAACTGGATTTTTTCTCAGTAATGATGAAAATTAATGTTAATACGCAGTTTGAGTGTACAGCGGGGCGGGGGGAGGGGCAGGGGATGGATCTCTGCAGGAACAATGAAGATCTCCATTTTTTTTTCTCTTTCCCGCATTTGCAGTGGGGAGGTGCAATCTGTCAGCCTATCAGCAGCGCACACACGGAGCGAAGTGCTTTTTTTCACACAAGCAAGGGCATGTGTGATTGGCAGTGTATGTCACATGTCCTTGCCCTATAAGACCAAGCCATTTTCCCCGTCGCCACCATTTTCTCACTGCTGCAGCTGCGTGTTAGACGGCACCGCTGTTGCTGTGTGCGCTATACATTGTTAATTTCAAGCCAATTTTCGCACAAATATACAGATTGCTTGGGAGTAGGGAATAGTTGTGATTGCAGTCCTTTTAAGGACTAGGTTACAGCATTTCCTACGACTTTTATCAGGCAGGTCTGTGCTCTTAAATAGATAGATTGTGGGAGTAAAGACTAATTGTAATTGGAGTCCTTTTCAGGACTAGGTTACATCAGTTCCTATCAGTTTTTGCCAGGCAGGTCTGTGCCAGTGCTGTGCAAGTTTTTTTCACAGCATTTGGCTGAATCTAGCAAAGCTAATCCTTTTTGGCCTATTGCAGAGTGTGTTAGTCAGTGGAGTAGCCTATCTGTGTTGCAAGATATACCACCTGTGTATAGAATACCAATTTTTTTACTGCACCTAGTGAAGTAAAATCTTTTGGGCATAGCATCATTCTATTAGTCCATCTATACTGACCTCCATCAGGTTGCAAACTGAATATAATTTTTTTCTGCATCTAGCTCTGAAAAAATATTTGGGCTTCTAGCAGTGTGTGGGACTTGGTCTATTAGTCCATCTATACTGACCTCCATCAGGTTGCAAATTAAAAATATTTTTTTTCTTCATTTAGCTCTGAAAAAATATTTGGGCTTCTAGCAGTGTGTGGGACTTGTTCTATTAGTCCTTCTATACTGACCTCCAGCAGGTTGCAAATTGAATATAATTTTTTTCTGCATCTAGCTCTGAAAAAATATTTGGGCTTCTAGCGGTGTGTTGGACTTGGTCTATTAGTCCATCAATACTGACCTCCATCAGGTTGCAAATTAAAAATAATTTTTTTCTGCATCTAGCTCTGAAAAAATATTTGGGCTTCTAGCAGTGTGTGGGACTTGGTCTATTAGTCCATCTATACTGACCTCCATCAGGTTGCAAATTAAAAATAATTTTTTTCTTCATTTATCTCTGAAAAAATATTTGGGCTTCTAGCAGCGTGTGGGACTTGTTCTATTAGTCCATCTATACTGACCTCCATCAGGTTGCAAATTAAAAATAATTTTTTTCTGCATCTAGCTCTGAAAAAATATTTGGGCTTCTAGCAGTGTGTGGGACTTGGTCTATTAGTCCATCTATACTGACCTCCATCAGGTTGCAAATTAAAAATATTTTTTTTCTGCATCTAGCTCTGAAAAAATATTTGGGCTTCTAGCAGTGTGTGGGACTTGGTCTATTAGTTCATCTATACTGACCTCCATCAGGTTGCAAACTGAATATAATTTTTTTCTGCATCTAGCTCTGAAAAAATATTTGGGCTTCTAGCAGTGTGTGGGACTTGGTCTATTAGTCCATCTATACTGACCTCCATCAGGTTGCAAATTAAAAATAATTTTTTTCTTCATTTAGCTCTGAAAAAATATTTGGGCTTCTAGCAGTGTGTGGGACTTGTTCTATTAGTCCTTCTATACTGACCTCCAGCAGGTTGCAAATTGAATATAATTTTTTTCTGCATCTAGCTCTGAAAAAATATTTGGGCTTCTAGCGGTGTGTGGGACTTGGTCTATTAGTCCATCTATACTGACCTCCATCAGGTTGCAAATTAAAAATAATTTTTTTCTGCATCTAGCTCTGAAAAAATATTTGGGCTTCTAGCAGTGTGTGGGACTTGGTCTATTAGTCCATCTATACTGACCTCCATCAGGTTGCAAATTAAAAATAATTTTTTTCTTCATTTATCTCTGAAAAAATATTTGGGCTTCTAGCAGCGTGTGGGACTTGTTCTATTAGTCCATCTATACTGACCTCCATCAGGTTGCAAATTAAAAATAATTTTTTTCTGCATCTAGCTCTGAAAAAATATTTGGGCTTCTAGCAGTGTGTGGGACTTGGTCTATTAGTCCATCTATACTGACCTCCATCAGGTTGCAAATTAAAAATAATTTTTTTCTGCATCTTGCTCTGAAAAAATATTTGGGCTTCTAGCAGTGTGTGGGACTTGGTCTATTAGTCCATCTATACTGACCTCCATCAGGTTGCAAATTGAATAAAAAAATTTTCTGCATCTAGCTCTGAAAAAATATTTGGGCTTCTAGCGGTGTGTGGGACTTGGTCTATTAGTCCATCTATACTGACCTCCATCAGGTTGCAAATTAAAAATAATTTTTTTCTGCATCTAGCTCTGAAAAAATATTTGGGCTTCTAGCAGTGTGTGGGACTTGGTCTATTAGTCCATCTATACTGACCTCCATCAGGTTGCAAATTAAAAATAATTTTTTTCTTCATTTAGCTCTGAAAAAATATTTGGGCTTCTAGCAGTGTGTGGGACTTGTTCTATTAGTCCTTCTATACTGACGTCCAGCAGGTTGCAAATTAAAAATAATTTTTTTCTGCATCTAGCTCTGAAAAAATATTTGGGCTTCTAGCAGTGTGTGGGACTTGGTCTATTAGTCCATCTATACTGACCTCCATCAGGTTGCAAATTAAAAATAATTTTTTTCTTCATTTATCTCTGAAAAAATATTTGGGCTTCTAGCAGCGTGTGGGACTTGTTCTATTAGTCCATCTATACTGACCTCCATCAGGTTGCAAATTAAAAATAATTTTTTTCTGCATCTAGCTCTGAAAAAATATTTGGGCTTCTAGCAGTGTGTGGGACTTGGTCTATTAGTCCATCTATACTGACCTCCATCAGGTTGCAAATTAAAAATATTTTTTTTCTGCATCTAGCTCTGAAAAAATATTTGGGCTTCTAGCAGTGTGTGGGACTTGGTCTATTAGTCCATCTATACTGACCTCCATCAGGTTGCAAACTGAATATAATTTTTTTCTGCATCTAGCTCTGAAAAAATATTTGGGCTTCTAGCAGTGTGTGGGACTTGGTCTATTAGTCCATCTATACTGACCTCCATCAGGTTGCAAATTAAAAATAATTTTTTTCTTCATTTAGCTCTGAAAAAATATTTGGGCTTCTAGCAGTGTGTGGGACTTGTTCTATTAGTCCTTCTATACTGACCTCCAGCAGGTTGCAAATTAAAAATAATTTTTTTCTGCATCTAGCTCTGAAAAAATATTTGGGCTTCTAGCAGTGTGTGGGACTTGGTCTATTAGTCCATCTATACTGACCTCCATCAGGTTGCAAATTAAAAATAATTTTTTTCTTCATTTATCTCTGAAAAAATATTTGGGCTTCTAGCAGCGTGTGGGACTTGTTCTATTAGTCCATCTATACTGACCTCCATCAGGTTGCAAATTAAAAATAATTTTTTTCTGCATCTAGCTCTGAAAAAATATTTGGGCTTCTAGCAGTGTGTGGGACTTGGTCTATTAGTCCATCTATACTGACCTCCATCAGGTTGCAAATTAAAAATAATTTTTTTCTGCATCTAGCTCTGAAAAAATATTTGGGCTTCTAGCAGTGTGTGGGACTTGGTCTATTAGTCCATCTATACTGACCTCCATCAGGTTGCAAATTGAATAAAAAAATTTTCTGCATCTAGCTCTGAAAAAATATTTGGGCTTCTAGCGGTGTGTGGGACTTGGTCTATTAGTCCATCTATACTGACCTCCATCAGGTTGCAAATTAAAAATAATTTTTTTCTGCATCTAGCTCTGAAAAAATATTTGGGCTTCTAGCATTGTGTGGGACTTGGTCTATTAGTCCATCTATACTGACCTCCATCAGGTTGCAAATTAAAAATAATTTTTTTCTTCATTTAGCTCTGAAAAAATATTTGGGCTTCTAGCAGTGTGTGGGACTTGTTCTATTAGTCCTTCTATACTGACGTCCAGCAGGTTGCAAATTGAATATAATTTTTTTCTGCATCTAGCTCTGAAAAAATATTTGGGCTTCCAGCGGTGTGTGGGACTTGGTCTATTAGTCCATCTATACTGACCTCCATCAGATTGCAAATTAAAAATATTTTTTTTCTGCATCTAGCTCTGAAAAAATATTTGGGCTTCTAGCAGTGTGTGGGACTTGGTCTATTAGTCCATCTATACTGACCTCCATCAGGTTGCAAATTAAAAATAATTTTTTTCTGCATCTAGCTCTGAAAAAATATTTGGGCATCTAGCAGTGTGTGGGACTTGGTCTATTAGTCCATCTATACTGACCTCCATCAGGTTGCAAATTAAAAATAATTTTTTTCTTCATTTAGCTCTGAAAAAATATTTGGGCTTCTAGCAGTGTGTGGGACTTGTTCTATTAGTCCTTCTATACTGACCTCCAGCAGGTTGCAAATTGAATAAAAAAATTTTCTGCATCTAGCTCTGAAAAAATATTTGGGCTTCTAGCGGTGTGTGGGACTTGGTCTATTAGTCCATCTATACTGACCTCCATCAGGTTGCAAATTAAAAATAATTTTTTTCTGCATCTAACCCAGCCAATAGTTTTGGCCTAATACCACAGTTTGGCCACTCAGCTCTGCTCGGTTACCATCCATTGTTTTTTTGTGCAAACAACTCCAGAGTTGTGAATTAGTTAACCACCAAAATGAGTGGAAAAAGGCCTGCTGCTGGTGGAAAGGGGAATAGGCGTGTTGGGAAGGGGAAAAAAGGTTGTGTCCGTGGGGTAGGTACAGAAGAAACACCATCTTCCAGCCAAACTAAAATGTCTACTTCTTTTAGCGGACAATGTGATAAGATCCCTTTCTTACGGCCACGCCAATCGCTACAAATTCCAGATGAGGCACAAAAACAGCAGGTGCTTCAACGGATATCAAGTGCTCCTTTAAGTGGGCTCTCCTCCACATCAACTTCAACATCACAAATACTCCAGTCCTCAAAGGTGTCACCCAAATCGCACTTGCTTCCTCACAGCTCCCAAATCTCCAGCTGCCCGTCTGAGTATGAGGTAGAACAGATGGTTGAGTCTGCAGAGCTGTTTACTCATACTATAGCCTGGGAATCAGAGGTCGACTCCAGCGCTTCTGTGAATCCAGACGAGGAAATGATCTGCACTGATGCCCAGAATCTTTATGAGTCGGATCCAGGACCAGACGCAGAAGGTTCTGACCATAATGTAGACCCTCATTCCCAAACTGTAACTCCTGTTGGTGGAGACAATGAGGAAGACGATGATAAGACTCAAATACCTGATTGGAGCGACAACTTTAGTTTTTTGTCAGGGCAGGAACAGGTTGGCTCTGAGGACGACGGGTGTGATAACGCACAGGGTGATGATGATGAGGTCGGAGATCCCACTTACTGTCAACCCACAGTCAGCCAAGAGATGAGGTCAGCAGAGGAGGTGGAGGAAGATGCTAGTGACGACGAGGTCAGGTTGCGCCTTCCTGGACAGAGACGTAGTACTGGAAGCACGTCAACAACTGCATCCTCAAACACAACTCTGCCTCTCACCACAAGTCGTGGTGGCTCTTCAGGTCGCATGGGTGCTAAGCCTTGCATAGCCTGGGCATTTTTTCAGATCGATAAAGATGACCCAACTCGTGTTATCTGTAACATTTGTCAGCAAAAGCTAAGTAGAGGCCAAAAAATACATAGTTTGAGTACTTCATGCATGAACCGGCACATGGACATGAAGCATAAGTTGCAGTGGGAAGCTCAGTGTGCTACAATGCGGTCTAGCCGGCCGGGCCAACCACCGTCTGCCATATCTTGTGCATCCGCGGCCTCTTCATCCTCTGTGACTGGGGGGACAGCAGTCACACCTGTTTTTGGGCGCAGACCTGCCACCTCTTTACCCGCAACAGCCAGCGTGATTGGCAGGTCATCATTTTCTTTGGAGGTGGTAACACCAGCTGGTCTTGAGCGCTGTCCGACATCGATAGCACCACCTTTGGATCAAGGCAACCTAACATGTCCGCCTGCATCTTCCTCACAGACCGGCAGTTTGCCGGGGACACCCTTATCAACCCCGTCTAAGCACAATAGCCAGCCCTCGGTCCCTCAGATGTGGACAAGTAAAAGACCATTTCCTCCTAGCCATGAGAAAGCTAAGAGGTTGAATTTCACCATCTGCAAGCTCTTGGCTACAGAAATGCTGCCTTTCCGCCTGGTGGACACAGAGGATTTTCGAGACCTTATGTCCGTCGCAGTGCCCCAGTACCAGATGCCCAGTCGGCACTACTTCTCAAAGAAAGGTGTGCCTGCGCTCCACCAGCATGTCGCACACAACATCACCGCTTCTTTGAGAAACTCTGTGTGTGACAGGGTGCATTTCACCACAGACACTTGGACGAGTAGGCATGGACAGGGGCGTTACATGTCGCTGACTGGGCACTGGGTAACTATGGTGACAGCAGGACAAGGGGCTGCTGTCCAAGTCTTGCCGTCCCCACGAGTTGTGCGTCAATCCTCTTTATGTCATTTTTCCTCCACTGCTTCTGCCTCCTCAACCTCCTCTCGGTCTTCCACCTGCACCCAAAGCCTGTCTGGTCATGCCACAAGCTTTCTAACTGCGCAGAAGGGATCCTGCACACCTCCTTACTATGCTGGCAGTAGGGCTCAACGTCATCAGGCGGTTTTTACATTGAAATGTCTGGGAAATGTGAGTCACACAGCTGAGGAGTTGTGGTCAGCTCTGGAGAACCAATTTCATGAATGGTTGTCTCCACTGGACCTGAAACCAGGGAAGGCCGTGTGCGACAATGCTGCAAACCTGGGTGCGGCCCTTCGCCGGGGCAATGTCACACACGTGCCTTGTATGGCTCACGTGTTGAACCTGGTTGTCCAGCAATTTTTAGCCCACTATCCCAGACTAGATGGCCTTCTGCAGAGGGCACGGTCGCTGTGTGCTCACTTCCGCCGTTCGCATCCCGCAGCTCAGCGACTTACATCTCTACAGAAGTCGTTGGGCCTGCCACTTCACCGGCTAAAATGCGATGTGCCTACCTGGTGGAATTCAACTCTGCACATGTTGCAGCAACTGTGGCAGCACCGACAAGCCCTGGTGCAATACGTTCTGACGTATAGCCTGGGCCAACGAGATTCAGAGGTGGGGCAAATCACGCTGGAGGAGTGGTCTCAGATCAGGGACCTATGCACCCTTCTGCACAGTTTTGAAATGGTGACGAAGATGTTTAGTGCTGACGATGCCATTATCAGCATGACTATTCCGGTGATTTACATGCTGGAGCACATGTTAAACAGAATTCGGAGTCAGGTGGTGGCACAAGAGGAGGTGGAGGAAGTAGAGGAGGAGGAGTTGTATGCGGAAGGGCTAACATCTGCAAGGTCCAGACGGTCGGCAGCACCAAGGCGGCAGGCATGTGAGGGTGGAGGAGATGATTTTACCAGGGCGCATGGTAGCAGCCAAACTAGTGAGGAAGGTGCAGGAGCCCAGGAAGAAGTGGAGGACGAACTGATGGAAGACTCATCAGATGAGGGAGACCTTGATCACATTTCTGTTGTGCGAGGTTGGGGGGAGAGGACAGAGGAAGGAAGCATGATTGCTACCTCGCCACCAACACAACAGGGACTTGGTGCTCCTGGATGCGCAACACACATGAGTGCCTTCTTGCTGCACTACCTGCAACATGACCCTCGAATTGTGAGAATTAGAAATAATCCTGACTACTGGGTTGCCACACTGTTAGATCCCCGGTACAAAAGTAAATTTGCAGAAATTATTCCTGCCATAGAAAGGGATGCACGCATGCAGGAGTATCAGCAGAGACTGTTGCAGAATCTTACATGTGCTTTTCCACAAAATACCAGTGGTGCACGTAGTGAATCTCACAGTTCCAACTTGCCAACCGTGGGACCGTCAAGTGTTCAGCACTCAAACCGTAACAGAACCACAGTATCTGCTGGTAACATCAATTTTGCGGAATCATTTCACCACTTTTTTAGCCCATCCTTTGCAAAGCCACAGGAGACAAGAAGTCTGACACATAGTCAACGCCTAGAGACGATGGTACAGGAGTATCTCCAAGTAAACATTGAAGCCACGACTGTGTCACTGGACCCTTGCTCTTTTTGGGCTTCCAATCTGGATAAATGGTCGGAGCTAGCCACTTACGCCTTGGAGATCTTGTCATGCCCCGCAGCCAGCGTTCTGTCTGAACGTGTGTTCAGTGCTGCTGGTGGTGTGCTGACAGATAAGCGCACGCGGCTCTCCACTGATAATGTAGACAGACTCACGTTCATAAAGATGAACAAATCATGGATCCGAAACGACTTTTCTACCCCTGTGTCATCCTGGGGAGAGTAAAAGCTTGATGATTGGTTAAAATCACCCTACCAACCGTTTTAAGCTTTCAAATTACTAATCATGTTTATCTGTATCTTGACTGGAAAATAATTTGGGCTTTGTAGCAGTGTGCAGCACTGATCCTATTAGGCCATCTATAATAAGCTTCACCAGATTTAAAATTAAAAATAATTTTTAGCTGCATCTAGCCCGGAAAATAATTTTGGGGCTCCGAGATGCGCAAGACACATAAGTGCCTTCTTGCTGCACTACCTGCAGCATGACCCTCATATTGTCAGAATTCGAAGTAATCATGACTACTGGGTTGCCACACTCTTAGATCCCCCAAACTTTTCGATCAACCTTTTCATTTTAATAAAGACCAAAAAAATGGTCATTTTTGAAATTATAAGCATTAGCAGGTTGTTAGAAACTGAAATCAAACAGTTTTCAACTCAAAACTTTATTCTAGGTGATGTTACATTTTCACATAGGACCCCTTGTTCGAAAGGAGCTTCTGAACTCTCTCGTCCATTGAATTTGTCAGGTTTTGGATGGTTTCTGCTTCAATTGTTTTGAATGAGGACAGAATACCCTCCCAGAGCTGTTGCTTAGATGTGAACTGCCTCCCGCCATCATAGACACTCCTTTTAATGATGCTCCAAAGGTTCTGAATGGGGTAGAGGTCAGGGGAGCATGGGGGTCACACCATAAGTTTGTCCCCTTTTATGCCCATATCAGCCAGAGATGCAGATGTTTTATGTGCAGCATGAGATGGTGCATTATCATGCAGAAAAATGATCTTGCTGTGAAATACACGGTTCTTCTTCTTGAGCCATGGCAGGAAGTGCTGTTTGAGAAAATCCACATACATTATGGAGTTCATCTTTAGCGCCTTCAGGGATCCTAAAGGGGCCGACAATCTCTCTCCCCATGATTCCAGCCCAAAACATTACTCCACCTCCTCCTTGTTGGCGCTGTAGCCGTGTTTGCGTGGGGTGTCCATCAACCAGCCATCCTCCACTCCATTCATCTGGACCATCGAGCGCTGCACGGCACTCATCCGTGAACAAAACAGTTTTGAAATCAGTCTTCATGTAATGTTTGGCCCACTGGAGCCGTTTCTGCTTGTGTGAAGTGGATAGAGGAGGTCGACAGGATGGCATATGCACAGCTGCAAACCTCTGAAGGACCCTGCATCTTGTTGTTCGGGGGACGTTGGAGGCACAAGCAGCTTCAAAAACTTGTCTGCTGCTATGACAAGGCTTTTTTGCCGCTGCTGTTTCAACCTGACGTAATTGCCTGTAGGAAAGAGTCCTCAATTTGCCCTTATCAGCACGCACACGTGTGTACTGTGAATCAGCTACATACTTCTTGATTGCCAAGACACTTCATCCTGATCATCGCTCAATGTTGATTGTAGTCATGCCTTGACCTAAACACTCCACAATTTGTTGCTTCTCAGCAGCCGACACATCCTTTTTCTTTCCCATTTTGGCAGAAAATGTAGGCTGCTTAATAATGTGAGAGAGCCTTCTTAAGTAGTCTTGCCTTTCATTGGACACACCTGCCAAACTAATTAGCACAGGTGTCTGCAATTGCTTACAGTGATATAAAGAGCCCTGACACACATCACCATCAATGAGTTTAACTGACAAACAAACAAATTCTTCCCTTATCACTCCTAAACACTTTTTGCATAATAATTTGGAACGCGGTGTACATGTGCTTTTCCACAAAACACCAGTGGTTCACGTAGTGAATCTTACAGTTCTAACTTGCCAACCGTGGTCTGTATGGAATTGTTCAATAAAGGGCCCAAATTAAGATAACATAGATGGGAGAGGTCTCTATGAATAGGAATTCCTAAGTATTTGATACCCTGTGAGGGCCAGGCAAAGGTAAAGTTCGACTGGATGGAATCCTATATGGATTTAGGGAGGGAGACATCGAGGGCCTCAGACTTCGCTGCATTGATTTTAAAATTTTACCATGTAACAAAGTGATCTATTTCAGCCATAACAGCAGGGATGGATATATGTGATTGAGTGATATATACTAGGACATCATCAGCAAATAGAGAGCACTTGTACTCGGTGCCTCCCACCTCAATCCACCTAATATTGGGGTTATGGCGAATTGATGAGAGCAGGTGCTCCGTCACTAGGATGTATAAGAGAGGGGACAGAGGACATCCCTGCCTTGTCCCATTGGTGATTGTGAAAGGTGATGAAAATGTTCTGACGCACCCCCTGGGCCTTGGGACACCCGGAGCTGGACCCTTTTTGGTGGATGCTGGTGGTTGTAGTCTTCGTGGCGGCGACCCGGTTCCGTGGCTCAGGGCGGTCAAACCAGTGGCGGAACTATTTATGTGGTTTTGATGTTTAAATGTCCGACTACGCCACCCGTGGATTGCGGTCAGAGTGAACCGCCGCTACAGGGCAGACCGCTAAGGCTGGTGTTGTGGGTGCAGCAGAGCGTAGCATAACTCCACACGGGAGGAGTATAGCCTCAGGGCAGTGTATGCGGAGGATGGGGGTGATGGTGCAGGGCAGCAGCAGTAACGACACGGAGTCAGTGATGCAGTTCAGGGCCTTTACTCACAGTTCTTATTATCCAGACCACGTCTGCAGGTAACGGCTGCCCACGTCGTACTGTGCTCACCAGGTGAGGGGCTCAGACAACTCCCAGATAACTTTGGAGCGCTTCACAGGACCCCCTTTGTGTGTCCTTTGTCTGGCCTTTCTTACCAACACTTCTGTCCGGCTGCCTCGGGCCTCCTCTTGGTAAACTTGGCGCCAGTTTCCCTGACCCTATGTGGTGCCTTCCTAGCGGGTGGAGCAAGGGGCTGCGCCACATAAAATGTCAGAGCCTCCGGTTTCTAGCTGAGGGTCGTTTCCTGCCTCCACTAGTTCGGGGACCGGTCTCCCCCTTTGGCCTGACCCCTCCACGCAGGTGGATTCGGGCGTGCGGTGGCGACTCGCCCGTCCGCACCCCTGGGATCCCTTCATTCCTCGTTCCTGGAGCCTTCTCCGCTCCTCTTCCTTCCTTCTCCCTCTTGCAGGCCTGGGCCTCTGTTACTAGGCCCGCCTCCGGAGCAGAGCTCATGCAGAGCCCCTGCTCCCTGCCACTTCTGCTCAGACTTCTCTGCACTGAACTAAGATGGTGCCCACCTTTTATACTCCCTTCTCAATGCACCCAGGAACTGCTTCCTCCCTGCTCCTGCACTGCAGGGTTCCCCTTCCTCAGTGTTCCCTCCCCCCACTCCAGCCAGGGACAGGGACTGTCGTGCCCATCTCAGGGGCATATTGGTCGCCCTGCCCCACGGCAATGTGGTGTAATGCATGCAGGTGTCGGGTCCTGATCCACACTCCATCCTTATCTGAGAGTGAGATATCACACCTCTGGGTGAGGTGCAATACGTCTGTAGCAACCGAGCCCTCGGTGCTACAATTCCATTTATCTTCAGCCTAGGTGACGTATTGTGATACAGGGCCGTGATTTTGGCTATAAAAGGGTCCCCTAGACCCCTACCCCAAGCTTTTTAAGAGAATCATATATGGCGTGCCAGGAGACTCTATGGAATGCTTTCTCAGCATCCAACGAGAGTATCTACTTACAAATTTTTAACTGCATCTATCCCAGGAAATACTTTGTGCCTAGTAGCAGTGTCTGCTAGTCAGCGGATTATCCCGGCTGTTAAGCAAGCTACACCACCTGTAGTTTGGACACTTAATTTTTTCAAAGGAAATGCTTCGGGACCACGGGATACTTAGTGAAGAGCATCAGGAGGCACCCCAAGGCATAGGGGCTGGGACTGGCACTAGGATGCCTTGCGGTGGACAGCCGAGCTCGATCCTTATAAAAGCTTTTTAACTGCAGCAGCTTTAGTGGACGCTACTGGAGCTGGAATTACGCGGCTGCTGGCATGAGACTTGCCCTCCAATAGATCCTTGTAAATGGATTTAAAGTGTATTCATTCAAATTAGAGGGACAATTTAAATTAAAAAGCTTAGAGCTGCCTCCACCACAGGGGGGCTCTCTCGACCCACCAGCGGACAGGCACCAGTATTGGGAGAGGGGGGCTGGCCGTCAGGGTTCACCGCGGCTCTGGCACAAACCCGGCGACACGGAGGTGGCACGGGCAGGAGCGGACTGGCCGTCTCGGCTTCTCACTTTTTGGATTTTAGAAGGGCATGACATGCCTATATCTGTGTCTCCCCCTCCTTTTACTCCTCCACCTCTTTTCTTTTCGCATGACTATATGTACTTGTCACTTTTCCATGTGTTAATTGTGTCTTGTCAGCTTTTGGACACCTTTGAAGGTGTTTTCTATGTGTTTCTATGTGTTTTTGTTTGCCTGCCATTGGTTTTAACGGTGTTCGAAGGTGTTCGACGAACAGTTCGGCGAACACACGGGTGTTCGACGAACCGAACCGAACTCGAACACTACCGGGGTGGCTCAACACTAGTGCTGAACACTCGACGGTCCCCCGGTTGGCAAGTTGGAACTGTGAGATTCACTACGTGCACCACTGGTGTTTTGTGGAAAAGCACATGTAAGATTCTGCAACAGTCTCTGCTGATACTCCTGCATGCGTGCATCCCTTTCTATGGCAGGAATAATTTCTGCAAATTTACTTTTGTACCGGGGATCTAACAGTGTGGCAACCCAGTAGTTAGCATTATTTCTAATTCTCACAATTCGAGGGTCATGTTGCAGGTAGTGCAGCAAGAAGGCACTCATGTGTCTTGCGCATCCAGGAGCACCAAGTCCCTGTTGTGTTGGTGGGGTGGTAACAATCATGCTTCCTTCCTCTGTCCTCTCCCCCCAACCTCGCACAACAGAAATGTGATCAAGGTCTCCCTCATCTGATGAGTCTTCCATCAGTTCGTCCTCCACTTCTTCCTGGGCTCCTGCACCTTCCTCACTAGTTTGGCTGCTACCATGTGCCCTGGTAAAACCATCTCCCCCACACTCACATGCCTGCCGCCTTGTTGCTGCCGACCGTCTGGACCTTGCAGATGTTAGCCCTTCCGCATACAACTCCTCCTCCTCTACTTCCTTCACCTCCTCTTGTGTCACCACCTGACTCCGAATTCTGTTTAACATGTGCTCCAGCATGTAAATCACCGGAATAGTTATGCTGATAATGGCATCGTCAGCACTAAACATCTTCGTCTCCATTTCAAAACTGTGCAGAAGGGTGCATAGGTCCCTGATCTGAGACCACTCCTCCAGCGTGATTTGCCCCACCTCTGGATCTCGTTGGCCCAGGCTATACGTCAGAACGTATTGCACCAGGGCTTGTCGGTGCTGCCACAGTCGCTGCAACATGTGCAGAGTTGAATTCCACCGGGTAGGCACATCGCATTTTAGCCGGTGAAGTGGCAGGCCCAACGACTTCTGTAGAGATGTAAGTCGCTGAGCTGCGGGATGCGAACGGCGGAAGTGAGCACACAGCGACCGTGCCCTCTGCAGAAGGCCATCTAGTCCGTTATAGTGGGCTAAAAATTGCTGGACAACCAGGTTCAACACGTGAGCCATACAAGGCACGTGTGTGACATTGCCCCGGCGAAGGGCCGCACCCAGGTTTGCAGCATTGTCGCACACGCCCTTCCCTGGTTTCAGGTCCAGTGGAGACAACCATTCATGAAATTGGTTCTCCAGAGCTGACCACAACTCCTCAGCTGTGTGACTCACATTTCCCAGACATTTCAAAGTAAAAACGGCCTGATGACGTTGAGCCCTACTGCCAGCATAGTAAGGAGGTATGCAGGATCCCTTCTGCGCAGTTAGAAAGCTTGTGGCATGACCAGACAGGCTTTGGGTGACCGAGAGGAGGTTGAGGAGGCAGAAGCAGTGGAGGAACTTTGAGATAAAAAGGATTGACGCACAACTCGTGGGGACGGCAAGACTTGGACAGCAGCCTCTTGTCCTGCTGTCACCATAGTTACCCAGTGCCCAGTCAGCGGCATGTAACGCCCCTGTCCATGCCTACTTGTCCAAGTGTCTGTAGTGAAATGCACCCTGTCACACACAGAGTTTCTCAAAGAAGCGGTGTTGTTGTGTTCGACATGCTGGTGGAGCGCAGGCACACCTTTCTTTGAGAAGTAGTGCTGACTGGGCATCTGGTACTGGGGCACTGCGACGGACATAAGGTCTCGAAAATCCTCTGTGTCCACCAGGCGGAAAGGCAGCATTTCTGTAGCCAAGAGCTTGCAGATGGTGAAATTCAACCTCTTAGCTTTCTCATGGCTAGGAGGAAATGGTCTTTTACTTGTCCACATCTGAGGGACCGAGGGCTGGCTGTTGTGCTTAGACGGGGTTGATGAGGGTGTCCCCGGCAAACTGCCGGTCTGTGAGGAAGATGCAGGCGGACATGTTAGGTTGCCTTGATCCAAAGGTGGTGCTATCGATGTCGGAAAGCGCTCAACACCAGCTGGTGTTACTACCTCCAAAGAAAATGATGACCTGCCAATCACGCTGGCTGTTGCGGGTAAAGAGGTGGCAGGTCTGCGTCCCAAAACAGGTGTGACTGCTGTCCACCCAGTCACAGAGGATGAAGAGGCCGCAGATGCACAAGATGGGGCAGATGATGGCTGGCCCGGCCGGCTAGGCCGCATTGTAGCACAGTGAGCTTCCCAATGCAACTTATGCTTCATGTCCATGTGCCGGTTCATGCATGAAGTACTCAAACTATGTATTTTTTGGCCTCTACTTAGCTTTTGTTGACAAATGTTACAGATAACGAGTTTATGTCATCTTTATCGATCTGAAAAAATGCCCAGGCTATGCAAGGCTTAGCACCCATGCGACCTGAAGAGCCACCACGACTTGTGGTCAGAGGCAGAGTTGTGTTTGAGGATGCAGTTGTTGATGTGCATCAGTACTACGTCTCTGTCCAGGAAGGCGCAACCTGACCTCGTTGTCACTAGCATCCTCCTCCACCTCCTCTGCTGACCTCATCTCTTGACTGACTGTGGGTTGACAGTAAGTGGGATCTCCAACCTCATCATCATCACCCTGTGTGTTATCACACCCGTCGTCCTCAGAGCCAACCTGTTCCTGCCCTGACAAAAAACTAAAGTTGTCGCTCTAATCAGGTATTTGAGCCTCATCATCGTCTTCCTCATTGTCTCCACCAACAGGAGTTGCAGTTTGGGAATGAGGGTCTACATTATGTTCAGAACCTTCTGCATCTGGTCCTGGATCCGACTCATAAAGATTCTGGGCATCAGTGCAGATCATTTCCTCGTCTGGATTCACAGAAGCGCTGGAGCCGACCTCTGATTCCCAGGCTATAGTATGAGTAAACAGCTCTGCAGACTCAACCATCTGTTCTACCTCATACTCAGACAGGGCAGCTGGAGATTTGGGAGCTGTGAGGAAGCAAGTGCAATTGGGGTGACACCTCTGAGGACTGGAGTATTTGTGATGTTGAAGTTGATGTGGAGGAGAGCCCACTTAAAGGAGCACTTGATATCCGTTGAAGCACCTGCTGTTTTTGTGCCTCATCTGGAATTTGTAGCGATTGGCGTGGCCGTAAGACAGGGATCTTATCACATTGTCTGCTAAAAGAAGTAGACATTTTAGTTTGGCTGGAAAATGGTCTTTTTTCTGCTGATGTTACTGTTGCTTTAACACCTACCCCACGGACACAACCTTTTTTCCCCTTCCCAACACGCCTATTCCCCTTTCCACCAGCAGCAGGCCTTTTTCCACTCATTTTGGTGGTTAACTAATTCTCAACTCTGGAGTTGTTTGCACAAAAAAACAATGGATGGGAACCGAACAGAGCTGAGTGGCCAAACTGTGGTATTAGGCCAAAACTATCGTCTGGGTTAGATGCAGAAAAAAATTATATTCAATTTGCAACCTGATGGAGGTCAGTATAGATGGACTAATAGAACAAGTCCCACACACTGCTAGAAAGCCAAATATTTTTTCAGAGGTAGATGCAGAAAAAAATTATATTCAATTTGCAACCTGATGGAGGTCAGTATAGAAGAACTAATAGACCAAGTCCCACACACTGCTAGAAAGCCAAATATTTTTTCAGAGATAGATGCAGATAAAAATTATTTTTAATTTGCAACCTGATGGAGGTCAGTATAGATGGACTAATAGAACAAGTCCCACACACTGCTAGAAGGCCAAATATTTTTTCAGAACTAGATGCAGACAAAAAATTATTTTTAATTTGCAACCTGATGGAGGTCAGTATAGATGGACTAATAGAACAAGTCCCACACACTGCTAGAAGGCCAAATATTTTTTCAGAGCTAGATGCAGATAAAAATTATTTTTAATTTGCAACCTGATGGAGGTCAGTATAGATGGACTAATAGAACAAGTCCCACACACTGCTAGAAGCCCAAATATTTTTTCAGAGCTAGGTGCAGAAAAAAATTATATTCAATTTGCAACCTGATGGAGGTCAGTATAGATGGACTAATAGACCAAGTCCCACACACTGCTAGAAGCCCAAATATTTTTTCAGACCTAGATGCAGATAAAAATTATTTTTTATTTGCAACCTGATGGAGGTCAGTATAGATGGACTAATAGAACAAGTCCCACACACTGCTAGAAGGCCAAATATTTTTTCAGAGCTAGATGCAGAAAAAAATTATATTCAATTTGCAACCTGATGGAGGTCAGTATAGATGGACTAATAGACCAAGTCCCACACACTGCTAGAAGCCGAAATATTTTTTCAGAGCTAGATGCAGAAAAAAATTATATTCAATTTGCAAACTGATGGAGGTCAGCATAGATGGACTAATAGAATGATGCTATGCCCAAAAGGTTTTACTTCACTAGGTGCAGTAAAAAAATTGGTATTCTATACACAGGTGGTGTAGCTTGCAACACAGATAGGCTACTCCACTGACTAACACACTCTGCAATAGGCCAAAAAGGATTAGTTTTGCTAGATTTAGCCAAATGCTGTGAAAAAAACTTGCACAGCACTGGCACAGACCTGCCTGGCAAAAACTGATAGGAACTGATGTAACTTAGTCCTGAAAAGGACTGCAATTACAATTAGTCTTTACTCCCAACCTATCTATTTAAGAGCACAAACCTGCCTGATAAAAGTCGTAGGAAATGCTGTAACCTAGTCCTTAAAAGGACTGCAATCACAACTATTCCCTACTCCCAAGCTATCTGTAGATTTGTGCGAAAATTGGCTTGAAATTAACAAGGTATAGCGCACACAGCAATAGTGGGGCCGTCTAACACGCAGCTGTAGCAGTGAGAAAATGGTGGCGATGGGGAAAATGGCTGGGTCTTATAGGGCAAGGACATGTGACATACACTGCCAATGACACATGCCCTTGCTTGTGTGAAAAAAAGCTGTTCGCTCCGTGTGTGCGCTGCTGATAGGCTGACAGATTGCACCTCCCTACTGTAAATGCGTGAAAGAGAAAAAAAAAATGGAGATCTTCATTATTCCTGCAGAGATCCATCCCCTGCCCCTCCCCCCGCCCCGCTGTACACTCAAACTGCGTATTAACATTAATTTTCATCATTACTGAGAAAAAATCCAGTTATGATTTTGGTGCACGAACAGTTATCGAACATAACCTCGAACAGCCGAATTTTTTTCAAATCGTTCGTGTTCGCCGAACTGCTCGAACACCGCCCAAAACAGCTCGAATTTGAGATTGGCGAACAGTTCGAGTCGAACAACGCTCATCTCTACTGATGAGAGCACTGAAAATCTCAACCGTCAAATAGAACTACAAGGAAGGGAAATGAGAACTACATGACACGCAGATTGGAGGGTAACTATGGGCACTACTTTCTCTGAAATTATCCAAATATTTATCTGTAAGATATGTGTTTTATATACCTGTTATATCTATATTTTTACCTACATTATTTTTTCATCTGTTTTTTCTGTATTTAAACTATTTGAAGTGTAACTCCATTTAGCACTAAACATAGAATATGCACAACATAATGAAACAAAACAAATATTGCAGAGTTTCCTCCTTGATCTCCTTCTTTTCTCTAAATCTATTTTGTCTCATATTAAATTTACAATTGAGAAGTATATAAAGAAATCTTCTCTATTTGTCCCATGAAATCAGTCACATCCTCCTCCTCCTCCTTTTCACTCTACTTTTTCTAGCTGTCAATTAAATGAGACTCCAGCAGAAGCCTCTCCTCTTTTTTCCTATCAGCAGAATCACATTACATTCTACTCCAACATTTAAAGGGTAAATATACTTTCAAGTAATCTTTCAGAATAAATTGCCATGTGTTTATATATATTCGGATTAACAATCTTTCTGGCCATTACATGACTGATATCATGCATTTTCACCACTTTTCCCCTCTTCAGCCTCTATATTTTGATTAGCAATTGACTCTGAGCTGGAGGGAGGAGACATTCTGCTATGATATTTCCTATACACAGCACAGTATACACAGATATATTCTTTTTCTTCATTACCTAGTTAGCACACAGAAAAAACAGCAGCATTGAGCAGTACTGAGCAGTGTAGATTTGGATCGAGCTCTGCAGTGAGATAAAAGACTTGTTAGAAAACTCTGTACAATCTTTCTGTGTCTCATTCTCCTTCTGCCTATTTTCTCAGTCTGCTTCTCACGCCTCCTCCCACTCTCCATTTTCCATAGAGAATAATAAGAGAAACAGTAACCTAACACTTCACTATGATGGCAGTACCTTCTTGTGCAAGATGGGGTTGAGGGTTTTTTTTTGAGTGGGAGTTCTGGAATCAGGGAGGAGTAGAAGTGGCTCATAAGTGGATAAGCAAGCAGATTTCTACAATGTCACATGTCGAAAAGTGTGTTAAAGTCACTAGTAATGTTGATTTAAGTCAAGGTGGTAAAAGTACAGATCCAAATTAAGTCCTGCCATTCATTTACTCTCCCAAAACTGAAATGGTCAGCAGGATATTAATCCCTCTGTTCTCTGCAGGATTTTTATGAGACTGTTGATACAAGAGAGTGGTAAAATGCATAGTACACCCTTATTTCCCTTTTAGTCCTCTGAAGCAATTGAAAAAAATTAGAAATGTTAAGCCACCAGGACAGACCGAAACTCCTCCTGACTATATATCTATGGTGATTATCATAGTTATTCTTTGAAAGACAAGGCATAAATTTCCACCCCTCTCCCCAAAAAAATTAATTTTACTTGACATCAGTCAAGTGGTGAATATCCATGAAATGTGAATTCAGAATCCGTTTAATAAGCTTAGCAAATGTGACGATTACTTATCATGAAATATTTGGATGACCCGATAATCTCTAATGGTTGATATATCCACTCCAGAAATCACCAGAGGTCAATAGTCTATTGATCCATGTAGAAGAAGTCATTTTGAAGGTTTGGCTTATAAGTATCCTGATTTTGAAAGCCAAAAAGGTGACTCAAGGTGAGTCTGAAGAAAGGACTCTCGGTATTATCAGCCAGCAGGTCGAAGAGCATGTATTATTGTCAGTATGGTGCTTGATCTTTTGCTATGATATCTCACACAAGATCATATTTTAGGTATTGATGATTTAACTGTTTTAAGAAAATATGACTATTTTCTTAAAAATTTACAGATCAGTGGTGCAGAATACTCAGATTCCAAAACTGTCCTTTTCTAATTTCTCAATTTTATTTAACTCATGAGGTTCCATTACATGGGAGTAAACTCTTTTTAAATTTCAGGTGTGGTCATTTTTCTAAACCCTACCCGTCTGAGCCTCCTGTATGTGCCAATTTTTGTTTTTGTGCTTTCCTTTTTTCCTCCTCGTCTTACAAGAGCAGTAAAAAAAAATTTTTATCTTTCCATCAACATAATACATGTAGCACCCTGAGGATTCGGCTGCTACAGGGGTATTGCACCTCAACCCAGAGGTGTGATATTCCACTCCCGGGTAAGGATGGAGTGTGGAACTGAGCTCAGTTGGCTGCATGCACTACACACATCCCATTTCCGGGGAACAGACCGATGGTACTCCCACTAGAGAAATGTGCAGGTACGACAGTGTCTGTTCCTGGCTGGAGTGGGAGGGGGGTGGAACATCCCAGTAGTGTAGGGGCAGATAGGGGGAGCAGTCTGGGTAGTGCTAGGAGCTCATTGGGTGCTGGTCACCTGAGCTCACACATAGAGGGAGTATATAAGGTGGGCACCATCTTAGATCAGGGTCTTTGTAGAGGAAGAGAGCAGAGGAGAAGAGCAGCTCCAAGGCCAAGAGAGAGAGAGAGGAGAAAGAAAGACCCAGAGGGGGAGAAAGAAGGAACTCCAAGAGCCCAAATTAGACCAGAGGGTGAAGAGTTGGCAACAGGGTACCGGATCCCAAGCTGGCAGAGGCTACAGCACACCTTAGCCAGGAACCGGAGGTCGTGGGCAGGACCGATCTGCCACGATCACCCACTAAATCCACCCGGAAGGCAGACCAGGAATAGGGTCAGGGAACCCAGAGACAAGGGTTTACCACCAAGAGGCCCGAGGGAGCCGGACATAGGTGGATCCCTGGTGGGGAAGGCCAGAGAAGAGGACAGGACAGAAAGGGAGCTCAGGACCACGCTCCAGAATCACCTGGGGGTTGGCTGAGTCCAGGACCTGGTGGACGCAGCACGGCTCGGGTGGTCACTTAAGGCCGGAGTGACCAGAACAACTGCAGTAAGTAAACAAACCCTGAACTGCACAGCCTGACTCTGAGTCTCATTTCCATCCCCGCTGCACCACCACAACCCCCATCCTCTGCAACTGACCCCCTGAGGCTATACCCCTCCCGTTGGGGGTTATACTACCTGAGCTGCACATACATCACCAGCCTCAGCGGACCCTGCTGCAGCGGCGGCCGTATTGACCGCAATTCAACGGGTGGCGTAGTCGACACAAAAGAACATCTAGTAACATCATAAGGACTGCCACACATTGAGCTTGACACCCTGGGCACGGACCGGGTCACAGCCACTCGGAGACTACAACCCCCATCTGATCTGGCTCCGGGTATCCCCAACAACACTGGCCCAGGGGGCGCGTCATACACTGCTCAAAAAAATAAAGGGAACACTTAAACAACACAATGTAACTCCAAGTCAATAACGCTTCTGTGAAATCTACCTGTCGAGTTATGAAGCAACACTGATTGTGAATCAATTTATCCTGCTGTTGTGCAAATGGAACAGACAACTGGTAGAAATGATAGGCAATAAGCCAGATATCCCCTATAAAGGACCGGTTCTGCAGGTGGTGACCACAGACCATTTCTCAGTTCTCATCTTTTTTGGCTGTTATTTTGGTCACTTTTTCATTTTGCCATTGCTCTCACCCCTAGAGGTATAGTAGCATGAGGCGGTGTGTACAGTACAACCCACAGAAGTTGCTCAGGTAGTGCAGTTCATCCAGGATGGCACATCAATGCGTGCTGTGGCAAGAAGGGTAGTTGTGTCTGTCAGCACAGTGTCCAGAGCATGGAGCAGATGTGGCGCCCTTGGGGGTTCGGTCGCCACAGGGCTACGGCATCTCTTTAATGAGGTGTGGTATCCCTCCTCCGAGGTAAGGATGGTGCGGCTGACAGGACCCCACCTCCGCATCCAACACTACACCTCTCCCACCTGATGGGGGCATATATGCACCAATGTGATGCCCCAGCCGGGATAAGAGGAGATGGGGGGAACCAAAGATAGGGGGAACCATGTAGTGAGTGTGGGTGGAGGATGCACATTTAGGTTACACTTAATATTTCAGATTTAATAAACGGCCATCTTGGGCTTAAGGTCTTTTGATTGTGATCTTCATCATTGAACGTGGCTTTCTGTGTGAACCTGCAGTTGATGGGTACACGGTCCTCGTACTCTGGCCTTGAGTCGAGGAGCGGGCAAGAGTTAACGGCTGCCTCTCTCCGGTCAAGGTCCCTGCCCAAGAAGGCCTGGAGCGGAGGAATAAAGCTCCACAAGCAAAAGGATCCCAGGGGGATGCAGACGGAGCGGTATAAGCCACCTGTCCTCACTATTCTGGCCTAGCCAGTGGGACTCCTGCTGCAAAAGGGGTACAGGCCCCCGATATCTGACTCTGTCACTTCACGTCTTAGTCGGAGAAGCCCGGAGGCTCAGTGGATCCCACTGGGTAATGGACGGAGCGGAGTCGCCTCCCGTACCCTTGTTCTGTGCATAGTCCAGAGGGAGACCCGGCCTTAGTACACGTACCACACACGGACAGGAGAGGACCTAGTGGGAAAGTCTAGGAACACTCTGGTGCATGGTCCTGATCAAAGCACCTGAATTACTTGGAGGTTGTCGATCCCCGGTCCTGGTGGCCGCAGCGCCCCGTGAGGAGCACTGAGAAACCTTGCAGCTGTGCATTCCACCGTGAGTAAAGCTTGGAAGACTACCCCTATGGCCTCCGGTTTCTTATTGCAACGCGGCACCGCACCACACCGCACCACATCTCCCACTACAGTTCCTATGCTCCTGTTTCCTCTGCCCTGAGGCCCTGCTCCGCCTGTGGGGAGTAGTACCATCTCCTGCTGCCACTACATCCCACCTCAGAGGACTGAACGCAGCGCTGGTGGAGGATCACCAGAAACCACAGGTGGCGTAGTCTATACCACCACTCGATAAACACCAACCCTGAAAGCCCATTACACCCTTTTAAATGTGACGGCCCTGGGAACGGAACGGGTCCAGGCCACGGCTACAACCAACCAATCATCCGACCCGGCTCCGAGTACCCCCATATCCCAGGGAAGGGCTGCGAGTGTCACACAGATACCAGGAGATGTGGAGGGAGCCATATGAGGGCAACAACCCAGCAGCAGAACCGTTACCTCCTCCTTTGTGCAAGGAGGAACAGGAAGAGGACTGCCAGAGCCATGCAAACTGACCTCCAGCAGGCCACAAATGTGCATGTCTGCACAAACGGTTAGAAACCGACTCCATGAGGGTGATATGAGGGCCTGAGGTCCACAGATGGGGGTTGTGCTCACAGCCCAACACCGTGCTGGCCTCTTGGCATTTGCCACAGAACACCAGGATTGGCAAAGTTGCCACTGGCACCCTGTGCTCTTCACAGATGGAAGCAGGTTAACTCTGAGCACATGTGACAGACTTGACAGTGTCTGGAGACACCATGGAGAGTGATCTACTGCCTACAACATCCTTCAGCATGACCAGTTTGGCAGTGGGTCAATAATGGTGTGGAGTGGCATTTCTTTGGAGGGCTGCACAGCCCTCCATGTGCTCGCCAGAGGTAGCCTGACTGCCATTAGGTACCGAGATGAGATCCTCAGACCCCTTGTGAGACCATATGCTGGTGCGGTTGGCCCTGGGTTCCTCCTAATGCAGGACAATGCCAGACCTCATGTGGCTGGAGTGTGTCAGCAGTTCCTGCAAGATAAAGGCATTGAAGATATGGACTGGCCCACCTGTTCCCCAGACCTGAATCCGATTGAGCACACCTGGGACATCATGTCTCGCTCCATCCAACAATGTCACGTTGCACCACAGACTGTCCAGGAGTTGGCGGAAGATTTAGTCCAGGTCTGGGGGAAGATCCCACAAGAGACCATCCGCAACCTCATCAGGAGCATGCCCAGGCATTGTAGGGAGGTCATACAGGCAAGTGGAGGCCACACACAATACTGAGCCTCATTTTGACTTGTTTTAAGGACATTAATTCAAAGTTGGATCAGCCTGTAGTGTGTTTTTCCACTTTAATTTTGAGGGTGACTCCAAATCCAGGCCTCCATATCCAGGCCTCAATTGGTTAATAAATTTGATTTCCATTAATGATTTTTGTGTGATTTTGTTGTCAGCACATTCAACTTTGTACAGAACAAAGTATTCAATGAGAATATTTCATTCATTCAGATCTAGGATGTGTTATTTGAGTGTTCCCTTTATTTTTTTGAGCAGTGTAGTTTTATGGTTTGCTTTATGTAGGATGATTGGTAGTTTTAAACAGCATGATTTACTGTACCATAAAATGTACAGAAAGGTAGTGTTGAGCCACCCCCGTAGTGTTCGAGTTTGGTTCGGTTC
Organism: Phyllobates terribilis; assembly: GCF_046119375.1. Taxonomy (NCBI): domain Eukaryota; kingdom Metazoa; phylum Chordata; class Amphibia; order Anura; family Dendrobatidae; genus Phyllobates; species Phyllobates terribilis. The sequence goes on from NW_027362772.1 coordinate 237,130,273, forward strand.
GTCGAACACCCGTGTGTTCGCCGAACTGTTCGTCGAACACCTTCGAACACCGTTAAAACCAATGGCAGGCAAACAAAAACACATAGAAACACATAGAAAACACCTTCAAAGGTGTCCAAAAGCTGACAAACTGCTCAGAAGACACAACTAACACATGGAAAAGTGACAAGTACATATAGTCATGCGAAAAGAAAAGAGGTGGAGGAGTAAAAGGAGGGGGAGACACAAATATAGGCATGTCATGCCCTTCTAAAATCCAAAAAGTAAGAAGCCGACACGTTCAGTCCGCTCCTGCCCGTGCCACCTCCGTGTCGCCGGGTTTGTGCCAGAGCCGCGGTGAACCCTGATGGCCAGCCCCCCTCTCCCAATACTGGTGCCTGTCCGCTGGTGGGTCGAGCGAGCCCCGCTGTGGTGGAGGCAGCTCTAAGCTTTTTAATTTAAATTGTCTCTCTAATTTGAATGAATACACTTTAAATCCATTTACAAAGATCTATTGGAGGGCAAGTCTCATGCCAGCAGCCGCGTAATTCCAGCTCCAGTAGCGTCCACTAAAGCTGCTGCAGTTGAAAAGCTTTTATAAGGATCGAGCTCGGCTGTCCACCGCAAGGCATCCTACTGCCAGTCCCAGCCCCTATGCCTTGGGGTGCCTCCTGATGCTCTTCACTGAATATCCCGTGGTCCCAAAGCATTTCCTTTGAAAAAATTAAGTGTCCAAACTACAGGTGGTGTAGCTTGCTTAACAGCCGGGATAATCCGCTGACTAGCAGACACTGCTACTAGGCACAAAGTATTTCCTGGGCTAGATGCAGTTAAAAATTTGTAATTAGATACTCCCGTTGGATGCTGAGAAAGCATTCCATAGAGTCTCCTGGCACGCCATATATGATTCTCTTAAAAAGCTTGGGGTAGGGGTCTAGGGGACCCTTTTATAGCCAAAATCACGGCCCTGTATCACAATACGTCACCTAGGCTGAAGGTAAATGGAACTGTAGCACCCTGAGGGCTCGGTTGCTACAGAGGTATTGCACCTCATCCAGAGGTGTGATATCTCACTCTCAGGTAAGGATGGAGTGTGGATCAGGACCCGACACCTGCATGCATTACACCACATTGCCGTGGGGCAGGGCGACCAAATATGCCTCTGAGATGGGCACGACAGTCCCTGTCCCTGGCTGGAGTGGGGGGAGGGAACACTGAGGAAGGGGAACCCTGTAGTGCAGGAGCAGGGAGGAAGCAGTTCCTGGGTGCATTGAGAAGGGAGTATAAAAGGTGGGCACCATCTTAGTTCAGTGCAGAGAAGTCTGAGCAGAAGTGGCAGGGAGCAGGGGCTCTGCATGAGCTCTGCTCCGGAGGCGGGCCTAGTAACAGAGGCCCAGGCCTGGAAGAGGGAGAAGGAAGGAAGAGGAGCGGAGAAGGCTCCAGGAACGAGGAATGAAGGGATCCCAGGGGTGCGGACGGGCGAGTCGCCACCGCACGCCCGAATCCACCTGCGTGGAGGGGTCAGGCCAAAGGGGGAGACCGTTCCCCGAAACTAGTGGAGGCAGGAAACGACCCTCAGCTAGAAACCGGAGGCACTGACATTTATGTGGCGCAGCCCCTCGCTACACCCGCTAGGAAGGCACCACATAGGGTCAGGGAAACTGGCGCCAAGTTTACCAAGAGGAGGCCCGAGGCAGCCGGACAGAAGGGTTGGTAAGAAAGGCCAGACAAAGGAAACACAAAGGGGGTCCTGTGATGCGATCCAAAGTTATCTGGGAGTTGTCTGAGCCCCTCACCTGGTGAGCACAGTACGACGTGGGCAGCCGTTACCTGCAGACGTGGTCTGGATAATAAGAACTGTGAGTAAAGGCCCTGGACTGCATCACTGACTCCGTGTCATTACTGCTGCTGCCCTGCACCATCACCTCCATCCTCCGCATACACTGCCCTGAGGCTATACTCCTCCCGTGGGGAGTTATGCTACGCTCTGCTGCACCCACAACACCAGCCTCAGCGGTCTGCCCTGCAACGGCGGTTCACTCTGACCGCAATCCACGGGTGGCGTAGTCGGACATTTAAACATCAAAACCACATAAATAGTTCCGCCACTGGTTTGACCACCCTGAGCCACGGAACCGGGTCGCCGCCACGAAGACTACAACCACCAGCATCCACCAAAAAGGGTCCGGCTCCGGGTGTCCCAAGGCCCAGGGGGTGCATCAGAACATTTTCATCACCTTTCACAATCACCAATGGGACAAGGCAGGGATGTCCTCTGTCCCCTCTCAAATTTTAAAATCAATGCAGCGAAGTCTGAGGCCCTCGATGTCTCCCTCCCCAAATCCATATAGGATTCCATCCAGTCCAACTTTCCCTTTGCCTGGCCCTCACAGGGTATCAAATACTTAGGAATTCCTATTCATAGAGACCTCTCCCATCTATGTTATCTTAATTTTGGGCCCTTTATTGAACAACTCCATACAGACCACGGTTGGCAAGTTAGAACTGTAAGATTCACTACGTGAACCACTGGTGTTTTGTGGAAAAGCACATGTACACTGTGTTCCAAATTATTATGCAAAAAGTGTTTAGGAGTGATAAGGGAAGAATTTGTTTGTTTGTCAGTTAAACTCATTGATGGTGATGTGTGTCAGGGCTCTTTATATCACTGTAAGCAATTGCAGACTCCTGTGCTAATTAGTTTGGCAGGTGTGTCCAATGAAAGGCAAGACTACTTAAGAAGGCTGTCTCACATTATTAAGCAGCCTACATTTTCTGCCAAAATGGGAAAGAAAAAGGATGTGTCGGCTGCTGAGAAGCAAAAATTGTGGAGTGTTTAGGTCAAGGCATGACTACAATCAGCATTCTGCGATGATCAGGATGAAGTGTCTTGGCAATCAAGAAGTATGTAGCTGATTCACAGTACACACGTGTGCGTGCTGGTAAGGGCAAATTGAGGACTCTTTCCTACAGGCAATTACGTCAGGTTAAAAGAGCAGCGGCAAAAAAGCCTTGTCATAGCAGCAGACAAGTTTTTGAAGCTGCTGGTGCCTCCAACGTCCCCCGAACAACAAGATGCAGGGTCCTTCAGAGGTTTGCAGCTGTGCATACGCCATCCTGTCGACCTCCTCTATCCACTTCACACAAGCAGAAACGGCTCCAGTGGGCTAAACATTACATGAAGACTGATTTCAAAACTGTTTTGTTCACGGATGAGTGCCGTGCAGTGCTCGATGGTCCAGATGGATGGAGTGGAGGATGGCTGGTTGATGGACACCCCACGCAAACACGGCTACAGCGCCAACAAGGAGGAGGTGGAGTAATGTTTTGGGCTGGAATCATGGGGAGAGAGATTGTCGGCCCCTTTAGGATCACTGAAGGCGCTAAAGATGAACTCCATAATGTATGTGGATTTTCTGAAACAGCATTTCCTGCCATGGTTCAAGAAGAAGAACCGTGTATTTCACAGCAAGATCATTTTTTTGCATGATAATGCACCATCTCATGCTGCACATAAAACATCTGCATCTCTGGCTGATATGGGCATAAAAGGGGACAAACTTATGGTGTGACCCCCATGCTCCCCTGACCTCTACCCCATTCAGAACCTCTGGAGCATCATCAAAAGGAGTGTCTATGATGGCGAGAGGCAGTTCACATCTAAGCAACACCTCTGGGAGGGTATTCTGTCCTCATGCAAAACAATTGAAGCAGAAACCATCCAAAACCTGACAAATTCAATGGACGAGAGAGTTCAGAAGCTCCTTTCGAACAAGGGGTCCTATGTGAAAATGTAACATCACCTAGAATAAAGTTTTGAGTTGAAAACTGTTTGATTTCAGTTTCTAATAACCTGCTAATGCTTATAATTTCAAAAATGACCATTTTTTTGGTATTTATTAAAATGAAAAGGTTGATCGAAAAGTTTGGGGGATCTAAGAGTGTGGCAACCCAGTAGTCATGATTACTTCGAATTCTGACAATATGAGGGTCATGTTGCAGGTAGTGCAGCAAGAAGGCACTTATGTGTCTTGCGCATCTCGGAGCCCCAAAATTATTTTCCGGGCTAGATGCAGCTAAAAATTATTATTAATTTTAAATCTGGTGGAGCTTAGTATAGATGGCCTAATAGGATCAGTGCTGCACACTGCTACAAAGCCCAAATTATTTTCCAGCCAAGATACAGATAAACATGATTAGTAATTTTAAATCTGGTGGAGCTTATCATAGATGGACTAATAGAATCAGTGCTGCACACTGCTACAAAGCCCAAATTATTTTCCAGCAAAGATACAGATAAACATGATAACTAATTTGAAAGCTTAAAACGGTTGGTAGGGTGATTTTAACCAATCATCAAGCTTTTACTCTCCCCAGGATGACACAGGGGTAGAAAAGTCGTTTCGGATCCATGATTTGTTCATCTTTATGAACGTGAGTCTGTCTACATTATCAGTGGAGAGCCGCGTGCGCTTATCTGTCAGCACACCACCAGCAGCGCTGAACACACGTTCAGACAGAACGCTGGCTGCGGGGCATGACAAGATCTCCAAGGCGTAAGTGACTAGCTCCGGCCATTTATCCAGATTGGAAGCCCAAAAAGAGCAAGGGTCCAGTGACACAGTCATGGCTTCAATGTTTACTTGGAGATACTCTTGTACCATCGTCTCTAGGCGTTGACTATGTGTCAGACTTCTTGTCTCCTGTGGCCTTGCAAAGGATGGGCTAAAAAAGTGGTGAAATGATTCCGCAAAATTGATGTTACCACCAGATACTGTGGTTCTGTTACGGTTTGAGCGCTGAACACTTGACGGTCCCACGGTTGGCAAGTTGGAACTGTGAGATTCACTACGTGCACCACTGGTGTTTTGTGGAAAAGCACATGTAAGATTCTGCAACAGTCTCTGCTGATACTCCTGCATGCGTGCATCCCTTTCTATGGCAGGAATAATTTCGGCAAATTTACTTTTGTACCGGGGATCTAACAGTGTGGCAACCCAGTAGTCAGGATTATTTCTAATTCTCACAATTCGAGGGTCATGTTGCAGGTAGTGCAGCAAGAAGGCACTCATGTGTGTTGCGCATCCAGGAGCACCAAGTCCCTGTTGTGTTGGTGGCGAGGTAACAATCATGCTTCCTTCCTCTGTCCTCTCCCCCCAACCTCGCACAACAGAAATGTGATCAAGGTCTCCCTCATCTGATGAGTCTTCCATCAGTTCGTCCTCCACTTCTTCCTGGGCTCCTGCACCTTCCTCACTAGTTTGGCTGCTACCATGCGCCCTGGTAAAACCATCTCCCCCACCCTCACATGCCTGCCGCCTTGGTGCTGCCGACCGTCTGGACCTTGCAGATGTTAGCCCTTCCGCATACAACTCCTCCTCCTCTACTTCCTCCACCTCCTCTTGTGCCACCACCTGACTCCGAATTCTGTTTAACATGTGCTCCAGCATGTAAATCACCGGAATAGTCATGCTGATAATGGCATCGTCAGCACTAAACATCTTCGTCGCCATTTCAAAACTGTGCAGAAGGGTGCATAGGTCCCTGATCTGAGACCACTCCTCCAGCGTGATTTGCCCCACCTCTGGATCTCGTTGGCCCAGGCTATACGTCAGAACGTATTGCACCAGGGCTTGTCGGTGCTGCCACAGTCGCTGCAACATGTGCAGAGTTGAATTCCACCGGGTAGGCACATCGCATTTTAGACGGTGAAGTGGCAGGCCCAACGACTTCTGTAGAGATGTAAGTCGCTGAGCTGCGGGATGCGAACGGCAGAAGTGAGCACACAGCGACCGTGCCCTCTGCAGAAGGCCATCTAGTCTGGGATAGTGGGCTAAAAATTGCTGGACAACCAGGTTCAACACCTGAGCCATACAAGGCACGTGTGTGACATTGCCCCGGCGAAGGGCCGCACCCAGGTTTGCAGCATTGTCGCACACGGCCTTCCCTGGTTTCAGGTCCAGTGGAGACAACCATTCATGAAATTGTTTCTCCAGAGCTGACCACAACTCCTCAGCTGTGTGACTCACATTTCCCAGACATTTCAAAGTAAAAACCGCCTGATGACGTTGAGCCCTACTGCCAGCATAGTAAGGAGGTGTGCAGGATCCCTTCTACGCAGTTAGAAAGCTTGTGGCATGACCAGACCGGCTTTGGGTGCAGGTGGAAGACCGAGAGGAGGTTGAGGAGGCAGAAGCAGTGGAGAAACTTTCACATAAAGAGGATTGACGCACAACTCGTGGGGACGGCAAGACTTGGACAGCAGCCCCTTGTCCTGCTGTCACCATAGTTACCCAGTGCCCAGTCAGCGACATGTAACGCCCCTGTCCATGCCTACTCGTCCAAGTGTCTGTGGTGAAATGCACCTTGTCACACACAGAGTTTCTCAAAGAAGCGGTGATGTTGTGTGCGACATGCTGGTGGAGCGCAGGCACACCTTTCTTTGAGAAGTAGTGCCGACTGGGCATCTGGTACTGGGGCACTGCGACGGACATAAGGTCTCGAAAATCCTCTGTGTCCACCAGGCGGAAAGGCAGCATTTCTGTAGCCAAGAGCTTGCAGATGGTGAAATTCAACCTCTTAGCTTTCTCATGGCTAGGAGGAAATGGTCTTTTACTTGTTCACATCTGAGGGACCGAGGGCTGGCTATTGTGCTTAGACGGGGTTGATAAGGGTGTCCCCGGCAAACTGCCGGTCTGTGAGGAAGATGCAGGCGGACATGTTAGGTTGCCTTGATCCAAAGGTGGTGCTATCGATGTCGGACAGCGCTCAAGACCAGCTGGTGTTACCACCTCCAAAGAAAATGATGACCTGCCAATCACGCTGGCTGTTGCGGGTAAAGAGGTGGCAGGTCTGCGCCCCAAAACAGGTGTGACTGCTGTCCCCCTAGTCACAGAGGATGAAGAGGCTGCGGATGCACAAGATATGGCAGACGGTGGCTGGCCCGGCCGGCTAGGCCGCATTGTAGCACACTGAGCTTCCCACTGCAACTTATGCTTCATGTCCATGTGCCGGTTCATGCATGAAGTACTCAAACTATGTATTTTTTGGCCTCTACTTAGCTTTTGCTGAAAAATGTTACAGATAACTCGAGTTGGGTCATCTTTATCGATCTGAAAAAATGCCCAGGCTATGCAAGGCTTAGCACCCATGCGACCTGAAGAGCCACCACGACTTGTGGTGAGAGGCAGAGTTGTGTTTGAGGATGCAGTTGTTGACGTGTTTCCAGTACTACGTCTCTGTCCAGGAAGGCGCAACCTGACCTCGTCGTCACTAGCATCTTCCTCCACCTCCTCTGCTGACCTCATCTCTTGGCTGACTGTGGGTTGACAGTAAGTGGGATCTCCAACCTCATCATCATCACCCTGTGCGTTATCACACCCGTCGTCCTCAGAGCCAACCTGTTCCTGCCCTGACAAAAAACTAAAGTTGTCGCTCCAATCAGGTATTTGAGTCTCATCATCGTCTTCCTCATTGTCTCCACCAACAGGAGTTACAGTTTGGGAATGAGGGTCTACATTATGGTCAGAACCTTCTGCGTCTGGTCCTGCATCCGACTCATAAAGATTCTGGGCATCAGTGCAGATCATTTCCTCATCTGGATTCACAGAAGCGCTGGAGTCGACCTCTGATTCCCAGGCTATAGTATGAGTAAACAGCTCTGCAGACTCAACCATCTGTTCTACCTCATACTCAGACGGGCAGCTGGAGATTTGGGAGCTGTGAGGAAGCAAGTGCGATTGGGGTGACACCTTTGAGGACTGGAGTATTTGTGATGTTGAAGTTGATGTGGAGGAGAGCCCACTTAAAGGAGCACTTGATATCCGTTGAAGCACCTGCTGTTTTTGTGCCTATTCTGGAATTTGTAGCGATTGGCGTGGCCGTAAGAAAGGGATCTTATCACATTGTCCGCTAAAAGAAGTAGACATTTTAGTTTGGCTGGAAGATGGTCTTTCTTCTGCAGATGTTACTGTTGCTTTAACACCTACCCCACGGACACAACCTTTTTTCCCCTTCCCAACACGCCTATTCCCCTTTCCACCAGCAGCAGGCCTTTTTCCACTCATTTTGGTGGTTAACTAATTCACAACTCTGGAGTTGTTTGCACAAAAAAACAATGGATGGGAACCGAGCAGAGCTGAGTGGCCAAACTGTGGTATTATGCCAAAACTATTGGCTGGGTTAGATGGAGAAAAAAATTATATTCGATATGCAACCTGATGGAGGTCAGTATAGATGGACTAATAGAACAAGTCCCACACACAGCTAGAAGCCCAAATATTTTTTCAGAGGTAGATGCAGAAAAAAAATATATTCAGTTTGCAACCTGATGGAGGTCAGTATAGATGGACTAATAGAGAAAGTCCCACACACTGCTAGAAGGCCAAATATTTTTTCAGAGCTAGATGCAGACAAAAAATTATTTTGAATTTGCAACCTGATGGAGGTCAGTATAGGTGGACTAATAGAACAAGTCCCACACACTGCTAGAAGGCCAAATATTTTTTCAGAGCTAGATGCAGAAAAAAATTATATTCAGTTTGCAACCTGATGGAGGTCAGTATAGATGGACTAATAGAACAAGTCCCACACACAGCTAGAAGCCCAAATATTTTTTCAGAGGTAGATGCAGAAAAAAATTATATTCAGTTTGCAACCTGATGGAGGTCTGCATAGATGGATTAATAGAACAAGTCCCACACACAGCTAGAAGCCCAATATTTTTTCAGAGGTAGATGCAGATAAAAATTATTTTTAATTTGCAACCTGATGGAGGTCAGTATAGATGGACTAATAGAGAAAGTCCCACACACTGCTAGAAGGCCAAATATTTTTTCAGAGCTAGATGCAGATAAAAATTATTTTTAATTTGCAACCTGATGGAGGTCAGTATAGATGGACTAATAGAGAAAGTCCCACACACAGCTAAAAGCCCAAATATTTTTTCAGAGGTAGATGCAGATAAAAATTATTTTTAATTTGCAACCTGATGGAGGTCAGTATAGATGGACTAATAGAGAAAGTCCCACACACTGCTAGAAGGCCAACTATTTTTTCAGAGCTAGATGCAGTAAAAAAAAATATTCAGTTTGCAACCTGATGGAGGTCTGTATAGATGGATTAATAGAACAAGTCCCACACACAGCTAGAAGCCCTATATTTTTTCAGAGGTAGATGCAGAAAAAAAATATATTCAGTTTGCAACCTGATGGAGGTCTGTATAGATGGATTAATAGAACAAGTCCCACACACAGCTAGAAGCCCAATATTTTTTCAGAGGTAGATGCAGAAAAAAAATATATTCAGTTTGCAACCTGATGGAGGTCAGTATAGATGGACTAATAGAGAAAGTCCCACACACTGCTAGAAGGCCAAATATTTTTTCAGAGCTAGATGCAGAAAAAAATTATATTCAGTTTGCAACCTGATGGAGGTCAGTATACATGGACTAATAGAACAAGTCCCACACACAGCTAGCAGCCCAAATATTTTTTCAGAGGTAGATGCAGATAAAAATTATTTTTAATTTGCAACCTGATGGAGGTCAGTATAGATGGACTAATAGAGAAAGTCCCACACACTGCTAGAAGGCCAAATATTTTTTCAGAGCTAGATGCAGATAAAAATTATTTTTAATTTGCAGCCTGATGGAGGTCAGTATAGATGGACTAATAGAGAAAGTCCCACACACTGCTAGAAGGCCAACTAATTTTTCAGAGCTAGATGCAGAAAAAAATTATATTCAGTTTGCAACCTGATGGAGGTCTGTATAGATGGATTAATAGAACAAGTCCCACACACAGCAAGAAGCCCAATATTTTTTCAGAGGTAGATGCAGAAAAAAATTATATTCAGTTTGCAACCTGATGGAGGTCAGTATAGATGGACTAATAGAGAAATTCCCACACACTGCTAGAAGGCCAAATATTTTTTCAGAGCTAGATGCAGAAAAAAATTATATTCAGTTTGCAACCTGATGGAGGTCAGTATAGATGGACTAATAGAACAAGTCCCACACACAGCTAGAAGCCCAAATATTTTTTCAGAGGTAGATGCAGATAAAAATTGTTTTTAATTTGCAACCTGATGGAGGTCAGTATAGATGGACTAATAGAGAAAGTCCCACACACTGCTAGAAGGCCAAATATTTTTTCAGAGCTAGATGCAGATAAAAATTATTTTTAATTTGCAACATGATGGAGGTCAGTATAGATGGACTAATAGAGAAAGTCCCACACACTGCTAGAAGGCCAAATATTTTTTCAGAGCTAGATGCAGATTAAAATTATTTTTAAATTGCAACCTGATGGAGGTCAGTATAGATGGACTAATAGAGAAAGTCCCACACACTGCTAGAAGGCCAAATATTTTTTCAGAGCTAGATGCAGAAAAAAATTATATTCAGTTTGCAACCTGATGGAGGTCAGTATAGATGGACTAATAGAACAAGTCCCACACACAGCTAGAAGCCCAAATATTTTTTCAGAGGTAGATGCAGATAAAAATTATTTTTAATTTGCAACCTGATGGAGGTCAGTATAGATGGACTAATAGAGAAAGTCCCACACACTGCTAGAAGGCCAAATATTTTTTCAGAGCTAGATGCAGCTAAAAATTATTTTTAATTTGCAACCTGATGGAGGTCAGTATAGATGGACTAATAGAGAAAGTCCCACACACTGCTAGAAGGCCAAATATTTTTTCAGAGCTAGATGCAGATAAAAATTATTTTTAATTTGCAACCTGATGGAGGTCAGTATAGATGGACTAATAGAGAAAGTCCCACACACTGCTAGAAGGCAAAATATTTTTTCAGAGCTAGATGCAGAAAAAAATTATATTCAGTTTGCAACCTGATGGAGGTCAGTATAGATGGACTAATAGAACAAGTCCCACACACAGCTAGAAGCCCAAATATTTTTTCAGAGGTAGATGCAGATAAAAATTATTTTTAATTTGCAACCTGATGGAGGTCAGTATAGATGGACTAATAGAGAAAGTCCCACACACTACAGAAGGCCAAATATTTTTTCAGATCTAGATGCAGATAAAAATTATTTTTAATTTGCAACCTGATGGAGGTCAGTATAGATGGATTAATAGAGAAAGTCCCACACACTGCTAGAAGGCCAAATATTTTTTCAGAGCTAGATGCAGAAAAAAATTATATTCAGTTTGCAACCTGATGGAGGTCAGTATAGATGGACTAATAGAACAAGTCCCACACACTGCTAGAAGCCCAAATATTTTTTCAGAGCTAGATGCAGAAAAAAATTATATTCAATTTGCAACCTGATGGAGGTCAGTATAGATGGACTAATAGCATGATGCTATGCCCAAAAGATTTTACTTCACTAGGTGCAGTAAAAAAATTGGTATTCTATACACAGGTGGTATATCTTGCAACACAGATAGGCTACTCCACTGACTAACACACTCTTCAATAGGCCAAAAAGGATTAGCTTTGCTAGATTCAGCCAAATGCTGTGAAAAAAACTTGCACAGCACTGGCACAGACCTGCCTAGGAAAAACTGATAGGAACTGATGTAACCTAGTCCTGAAAATGACTGCAATTACAATTAGTCTTTACTCCCACAATCTATCTATTTAAGAGCACAGACCTGCCTGATAAAAGTCGTAGGAAATGCTGTAACCTAGTCCTTAAAAGGACTGCAATCACAACTATTCCCTACTCCCAAGCTATCTGTAGATTTGTGCGAAAATTGGCTTGAAATTAACAAGGTATAGCGCACACAGCAACAGCGGTGCCGTCTAACACGCAGCTGCAGCAGTGAGAAAATGGTGGCGACGGGGAAAATGGCTTGGTCTTATAGGGCAAGGACATGTGACATACACTGCCAATGACACATGCCCTTGCTTGTGTGAAAAACAGCAGTTCGCTCCGTGTTTACGCTGCTGATACCCTGACAGACTGCACCTCCCCACTGCAAATGCGGGAAAGAGAAAAAAAAATGGAGATCTTCATTATTCCTGCAGAGATCCATCCCCTGCCCCTCCCCCCACCCCGCTGTACACTCAAACTGCGTATTAACATTAATTTTCATCAGTACTGAGAAAAAATCCAGTTATGATTTTTGTGCACGAACAGTTATCGAACATAACCTCGAACAGCCGAATTTTTCTCAAATCGTTCGTGTTCGCCGAACGGCTCGAACACCGCCCAAAACAGCTCGAATTTGAGATTGGCGAACAGTTCGAGTAGAACAACGCTCATCTCTACTGAAAGGTGTGAAAAAAATACAAGTGCTGTGAAACAGTAAAAAAAGTGGTGTTCCAAAAATTTTTTTTTTTTATTTCGTTTTATTCGTTTATTTCTATATTCGTTTTATAGTGTTCATTATGAGATAAAAATGACCTGGCAATATGATTTTCCAGATTATTGTGATTATGAAATTATCAAAATTGTAAAGTTTTTTTATTTTTTATTTTAGTGATTAAAAAAATTTGAACTTGTTAAAAAAATAAAAAAAATAGCTTGTTATGCCATTTTCTGAGACCAACAATTTTTGTATTTAACGGTCAACCATGACAGCACCACAAGAGAGGGGATCCGCCCACCAAGGACAGGAAACCTACAGGCTTAAAAGGGGCTGCACCTCTCTTGCCTCAGTTTGGTTTCCTGTTGTCCCTGATGGGGGAACCTCAAACAGGCTTACCTGTTGAAGATGTCCGGATATGACTGGAGAGGCGAGCCGTCGAGCGCCTCCCCTGCCTGGGGTCAGCAGCTCCAGCATCGCCCTGCACGTCAATGGAAGAAAAGCTGTGGAGCGGCAACCCTGCCTGGAGTTGGCAGCCCCAGCATCGCACTGGCTACGGATGGTAAGGGAGAGCTGCGCCACTGTCTGGGGTTGGTAGCCCCAACATTGCACTGGCGCCGGATGGTAAGGGGGAGTGGCACCCCTGCCTGGGGTGGGCCATCCAAGCATCAATCTGGCACCAGGCAGGAGTGGCGCCCCTGTAGGAGGTTGCGGCTTCAGCGCCGCAAAATACGGCGGGGCTGTGCACTTCCGGTCTCTCTATGTAGCAGGGGTGCAAGCATGATGACGCCGCTGTGTCACCCGGTGGTCACGTGACCTGACCAGGAAGTTCCGCCCCTTTACACCCCATCTCCCAGACACGCCCCATGAGGAAGTGTTTACGAAACGCGCGTCGGGGTTGAGGGAAGCGTGTATGCTCTATACAGAGCTCCTCTATTATCGCAGGTAATTCATGGTTACTGGTGGATATTTATATGCAATTGATTTTTGGAGTGCTGCATCTCATTAGAGCCCTACTATGTATATTTGGTTCTGAGAATTGCTTTCAAGTCCATACCGGCAGCACTTGCACACTGCACTTTACTCCATTCAGGACACAGATTCCATTTCATTAGTTTACTAATTTTTTCACCACATGAATTATGTGATTTTGTATATTTTTCTTTTTATGTACTAATTATTGGATTATTATATTGTGGATTTCTGGTTGAGCCCATTTATTATAATGATGAACCTTTCCAAATTAGACATAATTTGATTGTTTGAGTATTAATTGGTAACAGGGCAGAGCTATTTGCTGTCCCTCACTATTGAGGTACCGCACATATTTTAATGTTGTTTATAAATGATTTTTGTGTATTAATAAACATTAATTTTAACGATAACAGCTGTGGTCATGGTTTGATTACCCTCCCTTATAATTAGGAGTGGGGTGTTATTTTTCTATTTGAATGTAAATGTTACTGTCTAATCAATAAACTGCAACTGTAGTGCATGTTTCCTATGCTGGGCACTGTAGAGTCAGGTTTTGGCAACATCCACTGCTCATTGTTTCTAATTGAGGCATGACTAAGCATTAGTTAAATATGCAGAAAGAACTGGAAGAAGGGGAGTGGTTCAGTGTATAACTATACTTCTGGGTGTCATTACAGTTCAGTTGAGCATTGAGAGTTGAAGAGAAATGAAGTGGATAACCGAGAGTACAATCATAGGCTGGGTGTGTTTGGAAGGAAGGAGAACAGTGGTAGACTGAAGTAACTGATTGAAAAGTGCCAGTTTGGACCAAGGCATGGCCAAGACATCACTGTTGCCCTGAAAAGTGAAGCAGAGAAAAATGAGAGCTCAGCTGCAATAGATACAGAACCAGGAGCCCAGGAAAGTAAAGCTATGGGATTGTGGGGACCCTGAAAAAGCAAAAGGCAACGTTTTTAAGCTGAGGCAACATGTAGGCTGCCCCGTCAACATTAATGAAAGAAGACTAAGATTGCCAGGCTAGATCTGTGCAGAAGTGGGCTGTAGTCAGACGGAAAGCTAGCTGAAATGGGGGATAGTAGGATGTAAAACAGTGTTAACCTGAAGTAACTGATTGAAAAGTGCCACTTTGGACCAAGCCATGGCCAGGACATCACTGATGGCCTGGGAGGTGAAGTAGAGAGAAAGCAGAGCTCACCTGCAACATAGCTAGGAGACAAGCAAGGTATAGCTGTGCGTTTGTGTGGACCCTGAGGCAGCAAAAGGCAATTTGTTGAAGCTGAGGCAATGTGTAGACCAGATTTGAGAGTGATAATGAAGAAGTACGGGACTTGCCAGACATCGCAGAAGTAGGCTTTAGTCAGAAAGAAAGATAGGTGAAAATGAGGACCCAAGACACCAATGTAATAAATATGAAATGTGTTTTGCAAGATATGTGCAGCCACATGTAATTGCTAACAGTTTGCCTCCATTCAATACAGAAGATGTGATTAACATGTTATGTACACTGTACCTGCTATTGCTTATATACAAGTTCCATCAAGTTCATGAGTAAAATTTAGTTTATTTTGATAGGATAGACTAAATCTTTCCTTGTGTATATGTTACATCTAAGGTTCCTGTGTCATCTAGAAGTATGTGGCCATAGAGGGAGCAGAGATTAACATCACACAGACGAACACATTTCACTGCAGCCTGGGGAAGCAACAAAACACTTTGGCCCATGCCACCCTGAAGGACACACACAAATTGGCCAAATTGGGCGCTAAATACTTCTATTTTATAAGTAAAGTCTATTTGGCATTATTGTTGCTTAAAATAGTTCACATATTCAATGTTTGGCATGCGCAGAATATGGCTATACTCTTTGTTTTCTATCTATCCAGTTGTGCTTTGTATCTACATTATAAGCTATCTATTTGAATCCATTAATAATGTCCTCATCCAAAACAATTAAACTTACAACAGGGAGAATGCTGGGAAAGTTGACATTTGGGGCCATTTGTATTGTCCAGGTCTTTAAATGTGGGCCCCTTTTCTGCAGTTCTGATATTTTTAAATTGCCTAATTTTGTACCATTATTTTTCTGACAGGGGGCCTGGATGGATACAACATTTTATGAATGGTGCATTTATATATCATTAAGGACGTACTTGCCAATTTTTGAGAACTGTCTTCAGGAAGATTTAGTGATGTGCTGCACACTGCCACACTTGTTTTGCAGACCATACCCACTTGCATAGCCTTTCTTTGTCCATAAAATAAAAGTATAGGTAACCAAATCTAAAGCCATGTCACCTTTTTTGCAAATGTAGTAGATGTCAACTGCAGTCCTGTAATCCATCACAGATAACCCACAATGATAACTCACTGATTACAGATAACTACAGTAGAAGACATTTATTTCCTCCCATATCAATAAGGCCAATAAAAAATAAACTCACCTCAATTCCCTTCCAAGAAGAGCGGCGACCCCCTCAATCTTCCTCCTCTCCACATATTGTGCTAAATACCAATTTTGTTTTTGAGGTGCCTTACAGTCCTACAGTGGTCTAAAGGGTAACGTTTCTCCTTGTGAAGAGTGACAGACCGACTCTGGCATGCCAATTGCACGGCAACTAAGCCTCCTTACATTGGCAGAGCTGGTGTGTCACTCTCCACAAAGAGAAACCTTACCCCTTTGAACCCAGTCCAGAGGGTCTCACCTAGCCAAATCAGTTTTCATGCTTTACACTGACAAGGAGCAATACCCCGAAATACTGTGTCTGCAAATTGAGATTCTGATTTGGTTTTTATCCTAAGTCATATTGCAAGACTCATTAGAGAGTTGAAAGTGACTTGTAGGATTGCTGCTTCCAATAGGTGGCGCTATAGAGTTAAAGTTCTCTTTCTCTCTGAAGAGACATTTTGCATATTACAGTCCGACATTCTTTAACAAGCCACCCTCTAATACATCAGGGCAATATTTGAAATTAATAGATTGTTAAACATATTATTTTGTTAATTTTGAAAGTTTGTTCATTCAATTTTACTCATACTATATCACATTAGTATGTTTGTACATGTATATACAGTATATACAGTATAGTAGCAGTGTCAGACCAAGGTGCCAAATGTCCACCAGTTACATTGATTCTGGGGGCCAACCATTCAGCTACATGCAAAAGTAACCTGACCCTGTTACATAAATTTACTTATTCTTTTAAATAATGACTTGCTATTGAACCCATTCTACCCCCGGGTGGTGAGCATTTTTATTGGTATATGGTCCCCCATCCTGGTATGTGCTGCCCCCATCCTGTTATGTGCTGCCTCCATTCTGTTATGTGCTGTCCAATTCCTGTTATGTGCTGTCCCCATCCTGCGCCCCCATTCTGTTATGTGCAGCCCCCATCCTGGTATTTGTGCTGTCCCCATCCTGGTATTTGTGCTGCCCCCCTCCTGGTATTTGTGGCCTCCCATTCTGGTATTTGTGCTACCAAATCCTATTCCCCCATCCTGTGATGTGCTGCCCCCATCCTATCCTGGTATGCTTGGCCCACTCATCCCCCAATCCTGGTATGCATGGCACCTTTCATCCCAATCCTGGTATGCATGGCACCCCATCCCTCATCCTGGTATGCATGTCTCCCTCATCCCCAATCCTGGCATGTATGGCCCCCTCAGAATATCATGGCATGCATGGGCCCCTCACCCCCATCCGGGTATGCATGACACTCCTCATCCCACAATCCTGGTATGCATGGCACCCCATCCCTCATTCTGGTATGTATGGTACCCCACATACCTATCCTGTTATGCATGGTACCCCATCCCTCATCTCTATCCTGGTATGTATGGTACCCCTCATCCTGGTATGCATGGCACCTCATTCCTCATCCTGGTATGCATGGTACCCCTCATCCCTATCTGGGTATGCATGGTACCCCATCCCTCATCCCTATCTTGGTATGTATGGTACCCCTCATCCTGGTATGCATGGTACCCTCATCCCTATCTTGGTATGTATGGTACCCCCTCATCCCTATCCTGTTATGCATGGTACCCCCTCATCCCTATCCTGGTATGCATGGCCCCTCATCCCTATCATGGTATGCTTGGTACCCCTTCATACCTATTCGGGTATGCATGGTACCCCCTCATCCCTATCCTGGTATGCATGGTACCCTCTCATCCCCAATCCTGGTATGTATTGCACCCCTCATACCCAATCCTGGCATGCATGGTACCCCTCATCCCCAATCCTGATATGCTTGGCATCCTTCAACCCAATCGTGGTATGCATGGCACCCCTCATCCCAATAATGGTATGCATGGCACCCCATCCCTCATCATGATATGCATGGCCACCTCATCCCCTATCCTGGTATGCATGGCCCCCTCATCCCCAATCCTAGTATGCATGGCACCCCTCATCCCAAATCTGGTATGCATGGCACCCCTCATATCAATCCTGATATCCATGGCTCCCTCATTCCCAATCCTGGTATGTATGGCCCCCTCAGCATTATGCTGGTATGCATGGTACCCCTCATCCCCATCCTGGTATGCATGGCACCCCTCATCCCCCAATCCTGGTATGCATGGCACCCCATCCCTCATCCTGGTATGTGTGGTACCCCTCATCCCCCAATCCTGGTATGCATAGCACCCTATCCCTCATCCTGGTATGTATGGCCCCCTCAGCCTTATGCTGGTATATATGGTACCCCTCATACCTATCCTGGTATGTATGGTACACCTCATCCCCAATCCTGGTATGTATGGTATCCTTCATCCCCAATCCTGGTATGCATAGCACCCCATCCCTCATCCTGGTATGTATGGCCCCCTCAGCCTTATGCTGGTATGTATGGTACCCCTCATACCTATCCTGGTATGCATGGCATCCCTCATCCCCAATCCTAGTATGTATGTGACGCACCCCCTGGGGCTGTGGTGTACTCGGTAGCCGGGCCGGTCGGTTCTATTGGGGTAGTCACGGTGGCAGTGACCCGGTCCGTGGCCCAGGGCGGTCAATAAATAAAGAAAAGAGGGGAATAAAGTTTTGGGGGTAAAGTTTTGTGACGCCACCAGTGGTATGCGGCTATAGGTGGCCGCTGCTGCTGCTCAGATCCACTGGGGCCATTGGTGACGCAGCAGAGTTGGTTCAGCTCTCCACGGGTAGAGCTAAGTCCCAGGGCAGTTAAATAGGTGATTTTAGATGTTGCTGGTATAGTGCAAGGCAGGTGACGCAGCAATTAAGTTAAGGACACAGCGGGGTGCAGTCTTCAAGTGTTTACTCAGAGTTTTTACGGTGTTCCAGATTACAACAGCTAGCCAGGTTATAACAGCCCGCTGAGTCCTGTGTCCTCCGGGGAAGTGATCCAACCAACTCTCAGATAACTTGGATTCACTTGATTGGGACCCCCTTCTTGTGTACCTTTCCAGGGTCATCTCTCTGTGCTGGCTCTAGCCCCCCTTCCCTGCGCCTCACACGCAGTGTACTGAGCCAGTGGCCCCGGGGCTTGTCGGGCGACGTCCTCTCTGTCCCCTTGGTACTCTATGGCCACCTTTTCAGCGAATATGTGTGATTTTGGCTACAGCACTTAGAGATACCACAGCCTCCGGTTTGCTAGCTGAGTCTTGCACTAGTCTGGGGCCAGTCCTCTACTGCGACCTGATCCCTTCCCGGTCAGCGTGAACCCGGGCGCACGGGTGGACTCGGCACTTCCCATGCCCCTAGGATCCTTTCTCTGTCTCTGGAGCCTCTCACTGCTCAGTGCTTCTTTCTTCACTCCCTGTGACAGACTCCTGTCACCAACTGCTCTGACTGACTCACTGACTTTCTAGATCTTTCTACCTTTCCTTTTATATTACCTGTTATGTGACCCACGTCACCAACTGTCACTGTGGTCCCCTCTACCTTCAGTACTTCCTTCAGTGCTCCCCTAAACTACTTCCTCCACCCACCTCCTCTACCTAGTTCCCCCCTCCTGACAGGGACCGGGACTGTGCTCTCCCTCAGGAGCAATCTCGCCCTTCCCTACTGGAGTGATGTGGTGTTGGATGTGGGTGTGTGCGTCCCGGGTAGTGCTTCCTCCTTACCCGAGAGTGGGGTACCACACATCTGGCTGAGATGCAGTACCTCTGTGGCGACTGGACCCACAGGGGCGCCACATACAGTACAGACCAAAAGTTTGGACACACCTTCTCATTTAAAGATTTTTCTGTATTTTCATGACTATGAAAATTGTACATTCACACTGAAGGCATTAAAAATATGAATTAACACATGTGGAATTATACAGTGCCTACAAGTAGTATTCAACCCCCTGCAGATTTAGCTGGTTTGATAAGATTTAAATAAGTTAGAGCCTTCAAACTGCAAACGAGAGTAGGATTTATGGACAGAAGCATAAATCTTACAAATCAAAAAGTTATGTTGCACAGTTGAATTTTATTAAATTTTAAACATAAAAGTGTGGGTCAATTATTATACAACCCCTATGTTTAATATTTTGTGGAATAACCCTTGTTTGCAATTACAGCTAATAATCGTCTTTTATAAGACCTGATCAGGCCGGCACAGGTCTGTGGAGTTATCTTGGCCCACTCCTCCATGCAGATCTTCTCCAAGTTATCTAGGTTCTTTGGGCGTCTCATGTGGACTTTATTCTTGAGCTCCTTCCACAAGTTTTCAATTGGGTTAAGGTCAGGAGACTGACTAGGCCACTCCAACACCTTGACTTTTTCCCTCTTGAACCAGGCCTTGGTTTTCTTGGCTGTGTGCTTTGGGTCGTTGTCTTGTTGGAAGATGAAATTACGACCCATCTTAAGATCCTTGATGGAGGAACGGAGGCTCTTGGCCAAAATCTCCAGGTAGGCTGTGCTATCCATCTTCCCATGGAAGCGGACCAGATGGCCAGGCCCCTTGGCTGAGAAACAGCCCCACAGCATGATGCTGCCACCACCATGCTTGACTGTAGGGATGGTATTCTTGGGGTCGTATGCAGTGCCATCCAGTCTCCAAACGTCACGTGTGTGGTTGGCACAAAAGATCTCGATCTTGGTCTCATCAGACCATAGAACCTTGAACCAGTCTGTCTCAGAGTCCTCCAAGTGATCATGAGCAAACTGTAGACGAGCCTTGAAATGACGCTTTGAAAGTAAAGGTACCTTACGGGCTCATCTGGAACGGAGACCATTGCGGTGGAGTACGTTACTTATGGTATTGACTGAAACCAATGTCCCCACTGCCATGAGATCTTCCCGGAGCTCCTTCCTTGTTGTCCTTGGGTTAGCCTTGACTCTTCGGACAAACCTGGCCTCTGCACGGGAGGACACTTTCAAAGGCTGTCCAGGCCGTGGAAGGCTAACAGTAGTTCCATAAGCCTTCCACTTACGGATGATGCTCCCAACAGTGGAGACAGGTAGGCCCAACTCCTTGGAAAGGGTTTTGTACCCCTTGCCAGCCTTGTGACCCTCCACGATCTTGTCTCTGATGGCCTTGGAATGCTCCTTTGTCTTTCCCATGTTGACCATGTCTGAGTGCTGTTCACAAGTTTGGGGAGGGTCTTAAATAGTCAGAAAAGGCTGGCAAAAGAGATCTTTAATCCACACATGTGAAGCTCATTATTCTTGGTGCCTGAACTACTTCTTAATACTTTAGGGGGACCAAACAGAATTCTTGTGGTTTGAGGGGTTGAATAATAAATGACACTCTGAATTAACTTTTAACGTTTTAAAAAAAAAAAAAAAAAATATTTGCTGCAGTGCATTTCCCACTTCCAGGCTGATCTACAGTACAAATGTCACAATGCCAAGTTAATTCCGCATGTGTCAACCAGCTAAATCTGCAGGGGGTTGAATACTACTTGTAGGCACTGTATACTTAACAAAAAAGTCTGAAACAACTGAAAATATGTCTTATATTCTAGGTTCTTCAAAGTAGCCACCTTTTGCTTTGATGACTGCTTTGCATACTCTTGGCATTCTCTTGATGAGCTTCAAGAGGAAGTCAGCGGAAAAGGTTTTCACTTCACAGGTGTGCCCTGTCAGGTTTAATAAGTGGGATTTCTTGCCTTATAAATGGGGTTGGGACCATCAGTTGTGTTGTGCAGAGGTCTGGTGGATACACAGCTGATAGTCCTACTGAATAGACTGTTAGAATTTGTATTATGGCAAGAAAAAAGCAGCTAAGTAAAGAAAAACGAGTGGCCATCATTACTTTAAGAAATGATGGTCAGTCAGTGCGAAAAATTGGGCAAACTTTGAAAGTGTCCCCAAGTGCAGTTGCAAAAACCATCAAGCGCTACAAAGAAACTGGCTCACATGAGGACCGCCCAGGAAAGGAAGACCAAGAATCACCTCTGCTTCTGAGGATAAGTTTATCCGAGTCACTAGTCTCAGAAATCGCAGGTTAACAGCTGCTCAGATTAGAGACCAGGTCAATGCCACACAGAGTTCTAGCAGCAGACACATCTCTACAACTGTTAAGAGGATACTTTGTGCAGCAGGCCTTCATGGTAAAATAGCTGCTAGGAAACCACTGCTAAGGACAGGAAACAAGCAGAAGAGACTTGTTTGGGCTAAAGAACACAAGGAATGGACATTAGACCAGTGGAAATCTGTGCGTTGGTCAGATGAGTCCAAATTTGAGATCTTTGGTTCCAACCACTGTGTCTTTGTGCGACGCAGAAAAGGTGAAAGAATGGACTCTACATGCCTGGTTCCCACCGTGAAGCATGGAGGAGGAGGTGTGATGGTGTGGGAGTGCTTTGCTGGTGACACTGTTGAGGATTTATTCAAAATTGAAGGCATACTGAACCAGCATGGCTACCACAGCATCTTGCAGCGGCATGCTATTCCATCCGATTTGCGTTTAGTTGGGGCATCATTTATTTTTCAACAGGACAATGCCCCAAACACACCTCCAGGCTGTGTAAGGGCTATTTGACCAAGAAAGAGAATTATGGGGTGCACGCCAGATGACCTGGCCTCCACAGTCACCAGACCTGAACCCAATCGAGATGGTTTGGGGTGAGCTGGACCGCAGAGTGAAGGCAAAAGGGCCAACAAGTGCTAAGCATCTCTGGGAACTGCTTCAAGATTGTTAGAAGACCATTTCCGGTGACTACCTCTTGAAGCTCATCATGATAATGCCAAGAGTGTGCAAAGCAGTCATCAAAGCAAAAGGTGGCTACTTTGAAGAACCTAGAATATAAGACATATTTTCAGTTGTTTCACACTTTTTTGTTAAGTATATAATTCCACATGTGTTAATTCATAGTTTTGATGCCTTCAGTGTGAATGTACAATTTTCATAGTCATGAAAATACAGAAAAATCTTTAAATGAGAAGGTGTGTCCAAACTTTTGGTATGTACTGTATGGTACCCTCATCCCTATCCTGGTATACATGGCACCCCTCATCCCTATCCTGGTATGCATGGCACCCTCATTCCCCAATCTTGGTATGCATGGCACCACGCATTCCCAATCCTGGTATGTATGGTACCCCTCATCCCTATCCTGCCATGCATGGCACCCCTCATCACTATCCTGGTATGCATGGTACCCCCTCATTCGTATCCTGATATGCATGGCCTCTCATCCGTTTCCTGGTATGCATGGTACCCCATCATCGCTATCCTGGTATGCATTGTGCCCCCTCATCCCTATCTTGGTATGCATGGTGCTCCATCCCTCATCCTGGTATGTATGGTACCCCCTCATCCTTATCCTGGTATGTATGGCACCCCTCATCCGTATCCTGGTATGCATGGTACCCCCTCATCCATATCCTGGTATGCATGGTGCCCCCTCATCCCTATCCTGGTATGCATGGCCCCTTATCCGGGTATGCATGGCACCCTTTATCCATATCCTGGTATGCATGGTGCCTCATCCTTCATCCTGGTATGCATTGTACCCCCTCATCCCTATCTTGGTATGTATGGTACCCCTCATCCCTATCCCGGTATGCATGGTACCCCTCATCACCAATCCTGGTATTCATGGTAACCCATCCCTCATCCTGGTATGCATGGCACCCCCTCATCCCTAATCTGGTATGCATGGTACCCCTCATCCCTATCACGCAGCACACACACAAAAAAATGAAACACTTATACTCATCTTTCTTCCCTGTGCTCCAGCGCTGCGTCCCGTTCTGCCGGATGCCGGGGGAGGAGTGTGGTGCTGGTGTACGCTCGTGCCCATACTGCGCTGTCCGGCGCCATTTTGCTGAAAACACACTGCAAATGTGTCTTCAGCAAAATGGCGCTGGATAGCGCTCTATGCACATGTGTGGCACCCCAGGAGTCCGATGCCACAGTGGCATTGCCTCCTTCACAAGGTGTGATGCCATGCCTGGAAGAAAGCAGGGGTCCCCTAGTCAGGTAAACTAGCATGCAACACTTTCCTGACTCCAGACCAGCAAGGGGAGCTCCTCCCCTTAGCAACTGGAATCTGGAGGCAGGGTTAGTTAGAGTCAGTGAGAGGAGTTGAAGTCAGGACAGCAAAGAGGAAAGACCTGGGGAGTGGAGCTGCACGGCAGCTCACCCCAGAGAGGAGCGTAGAAGAACCAGACACCGGGAGTCCAAGGTTGTGGGGCACTGAAGGCCCAGCAGCAGAAACCGGAAGGCAGGAGACTGCAGGTCTCCTGGCCCCATCAGATGCCCGGAGGCTCAGCAGCATATAGGGCCCAGCACCGCCACGTGGGAGCAACACTCCAGAAAGGCCCGAGCTGCCTGCCATATGGGTGATCACAAAGACGTTTTACTCAGGGACGAGGGCCACAGCACAGCTATAAGCAGCAGGGCCAAAGAGATTAGCGCAAAGGGAAGGAAGGCCTCCAACTTCACCTGGAGAGGTGGATTCCTAACTTGCTTCCAGGCCGCCCGGACCTCTACTACCAGCTAGTACCCGTGCCCCGTCTGCCTAACCAGCGCAAGTTAAGATAAGAGGAAACCGCCATTAAGTTGTGGACTGGTCATTATCTGCTCCATCCCCTGCACTACACTACACAGCAACATCTATCACATCACCACATCCTGCCCTGGGGCTAAGCTTTACCTGTGGAGAGCTGAACCAACTCTGCTGTGTCACCATCAGCTCCAGAGGATCTGCACCGCAGCGGCGGCTCCATCCATATAGCCGCATACCACAGGTGGCGTCACGAATATTAGATATAAAAACTATAATCCCCTTTCAATAATCCCCTTTTACTGACCGCCCTGGGTCACGGACCGGGTCACCGCCACTGTGACACCCTCAGCACCGACCGGCCTGGCTACCGAGTACCCCACGGCTCAGGGGGCTCGTCACATGCGCAGATTCAGACGCCACACTCCTGCCCTGGTCTCCGGCCAGAACAGAAGCGCCGTGGCAACACTCCTCCCCGTCAGGTAAGTATGTAAGTATAGCACCGAAGATCGCGGTATGTGTTCAGTGCCTACACATACCGCGATCTCCGGCGCCATACACTCCTCTTACCTGTAACAGATCCATGCTTTCTTCTATCTGGAGCCAGACTGCACAGGTGCGTCGTGCTTGCGCAGTCTATAAAGGCTTCAGACAGAGACACGCATCTACGATTATATTATAGATAAACTGGGTATTAATGAAAGATTAGATGATGCCTTTGTCAGAAAATAGTTAATGAAGTGTATAGGTATTGCTCATTAACAAGGCTTCACAGGGGCCCACCAGGGAAGTTTCATGTTCACCTAAGGCCAAGTCAAAGTCTGTAAAGTAGTCGTACATTGAAGCAATCCACATTGGAGACTGCAAGATATTTATGTACTAATAAAATGTACAGCGATAATTTTATGCTCCTATATCCATTATTGATATTACCTGAACCTTTGTCAGGCTGGATTATATATGTTTTGCAATTTTGTAAAGGGCACTCATTTACGAACCTCTTATAAATGAGCAGAGTTTTAGTCTCAGCCTCTTGAAGATTCTACAGGACAGATAAATGCGTGTCCTTAAACGACATCTCCTGACACTGATCTACTTAGCAATTTTCCCTTTTTTATCTGCCAACAATTACGTACTCTCTTATTCACACCATCACCTGGCTTTGAGCATCTTTATGGGTACAATTTAAATGCACAAATGGAAAATAATAAATACATGTCCCAATCAGAGCTACAGATTCAGTAGAGAAGATTATAAAAGCTGACAACCATTCCCAAATACTATGGACAAGATATACTGATTTTTTTGTGTTCTTTTTTACTGAATTACTTCATTGTATCAATAAGTTGTGTGAAAAATTACCAATTTAAAGCCAAATCATAATCAGTTCTAATAAAAGTCTCTTGTTGCAAGTACTGGCCTATAAAGTGTGTCTGATATTGAAGTCTTAGTGAACTCACCTTTTGGAAAAACTTATGACTAGAGATGAGCGAACACTAAAATGCTCGGGTACTCGTTGCTCGGGTCGAGCAAATTGGAATACTCGGGTGCTCGACCCGAGCAACGAGCCCAATGTAAGTCTATGGGAAACTCAAGCATTTTTCAGGTGGCTCCCCCCGGCGGTCTGCAGAGGGCCTAAAAATTGCCCAAATCGATTGGAACAGTGCTCAAATGACATGGGAACAGCATGGGGAAGACCCTTGGAAGCATCTCTGACTCCCAGATCACTGCTGTCAGCAACGTGGTCAGAGTATTACGCCACTTTTACGGACTCACAATAAAACATACAAAAACAAAACCAAAATGGATTTTCCTGGGAAATATGTTAAGGAACATCCTTTCCAGGGTAATGACTTGTATATAAGGCAAAATAAATAACCAAAAACAAAAATACTCCTCCACAACTTGGGCTATGTTCACACGTAGCGTTTTTGATGCGTTTTGGCACTTTTGAATTGCTTTCAACCAAGACAAATGCATTCACCAAGAAATGTCATTTTAACATTTTACAATCTTATCCGGCCATGTGCTGTGTGACGCCCCCTGAGCTCTGGGGATACACGGAGCCGGGCCGGTAGATGCTGGGGGTTGTAGTCACCGTGGCGGTGACCCGGTCCGTGACCCAGGGCAGTCAGACCAGGGTAGTTTATGTATAGTATTTATAATGTCCGACTACGCCACCTGTGGAATGCGGTTATTGGGAACCGCCGCTGCGGAGCAGTCCACTGAAGCTGATGGTATGTGCAGCAAGGTGATGTAACTCCCCACAGGTAGAGTGTAGCTTCAGGGCAGCGTGTATGGATGATGGTGGTGATAGTGCCTGGATCAGTAATAATAACACGGAGTCTTTGCAGTGCAGTCCTACGGTCTTTACTGGTTGTAATTATATAGGCCCCAATGGGAATACTTGCTAGGGATGAGGGCCTGATCAGTCTGGGAGCAATCCTAGAATTCCCCTGGTCAGGTGGAGTTGTAGGCCTGCCGTTCTGACTGTACTCTTTTGGCTATCCCGCTTATAGTCGTGTTGTAGCCCACATCCCTGAGTGTGACGTTCTGTGCTCACCCGTATGGCTGGCGACTCGGATCCCGTGTATTCCTCGCTCCTCTGTGATGGTACTGGTCCTTTCGTGTGGCTGAGCCTCTGGGCTTCTGTTGGGCCAGGAGACCTGCAATCGCCTGCCCTGCGGTATCTGCTGCTGGACTTGAAGGGTCCCACAGCCTCGGACTCCGGTGTCCAGTCCTTCGTGTACTTTGGCCTGGACGACCTAACTCCAGCTCCAGTCCCTGGCTCCTTGCTCCTTAGTGTCCTATCTGACTCCTGACACTGAACTGACTAACCCCGCCTCCAGACCCAGTTATATAAGGCAGAATCCTCCCCTTTTCTGGTCTGGAGCAGGAGGTGTTGCATGTATGTGTTCCTGACCAGGAAACCCCTGTTTTTGTTCCCAGACATGGTATTACTACCACTGTGGCAACCAGGCCCTCTGGGGTGCCACATTCCCCCCTAGTAAATTTCAGTACTCCGGGACTGAACATATTTTGCAAAAATAACCGGTAACAATAAACAAGGTACATTAGAATATTACAAACATTACAGTCTTTATAGGTCACGGTATCATCTGTAACCAGGTGTCCATTCCACTGAAGGTGTAGTTTGAGGGACCCATCCCAAACCCTCTACGGAGGCCCTGGGGTGGCTACAGGGCATTGATGATCCGGATGCTGGACCACATCTTCAGCCACCTCCACGGGTTTTTGTTCTGTGGTCTGGCACAAAAGGGGCACTTTCCAGGTGCAACTATTTACAAGGTAAAGTTTTTGGTTATCCATTGTCCATAACCTGAAAGTCTTTTTGGAACCTGTCGGGTAACTGGAAAAACATATTTAATACACACATATACAACATTTGCAATAATACAGTTATAGTTACATTTAAATTCTCCAACGAGCAGGGATCTGACCTCTGGTGCTTCTGGTAGACCTACGTAAAACACTGTCTGTCTTTGTTCTACCTTGGTTCCCTGTATTTACCCCTGGTGTAGTGGGCACTGTGTGATCTGCACTACTGGTATTTTGAGGTGTCACTGGTAGGTTGGGCAGCTTCCTACGGATCCTTTGGCTTACCGTGGGTACGACAGGCTCGCTACTAGCAGAGGGTAGATTCTCCTGGTCTGCTGATGAGGAATCTTCTGTCTCCGGGGCCAATGGTTCTTCCAACTCTACTGGGACTTCTACAGCTTCTTGAGGGGCTGGTTGGAGAAATGTAAGGACTGGTACAACTATTTCATTATTTACTTGTGTCCACGACCGTGGAAATTCTCCGAGTACTGTGCTGACCATTTCTTCCACTTCCTCTGCGGGTTGAGGGATGTCTTGGCCTTCTTCAGCATGCTGTAGCTGCTCGGGACATTTCTTCAGGTGGTCTCTGGAAACTGTTGCTGTTGTCTCACCTCCGTCCTTACTTATGAGGCACACCTTGGTGTTATCATGACTTGATTGTAGAATGGTGTACGGCTCTTCCTCCCTCTGGTTATCCAACTTGTGGAATCGCCTTTTTCTCTTGAGGACTTGCTCTCCAGGTGACAAGGGGGCAGCAGGTGCATGTTGATTGTAAGTCCTCTCTTGCTTTTCTCTTGCTTGAGACAGACTTCTTTCAACACTTTCCTGTACCTTGCGGTATTGCTGCTGCCGCTCAGTATCCCAATCCGCATCTGGTGAGGCGTCCTCTGGCGTCAGAACTCCCATATCCAGGTCGATGGGCAGCTTACCAGTTCTTGCTCTCATCAGGGAAGCAGGTGTGAAGTTGGTGGAATTCACTGGGATATGATTGTAGAGGTCCACCAGGTCTGGCAACTTTTCTGGCCACAGGCTGTGTTCCTCCAGGGGCAACGTCTTCAGTAGGTCTATCACCACCTGGTTCATCTTTTCACGCATCCCGTTGGTCTGGGGGTGATAAGGCGCTGTCCGGATCTTCTTGCAGCCATACATGTTGCAGAATTCCTGGAATACCTCCGCTTCGAAGGCCGGACCTTGGTCAGTTAGCACACGTTCTGGGTAACCATGCGAGCGGCAGAAGTGCTGTTGGAAAGCTCTGGCTGTTGTCTGAGCCGTTTGGTTCTTGACTGGCACTACTACCAGGAACCGAGAGTAGTGGTCTACGATGGTGAGAGCGTAGACATAGCCTGACCTGCTCGGGGATAGCTTCACATGGTCCAGGGCTACCAGTTCAAGTGGCTGCTTGGTGATGATGGGCTGCAGGGGAGCCCTCTGGCTGTCACGGTCTTTTCTTCTCAGGTTGCATGGTCCACATTCTCGACACCACCTCTCGACTGCTTTCCTCATGCCAACCCAATAGAACCGTTCACGTAGCAGGACTTCCAGCTTCTTCCATCCAAAATGTCCCGCTCCATCGTGGTACTCTTCCAGGACCATAGACGCATCTTGCCTCGGGACTACCACCTGCCAGGCCAGCGCATGTGTCCGGGAGTTGACAGTTCTTCGACACAGCTTCCCTTCATAGATGAACTGCTTGCTCTTTTCTTTCCACAGCTGTTAGGTCTCTTCTGGAGCATCTGAATCAGGGTATGAGTCAGCTTGTGTCAGCAACTCTTTGACTAGGCGGACAGCCGGGTCACTGTCTTGTGTTTCTGCCCATCCATGGTGGGGCAATGGATTGAACGTGGCTTCTCTGTTGGCAGAGCACCTGTTCTTTACACAATGGGAGCACTGCTTTATCCCATGGCGGTGGAACGCGGGGATTTCTATCTCTTCCAGCTCCTCCGGGTCTTCTCCCCCGTCTGGCAAGTTAGGCATGCTGGACAGCGCATCTGCGTTTGCATTCTTGTGCCAAGCCCGGTACTTGATGGTGAATTCATTATTAGACAGTCGGGCCATCCATCTTTGTTCCAGGGCACCAAGTTTTGCAGTGTCCAGGTGTGTCAGCGGGTTATTATCCGTGTGCACAGTGAATTTGGAGGAGGCGAGATAATGCTTGAAGTGCTCAGTCACAGCCCAGATGATGACAAGGAACTCCAACTTGAAGGTGCTGTAGTTTTCTGGGTTTCTTTCTGTGGGCCGGAGCTTCCTGCTGGTGTAGGCTATTACCCTTTCTCTGCCTTGTTGGATCTGGGACAGCACCGCTCCCAGTAACACGTTGCTCGCGTCCGTGTGAAGGATAAAGGGCTGTCCATAATCAGGGTAGGCCAGGACCTCGTCTCCTGTGAGAGCCATCTTCAGCCTGGTAAAGGACTCATCTTCCAGCTTGTCCCATTTGAATGGTGGTTTCTGGTTCTTGGCCTTTCTGGACTGGCCTATCAGGATGTCCTGCATAGGTGCCGCCATCTTGGTGAAGCCTGGTATAAACCTTCGGTAGTAGCCTACCAACCCGAGGAACTGCCGCACTTCTTTAATGGTGGAAGGTCTCGGCCAGTCCTTGATTACGGTGATCTTGTCAGGGTCTGGTGCTACACCGTCAGCGCTTACCACATGTCCTAAGTACTGTACTTTGGGCTTCAGCAGGTGCCACTTTGATAGCTTCACCTTCAGGCCAAAGCAAGCCAGGGCTTCAAACACTTCCGCCAGGTGCTCCAGATGATCCTCATATGTCTTGGAGTATACTATGACGTCATCCAGGTACAGGAGAACCGTCTCGAAATTCTTATGTCCTAGACAGCACTCCATCAACCGCTGGAAGGTTCCTGGGGCGTTGCTGAGCCCGAAAGGCATGCAGTTGAACTCGCTGAGGCCCATCGGGGTGGTGAATGCGGTCTTTTCCTTATCCGCCTCTGCTACAGGAACCTGCCAATACCCACTAGTAAGATCCAAAGTAGAGAAATAATTAGCAGATTTTAACGCAGCTAGTGACTCCTCTATCCTGGGTAGCGGGTATGCATCTTTATGAGTTAAGCGGTTGATTTGCCTGTAGTCTACACACATTCTCATTGTGCCATCCTTTTTCTTTACATTGCTGGCATAAATGCTCAAATGTTCGTCTGGATGGCGGGTGATGTCAGAGTCAGTCCAGTACCATTTGAAAAGAATGTAGGGGATGGTGGTCACCTGGGATCCAGTGTCCAGCAACGCGCTCATTGGAAAGCCGTCCAGCACGACAGGTAGGACCAGTCTTCCTCCCACATATTTGTCTCGCCAGCTTGATGGGCCTGATGGTCTTATGCCTGGGGGTTGGCCCTCTGCCCCAGGTTTTGCTCGTTTAAATGACAGTACCTTGCATAATGTCCTGGCTGGTTGCGGCGGCGGCAGATGGGTTGTCCATCCTGGTCATAGCGGTCGCTGTTCCTCCCTCTGGATGGTGGAATCCTCTTCTGTCGGTGCCACGGGACGTCCTCCGGACTGGAAGCCAGCTGGATCTTTCCTGTGGGAGACACCTGCAAGGACTGCACAGTTTTGGTTAATGCAGCTACACTTTTAGTTAGCTCTTGGACCTGATGGTGCAGGTCTTTTGACGGGGCACTGTCCAGAGTCTGTGCATCAGCTCCTACAGGCTTCGGGGAAAAGGGTGCCACCTTCTGGTGGTAGGTGATAGCTGGGCGGCGTTGAGCTGTAGCGCCACCTGGTGCTGGTTCTCGTAGCACCCGGATGGCCCTGTCCTTAAACTTAGCAAAGTCCAAGTCAGGGTTTTGCAGAGCCATTATGCGCAGCTGGGTTCGGTGGGCGCTGGACAGTAAACCCTTAATGAATTGCTCAGTTAACAGTCTGTTTTCATCACACACACTCTCAGGGTCTACCTGTTTAATGGCCCTCAGCGCCTCCTGCAGTTTTAAAGCATAGCCTCGTACACTGTCCTGTGCCCATTGTTTGCACCCATAAAACTTCATCTTTATCTCTGCCGTAGTACGGGTGTCAAAGGTGTCCTTTAGGCAGGCCAGTATCTCTTTTACAGTCCCTTTTTCTCTGGCTGACCAGGATTTTACTTCTCTCTGGGCTGCACCGATTAACTGACCTATAAGGATGCTCACTTTCTGCTCCTCGGACAGGGGGTATACTTTAAATAAACTGCTGAGTCTCTCCTTGAAGTCACTCAGGGTGTGCGACTCTCTTGAGTACTGGGGCAACCACGCTGCCCCCGGTATATAAGGCATGGTGAATGGCATTACTGCGGCAGCGGCCGCATCGGTGGTTGAAGTTCCCTCCATATCGGGCATCTTCCTCCCCCCTAGTGAACCGTGGCCTACCTTCCTTCTCCTTCCTTCCGTAGGCCGCAGTTCCGCAGGCAATGGTCTCCGTCGAGGACCTGGCGTCGCACGCATCTGACCTCAGCGTGCGCTGTGGCTCCTTCCAGGACCTGGCGCTGCGTCAGTGCGTGGGGCGGGGCTTTGGACTTCGCGCGTTTTCAGCGATCACGTCCCTATTCTTCCCGCGCGGTGACACGAAAATGGCGGACAATGGCGGGAAAACGACAGCTGATGGCGGGAAATCTTCACCACGGTATGCGACACAGTCTGTGAAGGCGCGCAGTACCCGGTGGTCTCGGGCACGAAATCCTGCCGACTACGCCAAAGTTGACCCGCCCCCTGGGCCGTGGGGATACCCGGAGCCGGGCCGGTAGATGCTGGGGGTTGTAGTCACCGTGGCGGTGACCCGGTCCGTGACCCATGGCGGTCAAACCAGGGAAGTTTATGTATAGTATTTATAATGTCCGACTACGCCACCTGTGGAATGCGGTTATTGGGAACCGCCGCTGCGGAGCAGTCCACTGAAGCTGATGGTATGTGCAGCAAGGTGATATAACTCCCCACAGGTAGAGTGTAGCTTCAGGGCAGCATGTATGGATGATGGTGGTGATAGCGCCTGAATCAGTAATAATAACACGGAGTCTTTGCAGTGCAGTCCTAGGATCTTTACTGGTGGTAATTATATAGGCCCCAATGGGAGTACTTGCTAGGGATGAGGGCCTGGTCAGTCTTGGAGCAATCCTAGAATTCCCCTGGTCAGGTGGAGTTGTAGGCCTGCCGTTCTGACTGTACTCTTTTGGCTATCCCGCTTATAGTCGTGTTGTAGCCCACGTCCCTGAGTGTGACGTTCTGTGCTCACCCGTATGGCTGGCGACTCGGATCCCGTGTATTCCTCGCTCCTTTGTGGCGGTACTGGTCCTTTCGTGTGGCTGAGCCTCTGGGCTTCTGTTGGGCCAGGAGACCTGCAATCGCCTGCCCTGTGGTATCTGCTGCTGGGCTTGAAGGGTCCCACAGCCTCGGACTCTGGTGTCCGGTCCTCGGTGTACTTTGGCAAGGATGAGCTAACTCCAGCTCCAGTCCCTGGCTCCTTGCTCCTTGGTGTCCTACCTGGCTACTGACACTGAACTGACTAACCCCGCCTCCAGACCCAGTTATATAGGGCAGGATCCTCCCCTTTTCTGGTCTGGAGCAGGAGGTGTTGCATGTAGTGTGTTCCTGACCAGGAAACCCCTGTTTTGCTCCCAGACATGGTATTACTACCACTGTGGCAACCAGACCCTCTGGGGTGCCACACATACAGTGCTGAAAAGACATGGGAACAGCATGGGGAAGACCTCTGGAAGCATTTCTGACTCCCAGGTCACTGCCTAAAAGTGTGCCCTTCATAAGTGATCCTTGGTGCATTCGAAGATGCCTCCCGCCATGCACCTGTCGTTGCTGACTTGAAACAATCACCATCCACGTCCTTGTCCCAATGCAGCAAATTTTTGACAGCTGCTTGCACTTGAAATGTGGCCTTTTAGGCTCGTGGAGGCGGAAGCTTTTCACAACCTCGTGCCGGCGGCGGCCGGGTGTCCATTCTCGGTCCTCAGCCGCCACTATAT
The DNA here is from genome assembly GCF_046119375.1 of Phyllobates terribilis. Lineage (NCBI taxonomy): Eukaryota > Metazoa > Chordata > Amphibia > Anura > Dendrobatidae > Phyllobates > Phyllobates terribilis. The sequence continues at coordinate 237,163,705 of NW_027362772.1, forward strand.
TTCCCAGTATCGCCTCCGTCTTCCACAAGCACGGGTCCCACAACATTACCCGTGCCCTCCCCAGTGCACTTACTGGGAAGGACCGAGTAACCACAAACACGTGGACAGATGAATGTGGCCAGGAACGGTACGGAGCCAGTCCACAACTTTTTTTGCTAAGAGTTGTATTTAGCTTGGTGAAAGGACCGGCATAGAGGGAAACCGTATGTATCCTGCGTGTCATTTCTCCCAGGAAATCCTGTAATTGAGCTTGCTGCAGAAGCAATGGCAGCCCGTCCAACATCAACTCGCCCTTGTCGGTGGTGCTTTGACACACACACATCTTTCTTTGCGCATTTAATTTCTTGAATACAGAGTTGGACAATGGCCTGATCTGTAATGCGTTTTGAGAAATAACATGCTTAAGCATGGCCGATCCACATTAAAAAAGCAGCCATAGAGTGTCCGGAACCTTCCCACACACTTTTCTTAGCCAGGGCTGCTTTTCGGCAGGGTTGGACGGGCCCACCAGAGAACCGGAGACTCCTCCGGCGGGCCCTGTCTTCTCCTTCAGGAGAATTCATAGTGCTGAGGTGAGGCCATGATGATGAAAGAGGCCGCCATCTGCTTAGTTTTCTGTTACTTGGAATGCAAGTGCAAGTATGCAGCCAGCCACCCACCCACCCACAGGCCGCAACACTAAACTGCCAGATTTCTGGGCAGCTCTTTGCACTTGAAATATGGCCTTTTAAGCTCGTGGAGGTGGAAGCTTTTCACAATTTCATGTCGGCGACGGCTGGGTGTCCATACTCGGTCCCCAGCCACCACTATATTTCCCGGTATCGCCTCCGCCTTCCACAAGCATGGGTCCCACAGCATTACCCGTGCCCTCCCCAGTGCACTTACTGGGAAGGACCGCCTAACCACAAACACGTGGACAGGTGAATGTGGCCAGGGACGGTACGGAGCTAGTTCACAACTTTTTTTGCTGAGAGTTGTATTTAGTTCGGTGAAAGGCCTGGCATAGAGGGAAACTGCATCTACCCTGCATGTCATTTCTCCGAGGAAGTCCTCTAAAGCTGCTTGCACTTGAAATGTGGCCTGAACATTACTGCTGGTACTTTTCTGTGGGATTTTGCTTGCCTCCTACCAGCCTGGAATATTTCCAGCAAACTATGGTACGACGCCATGGTATTAGTACTGCCCCCAGTACCAGTAGCGAAGCCATTCCCAATTTCCTTCTCAGGAATTTTATTTGGTAGACTGAGTGGCTGCCGAAATACATTTTCTCACAAAGGATCAGAAGATAGAGTGGCAGTAGGTGCAAGTTTCTCCAGCCTGTTAGATATCAGAGGGTGAACGGCAGCACATTGGATCAGTGGTTAGCATTGAAGCCTTGCAGCGCTGGGATCCTGGGTTCAAATCCCAGCAAGGACAACATCTGCAAGGACTTTGTATGTTCTCCCCGTGTTTGCGTGTGTTTCCTGCTCAGTAAAAAAGCAGTCGTAGAGTGTCCGAGAACCTTCCCACACACTTTTCTTAGCCAGGACTGCTTCTCGACAGGGTTGGATGGCCCCCCAGAGAATCCTCTGCTGTGCCTTGGCTTCTACCTCAGGAGAGTTCATGATAGCGCTAACTTTGCAGCTGCTATGGGGCTCTTGAGAGGGGGAGAAAGGTTAGCCCTCAGAATCAAATCCTCTGGTGGACACAATTTTTTTCAATCTGAAACAACTTCTCAGTGGGAGTTGTATTTCACCACAGCCATATTCTTTAGCTCGGTGAAAGGACTGGCATAGAGGAAAACCGTATCTACCCCGGCTGTCATTTCTCCATCACCAGGTTCCGCTCATTGTCACACACGACCATGCCTGGCTGTATGTTCTGGGCGGTTTGTCAATTAAGCATTAAGCATGTTATCTTCAGCACAGCCTGTTGGCCAAGGCAGTGCTGTCAGCTTGTGACTGATGTGGTAATTTCGGAGATGGAGGAGGAGGTGCATGAGCTGAACAATGTGATTACATTGAGGTTATATTGGTGACGCTGTTTTTTTATACTAAAGAAAGATCCTATTGTTTTGTTGTTTTTACCTTATTTTTTAAGACAAATGCATTCACCGGGAAATGTCATTTTAACATTTTACAACCTTATCTGGCAATGTGGTGTGTGACACATCATCAGACACATTCTTTTTAATTTATCATGGAGGGACTCTGAAAGTCATACATAGTGTTGAGCCACCCCCATAGTGTTCGGGTTCGGTTCGTCGAACACCGGGATGTTCGTGGAACTGTTCGTCGAACACCTTAGAACACCGTTAAAACCAATGGCAGGCAAATAAAAACACATAGAAAACACCTTCAAAGGTGTCCAAAAGCTGACAGACTGCTCAGAAGACACTCTCTTTAAAAAAGCCGGCCGGTAATTCAGCATCGGTATCCGACAATTTAGAACAGAAAGAATAGAGCATCACACATAGATTAGATAGATAGAAACATGTCAGTCACATATATAAGAAGTACAGTGACAGTGTTGGTTACTGTACTTGTCATTTAGTGTTAAAGGATTTATTAAAAAAAATAATAGTGTTTTCATGCACCGTCTCTTTAAAAAAGCCGGCCGGCAATTCAGCATCGGTATCCGACAATTTAGAACAGAAAGAATAAAGCATCACACATAGATTAGATACATAGAAACATGTCAGTCACATATATAAGAAGTACAGTGATAGTGTTGATTAATGTACTTGTCATTTAGTGTTAAAATAAAGGATTTATTAAAAAAATATTGGCGTGGGGTTCCCCGTAATTTTAGTCTCTGGCGGATGTTAAGCAGATGGCTGGGGCAGAAGTTTGAAGCCTGGGAAGGGGGTAATACCCACGGAGCTTCCCAGGCTACTAATATCAACCCCCAGCTGAACACCTAGCCTTTACTAGTAATTAAAATGGGCGATCCCCCCAAAAAATGATGTGGGGTCCCCCATATTTTAACAGCTAGCAAAGGCTAGGCAGAGAGCTGGGGGCTGATATTAATAGCCCAGGAAGGGTTCCATGAATATTGGCCCCCTTCCCAGGCTAGAAACACCAGCCCTCAGCCACCCCAGAAATGGCGCATCCATAAGATGCGCCAATTCTGGCATTTAGTTCGCTCTTCCCACTGCCCTGTAGCGGTGGCAGTGGGGTAATAGGGCTGGGGTTGATGTCAGCTTATAATGCCAGCTGACATCAAGCCCAGGTTAGTAATGGAGAGGCGTCTATAAGACACCCCCATTACTAACCCCATAGTCAAAGTTAAAAAAAAAAACACAACACCCAGAATACAGTCCTTTAATTGAAATAAACACACAATTCTTTAATGTTCTAAATTAAACCATACTTACCATCACGCCCATTCCAGCTGAAGCCAACGATCTCCTGCAATAAAAGTAAAATAAAAACCAACATCATCCTTACCTTTCCATGGTTCCCAGGACGGCTCCAGCTCTGCTACATTCACATGACAGGTTGGATCGCAGCCGAAAGCTGCCATCCAGCTTGTCATGCCGCAGACACTGAGAAGCGCAGGCATTCTTGCGCTCCTCAGTGTGTGGCTGTGACGGCATCCAGATGACACGAGATCATGTCCAATGAACTCAGCTCACCTCATGCACGGTAAGTATGGTTTAATATAGAACATTAAAAAATTGTGTGTTTATTTCAATTAAAGGACTTTATTCTGGGTGTTGTGTTTTTTTCAAATACTTTACTAGAAATTCATGGCGGTCATGTCTAATATTGGCGTGACCCCATGAATTTCGGGCTTAGGACCATCTGATAATACCAAGCTGGCCCTAACCCCTTTGTTACCCAGTGAGCTACTGCACCAGGGCCCTGGATGAGTTGGGTACAGCACCAGAAGATGGCGCTTCTATGAACGTGCCATTTTCTGTGGTGGCTGCAGACTGCAATTTGCAGCGGGGGTGGCCCAGAAAGCTTGGGCCTCCCTGCGCTGTGGATTCCAGCCCCCAGCTGCCTAGTTGTACCCGGCTGAACACTAAAATATGGCGAAGCCCCACGTATTTTTTTTTTAAATTATTTCATGAAATTCATGAAATAATTTAAAAAAAAAGGGCTTCCCTATATTGTTGTGTCCGGCCAGGTACAATGAGGCAGCTGGTGGTTGGAGGCAGCCCTTTCCTGTCTGCTGTACCTGGCTGGACACAAAAATAGGGCGAAGCCCCACGTCAAATTTTTTTGAATTATTTCATGAATTTCATGAAATAATTAAAAAAATATATACGTGGGGCTTCGCCCAATTTTTGTGTCCAGCCAGGTAAAGCAGGCAGGAACGGGCTGCCCCCAACCACCAGCTGCCTATTTGTACCTGGCCGGACACAACAATATAGGGAAGCCCTTTTTTTTTTTAATTATTTCATGAATTTCATGAAATAATTAAAAAAAAAAATATGTGGGGCTTCACCCTATTTTTGTGTCCAGCCAGGTACAACTAGGCAGCTGGGGGCAGGAATCCGCAGCGCAGGGAAGCCCAAGATTTCTGGGCCCCCCCCCCCGCTGCAAATTGCAGTCCGCAGCCACCCCAGAAAATGGCGCGTTCATAGAAGCGCCATCTTCTGGTGCTGTACCCAACTCATCCAAGGCCCTGGTGCGTTGGCTCACTGGGTTATAAAGGGGTTATGGCCAGCTTGGTATTATCAGCTGGCCCTAAGCCCGAAATTCATGGGGTCACGCCAATATTAGACATGACCGCCATGAATTTCTAGTAAAGTATTTAAAAAAAAACACAGCACCCAGAATAAAGTCCTTTAATTGAAATAAACACACAATTCTTTAATGTTCTAAATTAAACCATACTTACCATCACGCCCATTCCAGCTGAAGCCAATGTCTTCTGCAATAAAAGTAAAATAATAAAGCTACCTCATCCTTACCTTTCCATGGTTCCCAGGACAGCTTCAGCTCTGCTACATTCAAATGACAGGCTGGATCGCAGCCGAAAGCTGCCATCCCGCTTGCCATGCCGCAGACACTGAGAAGCGCAGGCATGCTTGCGCTCCTCAGTGTGTGGCTGTGACGGCATCCAGATGAGCCAAGATGAGGTCCAATGAACTCAGCTCACCTCATGCACGTCACTGACAGCGTGGGAAAATTCTCTTGCTCTTGTACACCGCATGCGCAGGAGAATTCTCCCACGCTGTCAGTGACGTGCATGAGGTGAGCTGAGTTCATTGGACATGAACTCGGCTCATCTGTATGCCGTCACAGCCAGACACTGAGGAGCGCAAGCATGCCTGCGCTTCTCAGTGTCTGCGGCATGGCAAGCTGGATGGCAGCTTTCGGCTGCGATCCAACCTGTCATGTCAATGTAGCGGAGCTGGAGCTGTCCTGGGAACCATGGAAAGGTAAGGATGATGTTGGTTTATTATTTTATTTTTATTGCAGGAGATCGTTGGCTTCAGCTGGAATGGGCGTGATGGTAAGTATGGTTTAATTTAGAACAATAAAGAATTGTGTGTTTATTTCAATTAAAGGACTTTATTCTGGGTGTTGTGTTTTTTTTTTTAACTTTGACTATAGGGTTAGTAATGGGGGTGTCTTATAGACGCCTCTCCATTACTAACCTGGGCTTGATGTCAGCAGGCATTATAAGCTGACATCAACCCCAGCTCTATTACCCCACTGCCACCGCTACAGGGCAGTGGGAAGAGCGAGGCTAAGTGCCAGAATTGGCGCATCCTATGGATGCACCATTTCTGGGGCGGCTGATGGCTGGTGTTTCTAGCCTAGGAGGGGGCCAATATTCATGGCACCCTTCCTGGGCTATTAATATCAGCCCCCAGCTGTTTTCCTAGCCTTTGCTAGCTATTAAAATAGGGGGGACCCCACGTCATTTTTTTGGGGGTCCCCCATTTTAATAGCTAGTAAAGGCTAGGTATTCAGCTGGGGGCTGATATTAGTAGCCTGGGAAGCTCCGTGGGTATTACCCCCTTCCCAGGCTTCAAACATCTGCCCCAGCCGTCTGCTTAACCTCCGCTAGAGACTAAAATTACGGGGAACCCCACGCCAATTTTTTTTTAAATAAATCCTTTATTTTAACACTAAATGACAAGTTCAGTAATCAACACTATCACTGTACTTATTATGTATGTGACTGACATGTTTCTATCTAGCTAATCTATGTGTGATGCTCTATTCTTTCTGTTCTAAATTGTCGGTACCGGTGTATGCCGCTGCTGAATTGCCGGCTCTTCATGTTTCACTGTGAGCACTGTTCCCATCGATTTGGGCAACCACTGTAATGCCACAACCACCATGGCTGTGGCATTACAGTGAGTGGCAGACAATCCCTGCATGATGTGAAAAAATCCAGTTACGCTTTTGGTGCACGAACAGTTATCGAACATCACCTCGAACAGCCGAATTTTTTGCAAATCGTTCGCGTTCGTTGAACGACTCGAACACCGCCCAAAACAGCTCGAATTTGAGATTGGTGAACAGTTCGAGTCGAACACCGCTCATCTCTAGTCATAAACCCTATTTCTATAGGGACATCAGACGGCCCTTACTATTCTTAGAAGGCCATCAGTTGGCCCTAGCTATTGTTAGAGAGCCATCAGCCAGCTATGCTTTGTTGTTCCCATTATTAACAAGTGGGTCTCCTAAACTGTTATTGCGTGTCCAGTGACTGCAAGGGCTGCCAAAAATTTGGACGCAACCCAATACTCCTTTGAAGAGACATAGAGGAGGGTCTCAGTAAAAAAAATGTTCCCATTATAAAGGAGCTGGTCTCCTATAGTGGTAATACCCATTCTGTGACTGCAGGGCCTGACAAAATTTGGGAAAAACCCCACTAAGAATTTAAAGATACATGGAGCAGGGCCACAGTAACAAGTAAGACATGTTCCCATTAGAAAGGAGAGGGTCTGCTATACAGTTATAGGGTATGCAGTGAGTCCAACGGCTGACCAATTTTAGGAAAAACCCCACTAAGAATTTAAAGACACACAGAGCAGGGCCACAGTAACGACAAATTCCCATTAGAAAGGAGAGAGTCTCCCATAGTGTTGGCCTATGCAGTGAATGCAAGGACTGCCAAAAAATTCGAGGCACTTCAATGCCCCTTGGAAGAGATGTGGAGGAGGGCCTCATAAAAAAATGTTCCCATTAGAAAGGAGCGGGACTCCTATACTTGTAATGCCCATGCACTAAGTGTATGGGCTGACAAACATTTACCCCTGGGGGGTATACATGAACATGCTGTATAAAAAAATTTTTTGCGGGCATCATAAACACCCTTTAAAAAAATGATGTGGGTGTTGCATCACGGACCACGGTCACCCTAGTGATATGGTGGTGGAGGATGAGGCGAAGGAGGAGGACAAGAGCAAATAGACAAAATCAGGAAGCGTATACCCATGTGTGGCTGTGAAAAGGTGCATGGGAATACACCTCCCAAGAAAAGACACTGGATTTGAGTTTATGTTACGCTGCTATCTTTCGGTGGTGTTGAGAAGTCTGGCCCAATCCAGCCCTTGTTCATTTTTATAGGAGTCAGCCTGTCAGCATTTTCAGTTGAAAGGCGGATGCGCTTATCAGTTATAATTCCACCAGCGGCACTAAAAACCCGCTCTGATAAAACGCTGGCGGCAGGGGAGGCCAAGACCTCCAAGGTATAGCGAGCCAGTTCATTCCACATTCCACATATCCAGCTTGGATATCCAATAATTATAAGGCACAGAGGAATCACGGAGGACTTTGGTACGGTCGGCAAGGTACTTGCTCAGCATCTTCCCAAACTTTGCACTCCTTGTGAGAGTACCCCGCGCCTCAGGGCCTGTGGGATGGGAGGGGCTAAGAAAACTCTTACAGAACTTAGACAGCGTTCCCCTTCCTCTGCTGGATTGAAGTTGTGTCTATCTCGCCTGTACTCCTTGGTTGTCCAATGAAGTGTGCCCTCTGCCGCCAGCGTTTTCAGATGGGAATTTTTTTAATAGTTCCGCAATAAGGGCCTTCTGGTACTGCCCCATTTTTGTACACCTGTCCGCCTCAGGAATAAGAGATATAAAGTTCTCCTTGTAGCGTGGGTCTAGAAGTGTCACCAACCAGTAATGACTGTCACCCAAAATTTTGAGAACGCGAGGGTCATGGGAAAGGCAGCGTAACATAAACTCAGCCATGCGTGCCAGACTACTAACAGGCAAGACTTCCGTGTCCTCACCAAGAGGATGACTGACCATGCTCTCCTCCTCCTCTCTGTCCTCTGGCCATCCATGCTGAACAGACGGTATGACAGCTGTGCAGGTAGTACCGTCTATAGCGCATGAAACTAGCTCCTGTCCTTCCTTCTTCTCCTCTTCCTCATTGTCACCCAATCCACGTTGGGATGAGATGAGGCTTGGCCGTGTGTAATCACCCTGTATGGTTCCTTGCTCCATCTCATCGTGCTCCGCCTGCAATGCATCCACTTTAATTGTGAGCAGAGAGCGTTTCAGAAGACAGAGAAGCGGGATGGTGCCGCTAATTATGGCGTCATCGCTGCTCACCATCTTGGTGGAGTCCTTAAAGTTTTAGAGAATGGTACATATGTCTGACATCCATGTCCACACCTGAGGTCTTATGTGTGGAGTCTGAACTGAATACCGATGGCCTTGTTGATGCTGGTACTCAACAACTGCCCTCTTCTGCTCACAAATCCTTCCCAACATCTGCAGTGTAGAGTTCCAATGCATGGGGACATCACACACCAGTCTGTAAGCCGGAAGCTGCAAACGCTGCTGAAACACTGCAAGGGCAGCGGAAGTTGTAGCTGAATTTCTAAAATGGGCACACAGGCGGCGTACATTTGCAAGCAGATCCGGCAGCTCCGGGTAGGATTTGAGAAACCGCTGAACCACGAGGTTAAGCACATGGGCCAGGCATTGTACATGCGTGAGCTCGCCTCAGAGCCGCCACCAGGTTCCGGCCATTGTCACACACGACCATGCCTGGCTGTGGGTTCAGCGGTGTGAGCCACAGACCTGCCTGCTCTTTCGGAGCTGTCCACAACTCTTCAGCATTGTGCGGTTTTTCACCTAAGCATATTAGCTTCAGCACAGGCTGTTGCCGCTTGGTCGAGGCAGTGCTGCAGTGCTTCCAGCTTGTGACTGATGTGGTCATTTCGGAGATGGAGGCTGAAGAGGAGGAGGAGGCTGAGGAGGATGAGGTGCAGGAGCTGTAGACCGTGGGGGCAACCCTAATTGACCTAGGGCCCGCAATCCTTGGCGTCGGGAGGACGTGTTCCGTCCCAAGGTCCTACTGGGTCCCGGCTACCACTATGTTAACCCTGTGTGCCGTCAGTGAGATGTACCGTCCCTGCCCACAAGCACTTGTCCACGTGTCCGTGGTTAGGTGGACTTTACCGGTAACTGCGTTGTTGAGAGGACGGCTAATGTTTTGGGACACGTGCTTGTGTAATGTGGGGAAGACACACCGGGAGAAATAGTGGTGGCTGGGGACCGAGGGACGGCCACCGCCATCGGGTTGTGGAATGCTTCCGTCTCCAGGAGCCTAAAAGGCAACATTTCGATCGCAAGCAGTGGTGAAATGTGAGAATTTAGTAGTGTGGCATGTGAGGTGCTGGCTGCATATTTGCACTTGCGTTCCAAGGACTGGGGTATGGACAACTGTACGCTCTGCTGGGACAAGGATATGGACGTGCTTCCTGATGCTGCTACTTGAGAGTGTGCAACGACAGGTGCAGGGCAGGAGGCGTCTTTGCATGCACCATGGACAGAGGATTGGCTTGCATGCACAACAGCGGAAGAAGCAATGGTGTCACCCGCAGACACTGTTCCTGGACCCTGTGTTATGATCTGCAACAAGAACTAAGGAAAGATAGGGGAAAGCTGTCCCTAAAGTAAGACTAAGCTGAATTCCTATGATGTAGCGGGCTGCCTGTTCCTTGTGAACATACCCGCCTTTGTCCTCGGCTAGTCTGAACGAAGACCTATAGAAATAAGAGAGGGGTCCCTAATTGTACTAAGGACTGGGACAAAAATGGGACACCTCCTAACCGAAGTGGCTACAGAACACAAAAGACAAACTGACAAAAAATACTAGAGGTCCAAGAGGACCAAGCAAACTAGACAGAGATAGGCACCGAAGCACCTGGCTAGAGAGACAGTCAAACAACACTGAAGTCCAGCAAGGCCAGAAGGGCAGAGCTGGAATATATAGGCAGATGGTCACGTGACCGCAAAACACAAGATAGAAAAAATACCCCATCTTTTATGAGGATCCTCCGGATCCCCCAGGCCCAGGCCTATCCGGAAACCTCCTGTGGAAAGCTTTAACAAGCCTAGGAGCAGAGACATCATCCATCCTTACCCAGGAGTTGTCTTCGGGACCGAAACCCTTCCAGGAGACAAGATACTGTAATCTCCCTCTATGCCATCTAGAATTCAAGATACGCGAAACTTTATATTCGCCGTCTTCCAGCACAGGAGGAACTGTGACAGTGGCGTCCCTATCAGATACGTCAGCCTTTTTCAACAAGGAAACATGAAACACAGGATTAATCTTCCAGGAAGTAGGGACATCCAACCTAACAGCAGATGGGTTAACAACCTGAAGCATATTAAATAGACCCACAAACTTAGGACCCAGTTTTTTAGAGGGAATCCTGAACCGCAAGTTCTTCGAGGACAACCAAACCATGTCACCCACAGTAAACAAAACCTCTTTACGTTCCCTGTCAAAATACTTCTTGGACTTTTTGTTAGCCTCTTGAAGGTTACAACGTACATTAGTCCAAACTCTCTCCAAATCACCGGAAAAATTCTCCTCCTCCGGCACCGCCGACCCCAATTTGGAAAACGCACCAAAAGACGGATATCTCCCAGTACAACAAAAAAAAGGAGAACACCCAGCAGAGGAGGATGTATGATTGTTAAGAGCAAATTCTGCGAGAGGCAGAAACTCAAACCACACCTCTTGATTGTCCGCCACAAAGCAACGCAAAAACTGTTCAACATCCTGGTTCTTTCTTTCAGTCTGTCCATTAGACTTAGGATGATAACCAGACAAAAATGACAAATGGACTCCCAACCTGTCACAAAAAGCACACCAAAAGCGAGCCACAAACTGAGGTCCTCTATCAGAAACAATATCCGTAGGAACGCCATGGAGCTTGACAATCTCCTTAACAAACGCCTTAGCGAGTGTCTTGGCGCAGGGCAACTTAATGAATGGAACCAAATGACACATCTTACTAAAACGGTCCACGACCACCCAGATGACAGTAAAACCCTCAGACACAGGAAGATCAGTAATAAAATCCATAGTGAGATGCGTCCAAGGTGCACAAGGAACCTCCAGAGGGCAAAGCAACCCCGCAGCAGGAGTATGTGAAGCCTTTGACCTAGCGCACACAGTACACTGACACACCCACTTGATGACTTCCTTCTGCCATCCAGGCCACCAAAAACTGCGACTGATCAGTCTCTTAGTCTCCGAAATTCCTGGATGACCTGCCAACAGAGATTCATGACACTCCACAAACAAATCTCTCCTAAAGGCTCTAGGCACGAACAACCTCCCATGGGGAGTGTTAGATGGAGCATCATCTTGAGCTTTCAGAATCCCATTCTCCAAAACGGAGTCCAAAGCCGCCACCACAACTCCTTTCTGTAAAATGCTCTCCTCCTCCTCGGCACTGGATCTTAATCCTCATTATTTGCTTAAAAAGCAATCCAGAGAACACCGTTTTTCTGCGCCAGGAGCGAAGCTGCGAGATAAAGCATCGACTTTAACATTCTTAGTACCAGGGATATAGGTAACAGAAAAATGAAACCGAGAAAGAAAAAGTGCCCACCTAGCTTGACGTGAATTCAAGCGCTTGGCAGCATCCAGATAGATCAAATTCTTATGATCTGTGAAAACCTGAATAGGAAATCTAGCGCCTTCCAAAAAATGATGCCAATGTTCAAACGCGAGTTTAATAGCCAGCAACTCCCGATTTCCAACATCATAATTCAGTTCGGTTTCTGAAATTTTTTTCGAAAAGAAGGCACAAGGATGTACTCCACCCTTGTTCTCCTGAGACAAAACTGCTCCGACCCCCACCAGTGAAGCATCGACCTCGACCAAAAAAGGCTTGGTCTCATCAGGCTGCATAAGGATAGGGGCAGAACTGAACCTCTCTTTGAGATACTCAAATGCTTCAATGACCTCAGTAGTAGTGTTGAGCCACCCCCGTAGTGTTCGAGTTCGGTTTGGTTCGTCGAACACCCGTATGTTCGTCGAACTGTTCGTCGAACACCTTCGAACACCTTTAAAACCAATGGCAGGCAAACAAAAACACATAGAAACACATAGAAAACACCTTCAAAGGTGTCCAAAAGCTGATAAACTGCTCAGAAGACACAACTAACACATGGGAAAGTGACAAGTACATATAGTCATGCGAAAAGAAAAGAGGTAGAGGAGTAAAAGGAGGGGGAGACACAGATATAGGCATGTCATGCCCTTCTAAAACCAAAACAGTGCAAAGCCGTCACGGTCAGTCCGTTCCTGACCGTGCGTCCTCCGTGTCGCCGGGTTTGTGCCAGAGCTGCGGTGGACCCTGACGGCCAGCCCCCCTCTCTCAATACTGGTGCTTGTCCGCTGGTGGGTCAAGCTCCCCCGCGGTGGGGGGAGTAACATCTGCAGAAGAAAGACCATCTTCCAGCAAAACTAAGATGTCTAATTCTTTTCGTGGACAATGTGATACGATCCATTTCTTACGGACATGCCCATCGCTACAAATTCCATATGAGGCACAAAAACAGCAGGTGCTTCAAGGTATATCAAGTGCTGCTTCAAGTGGGCTCTCCTCCACCTCAACTTCAACATCACAAATACTTCAGTTCTCAGAGGTGTCACCCCAATCGCACTTCTTCCTCACAGCTCCCAAGTCTCCAGCTGCCCGTCTGAGTATGGGGTAACACAGATGGTTGAGTCTGCACAGCTGTTTACTCATACTATAGCCTGGGAAACGGAGGTCTGCTCCAGAGCTTCTGTTAATCCAGACGAGGAAATGATCTGCACTGATGCCCAGAATCTTTATGAGTCGGAACCAGGACCAGATGAAGAAGGTTCTGAGCATAATGTAGACCCTCGTTCCCAAACTGTAACTCCTGTTGGTGGAGACAATGATGAAGACAATGATGAGACTCAAATACCTGATTGGAGCGACAACTTGACTTTTTGGTCTGGGCAGGAAGAGGTTGACTCTGAGGATGACGGGTGTGAGATCACACAGGGTGATGATGACGAGGTTGGAGATCCCACTTACTGTCAACCAACAGTCAGCCAGTCGATGAGGTCAGCAGAGGAGGTGGAGGAGTATGTGACTAACCCAGGGGATGGGGATGACTCGGTACCCGGGCCTTTGCCTGGCCTTTGGGATGTCGCGGTGGTCGGCTCCCTGGCCCGTACCCTGGGGTCAGTCTTTAAAAGGGTGGATAATTGTTAATTTTATAAGAGTTCGTGACGCCACCTGTGGTATCTGGTGAGAAGCACCAGCGCTGCAGTAGTCCACTGAGGCTGGTGATAAGGCAGCTCGATGGTATAGCTCCCCACAGGTGGAGCTAGGCCTCAGAAAAGCGTATGCAGGGGGAATGCAGGACAGGCGAGACCCAGCTGGGTCAAAGCAAGAACGGGAACGGACAGGGTAGTCACTTCAGTACCTTTTACTGGTGGAAATTCAGGCACATCCCGAAGCACTGTAGGGTGAAGGGTGCATATCAGGATCCTCCCCAATGAGCGGGTGTAGGGCCTCCTGTTTCTTGCCTCTGTGTAGTAAGTTTCTGACCTGCCTGGAGCTTGGCCTAACTTTGTCTCTGTCCTGCGCTGGCTGACCTTGTGGTAGGGCCTTGTCTTGGAGTTCACTCTCCCAGTATTTGGGGGACCTAAGCGTCTCCTGGCTCTGTTACATATCAGCACCTTAGCGATCCTGGGACTTGTAGTTCTCCAGGGATTCCGGTTATGCCTTACTGGGTCATAGAGATCCCGGTAAGCTCGGATCCGGTGTCCGGTAAATGCTTCGTGGTGAGCTGGTTAAGCTCCTCTGCCCCCTCTGTACTAACTCTTCACTCGCCTTCGGCCTACTCGGGCCCTCACTAGGCTATACACACTAACGGCAACTTGCCGCGCTTCACCGATCTTATGGCGCCGGCACACCTTAAGCTCTAACTGGGCTCCCTGAATCTAGCTAACAGGAACCTCGTGCTCCACTAATTCTCCAGACTAGACTGAGCTCCACTGCAGACTGACCTCTCTTAGGCTTCTCTACTGCAGGAACTCTTCAGAGGAACTGAACTGCCTAGCTCCACCTTCCCTATTTATATCCCTAACGGGCTCCCTCTGCTGGTCTGAGGTGGAATGTGGAGATGTGTGAATGTTTATGGGGGCCTCTTCCATCAATGCACTCTTCTAGGAACTGTGATACCAAGCGTAGCTGGTCGTCACAGATGCTATTGACGACGAGGTTAGGTTGCACCTTCCTGGACAGAGACGGAGTACTGGAAGCACGTCAACAACTGCATCCTCAAGCACAACTCTGCCTCTGACCACAAGTCGTAGTGGCTCTTCAGGTCGCATGGGCTCTAAGCCTTGCATAGCCTGGGCATTTTTTCAGATCGATAAAGATGACCCAACTCGTGTTATCTGTAATATTTGTCACCAAAAGCTAAGTAGAGGCCAAAAAATCCATAGTTTGAGTACTTCATGCATGTACCGTCACATGGATATGAAGTATAAGTTGCAGTGGGAAGTTCACTGTGCTACAATGCGGCCTAGCCGGCCGGGCCAACCACCGTCTGCCCCATCTTGTGCTTCCGTGGCCTCTTCATCCTCTGTGACTGGGGGGACAGCAGTCACACATGTTTTTGGACGCAGACCTGCCACCTCTTTACCCGCAACAGCCAGTGTCATTGGCAGGTCATCATTTCATTTGGAAGTGGAAACACCAGCTGGTGTAGAGCGCTCTCCGACATCGAGAGCACCACCTTTGGATCAGGGCAACCTAACTTTTCCGCCTGCATCTTCCTCACAGACCGGCAGTTTGCCGGGGACACCCTACTCAACCCCGTCTAAGCACAACAGCCAGCCCTCGGTCCCTCAGATGTGGACAAGTAAAAGACCATTTTCTCCTAGCCATGAGAAAGCTAAGAGGTTGAATTTCACCATCTGCAAGCTCTTGGCTACAGAAATGCTGCCTTTCCGCCTGGTGGACACAGAGGATTTTCGAGACCTTATGTCCGTCGCAGTGCCCCAGTACCATATGCCCAGTCGGCACTACTTCTCAAAGAAAGGTGTGCCTGCGCTACACCAGCATGTCGCACACAACATCACCACTTCTTTGAGAAACTCTGTATGTGACAGGGTGCATTTCACCACAGACACTTGGGCGAGTAGGCATGGACAGGGGCGTTACATGTCGCCGACTGGGCACTGGCTAACTATGGTGACAGCAGGACAAGGGGCTGCTGTCCAAGTCTTGCCGTCCCCACGAGTTGTACGTCAATCCTCTTTATCTAGAAGTTCCTTCACTGTTTCTGCCTCCTCAACCTCCTCTCGGTCCTCCACCTGCACCCAAAGCCTGTCTGGTAATGCCACCCACTTTCTAACTGCGCAGAAGGAATCCTGCACACCTCCTTACTATGCTGGCAGCAGGGCTCAACGGCATCAGGCGGTGTTTACTTTCAAATGTCTGGGAAATGTGAGTCACACAGCTGAGGAGTTGTGGTCAGCTCTGGAGACCCAGTTTCATGAATGGTTGTCTCCACTGGACCTGCAACTAGGGAAGGCCGTGTGCGACAATGCTGCAAACCTGGGTGCGGCCCTTAGCCGGGGCAATGTCACTCACGTGCCTTGTATGGCTCACGTGTTGAACCTGGTTGTCCAGCAATTTTTAGCCCACTATCCCGGACTAGATGGCCTTCTGCAGAGGGCACGGTCACTGTGTGCTCACTTCCGCCATTCGCATCCCGCAGCTCAACAACTTACATCTCTACAGAAGTCGTTGGGCCTGCCAGTTCACCGGCTGAAATGCGATGTGCCGACACGGTGGAATTCAACTCTTCACATGTTGCAGCGAATGTGGCAGCACCGACAAGCCCTGGTGCAATACGTTCTGACGTATAGCCTGGGCCAACGAGATCCAGAGGTGGGGCAAATCATGCTGCAGGAGTGGTCTCAGATCAGGGACCTATGAAGTTGACGCGCCCTCTAGGCTGTGGGGTACCCGGAGCCGGGCCGGCAGACGCTGGGGGTTGTAGTCACTGTGGCGGCGACCCGGTCCGTGACCCAGGGCGGTCAATCCAAGGGTAATTTGTATATATGGGTTTTATAATGTCCGACTACGCCACCTGTGGAGTGCGGCCAAAGGGGCCACCGCTGCGGAACATTCCTCTGAAGCTGGTGGTTTTGCAGCAATAGTATTATTACTCCCCACAGGAAGAGTGTAGCTTCAGGGCAGTGTGGGTGGATGATGGTGGTTGTAGTGCAGGGAGTCAGAAATGTACACTGAGTCAGTGTGATGCAGTCCCAAGATCTTTACTCATAGTTGTTGCAGTCCAGATTACAGGTACCAGAGCAATCTCCCCCGTCGTGCTGTGCGTACTCAGTGAGGGGCTCAGTCCACCCCCAGATAGCTCCGGAGTACTTTACAGGACCCCCTTCTGTGTGTCCTTTCTCTGGCCTTCTCCCTGCACCTCACACCCAGTGACACTTCTATCCGGTATCCTCGGGCCTTGGCGGGCGACGTGTATTCCGTCCACTGGGTCCTATGTGGCTACCTTCTTAGTGAGACAGGTGTGGACCTTGGCCTGCAGTACATGAAATGCTGCAGCCTCTGGTTTCTAGTTGAGCCTTGCTGTTTCTCTTCTAGTTGAGGGACCGGTTCCCCTTATCTGGCCTGACCCCTCTACCTCCTGGTAGCAGCGGGCATACGGGTGGCCTTCTGCACGGCCCGTACCCCTAGGGTCCCTTTGGTTCCTGGAGCCTTCCTGCTCCCACGCCTCTCTTCTCTCCTTCAGTCCTGGACCTCCCAGGCTAGGCCCGCCACCGGAGCAGAGCTCATGCAGAGCCTCTGCTCCTGTCACTTCTCCTCCTCTGACTGGCTTGCTCTTTCTAAGATGGCTTCCTATTTATACTCTCCCTGTCATGTGCTCCCCTGAGCTGCTTTCTCCACCCACACCCACTACATAGGACCCTCCCACCAGCTAGGGACCTGGGACTGTGCTCTCCCTTAGGAGCAATCTCGCCCTACCCCCACTGTGGGTATGTGTTGGATGCAGGTGTTAGGGTCCCGAGCCATACTACTTCCTTACCTGAGGGTGAGATACCACACCTCTGGGTGAGATGCAGTACCTCAGTGGCGACTGAACACACAGGGGCGCCACACACCCTTCTGCACAGTTTTGAAATGGCGACAAAGATGTTTAGTGCTGACGACGATGCCATTATCAGCATGACTATTCTGGTGATTTACATGCTGGAGCACACGTTAAACAGAATTCAGAGTCAGGTGGTGGGATAAGAGGAGGTGGAGGATGTAGAGGAGGAGTCGTATGCGGAAGGGATAACATCTCCAAGTCCAGACGGTCGGCAGCACCAAGGCGGCAGGCATGGTAGGGTGGGGGAGAGGGATTAACCAGGGCGCATGGTAGCAGCCAAACTGTTGAGGAAGGTGCAGGAGGCGAGGAAGAAGTGGAGGATGAACTGGCGATGGGCATGTAAGACTCATCAGATGAGGGAGACCTTGATCACATTTCTGTTGTGCGAGGTTGGGGGGAGAGGGCAGAGGAATGAAGCATGATTCTTACCTCGCTACCAACACAACAAGGACTTGGTCCTCCTGGATGCGCAAGACACATGAGTGCCTTCTTGCTGAACTACCTGCAACATGACCCTCGGATTGCCAGAATTCGAAGTAATCCCGACTACTGGGTTGCCACACTCTTAGATCTAAACTAAATTTGCTGAAGTAATTCCTGCCATAGAAAGGGATTCACGCATGCAGGAGTATCAGCAGAGGCTGTTGCAGAATCTTACATGTGCTTTTCCACAAAACACCAGTTGTGCACATAGTGAATCTCACAGTTCTAACTTGCAAACCGTGGGACTGTCGAGTCTTCATCACTCAAACCGTAACAGGAACACAGTATCTGCAGGTAACAGCAATTTTGTGGAATAGTTTCACCACTTTTTTAGCCCATCCTTTGCAAGGCCACAGGAGACAAGAAGTCTGACACATAGTCAATGCCTAGAGAGGATGGTACAGAAGTATCTCCAAGTGAACATCGAAGCTATGACTGTGTCACTGGACCCTTGCTCATTTTGGGCTTCCAATCTGGAAAAATGGCCGGAGCTCACAACTCACACCTTGGAGATCTTGTCATGCCCCGCAGCCAGCGTTCTCTCTGAACGTGTGTTCAGTAGAGATGAGCGGTGTTCGACTCGAACTGTTCGCCAATCCCAAATTCGAGCTGTTTTGGGCGGTGTTTGAGCCGTTCGGCGAACACGAACGATTTGAAAAAAATTTGGCTGTTCGAGGTTATGTTCGATAACTGTTTGTGCACCAAAATCATAACTGGATTTTTTCTCAGTAATGCTGAAAATTAATGTTAATATGCAATTTGAGTGTACAGCGGGGCGGGGGGAGGGACAGGGGATGGATCTCTGCAGGAATATTGAAGATCTCCATTTTTTTTTCTCTTTCCCGCATTTACAGTGGGGAGGTGCAGTCTGTCAGCCTATCAGCAGCGCACACACGGAGCGAACTGCTTTTTTTCACACAAGCAAGGGCATGTGTCATTGGCAGTGTATGTCACATGTCCTTGCCCTATAAGACCCAGCCATTTTCCCCGTCGCCACCATTTTCTCACTGCTGCAGCTGCGTGTTAGACGGCACCGCTGTTGCTGTGTGCGCTATACTTTGTTAATTTCAAGCCAATTTTCGCACAAATCTACAGATACCTTGGGAGTAGGGAATAGTTGTGATTGCAGTCCTTTTAAGGACTAGGTTACATCATTTCATACGACTTTTATCAGGTAGGTCTGTGCTCTTAAATAGATAGGTTGGGAGTAAAGACTAATTGTAATTGCAGTCCTTTTCAGGGCTTGGTTACATCAGTTCCTATCACTTTTTGCCAGGCAGGTCTGTGCCAGTGCTGTGCAAGTTTTTTTCACAGCATTTGGATAAATCTAGCAAAGCAAATCCTTTTTGGCCTATTGCAGAGTGTGTTAGTCAGTGGAGTAGCCTATCTGTGTTGCAAGCTACACCAGCTGTGTATAGAATACTAATTTTTTTTACTGCACCTAGTGAAGTAAAACTTTTGGGCATAGCATCATTCTATTAGTCCATCTATACTAACCTCCACCAGGTTGCAAATTAAAAATAATTTTTATCTGCATCGAGATCTGAAAAAATATTTAGGCTTCTAGCAGTGTGTGGGACTTGTTCTATTAGTCCATCTATACTGACCTCCATCAGGTTGCAAATTCAATATAATTTTTTTCTGCATCTAGCTCTGAAAAAATATTTCAGCTTCTAGCAGTGTGTGGGACTTGTTCTATTAGTCCATCTATACTGACCTCCATCAGGTTGCAAATTCAATATAATTTTTTTCTGCATCTAGCTCTGAAAAAATATTTAGGCTTCTAGCAGTGTGTGGTACTTGTTCTATTAGTCCATCTATATTAACCTCCACCAGGTTGCAAATTAAACATAATTTTTATCTGCATATAGCTCTGAAAAAATATTTAGGCTTCTAGCAGTGTGTGGGACTTGTTCTATTAGTCCATCTATACTGACCTCCATCAGGTTGCAAATTCAATATAATTTTTTTCTGCATCTAGCTCTGAAAAAATATTTCAGGTTCTAGCAGTGTGTGGGACTTGTTCTATTAGTCCATCTATACTGACCACCATCAGGTTGCAAATTCAATATAATTTTTTTCTCCACCTAGCTCTGAAAAGATATTTAGGCTTCTAGCAGTGTGTGGGACTTGTTCTATTAGTCCATCTATACTGACCTCCATCAGGTTGCAAATTCAATATAATTTTTTTCTGCATCTAGCTCTGAAAAAATATTTAGACTTCTAGCAGTGTGTGGGACTTGGTCTACTAGTCCATCTATACTAACCTCCACCAGGTTGCAAATTAAAAATAATTTTTATTTGCATCTAGATGTAAAAAAATATTTAGGCTTCTTGCAGTGTGTGGGACTTGTTCTATTAGTCCATCTATACTGACTTCCATCAGGTTGCAAATTCAATATAATTTTTTTCTGCATCTAGCTCTGGAAAAATATTTAGGCTTCTAGCAGTGTGTGGAACTTGGTCTATTAGTCCATCTATACTGACCTCCATCAGGTTGCAAATTCAATATAATTTTTTTCTGCATCTAGCTCTGAAAAAATATTTAGGCTTCTAGCAGTGTGTGGGACTTGTTCTATTAGTCCATCTATACTGACTTCCATCAGGTTGCAAATTCAATATAATTTTTTGCTGCATCTAGCTCTGGAAAAATATTTAGGCTTCTAGCAGTGTGTGGAACTTGGTCTATTAGTCCATCTATACTGACCTCCATCAGGTTGCAAATTCAATATAATTTTTTTCTGCATCTAGCTCTGAAAAAATATTTAGGCTTCTAGCAGTGTGTGGGACTTGTTCTATTAGTCCATCTATACTGACCTCCATCAGGTTGCAAATTCAATATAATTTTTTTCTGCATCTACCTCTGAAAAAATATTTAGGCTTCTAGCAGTGTGTGGGATTTGTTCTATTAGTCCATCTGTACTAACCTCCACCATGTTTCAAATTAAAAATAATTTTTATCTGCATCTAGCTCTGAAAAAATATTTAGGATTCTAGCATTGTGTGGGACTTTTTCTATTAGTCCATCTATACTGACCTCCATCAGGTTGCAAATTCCATATAATTTTTTACTGCATCTAGCTCTGAAAAAATATTTAGGCTTCTAGCAGTGTGTGGGACTTGTTCTATTAGTCCATCTATACTGACCTCCATCAGGTTGCAAATTCAATATAATTTTTTTCTGCATCTAGCTCTGACAAAATATTTAGGCTTCTAGCAGTGTTTGGGACTTGTTCTATTAGTCCATCTATACTGACCTCCATCAGGTTGCAAATTCAATATAATTTTTTTCTGCATCTAGCTCTGAAAAAATATTTAGGCTTCTAGCAGTGTGTGGGACTTGGTCTATTAGTCCATCTATACTAACCTCCACCAGGTTGCAAATTAAAAATAATTTTTATCTGCATCTAGCTCTAAAAAAATATTTAGGCTTCTAGCAGTGTGTGGGACTTGGTCTATTAGTCCATCTATACTGACCTCCATCAGGTTGCAAATTCAATATAATTTTTTTCTGCATCTAGCTCTGAAAAAATATTTAGGCTTCTAGCAGTGTGTGGGACTTGGTCTATTAGTCTATCTATACTAACCTCCACCAGGTTGCAAATTAAAAATAATTTTTATCTGCATCTAGCTCTGAAAAAATATTTAGACTTCTAGCAGTGTGTGGGACTTGGTCTATTAGTCCATCTATACTAACCTCCACCAGGTTGCAAATTAAAAATAATTTTTATCTGCATCTAGCTCTGAAAAAATATTTAGGCTTCTAGCAGTGTGTGGGACCTGTTCTATTAGTCCATCTACACTGACCTCCATCAGGTTGCAAATTCAATATCATTTTTTTCTGCATCTAGCTCTGAAAAAATATTTCAGCTTCTAGCAGTGTGTGGGACTTGTTCTATTAGTCCATCTATACTGACCTCCATCAGGTTGCAAATTCAATATAATTTTTTTCTGCATCAAGCTCTGAAAAAATATTTGGGCTTGTAGCAGTGTGTGGTACTCATTGTATTAGGCCATCTATACCAAGCTCCACCAGCTTTGAAATTAATAATAATTTTTAGCTGCATCTTGCCCTGAAAATAATTTTTCTTCCCAATAGTGGTAGCAATTGAAATATGGGGCGAGCGCCTGGCTAACAAAGATATACGCTTCATAACAAAAAACACCAGCCTAGCGCATTGCATTAATAAGATGGCATCATCGTCTCTTCCAGTGCTAGGCCTACTACGCCGGCTAGCATTCCTGTGCCTAAAACACAATGTATGGGTCCGCGCTAGCCACTATGCTGAGGGGTCTAAAGCTGCTGCTAACGCTTTATAACAATTCAATTGGCAGATTTTCACAGAGCTCTTCCCCAATGCCCACCCACGGGCAACAGTTGCCCACCCTCCCTATGGGACCTAGTGGAGAATAGTTGATGACATTAATCAGAGCGTCAGTTGCCCCGTCGACGTGGCAAGCATACAGTAAGGCATGGGAAGAGTGGACATGACTACTAGCAGGCAGACGGGTTGACCAATGTGAACAAGCCAGATCACAAGTCACCATAGAATTTCTCCACCAGCTAATGATGAGGGGCATATCAGGGGCATCAGCGCAGCGGTGTCTGACCGGAGTAGCATTTCACTTCCAACTACTGAATTGGGGAGATGTGACAAAGATTAATCATCAGACAATCCATAAAAGGGTGGAAAAGGGGTCAGCCAAGTCAGGAGTGTAGACTTCCCATCCCGTGTCACTAAAACTGATTTCTCACATCATATCCCTAACACCATTAACATGACACTCACAATTTGAAGCAACACTACTGTCTACTGCATTTGTGATCGCCTTCTTCGGGGCGCTATGCATAAGCGAATTAGTCCCTCAATCCAAAATTACCACCAGTGGAGGCTTATTACACCAGGATGTAGTCATAGCCATTAATGCAATACGTCTACGCATACGCCAATCGAAAACGGTTCCAGCGGGCAGGGGCACTTGGGTACTTCTACAACCCACAAACGGTACACTGAGTCGGGTAACAATAGTAAAAACATATCTAACCATCAGATCACAAAGTAATTTCTTCCTATCACACATTGATGGAATGCCATTATCAAGATACCAGTTCCAAGCTATATTTAATAAATGCATAACATCGGCAGGGAACCACCCCAAAGATTACGGGACACACTCATTCCGCATAGGCGCGGCCACGGAAGCAGCAAGAGCAGGACTGTCAGAAACGGAAGTTCAGAGGATAGGGAGATGGCGATCCACGTGTTTGGCGAGATACATAAGACCAGACTTGTTATCCTAACGTGGTTTGTTTCTTTTACAGGTGACGCTAAGCCAACAGTGTGGGTGATAGGCCACTCGTATATATATTGGGCAGAAAAAAGGGCGAAAGTTCGCCCAGGCGGGAGGAAATTAGAGTTTCATAACACATATTTCAACTGGAGAGGTATTAGAGGCCTGCTATGGCCACAGGCACTAATGGAGGTAATCAAGGTAGGGAGAGAGGCAAGAGGTCTGGTCATCTTAGTTATACAGGCCGGGGGAAACAACCTAGGTCATCACAAGAGCGCATAACTAATGGCAATAATGAAACTAGACACTAAGTGCTTCAGAGAATTTTTCACAAAACTAACTATAGTATGGTCAGAGATTGTGCCGATAGTGGTATGGCAAGGTGCGCGAGACATCACGGCCATCGAACAGACAAGGCGGGTAATAAATATTCGGATGGCAAAATTTAGAAGAGACAGAGGCGGTGTTGTGATTCGACTTCGACAACTGGAAGGAGATAAAGCAGGCCTCATACGGCCCGACGGTGTTCACTTAATGGATATTGGACTGGACATATTCCTGTCAGGACTCCAGGATGGAGTGGAACAAGCGTTAAGAGTGATGGGTGGGGATCAGAGTCCTGCATACGAGTACGCAGGATCCTCTGTGGCCTGGAAATAGAAAGGACATGTTGGAGAGTTACACTTGTTGGCCAACTTGCCGGAGTGGAGACCCAGGGCATGCTGCAACAAGCTGAATTATTTTAGAAATAAAATGCCTTTCTAATGGAATGAGTATAAAGAGTTAATAAAGCTGTGACCGATCCTCACCCATCCAGTTGTAAGAGTTACATTATTGTATTGTCAAGGAAAGGGGGGGCTGAGCGTCTGGGTTTGGTTGGGGGTCCCCACAGTCTGCCTAGGCTAGATGCATTTAAAAATTCTTATTAGATACACAGGCGGTGCAGCTTGCTTCACAGCTGGGCTATTACGCCCAAAGTATTGCCTAGGCTAGATGCAGTAAAAAATTCTACGCTGACTAGCAGACACTGAAGATTTGGAGCAGACCTCTGAGTAAACAGCTCTTCAGACTCAACCATCTGTGTTACCCCAAGCCATAGTGTATGTAGTTTCTTACAGTTAAAAGGGGGGGGGAGCGACCCAACCCACCTGGAATTGACGATGCCAACGTCACGTAAGACACAGCAAGGGGACTCCAAAAAGAGTCTCCATTTTTTCCCAAAATTGTGACACAGACACCACTTAACCCTAGAACGCATACCTGGGGCCTCGCAGGCCCGCCCTGTTAATTGTTTTCTATTTTCTGCAAGATTACTTTAGTTAGAATTTTGAAACTCTAGGTATTCTTCATGTATATAGTTGTTTGTCATTTGAGTTTGAGTTATTCCATGTTATTTGCACACGGGCCTAAAAGGCCCCAGGTATGTGAAAGTGTAGATTTTTATGGTCATGCGTTCTAGGGTTAAGTGGCATCAATTGCCCCACAGTTGCTTAAAAAGGTTGGTGAGGTGATTTTACCAAATCCTCAAGCTTTTAGTCTCTCCAGGATGACACAGGGGTAGAAAAGTCCTTGCGAATCAATGATTTGTTCATCTTTATGAACGTGAGTCTGTCTACATTCTCAGTGGACAGCCGCGTGCGCTTATCTGTCAGCACACCACCAGCAGCGCTGAACACACGTTTAGAGAGCACGCTGGCTGCAAGGCATGACAAGATCTCCAAGGCGTGAGTGGCGAGCTCCGGCCATTTTTCCAGATTGGAAGCCCAAAATGAGCAAGGGTCCAGTGACACAGTCATGGCTTCGATGTTCACTTGGAGATACTCCTGTACCATCCTCTCTAGGGGTTGACTATGTGTCAGACTTCTTGTCTCCTGTGGCCTTGCAAAGGATGGTCGAAAAAAGTGGTGAAACGATTCCACAAAATTGCTGTTACCAGCAGATACTGTGTTCCTGTTACGGTTTGAGTGATGAAGACTCGACAGTCCCACGGTTGGCAAGTTAGAACTGTGAGATTCACTACGTGCACCACTGGTGTTTTGTGGAAAAGCACATGTAAGATTCTGCAACAGCGTCTGCAGATACTCCTGCATGCGTAAATCCCTTTTTATGGCAGGAATTATTTCGGCAAATTTACTTTTGTACCGGGGATCTAACAGTGTGGCAACCCAGTAATCAGGATTACTTCGAATTCTGACAATCCGAGGGTCATGTTGCAGGTAGTGCAGCAAGAAGGCACTCATGTGTCTTGCGCATCCAGGAGGACCAAGTCCTTGTTGTGTTGGTAGCGAGGTAAGAATCATGCTTCCTTCCTCTGTCCTCTCCCCCCAACCTCGCACAACAGAAATGTGATCAAGGTCTCCCTCATCTGATGAGTCTTCCATGCCCATCGCCAGTTCGTCCTCCACTTTTTCCTCCGCTCCTGCAACTTCCTCAACAGTTTGGCTGCTATCATGCGCCCTGGTTAATCCCTCTCCCCCACCCTCCCATGCCTGCCGCCTTGGTGCTGCCGACCGTCTGGACCTTGGAGATGTTATCCCTTCCGCATACAACTCCTCCTCTACTTCCTCCACCTCCTCTTGTCCCACCACCTGACTCTGAATTCTGTTTAATGTGTGCTCCAGCATGTAAATCACCGGAATAGTCATGCTGATAATGGCATCGTCGTCAGCACTAAACATCTTCGCTATTTCAAAACTGTGCAGAAGGGTGTATGGCGCCCCTAAGGGTTCAGTCGCCACAGAGTTACTGCATCTCACCCAGAGGTGTGGTATCTCACCCTCAGGTAAGGAAGGCGTATGGCTCGGGACCCTAACACCTGCATCCAACACATACCCGTAGTGGGGGTAGGGCGAGATTGCTCCTAAGGAAGAGCACAGTCCCAGGTCCCTAGCTGACGGGAGGGTCCTATGTAGTGGGTGCTTAGGGGAGCAGCTTAGGGGAGCACATGACAGGGAGAGTATAAATAGAAAGCCATCTTAGAAAGAGCAAGCCAGTCAGAGGAGGAAAAGTGACAGGAGCAGAGACTCTGCATGAGCTCTGCTCCGGAGGCTGGCCTAGCCTGGGAGGCCCAGGACTGAAGGAGAGAAGAGAGGAGTGGGAGCAGGAAGGCTCCAGGAACCGAAGGGACCCTAGGGGTACGGGCCATGCAGAAGGCCACCCGTACTACCGCTGCTACCAGGAGGTAGAGGGTAGTGTTGAGCCACCCCCGTAGTGTTCGAGTTCGGTTCGGTTCGTCGAACACCCGTGTGTTCGCCGAACTGTTCGTCGAACTGTTCGTCGAACACCTTCGAACACCGTTAGAACCAATGGCAGGCAAACAAAAACACATAGAAGCACATAGAAAACACCTTCAAAGGTGTCCAAAAGCTGACAAACTGCTCAGAAGACACAACTAACACATGGAAAAGTGACAAGTACATATAGTCATGAGAAAAGAAAAGAGGTGGAGGAGTAAAAGGAGGGGGAGACACAGATATAGGCATGTCATGCCCTTCTAAAATCCAAAAAGTGAGAAGCCGACACGTTCAGTCCGCTCCTGCCCGTGCCACCTCCGTGTCGCCGGGTTTGTGCCAGAGCCGCGGTGAACCCTGACGGCCAGCCCCCCTCTCCCAATACTGGTGCCTGTCCGCTGGTGGGTCGAGCGAGCCCCCCTGTGGTGGAGGCAGCTCTAAGCTTTTTAATTTAAATTGTCTCTCTAATTTGAATGAATACACTTTAAATCCATTTACAAGGATCTATTGGAGGGCAAGTCTCATGCCAGCAGCCGCGTAATTCCAGCTCCAGTAGCGTCCACTAAAGCTGCTGCAGTTAAAAAGCTTTTATAAGGATCGAGCTCGGCTGTCCACCGCAAGGCATCCTACTGCCAGTCCCAGCCCCTATGCCTTGGGGTGCCTCCTGATGCTCTTCACTGAGTATCCCGTGGTCCCGAAGCATTTCCTTTGAAAAAATTAAGTGTCCAAACTACAGGTGGTGTAGCTTGCTTAACAGCCGGGATAATCCGCTGAATAGCAGACACTGCTACTAGGCACAAAGTATTTCCTGGGCTAGATGCAGTTAAAAATTTGTAATTAGATACTCTCGTTGG
Source organism: Phyllobates terribilis (assembly GCF_046119375.1). Classification (NCBI taxonomy): domain Eukaryota; kingdom Metazoa; phylum Chordata; class Amphibia; order Anura; family Dendrobatidae; genus Phyllobates; species Phyllobates terribilis. The sequence continues at coordinate 237,190,953 of NW_027362772.1, forward strand.
ATGCTGAGAAAGCATTCCATAGAGTCTCCTGGCACGCCATATATGATTCTCTTAAAAAGCTTGGGGTAGGGGTCTAGGGGACCCTTTTATAGCCAAAATCACGGCCCTGTATCGCAATACGTCACCTAGGCTGAAGATAAATGGAACTGTAGCACCCTGAGGGCTCGGTTGCTACAGAGGTATTGCAGCTCACCCAGAGGTGTGATATCTCACTCTCAGGTAAGGATGGAGTGTGGATCAGGACCCGACACCTGCATGCATTACACCACATTGCCGTGGGGCAGGGCGACCAATATGCCCCTGAGATGGGCACGACAGTCCCTGTCCCTGGCTGGAGTAGGGGGAGGGAACACTGAGGAAGGGGAACCCTGTAGTGCAGGAGCAGGGAGGAAGCAGTTCCTGGGTGCATTGAGAAAGGAGTATAAAAGGTGGGCACCATCTTAGTTCAGTGCAGAGAAGTCTGAGCAGAAGTGTCAGGGAGCAGGGGCTCTGCATGAGCTCTGCTCCGGAGGCGGGCCTAGTAACAGAGGCCCAGGCCTGGAAGAGGGAGAAGGAAGGAAGAGGAGTGGAGAAGGCTCCAGGAACGAGGAACGAAGGGATCCCAGGGGTGCGGACGGGCGAGTCGCCACCGCACGCCCGAATCCACCTGCATGGAGGGGTCAGGCCAAAGGGGGAGACCGGTCCCCGAAACTAGTGGAGGCAGGAAACGACCCTCAGCTAGAAACCGGAGGCTGTGACATTTTATGTGGCGCAGCCCCTCGCTACACCCGCTAGGAGGGCAGCACATAGGGTCAGGGAAACTGGCGCCAAGTTTACCAAGAGGAGGCCCGAGGCAGCCGGACAGAATGGTTGGTAAGAAAGGCCAGACAAAGGACACATAAAGGGGGTCCTGTGAAGCGCTCCAAAGTTATCTGGGAGTTGTCTGAGCCCCTCACCTGGTGAGCACAGTACGACGTGGGCAGCCGTTACCTGCAGACGTGGTCTGGATAATAAGAACTGTGAGTAAAGGCCCTGGACTGCATCACTGACTCCGTGTCGTTACTGCTGCTGCCCTGCACCATCACCCCCATCCTCCTCATACACTGCCCTGAGGCTATACTCCTCCCGTGGGGAGTTATGCTACGCTCTGCTGCACCCACAACACCAGCCTCAGCGGTCTGCCCTGCAGCGGCGGTTCACTCTGACCGCAATCCACGGGTGGCGTAGTCGGACATTTAAACATCAAAACCACATAAATAGTTCCGCCACTGGTTTGACCACCCTGAGCCATGGAACCGGGTCGCCGCCACGAAGACTACAACCACCAGCATCCACCAAATAGGGTCCGGCTCCGGGTGTCACAAGGCCCAGGGAGTGCATCAGAACATTTTCATCACCTTTCACAATCACCAATGGGACAAGGCAGGGATGTCCTCTGTCCCCTCTCTTATACATCCTAGTGACGGAGCACCTGCTCTCATCAATTCGCCATAACCCCAATATTAGGTGGATTGAGGTGGGAGGCACCGAGTACAAGTGCTCTCTATTTGCTGATGATGTACTAGTATATATCACTCAATCACATATATCCATCCATGCTGTTATGGCTGAAATAGATCACTTTGTTACATGGTCAAATTTTAAAATCAATGCAGCGAAGTCTGAGGCCCTCGATGTCTCCCTCCCCAAATCCATATAGGATTCCATCCAGTCCAACTTTCCCTTTGCCTGGCCCTCACAGGGTATCAAATACTTAGGAATTCCTATTCATAGAGACCTCTCCCATCTATGTTATCTTAATTTTGGGCCCTTTATTGAACAACTCCATACAGACCATGGTTGGCAAGTTAGAACTGTAAGATTCACTACGTGAACCACTGGTGTTTTGTGGAAAAGCACATGTACACTGTGTTCCAAATTATTATGCAAAAAGTGTTTAGGAGTGATAAGGGAAGAATTTGTTTGTTTGTCAGTTAAACTCATTGATGGTGATGTGTGTCAGGGCTCTTTATATCACTGTAAGCAATTGCAGACACCTGTGCTAATTAGTTTGGCAGGTGTGTCCAATGAAAGGCAAGACTACTTAAGAAGGCTGTCTCACATTATTAAGCAGCCTACATTTTCTGCCAAAATGGGAAAGAAAAAGGATGTGTCGGCTGCTGAGAAGCAACAAATTGTGGAGTGTTTAGGTCAAGGCATGACTACAATCAACATTGTGCGATGATCAGGATGAAGTGTCTTGGCAATCAAGAAGTATGTAGCTGATTCACAGTACACACGTGTGCGTGCTGATAAGGGCAAATTGAGGACTCTTTCCTACAGGCAATTACGTCAGGTTAAAAGAGCAGGGGCAAAAAAGCCTTGTCATAGCAGCAGACAAGTTTTTGAAGCTGCTGGTGCCTCCAACGTCCCCCGAACAACAAGATGCGGGGTCCTTCAGAGGTTTGCAGCTGTGCATACTCCATCCTGTCGACCTCCTCTATCCACTTCACACAAGCAGAAACGGCTTCAGTGGGCCAAACATTACATGAAGACTGATTTCAAAACTGTTTTGTTCACGGATGAGTGCCGTGCAGCGCTCGATGGTCCAGATGGATGGAGTGGAGGATGGCTGGTTGATGGACACCCCACGCAAACACGGCTACAGCGCCAACAAGGAGGAGGTGGAGTAATGTTTTGGGCTGGAATCATGGGGAGAGAGATTGTCGGCCCCTTTAGGATCCCTGAAGGCGCTAAAGATGAACTCCATAATGTATGTGGATTTTCTCAAACAGCACTTCCTGCCATGGTTCAAGAAGAAGAACCATGTATTTCACAGCAAGATCATTTTTTTGCATGATAATGCACCATCTCATGCTGCACATAAAACATCTGCATCTCTGGCTGATATGGGCATAAAAGGGGACAAACTTATGGTGTGACCCCCATGCTCCCCTGACCTCTACCCCATTCAGAACCTCTGGAGCATCATCAAAAGGAGTGTCTATGATGGCGGGAGGCAGTTCACATCTAAGCAACAGCTCTGGGAGGGTATTCTGTCCTCATGCAAAACAATTGAAGCAGAAACCATCCAAAACCTGACAAATTCAATGGACGAGAGAGTTCAGAAGCTCCTTTCGAACAAGGGGTCCTATGTGAAAATGTAACATCACCTAGAATAAAGTTTTGAGTTGAAAACTGTTTGATTTCAGTTTCTAATAACCTGCTAATGCTTATAATTTCAAAAATGACCATTTTTTTGGTCTTTATTAAAATGAAAAGGTTGATCGAAAAGTTTGGGGGATCTAAGAGTGTGGCAACCCAGTAGTCATGATTACTTCGAATTCTGACAATATGAGGGTCATGTTGCAGGTAGTGCAGCAAGAAGGCACTTATGTGTCTTGCGCATCTCGGAACCCCAAAATTATTTTCCGGGCTAGATGCAGCTACAAATTATTATTAATTTTAAATCTGGTGGAGCTTAGTATAGATGGGCTAATAGGAACAGTGCTGCACACTACTACAAAGCCCAAATTATTTTCCAGTCAAGATACAGATAAACATGATTAGTAATTTGAAAGCTTAAAACGGTTGGTAGGGTGATTTTAACCAATCATCAAGCTTTTATTCTCCCCAGGATGACACAGGGGCAGAAAAGTCGTTTCGGATCCATGATTTGTTCATCTTTATGAACGTGAGTCTGTCTACATTATCAGTGGAGAGCCGCGTGCGCTTATCTGTCAGCACACCACCAGCAGCGCTGAACACACGTTCAGACAGAACGCTGGCTGCGGGGCATGACAAGATCTCCAAGGCGTAAGTGGCTAGCTCCGGCCATTTATCCAGATTGGAAGCCCAAAAAGAGCAAGGGTCCAGTGACACAGTCATGGCTTCAATGTTTACTTGGAGATACTCCTGTACCATCGTCTCTAGGCGTTGACTATGTGTCAGACTTCTTGTCTCCTGTGGCCTTGCAAAGGATGGGCTAAAAAAGTGGTGAAATGATTCCGCAAAATTGATGTTACCAGCAGATACTGTGGTTCTGTTACGGTTTGAGTGCTGAACACTTGACGGTCCCACGGTTGGCAAGTTGGAACTGTGAGATTCACTACGTGCACCATTGGTGTTTTGTGGAAAAGCACATGTAAGATTCTGCAACAGTCTCTGCTGATACTCCTGCATGCGTGCATCCCTTTCTATGGCAGGAATAATTTCTGCAAATTTACTTTTGTACCGGGGATCTAACAGTGTGGCAACCCAGTAGTCAGGATTATTTCTAATTCTCACAATTCGAGGGTCATGTTGCAGGTAGTGCAGCAAGAAGGCACTCATGTGTGTTTCGCATCCAGGAGCACCAAGTCCCTGTTGTGTTGGTGGCGAGGTAACAATCATGCTTCCTTCATCTGTCCTCTCCCCCCAACCTCGCACAACAGAAATGTGATCAAGGTCTCCCTCATCTGATGAGTCTTCCATCAGTTCGTCCTCCACTTCTTCCTGGGCTCCTGCACCTCCCTCACTAGTTTGGCTGCTACCATGTGCCCTGGTAAAACCATCTCCCCCACCCTCAGATGCCTGCCGCCTTGGTGCTGCCGACCGTCTGGACCTTGCAGATGTTAGCCCTTCCGCATACAACTCCTCCTCCTCTACTTCCTCCACCTCCTCTTGTGCCACCACCTGACTCCGAATTCTGTTTAACATGTGCTCCAGCATGTAAATCACCGGAATAGTCATGCTGATAATGGCAACGTCAGCACTAAACATCTTCGTCGCCATTTCAAAACTGTGCAGAAGGGTGCATAGGTCCCTGATCTGAGACCACTCCTCCAGCGTGATTTGCCCCACCTCCAGATCTCGTTGGCCCAGGCTATACGTCAGAACGTATTGCACCAGGGCTTGTCGGTGCTGCCACAGTCGCTGCAACATGTGCAGAGTTGAATTCCACCGGGTAGGCACATCGCATTTTAGCCGGTGAAGTGGCAGGCCCAACGACTTCTGTAGAGATGTAAGTCGCTGAGCTGCGGGATGCGAACGGCGGAAGTGAGCAAACAGCGACTGTGCCCTCTGCAGAAGGCCATCTAATCTGGGATAGTGGGCTAAAAATTGCTGGACAACCAGGTTCAACACGTGAGCCATACAAGGCACGTGTGTGACATTGCCCCGGCGAAGGGCCGCACCCAGGTTTGCAGCATTGTCGCACACGGCCTTCCCTGGTTTCAGGTCCATTGGAGACAACCATTCATGAAATTGGTTCTCCAGAGCTGACCACAACTCCTCAGCTGTGTGACTCACATTTCCCAGACATTTCAAAGTAAAAACCACCTGATGACGTTGAGCCCTACTGCCAGCATAGTAAGGAGGTGTGCAGGATCCCTTCTGCGCAGTAAGAAAGCTTGTGGCATGACCAGACAGGCATTGGGTGCAGGTGGAAGACCAAGAGGAGGTTGAGGAGGCAGAAGCAGTGGAGGAACTTTGACATAAAGAGGATTGACGCACAACTCGTGGGAACGGCAAGACTTGGACAGCCCCTTGTCCTGCTGTCACCATAGTTACCCAGTGCCCAGTCAGCCACATGTAACGCCCCTGTCCATGCCTACTCGTCCAAGTGTCTGTGGTGACATGCACCCTGTCACACACAGAGTTTCTCAAAGAAGCGGTGATGTTGTGTGCGACATGCTGGTGGAGTGCAGGCACACCTTTCTTTGAGAAGGAGTGCCGACTGGGCATCTGGTACTGGGGCACTGCGACGGACATAAGGTCTCGAAAATCCTATGTGTCCACCAGGCGGAAAGGCAGCATTTCTGTAGCCAAGAGCTTGCAGATGGTGAAATTCAACCTCTTAGCTTTCTCATGGCTAGGAGGAAATGGTCTTTTACTTGTCCACATCTGAGGGACCGAGGGCTGGCTATTGTGCTTAGATGGGGTTGATAAGGGTGTCCCCGGCAAACTGCCGGTCTGTGAGGAAGATGCAGGCGGACATGTTAGGTTGCCTTGATCCAAAGGTGGTGCTATCGATGTCGGACAGCGCTCAACACCAGTTGGTGTTACCACCTCCAAAGAAAATGATGACCTGCCAATCACGCTGGCTGTTGCGGGTAAAGAGGTGGCAGGTCTGCACCCCAAAACAGGTGTGACTGCTGTCCCCCCAGTCACAGAGGATGAAGAGGCCGCGGATGCACAAGATATGGCAGACGGTGGTTGGCCCGGCCGGCTAGGCCGCATTGTAGCACACTGAGCTTCCCACTGCAACTTATGCTTCATGTCCATGTGCCGGTTCATGCATGAAGTACTCAAACTATGTATTTTTTGGCCTCTACTTAGCTTTTGCTGACAAATGTTACAGATAACACGAGTTGGGTCATCTTTATCGATCTGAAAAAATGCCCAGGCTATGCAAGGCTTAGCACCCATGCGACCTGAAGAGCCACCACGACTTGTGGTGAGGGGCAGAGTTGTGTTTGAGGATGCAGTTGTTGATGGGCTTCCAGTACTACGTCTCTGTCCAGGAAGGCGCAACCTGACCTCGTCATCACTAGCATCTTCCTCCACCTCCTCTGCTGACGTCATCTCTTGGCTGACTGTGGGTTGACAGTAAGTGGGATCTCCAACCTCATCATCATCACCCTGTGCGTTATCACACCCGTCGTCCTCAGAGCCAACCTGTTCCTGCCCTGACAAAAAACTAAAGTTCTCGCTCCAATCAGGTATTTGAGTCTCATCATCGTCTTCCTCATTGTCTCCACCAACAGGAGTTACAGTTTGGGAATGAGGGTCTACATGATGGTCAGAACCTTCTGCGTCTGGTCCTGGATCCGATTCATAAAGATTCTGGGCATCAGTGCAGATCATTTCCTCGTCTGGATTCACAGAAGAACTGGAGTCGACCTCTGATTCCCAGGCTATAGTATGAGTAAACAGCTCTGCAGACTCAACCATCTGTTCTACCTCATACTCAGACGGGCAGCTGGAGATTTGGGAGCTGTGAGGAAGCAAGTGCGATTGGGGTGACACCTTTGAGGACTGGAGTATTTGTGATGTTTAAGTTGATGTGGAGGAGAGCCCACTTAAAGGAGCACTTGATATCCGTTGAAGCACCTGCTGTTTTTGTGCCTCATCTGGAATTTTTTAGCGAATGGCGTGGCCGTAAGAAAGGGATCTTATCACATTGTCCGCTAAAAGAAGTAGACATTTTAGTTTGGCTGGAAGATGGTCCTTCTTCTGCAGATGTTACTGTTGCTTTAACACCTACCCCACGGACACAACCTTTTTTCCCCTTCCCAACACGCCTATTCCCCTTTCCACCAGCAGCAGGCCTTTTTCCACTCATTTTGGTGGTTAACTAATTCACAACTCTGGAGTTGTTTGCACAAAAAAACAATGGATGGAAACCGAGCAGAGCTGAGTGGCCAAACTGTGGTATTAGGCCAAAACTATTGGCTGGGTTAGATGCAGAAAAAAATTATATTCAATTTGCAACCTGATGGAGGTCAGTATAGATTGACTAATAGAGAAAGTCCCACACACAGCTAGAAGCCCAAATATTTTTTCAGAGGTAGATGCAGAAAAAAAATATATTCAGTTTGCAACCTGATAAAGGTCAATATAGATGGACTAATAGAGAAAGTCCCACACACTGCTAGAAGGCCAAATATTTTTTCAGAGGTAGATGCAGAAAAAAATTATATTCAGTTTGCAAACTGATGGAGGTCAGTATAGATGGACTAATAGAACAAGTCCCACACACAGCTAGAAGCCCAAATATTTTTTCAGAGGTAGATGCAGATAAAAATTATTTTTAATTTGCAACCTGATGGAGGTCAGTATAGATGGACTAATAGAGAAAGTCCCACACACTGCTAGAAGGCCAAATATTTTTTCAGAGCTAGATGCAGACAAAAAATTATTTTCAATTTGCAACCTGATGGAGGTCAGTATAGATGGACTAATAGAACAAGTCCCACACACAGCTAGAAGCCCAAATATTTTTTCAGAGGTAGATGCAGAAAAAAATTATATTCAGTTTGCAACCTGATGGAGGTCTGTATAGATGGATTAATAGAACAAGTCCCACACACAGCTAGAAGCCCAATATTTTTTCAGAGGTAGATGCAGAAAAAAAAATATATTCAGTTTGCAACCTGATGGAGGTCAGTATAGATGGACTAATAGAGAAAGTCCCAAACACTGCTAGAAGGCCAAATCTTTTTTCAGAGCTAGATGCAGACAAAAAATTATTCTTAATTTGCAACCTGATGGAGGTCAGTATAGATGGACTAATAGAGAAAGTCCCACACACTGCTAGAAGGCCAAATATTTTTTCAGAGCTGGATGCAGATAAAAATTATTTTTAATTTGCAACCTGATGGAGGTCAGTATAGATGGACTAATAGAGAAAGTCCCACACACTGCTAGAAGGCCAAATATTTTTTCAGAGCTAGATGCAGAAAAAAATTATATTCAGTTTGAAACCTGATGGAGGTCAGTATAGATGGACTAATAGAACAAGTCCCACACACAGCTAGAAGCCCAAATATTTTTTCAGAGGTAGATGCAGATAAAAATTATTTTTAATTTGCAACCTGATGGAGGTCAGTATAGATGGACTAATAGAGAAAGTCCCACACACTGCTAGAAGGCCAAATATTTTTTCAGAGCTAGATGCAGACAAAAAATTATTTTCAGTTTGCAACCTGATGGAGGTCTGTATAGATGGATTAATAGAACAAGTCCCACACACAGCTAGAAGCCCAATATTTTTTCAGAGGTAGATGCAGAAAAAAAATATATTCAGTTTGCAACCTGATGGAGGTCAGTATAAATGGACTAATAGAGAAAGTCCCACACACTGCTAGAAGGCCAAATATTTTTTCAGAGCTAGATGCAGACAAAAAATTATTTTTAATTTGCAACCTGATGGAGGTCAGTATAGATGGACTAATAGAGAAAGTCCCACACACAGCTAGAAGCCCAAATATTTTTTCAGAGCTACATGCAGAAAAAAATAATATTCAGTTTGCAACCTGATGGAGGTCAGTATAGATGGACTAATAGAACAAGTCCCACACACAGCTAGAAGCCCAAATATTTTTTCAGAGGTAGATGCAGAAAAAAAATATATTCAGTTTGCAACCTGATGGAGGTCTGTATAGATGGATTAATAGAACAAGTCCCACACACAGCTAGAAGCCCAAATATTTTTTCAGAGGTAGATGCAGAAAAAAAATATATTCAGTTTGCAACCTGATGGAGGTCAGTATAGATGGATTAATAGAGAAATTCCCACACACTGCTAGAAGGCCAAATATTTTTTCAGAGCTAGATGCAGACAAAAAATTATTTTTAATTTGCAACCTGATGGAGGTCAGTATAGATGGACTAATATAGAAAGTCCCACACACTGCTAGAAGGCCAAATATTTTTTCAGAGCTGGATGCAGATAAAAATTATTTTTAATTTGCAACCTCATGGAGGTCAGTATAGATGGACTAATAGAGAAAGTCCCACACACTGCTAGAAGGCCAAATATTTTTTCAGAGCTAGATGCAGAAAAAAATTATATTCAGTTTGAACCTGATGGAGGTCAGTATAGATGGACTAATAGAACAAGTCCCACACACAGCTAGAAGCCCAAATATTTTTTCAGAGGTAGATGCAGATAAAAATTATTTTTAATTTGCAACCTGATGGAGGTCAGTATAGATGGACTAATAGAGAAAGTCCCACACACAGCTAGAAGCCCAAATATTTTTTCAGAGCTAGATGCAGAAAAAAATAATATTCAGTTTGCAACCTGATGGAGGTCAGTATAGATGGACTAATAGAACAAGTCCCACACACAGCTAGAAGCCCAAATATTTTTTCAGAGGTAGATGCAGAAAAAAAATATATTCAGTTTGCAACCTGATGGAGGTCTGTATAGATGGATTAATAGAACAAGTCCCACACACAGCTAGAAGCCCAAATATTTTTTCAGAGGTAGATGCAGAAAAAAAATATATTCAGTTTGCAACCTGATGGAGGTCAGTATAGATGGACTAATAGAGAAAGTCCCACACACTGCTAGAAGGCCAAATATTTTTTCAGAGCTAGATGCAGACAAAAAATTATTTTTAATTTGCAACCTGATGGAGGTCAGTATAGATGGACTAATATAGAAAGTCCCACACACTGCTAGAAGGCCAAATATTTTTTCAGAGCTGGATGCAGATAAAAATTATTTTTAATTTGCAACCTCATGGAGGTCAGTATAGATGGACTAATAGAGAAAGTCCCACACACTGCTAGAAGGCCAAATATTTTTTCAGAGCTAGATGCAGAAAAAAATTATATTCAGTTTGAACCTGATGGAGGTCAGTATAGATGGACTAATAGAACAAGTCCCACACACAGCTAGAAGCCCAAATATTTTTTCAGAGGTAGATGCAGAAAAAAAATATATTCAGTTTGCAACCTGATGGAGGTCAGTATAGATGGACTAATATAGAAAGTCCCACACACTGCTAGAAGGCCAAATATTTTTTCAGAGCTAGATGCAGAAAAAAATTATATTCAGTTTGCAACCTGATGGAAGTCAGTATCGATGGACTAATAGAATGATGCTATGCCCAAAAGATTTTACTTCACTAGGTGCAGTAAAAAAATTGGTATTCTATACACAGGTGGTATATCTTGCAACACAGATAGGCTACTCCACTGACTAACACACTCTGCAATAGGCCAAAAAGGATTAGCTTTGCTAGATTCAGCCAAATGCTGTGAAAAAAACTTGCACAGCACTGGCACAGACCTGCCTGGCAAAAACTGATAGGAACTGATGTAACCTAGTCCTGAAAAGGACTGCAATTACAATTAGTCTTTACTCCCACAATCTATCTATTTAAGAGCACAGACCTGCCTGATAAAAGTCGTAGGAAATGCTGTAACCTAGTCCTTAAAAGGACTCAATCACAACTATTCCCTACTCCCAAGCTATCTGTAGATTTGTGCGAAAATTGGCTTGAAATTAACAAGGTATAGCGCACACAGCAACAGCGGTGCCGTCTAACACGCAGCTGCAGCAGTGAGAAAATGGTGGCGACGGGGAAAATGGCTTGGTCTTATAGGGCAAGGACATGTGACATACACTGCCAATGACACATGCCCTTGCTTGTGTGAAAAAAGCACTTCGCTCCGTGTGTGCGCTGCTGATAGGCTGACAGATTGCACCTCACCACTGTAAATGCGGGAAAGAGAATAAAAATGGAGATCTTCATTATTCCTGCAGAGATCCATCCCTTGCCCCTCCCCCCACCCCGCTGTACACTCAAACTGCGTATTAACATTAATTTTCATCATTACTGAGAAAAAATCCAGTTATGATTTTGGTGCACGAACAGTTATCGAACATAACCTCGAACAGCCGAATTTTTCTCAAATCGTTCGTGTTCGCCGAACGGCTCGAACACCGCCCAAAACAGCTCAAATTTGAGATTGGCGAACAGTTCGAGTAGAACAACGCTCATCTCTAGTAGAGGGGTCAGGCCAGATAAGGGGAACCGGTCCCTCAACTAGCGGAGACACAGCAAGGCTCAACTAGAAACCGGAGGCTGCAGCATTTCATGTACTGCAGGCCAAAGTCCACACCAGTCTCACTAAGAAGGTAGCCACATAGGACCCAGTGGACGGAACACACGTCGCCCGCCAAGGCCCGAGGATACCGGATAGAAGTGTCACTGTGTGTGAGGTGCAGGGAGAAGGCCAGAGAAAGGACACACAGAAGGGGGTCCTGCTAAGTACTCCAGAGCTATCTGGGGGTGGACTGAGCCCCTCACTGAGTACGCACAGCACGACGGGGGAGTTGCTCTGGTACCTGTAATCTGGACGGCAACAACTGTGAGTAAAGATCTTGTCACTGCATCACACGGACTCTGTGTTCATTACTGACTCCCTGCACTACAACCACCATCATCCCCCCACACTGCCCTGAAGCTACACTCTTCCTGTGGGGAGTAATAATACCATTGCTGCAAAGCCACCAGCTTCAGAGGACTGTTCCGCAGCGGCGGCCCCATTGGCTGCACTCCACAGGTGGCGTAGTCGGACATTATAAAACCCATATATACAAATTACCCTTGGATTGACCGCCCTGGGTCACGGACCGGGTCACCGCCACAGTGACTACAACCCCCAGCTTCTACAGGCCCGGCTCCGGGTACCCCATGTCCCAGGGGGCGCGTCAACTTCATAGGTCCCTGATCTGAGACCACTCTTGCAGCGTGATTTGCCCCACCTCTGGATCTCGTTGGCCCAGGCTATACATCAGAATGTATTGCACCAGGGCTTGTCGGTGCTGCCACAGTCGCTGCAACATATGCAGGGTTGAATTCCACCGTGTCGGCACATCGCATTTCAGCCGGTGAACTGGCAGGCCCAACGACTTCTGTAGAGATGTAAGTCATTGAGCAACGGGATGCGAACGGCGGAAGTGAGCACACAGCGACCGTGCCCTCTGCAGAAGGCCATCTAGTCCGGGATAGTGGGCTAAAAATCAATGGACAACCAGATTCAACACGTGAGCCATGCAAGGGACGTGTGTGACATTGCCCCGGTGAAGGGCCGCACCCAGGTTTACAGCATTGTCGCACACGGCCTTCCCTGGTTGCAGGTCCAGTGGAGACAACCATTCATGAAACTGGGTCTCCAAAGATGACCACAACTCCTCAGCCCCTTGTCCTGCTGTCATCATAGTTACCCAGTGCCCAGTCAGCGACATGTAACGCCCCTGTCCATGCCTACTCGTCCAAGTGTCTGTGGTGAAATGCACCCTGTCACACACAGAGTTTCTCAAAGAAGCGGTGATGTTGTGTGCGACATGCTGGTGGAGCGCAGGCACACCTTTCTTTGAGAAGTAGTGCTGACTGGGCATCTGGTACTGGGGCACTGCGATGGACATAAGGTCTCGAAAATCCTCTGTGTCCTCCAGGCGGAAAGGCAGCCAACAGCTTGCAGATGGAAAAATTCAACCTCTTAGCTTTCTCATGGCTAGGAGGAAATGGTCTTTTACTTTTCCACATCTGAGGGACCGAGGGTTGGCTGTTGTGCTTAGATGGGGTTGAGTAGGGTGTCCCCGGAAAACTGTCGGTATGTGAGGAAGATGCAGGCGGACATGTTTGGTTGCTTTGATCCAAAGGTGGTGCTCTCGATGTCGGAGAGCGCTCAACATCAGCAGGTGTTTCCACTTCCCAATGAACTGACAACCTGCCAATCACACTGGCTGTTGCGGGTAAAGAGGTGGCAGGTCTGCGTCCAAAAACATGTGTGACTGCTGTCCCCCCAGTCATAGAGGATGAAGAGGCTGCGGATGCACAAGATGGGGCAGACGGTGGTTGGCCCGGCCCCCTAGGCCGCATTGTAGCACAGTGAGCTTCCCACTGCAACTTATGCTTCATATCCATGTGACGGTACATGCATGAAGTACTCAAACTATGGATTTTTTGGCCTCTAGTTAGCTTTTGGTGACAAATATTACAGATAACACAAGTTGGGTCATCCTTATCGATCTGAAAAAATGCCCAGGCTAGGCAAGGCTTAGAGCCCATGCGACCTGAAGAGCCACTACGACTTGTGGTCAGTGGCAGAGTTGTGGTTGAGGATGCAGTTGTTGACGTGCTTCCAGTACTCCGTCTCTGTCCAGGAAGGCACAATCTAACCTCATTGTCAATAGCATCTGTGACTCCCCGCTGCTCTTGGTATCACAGATCCTAGAAGAGTGCATTGATGGAATCCTCCACAAGAGGCCCCCATAAACATTCACACATCTCCACCTTCCACCTCAGACCAGCAGAGGGAGCCCGTTAGGGATATAAATAGGGAAGGTGGAGCTAGGCAGTTCAGTTCCTCTGAAGAGTTCCTGCAGTAGAGAAGCCTAAGAGAGGTCAGTCTGCAGTGGAGCTCAGTCTAGTCTAGAGAACTCAGTTAATAGTTCATCAGTGGAGCACGAGGATCCTGCTAGCTAGATTCAGGGAGCCCAGAAAGAGCTTAAGGTGTGCCGGCGCCATAAGATCAGTGAAGCGCGGCAAGCTGCCATTAGTATGTATAGCCTAGTGAGGGCCCAAGTAGGCCGAAAGCGAGTGGCGAGTTAGTACATAAGGGGCAGAGGAGCTTAACCAGCTCACACCGAAACATTTACCGGACACCGGATCCGAGCTTACCGGGATCTCTATGACCCAGTAAGGCATAACCGGAATCTCTGGAGAACTACAAGTCCCAGGATCGCTAAGGTGCTGATACGTAACAGAGCCAGGAGACGCTTAGGCCCCGCATACTGGGAGCTTGAACTCCAAGAGAAGTCCCTACCACAAGGTCAGCCAGCGCAGGACAGAGACAAAGTTAGGCCTAGCTCCAGGCAGGTCAGAAACTTACTACGCAGAGGCAAGAAACAGGAGGCCCTACACCCGCTCATTGGGGAGGATCCTGATATGCACCCTTCACCCTACAGTGCTCCGGGATGTGCCTGAATTTCCACCAGTAAAAGTTACTGAAGTGACTACCGTGTCCGTTCCCGTTCTTGCTCTGACCCAGCTGGGTCTCGCCTGTCCTGCATTCCCCCTGCATACGCTGCCCTGAGACCTAGCTCCACCTGTGGGGAGCTATACCATCGAGCTGCCTTATCAACGGCCTCAGTGGACTGCTGCAGCGCTGGTGCTTCTCACCAGATACCACAGGTGGCGTCACGAACTCTTATAAAATTAACAATTATCCACCCTTTTAATGAGTGACCCCAGGGTACGGGCCAGGGAGCCGCCCACCGCTGCATCCCCAAGGCCAGGCAAAGGCCCCAGTACCGAGTCATCCCCATCCCCATCCCCTGGGCTAGTCACATCCTCCTCCACCTCCTCTGCTGACCTCATCGACTGGCTGACTGTGGGTTGACAGTAAGTGGGATCTCCAGCCTCGTCATTAACACCCTGTGTGTTCTCACACCCGTCGTCCTCAGAGCCAACCTCTTCCTGCCCTGACCGAAAAGTCAAGTTGTCGCTCCAATCAGGTATTTGAGTCTCATCATCGTCTTCATCATTGTCTCCACCAACAGGATTTACAGTTTGGGAACGACGGTCTACATTATGTTCAGAACCTTCTTCATCTGGTCCTGGATCTGACTTATAAAGATTCTGGGCATCAGTGCAGATCATTTCCTCGTCTGGATTAACAGAAGCTCTGGAGCAGACCTCCGTTTCCCAGGCTATAGTATAAGTAAACAGCTGTGCAGATTCAACCATCTGTGTTACCCCATACTCAGACGGGCAGCTGGAGACTTGGGAGCTGTGAGGAAGCAAGTGCGATTTGGGTGACACCTCTGAGGACTGGAGTATTTGTGATGTTGAAGTTGAGGTGGAGGAGAGCCCACTTGAAGGAGCACTTGATATCCGTTGAAGCACCTGCTGTTTTTGTGCCTCATCTGGAATTGGTAGCGATGGGCGTGTCCGTAAGAAAGGGATCGTATCACATTGTCCACGAAAAGAAGTAGATATCTTAGTTTGGCTGGAAGATGGTCTTTCTTCTGCAGATGTTACTCCCCCCACCGCGGGGGTGCTCGACCCACCAGCGGACAGGCACCAGTATTGGGAGAGGGGAGCTGGCCATCAGGGTCCACCGCGGCTCTGGCACAAATCCGGCGACACGGAGGTCGCACGGGCAGGAACGGACTGGCCGTGTCGGCTTTGCACTTTTTTGGTTTTAGAAGGGCATGACATGCCTATATCTGTGTCTCCCCCTCCTTTTACTCCTCCACCTCTTTTCTTTTCGCATGACTATATGTACTTGTCACTTTTCCATGTGTTAGTTGTGTCTTCTGAGCAGTTTGTCAGCTTTTGGACACCTTTTGAAGTGTGTTCTATGTGTTTTCTATGTGTTTCTATGTGTTTTTGTTTGCCTGCCATTGGTTTTAACGGTGTTCGAAGGTGTTCGACGAACAGTTCAGCGAACATACGGGTGTTCGACGAAACGAACCGAACTCGAACACTACGGGGGTGGCTCAACACTAGTGTTCAGCGCTGCTGGTGGTGTGCTGACAGATAAGCGCACGCGGCTGTCCACTGAGAATCTAGACAGACTCACGTTCATAAAGATGAACAAATCATGGATCCGCAAGGACTTTTCTACCCCTGTGTCATCCTGGGGAGACTAAAAGCTTTAGGATTTGGTAAAATCACCTCACCAACCGTTTTAAGCAACTCTGGGGCAATTGATGCCACTTAAGTGGTGTCTGTGCCACAATTTTTGGAAAAAATGGAGACTCTTTTTGGAGTCCCCTTGCTGTGTTTTACGTGACGTTGGCATCGTCAATTCCAGGTGGGTTGGGTCGCTCCCCCCCCTTTTGACTGTAAGAAACTACATACACTATGGCTTGGGGTAACACAGATGGTTGAGTCTGAAGAGCTGTTTACTCAGAGGTCTGCTCCAAAGCTTCAGTGTCTGCTAGTCAGCGTAGAATTTTTAGCTGCATCTAGCCTAGGCAATACTTTGGGCGTAGAAGCCCAGCTGCAAAGCAAGCTGCACCGCCTGTGTATCTAATAAGAATTTTTAAATGCATCTAGCCTAGGCAGACTGTGGGGACCCCCAACCAAACCCAGACGCTCAGCCCCCCTACCGCCCCCCTTTCCTTGACAACAAAATAATGTAACTCTTACAATTGGATGGGTGAGGATCGGTCACAGCTTTATTAACTCTTTATACTCATTCCATTAGAAAGGCATTTTATTTCTAAAATAATTCAGCTTGTTGCAGCATGCCCTGGGTCTCCACACCGGCAAGTTGGCCAACAAGTGTAACTCTCCAACATGTCCTTTCTATTTCCAGGCCACGGAGGATCCTGCGTACTCGTATGCAGGACTCTGACCCCCATCCATCACTCATAATGCTTGTTCCACTCCATCTTGGAGTACTGACAGGAATATGTCCAGTCCAATATCCATTAAGTGAACACCGTCGGGCCGTATGAGGCCTGCTTTATCTCCTTCCAGTTGTCGGTGTTGTATCACTACACCGTCTCTGTCTCTTCTAAATTATGCCATCCGAATATTTATTGCCCGCCTTGTCCGTTCGATGGCCGTGATGTCTCGCGCTCCTTGCCATACCACTATCGGCACAATCTCTGACCATACTATAGTTAGTTTTGTGAAAAATTCTCTGAAGCGCTCAGTGTCTAGTTTCATTATTGCCATTAGTTATGCGCTCTTGTGATGACCTAGGATGTTTCCCCGGGCCTGTATAACTAAGATGACCGGACCTCTTGCCTCTCTCCCTACCTTGATTACCTCCATTAGTACCTGTGGCCATAGCAGGCCTCTAATACCTCTCCAGTTGAAATATGTGTTATGAAATTCTAATTTCCTCCCATCTGGGCGGACTTTCGCCCTTTTTTCTGCCCAATATATATACGAGTGGCCAGCACCCACACTGTTGGCTTAGCGTCACCTGTAAAAGAAACAAACCACGTTAGGATAACAAGTCCGGTCTTATGTATCTCGCCAAACACGTGGATCGCCATCTCCCTATCCTCTGAACTTCCGTTTCTGACAGTCCTGCTCTTGCTGCTTCCGTGGCCGCGCCTATGCAGAATGAGTGTGTCCCGTAATCTTTGGGGTGGTTCCCCGCCAATGTTATGCATTTATTAAATATAGCTTGGTACTGGTATCTTGATAATGGCGTTCCCTCAATGTGTGATAGGAAGAAATTACTTTGTGATCTGATGGTTATATATGTTTCTACTATTGTTACCCGACTCAGTGTACCGTTTGTGGGTTGTAGAAGTACTCAAGTGTCCCTGCCCGCTGGAACCGTTATCAATTGGCATTTGCGTAGACGTATTGCATTATTGGCTATGACTACGTCCTGGTCTAATAAGCCTCCACTGGTGGTAATTTTGGATTGAGGGACTAATTCGCTTATGCATAGCGCCCCGAAGAAGGCGATCGCAAATGCAGTAGACATTAGTGTTGCTTCAAATTGTGAGTGTCATGTTAATGGTGTTAGGGATATGATGTGAGAAATCAGTTTTAGTGACACGGGACAGGACGTCTACACTCCTGACTTGGCTGAACCCTTTTCCACCCTTTTATGGATTGTCTGATGATGAATCTCTTTGTCACATCTTCTCAATTCAGTAGTTGGAAGTGAAATGCTACTCCGGTCAGACACCGCTGCGCTGACGCCCCTGATATGCCCCTCATCATTAGCTTGTGGAGAAATTCTATGGTGACTTGGAATCTGGCTTGTTCACATTGGTCAGCCCATCTGCCTGCTACTAGTCGTGTCCACTCTTCCCATGCCTTACCGTATGCTTGCCACGTCGACGGGGCAACTGACGCTCTGATTAATGGCATCAACTATTCGCCACTAGATCCCATAGGGAGGGTGGGCAACTGTTGCCCGATGGGTGGGCGTTGGGGAGGAGCTCTGTGAAAATCTGCCAATTGAATTGTGATAAAGCGTTAGCAGCAGCAGCTTTAGACCCCTCAGCATCGTGGCTAGCGCGGACCCATGCATTGTGTTTTAGGCACAGGAATGCTAGCCAGCGTAGACAGGAGAGACGATGATGCCATCTTATTAATGCAGTGCGCTAGGCTGGTGTTTTTTGTTATGAAGCGTATATTTTTGTTAGCCAGTAGTGCGCCCCATATTTCTATTGCTACCACTATTGGGAAGAAAAAAAATTTTCCGGGATAGATGCAGATAAAAATTATTATTAATTTCAAAAATTATATTGAATTTGCAACCTGGTGGAGGTTAGTATAGATGGACTAATAGAACAAGTCACACACACTGCTACAAGCCGAAGCCAAAATATTTTTTCAGAGCTAGATGCAGATAAAAATTATATTGAATTTGCAACTTGGTGGAGGTTAGTATAGATGGACTAATAGAACAAGTCCGACACACTGCTACATGCCGAAGCCCAAATATTTTTTCAGAGCTAGATGCAGATAAAAATTATATTGAATTTGCAACCTGGAGGAGGTTAGTATAGATGGACTTATAGAACAAGTCCCACACATCGCTAAAAGCCGAAGCCAAAATATTTTTTCAGAGCTAGATGCAGATAAAAATTATATTGAATTTACAACCTGGTGGAGGTTAGTATAGATGGACTAATAGAACAAGTCCCACACACTGCTACAAGCCGAAGCCCAAATATTTTTTCAGAGCTAGATGCAGATAAAAATGATATTGAATTTGAAACTGGTTGGAGGTTAGTATAGATGGACTAATAGAACAAGTCCCACACACTGCTACAAGCCGAAGCCAAAATATTTTTTCAGAGCTAGATGCAGATAAAAATTATATTGAATTTGCAACCTGGTGGAGGTTAGTATAGATGGACTAATAGAATGATGCTATGCCCAAAAGGTTTTACTTCACTAGGTGCAGTAAAAAAAATGATATTCTATACACAGGTGGTGTAGCTTGCAACACAGATAGTCTACTCCACTGACTAACACACACTGCAATAGGCCAAAAAGGATTTGCTTTGCTAGATTTAGCCAAATGCTGTGAAAATAAACTTGCACAGCACTGGCACAGACCTGCCTGGCAAAAAGTGATAGGAACTGATGTAACTTTGTCCTGAAAAGGACTGCAATTACAATTAGTCTTTACTCCCAACCTATCTATTTAAGAGCACAGACCTGCCTGATAAAAGTCGTAGGATATGATGTAACCAAGTCCTTAAAAGGACTGCAATCACAACTATTCCCTACTCCCAAGCTATCTGTAGATTTGTGCGAAAATTGGCTTGAAATTTACAAAGCATAGCGCACACAGAAACAGCGGTGTCGTCTAACACGCAGCTGCAGCAGTGAGAAAATGGTTGCGACGGGGAAACTGGCTGGGTCTTATAGGGCAAGGACATGTGACATACACTGCCAATGACACATGCCCTTGCTTGCGTGAAAAAAAGCAGTTTGCTCCGTGTGTGCGCTGCTGATAGGCTGACAGATTGCACCTCCCCACTGTAAATGCGGGAAAGAGAAAAAAAAATGGAGATCTTCATTATTCCTGCAGAGATCCATTTCCTGCCCCTCCCCCGCCCCGCTGTACACTCAAACTGCGTATTAACATTAATTTTCAGCATTACTGAGAAAAAATCCAGTTATGATTTTGGTGCATGAACAGTTATCGAACATAACCTCGAACAGCCGAATTTTTTTCAAATCGTTCGGGTTCGCCGAACGGCTCGAACACCGCCCAAAACAGCTCGAATTTGAGATTGGCGAACAGTTCGAGTCGAACACTGCTCATCTCTACTCAGTAGTCCACTGGGCCGTATTCGCACCTTTCCTGGTGAGATCGGTTACAGGTTTAAGGCTATGTGCCCACGATGCAGAAATGAAGCAGAAAATTTCTGCAGCGTTTCTGCATCTCCCTTGCCAGAAAAAACGCATGTGCATGCGTTTTTACTGCAGAATACACGCGTATTCACATGCATATTCACATGCGTTTATGCATGCGTTTATGCATGAGGACTACAAGCACTTTCCAGGCGATAGCATCACCTGGAAAGTGCTTGACAACTAGGTCTCACTATATAAATCCATGCAAACAGCATGGATTTGTATAGTGTGACCGCAAAAAATAAAGCTATACTTACCGATCCCCCGTCGCGTGTGTTGCCGCGTGTGTTGTCGCGCTCCTTCCGGGTTGCCAGCATATCGCGAGACAGTCTGCGGTCACATGTGACCGCGACGTCATCTCAGGTCCTGGAAGGAGATGCACAGCAGGGGCCGCCGGACAGGTGAATATAAACTTTATTATTTTATTCTTTTTTTCACAGGTACAATGGTACCCAGGTCTGGATGAGAGTCTCCTCTCCTCCAGACTTGGGTACCATACGCACATTGAAACGCATATTATCCGCGTGTACAAATGTACAGACATGGATATTATGCGCTTCAATGCAAGTCAATGGCGGCAATTCCGCTGCGCTTCCGCAAAATTAATGAACATTCTGCGGATTTATGAGCGCTGCAGAAAAGCTGCGGAAAAATCCACAGCATGTGCATTGACATTGCGGAATGCCATTGGGGACCATGTGGTGCGGATTACCATGCGTTATTGATGCGTTTCCGCTGCGGAAATTCCGCAGCGGAAACGCATGAAAAACGCATCGTGGGCACGCAGCCTAACAATTACAGAAAAATTCTTAATGAATTTCCTGTAATAATTGGCAAAACCCAAAAATCTCTGTATAGATTTCAAACCAATAGGCCTAGGCCATTCCTGCACAGCCCGAACCTTCACAGGGTCCATCTCAAAGCCCTCGCTGGAGACAATGTAGCCCAAAAAACTAATTTTCTTCACAGCGAACTCACATTTCTCCAGTTTAGCAAAGAGTGAATTATCACCCAATAACTGCAAAACTTCACGTACACTCTGCCAATGGAACTCCAGATCTGGTGAATAAATCAAAATGTCATCCAAATACACAACCACATTCTTACCAATCAGAGGTCTCAGGATGTCATTAATAAGGTTCTGAAAAAATGCAGGTGCATTGGTAAGACCAAAAGGCATCACCAGATTCTCAAAATGACCTACCGGAGTGTTAAAAGCAGTTTTCCATTCATCACCCTCCTTCACACGTAACAAATTGTATGCCCCCCGGAGATCAATTTTGGAGAACCTCTTGGCTCCCACTAACTGGTTAAACAAGTCAGGAATTAACGGAAATGGGTAAGAATTGCGTATGGTAATCTTATGAATTTCATGAAAATCCAGACTTGGACGTAAACCGCCGTCCTTTTTTTTACCAAAGAAGAATCCAACTGCCACAGGTGACTTAGAAGGTCTAATGTGACCAGCAGCCAGGCTTGTCTCTATGTACTCCTCCAAAGCCTTTCTTTCAGGGATAGTCAGATTAAACAAGCGACTTTTGGGAAGAGTAGCTCCAGGAACAAACTCAATGCCGCAATCATAATCCCTATGAGGAGGTAAAACTTGTGAAAAAAACTCCAAAAATATTGAATAGGTACAGGTAATTCCCCTTTTTCCACAGCCGCAATGCGACCATTACAACATTTATCATAGCACATGGAACTCCAAGACTTAATCACATTAGTAGACCAGTCCAATAAAGGATAGTGCAGTTTTAACCAAGGCAATCCTAGAACAACTGGAGAGGGCAAATTATCCAAAACAATCAAGTCCAAACTTTCTTGGTGAACTCCATTGATAGTGAGGGAAAATGCAGCAGTCTTGTGAGTAATACATTTCAAAGGAGTGTTATTAATTGCAACCACAGAGATAGGTGATGACAAAGGTTTGGATTTCAATTTAAGGTTTTCCAAAAACCCTTTATCAATCACATTAAGTGTTGAACCACAATTCACAAATACCTGAAATTCAATCAAATCTCCCTGCAGAGTAGTACTCCCAGAAAGAAATACTCCTGCAGAGCGTAAACAAGCTATACGGGCGTAACTGACCTTTTTTTTTTCTTTACTTAAGCGATGCTCACAATACTTAATCAAATGATCAGCCTTACCACAATAAAGACAAAAACCCTTGGCGAATCTCCGGTCTCTTTCCTGAGAGCGAAGTGACATTGCCCCCACCTCCATTGGTTCTCCGCTGTCAGAGCAGATTTTCTGGGAACTAGGACCTGACTTTACAGGAGTCTTTACATCATTCACCCTGGACCTCAGTCTCCTGTCCACACGAACAGCGAACTGCATAGCTTCCTGCAGAGTCTCAGGTGCAGGGAATGCAATTAGCTAATCCTTAACCCTTTCACTCAGACCAGCAAGAAATAAACATCTCAACGCAGAATCATTCCATTTAACTTCTGAGGCCCATCTCCTGAAGTGTGTGCAATAATTTTCAGCATCATCAGACCCTTGATTCAAACGTCTAAGTTCTAATTCAGCAGATGAGATCCGATCAGGATCATCATATAATAGCCCCATAGCAGAAAAAAATTCTTCAACAGAACTTAAACATGGATCATTAGGCTGGAGAGAAAAGGCCCAACCCTGTGGTTCTTTGCGCAAATGTGACATAATAAAACCAATGCGCTGTGATTCATTCCCAGAGGAATCTTGGTCTCAAACGAAAATATAACAAACAAGCATTTTTAAAGGAAAAAAAATCTTGCTGTTTACCATAAAAAACATCAGGCAGTCCTACCTTGGGTTCGACAAAATGCGCTCCAGGACAGCTACTCACATGTTGCTGAAGCTCGGCCACCTCCAGAGACATTCCCTGCAGGCGTTGAGCCAACTCCTGGATGGAAACCATACTGATCCCCGAATTTCTTTCCTTTTAGTTTTTTTTTTTGGGCTGGACATACTGTTATGATCTGCAACAAGAACCAAGGAAAGATAGGGGAAAGCTCTCCCTAAAGTAAGACTAAGCTGAATCCCTACGATGTAGCGGGCTGCCTGTTCCTTGTGAACAGACCCGCCTTTGTCCTCGGCTAGTCTGAACGAAGGCCTATAGAAATAAGGGAGGGGTCCCTAAAAGTACTAAGGACTGGGACGTAAATGGGACACCTCCTAACAGAAGTTGCTACAGAACACAAAAGACAAACTGATAAAAAGTACTAGAGGTCCAAGCGGACCAAGGGAACTAGACAGAGATAGGCACCGAAGCGCCTGGCTAGAGAGACAGTGAAACAACACTGAAGTCCAGCAAGGCCAGAAGGGCAGAGCTGGAATATATAGTCAGATGGTCACGAGACCACAAAACACAAGATAGAAAAAACAAACAGGAAGGTTCTAACACCCTGGGGTTCAGCCCACAAAGTCGGGTGCTTTGCTGCCATGGGCCTGATCATGCTGGTGGTGGTCAGGCTGGTCGTTTTGCCACCCCTGCTGATGCTGGCCTGCCAGGTTTTGCAAATGGCCTTTTTGGGGTTATCGGCAGAGTCTTTAAAAAACAACCAGACTCGGGAAGACCTAACAGTTGTACTGGCAACTTCCTTCGTGTTGGTGTTACAGGGAACGGTTGCCTGCCTTCTGTCTGCGGCCACCACACTGCTTCTTCCTGCCTGTTGGGTTGCTCTGCCTCCCTCCCCCTGTGTGCTGCTGTCCTCGCTCTGCATGTCTTCCTGCCAGGTTGGGTCAGTTACTATATCAACCACCACCTCGTCTTCCACTTCCGCACCCTGGTCCTCCTCCTGACTTTCTGGCAATTGTGTCTCATCATTGTCCACCTCTTGTGACACTTTCCCACCGTCGCCTTCGTGTGACCGTGGCTGCTCAAATATTTGGGCATCGCTACACGCGATCTCCTCTTGCCCCGCTTCAAGTGGACTGGGCGAGAGGCCCGAATCTATAAATGGAAAAGTGAACAGCTCTTCAGAGTGTCAAGTGTGGGATCAGTTGTCTCTGAGTAATAGGAGCCATTAGGTTCCTAAATAATAAGGTCCATTTAGTTCTAGAGTCCACTAGTATTCTATATAAGGTCCACTAGGATCCTCTATAACAAAGTCTTATAGGTTCCTGAATAATAAAATCCACAAGCTTTCTGAGTTTTACCTAGATACCTCAGTGTCAAGGTCTATAAGGTTACTAGATAATAATTTTTGATAATAATAATTTGGTTCCTAAGCATACATTCCACAGGTTCCTTTGTAATAAGGCCCATTAGATTCTTGATTAAGTTCTACAGGATTCCACAGTAAAAACGACAAAGTATTTTCTGAGAAATAAGATCCCCTAAGTTCTAAGTAGTATGGTCAAATAGGTTCCAAAATAAGAAGATCTACCAAGGTGCTAATTAATAAGTCTATAGAGTAACAAATCTATTAATAAAATCAACAGGTTCTAGTGATGAACGAGCATGCTCGCTACTGCTCGGTGCTTGCCCGAAAATCTCACTGACGAGTATTTCCGGGGTTGCTCGGCGGGAGCTCGGGTCCCCTCCCTGCATGTCTGGCGCTCTTTACAGAGCCAATAAACATGCACGGATTGTCTGCCACTCACTGTAATGCCGCAACCATGTTGGTTGTGGCATTACACTGATTGACTGGCCGCACAGCGTCATCAGGTCTATATCAGACCTGGGGCCGCAATGCTCGTCACTGTCACGCTGGAATCAGACAGTGTAGGGAGAGGTGCTGCTGAGCTAGGGAGAGATTTGCTTGTTTCTAGTTAGTGTAGGTGTACCAAACTATATTAGAGACACATATCCATCTCAACAAACAGTTCTTCTGAGGACTAATCCAGCTGCAAAGATATCAGGCAGGCAGTGTATAAAGGCAGGCAGGCACACTGCATATATACTATATAGCAGACTGCAGTGCATATAGCACAAGAGGCTCCATTCCAGTTTTGTCTGCTGCTGTTAGATATTTCTAGAAATAGGCCCAGGTCTCAGGGGCCAGGAATATTATTTTTTTGGATCTTAATCCTCATTATTTGCTTAAAAAGCAATCCAGAGAACACCGTTTTCTGCGCTATTTGCTTGTTGGCACTGCAGAATACAGCCAGGTCCTTTCCATATTACAGCGCTAAAAATCCAGCTATTTAAAACTGTGGCTTGTACGTCACACGGATCACATATAATTGCGCTGAAAATACTGCCAATTCTGGCCTCCATTAAAAATTTGTTTCAGTGGGTTAGTGAAGCTATTGACATCAGTTTGCTGTTCAAAATAGTTACCTACAGGCCAAGTATTTAAAACTGTGTTTTCTCCGTCACACAGATCACATATATGCTTTCAGATAATACTGCCATTTCTGACCTTCATTAAAAATTTGTTTCAGTGTGTCAGTGAAGCTATTGACACCAGTTTTCTGTTCAAAAGAGTCACCTACAGGCCAGGTATTTAAAACTGTGTTTTCTCCGTCACACGGATCACATATACGTTTTCAGAAAATACTGCAGTTTCTGGCCTCCATTTAAAAAAAATTCAGTGTGTCAGTGAAGCTATTGACACCAGTTTGCTGTTCAAAATAGTTACCTACAGGCCAGGTATTTAAAACTGTGGTTTATCCGTCACACGGATCACATATAAGTTCGCTCCAAATTCAGCCATTTGTAGTGAGCGTGGAAGATATTGTCATCCATTTAAAATGGGCAATGCACGTGACAAGGGACGGGGAACTGGACGTGATGGTGATAGTGCATACTGAGGCCGAGGCCGTGGGAAAGCTGAAATTGTGCCACAGCAAACACCCACATCTTCTCGCTCGACCTTTCTGTCCCAATTAATAGGGGACCGCAGAACACCACTATTGAACACAGAGCAGTGTGAAAAGGTTATTCGTTGGATAGCAGTTAATGCTTCCATTCACTTAGCCAACACCACCACCTTGTCTTCCACACGGTTAAGTCACAGTGGCTGTGAGTCTGGACCGCATATTCCTCACTCTTAACCTCCTTCCTCCCACCATGCCGAGTGCCCAGAGACAACTGATCGCACACTTGGACACTCCAAAGAGCTGTTCACTTTTCCATTTATAGATTCGGGCCTCTTGCCCGGTCCACTTGAAGCGGGGCAAGAGGAGATCGCATGTAGCGATGCCCAAATATTTGAGCAGCCACGATCATACAAAGGCAACAGTGGGAAAGTGTCACAAGAGGTAGACGATGATGAGACACAATTGTCAGGAAGTCAGGAGAAGGACCAGGGTGCGGAAGTGGAAGACGAGGTGGTGGATAATATAGTAACTGACCCAACCTGGCAGGAGGACATGCAGAGCGAGAACAGCAGCACACAAAGGTAGGGAGGCAGAGCACCCCAACAGGCAGGAAGAAGCAGTGTGGTGGCCACAGACAGAAGGCAGGCAACCGTTCCCCGTAACACCAACACGAAGGAAGTTGCCAGTACAACTGTTAGGTCTTCCCGAGTCTGGTTGTTTTTTAAAGACTTTGCCGATAATCCCAAAAAGGCCATTTGCACCATCTGCCAGGCCAGCATCAGCAGAGGTGGCAAAGCGACCAGCCTGACCACCACCAACATGATCAGGCACATGGCAGAAAAGCACCCGACTTTGTGGGCCGAACCCCAGGGTCCAGGAACAGTGTCTGCGAGTGGCACCACTGCTTCTTCCACTGTTGTGCATGTAAGTCAATCCCCTGTCCATGGTGCATGCGAAGATGCCTCCTGCCCTGCACCTGTCATTGCACACTCTCAAGTAGCAGCATCAGCAAGCACGTTCACGTCCTTGTCCCAGCGCAGCGTTTAGTTGTCCAGATCCCACTCCTTGGAACACAAGCGCAAATACGCAGTCAACGCCTCACAGGCCACACTACTAAATTCACACATTTCGCGACTGCTTGCACTCGAAATGTTGCCTTTTAGGCTCGTGGAGACGGAAGCATTCTGCAACCTGATGGCAGCGGCCATTCTTTGGTACTCGGTCCCCAGTCGCCACTATTTCTCTCTGTGTGCCGTCCCCGCATTACACAAGCACGTCTCCCAAAACATTAGCCATGCCCTCAACAACGCAGTTACTGGGAAAGTCCACCTAACCACGGACACGTGGACAAGTGCTTGTTTGCAGGGACGGTACATCTCGCTGATGGCACACTGGGTTAACATAGTGGAAGCAGGGACCCATTCGGACCTTGGGACGGAACACGTCCTCCCATTGCCAAGGATTGCAGGCCCTCGGTCAATCAGGGTTGCCTCTACAGTCAACAGCTCCTGCACTTCATCCTCCTCAGCCTCCTCCTCCTCTTCATCCTCCATCTCCGAAATGACCACATCAGTCACAAGCTGGAAGCACTGCAGCACTGCCTCGGCCAAGCAGCAACAGGCTGTGTTGAAGCTAATATGCTTAGGCAACAAACCGCACAATGCTGAAGAGTTGTGGACAGTCGCGTGTGACAGTGGCTGGAACCTGGTGGCGGCTCTGAGGCGAGACGAGCTCACACACATACCATGCCTGGCTCATGTGCTTAACCTCGTGGTTCAGCGATTTCTCAAATCCTACCTGGAGCTGCCGGATCTGCTCATTGAAGTACGCTGCCTGTGTGCCCATTTCAGGAAGTCACCTACAGCTTCCACCGCCCTTACCATGTTTCTGCAGCATTTGCAGCTTCCGGCTTACAGACTGGTGTGTGATGTCCCCATGCATTTGAACTCTACACTGCAGATGTTGGGAAGGATTTGTGAGCAGAAGAGGGCAGTTGTTGAGTACCAGCATCAACAAGGCCGTCGGTATTCAGTTCAGACACCACACATAAGAACTCAGGAGTGGACATGGATGTCAGACATATGTACCATCCTCCAAAACTTTGAGAACACCACCAAGATGGTGAGCAGCGATGACGCCATAATTAGCGTCACCATCCCGCTTCACTGTCTTCTGAAATGCTCTCAGCTCACAATTAAAGAGGATGCATTACAGGCGGAGCACGATGAGATGGAGCAAGGAACCATAAAGAGTGATTACACACAGCCCAGCCTCATCTCATCTCAATGTGAATTGGGTGACAATGAGGAAGAGGAGGAGTAGGAGGAAGAACAGGAGCTAGTTTCATGCGCTATAGGCGGTACTACCTGCACAAGTGTCATACCGTCTATTCAACTTGGATGGCCTGAGGACAGGGAGGAGGAGGAAAGCATGGTCTGTCATCCTCTTGGTGAGGACATGGAAGTCTTGCCTGTTAGCAGTCTGGCACGCATGGCTGAGTTTATGTTACGCTGCCTTCTCCATGACCCTCGCGTTCTCAAAATTTTGGGTGACAGTCATTACTTGTTGGTGACACTTCTAGACCCACGCTACAAGGAGAACTTTATATCTCTTATTCCTGAGGCGGACAAAAATGGGGCAGTACTAGAAGGCCCTTGTTGCGGAACTATTAAAAAAATTCCCATCTGAAAACTCTGACGGCAGAGTTCATAGTTCATTGGACAACAAAGGACTACAGAGAGACACAACTCCAATCCAGCAGAGGCAGGGGAACACTGTCAAAGTTCTGGGAGAATTTTCTCAGCCCCTCCCATCGCACAGGCCCTGAGGCGCGGGGTACTCTCACAAGGAGTGCAAAGTTTGGGAAGATGCTGAGGGAATACCTTGCCGACCGTACCAACATCCTCCATAATTCCCCTGCGCCTTATAATTATTGGGTTTCCAAACTGGGTACGTGGAATGAACTGGCTGCCCTGCCGCTAGCGTTTTATCAGAGCGGGTTTTTAGTGCCGCTGGTGGAATTATAACTGATAAGCGCATCCGCCTGTCAACTGAAAATGCTGACAGGCCGACTGTTATAAAAATGAACAAGGGCTGGATTGGGCCAGACTTCTCAACACCACCGAATGATAGCAGCGTAACATAAACTCAAATTCTTTGGGGGTTTTTTTGGGAGGTGTATTCCCATGCACCTTTTCACACGCACACATGGGTATACGCTTCCTGATTTTAGCTATTTGCTCTTGTCCTCCTCCTTCTCCTCATGCTCATCCTCCACCACCATATCACCAGGGTGACCATAGTCCGTGATGCAACACTCACATAATTTTTTTAAAGGGTGTTTATGATGCCCGTAAAAAAATATTTTATACAGTATGTTCATGTATACCCACCAGGGGTAAATGTTTGTCAGCCCATACACTTAGTGCATGAGAATCACAAGTATAGGAGACCCGCTCCTTTCTAATGGGAACATTTTTTTATGAGGCCCTCCTCCACATATCTTCCAATGGACATTGGAGTGCCTCCCAATTTTTGGCAGCTCTTGCATTCACTTCATAGGCAAACACTATGGGAGACCCACTTCCTAGTAATGGGAACATTGTTTTTAGGAGGCTCTCCGACCTCTACGTCTCTTGCAAGGGGCATTGGAGTTCCTCCAAATTTTTGGCAGCTGTTGCTTCACTGCATAGGCAAACAGTATGGGAGACCCTCTCCTTTCTAATGGGAATTTGTCATTACTGTGGCCCTGCTCTATGTGTCTTTAAATTGTTAGTGGGGTTTTTACCAAATTTTGTCAGCTGTTGGACTCACTGCATACCCTATAACCATATAGCATACCCGCTCCTTTGTAATGGAAACATGTCATTACTGTGGCTTGCTCTATGTGTCTTTAAATTGTTAGTGGGGTTTTTCCCAAATTTTGTCAGCCGTTGGACTCACTGCATACCCTATAACTGTATAGCACACCCGCTCCTTTGTAATGGAAACATGTCATTACTGTGGCCCTGCTCTATGTGTCTTTAAATTGTTAGTTGAGTTTTTCCTAAATTTTGTCAGCCATTGGACTCACTGCATACCCTATAACTGTATAACACACCTGCTCCTTTGTAATGGAAACATGTCATTACTAGAGATGAGCGGTGTTCGACTAGAACTGTTCGCCAATCTCAAATTCGAGCTGTTTTGGGCGGTGTTCGAGTTGTTCGACGAACCCGAACGATTTGCAAAAAATTCGGCTGTTCGAGGTTATGTTCGATAACTGTTCGTGCACCAAAAGCGTGTCCTGCATGTCTGGCGCTATTTAGAGCACCAATCATGCAGGGATTGTCTGCCACTCACTGTAATGCCACAGCCATGGTGGTTGTGGCATTACAGTGATTGCCCAAATCGATGGGAACAGTGTTCACAGTGAAACACGAAAAGCCGGCAATTCAGTAGCGGCATACACCGGTACCCGACAATTTAGAACCGAAAGAATAGAGCTTCACACATAGATTAGATAAATAGAAACATGTCAGTCACATATGTAAGAAGTACAGTGACAGTGTTGATTACTGTACTTGTCATTTAGTGTAAAGGATTTATTAAAAAAAATATTAGTGTTTTCATGCACCGTCTCTTTAAAAAAGCCGGCCGGCAATTCAGCAGCAGTACCCGACAATTTAGAATAGAAGGAATAGAGAATCACGCATAGATTATATAGATAGAAACATGTCAGTCACATATATATGAAGTACAGTGACAGTGTTGCTTACTGTACTTGTCAGTTAGTGTAAAGGATTTATTAAAAAAAATATTAGTGTTTTCATGCACCGTCTCTTTAAAAAAGCCGGCCGGCAATTCAGCAGCAGTACCCGACAATTTAGAATAGAAGGAATAGAGAATCACACATAGATTAGATAGATAGAAACATGTCAGTCACATATATATGAAGTACAGTGACAGTGTTGGTTACTGTACTTGTCATTTAGTGTTAAAATAAAGGATTTATTTAAAAAGAAATTGGCGTGGGGTTCCCCTTAATTTTAGGCGCTAGCGGAGGTTAAGCAGACAGCTGGGGCAGATGTTTGATGCCTGGGAAGGGGGTAATACCCACGGAGCTTCCCAGGCTACTAATATCAGCCCCCAGCTGAATACCTAGCCTTTACTAGCTATTAAAATGGGGGACCCCCCAAAAAATTTACGTGGGGTCCCCCCTATTTTAATAGCTAGCAAAGGCTAGGCAGACAGCTGGGGGCTGATATTAATAGCCCAGGAAGGGTGCCATGAATATTGGCCCCCTCCCAGGCTAGAAACACCAGCCGTCATCCGCCCCAGAAATGGCGCATCCATAGGATGCGCCAATTCTGTCACTTAGCCTCGCTCTTCCCACTGCCCTGTAGCGGTGGCAGTGGGGTAATAGGGCTGGGGTTGATGTCAGCTTATCATGCCAGCTGACATCAAGCCCAGGTTAGTAATGGAGAGGCGTCTATAAGACACCCCCATTACTAACCCCATAGTCAAAGTTAAAAAAAAACACAAACACCCAGAATAAAGTCCTTTAATTGAAATAAAGACACAATTCTTTATTGTTCTAAATTAAACCATACTTACAATCACCCCCATTCCAGCTGAAGCCAACGATCTCCTGCAATAAAAGAAAAATAATAAAGCAACATAATCCTTACCTTTCCATGGTTCCCACGACAGCTTCAGCTCTGCTACATCGAGATGACAGGCTGGACCGCAGCAGAAAGCTGCCAGTTCCTCGAACATCTCGGTGTTCGACGAACCGAACCGAACCCGAACACTACGGGGGTGGCTCAACACTAGTCATTACTTTGGCCCTGATCTATGTGTCTTTAAATTGTTAGTGGGGTTTTTCCCAAATTGTGTCAGCCGTTGGACTCACTGCATACCCTATAACTGTATAGCACACCAGCTTCTTTGTAATTTCATTACTGTGGCCCTGCTCTAAGTGTTTTTAAATTGTTAGTGTGGTTCTTCCCAAATTTTGGCAATTCTTGCAGTCACAGCATGGGCATTACCACTATAGGAGACCCGCTCCTTTATAATGGGAACATTTTTTTTACTGAGACCCACCTCTATGTCTCTTCAAAGGGGTATTGAGTTGTGACCGAATTTTTGGCAGCCCTTGCAGTCCCTCCATCATAAATGAAACAGGATGTGTCTGATGATGTGTCACACACCACATGGCCAGATAAGGTTGTAAAATGTTAAAATGACATTTCCCGGTGAATGCATTTGTCTTAAAAAATAACGTAAAAGAAAAAAAAAAAACATTGTAACCTCAATGTAATCACATTGTTCAGCTCCTGCACCTCCTCCTCCATCTCCAAAATGACCACATCAGTCACAAGCTAAAAGCACTGCATCACTGTCTTGGCCAAGCAGCAACAGGCTGTGCTGAAGATAACATGCTTAATGCTAAGATGACAAACCGCCCAGCGCTGCAGTGCTGTTGAAAGCTGTAACACAGCAGCCTGCTCTGTGGCTCTCACTGCTGAACATACAGCCAGGCATGGTCATGTGTGACAATGAGCGGAACCTGGTGACGGAGAAATGACAGCCAGAGTAGATACGGTTTCCCTCTATGGCAGTCCTTTCACCAAGCTAAAGAATATGGCTGTGGTGAAATACAACTCCCACTGAGAAGCTGTTTCAGATTGATAAACATTGGGCCCACCAGAGAATTTGGTTCTGAGGGCCCACCTTTCTCCCCCGCTCAAGAGCCCCATAGCAGCTGCAAAGTTTGCGCCTATCATGAACTCTCCTGATGGAGAAGCCAGGGCCCACCCAAGGATTCTCTTGTGGGCCCTTCCAACCCTGCTGAGAAGCACCCCTGGCAAAGAAAAGTGTGTGGGAAGGTTCCCGGAAACTCTATGGCTGCATTTTTAATCTGGACTGGCTCCGTACCATTCCTGGCCACATTCACCTGTCCACGTGTTTGTGGTTAGGCGGTCCTTCCCAGTAAGTGCACTGGGGAGGGCACGGGTAATGTTGTGGAACCCATGCTTGTGGAAGGCGGAGACAATACCGAGAGAAATAGTGGCGGCTGGGGACCGAGTATCGACACCCGGCCGCCGCCGGCATGAGGTTGTGAAAAGCTTCTACCTCCACGAGCCTTAAAGGCCACATTTCAAGTGCAAGCAGCTGCCCAGAAATCTGGCAGTTTAGTTTTGCGGCCTGTGGGAGGGTGGCTGGCTGCATACTTGCGCTTGCATTCCAAGTAACACAAAACTAAGCAGATGGTGGCCTCTATCATCATCATAGCCTCACCTCGGCACTATGAACTCTCCTCAAGGAGAAGACAGGGCCCACCGGAGGAGTCTCCAGTTCTCAGGTGGGCCCGTCCAACCCTGCCGAGAAGCAGCCCTGGCTAAGAGAAGTGTGTGGGAAGGTTCCCATATACTCTATGGCTGCATTTTTAATGTAGATTGAATGTGCTTATGCATGTTATTTATCAAACCGCATTGCAGATCAGGCCATTGCCCAACTCTGTAGTCATGAAATTAAAGGCGCAATGAAAGATGTTTGTGTGTCGAAGCACCACTGACAAGTGCGAGCTGATGTTGGACGGCCTGCCATTGCTTCTGCAACAAGCTGCATTAGAGGACTTCCTGGGAAAAATGACACCCAGAGTAGATATGGTTTCCCTCTATGCTAGTCCTTTTACTGAGCTAAAGAATATGGCTGTGGTGAAATACAACTCTCACTGAGAAGCAGTGTCAGACTGAAAAACATTGGGCCCACCAGAGGATTTGATTCTGAGGGCCCACCTTTCTCGCCCGCTCAAGAGCCCCATAGCATCTGCAAAGTTTGCACCTATCTTGAACTCTCCTGATGGAGAAGCCAGGGCCCAACCGAGGATTCTCTGGTGGGCCCGACCAACCGTGCTGAGAAGCAGCCCTGGCTAAGAAAAGTGTGTGGGAAGGTTCCCAGACACTCTATGGCTGCATTTTTAATGTGGCTGGCTCCGTACCATCCCTGGCCACATTCACCTGTCCACGTGTTTGTGGTTAGGCGGTTCTTTCCAGTAAGTGCACTGGGGAGGGCACGGGTGATGTTGTGGGACCCATGCTTGTGGAAGTCGGAGACGATACCGGGAGAAATAGTGGTGGCTGAGGACCGAGTATGGACACCCAGCTGCCGCAGGCATGAGGTTGTGAAAAGCTTCCGCCTCATCGATCCTAAAAGGCCACATTTCAATTGAAAGCAGCCTTAGAGGACTTCCTGGGAGAAATGACAGCTGGAATTGATATGGTTTTTCTAAGTCCTTTCACCAAGCTAAAGAATATGGCTATGGTGAAATACAACTCTCAGCAAAAAAAGCTGTGGACTGGCTCCATACTGTCCCTGCCATATTCACTTGACCTCGTGTTTGTGGGGAGGTGGTCCTTCCCAGTAAGTTCTGCCTCCACGAGCCTAAAAGGCCACATTTCAAGTGCAAGCAGCTGTCAAAAATTTCGCAGTATAGTATTGCAGCCTGTGGGTGGGTGGCTGGCTGGCTGCATACTTGCGCTTGCATTCCAAGGAATGGGGTAGGGACAACTGAATGCTGCACTGGGACAAGGACGTGGACGGTGATTGTTGCAAGTCTGCAATGACAGGTGGATGGCGGGAGGCATCTTCTCATGCGCCAAGGATCACTTATGATAGGCACACTTTTAGGCAGTGACCTGGGAGTCAGAGATGCTTTCAGGGGTCTTCCCCATGTTGTTCCCATGTATTTTCAGCACTGTATGCATGTGTGTGATGATGTGTCACACACTACATGGCCAGATAAGGTTGTAAAATGTTAAAATGACATTTTTTAGTGAATGCATTTGTCTTGGTTAAAAGTAATGCAAAAGTGCAAAAACGCATCAAAAACGCTACGTGTGAACATAGCTCAAAGTGTGGAGGAGTATTTTTGGTTTTTGGTTATTTATTTTGCCTTATATACAAGTCATTACCCTGGAAAGGATATTCCTTAACATATTTCCCTGGAAAATCCATTTTGGATTTCTTTTTGTATGTTTTATTGTCCATAAAAGTGTCGTAATACCTCTGACAACGTTGTTGACAGCAGTGACTTGAGAGTCAGAAATGCTTCCAGGGGTCTTCCCCATGCTGTTCCCATGTAATTTGAGCACTGTTCCCATTGATTTGGGCAATTTTTAGGCCCTCTGCAGACCGCCGGGGGGAGCCGCCTGAAAAATGCTCGAGTTTCCCATAGACTTACATTGGGCTCGAGTATTCCAATGTGATCGACCCGAGCATCGAGCACCCGAGCATTTTAGTGCTCGCTCATCACTAATAGGTTCCTAAATAATGAGATTCAGTTACTGAGTGTTAAAGGAGATGTTGTATTTTTTATCTTCGAGAGCACACTGCTCCCCTGCCTCCTAGCTTCCTGTTTGCCGGAGAGCAGTATGCTCATGAAGCTTGACAGTTCAGACAAGCAACATGGCTGAGTCACTGGTAAAAACGATCCAATGCTGCAAGTAGAGGCAGCTTTGATTCTGCAAGATCTGAGAAGTGCAAGGGCACTAAAGCTGGTCTGAGAGTTTACAAGTGGTGTGCTCCTTCCCTAAGAGATCAGCAATGTCTGATAGACAGCTGCAGTTGCCAGTAACGTAGGCAATGAGCAGTACACTAATGAATTGAAAATCCTTCCTTTCCTAGGAACAGAGAGGATTCTCTCCCTTTTTCTCTCTCCCTTTACCTCTTCCTCTCGCTCTTTACCACCATCTATTGCTTGATTCAGCTCACTTTCAAATTACCGAAGCGTTCTTTGCGTTAAGGACATTAAAAGTAGCCATTAAAAAGAGTTTCATAAACCCCTAGGCATCTTCTACGTCTAGGGGAAAGGAGGTTTAATCACCATCACAGAAGGCGATTATTTACTAGAAAAGCAGTGAAAATATGTATTCTTTACTGTGTGAGCAGTGAGAATATGGATTTTTTACTGTACAAGCAGTGAGATTTTAGAGCTGTCTACTACATGATGTAGTAATGGCTGGTTCACTAAACAAATTCAAGGAGGACCTGCATGCCTTTCTTGAAAGATATAATATTACAGGTTATGTGCACTAGATTTTGTGATAGGACATTGATCCAGGGAATTAGTCTTATTGCCGTATGTGGAGTCAGGAAAGAAGTTTTCCCCTAATATGGGGCAATTAGCATCTGTTCCATGGGTTTTTTGCCTTCAGCTGGATCACTATGTTAGGTTATAAGTTGAGCTTTACAGTATAAGGAGTACAATGTCTGGAATTGTCCTGCCCTGACCACTATTACAAAAACTAAGGATTCTGGGGGTTTTTTAACATCAGATTCCTTGTAGCTCCACCAACTTTATCTGCCTCTTTTTCTTCCCAAAGAACATATAATAAGTAGATTACCGGCTTAAGCATTGATAATACACTTGACCCTATCCATAGATCGTCCCTGCAATAAGAGCTTTCAGCAAATGTAACATAGAAGGGTGATCCATAGCAAAGAAGTTTACACTTGTGTAGTAATTAGACACTTAGCAGAACAGCGGGATCAGAAGAGCATTGATTAACGAGTAGCAGCCAGGTAGGTCAAGAGCATTTCCAGACAGATTTCTCGGCAGAAGTAAATTAGCCCCTAATTCTAAATTCTACTCTTTGCTCAAAACAAAAAGGATTCTCTTTATTCCTAATACATAGTAAAAATATATCTGTGTCTTTTAGAATAGAATTTTCTGTTACTTATTTTCCATGTATACTTCTGTCAGGGGTATATCAGGAGGAGGCAGGGGGGGGGGGGCAATTGCCCCGAGCACAGCCAGCAGGGAGCGTGGCACCGTTGAGCCACCTGTTGAGGTAGCCTGAGGGGTCCCCAGTGTGGCTACACTTTGCCACCCCAGGAGTGTGAGTTAGCCATTTTCAGAGCAGGCTGTGAAGCTGACAGTTGACTCACGGAAAATGTATCATGTTGGCTCCCCGCTTTCAATTGCACTCTCGTCTTTCAGACATGAGTACAATTGAAGCCATGACCGCCAGAACTTCCAGGTCATGGCAATGTCAGAAGCATGATTAGGTCAGCTGATCATCCTGCTCATGTCACAACTCTACAATATAGGAAGTGGGTGGTGGCAAGGTAAGCCCTCCAAAGGAGCCGAAGACACAGCAGTTTTATTGCATATACCCCTCGTGTGAATTATAATTTTGTTGCTAAAACAGTATTTTTGTGGAAAAAAAATGCATTTTTTGTTCTCACATCTAAAGGTTATAAAGTTTTGTCCATCACCTGTAGGTTAAAAATTCTCAGTACAGCTCTAGGTTAAATCCTTGAGGAGTCTAGTTTTCAAAATGGGGTCACTTGTGGGGGTTTTCTGCTGTTTTCGCATGTCAGGGGCTTTCCAAATGCGACATAGCATTCACAATCTATTCCACACAAATAGGAGTCTTTTCTTTCCTAGCCCTGCCATGTGCCCAAACAGAAGTTTTTGATCACATATGGGGTATCATTGTGACTCGCCCCCTGCGCCGTGGGGTACTCGGAACCGGGCAATAGGGAGACGATGGGGGTAGTAGTGGCAACCCGGTCCCGTGGCACAGGGTGGTCAGACCAGTGGCAGTCTTTTAGATGTTTGAGATAATGTCCGACTACGCCACCCGTGGATTGCGGTTATTAGGAACCGCCGCTGCAGGGCAGACCGCTGGGGCCGATGATGTATGCAGCTGGGATGGTGTGACTCCCCACGGGAAGAGTGCGGCCCCAGGACAGTGTAGTGGATGGTGGGAGTGATGGTGGTGAGAGTCCCAGTACCGGTAGTGCCGGAGGAGCGAAAAAGCACACAGACAGCGTACTGCAGTCCAGGGTCTTTATTCACGGTTAATATCCTAGTCACATCAGCTGGCAATGACTGCCCGAGCCGTGCTGCGTCCACCAGGTGAGGGGCTCGGTCAACTCCCAGGCAGCTCAGGAGTATGGCTCAGGACCCCCTTCTATCCTTCCTCCGGCCTGCCTCACCAGTGACCCACTTTTGCCCAGCTGCCGCGGAACTGCGCGGGTAAACGTGGGCGCCGTTCCCCGCTGCCCTATATGGTGCCTTCCTAGCAGGTTTGATGAGGTGTCGCACCAATAAATGATCACGACGTCCGGTCTTTGGCTAAGGGTAGTTTCTCCTCCACCAACTTGGGATCCAGCACCCTTAATCTGCCTGACCCTTCACCCTGTATTCTCGTGGGTTCTTAGGGTCCCTTCTTCCTTCTTGTTCCTGAGCCCTTCTGTTCCTTTCTCTTCTTTTCCCTTCTCTGTTCCTCCTTCTTCTCCTTTCTCGTGGAGCTGGGCTGAGAAGTAATCCCAGCTCCCCTTCACCTCCTCTCTCTCTCCACTCTCCTCCTCAGCCTCTCTCTAGGCCCACTCTGGAGTAGAGCTCCTACAGAGCCTCTACTCCCTGTCTTCTCCTCTCTCTGCACAGACTGACTGAACTGACTGTCCTAAGATGGTGCCCACCTCTTATACCTCCCTCTAGCCATGAGCCCAGGTGACCAGTAACTAATGAGCTCCTACCTATGCTCAGGAACCGTCCCCTATCTGCTCCTACATCACTGGGTATTCCTCCCCCCTCCCTACTCCAGCCAGGGACATGGTCTGTCGTACCTGCATTTCTGTCTAATGGGAGTACCGTTGAGCTGTCCCTCAGAAATGGGGTGAGTGTGCTGTATGCAGCTAACTGAGCCCTGATCCACACTCCATCCTCACCCGGGAGTGGAATATCACACCTCTGGCAGAGGCGCAATACCCCTGTAGCGGCCGAACCCTCGGGGCGCTACAATTGCGTTCGGGAGAAATTGCATAACAAATTATGTGGTCCATTTTCTCCTATTATCCATTGAGAAAATTACAAATTTGGGGCTAAAACAACATTTTCGTGTAAAAAATGAAAATTTTCAATGTGATGACGTAATGTTATTAAATTCTGTTTAGTACATTTGGGTTCAAAATGCTCACTTCCGTGCGCCCAAACCGTAGTTTTCCTCCACATATGGGGTATCGGCGTGCTCAAGAGAAATTGCACAACAAAGTTTGAGGTCTATTTACTCCTGTTACCCTTGTGAACATAAAAAAATTGGAGCTTAAATACATTTTTGTGGGAAGAATTTGATTTTTTTAGTTTAATGGCTCTACATTATAAACTTCTGTGAAGCACCTCTGGGTTCAAGGTGCTCTCCACACATCTGGACACATTCCTTGAAGGGTCTAGTTTCCAAAATGGGGTTACTTGTGGGGGGTTTCCACTGTTTAGGCACATCAGGGGCTCTCTAAATGCGACATGGCGTCCACTTTCGATTCCAGCCTTTTTTGAGTTCAAAACGTCAAATGCTGCTCCTTCCATTCCGAGCCATTCCATGTGCCAAAACAGTGGTTTTCCCCCACATATGAGGTATTGGCGTACTCAGGAGAAATTGAGTAATGAATTTTGGGGTCTCTCCTGTTACACTTGTGAAAATAAAAAAAATGTGGGCTAAAGTGAAACTTTTGGGAAAAAAAAAGGAAAATGTAAATTTTTTCCTTCTACATTGCTTTAGTTCCTGTGAAGCATCTGAAGGGTTAATAAATTTCTCGAATGTGGTTTTGAGCACTAGGAGGGTGGAAGTTTTTAGAATGGTGTCACTTTTGGGTATTTTCTATCATGTATGCCCCCAAAGTCATTTCAAATGTGATGATTCTGTAACTTTTGTTGGAAAAATGAGAAGTTGCTGATCAACTTTTAACCATTCTAACTTAAGTTCCTAACAAAAAAAATGTGTTTAAAAAATGATGCAGATGTAAAGTAGTAAATATTATTTATTAACTATTTTGTGTGACAAGAATTAAAAATTTGAAAATTGCGTAATTTTGTAAATTTTCACCAAATTTCTGATATTTTCACAAAACAACGCAAGTCATATCGAAAAAATGTTACCACTATCATGAAGTACAATATATCATGAAAAAGCAATCTCAGAATGAGTGGGACGCGTTGAAGTGTTCCTCAATTGTTACCATATGAAGTGACACTGGTCAGGTTTAAAAGATTTGGCCTGGTAATTAAGATCAAAATTCACTCAATCACTTATGGGTTAAAGGCTAAAGCTCATTAAAAAAAACACCTAATTGGGAAAAAAGTAGAATTTTTCACTTTTTTATCATCTGCTGCACATTCATTTTTTGAAGAAACTTTTGGGGTCAAAATAGAAACTACACCCCTTGATAAATGATATATTGTGTAAATACCATATTTTTCAGACCATAAAAGGCACTTTTTCCCCTTAGATTTGGGAGGAAAATGGGGAGTGCATCTTATGGTCCGAACGTAGCTTACCGGGGAGTTGGGGTGGTGGTGGAGCGGACTCACATGGTCCCTTCCTCAGGAACCCAGCAGCGGTAGCAGAAGCGGTGAGATGCTGCAAGGCTGGTGTAAGCGGTGAGGCAGAGCGGTGTGCATTGTTTTTCCGGCGGCCACGACCATCTTCCTGAAGCCGTGATCTACAGGGAAATGGCCACCCGAGCCAGCACATGTGCAGACTGGGATCTCGGCGGCCATTTCCCTGTAGACCGTCGGACTATAAGACGGACCCTCATCTTAGAAAAATTTTTTTTTTCCTATTTTCTACCCCAAAATTTGGTGTGCGTTTTATGATCCGATGCGTCTTATAGTCCGAAAAATACGTCAGTTTCTAAAATGGGTTCTGGGGAGGTTTCCTCTACAGTAATATCTCCTAGGTTGTGAAAATGCAATATGTTGATGAGAAACTGCTCCAGCAAAATTTAAGATTAGGTTCTATGTTGAACCCAATAAATTTGTGTCTTCTTTCAACCTTAAAACTATGAAACTATGAAGCTCAAAAGGGTACTCCTTATTTTCTGAGCCATGTTGTGTACCCAAACAGTAGTATATGTTATTTTCGTACTTGGGAGAAATAGTATAAAAATTTGTGGGCTGTTTTTTTTTTCCTACTACTCTTTTTGAAAATGAAAATTTTGAGGCTACCACTACATTTTAATGGAAAAATTTAATTTTTCA
Source organism: Phyllobates terribilis (assembly GCF_046119375.1). Classification (NCBI taxonomy): domain Eukaryota; kingdom Metazoa; phylum Chordata; class Amphibia; order Anura; family Dendrobatidae; genus Phyllobates; species Phyllobates terribilis. The sequence continues at coordinate 237,232,056 of NW_027362772.1, forward strand.
TTAATTCATTCCAATTTGCATTAGATCATGTGAAAAGAACTAAAGAGTTATCATACTTACTAAACACTTATTTGTATACTATAAGAAGCTGAAGGAGAAAGGACTGGAGAAAGACAATGCTCAAAATAGGGTCTTATCTGGGTAACAATGTTAACAGAATTGCACAATTGTGCTCACCTAGTTGGGTTGTGTGCACACAATCACTAATAATGCTTAAGGCTGCTGTAGACCCACGAGGAGATGAAAGTATAGGTAGGTAGTGAAGAAAGAAATGGATTAATTCTGCGCTGCCATGTCGAAAGGATTCCAATCCAAGTATCCACTTAGGCCACGGCCCCACTATCAGTATTTGTTCAGTATTCGGTCAGTATTTTTTCTCAGTAGTGGGAGCCAAAACCAGGTGAAGAACAATCAGAGAAAAGGTAGAATAGAAATAAGTCACCAATTCTGCATTTATCACCCACTCCTGGTTTTGGCTCCCACTCCTGAGAAAAAATACTGACTGAATACTGATAGTGGGGCTATGGTCTAAGTTGATACTTGGATTGGCATCCTTTATCCTTTCTACACGGCAGCACAGAATTAACCCATTTGTTTCTCCATTACCTATATTATAAGGAGGACATTTTTTAAATGGTGTAATTTGTGGTGATTTTAATATATGGCTACCTTAATTCCACTTGTGAACTGATTTAGCGGCATAAAATAGGTTTCGGAAGGTTTTAAAAAATGTGACAAATTGCTGCTAAACTTTTAAGATATTTAATGTCCATTAAAATCGATATATAAAGAAATTAGGCTAACATAATGTAGACATGATAATTTCAATTATTAACTATTTTGTGTATTTCGACCTGTTTTAAGGGCAGACATAATAAACATTTGCAAATGGCACATTTTTTAAGAAGAATTTCACTTTTTTGCTTAATACATTTCAAACTTATTGAACTAAATGTAATATGATCATAAAGTACACTGTTTCTAGAAAAATAAAACATTCCCCAGAATGTACAGAACCAAGGAAATACGTAAAGTCATCACTACAGAAAGTGTCATATGATAGATTTTTATTTTCCAGGGTAAAAGATGATTTTTGCTCTTGCCAGTTCTGCTAATTTTATAAAAAGATATACAAAATATAGACATAATGCCTAGGTGGTTCGTATAGACTCTGCACTTGTTAAAATTTTAATTTCTGTGTTTTACCTAATTTTCTGTTCAGGTGATATTCTTAGCCACTTATTAAATTTTTTATCTCTTTTTCTAAAAAAAAATAAATTCACTATGAGGCAAAATTGCATGAAGGTCCCAGTAAGTGTAAAGAGTCGGGAGGCATTTTTACAATGTGCCAAGTATCTTGTTTCATAAACAAAAGAGCACTAGCTAGGCTCAATGTCAATTTATTATTTAGTAAGTTTCGATTTTATTCGTACACATCTAAAAGGTCTAAAAATGTTGAGAAACCCTTGGAAGCTAAAGGTTTAAAGGAGTATACCATGACACCTCATAACCACTCCTTACATGGGTACAGCAGGGGGTTATTGCATGTTTCAACAGTCTACCTGTGTTCAAATCTACCTGCTGCCTTTTAATACTGAAACCATTTCACTAGTTGCCTCACTTGAGACTATGCAAGTAACAAGCTCATTGCCTGATAATATCACACAAGGTGAGGGAAAGACTAAGTGCACAACGACGGGAAGAGGGAGAGGAAGCCCAAATACTTGGGAAAGGGGGAGTGGAGACCCTAAGGCAGATCTGAAAACACCCTAACGCAGGGCCGGCTCCAGGTTTTTCTGGACCCCGGGCGACAGAGTCTCAGTGGGCCCCTTTAACACATATCACGATTCATGATGCACAGATACCGCAGAGAAATATATATATAGTACAATGCAAAGATTTCACTTCTTACATTACATGAGTGATATCTATTGTAAATTCCACAATAGCTCAGAAACCGGCGAATCCCTCCACACAGTATACTGGCCCCCATACAATGCTCCATACAGAATACTGGCCTTCATATAACGCTCCATACAGAATACTGGCCCCCATATAACGCTCCATACAGAATACTGGCCCCCATATAACACTCTATACAGAATACTGGCCCCCATATAACGCTCTATACAGAATACTGGTCCCCATAAAATGCTCCTTACAGGATACTGGCCCCCATAAAACGCCCCTTACAGGATACTGGTGTAATAGTGGGGAAGGACATAGCCTTCCTTTGGCACTGAAGTAGTTAAAGAAAGTGTTCCTGTAGTTAGACCTCTCTGAACTGTTGGTAGGCTAAGCTAAGGGGTTAGCTTTAGTGGTCCAGTCAGTAGAGTAGAGGGGGGAACTTAGTGCCCTGATCAAGCCTTGCGTATTATAGCGCTTGTTCCTGGCATAATTCCTTGTGGGCTGCAGTACCTGTAACCAGCCACAAGATGCCACTGTCCTGGGTGCAGATGTCAGGTTGAGTCTGCTAGCAGTGTTACAGACAGTGATGGGGTTAATGCTGTGTGATGGCAGCCCACAGAGAGTTGCCACATTAGGAAAATCCCTGCTTAGTTTCCAGGAGCAGGAAGTGATGAGGTAGTAAGAGATAGGACAGTGAACTTTATGGGCAGCCTGACTATATGGTGGCTGCTAGGGTAGACGGGAGCTCGATACCCTCAGACAGTGGGATCACCAGTGTAAAAGTCTCCCTATGCAGGAGTTCTGTTAGCCGGCTGGAGAAACTCAACAGAGGTATTGAGGACCCGGGGCACTTCTAGTCTGCAGGAAGCAGAGGAAGATAAATAGGACTCCAGGCTAAGACGTGGGGGAGATATTGGATCCAGAACACTGTTGGTATTGCAGAAGAGTCTCTTGGGCTAGAGATTAGAGTCACAGAGATGCTTCACTTAAAGAGGGAACCAGGGCTGAAGATGTTGCCAGCGCCTGTGAGGGAGATAATAACCTGTCGGGCCTTACCCATTATATCTGCCTGTAAATACTGTACATATTCCTCTTCCCCAAGTAAAGTCCAAGTTATGGTTAAGAACCTCGTGTCCTCTGAATTTATTGCTGCCCTGGTCCCAGAAGAGAAATGCCTGGAGACAGCCACGATCGGAAGGTTTGAAGTAAGTGGAGAGCCCCACATACACAGCCACACATCAGAGGGAGGACACGAATTGTCTGTAGGGTGCCAGAGCGAGAGGGGGCTACAACTCGCCCACGACTACCTCACTGGGGCACCTTACACTGGAACCCTTATAACGCTCCATACAGGATACTGGCCCCCATAATGCCCCATGCAGGATGTCCCTCCCCCACATATAATGCCCCATACAGGATGTCCCTTTCGCCCCATATAATGCCCCATGCAGGTTGTCCCTTTCCCCCCATATAATGCCCCATGCAGGATGTCCCTTTCCCCTCCATATAATGCCCCATGCAGGATGTCCCTTTCCCCCCATATAATGCCCCATGCAGGATGTCCCTTCCCCCCCCATATAATGTCCCATGCAGGATATCACCCCCTCTCTTTAAAATACCCCATGCATGATGTCACCCCTCCTCTTTATAATGCCCCATGCAGGATGTCACCCCCCATATAATGCCCCATGCAGGATGTCACCTCCCCATATAATGCCCCATGCAGGATGTCACCCCCCCCCCATATAATGCCCCATGCCTCCATACATTTAAAAAAGAGTCAAATACATCACTCCTCCTCACCTGCTGCCGCTGCTCAGGTCCAGATTCCAGTGTTGCTGGCGTCTTCCCGCTCTGCACTGTTATGGCTCAGGGGAGGTCGCAGTGAAAAGATGTCACTGCACCCTCTGACCTGAGACATCACAGGGAGTGCACAGCAGGAAGACAGCGGATTTGTGGAGGCATGGGGAGAGGTAAGTATCTGGCTTCTGGGGCCCTGAGTAAGCAGGGGAGAAGGGTGGGCGCTGTCACTGCTCTCCTCTGCCCATAGCCCGGTGGGGTGCCTGACCGCGAGTGGGCCCCCCATCTGCTCAGGGTCCCGGCACTTGCCTGGGTGCGCCAGGTGCTGACGCCGGCCTTGCCCTGATGGCCCTAACATCTCTAAATAGGTTGCACACTTATCATCGAGCAGGAAACCTAATCCCTGACTGCCCCTGCCCCTAGCGATAGGCCCTAGATAGGAAGGGGACGGGGTGACCACTAGTCATCCCCCACTGCAACTGAAGACAAACAGGTAAACAGACAAAGGAATTCACTTAACTTGAGAAGACACCAGAGAGATCACACCAACCATCCTCTAAGGGAACTCCAAGAAGACACTAGCCGACTACTAGTACTTCAGGACTGACAGAGGAAAATAGAGCTATCACCGGCGACTCTCTGGAGAGACTGAAGGTATTTAAACATCCAGCAAGGGTGTTTCAATTAGCAGCAGAACGTGGAGGTCACTGCTAGGTCCTAGAAGGAGAAGGCTATCACTACAACACAGAGATGAAAAGATCAAGAAGGTGCCTGCAGAGCCAAGCGCAATGGCAAATGGGGTTCAATGCCGATAAATGTAAGGTCATGCACATGGGAAAGAAAAACAGCAGTCACCCATACATATTAAATGGGAAACCGTTGGGGAAATCTGACATGGAGAAGGACCTGGGCGTCTTGGTTAATAGCAAATTAAATTGGAGTGCCCAGTGTCAGGCAGCAGCTGCGAAGGCAAATAGAGTCATGGCATGCATCAGAAGAGGAATAGGGGCATATGATGAGAACATTGTTCTTCCTCTGTATAAAGCGCTGGTAAGGCCGCACTTAGAATATTGTGCACAGTTCTGGGCTCCTGTGCTCAGGAAAGACATATTGGAGCTAGAGAGGGTACAAAGGAGGGCAACTAAGGTAATAAAGGGAATGGAGGGACTAGAATACCCAGAGAGGTTGTCAAAATTAGGCCTATTTACATTGGAAAAGAGAAGGCTTAGGGGAGACCTCATAAACATGTATAAATACATCAGGGGGCAGTACAGAGATCTCTCCCATGACCTGTTTATACCAAGGATGGTGACAAAGACGAGGGGGCACACTATGCGTCTGGAGGAAAGGAGGTTCCTGCACCATCATAGAAGGGGATTCTTTACGGTCAGAGCCGTGAGACTCTGGAACTCTCTGGGAGAGGAAGTGGTGATGTCCAACTCACTTAATGAGTTCAAGAGAGGCCTGGACGCCTTTCTTGAGAACAATAAAATTACATCTTATGCTTAGTTAATTAATCCAGGGATTTAATCTGACTGCCAGATTGGTGTCGGGAAGTGAATTTTTCCTCAATGATGTAAATTGGCCTATGCCGCATGTTTTTTGTTGCCTTTCCCTGGATCAATGCTGCGGAATAGCTGCAGTGCACAAAAAATAGGCTGAACTGGATGGACGCTTGGATGGACGCTTGTCTTTTTTCGGCCTTATAAACTATGTAACTATGTAACTATGACCTTCTACAACTGGATCCAGAATGACTGTATGTCACACCTGACACACCCGTGACATATTGTCGGTAAAGTTTTTCAGCTGACAATTATATGCACTAGTATACTTCAACCATACCTCTGCGAACCGCTCTACCAACCAGAACCACTACATACTATTATAAATAAAGGGGAATACAATCCTACATCTCTTCTTTTAAAGAAGTTCCACCCCATAAAGCTGAAAAAAAGCATACTTTTTAATACTTTGATTTGCTACATATCACAGCTGATTCATAAGCAAATTTTCTTCTTTGGTAGGTTACTACTACTGAAGTACAACAAGGAAAGATATTGAAACCTGTAGAAATATATACAGTATACAAAGTATAAGTTTTTATTATACAGCAAATAAGCTTTATCCATTGATATAGTAATACCCCTTTTAAAGTAAATCAGTCCAGAAAAAGCTTATCAATATGTGAATAGTAAATTGTGTTAGATTTGTTAGCCTCGAGCTTTCTATATATCAACATCACGCTGAGTCTGCACTCAGCCAAAATGTCAAATCCAAAATCAAAGACACAGGATTTAGATGTGACCCAAATGAGTAAATTTACAAGATGAAAGTGTTTACAGAACAAATATAGTAACACACATTGGTGCGTAATGACTTCTGTGTTCTGTGCATCCTCCCCGGCTGTTCTCGCTGTGCACTGATGTTGGAGACACAAAGTGACATTTGAATACATTAAATGGCGAATTTACATGGCTCGGGTCTGATATTTTACAAATGTCAATATTCTACTCCTCAACTTTAATATCAAACTGATTAAGTGCCTATTAGCACGGAGAGGGGTCGCTCACTGGTCTGTTCGGGTGCTCTGAAGAAAAAAGTAATCTCAATTGCAAAAAGAACTTCGGCACTCCATACATGAAAATATAAGAAATATTGTATCTGGACTAATGTCACTTTGAAAAATGAAGGTTTTTTGCGCATAATTTGGCCAATTTATGTGTGCCCATCAACCACGACAAGGTCACCTTCGTATGATGGGAAACTACGCTACACTACCACTGGATATGCCACTCTTGGGCTGTGAGCCTGTATGGACAATATGTCTCTTCTTGGGCTTTTAACCTACAATGTATGGGCTGGTAGAGCTAGTTAAAACCACCTGTGACTGAATGGGAGGGACACATGGTCAGAAAAAAGGCTGTCAAACTTCTAATAGTGTGAACACGTACCTGCTGCAATGCTCCAGGAGCGGGATCCCAAAATGATTAATATTAATATTGTCCATACAGGCTTACAGCCCAAGAGTGGCATATCCAGTGGTAGTGTAGCGTAGTTTCCCATCATACGAAGGTGACCTTGTCGTGGTTGATGGGCACACATAAATTGGCCAAATTATGCGCAAAAAACCTTCATTTTTCAAAGTGACATTAGTCCAGATACAATATTTCTTATATTTTCATGTATGGAGTGCCGAAGTTCTTTTTGCAATTGAGATTACTTTTTTCTTCAGAGCACCCGAACAGACCAGTGAGCGACCCCTCTCTTTTTTCTATTAATCATTTTTGGGATCCCGCTCCTGGAGCATTGCAGCAGGTACGTGTTCACACTATTAGAAGTTTGACAGCCTTTTTTCTGACCATGTGTCCCTCCCATTCAGTCACAGGTGGTTTTAACTAGCTCTACCAGCCCATACATTGTAGGTTAAAAGCCCAAGCAGAGACATATTGTCCATACAGGCTTACAGCCCAAGAGTGGCATATCCAGTGGTAGTGTAGCGTAGTTTCCCATCATACGAAGGTGACCTTGTCGTGGTTGATGGGCACACATAAATTGGCCAAATTATGCGCAAAAAACCTTCATTTTTCAAAGTGACATTAGTCCAGATACAATATTTCTTATATTTTCATGTATGGAGTGCCGAAGTTCTTTTTGCAATTGAGATTACTTTTTTCTTCAGAGCACCCGAACAGACCAGTGAGCGACCCCTCTCTTTTTTCTATTAATCATTTTTGGGATCCCGCTCCTGGAGCATTGCAGCAGGTACGTGTTCACACTATTAGAAGTTTGACAGCCTTTTTTCTGACCATGTGTCCCTCCCATTCAGTCACAGGTGGTTTTAACTAGCTCTACCAGCCCATACATTGTAGGTTAAAAGCCCAAGCAGACATATTGTCCATACAGGCTTACAGCCCAAGAGTGGCATATCCAGTGGTAGTGTAGCGTAGTTTCCCATCATACGAAGGTGACCTTGTCATGGTTGATGGGCACACATAAATTGGCCAAATTATGCGCAAAAAACCTTCATTTTTCAAAGTGACATTAGTCCAGATACAATATTTCTTATATTTTCATGTATGGAGTGCCGAAGTTCTTTTTGCAATTGAGATTACTTTTTTCTTCAGAGCACCCGAACAGACCAGTGAGCGACCCCTCTCTTTTTTCTATTAATCATTTTTGGGATCCCGCTCCTGGAGCATTGCAGCAGGTACGTGTTCACACTATTAGAAGTTTGACAGCCTTTTTTCTGACCATGTGTCCCTCCCATTCAGTCACAGGTGGTTTTAACTAGCTCTACCAGCCCATACATTGTAGGTTAAAAGCCCAAGCAGAGACATATTGTCCATACAGGCTTACAGCCCAAGAGTGGCATATCCAGTGGTAGTGTAGCGTAGTTTCCCATCATACGAAGGTGACCTTGTCGTGGTTGATAGGCACACATAAATTGGCCAAATTATGCGCAAAAAACCTTCATTTTTCAAAGTGACATTAGTCCAGATACAATATTTCTTATATTTTCATGTATGGAGTGCCGAAGTTCTTTTTGCAATTGAGATTACTTTTTTCTTCAGAGCACCCGAACAGACCAGTGAGCGACCCCTCTCTTTTTTCTATTAATCATTTTTGGGATCCCGCTCCTGGAGCATTGCAGCAGGTACGTGTTCACACTATTAGAAGTTTGACAGCCTTTTTTCTGACCATGTGTCCCTCCCATTCAGTCACAGGTGGTTTTAACTAGCTCTACCAGCCCATACATTGTAGGTTAAAAGCCCAAGCAGAGACATATTGTCCACACAGGCTTACAGCCCAAGAGTGGCATATCCAGTGGTAGTGTAGCGTAGTTTCCCATCATACGAAGGTGACCTTGTCGTGGTTGATGGGCACACATAAATTGGCCAAATTATGCGCAAAAAACCTTCATTTTTCAAAGTGACATTAGTCCAGATACAATATTTCTTATATTTTCATGTATGGAGTGCCGAAGTTCTTTTTGCAATTGAGATTACTTTTTTCTTCAGAGCACCCGAACAGACCAGTGAGCGACCCCTCTCTTTTTTCTATTAATCATTTTTGGGATCCCGCTCCTGGAGCATTGCAGCAGGTACGTGTTCACACTATTAGAAGTTTGACAGCCTTTTTTCTGACCATGTGTCCCTCCCATTCAGTCACAGGTGGTTTTAACTAGCTCTACCAGCCCATACATTGTAGGTTAAAAGCCCAAGCAGAGACATATTGTCCATACAGGCTTACAGCCCAAGAGTGGCATATCCAGTGGTAGTGTAGCGTAGTTTCCCATCATACGAAGGTGACCTTGTCGTGGTTGATGGGCACACATAAATTGGCCAAATTATGCGCAAAAAACCTTCATTTTTCAAAGTGACATTAGTCCAGATACAATATTTCTTATATTTTCATGTATGGAGTGCCGAAGTTCTTTTTGCAATTGAGATTACTTTTTTCTTCAGAGCACCCGAACAGACCAGTGAGCGACCCCTCTCTTTTTTCTATTAATCATTTTTGGGATCCCGCTCCTGGAGCATTGCAGCAGGTACGTGTTCACACTATTAGAAGTTTGACAGCCTTTTTTCTGACCATGTGTCCCTCCCATTCAGTCACAGGTGGTTTTAACTAGCTCTACCAGCCCATACATTGTAGGTTAAAAGCCCAAGCAGAGACATATTGTCCATACAGGCTTACAGCCCAAGAGTGGCATATCCAGTGGTAGTGTAGCGTAGTTTCCCATCATACGAAGGTGACCTTGTCGTGGTTGATGGGCCCACATAAATTGGCCAAATTATGCGCAAAAAACCTTCATTTTTCAAAGTGACATTAGTCCAGATACAATATTTCTTATATTTTCATGTATGGAGTGCCGAAGTTCTTTTTGCAATTGAGATTACTTTTTTCTTCAGAGCACCCGAACAGACCAGTGAGCGACCCCTCTCTTTTTTCTATTAGCACGGAGAGCCATTATGCAACAATATGCAATATTAAAATTACATTAAAGGGTATTTTTTAAGCCATTTAAAGGGGCTGTCAAGTGAATTGAGCGAGGCTGTACACATCTAGTCGTAATGTGTAAAATGTAAGGTACCAATAAGTAGGGCATCTTCTTAGTTCTCAGCAACATACTTCGCCATACCCTGGGTGAGAGGTAAATCATTAATTGCAGTTTTATAGGAAAACATAATTTCAGCAATGTTTTCAAGCTCCTTTTCCACTTTGGCGTCAACAAAATTAGCTGTGAAACCACATTGAATAAAAGTCTTAAGCCACACAGATTTTCCTAGATAAAATAAATGAACAATGAGCGATAATTTTGCAGAGTCATAGGAAATACCTGTGTGCCTAGGCAATAATAATAATAATAATACATTTTATTTTTATAGTGCCAACATATTCCGCAGCACTTTACAATTAAGTGGGGACATGCACAGACAATAAATTCAATACAAGGTAAGACAGTTTAAACAGTTACATGAGGAGTGAGGGCCCTGCTGCTCACAAGCTTACAATCTACAAGGAAATGTGTGGACACAATAGGTGAAAAGTGCTTGTTATTTCAGGTCAGGCAATTATAATAAGTAGGGATTTTCATATAAGGCTGCATGATCCGGTCATCAACCCGTATGTTTAAGTGCAATAATCAAGTATCGAGTGCAGTTATCGTGTGCATTGAGGGTGTGGAGACAGATGAATAGTAGATGAATAGTAGGAAGCAGATTCTGAATAATATTTAGAAGGAGAGAACAGGGGAAAGTTAGTTTACTGAGTAGAGGTGGTAGGTTTGTTTGAAGAGATGGGTTTTTAAAGCACGCTTGAAGACGTGATGGCTAGGCATCACTCAGATTGTCTGGGGTAGAGCATTCCAGAAAACTGGCGCAGCATGAGAGTAGTTTTGGAGATGGAGGTGCGAAGTTCGGATTATGGGGGATGTTAGTCTTAGGTCATTTGTAGAATGGAGGGCACGTGTAGGGCGATAGACAGAGATGAGAGAGGAGATATTGGGCAGTAATCATAAAAGAGCCCAAGGATCACAAAGAAAGAATGCACTGTTGAGAGTTCAGGAGCATCGGAAAGTAGAGGACATTCCCAAGACATTGGGTTCACCCTTCAGCAGAGATATTATAAGACCCACACGTTGGCTCTCAGAAGCCATGAGTGTGCCGCACCCTGCTGGGACCTGTGATGCAGCTAAGATCAGAAGATCACTGAGATTAGCTGATCACAGGTCCTCTTTGGAGTCTATACAATGATTCCAATGACTGGTGCAGGTTTATTGTTTCTTTTGGTACAGAACGGGTTAAGAGTTCTTAGTTTAAGTCTGCTGAGATTCCATTTGGCTTTTGTCTCGGCTGCTGCTTATTGGTAACACCCTTCACTATTTAAGCTCACTCCTGGATTCTTCCCATGCCAGCAATAGGTTTTTCTATCCTGTGCCTTACTTACTTGGAGTAGTGGTGGTGTTCCTGGAGAAGCTTTAGAGTATTTGGAGAAGTTGCTTGTGTTCCTTTTGATTCCTGTGGATTTCCATTTGTTTGTGTGTTTCTCCTGTCTGCCCCTCTCCCTGTGTTGTTTTATTATAGTAGTAAGACTAGTGTCTTGCTGCCCAGCTCACAATCTAGGGCTAAGACCCAGGGTCAGCCAGTGCTTAGGCTTGTGATGACGTACAGGGCAAAGGACCCATGTAGGGCAATAGGGAGCGCAGGTGTCAGCATAAGGTGAGGGTTGAGGGGTCACCATCTTCTCAATTTCCATATCGTCAGGGCTCCCATTTAGCAGCTCCTTCCCCCCCCTTGCTTTGCGTTGCATGCCAGGCATCTCCCTGTCCTGGTGTGACAGTATGAGATGAATTTTGGCAGACCCTTACGTACAGGCAACAGCTTTCTTGAAAGAGGAAAAAACATTTTACTGTTACCTGAAAAAACAATCTGGTAATTTGACCTTCGGTTTGGATATAGTCTGTGGACTTGCTTCAGTGGCTTGGGCCTGAGTGGCTTCATGATGTTGAACCTGCTCTGCATGGTCCTGAACAAACTAGGTAAGGCCTTGCATTAGATCGACCACAGTTTGGAATCTATCCATATTTTACTAGGCCTGTTATACTATACTGTAAGTGAGCAGTGTCAGTGACTCTCCCCCTGGGCCGTGGGGCACTTGGATCCGGGCAATAGGGAATAATGGGGGTAGTAGTGGCAACCCGGTTGCGTGGCTCAGGGTAGTCAGGCCAGTGGTAGTCCGTTATGTGCTATTGATTATGTCCGACTACGCCACCCGTGGATTTGCGGTCATTAGGAACCGCCTCTGCAGGGCAGACCGCTGGGGCTGATGATATATGCAGCTGGGATGGTGTGACTCCCCACGGGAAGAGTGCGGCCCCAGGGCAGTGTGGTGGATGGTGGGAGTGATGGTAGTGAGAGTCCCGGTGCCGATAGTGCTGGAGGAGCAAGGAGCACACAGACAACAAGTTGCAGTCCAGGGTCTTTACTAAAATAGGTAAACTGACCCATAAACAGTCCCAGCTAGGAGGGGACCTGGATGTCTGAGAGCAACGGGGAAATTGGCCCTGGTCAGGGTGAGGGTGTAGGCCTACCGTGCTTTCTGCGCTCCTTCTGGCTATCTCCTCGTTATAGGGTAACAGCCCACGTTTCCGAGCTTTCCGTGTATTCTCGCCTGTATGGCCTGCGACGTGGGTTCCTTTCTGCTCCCAGCCTTGTACGGCTTTACTGGTCCCTTCGGTTGTGGCAGGGCCTCCAGGCTTCTTAGGCCAAGGAATATACAGTCCCTTGCGGACTGGTTATCTGCTGGAGGATGTAGAATCCTCTCAGCCTCAGACACCAAAGTCTGGTAAAGTCAGTCTCTTATCTGCCAAGACAGGCTTGCTTCGCCTCTTGTCTCTGGCTTGTGGCTCTCCTCCTGCCATACTTCCTCTTAGGTGCAGTGCAACTGTCTGTCCCTGCTCTGCTCTGGGACAAGTCTCAGTGCTGAGACAGGCCACAAGTTCTCTCTAACCCTGCCCCCAGCACCAGCTTTTATAGGGGCAGCCTGCTCCCCCTACTGGCCTGAGACAGGAGGTACTGCATGCTAATGTTCCCCTGACTAGAGAACCTCCCCCTTGCTCTCAGACACAGCTTTAATATATTTTGTGGCATCCAGGCCAGTGTGACACATTCCCCCCTAGTGAAATTTAGTACTCCGGGACTAAACAATAAACAAAGACAATATACATGACTATAAAACATTAACAGGAAAGTGACGCACAGATTGAGTTCTTAAGGTCACAGTGTGGTCTGTGACCGGGTGTCCATATCACCAATACAACGGGGAGCCTTAACCAGGTGGGGGTCTGTCCTACCCCAAGTCCTTTACAGTCTTAGTTCATTCCTGGGTTAGGCTCCGAACGCAGTCCATACAAGGTCCTGGTTATAAAAAGTCCATAACCTGTGAGTCCTTAGGGTAACTGCAAGAAACTGAAACACAGAATTACCAAACAAGCATGTAACTTGGCAAACAATTCAACATTTGGCAACAGGGTTATTTACAATCTTAGCGCGCTCTACATTCTCCAGCGAGCGGGTATCTGCCCCTTTGTGCTCCTGGTTGACCTACGTAGCCCACTGTCTCTTGGTGGACTGACTTGGCTTTCCCCACTAGCGTTAGTGGTACAGCTACCAGCTGGGTGTACAGGTAGGGCAGGCAGCTGTCTGCGGGTCCTTTGGCTTACCGCAGGCATGGCAGGCTCACTGTCAGCAGAGGGTTGACTCTCCTGGGCTGCTGGTACAGGCTCTTCTGCCTCTGGAACCGCTTGCTCCTCTTCACCTTCCGGCTCTGGTGTTGGTTGTTGCTGTGCCGGTTGCAGGAAATGCAGGACGGGTACCACTATGGCATCATTTATGCGAGTTCAGGACTGAGGGAACTCTCCGAGAACGGTGCTGATCATTTCTTCCTTGTCCTCTGAGGGTTCAAGGTCACTCTGATCCTCTTCTGCACTACGGAGTTGCTCGGGGCATCTTTTGAGGTGGTCTCTGGAGATGGTGCTAGTGGTTTCTACTCCGTCCTTGGTGATTACGCACACCTTTGGGTTGTCGTGGTCAGACTGCAGTACGATGTAGGGTTCCCTTTCCCACTGGTCGTCCAACTTATGTAGCCTTCTTTTTCGCTTTAGGACTTGCTCACCAGGTTCTAGGGGACCAGCAGGGGCGTGTTGACTGAAGAGTTTTTCTTGCCTCTCTCTCACCTGGGCCAGGCTCTTCTCCACACTCTCCTGTACCTTCTTGTACTCCAGTTGCCTTTCCGTATCCCAGTCCGCATCCGGGGAGGTGTCCTCAGGTATTAGGACTCCCATCTCCAGGTCTACGGGCAGCTTACCTGGTCTAGCTCGCATCAGGTAAGCCGGGGTGCAGTTTGTAGCATTCACCGGGATATTGTTGTATAGGTCTATCAGGTCCCGCAGTTTTTCTGGCCACAGGCTGCGTTCCTCCAGGGGCAACGTCTTCAGGAGATCAATGACTATATTGTTCATCTTCTCACACATCCCGTTGGTTTGAGGGTGGTAAGGCGTTGTACGAATCTTCTTACAGCCATAGAGGTTGCAGAACTCCTGGAAGATTTCAGCTTCGAACACTGGACCCTGGTCCGTCAGGACCTGTTCCGGATACCCGTGTGGACGGCAGAAATATTGCTGGAAGGCTCTGGCCGCTGTTTGGGCTGTCAAGTCTTTTACCGGGACCACCACGAGAAAACGGGAATAGTGGTCCACGATTGTCAGGGCATAGATGTATCCAGACCGGCTTGGAGCCAATTTGACGTGGTCCAGAGCTACCAGCTCAAGAGGCTGCGTGGTGATGATGGGCCTCAAGGGTATCTTCTGGCTGGTGCGGTCCTTCCTCCTCAGGTGACAAGGGCCACAGTCTCTGCACCACTTTTCTACAGCTCCTCTCATGCCGACCCAAAAGAACCTTCCTCTTAGCAGGAACTCCAGTTTCTTCCAACCGAAGTACCCCGCTCTGTCATGGTAAGCCCCCAGGACCATAGCTGCATCCCGCCTTGGGACCACGACTTGCCAGGTCAGCTCGTGCGTCCGGTGGTTGACAATCCTTCTACACAACTTGCCTTCGTAGAGGAACAGCTTGCTGTTCTCTTTCCATAGCTGCTTGGCTTCCTCTGGGGCATCTGGATCCATGCGGGCGTCTTCCTGGGTCAGCAGATCTTTCACCAGGCGGATGGCAGGGTCACTATCTTGGGTCTCGGCCCAGCTGTGGTGAGGTAGGGGATTGATCATCACGGTTGTTAGATCCTCCTCCTTCACGCGGTGGGAGTATTGAGCGGCTCCATACCGGTGAAACGCGGGGTGTTCTACCTCCTCCAGCTCTTCTGGGTCTTCGTCACCTTCAGGTAAGTGAGGCATCCTCGATAGGGCGTCAGCGTTGGCATTGGTTTTGCCGGCCCGGTACTTGATCACAAAGTCATAGTTGGAGAGACGGGCCATCCACCGCTGTTCTAGGGCACCCAGTCTTGCATTGTCCAGTTGTGTCAACGGGTTGTTGTCCGTGTACACGGTGAACTTTGCGGAGGCCAGGTAATGCTTGAAGCATTCCGTCACTGCCCACACCACCGCCAAGAATTCTAGCTTGAAGGAGCTGTAATTCTCCGGGTTCCTCTCGGTGGGTCTCAGCTTCCGGCTGGCGTACGCAATCACCCTTTCTCTGCCCTGTTGGTTTTGGGACAGTACGGCTCCCAGTCCCACATTACTGGCATCTGTGTGGAGAATGAAAGGCTGGCCATAATCAGGGTAGACCAGGATCTCGTCCCCTGTGAGGGCCATCTTTAGCTGGTGGAAGGACTCCTCTTCCGGTTTATCCCACTTGAAGGGTGGCTTTTGACGCCTGGACTTAGACTGTCCGATCAGGAGGTCGTGCATAGGGGCTGCCATCTTAGTGAACCCGGGGATGAACCTTCGGTAGTAGCCTACCAACCCGAGAAACTGTCTCACCTCTTTGATGTTCGAGGGGCTTGGCCAGCTCTTGATTGCCGTGACCTTGTCAGGGTCGGGGGCTACTCCTTCCGTGCTTACCACGTGCCCTAGGTACTGGACCTTTGGTTTCAGCAGGTGACACTTTGATGGTTTCACCTTCAGGCCATAGCCTGCCAGGGCTTCGAACACCTCGGCCAGGTGCTTCAGATGGTCCTCGTAGGTCTTCGAATAGACGATCACATCGTCCAGGTAAAGGAGGACCGTCTCGAAGTTTCGGTGCCCTAGACAGCATTCCATCAGCCTCTGGAAGGTCCCTGGTGCGTTGCAGAGCCCAAAGGGCATACAGTTGAACTCACTCAGTCCCATCGGGGTGGTGAAGGCGGTCTTCTCCTTGTCAGCCTCTGCCACAGGAACCTGCCAGTACCCGCTAGTAAGGTCCAAAGTAGAAAAGAAGTTAGCTGATTTTAGTGCGGCTAAAGGCTCCTCTATTCTAGGCAGCGGATATGCGTCTTTGTGGGTGACACGGTTGATTTGTCTATAGACCACGCACATTCTCATGGTGCCATCTTTCTTTTTGACCAGAACCAAGGGGGCTGCCCAGGGGCTACAGCTGTCTCTAATGACCCCAGCTTCTTTCATCTCTCTTAGCATGCCCTTTGCGTTCTGATAATGTGCAGGGGGTACAGGTCTGTGCCTCTCTTTTATTGGTGGGTGGCTCCCTGTGGGGATGTGGTGTTCTATCCCTTTTACTCTGCCGAAGTCTAGCGGGTGCTTACTAAAGACTCTCTCGTACTCCTGTACCACCCGATAGACTCCTTGTTTTTGGTGCAGGGGAGTGGAGTCAGCACCCACATGGAGTTTCTGGCACCAGTCCTCCTTTTGTTTCTGGGAGCCATTACCCTCCGCCTGACGAGATGGAGGCAAGGGTTCCACGGCCCTGATAGCTTTGTGTTCGACCACAAACAGCTTGGCGAGTGTAGCGTACCTGGGTAAGTGTACCTCCCTCTCCCCAATGTTGAGGATGCGGACGGGCACCCTCCCATGACGGACATCAACCACCCCCCGGGCTGTCAAAATGGTGGGCCTGCTGTCTGAGTACACGGGTTCTACCATGGCTTGGTAGTCTCTACCTCTCAACCCGATTGCAGTCCGACACCAGATCATCATTTCACTTTTGGGAGGCATGGAAATGGGGAATGGGTCACTCAGTCTTACGCCACCGATCTCACCACCATACAGTTCTACCTGCTGCCGTCTCATCAGGGCTTTTATCTCCTTGTTGAGGACTCTCTGTTGGCTGGAACTAGCATTCACCGCCACCTGTTGTAGAATTACAATTACCTCTGAAAGACAATTTTCAATTACATTAGTACCCACAGTTATTTTAGGGTGACTTTCACAACGGTCAATGTCCACAATAATTACTCCCTGTGCCGGCAGTTCAACTTTACCAATTTTAATGGTCATCTCCTTGAACCCCATCTGCGGCATGGGTAAGCCATTACTGGCGATGATGCTCAAGTTACTGTCTGGATACCGTGTGATATCAGCATCAGTCCAATACTGCTTAAAAAGTACATAAGGGATAGTGGTTACTTGTGACCCAGTATCCAGAAAGGCGCTCATGGGGATACCGTCCAGCACCACGGGTAAAACCGGGCGCCCCCCAACGTACTTATTACGGGCCTGGTAATCTTATGCCTGGGGGTTGGCCCTCTGCCCCAGGTTGGACCCGTTTAAATTACAGTACCTGGAAATGTGTCCGGGCTGGTTGCATCGACGGCAAATGGGCTGTCCATCCTCTGCGTAGCGGTCTGTGGGCCTCCCTCGGAACGACGGGATCCTCCTCTGTCGACGCCACGGGACATCCTCCGGACTTGAAGCCAGCTCGATGGGTCTTGACGGGTCCACTTGCAATGCCTGGACGGTCCTGGTCAACGCCACGACGCTCCTGGTCAGCTCCTGGACTTGGTGATGCAGATCTTTCGACGGGGCTTGGTTCAGGGCCTGTGCATCAGCCCCCACGGGGTCCATAGAGGAGGGCGCTGCCTCCTGGTGGTAGGTGAGAGCAGGGCGCCGGGGGTTTATAGCGCCACTGGTTGCAGATTCACGGAGCACCCTTATGGCCCTGTCCTTAAATTGGGCAAAGGTCAGGTCGGGGTTCTGAAAGAACATGAGGCGCAGTTGGGCCCTGGGGGCGCTAGACAGCAGACCTTCTATGACTTGTTCTGTTAGTAACTTATCCGTTTCCTGCACGCTGCCAGGGTCAGTTTGTTGGATGGCCCTTAGGGCTTCCTGCAAATTTAGGGCATAGTCTCTGATGCTGTCCTGTGCCCGCTGCTTACATCCATAGAACCTCATTTTAATCTCAGCGGAGGTACGTGTGTCAAAGGTACCCCGCAGCCGGGCCAGAATACCCTTCACAGTCCTTTTCTCCTCAGTGGGCTATGATTTTACCTCCCTTTGGGCTGCGCCAGTTAACTGCCCCGTTAGTATGCTAATCCTCTGTTCCTCTGTCAGGGGGTAAACGTGGAACAAACTGTATAGCCTTTCCTTGAAGTCAGTTAGGGCATGGGGCTCCCCTGAGTATTTGGGCAGCCAGGCCGCTCCAGGGATGTAGGGCAGGGAAAAGGGCATCACCGCTGCTGCAGCTGCGTTGGTGGTAGTGGGGGCCTCTGTGTCCGACATCTTCCTCCCCCCTAGTTAAGTGTGGCCTACCTTCCGACGATCCTCTTCTGTAGGCCGCAGCTCCGCTGCTGCTGCTATGGACGAGGACCTGGCGTCGCGTCCTGATGACGTCAGCGTCGCTCTCTCTCCCTTCCAGGACCTTGCGCAGCGTCGGTGCGTGGGGCAGAGCTTCGGATCTCGCGCGGTTTTGACGTCCACGCCCCTCTTCTTCCCGCGCGGCGTCCTGAAGATGGCGTCCGATGGCGGGAAACAGCTGCGGATGGCTGGAAGACGGCAGAAGACGGCGGGAAACGGTCCAAGATGGCGTCTGATGGCGGGAATCGGCTCCGGATGGCGGGAAACGACTCCGGACGGTGGGAAACTTCGCCACAGGTAAGTTACAAAACTCTTTTTCAGGCACGCAGTACCCGGTGGTTGCGGGCACGAATTCCTGCCGACTACGCCAAAGCTGAGTCGCCCCCTGGACTGTGGGGCACTTGGATCCGGGCAATAGGGAACGATGGGGGTAGTAGTGGCAACCCGGTTCCGTAGCTCTGGGTGGTCAGGCCAGTGGTAGTCCGTTATGTGCGGTCATTAGGAACCGCCGCTGCAGGGCAGACCGCTGGGGCTGATGATATATGCAGCTGGGATGGTGTGACTCCCCACGGGAAGAGTGCGGCCCCAGGGCAGTGTGGTGGATGGTGGGAGTGATGGTAGTGAGAGTCCCGGTGCCGATAGTGCTGGAGGAGAAAGGAGTACACAGACAACAAGTTGCAGTCCAGGGTCTTTACTAAAATAGGTAAACTGACCCATAAACAGTCCCAGCTAGGAGGGGACCTGGATGTCTGAGAGCAACGGGGAAATTGGCCCTGGTCAGGGTGAGGGTGTAGGCCTACCGTGCTTTCTGCGCTCCTTCTGGCTATCTCCTCGTTATAGGGTAACAGCCCACGTTTCCGAGCTTTCCGTGTATTTTCGCCTGTATGGCCTGCGACGTGGGTTCCTTTCTGCTCCTAGCCTTGTACGGCTTTACTGGTCCCTTCGGTTGTGGCAGGGCCTCCAGGCTTCTTAGGCCAAGGAATATACAGTCCCTTGCGGACTGGTTATCTGCTGGACGATGTAGAATCCTCTCAGCCTCAGACACCAAAGTCTGGTAAAATCAGTCTCTTATCTGCCAAGACAGGCTTGCTTCGCCTCTTGTCTCTGGCTTGTGGCTCTCCTCCTGCCACACTTCCTCTTAGGTGCAGTGCAACTGTCTGCCCCTGCTCTGCTCTGGGACAAGTCTCAGTGTTGAGACAGGCCATAAAGTTCTCTCTAACCCTGCCCCCAGCACCAGCTTTTATAGGGGCAGCCTGCTCCCCCTACTGGCCTGAGACAGGAGGTACTGCATGCTAATGTTCCCCTGACTAGAGAACCTCCCCCTTGCTCTCAGACACAGCTTTAATATATTTTGTGGCATCCAGGCCAGGGTGACACATCAGTAGAAGGCTGTCAGCTTTTAAAAGGGATTCCATGAACAGACAAGCCACTCCATCTTGCAAGCCTTCACCCATTTACAGAGATCTTGACTTATGCAGGGCTCCCTGGATTGTGTCCCCGGAGTGACTGCTGGCCGGTGGATTGGGCTGGCAGATGATAGTCAGAAATCCTGGTCAGTTCCAAGAGATCAGGATTAGGGACAAAATTAAAACTCAGTAGGGTAGTCTAAACAAGATGAAGTCAAAGAAGGATATAGCAAAATAAGTCTGAGCAATGCAAAAAAGTGAACCAGAGTCAATAATATATATAACTGGCAACTGGAAGCAAGGAGCTAGGGGTTTAAATAATGCACAGCTCGAACAAAGGCTCAGATCAGGGAGTTAAAAAAACAACAATGCTAATTAATTAAATCACAAGCTAACTGCCTGGACGGTACCAAAATGCTAAATAGAACTGTGTAATCCCGCATTGCCCCCTATGAAGGTATGGCACCGCCTAGTGACAGAAGCAGAATTGGAAGCAGCGAATAAAGATATGGATATTGCGAAATGTGCATGCATTGTTTCATAGCTCTCCCGAGTGGCGGATATAGGTAGCCAGAATTTCAATAATGTACTTCTATGGCTGCACAGGGGATTTTGGCAGCAAACATTGGAGTATTGACCCCTCTAAAAATATACAATATATTTAATCAGCACAGAAACTGGAATCTAAATACTATATATGGTTAAACAAGGACATTCCCTTTAATATATTAATTGGTTTAATGTTAATTATATATTATTATAAAATCACAACTGGGTTCTGTAGCCATTATACAGCGGGTATTTATCCAGCTCTGGTCATACTGTGTATACAGTATACACATTAGTGACTGGACAGGCTTACAGGGCTAAATAGCCTTTTACATTTTTAAACCTCTATTGTCTGTCTTTGTCTATAATATATGAAGCCTTCAGAACATTCACTGCCAAATCAGCACATCTGGGACGCCAATACTTGGCTTGCATAAAGTGAGCAAACTTCTTTGGTTGAGAAATTCCTCAAGGTGATATTAAACTATTTCCTCATGGGCAAAATGCCACGTCTTAAAATATCCCTTCAGGAACAATGTAATCCACCTCTGCTGCTGCAAGGTCCTTCAACAGCTGTTGCTGATGCTGACTTGGTGCAGTCCTTTAATTCTAGTTGCCATTTAGCCTGGGGAAGGATGTACCATCTGATACTTGTGAATGTGCCCTTGTGAGATCCAAACTTCTGTTTATTTTTGTCCATTTATTCCGAGAACATAAACATTAGTCATTTAGGACACATTTTTTGCCGACCACACATGAGCAGTTTTGACAATTCATTAAATGCACCACATAGTCTTAAATAGGTATTGCAAATGCTGATCATTGAATGCTGGACCATAAAAAACAATAATCAATTTTTCAAAATTTCCGGCAAAATGTAATTTTTTTTACTCATAAGCACTCATAAAATGCAAGATATACAAGAATTGTTAAGAAATCCAATAATGACTTAAGTCTGAACATAATTTCAAGTTTTAGAGTTCCCAAACAAACATATACTGCAATGCAATGGAGAATTGTTTATATCTTAAAGGGAATGAGGAGTGCGGAGATTGGTGCTGCCTTAACCAAGGGCAGCATGTGTCAGAGATTAGCTGTGCTATTTCTTGTTTTAATTGACTGTTCTCTACCCATGTGTGTGTCTAAGCAGGTAACAGGGATACAGCACGCAGATCAGGACAAGACGGAAGTGACCAGCTCAACAGTTCATTCTTCTTAACACAGATATAGGGAGAGGTAGTTTTGAATAGGAAGTAAATTGTCTGTGAACAGAATATGTCAGAATACAATATTGTCAAAGTTGACATCAAACACAAAATAGTTCATACAGCAGAATTCCTCTTCCCTATCTAGCTGATTCCTAGTGGATGTAGCATTCACATGGATAAAGGTCTCATTAATGTGGTTCTACTCAAGTTACAGGCTCTAACGAGAGTCACCGGGTTTTCCCGCTAGGCCACAAGTCTTTCTAACAAAGTCAATTAAAACTTTTTGGGCCTTCCTCACACTGGCCGGTTCCATCCCGTCTGGTACACCACCAAAGAACGAACCCTATAATGTACATCAGTGTCTCGCCCAGGGGGAATATGGGGGTTACTCGGTACCCGGGCCTTTACCTTCTGTGGGATATCACGGCAGTCGGCTCCCGGGCCCGTCCTCTGGGTCACTCTTTTAAAAGGGGGTTTTAGTGTTGACAGTTTGTCTCGTGACGCCACCTGTGGTTCCCGGTTATAAGTACCGGCGCTGCTGCAGACCTCTGGGGGTGATGGGATGGCAGCTGGGATGTTTCTGCTCCCCACAGGCGGAGCAGGCCCCCGGGGCAGTGTAGGTGCAGATGGTGATGCTGGGCGTTGTAGTGCAGGAGCGGTGGGGTGATGGAAATAACCGACAGAGACAGTGGAGTGCAGTCATCCGAGTTTACTCTCAGTTCTTTTTAGGTTCCTCGGGTACACTGTCCAGGTGTCAGACTCCAGCGTCGTACTGCGTTTGCCAGGCAGGGGTTCAGCACTCCTTCAGGTATATTAGAAGCACTTAACGGGACCCCCTGTCTTTATGTTCCTTCCATGGCCGACTTCCCACGCTGGGCCTTCTCCATCCTGCCCTGCGCTTCCCCACACAAAGTCCCGATAGGGTGCTCTGAAGTCCCTCTGGGCAACCTGGAGTTCCCGGACCTACTTGCTGCCCTCCTCGACGACTAAGGTGAGGCTGTGGCAACTGCACCATGGAAGTGCAGAAGCCTCCATTTTTTCCAGCCGAGACCTGGAGTAACACGGCTGGTCCAGGGACCGGTCCCCTTCTTGTGGCCTGATCCCTCTGACGCCTGGCAGATTCAGGCGTTCGGGTGCCGTCCTGCACTCACCGTACGCCCTGGGATCCCTTCTGTTACCGGAGCCTTCCTCCCTGACTCCCCTCGCACTCCTGGGCCTCCATCTTACTAGGCCTCTTTCTGGAGCAGAGCTCCTGAAGAGACTCTGCTCCTCTCCTCTCCTTACTACTCACTTCACTGCACAGTACTGCACTGCCACTCTAAGATGGCTTCCTTTTATATATACCTCCTATAAAAGTGCTCCCCTGTTCTGTGTCCTCCACCCACACCCACTACTGGTACCCCCTCTCTTTGGTTCCCCTCACTCCAGCCAGGGACAGGGCTTAGCAGAACACAGTGCATCTTGCCCTTCCTGCCGGCCTGGAGTAGTGTAGTGTTGGATGCAGGTGTTGGGGTCCCGGGCTGTACTCCATCCTTACCTGAAAGAAGGAGATGCCACACTTTAGGTTGAGGTGCAGCACTTCTGTGGCGACTGAACCCTCAGGGGCGCCTCATCAGCATGTGAAGTAATGCCCCGGCTCACTCGTGTCTCCCGATCCCCACAGCGGATGTTCACTTCCGGATTGAAGTCCGCACTCAGTCTTTGGTGCTTAACCTATGACAGTCATCTGTCGGACCCAGACAGATGAGGGCTGGGCCTTTAGTACGACAATGACACTAAGCATACCTCCAAGTCAACAAAAGAACGACTTCGCCAGAAGATCAAAATTTTGGATTGACCCAGCTAGAGCCCATATCTTAATAAAAGTGAAAATGTGCAGGTCAACCTGAAGAGGGCGCTGTTTTCAATCTGACAGATTTGGAGCACTACTGCAAGGAAGAATGGGCAATTCTAGATGTGCCGTGCTGATTGACTCCTAACAAAAAGACCAAATGATGTTATAAATTCAATTGGTGTGCATATTTATGCAACCACATTATTTTTGTTCTTTATTTTTATTTTTCCACCCAAAAAAAACAGAATGGATAATGATTTTGATGAAAAGAAGCTCAGTGGGTAATGATTTGGTGAGAGGCACAGCGGTTATCGAACTAGGGAGAGAGTTATAGTGGGTAACGAATTAGGAGGGTGAAAGTGAGTAATAAATTGGGTAAAATACAACAATGAGTAATGAATTGGGAGGTGGATAGAGACACAGTAGGTAACGAATTGGAGGAAGCGGACAGTAATAATAAATTGGGCGGGGGATAGAGACTCAGTGGGTATTAAATTAGGAGAGAGGCACAGTGGGTAATGAATTGATGGAGAGGCACAATATATAATGAGTTAGGGGGTGATACTGGGTAATGAACTGAAGGGAGAACACTGCGGGTAAGGAATTGGGAGGTGTATAGAGACACAGTAGGTAAGAAATTGGAAGGGGGATAGAGATGACTCGCCCCCTGGGCCGTGGGGCACCCGGAACCGGGCTTTAGTGCGATGATGGGGGTAGTAGTGGCAACCCGATCCCGTGGCTCACGGTAGTCAGACCAAATGCTGTGGCAGTCTATTTGTAGGGTTTTGAATGTCCAACTACGCCACCCGTGGATTGCGATCAGGGATGACCGCCGCTGCAAGGCAGACCGCTGAGGCTGATGTTGGTATGCAGCACAGGGATAGGATAACTCCCCACGGGAAGAGTGTCGCCTCAGGGCAGTGTAATAGGATGCTGGGGGTGATGGTGCAGGCGCAGCATAAATAACACAGAGTCCGATGATGCAGTCCAGGGTTTTTACTCACAGTTGTTATCCATGTCACTGCCCAAGCCGTGCTGCGTCCACCAGGTGAGGGGCTCGGTCAACCCCCAGGCAATTCAGGAGTCTGGCACAGGACCCCCTTCTGTCCTTTCTCTGGCCTCTCGTGCCCCACCAGTGACCAAACTTCTGTCCAGCTGCCGCGGATCTATGCGGGCAAACGTGGGCCCCGTTTCCCGCTATCCTATATGGTGCCTTCCTAGCAGGTTTGGCGGGGGGTCGCACCAATAGATGATCATGACCTCCGGCCTTTGGCTGAGGGATGATTTACCTCCACTAACTTGGGAATCCGGTACCCTTCCATGGCCTGACCCTTCACCCGATATCTCGTGGGTTATTAGGGTCCCTTCTGCCTTCTTGTTTCTGGATCCTTTCTACTTCTCTGTCTCTTCTCCTTCTCTCCTGTTCCTTCTTCTCCCCCTTCCCTCGGCCTCTTCTCTAGGCCTACTTCTCCTTCCTTCCTCCTCTCTTGCCCCGGCCTTTTCTCTAGGCCTGCCTCTGAGCAGAGCTCCTACAGAGCCTCTGCTCCCTGTCACTTCTCCACTGAACTGACCTTCTTCTCCCTGAACTAAGATGGCTCCCACCTTTTATCTGCCTCTGTGTCTGAGCTCAGGTGACCAGCACCCAATGAGCTCCTTCCCATGCTCCAGAAACCATCCCCTCTGCTCCTACATCACTGGGTTCTCTCCCCTCTCCCCACTCCAGCCAGGGACATGGTCAGTTGTGCCTGCATATATATAAATGGGAGCACCGTCGAGCTGTCCCCCGCAAATGGGGTGAGTGTGTGTATGCAGCTAACTGAGCCCTGGTCCACACTCCATCCTTACCTGGGAGTGGATTATCACACCTCTGGGAGAGGTGCAATACCCCTGTAGCAACCGAGCCCTCGGGGCGCTACATTTCCCCCTGGTAAACCACAGCACGTCCTCGGGCTGGAAAAGAGCAAAAACATTTGATTTACAAGACATGCAAAACTTTTTTCAAAACCTTTTACATTATAAAACGGACGACATTGTTCACTTCCCTTTATGGGAAACCTCTTTCTCTTTTCCAACACTTTTCTTTTACTAGACATTATAAAATATTTTTAACACTACCAGAACTCTTTTATCAGAAAACATTTTCTAGCAGCATATAAAACTATTCAGTATATCAAACTTTTTCAGGTAAAACATTTTCAAGTAAACTATGATTCACTGGCCACGGTGCAACTTGCGACCAGGTGTCTATTCTTTCAATAAGGTGCAACCTTCAAGCTTTGTCCAGAGGTAGATGTTGCTGTACTTTTATAAAACCAATAGGGGGCGCTTTAAGTAGCGCAACTATTTACAGGGTTGGCCGCTCTTAGTCCTCAGCCAGGTGGGGAAGAGGGATAGCTGCTCTCAGTCCTCAGCCAGGTAACTTAGGCGAGCACTTTAAACGGGCAACAGTCAAATAACAGTTCCAACGGGGGCAACTAAACAGTTCTTTGTACCCAGATGGGTAACTATGTACAGTTATACTCTACCATTTACTGGTAACGGTATCCTCCGTATGCGCCTTGCTCCTCATGGTGGTGATCTTCAGACCCGTCCGGGCCCTTTTGGTATCCGCATGCTGAGTAGTACTGCTCCTCCTCTTCTACTACTCTGTGGACGTGGAGGGCGTACAACCCCTTCATGCCTCGGTGTCGGGTGTAGGACACCACGTCTCCAGGATACAGATCCCGCCCACGATGACCTTCCGGCAGGTGGCTCTCCACATCCCTTCGGGTCACGAACACGTCGCTAATCGTGTTTGGGTCTCTTATGAAACTCCAGCCATGTTCTTGCTGGAATTTCACCATGGTCCCGGTGGCTCGGGGACCGCGGGCGGCTTGGGGGTCTTGCCGGGTACGCATCTTTTGCTCGGTTCTCTGGGCCTGCAGCTTCTCCTGCCTCTGACGCCGCTCTCGCTGCTCCCTTTCAAACATCACCACCTGGCGGTGACAGAACTCCCGTCTGCGGGCTGCGGCCGCCCGCGTCTCCTGCGAGAACCCCATGAGGTCTTCTCCTGTCGGGTCCCACTCATATTGGACCTCCTCGACCGGGAGCTGGGGAACTTCCACGGGCTCCGGAGCAGGTATGAGTGGGTGAAGTGGGGCTCCGGCCTCCGCGGACGGGCCTCCCCTTTGCCGAGGATTAACCCACCCGGGCGGCCAGATAAAGGGCTGTCCATCCGGACCCGTATGTTGGGCGTACAGGTCCGCGCCCAGAGGTGGTGGTACTGGGGCTGGGAACGTTATCGGGCGAGCGGCGCCAGGGGGCCTCGAGCCTTGCAACCAGGCCCGAGGCGAACTGCTTCCGGTTGCACCTGGGGTCAGAGGGCACGGCGTGGGATGTGGCTTGGTGACGGCGCCCGCGGCTTGGGGCCTAGGTGGAGGCGGTGGGAGCGTGGTGGCGGCGCCGGCTCCCGGGGGTTCTGGCTCCGTGACCGGATCCTGGGGCAGGATCGTGGCATCCGGACTCGGGTTAGGTACATCCCCTCTACTTGCCTCACATGCGGTGTTGTTCTCGGCCTCCGGTCCGCTCTCCCTGTCCTCGGGGGCAGACGCGCTGCTAGATGTTGGCAGCATCTCCTGCGGCCGGGTCACGACCCGCCGGGCCATCTCCTCCTTCCACCCGCGATGACGTCCCGCTGCGCTCGGACCATCCTCCGGTCCAGCTCCTCCAGCGCAGTCCGCATGAACTCCGGGTCCTCTTTGAGGAGCTGTGCTATCAGCTCCGTGAGGCTGCATGGGGATTCGGCCTGCAGCAGTCCCCTCGCCAGGGTGCTGGAGCTGGTTCCTCTCTCCATCTCCGGGTGAGGTCTGGTGAGACTGATCCAAACCACACCCTGCCCCACAGTTTTCTTCTTTTTCCGCCCCCATTGGGGGTGGTCTTGGGGCAATCTGCTGACAATCACTCTCAGGGGCAGCCCCCCCACCTTGATGGACATCTCTACAGCCGCACTCATGGCTGTTCGGGGTGGGCTCCTTCTTTGGAGCCATTCTGGGACCTGGCCCACGATGGGAGGTGGCTTCCTGTTGTCTATTGACGCGCACATTATGGCGTCCGTTCTTCTGGGGCGGGTGCCATTTTTAATACAGTGAATCAGTCTCTTTTCAGGCACGCAATACCCGTTTGTGGCGGGTTGGTCACGATCCTGCCGACTACGCCAAAATCTGACTCGCCCCCTGGGCCGTGGGGCACCCAGAACCGGGCTTTAGTGCGATGATGGGGGTAGTAGTGGCAACCTGATCCCGTGGCTCAGGGTGGTCAGACCAAATGCTGTGGCAGTCTATTTGTAGGGTTTTGAATTTCCGACTACGCCACCCATGGATTGCGATCAGGGATGACCGCCGCTGCAAGGCAGACCGCTGAGGCTGATGTTGGTATGCAGCACAGGGATAGGGTAACTCCCCACGGGAAGAGTGTCGCCTCAGGGCAGTGTAATAGGTGTTAGAACCTTGCTGTTAGGTTTTTTTTCCTTTGCTGGTCACATGACCTTGTTGGCCTATTTAATCCTGCTCCGCCCTTCTGGCTTTGCTGGACTTCATTGTATATCTACTTTCTAGCTAGCCTGTGCTCTGTATCTAACTCTGTTAGTTTGCTTGGTCTACGGACCTCTATGTTCTATCTATTTTGTTTGTTCGTCTGTCTGCTACTATTTCTGTTAGGAGGTGTCCCATATTCCTCCCAGTCCTTAGTACTTGTAGGGATTCCCTCCTCACATCTATAGATCTCCGTACAGACTAGATTAGGACTTTAGCAGGTCTGATCGCAGGATCAGGTTCCCTGTTACATCGTAGGGATTCAGCTGAGTCTTATAGTAGGGACAGATCTCCTCTCTTTCCTTAGCTTTGGTAGCAGAACATAACAGTAAGTCCAGCCTGCAAATTCTCTAAGGAAAGATTTTTTTTTTTTTTTTTTTTGTTCCATCATGGTGTCGGTTCAGGATTTGGCTAAACACCTGCAGGGACTCTCTCTGGAAGTGGCCGAGCTCCGTCAGCACGTGAGTAACTGTCCTGGAGCATATTTCTTGGAGCCTAAGGTATGTTTGCCGGATTTATTTTTTGGTGAACATCGAGAATTTTTTTCATTTAAAAATGCTTGCTTATTGTATTTTCGTTTGAGACCCAAGTCCTCTGGGGATGAATCCCAGCGCGTAGGGTTCATAATGTCACTTTTGCGCAAAGAGCCTCAGGAGTGGGCCTTTTCTTTGCAACCTAGTGATACATGCTTCAGATCAGTGGATAGTTTTTTTTCTGCTTTAGGACTATTATATGATGATCCTGACCGTGTGGCATCAGCTGAGACTGAGTTGAGACGTTTAAAACAAGGATCAGGTAATGTCGAAAAATATTGTACTCATTTTCGTCGTTGGTCCACTCAAACAGGGTGGAACGATTCTGCTCTGAAAAGTCTATTTCTTGCTGGGCTCAGTGAAAGGGTTAAAGACCTGCTAATTGCTTATCCTACACCTGAGGATTTGCAACAGGCTATGCAATTAGCTATACGGGTGGATAGAAGACTGCGTGCTAGGGTTAATGAGAGCAAATCCTCTGCTATGTCAGTTTCTGGTTATGATAATGTGTGTACTAACAGTGGTGAACCGATGGAGATTGGATCGGTGGCACCTCGCTCTCAAGAAAAAGACCGTCGTTTTTCAGAAGGCTTGTGTTTCTATTGCGGAAAATCTGGTCATTTGATTAAAGGCTGTGAGCTTCGTATGAAGAAAGAAAAAAAAATGGTCAGTCACGCCCGTATTGCCTGTTTAAATTCCAAGGGTATATTTTTAGCTGCTTCCACGATTGCTCAGGAAAAATTAATGGAATTTCGGGTGTTTGTTGATTGCGGGTCTACACTGAATGTAATTGATGGGGGATTCGTGGAAAAACTCAATTTAAAACCTGAACCTTTATCATCCCCCATTGCTGTGGTTTCTGTGGATGGCTCCCCTTTGAAGAATATTACTCTCAAGGTCAGTGAATTTCCTCTCACTATTAATGGTGTTCACCATGAGAAATTGGATTTGGTAGTGTTGAATAACTTGCCTTCTCCAGTAATATTGGGTTTGCCCTGGTTAAAATTTCACAATCCTGTACTGGATTGGTCTACCAGTGAAATTAAATCCTGGAGCCATAAATGTTATGACAAGTGTTGTAACGGGCGTATTGCAGCTTTGGATAGGGGAGAATTGCCTGTTCCTATTCAGGATTTTTGGAGAGTTTTTTCTGAGAAGGAATCGCAGGTTTTGCCTCCCCATAGAGACTGATTGTTCTATTGAATTTGTCCCTGGAGCGACTCTTCCTAAAAGTCGTTTATTTAACCTTACCATTTCTGAGAGGAAGGCTTTGGAGGAATACATACAGACAAGTTTGGCCGCCGGTCACATTAGGCCCTCTAAGTCTCCTGTGGCGGTTGGATTTTTTTTTGTAAAAAAAAAGGACGGCGGTTTACGTCCTTGTCTGGATTTTCGTGAGATTAACAAAATTACGGTACGCAATCCTTACCCACTGCCATTGATTCCTGATCTGTTTAACCAGTTATTGGGGGCCAAGTGGTTCTCTAAAATTGACCTTAAGGGGGCATACAATCTGTTGCGCATGAAGGAGGGTGATGAATGGAAGACTGCTTTTAACACTCCTGTGGGTCATTTTGAGAATCTGGTTATGCCTTTTGGTCTTACTAATGCTCCTGCATTTTTTCAGAATCTGATTAATGACATTCTTAGACCTTTGATCGGTAAAAATGTGGTTGTGTATTTGGATGACATTTTGATTTATTCGCCAGATCTGGAGTCTCATTGGCGGAGCGTGCGTGAGGTATTACAGTTATTAATGGACAATTCGCTTTTTGCTAAGCTGGAGAAATGTGAGTTCGCTGTACAGAGAATTAGTTTTTTGGGCTACATTATCTCCAGCAAAGGTTTTGAGATGGATCCGGTTAAGGTTCAGGCTGTGCAGGAATGGCCTAGGCCTATTGGTTTGAAATCGATACAGAGGTTTTTGGGTTCCGCCAATTACTACAGAAAATTCATAAAAAATTTTTCTAGTATTGTCAAACCTCTGACTGATCTCACCAGGAAAGGTGCTGATGCGGTTCAGTGGTCTTCTGAGGCCATTGAAGCTTTTGTGTAT
Source organism: Phyllobates terribilis (assembly GCF_046119375.1). Classification (NCBI taxonomy): domain Eukaryota; kingdom Metazoa; phylum Chordata; class Amphibia; order Anura; family Dendrobatidae; genus Phyllobates; species Phyllobates terribilis. The sequence goes on from NW_027362772.1 coordinate 237,262,658, forward strand.
CTCAAGGAGAGGTTCACCTCTGCTCCCATCCTTATGCAGCCTGATGTTACTAGGCCGTTTTTGGTTGAGGTTGATGCTTCCTCTGTGGGGGTTGGCGCAGTATTGTCTCAGGATAACGGGGATGGATTACATCCCTGTGCCTTTTTTTCAAAAAAATTTTCGGAGACTGAACTGAATTACGATATTGGTAATCGGGAATTATTGGCTATTAAACTCGCATTTGAACACTGGCGCCACTTCTTGGAAGGTGCGGAATTTCCCGTTCAGGTTCTTACGGATCATAAAAATCTGATATATCTTGATGCTGCCAAGCGCCTGAATGCCCGTCAGGCTAGGTGGGCACTGTTTTTCTCGCGGTTTAATTTCTCCGTTACTTACATCCCTGGTACTAAGAATGTTAAGGCGGATGCCTTGTCTCGCAGTTTTTCTCCCATAGTCGGTGCTGAGAAAGAGGAAAACATTTTACAAGAAGGTGTTGTGATAGCTGCTTTAGACTCCGTTTTGGAAGATGAGATTCTTAAAGCACAGGAGAATGCCCCATCTAACACTCCTCATGGGAGGTTGTTTGTGCCTGGGACCTTTAGGAGAGATTTGTTTGTTGAGTGTCACGAATCTCGGTTGGCAGGTCATCCCGGAATCTCTGAGACCAAGAGACTGGTGGGTCGCAGTTTTTGGTGGCCTGGATGGCAGAAGGAAGTCATTAAGTGGGTGCGCCAATGTACTATATGTGCTAGATCTAAGTCCTCACATACTCCTGCTGCGGGGTTGCTTTGTCCTTTGGAGGTCCCCAGTGCTCCTTGGACACATTTGGCTATGGACTTTATAACTGACCTTCCCTCCTCTGAGGGTTTTACTGTCATCTGGGTGGTCGTGGACCGTTTTAGCAAGATGTGTCACTTGGTTCCCTTCGTCAAACTGCCCTGCGCTAAAACTCTCGCTAAGGCCTTTGTCAAGGAAATTGTCAGACTTCATGGCGTTCCTACTGACATTGTTTCTGATAGGGGTCCTCAGTTCGTGGCTCGTTTTTGGCGTGCCTTTTGTGACAGGTTGGGAATTCATTTGTCGTTTTCGTCCGGATATCGTCCTGAATCTAATGGCCAGACAGAAAGGAAAAACCAGGATGTTGAGCAGTTCTTGCGTTGTTTTGTGGCAGACAATCAAGAGGGGTGGTCTGAGTTTCTGCCACTTGCCGAATTTGCTCTGAACAATCATACATCTTCTTCTGCTGGTTGTTCGCCTTTTTTTTGTTGTTCTGGGAGACATCCGTCGTTTGGGTCGTTCTCCAAGTTGGGATCTGCCGTGCCTGAGGAGGAGAATTTTTCCGGTGATTTGGAAAGAGTTTGGACGGATGTGCGTGGTAATCTTCAGGAGGCCAACAGAAAATCTAAAGACTACTTTGATAGGAAACGACAGGAGGTTTTGTTCGCTGTTGGTGACATGGTTTGGTTGTCCTCTAGGAATCTGCGGTTGAGGATTCCTTCTAAGAAATTGGGTCCCAAGTTTGTAGGGCCCTTTAAGGTGCTTCAGGTTGTCAACCAATCTGCTGTTAGGTTGGAGGTTCCTACCTCCTGGAGAATTAATCCGGTCTTTCATGTCTCTCTGTTAAAAAAAGCTGTTGTGTCGGATGGTGACGCCTCTGCCTCTGTTCCTCCGGTGGTGGAGGACGGGGAATATGAAATTTCTCGCATCCTTGACTCTAGACGGTATAGAGGTAGTTTGCAGTATCTTGTGGCCTGGAAAGGTTTCGGACCCGAGGATAACTCTTGGGTGAGGTCAGATGATGTTTCCGCGTCCAGACTTATCAAAGCGTTTCACAGGAGATTTCCTGATAAGCCTGGTCCTAGGGGATCCGGAGGATCCTCTTAGAAGGGGGGGTACTGTTAGAACCTTGCTGTTAGGTTTTTTTTCCTTTGCTGGTCACATGACCTTGTTGGCCTATTTAATCCTGCTCCGCCCTTCTGGCTTTGCTGGACTTCATTGTATATCTACTTTCTAGCTAGCCTGTGCTCTGTATCTAACTCTGTTAGTTTGCTTGGTCTACGGACCTCTATGTTCTATCTATTTTGTTTGTTCGTCTGTCTGCTACTATTTCTGTTAGGAGGTGTCCCATATTCCTCCCAGTCCTTAGTACTTGTAGGGATTCCCTCCTCACATCTATAGGTCTCCGTACAGACTAGATTAGGACTTTAGCAGGTCTGATCGCAGGATCAGGTTCCCTGTTACATCGTAGGGATTCAGCTGAGTCTTATAGTAGGGACAGATCTCCTCTCTTTCCTTAGCTTTGGTAGCAGAACATAACAATAGGATGCTGGGGGTGATGGTGCAGGCGCAGCATAAATAACACAGAGTCCGATGATGCAGTCCAGGGTTTTTACTCACAGTTGTTATCCATGTCACTGCCCAAGCCGTGCTGCGTCCACCAGGTGAGGGGCTCGGTCAACCCCCAGGCAATTCAGGAGTCTGGCACAGGACCCCCTTCTGTCCTCTTTGGCCTCTCGTGCCCCACCAGTGACCAAACTTCTGTCCAGCTGCCGCGGATCTATGCGGGCAAACGTGGGCCCCGTTTCCCGCTATCCTATATGGTGCCTTCCTAGCAGGTTTGGCGGGGGGTCGCACCAATAGATGATCACGACCTCCGGTCTTTGGCTGAGGGATGATTTACCTCCACCAACTTGGGAATCCGGTACCCTTCCACGGCCTGACCCTTCACCCGATATCTCGTGGGTTATTAGGGTCCCTTCTGCCTTCTTGTTTCTGGAGCCTTTCTACTTCTCTGTCTCTTCTCCTTCTCTCCTGTTCCTTCTTCTCCCCCTTCCCTCAGCCTCTTCTCTAGGCCTACTTCTCCTTCCTTCCTCCTCTCTGGCCCCGGCCTTTTCTCTAGGCCTGCCTCTGAGCAGAGCTCCTACAGAGCCTCTGCTCCCTGTCACTTCTCCACTGAACTGACCTTCTTCTCCATGAACTAAGATGGCTCCCACCTTTTATCTGCCTCTGTGTCTGAGCTCAGGTGACCAGCACCCAATGAGCTCCTTCCTATGCTCCTACATCACTGGGTTCTCTCCCCCCTCCCCACTCCAGCCAGGGACATGGTCAGTTGTGCCTGCATATATATAAATGGGAGCACCGTCGAGCTGTCCCCCGCAAATGGGGTGAGTGTGTGTATGCAGCTAACTGAGCCCTGGTCCACACTCCATCCTTACCTGGGAGTGGAATATCACACCTCTGGGAGAGGTGCAATACCCCTGTAGCAACCGAGCCCTCGGGGCGCTACAGAGACACAGTGGGTTGTGAATTAGGAGAGCGGCACAGTGGGTAATGAATTCGTGGGAGGTATAATATGTAATGAGTTGGGGGGTGACACGGTAATGAATTGAAGGGAGAGCAATGTGGGTAACGAATTTTGAGCATGGTGAATAATCAATGGGAGTGTCACATTTGAGGGGCTGTTAATAATGAATTTATACATTTAATGCAGGTGGGGCACATAGTGGCTAATTAATTTATATTCAATTGGGCTTGTTTAGCACTTATTTTGCTTGTTTTTAGTTTATTCTGAGGGAATCAAATTAGTCTACAGAATAAGGTCTTTATTTAGGACAGAGATAAAATACAAGACAGGAACAAGGTGCAAGACTACTGATAATAATCAAAGCATGATTTTATTAACCAATGTAAAAGAACATAGTATTTTAAATACATATAAAAAGAACAAAAACAGAATAAAAAAAGAAAAAAAGCATGATATTAAACGAAGGAATATGAGAATCCTGCATAAAGGGGATGAAATATAGGTGAAAAATATATAAATTAAAAAAATTGAAAATACGAAACTTCATGTCAGAAATATACTTTATAAAGATAGGGATGGCACTTTTACAAGTGTTCAGAATAACATACACTGTATAATAGAGATGAGCAAACCTAAACTTAAAAGTTTGGGGTTCGTACTTGACAATTAGTATCCGGTGCTTAAACGCCGAACATGGACTTCTCCCGGAAGTCTGTTGCAATGTTCGACTTCTGGGTGAAGTCCGGACAGAGAATATTTTCCAGCTCAAAAGTCCGGGTCCCCATTGTTTTCAATGGGGTTCAGGATCTTGTTCGGGTACAGTTCTGATACCCGAACAGCACTTTTGGAAGCGAACTTCCATGGGTCCGCTCATCTCTACTGTATAATGACAGTATAAAAGACATTGAGAAGAAATAAATACATAGAGGATGATTCATCAAAGTATTTATGCCATATAGATGGCGTAAAAGCTTTGACAAATTGCAACCTTTTTGTGCAACACAGAGAAGTATTTAAAAAATTAGCAATTTTGGGTGTTTTCACGCATCTTTGGATCAGCTCCACCAAAATGGGTCCTCCAAAATCAGCTCCACCAAAATGGCCAGGGCTGGACAGGGGCATGACAAAACCACCCTTCGAATTCATGAAATCTGCCTGAGTTTTTTAAGACATAAATGTTAGTTCAGTTTTTGACTAGAGTAGCCTTTTTGTCGCAGTTCACAGAGGTGCTGAATTCATTAAGTGGCATACACTTCTTAATGAATTCGGCGCAGCGTACTCTGACAAGACAGTCATAGCGTGATCGTGTGCTATGCCAGTCTTGAATCGGTCCACAAGTGTTTTGTTTAATTTGTAATCGTGAAACATGTGTCGTGGTCGAGTGGCAGACATAGGAAGGATCTCTTGTGATAACATTTGATATTTATTTCTTCTTGGTGTCTTCTTATGTTCATTTTTTTAGTTATTATGTGTTTTTTTATTCAGTTATCCATGTTTAACTTGTTCTCTTTATGAAGATAGCCTTTAACCAGCATTATATTATTATTAGTTTTGAACATTGATTTTTTATTTTATTCTGATGTAGCCATATCTGACTCAGTTTCTTCTTTTTGATTCTGTTGTTTGACATTAGGGATCCTCCAATTTTCACTCCAGATTGTTTGGTTTTTACCCTCAGTTCACTTCCCCATTCAGCAACTACTCTGCAGACACAACCTAGAATCCCCTGAAGTCCATTTCCTTGTAAAGAGTGTGGTAAAGTGACAAGCTCGACTGAGTGAGGAGGTAGACAAAGTACACAGTCTCTAAATTTTGGGTTGATTTAATAAATGTCATAAATCACCCTGGAGTCCATAAAGTAAACATGGCCTATTTGGCATAACAGCAAAACAAAATACAAAGATGTAACACAGTCCGTAAATCGGCCAGGGTCCACTTCCATGTTTCACATCACCGAGGTTAACAGCCTGAGTGAAACATATCTCCCTTCCGACACACTAAGGCTAAGTGCCCACGATGCAGAAATGCTGCATATTTTTTCCGCATCTCCCTGGCAGGAAAAACTCATGCAGATTTTACATGCGTTTTTCCCACCAGGTAGAAGCGTTTGTCAAGCGTTTTTGCATGCATTTCTGCATGCGGGTTATCAAGTGCTTTTCCAAGCGATTTTAGCATCACTTGGAAAAGTGCTTGACAACTTGTTCACACTATATAAATCCATGCAACCGGCATGGATTTATATAGCGTGACCAAGTTAGTAGTTGAAAAAAAGAATAAAAATGGTAAAAAACAAACAAAACATTATACTCACCTTCTGATGGCCCCCGGTCTTTTCTCCGCTGCGTCCGGTCTCATGTACGGCTCGCGGTGGTGTGAAAGGACCTTTCATGACATCATTTAGTCATGTGACAGGTCACGTGACATCATGGAAGGTCCTTTCACACCACCACGAGACGTACAAGAGATCGGACGCAGCGGAGAAAAGACCGGGGGACATCGGAAGGTGAGTATAATGTTCATTTTTTATTTTAAATTATTATTTTTTAACAGGTACAATGGTACCCGGGTCTGGAGGAGAGTCTCCTCTTCTCCAGACCCGGGTACCATCCACACATTGAATCGCTTAATATCCGCATGTGCACATGTAGTGATGTGGATATTAAGCGATTGAATGCAAGACAATGGAGGCAATTACGCTGCGTGTCCGCAAAATTAATGGACATGCTGCGTATTTTTCCGCAATGATAATCCGCAGCAGAAATTTCCTCAGCATGTGCATAGCACATGCGGATTATCATTGGGGACCATGGGGCACGTATTACCAAGCGTTTTTAAATTTTTTCGCTACGGAAATTCTGCAGCAAAAACGCTTGAAAAACGCATTGTGGGCACGCAGCCTACCAGTGAGTTTGTCACAAGAGATTAAAGAGTGAAAAAGAGTCCTTCAACTCAGCTAAATAGAGCGGCCAGCAAATTCAGATTGTGAAAACATGATCACAGCTGTTGACTTTCTAAAAAAAAATAATAATAATTTTTCCCAATTTTGTTATGTCACATGAAGATACATTTTCCGCAATTTACCCCATTTTCAGACTCTTGTTAAATGTTAATAATGTAACAAGTTATATATTTTTTATTACATAATGAATGTGTCACCCTCATAAAACTATAAAAAAAAACTTTAAATAACTTCTTATCTCCTGAAAAATGTTATGAGAAAAGATAAAAAAGATTAAAAAAAATGAATAAGACGACAACAATAGGCTGCAGTTTTGTAAATGCCACGTACATTGAATAATTAGGCATTGATTCTTTCTTTTACACAAATATAATCTCAGGGAAATAAATCCATTGACATTACTTACAGTCATAAAACTTGCTGGTAACATTTAAGTAAGATTTGTGATTTCATCTCAGCCTTGACTCATTGAGAACTGGTTGCTACAAATCACAAAAATCCAGCTAAGCAAAAATCTTTTTCAAAATAATCATATAAACAAAAGAAACACTGATGTACCCGGGCTTGGACTGGCCCACAGGAGAACAGGAGAATCCTCTGGTGGGCCCCTGTGCAAGAGTGGACCACCACCCTCTTATATGGCCAGTACTTGGCACAATATACTTGAATCCCTATATACAGACAAAGGCAGCATCGTATTCATTTAACAATCTACCCAGTTCATTGTTACAGAAATTTGTGACTGAGGATAATGTCACATTTGCATGCAGTTGAAAAGTGGGGCCCTGCAGTTGAGATGATCGGGTGACCAGGGGCTCCTACTAGGGCACCCTAGCTTGTCCTATTCCCCAGGATTCCTCTGAAGGTGAGGATGTCGGGGCATCCACCCTCACCGTAACTCCTGAGTAAGCCCTCCGTCTGTTCAATTCCTCCACCCAGAGAAGGGGGCGCTACTGTGCACTGTAGTACACCAACCCGACAAACAGGGTTACACAGACAGGGGTAAACAGAAATCTCCAGGCACACAAAATACTCATTCACATATAACGGAGGAAAGCACCGGGGTGTGAAGGTAGGGGAATAAACCAAAAATAGAGAAGGATTACCTCGCGTACAAACCAGACTACAGTCACAAATAATTCCTTCAACACTCCTCATAAGAACTCCTCTCCCTCTCTTAGCCATGTAACAAAAGCTAGCTCTGACAAGGATTTGTATCAGAGCCCAGTTCATAAAGGGAAAAGGAGTGGCTAACCGAGCTCAGCTGTGAGCACAGGGGGATTGCAACATGGCCGCTTAACCCCTGTTCTGCTGTAAGAAATTAACACACATTTAAAATGATGGCGAAGTGCTTCTTCTTGGAGCTGGAGTAAGAGCAATCCGACGCTGAGGTCTTCTGGCTCCAAACTGTCGCGGTAATCCCGTGACAGTACCCCCTCCTCTACGAGAGACCTCCGGAACCTCAGGACCAGGCCTATCGGGGTGAGCCGCATGAAAAGCCCGGACCAGTCTGGCCGCATGACCCTCAGATGCTGGTACCCACATCCTCTCCTCAGGACCATACCCCCTCCAATGTACCAGGTATTGAAGCGACTGACGAACAATATAGGAATCCAAGATCTTAGCAATCTGAAACTCCAAATTACCGTTGATAATGACAAGTGATGGAGGTAGAGGTGATGGCAACGTATTTTTTGAGGAGAGCACGATGAAAAGCCTTATGGATCCTAAAGGTAGGCGGTAGATCAAGGTGAAACCCTACGGGATTGACGACGGCTATGATTTTATAAGGACCGATAAACCTGGGACCCAGTTTCCATGACGTAACTTTCAACTTAATGTTCCTAGAAGACAGCCACACCAAATCACCCACACACAGGTCCGGACCCACCAAATGTCTCCGATCAGCCATACTCTTATACTTGGATCCCATCTTCCTCAAATTATTAGTAACCCCCTGCCAAATGGTAAAAATAGAAAATGAAAACCATTCTTCCTCCGGTAATCTCAAAGGGCGATTACCAATAAAAGAACTAAAATGAGGATGGAACCCACATGGCCCGAAAAATGGGGACTTACCAGTCGATTCCTGACAATGATTATTTACAGCGAATTTGGCTAACAGCAAATAAGTAACCCAGTCCTCCTGACTTTCATAAACAAACACCTGAGGTACGTATCCAGATTCTGGTTAATCCGCTCTTTCTGACCATTAGACTGCCAGTGAAATGCGGAAGAAAATGATAAATGGATCCCCAATTGGGTACAAAATGCCCTCCAAAACTTGGAGACAAACTGCACACCGCGATCAGAAACAATTTAAGTCGGGATTCCTTGTAACCTAATTATTTCCCTGATAAAAACTTGCGCCGAGGTTTTGGCATTCGGTAAAGCTGGTAATGCGACAAAATTAGACATTTTACTGAACCTATCAAGCACTACAAGGATTACAGTATTCCTCACCGACACAGGAAGATCCATGATAAAATCGACCAATAAGTGAGTCCAAGGATTACTGGGAATCTCCAAGGGTTGGAGAGCCCACGACGGATGAGTCTGAGGGGTTTTAGAATGCGCACAGGCACTGCATGTGGATACATACTCTCGGACATCCCTATGAGCACCTGGCCACCAAAAACGCTGAGTAAGCAGATCCGCGGTGGCTTTATTACTAGGATGTCCGGCCAACACTGAATCGTGCTGTTTGCTGAGAACTCTAAGATGGAGATTTACAGGAACAAACAGTTTACCAAGTGGACAGACAGCAGGGGCGTCCCCCTGAGCGTCAACAACCTCTCTTTCCAGATCAGAGCATATAGATGACAGAAACACCCCCTTTTGAAGAATAGGTACCGGTTCAAATTTATCTCCTACCCCAGGAAAGCGACGGGATAAGGCATCTGCCTTAATGTTTTTGTTCCCCGGCCTATATGTGACAAAGAAGTTAAACTTGGTAAAAAACAATGCCCATCTAGCCTGATGAGGTGTTAGACATTTTGCCGATTCCAGGTATACCAGATTCATATGATGCGTGACTACCATCACAGGGTGGACCGCCCCCTCCAAAAAATGATGCCACTCCTCAAAAGCCCATTTGATAGCTAAGCGTTCCATGTTATCAATGTCATAATTTCTCTCGGCAGGTGACAGTTTTTAGAAAAATGAGAACATGGTTGCCATTTACCAGGAGATGCCCCGTGCGACAACACAGCCCCCATTCCCACTTCAGATGCATCGACCTCAACGATAAAAGGCTGAGAGACGTCAGGCTGTATAAGAATCAGCGCAGAAGAAAAACACTTTTTCAACTTATCAAATGCCTCCCTGGCAGGACTGGACCACCTGGAGAAGTCCACCCTCTTCCTGGTCATATCTGTAAGCGGTTTGGCTACTACCGAAAAATCCTTTATGAACTTGCGGTAGTAATTGGCGAAACCTAAAAACCTTTTTAACACCTTCAAATTCTCCAGACGATCCCAATCCAATACCGCCCGGACTTTCCCTGGATCCATGCGCAAACCGGTGGAAGACAACACGTATCCTAGGAATGGGATCTCCTCAACAGAGAACATACACTTCTCAGGTTTGACATATAATTTATTGTCACAAAGAATATGTAATACCTGCCTGACGTGCACCTGGTGTGACTCAAAGTCAGGAGAATAAATTAGTATGTCATCCAGGTAGATCACCACAAACCTGCCTATCAGATGGCTAAAGATATCATTTATAAAGTGTTGAAAGACGATGGGCGCGTTCGTCAACACAAAAGGCATCACAAGATTCTCACAGTGACCTTCAGGCATATTAAAGGCGGTCTTCAACTCATCTCCCTCTTTAATGTGTATGAGATTATACGCCCCCTGAGGTCAATCTTAGAGAACCATTTAAGGCTATGTGCCCACGATGCAGAAATGCTCCGGATTTTTTCCTGAGAGTTTCTGCATATCCCTGGCAGAAAAAACGCATGCGGATTGTACATGCGTTTTTCCTGACAGGGACAAGCGGATGTGAAGCGTTCTTCACATGCATTTCCACATGCGGGTTGACAAGCGCTTGGAAAGTGCTTGACAACTTGGTCACACTATATAAATCCATGCAACCGGCATGGATTTATATAGTGTGACCGGAAGAAGGGTAAAAAAATAAAAAATAAATATATACTTACCTTCTGATGGCCCCCGGAGTCCTTGTCTCTGCTTGCCGGCAGCTCGCGGTAGATTTAAGGACCTGCCGACGTCAGCGGTGGCGTGACCCGTCACATGACTAAATGACGTCAGCGCAGATCATTTAGTCTACCGCGAGCTGTCGGCAAGCAGAGACAAGGACTCCGGGGACCATCAGAAGGTAAGTATATATTTATTTTTTTTTTTTACCATTCTTCCGGTCACACTATATAAATCCATACCGATTGCATGGATTTATATAGTGTGACAAAGTTGTCAAGCACTTTCCAAGTGATGCGGATTCCATGCGTTCCAATGCAAGTCAATGGCGGCAAAAACGCAGCGCTTCCGCAAAATAATTGGTAGTGCTGCGTATTTTTCCACAATGATAATCCGCAGTGGAAATTTCCGCAGCATGTGCACAGCACATGCAGATTATCATTGGGGAACATGGCAGACCTTCTACCAAGCGGTTTTTAAGCACTTCTGCAGCGGAATTGCCGCTGCGGAAACGCTTAAAAAGCGCATAGTGGGCACACAGCCTAACCCTGACAATTTGGTTAAAGAGGTCTGGAATGAGCAGAAGAGGATAAGGATCTTGGACAGCGATCGCATTGAGCTCACAGAAATCCAGGCAAGGACGTATCCCCCCATCTTTCTATTTAACAAAGAAAAACCCAGCGGCAACGGGGGAAGAAGAAGGTCTGATTAGCCAGGCTTTCCGTGATGTAATCCCTCATGGCCTGTCTCTCCGGACCAGATATATTGTAGAGTCTGCTCTTGGGCAGCTTGGCCTCAGGCATGAGATTTATGGCGCAATCATAGGGACGATGGGGAGGAAGTTCTTGGTACCCCTGCTCCGAGTAAACAACCCCAAAATCCGACAGGTAACTAGGAACAGACCAGGTATCTACCCTAGCTAACGGGGTACCCAAGCAGTGTCCTTGGCAAAACCCACTCCATTTTACTATCTCCTGACTCCTGTCAATCTACCACTGGATAGTGCAGTGCTAGCCAAGGGAGACCCTCTAGCTCATAATGGTGAGGACAGAAAGTCTAGAACATAATGGTCTAACACCTTGGTGTGTATGGCCCCCACCTGAAGCCCCAAGTCACGGACGGCGTGAGTAAAGTGCCCCTATCTCAAAGTGGATGGCTATTATGGGTATAGGTCTGTATAGGGTATATGGGCTGAAGCCTTGGGCCTGGATGAACTAAGAGTCGATCAAATTAAACCCTGCCCCACTGTCCAGAAAGACCGATACCTCCACCTTAACTCCCACCACTTGAACTACACCTGGCAGGAGAAACTGTGTCCTACCTACAGAGGTGATAAGCACACCCGGGTTGCTAACCTCCCCGCACCCGTGGCGTCGACAGAGGAGGAACCCGTCATTCAGAGGGAGGCCCGCCGACCGTTACACTGAGGATGGACAGCCGATTTGCCGCCGTTGCAGTCAGCCAGGACACATAGCAAGGTACTGTACTTTAAATGGGTCCGACCTGGGGCAGAGGGCCAACCCCCAGGCATAAGGTCATCAGGCCCGTCTAATTGACGTGATAAGTACGTGGGGGGACGCCCGGTCTTACCCGTAGTGCTGGACGGTATCCCCATGAGTGCATTGCTGGACACCGGGTCCCAAGTGACTACCATCCCCTACGTTTTTTTCAAGCGGTACTGGAGTGACGCGGATATAACCCGTTATCCAGACGATGACTTAAGCATCATCACCAGCAATGGCCAAACCGTGCCGCAGGTGGGGTTCAGAGAGATGACCATCAAGATTGGTAAGTTGGAACTGCCGGCACAGGGAGTGATCATTGTGGACATTGACCGTTGTGAAAGTCACCCTAAAATAACCTTGGGTACTAATGTGATTGAAAACTGTCTTTCAGAAGTAAATGTGATTTTGCAGCAGGTGGCGATGAATGCGAGCTCCAGCCAACAGAGGGTCCTCCAGAAAGAGATAAGAGCCCTGATGAGACGGCAACAGGTAGAACTGTCTGGTGGTATGCTTCTCATAAGAACTCCTCTCCCTCCGATAGCCATGCAGCAAAAGCTAGCTCTGACAAGAATTTGTATCAGAGCCCAGTTTATAAAGGAAAAAGGAGTGGCTAACTGAGCTCAGCTGTGAGCACAGGGAATTCCAACATGGCCGCTTAATCCCTGTTCTGCCGTTAGAAATAAACACACATTTAAAATGATGGAGAAGTGCTTCTTCTCGGAGCTGGAGTAGGAGCCCTCCGACGCTGAGGTCTTTTTGGCTCCAAACTGTTGCGGTATCCCAGTGACACCAGCTGGTTTATTACAATCCTCATAAACACATCACAAAAAAACTTAATACAGCCCTTCTCTGGCACCAAGTGAAACATAAAGCAAAAAGTCCACGCAATATTGTGGATTCACCTGCTTGGGTTAGAGTCCAGATTCTTAGTCCTTTAGCAAAGGCACACAATCCAGGAGGTCTGCACACCTTCATACACAAAACAATGTGTGAGATTAACAGGTCCCATTTTAAAATGTGAACCACACCCAGGGGTGGAGATATGGTGAGCACACGTTCCACCCTAACTCTTCAGCTTCTCACAATAAGACCTGACATTATCATGGCCGATATACCCGTCTTAGTACTATGTGTACTAGAGCATTACTCCAGGTTTATATCACAGAGGACATGCACCTCTGTGACACATACAGTATCTCCCATCCAGGACATGTCTGGCAGCCACTTTACAATATATATTTCTATGAAGCAGAAAGCAGCACAACGGAAATGTATATGTTGCCATTTATAAACACATAACATCATACAGAGTTTCTTGATTTTCTGAGAAGGATAACCGTTATGGAATAGCCATCACTCATGACTAGAGATGAGCAGTGTTCGAATCGAACTGTTCGCCAATCTCAAATTCGAGCTGTTTTGGGCGGTGTTCGAGCCGTTCGACGAACCCGAACGATTTGAAAAAAATCCGGCTGTTCGAGGTTATGTTCGATAACTGTTCGTGCACCCAAATCGTAACTGGATTTTTTCACAGTGGGTTCTAAGCCTTGCATAGCCTGGGCATTTTTTCAGATCAATAAGGATGACCCAACTCATGTTATCTGTAACATTTGTCACCAAAAGCTAAGTAGAGGCCAAAAAATCCATAGTTTGAGTACTTCATGCGTCACATGGATATGAAGCATAAGTTGCAGTGGGAAGCTCACTGTGCTACAATGCGGCCTAGCGGGACGGGCCAACCACCGTCTGCCCCATCTTGTGCATCCGTGGCCTCTTCATCCTTTTTGACTGGGGGGACAGCAGTCACACCTGTTTTGAGACGCAGACCTGCCACCTGTTTACCCGCAACAGCGAGTGAGATTGGCAGGTCATCATTTCATTTGGAAGTGGAAACACCAGCTGGTGTTGAGCGCTCTCCGACATCGAGAGCACCACCTTAGGATCAAGGTAACCTAACTTTTCTGCCTGCATCTTCCTCACAGACCGTCAGTTTGCCGGGGACACCCTACTCAACCCCGTCTAAGCACAAGAGCCAGCCCTCGGTCCCTCAGATGTGGACAAGTAAAAGATCATTTCCTCCTAGCCATGAGAAAGCTAAGAGGTTGAATTTCACCATCTGCAAGCTCTTGGCTACAGAAATGCTGCCTTTACGCCTGGTGAACACAGTGGATTTTCAGGACCTTATGTCCGTCGCAGTGCCCCAGTACCAGATGCCCAGTCGGCACTACTTCTCAAAGAAAGGTGTGCCTGCGCTCCACCAGCATGTCGCACACAACATCACCACTTCTTTGAGAAACTCTGTGTGAGACAGGGTGCATTTCACCACAGACACTTGGACGAGTAGGCATGGACACAGGCATTACATGTCGCTGACTGGGCACTGGGTAACTATGGTGACAGCAGGACAAGGGGCTGCTGTCCAAGTCTTGCCGTCCCCACGAGTTGTGCGTCAATCCTCTTTATCTCAAAGTTCCTCCACTGCTTCTGCCTCCTCAACCTCCTCTCGGTCCTCCACCTGCACCCAAAGCCTGTCTGGTCATGCCACCCACTTTCTAACTGCGCAGAAGGGAACCTGCACACCTCCTCACTATGCTGGCAGCAGGGCTCAACGTCATCAGGCGGTTTTTACTTTGAAATGTTTGGGAAATGTGAGTCACACAGCTGAGGAGTTGTGGTCAGCTCTGGAGACCGAGTTTCATGAATGGTTGTCTCCACTGGACCAGCAACGAGGGAAGTCCGTGTGCGACAATGCTGCAAACCTGGGTGCGGCCCTTCGCCGGGGCAATGTCACACACGTGCCTTGTATGGCTCACGTGTTGAACCTGGTTGTCCAGTAATTTTTAGCCCACTATCCCGGACTAGATGGCCTTCTGCAGAGGGCACGGTCGCTGTGTGCTCACTTCCGCCGTTCGCATCCCGCAGCTCAGCGACTTACATCTCTACAGAAGTCGTTGGGCCTGCCACTTCACCGGCTAAAATGCGATGTGCCAACACGGTGGAATTCAACTCTGCACATGTTGCAGCGACTGTGACAGCACCGACAAGCCCTGGTGCAATACGTTCTGACTTATAGCTTGGGCCAACGAGATCCAGAGGTGGGGCAAATCACGCTGGAGGAGTGGTCTCAGATGAGGGACCTATGCACCCTTCTGCACAGTTTTGAAATGGCGACGAAGATGTTTAGTGCTGACAATGCCATTATCAGCATGACTATTCCGGTGATTTACATGCTGGAGCACATGTTAAACAGAATTCGGAGTCAGGTGGTGGGACAAGAGGAGGTGGAGGAAGTAGAGGAGGAGGAGTTGTATGCGGAAGGGCTAACATCTGCAAGGTCCAGACGGTCGGCAGCACCAAGGTGGCAGGCATGGGAGGGTGGGGGGAGGGATTAACCAGGGCGCATAGTAGCAGCCAAACTAGTGAGGAAGGTGCAGGAGCCCAGGATGAAGTGGTGGACGAACTGGCGATGGGCATGGAAGACTCATCAGATGAGGGAGACCTTGATCACATTTCCGTTGTGCAAGGTTGGGGGGAGAGGGCAGAGGAAGGAAGCATGATTCTTACCTCGCCACCAACACAACAGGGACTTGGTGCTCCTGGATGCGCAAGACACATGAGTGACTTCTTGCTGCACTACCTGCAACATGACCCTCGAATTGTCAGAATTCAAAATAATCCTGACTACTGGGTAGCCACACTCTTAGATCCCCGGTACAAAAGTAAATTTGCAGAAATAATTCCTGCCATAGAAAGGGATTCACGCATGCAGGAGTATCAGCAGAGACTGTTGCAGAATCTTACATGTGCTTTTCCACAAAACAACAGTGGTGCACGTAGTGAATCTGACAGTTCTACCTTGCCAACCGTGGGACTGTCGAGTCTTCAGCACTCAAACCGTAACAGAAACACAGTATCTGCTGATAACAGCAATTTTGCGGAATCCTTTCACCACTTTTTTAGCCCATCCTTTGCAAGGCCACAGGAGACAAGAAGTCAGACACATAGTCAATGCCTAGAGACGATGGTACAGGAGTATCTCCAAGTGAACATCGAAGCCATGACTGTGTCACTGAACCCTTGCTCTTTTTGGGCTTCCAATCTGGATAAATGTCCGGAGCTCGCCTCTCACGCCTTGGAGATCTTGTCATGCCCAACAGCCAGCATTCTCTCTGAACGTGTGTTCAGCGCTGCTGGTGGTGTGCTGACAGATAAGCGCACGCGGCTGTCCACTGACAATGTAGACAGACTCACGTTCATAACGATGAACAAATCATGGATCTGCAAGGGCTTTTCTACCCCTGTGTCATCCTGGGGAGAGTAAAAGCTTGAGGATTTGTTAAAATCACCTCACCAACCATTTTAAGCTTTCAAATTAATAATAATTTTTAGCTGCATCTAGTCCGGAAAATAATTTTGAGCCTGTAGCAGTGTGTGGTACTCATTCTATTAGGCCATCTATACTAAGCTCCACCAGCTTTCAAATTACTAATAATTTTTAGCTGCATCTTGCCTGGAAAATAATTTTGGGTCTGTACCAGTGTGTGGTACTCATTCTATTAGGCCATCTATACTAAGCTCCACCAGCTTTCAAATTAATAATAATTTTTAGCTGCATCTTGTCTGGAAAATAATTTTGGGCATAGTAGCAGTGTGTGGTACTCATTCTATTAGGCCATCTATACTAAGCTCCACCAGCTTTCAAATTAATAATAATTTTTGTTCTCTCGGAACGTGTGTCCAGCGCTGCTGGTGGTGTGCTGACAGATAAGCGCACGCGGCTGTCCACTGACAATGTAGACAGACTCACGTTCATAAAGATGAACAACTCATGGATCCGCAAGGACTTTTCTACCCCGATGTCATCCTGGGGAGAGTAAAAGCTTGAGGATTTGTTAAAATCACCTCACCAACCGTTTTAAGCTTTTAAATTAATAATAATTTTTAGCTGCATCTAGCCCGGAAAATAATTTTGGGCCTGTAGCAGTGTGTGGTACTCATTCTATTAGGCCATCTATACTAAGCTCCACCAGCTTTCAAATTACTAATAATTTTTAGCTGCATCTTGCCTGGAAAATAATTTTGGGCCTGTAGCAGTGTGTGGTACTCATTCTATTAGGCCATCTATATTAAGCTCCACCAGCTTTAAAATTAATAATAATTTTTAGCTGCATCTTGTCTGGAAAAGAATTTTGGGCATAGTAGCAGTGTGTGGTACTCATTCTATTAGGCCATCTATACTAAGCTCCACAAGCTTTCAAATTAATAATAATTTTTGTTCTCTCTGAACGTGTGTTCAGCGCTGCTTGTGGTGTGCTGACAGATAAGCGCACGCGGCTGTCCACTGACAATGTAGACAGACTCACGTTCATAAAGATGAACAAATCATGGATCCGCAAGGACTTTTCTACACCTGTGTCATCCTGGGCAGAGTAAAAGCTTGAGGATTTGTTAAAATCACCTCACCAACCGTTTTAAGCAACTCTGGGGCAATTGATGCCACTTAAGTGGTGTGTGCACCCCAAATTTTTTGAAAAAATGGAGACTCTTTTTGGAGTCCCCTTGCTGTGTTTTACGTGACGTTGGCATCGTCAATTACAGGTGGATTGGGTCTTTCCCCCCCCCCCCCCTTTTAACTGTAAGAAACTACATACACTATGCCTTGGGGTAACACAGATGGTTGAGTCTGAAGAGCTGTTTACTCAGAGGTCTGCTCCAAAGCTTCAGTGTCTGCTAGTCAGCGTAGTAACCCAGCTGCAAAGCACGCTGCACCGCCTGTGTATCCAATAATGATTTTTAACTGCATCTGGCCTAGGCAGACTGTGGTGACCCCCAACCAAACCCAGACGCTCAGCCCCCTACCGCCCCCCTTTCATTGACAATACAATCATGTAACTCTTACAACTGGACGGGTGAGGATCGGTCACAGTTTTATTAACTGTTTATACTCATTACATTAGAAAGGCATTTTATTTCTAAAATAATTCAGCTTGTTGCAGCATGCCCTGTGTCTCCAGTCTCCACAACGGCAAGTCGGCCAACAAGTGTAACTCTCCAACATGTCCTTTCTATTTCCAGGCCATGGAGGATCCTGCGTACTCGTATGCAGGACTCTGACCCCCATCCATCACTCTTAACGCTTGTTCCACTCCGTCCTGGAGTCCTGACAGGAATATGTCCAATCCAATATCCATTACGTGAACACAGTCGGGCCGTATGAGGCCTGCTTTATCTCCTTCCAGTTGTCCGCCTCTGTCTCTTATAAATTTTGGCATCCAAATATTTATTAGCCTCCTTGTCCGTTCGATGGCCGTGATGTCTCGGGCACCTTGCCATACCATGCTCGGCACAATCTCTGACTATTTTTGTGAAAAATTCTCTGAAGCGCTCAGTGTCTATTTTCATCATTGCCATTATTTATGCTCTCGTGATAACCTAGGTCGTTTCCCCCGGCCTGTATAACTAAGATGACCAGACATCTTGCCTCTCTCCCTACCTTGATTACCTCCATTAGTACCTGTGGTCATTGCAGGCCTCTAATACCTCTCCAGTTGAAATATGTGTTATGAAACTCTAATTTCCTCCCGCCTGGGCGGACTTTCGCCCTTTTTTCTGCCCAATATATATACGAGTGGCCTATCACCCACACTGTTGGCTTAGCGTCAATTGTAAAAGAAACAAACCACGTTAGGATAACAAGTCCGGTCTTATGTATCTCGCCAAACACGTGGATCGCCATCTCCCTATCCTCTGAACTTCCGTTTGTGACAGTCCTGCTCTTGCTGCTTCCGTTGCAGCGCCTATGCGGAATGAGTGTGTCCCATAATCTTTGGGGTGGTTCCCTGCCGATGTTATGCATTTATTAAATATAGCTTGGAACTGGTATCTTGATAATGGCGTTCCATCAATGTGTGATAGGAATAAATTACTTTGTGATCTGATGGTTATATATGTTTTTACTATTGTTACCCGACTCAGCATATCATTTGTGGGTTGTAGAAGTACCCAAGTGTCCCTGCCCGCTGGAACCGTTTTTTATTTGCGTATGCGTAGACGTATTGCATTATTGGCTATGACTACGTCCTGGTGTAATAAGCCTCCACTGGTGTTAATTTTGGATTGAGGGACTAATTCGCTTATGCATAGCGCCCCGAAGAAGGCAATCGCAAATACAGTAGACAGTAGTGTTGCTTCGAATTGTGAGTATCATGTTAATGGTGTTAGGGAAATTATGTGAGAAATCAGTTTTAGTGACACGGGACGGGACATCTACACTCCTGACTTGGCTGACCCCTTTTCCACCCTTTTATGGATTGTCTGATGATGAATCTCTTTGTCACATGTCCCCAATTCAGTAGTTGGAAGTGAAATGCTACTCCGGTCAGCCACCACTGCGCTAACACCCCTGATATGCCCCTCATCATTAGCTGGTGGAGAAATTCTAAGGTGACTTGTAATCTGGCTTGTTCACATTGGTCAACTCGTCTGCCTGCTACTAGTCGTGTCCACTGTTCCCATGCCTTACCATATGCTTGCCACATCGACGGGGCAACTGACGCTCTGATTAATGGCATCAACTATTCTCCACTAGATCCCATAGGGAGGCTGGGCAACTGTTGCCCGATGGGTGGGCGTTGGGGAGAAGCTCTGTGAAAATCTGCCAATTGAATTGTGATAAAGCGTTAGCAGCAGCGTTAGACCCCTCAGCATCGTGGCTAGCGCGGACCCATACATTGTGTTTTAGGCACAGGAATGCTAGCCGGCGTAGTAGGCCTAGCACTGGGAGAGACGATGATGCCATATTATTAATGAAGTGCGCTAGGCTGGTGTTTTTTGTTATGAAGAGTATATTTTTGTTAGCCAGGCGCGCGCCCCATATTTCTATTGCTACCATTATTGGAAACAGTTCCAGGACTGTCTGTTTTTTTGTCAGCACTTGTTCTGCCCAATACGGAGGCCATAAGCTTGTGCACCATTGGTTATTTAGTATCACTGCATATCCGCCTGATTCTGCCGCCCCGGTGAATAATCTTAGTTGAATGTTGGACTGTTCCGCTGACATAAATAACATGTGACCGTTGAATGATTATAAGAAGGTTTTCCACACCTCTAAGTCCGCCCGTAGCTGCCTGCTGATTCTGATTGTATGATTCGGTTTAGATGCCCCTTTTGCTGCTGGCGATAAATGAAGAGAAAAAACCCTTCCGACTGGCATCACCCGGCTCGCAAACACGAGGAGACCTAGTAATACTTGCATCTGCTGTAGTGTTACTTTCCATACTGCGCAAAAAAACTAGATCAGGTGTAATGTTTTGGTATTTTTTCCCATGGGAGGCGGAACAACCTTGCTGTGGTGTCGATTTCGATGCCTAAGAACGATTTTTTTTAGTTGTGGGGCCTATGTTTTTGGTTGGGCATAATGGGACTCCAAACCGACGGGAGATGTTTGTGAATTCGTTGAGTAAGGGGCAGCGAAAGTGGATGACCAATCGCCACATGGCAGAAAAAGAAAGGAAAAAATCAGCTCACCCACCTAGAAGATCAACAGCACGGAGCCAGGAGTGCTACCAGACGAACATGAGGAACCAGGAAGATCCAGCTGAACAAATCTTCTAAAATCCACTTTTTATTGGGTCATACAAAAAATATTTTAAAAGTCCACCTTGGAGAAGAACAGCAAATGCGTTTCGAACTAAAGGTTCTTAATCATTGCATAGCAAAAAAACAGCAAGGAAGTGGTATTTATATGTCATGTCCTGCTATGCACCTGTTCAAGGCTGAGTTAATCAGAAATTTAAACACACATACCATGTTAAAATCGTATAGCATAGAAACAATGCATATAAATGTAAATAATCCAAAAGAAAAAGAAAAGAAGAAAAAAGGAACATGTATATAATAATAATCTATAAATGTTCATTCATAATGATACATCAAATCATGTCTGATGTTTAAACCTGCTGGTACACGTGTATTTAAAGTATAAATCCACCAACTTTCTCTATTAAGGAGCTTTCTCCTATAATCATCCACCAAATCTCCACCAATCGCCACGGCCCACGGAGAGGACACCACAGTCAGTGAATCCCTCCTTATTGTGTATAGAGTCTACCAATACTTTGGGCGTATTAGCCCAGCTGCGAAGCAAGCTGCACCGCCTGTGTATCTAATAATAATTTTTAACTGCATCTAGCCTAGGCAGACTGTGGGGACTCCCAACCAAACCCAGATGCTCTGCATCTAACCCAGCCAATCATTTGATAGTATTGCTAGTAGCAGAGTCGCATGGGCTCTAAACCTTGCATAGCCTGTGCATTTTTTCAGATCGATAAGGATGACTCAACTCGTGTTATCTGTAACATTTGTCACCAAAAGCTAAGTAGAGGCCAAAAAATCCATAGTTTGAGTACTTCATGCATGAATCGTCACACGGATATGAAGCATAAGTTGCAGTGCGAAGCTCACTGTGCTACAATGCGGCCTAGCGGGCCGGGACAACCACCATCTGCCCCACCTGTGTCATTCTGGGGAGACAAAAAACTTCAGGATTTTGGAAAATCACCTCACCAACCATTTTAAGCAACTCTGGGACAATTGATGCCACTTAAGTAGTGTCTGTGTCACAATTTTGGGAAAAAATGGAGACTCTTTTTGGAGTCCCCTTGCTGTGTTTTACATGACGTTGCCTCGTCAATTCCAGGTGGGTCGGGTCTCTCCCCCGCCTTTTAACCGTAAGAAACTACATACACTATGGCTTGGGGTAACACAGATGGTTGAGTCTGAAGAGCTGTTTACTCATACTATAGCCTGGGAATCAGAGGTCTGCTCCAAAGCTTCAGTGTCTGCTAGTCAGCGGAGTAGCCATTGCCTGTAGATCTAATTACAATTTTTTTTTTCAAATTCAAGTTTTTTTTTATTTTTGTGTTGAAAAAGTACAAGAAAATACAATATACATAGTAAAAGGGGTAGTATAACTATAAATCTATGCATAACGACAGTACATTGGGGGGTACAGGGAGGGTTTTCCGTCAATATCCAGATCAAGCATGTATTTTTCCATATGAAAGATAGAGAGAGAGGGAACGGACCACGGCAGACCACCAATCAATAGAGTGCGATTATGATCATTGTTGTGCCGACATCACGGATAACTTTAGTTGGGGGCTAGATGGTAGGCGTCAGAGATTTGCAAATCAATCCAATCCCTCCAAATCACACAGTATCTATTAACATCAGCCGGTGAGATGGCAATCAGATGCTCCATCCTATTAAGGAGGGAGATCTCCGCAAACCATTCCTCCACAGTGGGTGGGTCTCTGCTTTTCCAGTGTTGTGGAATGACATTCTTAGCCGCCTGTATTAGGTAGCCTATTGATGATCTTTTATAACTACATTTACTTATTAGTAACATTGATAAAAGGAGGGCTTCTGGCGTTTTAGGGATAGTCAAACCAGTTATTTTCTCAATCATGGGAACCACCTTTGCCCAAAATGCATTTATTATAGGGCATGCCCACCATATGTGTGACATTGTCCCTTCCCCCTCCCCACATCTCCAACATCTATCTGAGACCACTGGATACCATCTATGAAGGACTGCTGGTACCCGGTACCATCTAGAGATAATTTTGAAGGAGGTTTCCTGAGCTTTGGACCCTATTGTGGTTTTATGTGTTAGGAAGAAACATTTATCCCATTGTGAGTCAGAGAAGGACTTCCCCATTTCCCTTTCCCATGCACCGCAGAATCCTGGCCTATTGTCAGTTACCTGGGCAATGAGGAGATTATACAGTAGGGAGATGGAGTGTGTAGGTGGTGACAATGATAGGCTCAATTTTTCAAGGTTTGTGAGATCTCTATGAAGATGTGTGCGCTTCTTCACAGTTGAATAGAAGTGTTGTAACTGGCTATATTCAAAATTAGCCTTCGGGGAAGTGGCTCTTCCCTGTAACAAGTCATTGAGGGGGAGCAGCGAAGTATTGGAGATGACATGAGAAAATAATATCGGATGGGATTTATTTGAACCGAGAAATCTATTTGCAGATAGTCCTGGTGGGAAATCTGGATTATCTGAAATCGGGAGCAAGGGGCCCTGGGGGTCGATTGAGGATAAGCTTTTTTTTTTGGGATCTCAAAGCCAAAGCAGTGGCATAAGTACTATATGACATGAGGCCAAGAGAGGGGACAATTAAATAGGCGCACCATGGGAGAGTGGTAAGAGCATTAGGACAAATGGATTGAGCTATTTTGACCCACAATTTCCCCTCCGAATGATGGAAGAAGTCCAGGATTCTAGCGTGTACTGCTGCCATGTAATACTTTCTACAATCCGGAAGGCTAAGACCCCCCTTTTGTTTGTGTCTGATCAGAACGTCCCCCCGAATGCGTGGACGCCCACTTGACCAGATAAATATGCAAAAGCTACTGCGTAGTCTTTTCCAAAAAATTGAGGGAATTACCACGGGATTGGTTTGGAAGAGGTATAAGAGTTCAGGTAGGACGTTCAGTTTTAGTATATTTATTCTGCCAAACCAGGAAAAATCCTTCACCGGCCAAGAAATAAGATCTCTATGGAGTTGTTCAATAAAGGGCCCAAAATTAAGATAAAATAGATGGGAGAGGTCTCTATGAATACGAATTCCTAAGTATTTGATACCCTGTGAGGGCCAGGCAAAGGGAAAGTTGGGCTGGATGGAATCCTGTATGAATTTGGGGAGGGAGACATCGAGGGCCTCAGACTTCGCTGCATTGATTTTAAAATTTGACCATGTACCAAAGTGATCTATTTCAGCCATAACAGCTGTGATGGATATATGTGGTTGAGTGATATATACTAGGACATGATCAGCAAATGCAGAGCACTTGTACTCGGTGCCTCCCACCTCAATCCCCCTAATATTGGGGTTATCGTGAATTGATGAGAGCAGGTGCTCCATGACTAGGATGTATAAGAGAGGGGACAGAGGACATCCCTGCCTTGTCCCATTGGTGATTATGAAAGGTGATGATAATGTTCCATTTATCTTCAGCCTAGCTGACGGATTGCGATACAGGGCCATGATTTTGGTTATAAAAGGGTCCCCTACCCCAAGCTTTCTAAGAGAATAATATATGGCGTGCCAGGAGACACTATGGAATGCTTTCTTAGCATCCAACGAGAGTATCTAATTATAAATTTTTAACTGCATCTAGCCCAAGCAATACTTTGGGCCTAGTAGCAGTGTCTGCTAGTCAGCGGATTAACCCAGCTGTTAAGCAAGCTACACCACCTGTAGTTTGGACACTTAATTTTTTCAAAGAAAATGGTTCTGGCCCCCAGGACACTCAGTGAAGAGCATCGGGGAGGCACGCCAAGGCACAGGGGTTGGGACTGGCGGTAGGACACCTTGCGGTGGACCGCCAAGCTCGATCCTTATAAAAGCTTTTTAACTGCAGCAGCTTTAGTGGACGCTACTGGAGCTGGAATTACCGCGGCTGCTGGCATGAGACTTGCCCTCCAGTAGATCCTTGTAAAAGGATTTAAAGTGTACTCATTCAAATTAGAGAGACAATTTAAATTAAAAAGATTAGACCTGCCTCCACTGCAGGGGGGCTCGCTCGACCCACCAGCGGACAGGCACCAGTATTGGGAGAGGGAGGCTGGCCGTCATGGTCCACCGCAGCTCTGGCTCAAACCCGGCGACACGGAGGTTGCACGGGCAGGAACGGACTGGCCGTGTCGGCTTCGCACTTTTTTGGTTTTAGAAGGGCATGACATGCCTATATCTGTGTCTCCCCCTCCTTTTACTCCTCCACCTCTTTTCTTTTTGCATGACTATATGTACTTGTCACTTTTCCATGTGTTAGTTGTGTCTTCTGAGCAGTTTGTCAGCTTTTGGACACCTTTGAAGGTGTTTTCTATGTGTTTCTATGTGTTTTTGTTTGCCTGCCATTGGTTTTAACGGTGTTCGAAGGTGTTCGACGAACAGTTCGACGAACAGTTCGGCGAACATACGGGTGTTCGACGAACCGAACTCGAACACTACGGGGGTGGCTCAACACTACTCATGACCTAAAAATGGCAGAAATCAGAGAAAACTATTCCTAGCTGTTTCATTCCTTTGATGCCTCTTACGATACTATTTGAAAAATTAAAGCCAGGAGAGTATCTCTTTAAGGCTTCTGCCCCACTATCAGTATTCGGTAAGTATTTGGTCTGTATTTTTCCTCAGTATTTGTAAGCCAAAACCAGGAGTGGGTGATAAATGTAGAATTGGTGCACTTGTTTCTATCATACCTTTTCTCTGATTGTTCCTCATCTGGTTTTGGCTTACAAATACTGAGGAAAAATACTGACCAAAAACTGATAGTGGGGCCATAGCCTAACACTCACTGTCAGGAAAAAATATCAGCATCCTTAAAGGGATTAGTTTACAAAAACCCATTGGAACCACTCTTCTGAATCCTCATCTCTTGACCAGAGGAGAGGAGAGCAACTACAAAGAGCATCTCTTGCCCAAGAAGACCTGCCTTGTTCTACTTTACATAGACAACCCATTGATTTGAACAGATTTTCTGTAAAGGTTAATTTCTGCTATGGTACAGCTGGAGGAAAATAGAACACTTACTGTAAAGTTTAAAGTCCAATAAAGATAATTATACATAACGCTCACTAATTTCAACTGTAATCCAAATGAATCGCTTTAGTCAATCCATAAATACAGCAGTCGAGAGACATTACAGGAACAGAAAGCCTATAGCCATTTCGCACACTCAGCGATTTCTCAAGGGTACACATCCTTTCCTGTCTCCTGACCCCTTTATGATTGTATTCAGTCTCTTATCAAGGTACTCTACTAACCAGTAAGTGGACAATCCATCTATGGGGTTAAAATAGTTGTTTTGTTCATGTTTAATACATCAAAACTGTAACCAGACATTAACTTCCAAATTGTTTCTGAAATTAGTTTCAAAGGTTCACTTTAAACTCAGATCAGGTATAACAGTGGTAGCTTATTTTACTATTATACTGAGAAATATTTGATTCTAAAAGGCATAATGAGCAATAGATTGTGAACGAGTGGAAACAGCAGGAACTGGGAGATGTGTTATAAGGAAACGCACTTCAGGGTTCCCTAGGCTGCTGCGTCTGGAGCTTAAAATTTCTGATCTACATTCTTTACCATAGAATAACCATACTTTTGTGTTATTTTCCTTTGAAGCCTATTATTGTATTTCGCTCACATACGCGAGACAGAAACATTTAGTCAAAATACAATGCAAACTTCATAGAACAGCAACAGATTTTCTTCCTGCCTATTATAAAATACCAAGTGAATAGCAGAAAGTGTTAGAAATGTTGACAAAATAGGAGACTTTCTAAAAAAAGGTCACTTTTCCAACAATAGCCATGTGTTCTTAAAAAAAAAATCTAATATTGTAAAATGAAAACGGAGAAATGTTGAATGTAAATGAAAATTTAATTGGAAAAGTGTTGTTCAGGCTGTGTGCCCACGATGCATTTTTTAAGCGTTTCCGCAGGGGCGATTCAACTGCGGAAATGCTTAAAAAATGCTTGGTAGAAGGTCTGCCATGTTCCCCAATGATAATTCGCATGTGCTGTGCACATGCTGTGAAAATTTCCGCTGCAGATTATCATTGTGGAAAAATCCGCAGCACTACCATTAATTTTGCGTAATTGCTGCATTTTTGTCGCCATTGACTTGCATTGAATCGCTTAATATCCGCATGACTACATGTGCACATGCGGGTATTCTGCGATTCAATGTGCAGATGATACCCGGGTCTGGAGAAGAGGAGACTCTCCTCCAGACCCGGGTACCATAGTACCTGTAAAAAAAGAATTTAAAATAAAAAATAAACATTATACTCACCTTCTGATGGCCCGCGGTCTTCTCTCCGCTGCGTCCTGGCTCCCTGGCGGCTTGCGATGGTGTAAAAGGACCTTCCATGATGTCATTTAGTCATGTGACTGGTAACGCGCCCACCGACAGCAGCAGTCGCGTGACCTGTCACGTGACTAAATCACGTCATGGAAGGTCCTTTTACACCACTGCGAGCCGCCCAAGACACCGGACGCACCGGAGAAGGAGACTCGGGGCCATCGGAAGGTGAGTATAGGGTTTTTTTTTTGTTTTTAACTATTTTTTTAACTATTAACTTGGTCACACTATATAAATCCATGCCAGTTGCAAGTTTCCAAGTGACGCTAAAATCGCTTGGAAAAGCGATTGACAACCCGTATGCAAAATCGCATGTTAAAAACGCTTGACAAACGCTTCTACCTGGCAGAAAAAAACACATGTAAAATCCGCATGCATTTTTTCTGCCAGGGAGATGCAGAAACGCTCAGGAAAAATTCAGATCATTTCTGTATCGTGGGCACTTTACTTACATATTGTAAAACTCCTAAGGTCAAGCTTCTGTTCTTTAGGAGAAACTTTAGAAGACAATGCTCAACATTGAGAAAAAGTAAAATTTGATATTCTAAGATAAAGTCTATGGAGTATCTTAGAATCATGGGCCAAGCAAAAAGTCATTATGAGTTTATCTTTAATAGCTGATGGGCTGCATGAGTCAATCTACTTTCACTTAGGACCAAGTTTCATGTAGGATGAAACGAAGGATGCAAAATATGCTACTTCCCAACAGAATCTATTGAGAAACTTATCACATGAACTATGCAAAAAGTTATTTAGGGGTTCAAGTTTTTAAGCAATGTTCCAATTTTTGAGACAAAAAAATAATGTTCATCGTTGAGCTTTTAAATTTTACATATGGCTGTATGACGGCTTGTTTTTTTGTGAGATGAGTTGTAATATTAGCGGCTCTATTTTGGGGTACATAATATTTAAAAAAACATTAATTCTTTATTAGGAGCAATAGAAAAAACAGCAATTCTGGTGTTACTTTTTGACATTTTATATTTTATGCTACTTATGTGCTGCATAAATAAAGTGTTAACTATATTCTGTAAATCAGCATGGATATGGCGATACCAAATTTATGTACTTATATTGAAGTTTTATGACTTTTATACAATAAATACACTGCTTGAAAAAAATCATTTGCTCTTGTGTTGCCATATTTTGAGTCATACATTTTACAATTTTCTGTCAAGAAAGCTGTATAATGGCTTATTAGTGCTTGACAAGATGTAGTTTTCAGTGGTATCATTTTCCGGTACATATACTGTAACTTTTTGACCACTTTTTATTCCATATTTTTGTGAGGCAGGATAATCAGAAATAGCCCTGCTTTTTTTCTTTTCTTTTTTGTATTGTTCACTGTGCACGATAAATAATGATATAGAGTTATAGATATGTGTCTTTACTAGTTTTGAGCGAGCAAGCTCGACACAGCTCAGTACTCGCCCGAGCATCTCACTACTCGGGATGTTCGGCGAGCACCGAGCAGTTCCGGGTTACTCGGGCGGGAGCTCCGGTCTTCGCCCTGCACGTTTGGCGCTCTTTACAGAGCCAATGAACAAGCAGGGATAGCCAGCCAGTCACTGTAATGCCGCAGCCATGTTGTTTGTGGGCATTACAGTGATTGGCTGGCCACACAGCGTCACCTCGAGTATTTAAAACCGGGCGCCGCCATCTTGGACACAGTCGCTCCGGATCAGACAGTGTAGGGTCAGTGCTGCAGAGCTAGGGAGAGATTTATACTGCGAAATAGTTAGTGTAGGGCCTCTAAAGCCTGCCAAATCAAACAAACAGTCCTTCTCAGGACTAATATCCATCCCAGATATCAGGCAGGCAGGCTGTATAGGAGACACAGTAGTTATACCAACAAACACTGCATTACAGTCCTGTGTGCTCCTGCTGGTCAAGTTGCTAGACTTATCCCCGAGTCTCAGGGGCCAGGAAAAATCCTTTTTTTTTCATCTAAATCCTGTTTTGTTTTTTGGCTCAGTCAGAGTGTACAAATACGCGTCTTATTAACCTTTTGGTATTCCCCCCCCCAAAAAAAAAAATTGAGTGTCTCGCTGACTGTTCAGACACCAATATATCTGTTTAAAAGAGTCTGGTGTAGGCCAGAGAAATAGAACTGTGTTTTTCCTCTTCAACGGTTCAAATCAGGGTGTTAGCAACCTGCTTGCCTTTTTTCCATTAAAAAAAACAGTTTGAGTCTGTCGCTGACTGTTCAGACACAAATATATCTATTTTAACAAGACTGGTATACACCAGGAAATTATAACTGTGGTTTTGCAGTTCCACAGTTCAAATCTCTGTATTATCCACTTTTTTGTGTTTTTTGCATAAAAAAAACATTTTCATATTTGTGTCTGACTGTTCAGACACAAATATATCTGTTTAAAAGATTCTGGTGTAGGCCAGATAACTAGAACTGTCGTTTTCCTCTTCCACGGTTCAAATCTCCTTTTTATTACCCTTTTGTCATTGATAGTGCGAGTGTAAGCTATTTTACTTCATTTACAATGGGCAAGGCGCGTGGCAAGGGATGTGGAACTGGACGTTCTGGTGATGGTGCGTGCAGAGGATGGGGCCGTGGCCAAGGTGAAAATGTGCCACAACCAACAGCCACATCTTCTCGCTCCCAGTTCTTGACCGAATTACTAGGGAAGCACACAACAGCACCACTATAGCGAACTGATCAGTGTGAACAGGTTATTAATTGGATAGAAGATAATACTTCCAGTCACCTGGGCACCACCACCTCTGGTCTGTCTTCCACATGGTCAAGTTTTAGTAGCCGTGAGTCTCCACCGCATACTCCTCCTCACCCTGATGCTCCTTCCTCCCTCCATGCCGAGTGTCGTCAGACAGCAACTGATCCCACACTTGGACACTCTGAAGAGCTGTTCACTGGTCCATTTCCATATTTGTGTTATGATCTGCTACAAGAACTAAGGAAAGAAAGGAAAACTGTCCCTACAATAAGACTAAGCTGATTCCCTACGTTGCAGCGGGCGAGCTGTTCCTTGTGAACAGACCCGCCTTCGTCCTCAGCTAGTCTGAACGCAGACCTATAGAATAAAGGGAGGGGTCCCTAAAAGAACTTAGGACTGGAACAAAATTGGACATCTCATAGCAGATGTTGTAGTGGAGCAAAAAGACAAACAGACAAAAAGTACTTAGAGGTCCAAAGGACCAAACGAACAAGAGAGATAGGTACAAAAGCGCCTGGCTAGATAGAGAGTCAAATAACACTGAAGTCCAGCAAAGCCAGAAGGGCGGAGCTGGAATAAATAGGCAGCAGGTCACGTGACCAAAGTAGAAAAAAACTAACAGGAGAGTTCTAACAATTTGTGCCCCTCGCCTGCTCCGCTTGAAGTGGTGGAAGAGGGGATCCCATGTAGCGATGGCCAAATATTTGAACAACCACGGCCACAGGAAGGCGACGCTGGCAATTTGTCACAAGAGGTGGACGACGACGAGACACAATTGCCACGAAGTGAGGAGGAGGACCATGGTGCGGAAGTGGAAGAGGAGGAGGTGGTGAATGATCTAGTAACTGACCCAACGTGGCAGGAGTACACGCAGGGGCGAGGCCAGCAGCACACAGGGGGAGGGAGGCAGAGTAACCTCACAGGCAGGAAGAAGCAGTGTGGTGGCCGCAGGCAGAAGGCGGGAAAACGTTCCCCGTAACACCAACACGAGGGACGTTGCCAGTACAACTGGTAGGTCTTCCAGAGTCTGGAATTTTTTTAAAGACTCTGCTGATAACCCCGAGAAGGCCATTTGTACCAGCTGCCAGGCCAGCATCAGCAGGGGTGACAAAACTACCAGCCTGACCACCACCAGCATGATCAGGCACATGGCAGCAAAGCACCCAACTTTGTGGGGTGAACCCCAGGGTCCATGACCAGTGTCAGAGGGTGTCACCACTGCTTCTTCAGCTATTGTGCGTGTAAGAGAACCCCCTTTTGTGCGTGCAAGGCTATCCCCTGTCCATACTACATGCAAAGATGCCCCCTCCTCTCAGTCTTCACTTGTTATGGCAGTTTCTCAAGAAACAGCATCAACGTCCACGTCCACGTCCCACCGCAGCATTCAATTGTCCATATCCCAGAGCTTTGAACGAAAGCGCAAGTTCGCAGCCAACGCCCCACAGGCCACAGTCCTAAATTCGCACATTTCATGACTGCTTTCATTGGAAATGCTGCCTTTTAGGCTGGTGGAGACCGAATCCTTCCGCAACCTTATGGCGGTGGCCGTCCCTCGGTACTCGGTCCCCAGCCGACACTATTTTGCCTGGTGTGCCATCCCCGCACTATACAAGCACGTGTCCCAAAACATCGGCCGTGCCCTCAACAACGCAGTTACTGGGAGAGTCCACCTGACAACGGACACGTGGACAAGTGCTTTTGGCCAGGGACGGTACATCTCCCTGACGGCACACTGGGTAAACATAGTGGAAGCCGGGACCCAGTCGGACCTTGGGATGGAACACATCCTCCCCACACCAAGGATTGCGGGCCCTATGTCAGTCAGAGTTGCCCCCACAGTGTACAGCTCATGCGCATCATCCTCCTCCTCCTCATGTTCAGCCTCCATCTCAGATATCACCACATCAGTTTCAAGCTGGAAGCACTGCAGTACTGCCTCAGCCAAACGGCAACAGGCTGTGCTGAAACTCATAAGCTTAGGTGATAAACCTCACACTGCTTGTGAGTTGTGGACAGCTGTGAAAGAGCAGGCAGATCTGTGGCTGAGACCGCTGAACCTACATCCAGGCATGGTCGTGTGTGACAATGGCCGTAACCTTGTGGTAGCTCTGAGGCGAGGCGAGATCACTCATGTACCATGCCTGGCTCATGTGCTTAACCTCGTGGTTCAGCAGTTTCTTAAATCGTACCCCGAGTTGCCAGATCTGCTCGTCATAGTACGTCGCCTGTCAGCTCATTTTCAGAAGTCGGCTACAGCTTCCGCCGCCCTTGCTGTGCTGCAGCAGCGTTTGCAGCTTCCGGCACACCGACTGGTGTGTGATGTCCCCACATGTTGAAACTCCACATGTTGCAAAGGATTTGTGAGCAGAAGAGAGAAGTTGTGGAGTACCAGCTGCAACAAGGTCGTCGATATTCAGGTCATACTCCACACATAAGACCTCAGGAGTGGACCTGGATGTCTGACATATGTACCATCCTGACAAACTTTGAGGAGTCCACCAAGATGGTGAATGGTGATGACGCTGTCATTAGCATCAGCATCCCACTTGTCTGTCTTTTGCAACGCTCTCTGCAGAGAATTAAAGAGGAGGCATTGCAGCCAGCGTATGATTAGATGGATCAAGAAGCCGTAGCGGGCGATTACACACATGTGCATTGAGGGGCAATGAGGGAGAGGAGGAGGATGAGGAGGAAGAACAGGAGCTGGTATCATGCGCTGTAGACAGTAGTACCTGTACAACTGTCATACCGTCGGTCCAGCGTGGATGGCCTGAGGACAGGGGGGGAGGAGGAGGAGGAGGAGAGCATGGTCAGTCGTCATCTTGGTGAGGACACGGAAGTCTTGCCCGTTACCAGTCTCGAACGCATGGCTGACTTTATGTTACGTTGCCTTAACCGTGACCCTCGCATTGTCAAAATGTTGGGTGACAGTCATTACTGGTTGGTGACACTTTTAGATCCCCGCTACAAGGAGAACTTTCACTCTCTTATTCCTGAGGTGGAGAGGTCTACAAAAATTGGGCAGTACCAGAAGGCCCTTGCTGCAGAACTGTTAAAAAAATCCCATCGGAACACGCTAGCGGCAGAGGTCACAGTTCGTTGCCCAACCAAGGCGTACAGGAGAAAGAGACGCAACTCCAATCCAGCAGAGGCAGGGGAACATTGTCAACGTTCTGGGACAGTTTTCCGAGACCCGCCCAGCTTACAGGCCCTGAGGCGCGGAGTGCTCTCACAAGGAGTGGAAAGTTTCAAAAGATGGTGAGGGAGTACCTTGCCGACCGTACCAGCATCCTCCGTGATTCCTCTGTGGCTTTTAATTATTGGGTATCCAAGCTGGACACTTGGAATGAACTCGCTCTGTATGCCTTGGAGGTCCTAGCCTGCCCTGCCGCTAGCGTGTTATCGGAGAGTGTTTTTAGTACCGCTGGGGGAATTATAACTAATAAGCGCACTCGCCTGTCAACTGACAATGCTGACAAGCTGACCCTTATCAAAATGAACAAGGGCTGGGTTGGGCCAGACTTCTCATCACCACTGTTATGAACTGCTACAAACACTAAGGAAAGATAGGAAAACTGTCCCTACAATAGGACTAAGCTGATTCCCTACGATGCAGCGGGGGACTTGTTCCTTGTGACCAGACCCGCCTAAGTCCTCGGCTAATCTGAACGCAGACCTATAGATATAAGGGAGGGGTCCCTACAAGAACTAAGGACTGGGATATATTTGGACACCTCCTAGCAGAAATTGTAGCAAAGCAAAGACAAACAAACAGAAGTACTAGTGGTCAAAAGACCAAGCAAACTACAGAGTAAGGTACAAGGCACCTGGCTAGCTTAAGAGTAAATGTAACACTGAAGTCCGGCAAGGCCAGGAGGGCGGAGCTGGATTAAATAGTCAAAAAGTCATGTGACCAGCAAAATAGAAAAAACTAACAGGAGGGTTCTAACAGTACCCCCTCTTCTATGAGGATCCTCCAGGCCCAGGTCTATCAGGAAACCTCCTGTGAAACGTTCCGACAAGTCTAGGAGCAGAGACATCATCCGCCCTTACCCAGGAGTTATCCTCGGGACAGAAACCTTTCCAAGCGACGAGATATTGCAATCTCCCTCTATGCCATCTAGAATTAAGAATGCGAGAAATTTCATATTCACCGTCTTCCTCCACCGGAGGAACAGAGACAGTGGCGTCCCTATCAGAAACATCAGCCTTTTTCAATAAGGAAACATGAAACACCGGATTAATCTTCCAGGAGGTAGGAACCTCCAACCTAACAGCAGATTGGTTAACTACCTGAAGCACCTTAAACGGGCCCACAAACTTCGGGCCCAATTTCTTAGAAGGAATCCTCAACCGCAGATTCCTAGAGGACAACCAAACCATGTCACCAACAGTAAACAAAACCTCTTCACGTTTCCTGTCAAAGTACCTCTTGGATTTTTTGTTAGCCTCTTGAAGGTTACGACACACATCAGTCCAAACTCTCTCCAAATCACCGGAAAAATTCTCCTCCTCCGGCACAGCCGATACCAATTTGGAGAATGACCCAAACGACGGATGTCTCCCAGTACAACAAAAAAAAGGAGAACACCCAGCAGAAGAGAATGCATGGTTGTTAAGAGCAAATTCAGCCAGTGGCAGAAACTCAGACCAACCCTCTTGATTGTCAGACACAAAACAACGCAAAAACTGTTCAACATCCTGGTTCTTTCTTTCTGTCTGTCCATTAGACTCAGGATGATAACCAGATGAAAATGACAAATGGACTCCCAACCCGTCACAAAAGGCACGCCAAAAACGAGCCACGAACTGAGGTCCCCTATCGGAAACAATGTTGGTAGGAACGCCATGGAGCCTGACAATTTCTTTAACAAAAGCCTTAGCGAGTGTCTTGGCACAGGGCAGTTTGATAAAGGGAACCAAGTGACACATCTTGCTAAAACGGTCCACGACCACCCAGAAAACAGTGAAACCCTCAGAGGCAGGAATGTCAGTAATAAAATCCATAGCAAGATGCGTCCAAGGAGCACTAGGAACTAGAGATGAGCGTTGTTCTACTCGAACTGTTCGCCAATCTCAAATTCGAGCTGTTTTGGGCGGTGTTCGAGCCGTTCGGCGAACACGAACAATTTGAGAAAAATTCGGCTGTTCGAGGTTATGTTCGATAACTGTTCGTGCACCAAAATCATAACTGGATTTTTTCTCAGTAATGATGAAAATTAATGTTAATACCCAGTTTGAGTGTACAGCGGGGTGGGGGAAGGGGCAGGGGATGGATCTCTGCAGGAACAATGAAGATCTCCATTTTTTTTTCTCTTTCCCGCATTTACAGTGGGGAGGTGCAATCTGTCAGCCTATCAGCAGCGCACACACGGAGCGAAGTGCTTTTTTTCACACAAGCAAGGGCATGTGTCATTGGCAGTGTATGTCACATGTCCTTGCCCTATAAGACCAAGCCATTTTCCCCGTCGCCACCATTTTCTCACTGCTGCAGCTGCGTGTTAGACGGCACCGCTGTTGCTGTGTGCGCTATACCTTGTTAATTTCAAGCCAATTTTCGCACAAATCTACAGATAGCTTGGGAGTAGGGAATAGTTGTGATTGCAGTCCTTTTAAGGACTAGGTTACAGCATTTCCTACGACTTTTATCAGGCAGGTCTGTGCTCTTAAATAGATAGATTGTGGGAGTAAAGACTAATTGTAATTGGAGTCCTTTTCAGGACTAGGTTACATCAGTTCCTATCAGTTTTTGCCAGGCAGGTCTGTGCCAGTGCTGTGCAAGTTTTTTTCACAGCATTTGGCTGAATCTAGCAAAGCTAATCCTTTTTGGCCTATTGCAGAGTGTGTTAGTCAGTGGAGTAGCCTATCTGTGTTGCAAGATATACCACCTGTGTATAGAATACCAATTTTTTTACTGCACCTAGTGAAGTAAAATCTTTTGGGCATAGCATCATTCTATTAGTCCATCTATACTGACCTCCATCAGGTTGCAAATTGAATATAATTTTTTTCTGCATCTAGCTCTGAAAAAATATTGGGCTTCTAGCTGTGTGTGGGACTTGTTCTATTAATCCATCTATACAGACCTCCATCAGGTTGCAAACTGAATAAATTTTTTTCTGCATCTACCTCTGAAAAAATATTGGGCTTCTAGCTGTGTGTGGGACTTGTTCTATTAATCCATCTATACAGACCTCCATCAGGTTGCAAACTGAATATATTTTTTTCTGCATCTACCTCTGAAAATATATTGGGCTTTTAGCTGTGTGTGGGACTTGTTCTATTAATCCATCTATACAGACCTCCATCAGGTTGCAAACTGAATATATTTTTTTCTGCATCTACCTCTGAAAAAATATTGGGCTTCTAGCTGTGTGTGGGACTTGTTCTATTAATCCATCTATACAGACCTCCATCAGGTTGCAAACTGAATATATTTTTTTCTGCATCTACCTCTGAAAAAATATTGGGCTTCTAGCTGTGTGTGGGACTTGTTCTATTAATCCATCTATACAGACCTCCATCAGGTTGCAAACTGAATATATTTTTTTCTGCATCTACCTCTGAAAAAATATTGGGCTTCTAGCTGTGTGTGGGACTTGTTGTATTAGTCCATCTATACTGACCTGCATCAGGTTGCAAACTGAATATATTTTTTTCTGCATCTACCTCTGAAAAAATATTGGGCTTCTAGCTGTGTGTGGGACTTGTTGTATTAGTCCATCTATACTGACCTCCATCAGGTTGCAAACTGAATATATTTTTTTCTGCATCTACCTCTGAAAAAATATTGGGCTTCTAGCTGTGTGTGGGACTTGTTCTATTAATCCATCTATACAGACCTCCATCAGGTTGCAAACTGAATATATTTTTTTCTGCATCTACCTCTGAAAAAATATTGGGCTTCTAGCTGTGTTTGGGACTTGTTCTATTAATCCATTTATACAGACCTCCATCAGGTTGCAAACTGAATATATTTTTTTCTGCATCTACCTCTGAAAAAATATTGGGCTTCTAGCTGTGTGTGGGACTTGTTCTATTAATCCATCTATACAGACCTCCATCAGGTTGCAAACTGAATATATTTTTTTCTGCATCTACCTCTGAAAAAATATTGGGCTTCTAGCTGTGTGTGGGACTTGTTCTATTAATCCATCTATACAGACCTCCATCAGGTTGCAAACTGAATATATTTTTTTCTGCATCTACCTCTGAAAAAATATTGGGCTTCTAGCTGTGTGTGGGACTTGTTCTATTAATCCATCTATACAGACCTCCATCAGGTTGCAAACTGAATATATTTTTTTCTGCATCTACCTCTGAAAAAATATTGGGCTTCTAGCTGTGTGTGGGACTTGTTCTATTAATCTATCTATACTGACCTCCATCAGGTTGCAAACTGAATATATTTTTTTCTGCATCTACCTCTGAAAAAATATTGGGCTTCTAGCTGTGTGTGGGACTTGGTCTATTAATCCATCTATACAGACCTCCATCAGGTTGCAAATTGAATATAATTTTTTTCTGCATCTAACCCAGCCAATAGTTTTGGCCTAATACCACAGTTTGGCCACTCAGCTCTGCTCGGTTCCCATCCATTGTTTTTTTGTGCAAACAACTCCAGAGTTGTGAATTAGTTAACCACCAAAATGAGTGGAAAAAGGCCTGCTGCTGGTGGAAAGGGGAATAGGCGTGTTGGGAAGGGGAAAAAAGGTTGTGTCCGTGGGGTAGGTGTTAAAGCAACAGTAACATCTGCAGAAGAAAGACCATCTTCCAGCCAAACTAAAATGTCTACTTCTTTTAGCAGACAATGTGATAAGATCCCTTTCTTACGGCCACGCCAATCGCTACAAATTCCAGATGAGGCACAAAAACAGCAGGTGCTTCAACGGATATCAAGTGCTGCTTTAAGTGGGCTCTCCTCCACATCAACTTCAACATCACAAATACTCCAGTCCTCAAAGGTGTCACCCCAATCGCACTTGCTTCCTCACAGCTCCCAAATCTCCAGCTGCCCGTCTGAGTATGAGGTAGAACAGATGGTTGAGTCTGCAGAGCTGTTTACTCATACTATAGCCTGGGAATCAGAGGTCGACTCCAGCGCTTCTGTGAATCCAGACGAGGAAATGATCTGCACTGATGCCCAGAATCTTTATGAGTCGGATCCAGGACCAGACGCAGAAGGTTCTGACCATAATGTAGACCCTCATTCCCAAACTGTAACTCCTGTTGGTGGAGACAATGAGGAAGACGATGATAAGACTCAAATACCTGATTGGAGCGACAACTTTAGTTTTTTGTCAGGGCAGGAACAGGTTGGCTCTGAGGACGACGGGTGTGATAACGCACAGGGTGATGATGATGAGGTTGGAGATCCCACTTACTGTCAACCCACAGTCAGCCAAGAGATGAGGTCAGCAGAGGAGGTGGAGGAAGATGCTAGTGACGACGAGGTCAGGTTGCGCCTTCCTGGACAGAGACGTAGTACTGGAAGCACGTCAACAACTGCATCCTCAAACACAACTCTGCCTCTCACCACAAGTCGTGGTGGCTCTTCAGGTCGCATGGGTGCTAAGCCTTGCATAGCCTGGGCATTTTTTCAGATCGATAAAGATGACCCAACTCGTGTTATCTGTAACATTTGTCAGCAAAAGCTAAGTAGAGGCCAAAAAATACATAGTTTGAGTACTTCATGCATGAACCGGCACATGGACATGAAGCATAAGTTGCAGTGGGAAGCTCAGTGTGCTACAATGCGGCCTAGCCGGCCGGGCCAACCACCGTCTGCCATATCTTGTGCATCCGCGGCCTCTTCATCCTCTGTGACTGGGGGGACAGCAGTCACACCTGTTTTGGGGCGCAGACCTGCCACCTCTTTACCCGCAACAGCCAGCGTGATTGGCAGGTCATCATTTTCTTTGGAGGTGGTAACACCAGCTGGTCTTGAGTGCTGTCCGACATCGATAGCACCACCTTTGGATCAAGGAAACCTAACATGTCCGCCTGCATCTTCCTCACAGACCGGCAGTTTGCCGGGGACACCCTTATCAACCCCGTCTAAGCACAATAGCCAGCCCTCGGTCCCTCAGATGTGGACAAGTAAAAGACCATTTCCTCCTAGCCATGAGAAAGCTAAGAGGTTGAATTTCACCATCTGCAAGCTCTTGGCTACAGAAATGCTGCCTTTCCGCCTGGTGGACACAGAGGATTTTCGAGACCTTATGTCCGTCGCAGTGCCCCAGTACCAGATGCCCAGTCGGCACTACTTCTCAAAGAAAGGTGTGCCTGCGCTCCACCAGCATGTCGCACACAACATCACCGCTTCTTTGAGAAACTCTGTGTGTGACAGGGTGCATTTCACCACAGACACTTGGACGAGTAGGCATGGACAGGGGCGTTACATGTCGCTGACTGGGCACTGGGTAACTATGGTGACAGCAGGACAAGGGGCTGCTGTCCAAGTCTTGCCGTCCCCACGAGTTGTGCGTCAATCCTCTTTATGTCAAAGTTCCTCCACTGCTTCTGCCTCCTCAACCTCCTCTCGGTCTTCCACCTGCACCCAAAGCCTGTCTGGTCATGCCACAAGCTTTCTAACTGCGCAGAAGGGATCCTGCACACCTCCTTACTATGCTGGCAGTAGGGCTCAACGTCATCAGGCGGTTTTTACATTGAAATGTCTGGGAAATGTGAGTCACACAGCTGAGGAGTTGTGGTCAGCTCTGGAGAACCAATTTCATGAATGGTTGTCTACACTGGACCTGAAACCAGGGAAGGCCGTGTGCGACAATGCTGCAAACCTGGGTGCGGCCCTTCGCCGGGGCAATGTCACACACGTGCCTTGTATGGCTCACGTGTTGAACCTGGTTGTCCAGCAATTTTTAGCCCACTATCCCAGACTAGATGGCCTTCTGCAGAGGGCACGGTCGCTGTGTGCTCACTTCCGCCGTTCGCATCCCGCAGCTCAGCGACTTACATCTCTACAGAAGTCGTTGGGCCTGCCACTTCACCGGCTAAAATGCGATGTGCCTACCAGGTGGAATTCAACTCTGCACATGTTGCAGCGACTGTGGCAGCACCGACAAGCCCTGGTGCAATACGTTC
The DNA here is from genome assembly GCF_046119375.1 of Phyllobates terribilis. NCBI lineage: Eukaryota > Metazoa > Chordata > Amphibia > Anura > Dendrobatidae > Phyllobates > Phyllobates terribilis. The sequence goes on from NW_027362772.1 coordinate 237,302,307, forward strand.
TGACGTATAGCCTGGGCCAACGAGATTCAGAGGTGGGGCAAATCACGCTGGAGGAGTGGTCTCAGATCAGGGACCTATGCACCCTTCTGCACAGTTTTGAAATGGCGACGAAGATGTTTAGTGCTGACGATGCCATTATCAGCATGACTATTCCGGTGATGTACATGCTGGAGCACATGTTAAACAGAATTCGGAGTCAGGTGGTGGCACAAGAGGAGGTGGAGGAAGTAGAGGAGGAGGAGTTGTATGCGGAAGGGCTAACATCTGCAAGGTCCAGACGGTCGGCAGCACCAAGGCGGCAGGCATGTGAGGGTGGGGGAGATGGTTTTACCAGGGCGCATGGTAGCAGCCAAACTAGTGAGGAAGGTGCAGGAGCCCAGGAAGGAGTGGAGGACGAACTGATGGAAGACTCATCAGATGAGGGAGACCTTGATCACATTTCTGTTGTGCGAGGTTGGGGGGAGAGGACAGAGGAAGGAAGCATGATTGTTACCTCGCCACCAACACAACAGGGACTTCGTGCTCCTGGATGCGCAACACACATGAGTGCCTTCTTGCTGCACTACCTGCAACATGACCCTCGAATTGTGAGAATTAGAAATAATCCTGACTACTGGGTTGCCACACTGTTAGATCCCCGGTACAAAAGTAAATTTGCAGAAATTATTCCTGCCATAGAAAGGGATGCACGCATGCAGGAGTATCAGCAGAGACTGTTGCAGAATCTTACATGTGCTTTTCCACAAAATACCAGTGGTGCACGTAGTGAATCTCACAGTTCCAACTTGCCAACCGTGGGACCGTCAAGTGTTCAGCACTCAAACCGTAACAGAACCACAATATCTGCTGGTAACATCAATTTTGCGGAATCATTTCACCACTTTTTTAGCCCATCCTTTGCAAGGCCACAGGAGACAAGAAGTCTGACACATAGTCAAAGCCTAGAGACGATGGTACAGGAGTATCTCCAAGTAAACATTGAAGCCACGACTGTGTCACTGGACCCTTGCTCTTTTTGGGCTTCCAATCTGGATAAATGGCCGGAGCTAGCCACTTACGCCTTGGAGATCTTGTCATGCCCCGCAGCCAGCGTTCTGTCTGAACGTGTGTTCAGCGCTGCTGGTGGTGTGCTGACAGATAAGCGCACGCGGCTCTCCACTGATAATGTAGACAGACTCACGTTCATAAAGATGAACAAATCATGGATCCGAAACGACTTTTCTACCCCTGTGTCATCCTGGGGAGAGTAAAAGCTTGATGATTGGTTAAAATCACCCTACCAACCGTTTTAAGCTTTCAAATTACTAATCATGTTTATCTGTATCTTGGCTGGAAAATAATTTGAGCTTTGTAGCAGTGTGCAGCACTGATTCTATTAGGCCATCTATAATAAGCTCCACCAGATTTAAAATTACTAATCATGTTTATCTGTATCTTGACTGGAAAATAATTTGGGCTTTGTAGCAGTGTGCAGCACTGATCCTATTACGCCATCTATACTAAAGCTTCACCAGATTTAAAATTAATAATAATTTTTAGCTGCATCTAGCCCGGAAAATAATTTTGGGGCTCCGAGATGCGCAAGACACATAAGTGCCTTCTTGCTGCACTACCTGCAGCATGACCCTCATATTGTCAGAATTCGAAGTAATCATGACTACTGGGTTGCCACACTCTTAGATCCCCCAAACTTTTCGATCAACCTTTTCATTTTAATAAAGACCAAAAAAATGGTCATTTTTGAAATTATAAGCATTAGCAGGTTGTTAGAAACTGAAATCAAACAGTTTTCAACTCAAAACTTTATTCTAGGTGATGTTACATTTTCACATAGGACCCCATGTTCGAAAGGAGCTTCTGAACTCTCTCGTCCATTGAATTTGTCAGGTTTTGGATGGTTTCTGCTTCAATTGTTTTGCATGAGGACAGAATACCCTCCCAGAGCTGTTGCTTAGATGTGAACTGCCTCCCGCCATCATAGACACTCCTTTTAATGATGCTCCAAAGGTTCTGAATGGGGTAGAGGTCAGGGGAGCATGGGGGTCACACCATAAGTTTGTCCCCTTTTATGCCCATATCAGCCAGAGATGCAGATGTTTTATGTGCAGCATGAGATGGTGCATTATCATGCAGAAAAATGATCTTGCTGTGAAATACACGGTTCTTCTTCTTGAACCATGGCAGGAAGTGCTGTTTGAGAAAATCCACATACATTATGGAGTTCATCTTTAGCGCCTTCAGGGATCCTAAAGGGGCCGACAATCTCTCTCCCCATGATTCCAGCCCAAAACATTACTCCACCTCCTCCTTGTTGGCGCTGTAGCCGTGTTTGCGTGGGGTGTCCATCAACCAGCCATCCTCCACTCCATCCATCTGGACCATCGAGCGCTGCACGGCACTCATCCGTGAACAAAACAGTTTTGAAATCAGTCTTCATGTAATGTTTGGCCCACTGGAGCCGTTTCTGCTTGTGTGAAGTGGATAGAGGAGGTCGACAGGATGGCGTATGCACAGCTGCAAACCTCTGAAGGACCCTGCATCTTGTTGTTCGGGGGACGTTGGAGGCACAAGCAGCTTCAAAAACTTGTCTGCTGCTATGACAAGGCTTTTTTGCCGCTGCTCTTTCAACCTGACATAATTGCCTGTAGGAAAGAGTCCTCAATTTGCCCTTATCAGCACGCACACGTGTGTACTGTGAATCAGCTACATACATCTTGATTGCCAAGACACTTCATCCTGATCATCGCACAATGTTGATTGTAGTCATGCCTTGACCTAAACACTCCACAATTTGTTGCTTCTCAGCAGCCGACACATCCTTTTTCTTTCCCATTTTGGCAGAAAATGTAGGCTGCTTAATAATGTGAGACAGCCTTCTTAAGTAGTCTTGCCTTTCATTGGACACACCTGCCAAACTAATTAGCACAGGTGTCTGCAATTGCTTACAGTGATATAAAGAGCCCTGACACACATCACCATCAATGAGTTTAACTGACAAACAAACAAATTCTTCCCTTATCACTCCTAAACACTTTTTGTATAATAATTTGGAACGCAGTGTACATGTGCTTTTCCACAAAACACCAGTGGTTCACGTAGTGAATCTTACAGTTCTAACTTGCCAACGGTGGTCTGTATGGAGTTGTTCAATAAAGGGCCCAAAATTAAGATAACATAGATGGGAGAGGTCTCTATGAATAGGAATTCCTAAGTATTTGATACCCTGTGAGGGCCAGGCAAAGGGAAAGTTGGACTGGATGGAATCCTATATGGATTTGGGGAGGGAGACATCGAGGGCCTCAGACTTCGCTGCATTGATTTTAAAATTTGACCATGTAACAAAGTGATCTATTTCAGCCATAACAGCATGGATGGATATATGTGATTGAGTGATATATACTAGGACATCATCAGCAAATAGAGAGCACTTGTACTCGGTGCCTCCCACCTCAATCCACCTTATATTGGGGTTATGGCGAATTGATGAGAGCAGGTGCTCCGTCACTAGGATGTATAAGAGAGGGGACAGAGGACATCCCTGCCTTGTCCCATTGGTGATTGTGAAAGGTGATGAAAATGTTCTGATGCACCCCCTGGGCCATGGGACACCCGGAGCCGGACCCTTTTTGGTGGATGCTGGTGGTTGTAGTCTTCGTGGCGGCGACCCGGTTCCGTGGCTCAGGGTGGTCAAACCAGTGGCGGAACTATTTATGTGGTTTTGATGTTTAAATGTCCGACTACGCCACCCGTGGATTGCGGTCAGAGTGAACCGCCGCTGCAGGGCAGACCGCTGAGGCTGGTGTTGTGGGTGCAGCAGAGCGTAGCATAACTCCCCACGGGAGGAGTATAGCCTCAGGGCAGTGTATGCGGAGGATGGGGGTGATGGTGCAGGGCAGCAGCAGTAACGACACGGAGTCAGTGATGCAGTCCAGGGCCTTTACTCACAGTTCTTATTATCCAGACCACGTCTGCAGGTAACGGCTGCCCACGTCGTACTGTGCTCACCAGGTGAGGGGCTCAGACAACTCCCAGATAACTTTGGAGCACTTCACAGGAACCCCTTTGTGTGTCCTTTGTATGGCCTTTCTTACCAACACTTCTGTCCGGCTGCCTCGGGCCTCCTCTTGGTAAACTTGGCGCCAGTTTCCCTGACCCTATGTGGTGCCTTCCTAGCGGGTGTAGCGAGGGGCTGCGCCACATAAAATGTCACAGCCTCCGGTTTCTAGCTGAGGGTCGTTTCCTGCCTCCACTAGTTTCGGGGACCGGTCTCCCCCTTTGGCCTGACCCCTCCACGCAGGTGGATTCGGGCGTGCGGTGGCGACTCGCCCGTCCGCACCCCTGGGATCCCTTCATTCCTCGTTCCTTTAGCCTTCTCCGCTCCTCTTCCTTCCTTCTCCCTCTTCCAGGCCTGGGCCTCTGTTACTAGGCCCGCCTCCGGAGCAGAGCTCATGCAGAGCCCCTGCTCCCTGCCACTTCTGCTCAGACTTCTCTGCACTGAACTAAGATGGTGCCCACCTTTTATACTCCCTTCTCAATGCACCCAGGAACTGCTTCCTCCCTGCTCCTGCACTACAGGGTTCCCCTTCCTCAGTGTTCCCTCCCCCCACTCCAGCCAGGGACAGGGACTGTCGTGCCCATCTCAGAGGCATATTGGTCGCCCTGCCCCACGGCAATGTGGTGTAATGCATGCAGGTGTCGGGTCCTGATCCACACTCCATCCTTACCTGAGAGTGAGATATCACACCTCTGGGTGAGGTGCAATACCTCTGTAGCAACCGAGCCCTCAGGGTGCTACAGTTCCATTTATCTTCAGCCTAGGTGACGTATTGTGATACAGGGACGTGATTTTGGCTATAAAAGGGTCCCCTAGACCCCTACCCCAAGCTTTTTAAGAGAATCATATATGGCGTGCCAGGAGACTCTATGGAATGCTTTCTCAGCATCCAACGAGAGTATCTAATTACAAATTTTTAACTGCATCTAGCCCAGGAAATACTTTGTGCCTAGTAGCAGTGTCTGCTAGTCAGCGGATTATCCCGGCTGTTAAGCAAGCTACACCACCTGTAGTTTAGACACTTAATTTTTTCAAAGGAAATACTTCGGGACCATGGGATACTCAGTGAAGAGCATCAGGAGGCACCCCAAGGCATAGGGGCTGGGACTGGCAGTAGGATGCCTTGCGGTGGACAGCCGAGCTCGATCCTTATAAAAGCTTTTTAACTGCAGCAGCTTTAGTGGACGCTACTGGAGCTGGAATTACGCGGCTGCTGGCATGAGACTTGCCCTCCAATAGATCCTTGTAAATGGATTTAAAGTGTATTCATTCAAATTAAAGAGACAATTTAAATTAAAAAGCTTAGAGCTGCCTCCACCACAGGGGGGCTCGCTCGACCCACCAGCGGACAGGCACCAGTATTGGGAGAGGGGGGCTGGCCATCAGGGTTCACCACGGCTCTGGCACAAACCCGGCGACACGGAGGTGGCACGGGCAGGAGCGGACTGGCCGTGTCGGCTTCTCACTTTTTGGATTTTAGAAGGGCATGACATGCCTATATCTGTGTCTCCCCCTCCTTTTACTCCTCCACCTCTTTTATTTTCGCATGACTATATGTACTTGTCACTTTTCCATGTGTTAGTTATGTCTTCTGAGCAGTTTGTCAGCTTTTGGACACCTTTGAAGGTGTTTTCTATGTGTTTCTATGTGTTTTTGTTTGCCTGCCATTGGTTTTAACGGTGTTCGAAGGTGTTCGACGAACAGTTCGGCAAACACACGGGTGTTCGACGAACCGAACCGAACTCGAACACTACGGGGGTGGCTCAACACTACTAGGAACCTCCAGAGGGCAAAGCAACCCCGCAGCAGGAGCATGTGAAGACTTAGATCTAGCACACACAGTACGTTGACGCACCCACTTAATGACTTCCTTCTGCCACCCAGGCTACCAAAAACTGCGACCTACAAGTTTCTTAGTCTCCGAAATTCCTGGATGACCTGCCAACCGAGACTCATGACACTCTACAAACTTGGTACCCGGAATGTAAGTAACAGAAAAATTAAACCGCGAAAAAAAAAGTGCCCACCTAGCTTGAAGGCCATTCAAGCGCTTGGCAGCATCAAGATGGATCAGATTCTTATGATCAGTAAAAACCTGAATGGGAAATTTTTGCACCTTCCAAGAGATGACGCTAATGTTCAAATGCGAGTTTAATCGCCAGCAATTCCCGATTACCGACATCGTAATTAAGTTCGGTCTCAGAAATTTTTTTTGAAAAAAAAGCACAGGGATGTACTCCATCCTTGTTTTCCTGAGACAAAACAGCACCGACCCCCACCGAAGAAGCATCAACCTCGACCAAAAAAGGCTTGGTCTCATCAGGCTGCATAAGGATGGGGGCAGAACTGAACCTCTCTTTGAGATACACAAAAGCTTCAATGGCCTCAGTAGTCCACTGGACCGTATTCGCACCTTTCCTGGTGAGATCGGTCAGTGGCTTAACAATTATAGAAAAATTCTTAATGAATTTTCTGTAAAAATTGGGAAACCCAAAAATCTCTGTATTGGTTTCAAACCAATAGGCCTAGGCCATTACTGAACCGCCTGAACCTTCACCGGGTCCATCTCAAAGCCCTCGCTGGAGATAATGTAGCCCAAAAAACTAATTCTCTGCACAGCGAACTCACATTTCTCCAGCTTAGCAAAAAGTGAATTGTCACTTAACAACTGCAATACCTCACGTACGCTCTGCCAATGAGACTCCAGATCCGGCGCAAAAATCAAAATGTCATCCAAATACACCACCACATTCTTACCGATCAACGGTCTTAGGATGTCATTAATAAGATTCTGAAAAAACGCTGGTACATTGGTAAGACCAAAGGGCATTACCAGATTCTCAAAATGATCCACTGGAGTGTTAAAAGCAGTTTTCCACTCATCACCTTCCTTCATACGTAACAAATTGTATGCCCCCAGGAGATCAATCTTAGAGAACCACTTGGCCCCCACTAACTGGTTGAACAAGTCAGAAATTAATGGCAGTGGGTAGGAATTGCGTACTGTAATTTTATTAATTTCGCGAAAGTCCAGACATGGACGTAAACCACAGTCCTTTTTTTTTACAAAAAAGAATCCAACAGCCACAGGTGACTTAGAAGGTCTAATGTGACCGGCAGCCAAGCTTGTCTGTATGTATTCCTCCAAGGCCTTTCTCTCAGGGATAGTAAGATTAAATAAGCGACTCTTGGGAAGAGTTGCTCCAGGGACAAACTCAATAGTACAATCATAGTCCCTATGAGGAGGCAAAACTTGCGACTCCTCAGAAAAAACCTTCCAAAAATCCTGAATAGGTACAGGTAATTCCCCTCTTTCCACAGCAGCAATGCGACCGTTGCAACATCTATCAAAACACTTAGGACTCCAAGACTTAATTTCATTGGTAGACCAGTCCAGTAAAGGATTGTGCAATTTTAACCAAGGTAACCTCTAAACCACTGGAGCAGGCAAATTATTTAATACTGCCAAATCCAAATTCTCTTGGTGGATACCATTAATGGTGAGGGGAAATTCAAAAACCTTGTGAGTAATACCTTTCAAGGGAGAGCCATCAACAGCAACCACAGAAATAGGAGATGACAAAAGTTTGGATTCTAATTTAAATTTTTCCAAAAAACCCTCATCAATCACATTGAGTGTAGAACCACAATCCACAAATACCCGAAATTCAATCAACTCCTCCTGGAATGAGGTGCTTCCAGAAAGAAATACTCCTTTTGAGTTTAAACAAGCTATGCGGGCGTAACTGACCTCTTTTTTTTTTTCTTTGTTCAAACGAAGCACACAGTTCTTAATAAAGTGGTCTGATTTACAGCAATAAAAACACAATCCTTTAGCAAACCTGCGGTCTTTTTCCTGAGAGTGGGGTGACATCGCCCCAATCTCCATTGGTTCTCCACCCTCCGAACAGACCCTCTGAAAACTAGGAGCTGCCATAGCAGTAGATTTCTCTTCATTACTCCTAGCACGCAGTCTCCTGTCCACACGTATGGCTAATTGCATTGCCTCCTGCAAGGTTCCAGGTTTTGGGAAGGCAATCAGCAGATCCTTAACCCTTTCACCTAGACCATCAAGAAACAAACATTTTAATGCTGAGTCATTCCATTCCACTTCAGCCGACCATCTTCTGAAGTATGTACAATAATTTTCCACATCACCTGATCCCTGCTTCAAACGTCTTAATTCAGTTTCAGCAGGTGAGACTCGATCAGGATCATCATACAACAACCCCATAGCAGAAAAAAAATCTTCCACAGATCTAAAACACGGATCATTAGGTTGTAGAGAAAAGGCCCATCCCTGTGGTTCTTTGCGCAAAAGTGACATTATAAACCCAATGCGCTGTGATTCATTCCCCGAGGATCTGGGTCTTAAACGAAAATATAATAAACAAGCGTTTTTAAAGGAAAAAAAATCTTGCCATTTGCCATAAAAAAATCTGGCAGTCCTACCTTCGGTTCGACAAAATGCTCTCCAGGACAGCTACTCACGTGTTGCTGGAGCTCGGCCACCACCAAAGACAGTCCCTGCAGGCGTTGAGCCAACTCCTGAACCGACACCATGCTGAAATCAGGATTTCTTTCCTAAGAGTGTTTTATTTTTGGGCTGGACTTACTGTTATGAACTGCTACAAACACTAAGGAAAGATAGGAAAACTGTCCCTACAATAGGACTAAGCTGATTCCCTACGATGCAGAGGGGGACCTGTTCCTTGTGAACAGACCCGCCTAAGTCCTCGGCTAGTCTGAACGCAGACCTATAGATATAAGGGAGGGGTCCCTACAAGAACTAAGGACTGGGATATAGTTGGACACCTCTTAGCAGAAATTGTAGCAAAGCAAAGACAAACAAACAAACAGAAGTACTAGTGGTCAAAAGACCAAGCAAACTACAGAGTGAGGTACAAGGCACCTGGCTAGCTTAAGAATGAATGTAACACTGAAGTCCAGCAAGGCCAGGAGGGTGGAGCTGGATTAAATAGGCAAAAAGTCAAGTGACCAGCAAAATAGAAAAAACTAACAGGAGGGTTCTAACAACCACCAAATGACAGCAGAGTAACATAAAGTAAAACCAACTGTGTTGTTTCGGGAGGTGTATTCCCATGCACCACTTCACACCCACACATGGTTATACTCTTCCGCATTTTGGCTGTTTTTTGCTCTTCTCCTTATCCTCAGCCTCCACCACCACTATATCACCAGGGTGACCGTGGTCCGTGTTGCCAGCATTGCAAGTTCCTCCGTTCTAATTTTTGGCAGCTTTTGCTTGGAAGGCATAGGCAAAGACTATGGGAGAACCACTCCCCAATAATGGAAATAATGTTTTTAATATGCTCTACTGCATGGCTCTTGTAAGGGGCATTAAAATCATCTTGTTAAGCTTCTGTGACCTCCACGTCTCTTCCACGGGCATTGTTATTGTCTTTTTATTCCACTGCGACCTCCACCACTCTTCCGAGGGGCATTAAAACCATCTTGTTTAGCTACTGCGACCTCCACCACTCTTCCAAGGGGCATTGATATTGTCTTTTTATTCCACTGTAACCTCCACCACTCTTCCAAGGGGCGTTAAAACCATCTTGTTAAGCTACTGTGACCTCCAAGTCTCTTCCAAGGGGCATTAAAACTGTCTTGTTAAGGTACTGTGACCTCCACCACTCTTCCAAGGGGCATTAAAACCGTCTTGTTAAGCTACTGTGACCTCCACGTCTCTTCCACGGGGCATTGATATTGTCTTTTTATTCCACTGCGACCTCCACCACTCTCCCAAGGGGCATTAAAACTGTCTAGTTAAGCTACTGCGACCTCCACCACTCTTCCAAGGGGCATTGATATTGTCTTTGTATTTCACTGTAACTTCCACCACTCTTCCAAGGGGCATTAAAACCGTCTTGTTAAGCTACTACGACCTCCACCATTCTTCCTAGGGGCATTGATATTGTCTTTTTATTCCACTATAGCCTCCACCACTCTTCCAAGGGGCATTAAAACCGTCTTGTAAAGCTACTGTGAACTCCACGTCTCTTCCACGGGGCATTGATATTGTCTTTTTATTCCACTGTAAACTCCACCACTCTTCCAAGGGGCATTAAAACCGTCTTGTTAAGCTGCTGCGACCTCCACCACTCTTCCAAGGGGCATTGATATTGTCTTTTTATTCCACTGTAACCTCCACCACTCATCCAATGGGCATTAAAACCGTCTTGTTAAGCTACTGCGACCTCCACCACTTTTCCAAGTGGCATTGATATTGTATTTTTATTCCACTGTAACCTCCACCACTCTTCCAAGGGGCATTAAAACCGTCTTGTTAAGCTACTGTGACCTCCACGTCTCTTTCAAGGGGCATTAAAACCATCTTGTTAAGCTACTGTGACCTCCATGTCTCTTCCACGGGGCATTGATATTGTCTTTTTATTCCACTGCAACCTACACCACTCTTCCAAGGGGCATTAAAACCGTCTTGTTAAGCTACTGCGACCTCCACCAATTTTACAAGGGGCATTAAAACCGTCTTGTTAAGCTACTGCGACCTCCACCACTCTTCCAAGGGGTATTGATATTGTCTTTTTATTCCACTGTGACCTCCACCACTCTTCCAAGGGGCATTAAAAACGTCTTGTTAAGCTACTGTGACCTCCACGTCTCTTCCACGGGGCATTGATATTGTCTTTTTATTCCATTGTGACCTCCACCACTCCTCCAAGGGGCATTAAGACCGTCTTGTTAAGCTACTGAGACCTCCACCACTCTTCCGCGGGGCATTGATATTGTCTTTTTATTCCACTGTAACCTCCACCACTCTCTTCCAAGGGGCATTAATACCGTCTTGATAAGCTACTGTGACCTCCATGTCTAATCTAAGGGGCATTAAAACCGTGTTGTTAAACCACTCTAATCTCCACGTTTCTTCCAAGGGGCATTTTAAATCGTCTTGTTAAACCACTCTGAACTCCACAGGTCTTCCAAGGGGCATTAAAATGTTGTTTTTAATTAACTCTAACCTCCACGACTCTTCCAACGGGCATTGCATTTCCTCCTAATTTTAGTTAGCTTTTGCTTTTCAGTGCATAGGCGAACACTAAGGGAGACCCACTCCCCAATAATGGGTAGAAGGTTTTTAGTATGCTGTAATCCACGTCTGTTTCAAGGGGCATTGCAGTTCCTCATAATTTTTGGAAAGCCTTCCATTCACTGCTTAGGCCAATAGTGTACAGGAGACCAAGTTGATATAAATAGAAAAAATGGTTTAGTTAAGGACCTCTGACCTCCATGTCACTTCCAAGGGGCATTGGAGTGCCTCGAAATTTTTGCACTCCCTGCATGCCCTACAACTGTGTAGCCGAACCGTTCCTTTTGGTTCAGAAACATATCCTACAAGACAAGTGTCGTTGACTGGCCTGATATTGATGTGAATGGTCCCCGTTCCTCCTGCTCTTTCTCCTTTGCCACCACCTCATCCATCATTCATCACCTGAAGCTTTGTTTTAATGGAAGTGATAGAACTGGGATAGTAGCAGGAAAACATCCAGCAATCCACGGAGGAGGTAGGATATGCGCCAAAACGCTGACCACCTCAGGCCTTTCATCCACTACATACATGCGCTTGCATTCCAAGGAACAGAAAGCTAAGGAGATGGATAGCCTCATGATCATGAATAATTTACTCGTTGTTTAGGGGGCCGAACACTGCTGCTGTCTACCTTCTGAACATTGTGTTGAAGCCTGATTGACCCAGGACCCCCAATCCTCTATGTCTGGAGGACGTGTTGCATCCCCGAGTTCAACTGTGTCCCGGCTTACACAATATTAATCCAGTGTGAAGGTGTCAGTGAGATGGACCATCCTTGGCCACATTCACTTGTCCACGTGTTTGTGGTTAGGGTGTCCTTCAAATAGGGGTGGCTGGGGACCGTTTATGGACAACCGGCCGCCCCCAGGTGGCTGGGGACCGTGTGTGGGCACTCGGCCAGGGGGAGGCTGGGGACCGAGTAAGGACACCCGGCCGCCCCCTGGCGGCTGGGTCGAAGCGTGGACACCCGGCCGCCGGGTGGCTGGGGACTGAGTATGGATACCAGGCTGCCGATGCAGCCATGACGTGGTGGCCAGATTCCTCCTCCACATGCCTAAAAGGCCCAATTTCAAGTGCAAGCAAGCTAGCAGTATGGTATTGCAGCCTGGGGGTGGGTGGGTGGTAGGCTGCACACTTGCGCTTGCATTGCAAGGAATGGGGGAGGTACAATTGAACACTGCCCTGGTACAAGGACTTGCGCGGCGATAGTTGCAAGTCTGCATCTTCTAATGCGGCAAGGATCACTTCTGATGGGCACACTTTTAGGCAGTGACCTGGGTGTCAGAGTTGCTTCCAGGGGTCTTCCCCATTCTGTTCCCATGTCTTTTCAGCACGGTATGCATGTGTCACACAGCACATGGGCAGATAAGGTTGTAAAATGTTAAAATGACATTTCACGGTGAATGCATTTGTCACGGTTGAAAGCAATACAAAAGTGCAAAAACGCATAAAAAATGCTACTTGTGAACATAGCCCAAGGTGTGGAGGAGTATTTTTGTTTTTGGTTATTTATTTTACCCTATACATAAGTCTTTACCCTGGAAAGGATGTTCCTAAACATATTTCACAGGAGAACCGTTTCAGTTTGGTTTTTGAATGTTCTATTGTGAGCCCGTAAAAGTGGCTTAATACCTCTGACCACGTTGTTGACAGCAGTGACCTGGGGTCAGAAATGCTTCCTGGGGCGATGCCCATGCTGTCCCCATGTCATTTGAGCACTGTCACTATCGTTTTGGGCACTTTTTAGGCTTTCTACAGACTGCCGGGGGTGCAACCGCAGAAATGCTCGGGTCTCCCATAGACTAACATTGGGCTCGTTGCTCGGGTCGAGCACCCGAGTATCACGGTGAGCTCGGCCCAAGCTTCGAGCATTTTAGTGCTTGCTCAACACTTGTAAATGCATTCACTGGGAAATGTCATTTTAACATTTTACAATCTAATCTGGCCATGTGCTGTGAGACACATGCATACAGTGCTGAAAACACATGGAAAATGCATGGGGAAGACCCCTGGAAGCATCTCTGACACCCAGGTCACTGCCGAAAAGTGTGCCCATCAGAAGAGATCCTTTGCGCATCAGAAGATGCAGACTTGCAACTATCCCCGTGCAAGTCCTTGTACCAGGGCAGTGTTCAATTGTACCTCCCCCATTCCTTGCAATGAAAGCGCAAGTATGCATACTGCCACCCACCCACCCACCCCCAGGCTGCAATACCATACTGCTAGCTTGCTTGCACTTGAAATGGGGCCATTTAGTTTGGAGGAGGCCAAACTCATGGCTGCTTCGGCAGCGAGGTATCCATACTTAGTCCCCAGCCGCCCCTATTTCTCTTTGAAACTTCCCCCACACTTTTCTTAGCCTGGCCTGCTTTAGGGCAGCATTGGACGAGCCCACCAGAGAAGCAGACTCCTCCGGTGGGCCCTGGCTTCTCCATCAGGGGAGTTGAGAGTGCCAAGGTGAGGAGCATGATGATGATGACAGAAGTTAGCATCTGCTTTGTTTTCTTGGAATGCAAGCGTAAGTGTGCAACCTGCCACCCACCCCCAGGCTGCAATACCATACTGCTAGCTTGCACTTGAAATGGGACCTTTTAGTTTGGAGGAGGCAAAAGCAGGCCACTACCTCATGGCTGCTCTGGCAGCGAGGTATCCATACTCAGTCCCCAGCCGCCCAGCGGCCGGATGTCCACGCTCGGTCCCCAGCCGCCAGGGGGCGGCCGGGTGTCCATACTCGGTCCCCAGCCGCCCCACGGCCGGGTGTCCACACACGGTCCCCAGCCGCCCCTATTTCTCCTTGAAACTTCCCCCACACTTTTCTTATCCTGGCCTGCTTTAGGGCAGCATTGGACGAGCCCACCAGAGAACCAGACTCCTCCGGTGGGCCCTGGCTTCTCCATCAGGGGAGTTGAGAGTGCCAAGGTGAGGAGCATGATGATGATGATAGAAGTTAGCGTCTGCTTTGTTTTCTTGGAATGAAAGCACATGTAAGTAGTAGCGGCTAGGCCTGAGGTGGTCAGCGTTTTGGCGCATATCCTACCTCCACCGAGGATTGATGGATGTTTTCCTGCTACTATCCCAGTTCTATGACTCCCGTTAAAACAAAGATTCAGGTGATGAATAATGGATGAGATGGTGGCAAAGGAGAAAGAGCAAGAGGAACAGGGACCATTCACATCAATATCAGGCCAGTCAACCACACATGTCTTGTAGAATATGTTTCTGTACCAAAAGGAGCGGTTCGGCTACACAGTTATAGGGCATGCAGTGAGTGCAATGCCTAACAAAAATTTCGAGGCACTCCAATGCCCCTTGGAAGTGACATGGAGGTCAGAGGGCCTTAAGTAAACCGTTTTTTCCATTTATAGCAACTGGGTCTCCTGTGCACTGTTGGCCTAAGCAGTGAATGGAAGGTTTTCCAAAAATTATGAGGAACTGCAATGCCCCTTGAAACAGACGTGGATTACAGCATACTAAAAACCTTTTACCCTTTATTGGGGAGTGGGTCTCCCTTAGTGTTCGCCTATGCATTGAAAAGCAAAAGCTGACTAAAATTAGGAGGAAATGCAATGCCCGTTGCAAGAATGGTGGAGGTCGTAGTGGAATAAAAAGACAATATCAATGCCTCTTGGAAAAGTGGTGGAGGTCGCAGTAGCTTAACAAGACAGTTTTAATGCCCCTTGGAAGAGACGTGGAGGTCGCAGTATCTTTACAAGACGGTTTTAATGCTCCTTGGAGGAGACGTGGAGGATGCAGTACCCTAACAAGATGGTTTTAATGCCCCTTGGAAGACTCATGGAGGTTGCAGTAGAATAATGAGATGGTTTTAATGCCCCTTGGAAGAATGGTGGAGGTTGCAGTAGCTTAACAAGTCTGTTTTAATGCCCCTGGGGAAAGTGGTGGAGATCGCAGTAGCTTAACAAGACGGTTTTAATGCCCCTTGGAAGAATGGTGGAGGTCGCAGTAGAATAAAAAGACAATATCAATGCCCCTGGGAAAAGTGGTGGAGGTCGCAGTAGCTTAGCAAGACGGTTTTAATGCCCCTTGGAAGAATTGTGGAGATCGCAGTAGCTTAACAAGACGGTTTTAATGCCCCTGGGGAACGTGGTGAAGGTCGCAGTAGCTTAACAAGATGGTTTTAATGCCCCTTTGAAGAGACGTGGAGGTTGCAGTAGCTTAACAAGACGGTTTTAACGCCCCTTGGAAGAGACGTGGAGGTTGCAGTAGCTTAACAAGATAGTTTTAATGCCGCTTGGAAGAATGGTGGAGGTTGCAGTAGCTTAACAAGACGGTTTTAATGCCCCTTGGAAGAGACTTGGAGGTCGCAGTGGAATAAAAAGACAATATCAATGCCCCTGGGAAAAGTGGTGGAGGTAGCAGTAGCTTAACAAGACTGTTTTAATGCCCCTTGGAAGAATGGTGGAGGTCGCAGTAGCTTAACAAGACGATTTTAATGCCCCTTGGAAGAGACGTGGAGGTTGCATTAGTTTAATAAGATGGTTTTAATGCCGCTTGGAAGAGACGTGGAGGTTGCAGTAGCTTATGAAGACGGTTTTAATGCCCCTTGGAAGAATGGTGGAGGTCGCAGTAGCTTAACAAGACGGTTTTAATGCACCTGGGGAAAGTGGTGGAGGTCGCAGTAGCTTAACAAGACGGTTTTAATGCCCCTTGGAAGAGACGAGGAGGTTGCAGTACCTTAACAAGACGGTTTTAATGCCCCTTGGAAGAGACGTGGAGTTTGCAGTAGCTTAACAAGACGGTTTTAATGCCCCTTGGAAGAATTGTGGAGATCGCAGTAGCTTAACAAGACGGTTTTAATGCCCCTGGGGAACGTGGTGAAGGTCGCAGTAGCTTAACAAGATGGTTTTAATGCCCCTTTGAAGAGACGTGGAGGTTGCAGTAGCTTAACAAGACGGTTTTAACGCCCCTTGGAAGAGACGTGGAGGTTGCAGTAGCTTAACAAGATAGTTTTAATGCCGCTTGGAAGAATGGTGGAGGTTGCAGTAGCTTAACAAGACGGTTTTAATGCCCCTTGGAAGAGACTTGGAGGTCGCAGTGGAATAAAAAGACAATATCAATGCCCCTGGGAAAAGTGGTGGAGGTAGCAGTAGCTTAACAAGACTGTTTTAATGCCCCTTGGAAGAATGGTGGAGGTCGCAGTAGCTTAACAAGACGATTTTAATGCCCCTTGGAAGAGACGTGGAGGTTGCATTAGTTTAATAAGATGGTTTTAATGCCGCTTGGAAGAGACGTGGAGGTTGCAGTATCTTATGAAGACGGTTTTAATGCCCCTTGGAAGAATGGTGGAGGTCGCAGTAGCTTAACAAGACGGTTTTAATGCACCTGGGGAAAGTGGTGGAGGTCGCAGTAGCTTAACAAGACGGTTTTAATGCCCCTTGGAAGAGACGAGGAGGTTGCAGTACCTTAACAAGACGGTTTTAATGCCCCTTGGAAGAGACGTGGAGTTTGCAGTAGCTTAACAAGACGGTTTTAATGCCCCTTGGAAGAGACGTGGAGGTCGCAGTGGAATAAAAAGACAATATCAATGCCCCTGGGAAAAATGGTGGAGGTCGCAGTAGCTTAACAAGACGTTTTAATGGCCCTTGGAAGAATGGTGGAGGTCGCAGTAGCTTAACAAGATGGTTTTAATGCCCTTTGGAAGAGACGTGGAGGTTGCAGTAGCTTAGCAAGATGGTTTTAATGCCCCTTGGAAGAGACGTGGAGGTCGCAGTGGAATAAAAAGACAATATCAATGCCCCTGGGAAAAGTTATGGAGGTTGCAGTAGCTAAACAAGACGGTTTTAATGCCCCTTGGAAGAATGGTGGAGGTCGCAGTGGAATAAAAAGACAATATCAATGCTTCTGGGAAAAGTGGTGGAGGTCGCAGTAGCTTAACAAGACGGTTTTAATGCCCCTTGGAATAGACTTGGAGGTTGCAGTAGCTTAACAAGACGGTTTAAATGCCCCTTGGAAGAGCCATGCAGTACAGCATCTTAAAAACATTATTTCCATTATTGGGGAGTGGCTCTCCCATAGTCTTTGCCTATGCCTTCCAAGCAAAAGCTGCCAAAAATTAGGACGGAGGAACTTGCAAATGCTGGCAACATGGACCAAGGTCACCCTGCTGGTATAGTGGTGGAGGAGGCTGAGGATAAGGAGAAGAGCAAAATACAGCCGAAATGAGGAATCGTATACCCATGTGTGGGTGTGAAGCGGTGCATGGGAATACACCTCCCGAAATAACACAGTGGATTTGACTTTATGTTACTCTGCTGTCATTTGGTGGTGATGAGAAGTCTGGCCCAATCCAGCCCTTGTTCATTTTGATAAGGGTCAGCTTGTCAGCATTTTCAGTTGACAGGCGAGTGAGCTTATCTGTTATAATTCCCCCAGCGGCACTAAAAGCACGCTCCGATAACACGCTAGCGGCAGGGCCGGCCCGTACCTCCAAGGCATACAGAGCGAGGTCATTCCAAGTGTCCAGCTTGGATACCCAAAAATTAAAAGGCACAGAGGAATCACGGAGGACGCTGGTACGGTCGGCAAGGTACTTCTTCACCATCTTTTGAAACTCTCCACTCCTTGTGAGAGTACCCCGCGACTCAGGGCCTGTAAGCTGGGCGGGTCTCAGAAAACTGTCCTAGAATGTTGACAGTGTTCCCCTGCCTCTGCTGGATTGGAGTTGCGTCTCTCTCGCCTGGACGCCTTGGTTGGGCAACAAACTGTGACCTCTGCCGCTAGCGTGTTCAGATGGGAATTTTTTTAACAGTTCTGCCGCAAGGGCCTTCTGGTACTGCCCCATTTTTGTAGACCTCTCCACCTCTGGAATAAGAGAGTGAAAGTTCTCCTTGTAGTGGGGGTTTAAAAGTGTCACCAACCAGTAATGACTGTCACCCAACATTTTGAAAACGCGAGGGTCACGGTTAAGGCAGCGTAACATAAAGTCAGCCATGCGTGCTAGACTGGTAACGGGCAAGCCTTCCGTTTTCTCACCAAGATGACGACTGACCATGCTCTCCTCCTCCTCCTCCCCCATGTCCTCAGGCCACCCACGCTGAACTGACGGCTTGACAGTTGTACAGGTACTACCATCTACAGCGCATGATACCAGCTCCTGTTCTTCCTCCTCCTGCTCTAACTCATTGTCCCCCAATGCACATTGGGATGAGATGAGGCTGGGCTGTGTGTAATCGCCCGCTACGGCTTCTTGATCCATCTCATCATACTCTGGCTGCAATTCCTCCTCTTTAATTCTCTGCAGAGAGCGTTGCAAAAGACAGACAAGTGCAATGCTGACACTAATGATGGCATCATCATCACTCACCATCTTGGTGGACTCCTCAAAGTTTGTCAGGATGGTACATATGTCAGACATCCAGGTCCACTCCTGAGGTCTAATGTGTGGAGTCTGACCTGAATATCGACGACCTTGTTGCAGCTGGTACTCCACAACTTCTCTCTTCTGCTCACAAATCCTTTGCAACATGTGGAGGGTAGAGTACCAACGTGTGGGGACATCACACACCAGTCGGTGTGCCGGAAGCTGCAAAGGCTGCTACAACACAGCAAGGGCGGCGGAAGCTGTAGCCGACTTGTGAAAATGAGCTAACAGGTGGCGTACTTTGACGAGAAGATCTGCCTACTCTGGGTACGATTTAAAAAACGCTGAACCACGAGGTTAAGCACATGAGCCAGGCATGGTACATGTGTGATCTCGCCTCAGAGCCACCACCAGGTTATGGCCATTGTCACACACGACCATGCCTGGATGTAGGTTCAGCGGTCTCAGCCACAGATCTGCCTGCTCTTTCACAGCTGTCCACAACTCACAAGCAGTGTGAGGTTTATCACCTAAGCTTATGAGTGTCAGCACAGCCTGTTGCCGCTTGGCTGAGACAGTACTGCAGTGCTTCCAGCTTGTAACTGATGTGGTGATATCTGAGATGGAGGCTGAACAAGAGGAGGAGGAGGAGGATGATACACAGGAGCTGTACACTGTGGGGGCAACGCTGACTGACATAGTGTTAGAACCTTGCTCTTAGGTTTTTTCCTTTGCTGGTCACATGACCTTGTTGGCCTATTTAATCCTGCTCCGCCCTTCTGGCTTTGCTGGACTTCATTGTATAACTACTTTCTAGCTAGCCTGTGCTCTGTATCTAACTCTGTTAGTTTGCTTGGTCTACGGACCTCTATGTTCTATATATTTTGTTTGTTCGTCTGTCTGCTACTATTTCTGTTAGGAGGTGTCCCATTTTCCTCCCAGTCCTTAGTACTTGTAGGGATTCCTTCCCCACATCTATAGGTCTCCGTACAGACTAGCTTAGGACTTTAGCAGGTCTGATCGCAGGATCAGGTTCCCTGTTACATCGTAGGGATTCAGCTGAGTTCTATCGTAGGGACAGATCTCCTCTCTTTCCTTAGCTCTGGTAGCAGAACATAACAGTAAGTCCAGCCTGCAAATTCTCTAAGGAAAGATTTTTCTGTTCCATCATGGTGTCGGTTCAGGATTTGGCTCATCGCCTGCAGGGACTCTCTCTGGAGGTGGCCGAGCTCCGTCAGCACGTGAGTAACTGTCCTGGAGCACATTTCTTGGAGCCTAAGGTATGTTTGCCGGATTTATTTTTTGGTGAACACCGAGAATTTTTTTCATTTAAAAATGCTTGCTTATTGTATTTTCGTTTGAGACCCAAGTCCTCTGGGGATGAATCCCAGCGCATAGGGTTCATAATGTCACTTTTGCGCAAAGAGCCTCAGGAGTGGGCCTTTTCTTTGCAACCTAGTGATACATGCTTCAGATCAGTGGATAGTTTTTTTAATGCTTTGGGACTATTATATGATGATCCTGACCGTGTCGCATCAGCTGAGACTGAGTTGAGACGTTTGAAACAGGGATCAGGTAATGTGGAAAAATATTGTACTCATTTCCGTCGTTGGTCTACTCAAACAGGGTGGAACGATTCTGCTCTGAAAAGTCTATTTCTTGCTGGGCTCAATGAAAGGGTTAAAGACCTGCTAATTGCTTATCCTACACCTGAAGATTTGCAACAGGCTATGCAATTAGCTATACGGGTGGATAGGAGACTGCGTGCAAGGGTTAATGAGAGCAAATCCTCTGCTATGTCAGTTTCTGGTTATGAGAATGTGTGTACTAACAGTGGTGAACCGATGGAGATTGGATCGATGGCACCTCGCTCTCAAGAAAAAGACCGTAGATTTTTTGAAGGCTTGTGTTTCTATTGCGGAAAATCTGGTCATTTGATTAAAGGCTGTGAGCTTCGTATGAAGAAAGAAAAAAAAATGGTCAGTCATGCCCGTATTGCCTGTTTAAATTCCAAGGGTGTATTTTTAGCTGCTTCCACGATTGCTCAGGAAAAATTAATAGAATTTCGGGTGTTTGTTGATTGTGGGTCTACTCTGAATGTAATTGATGGGGGATTCTTGGAAAGACTCAATTTAAAACCCGAACCTTTATCATCCCCCATTGCTGTGGTTTCTGTGGATGGTTCCCCTTTGAAGAATATTACTCTCAAGGTCTGTGAATTTCCTCTCACTATTAATGGTGTTCACCATGAGAAATTGGATTTGGTAGTTTTGAATAACTTGCCTTCTCCAGTAATATTGGGATTGCCCTGGTTAAAATTTCACAATCCTGTACTGGATTGGTCTACCAGTGAAATTAAATCCTGGAGCCATAAATGTTATGACAAGTGTTGTAACGGGCGTATTGCAGCTTTGGATAGGGGAGAATTGCCTGTTCCTATTCAGGATTTTTGGAGAGTTTTTTCTGAGAAGGAATCGCAGGTTTTGCCTCCCCATAGAGACTATGATTGTTCTATTGAATTTGTCCCTGGAGCGACTCTTCCTAAAAGTCGTTTATTTAACCTTACTATTCCTGAGAGGAAGGCTTTGGAGGAATACATACAGACAAGTTTGGCCGCCGGTCACATTAGGCCTTCTAAGTCTCCTGTGGCGGTTGGATTTTTTTTTGTAAAAAAAAAGGACGGCGGTTTACGTCCTTGTCTGGATTTTCGTGAGATTAACAAAATTACTGTACGCAATCCTTACCCACTGCCATTGATTCCTGATCTGTTTAACCAGTTAATGGGGGCCAAGTGGTTCTCTAAAATTGACCTTAAGGGGGCATACAATCTGTTGCGCATGAAGGAGGGTGACGAATGGAAGACTGCTTTTAACACTCCTGTGGGTCATTTTGAGAATCTGGTTATGCCTTTTGGTCTTACTAATGCTCCTGCATTTTTTCAGAATCTTATTAATGACATCCTTAGACCTTTGATCGGCAAAAATGTGGTTGTGTATTTGGATGACATTTTGATTTATTCGCCGGATCTGGAGTCTCATTGGCGGAGCGTACGTGAGGTATTACAGTTATTAATGGACAATTCGCTTTTTGCTAAGCTGGAGAAATGTGAGTTCGCTGTACAGAGAATTAGTTTTTTGGGTTACATTATCTCCAGCGATGGTTTTGAGATGGACCCGGTGAAAGTTCAAGCTGTACAGGAATGGCCTAGGCCTATTGGTTTGAAATCGATACAGAGGTTTTTAGGTTTCGCCAATTATTACAGAAAATTCATAAAAAATTTTTCTAGTATTGTCAAACCTCTGACCGATCTCACCAGGAAAGGTGCTGATGCGGTTCAGTGGTCTTCTGAGGCCATTGAAGCTTTTGTGTATCTCAAGGAGAGGTTCACCTCTGCTCCCATCCTTATGCAGCCTGATGTGACTAAGCCGTTTTTGGTTGAGGTTGATGCTTCCTCTGTGGGGGTTGGCGCAGTATTGTCTCAGGATAACGGGGATGGATTACATCCCTGTGCCTTTTTTTCAAAAAAATTTTCGGAGACTGAACTGAATTACGATATTGGTAATCGGGAATTATTGGCTATTAAACTCGCATTTGAACACTGGCGCCACTTCTTGGAAGGTGCGGAATTTCCCGTTCAGGTTCTTACGGATCATAAAAATCTGATATATCTTGATGCTGCCAAGCGCCTGAATGCCCGTCAGGCTAGGTGGGCACTGTTTTTCTCGCGGTTTAATTTCTCCGTTACTTACATCCCTGGTACTAAGAATGTTAAGGCGGATGCCTTGTCTCGCAGTTTTTCTCCCATAGTCGGTGCTGAGAAAGAGGAGAACATTTTACAAGAAGGTGTTGTGATAGCTGCTTTGGACTCCGTTTTGGAAGATGAGATTCTTAAAGCACAGGAGAATGCCCCATCTAACACTCCTCATGGGAGGTTGTTTGTGCCTGGGACCTTTAGGAGAGATTTGTTTGTTGAGTGTCACGAGTCTCGGTTGGCAGGTCATCCCGGAATCTCTGAGACCAAGAGACTGGTGGGTCGCAGTTTTTGGTGGCCTGGATGGCAGAAGGAGGTCATTAAGTGGGTGCGTCAATGTACTATATGTGCTAGATCTAAGTCCTCACATACTCCTGCTGCGGGGTTGCTTTGTCCTTTGGAGGTTCCCAGTGCTCCTTGGACACATTTGGCTATGGACTTTATAACTGACCTTCCCCCCTCTGAGGGTTTTACTGTCATCTGGGTGGTCGTGGACCGTTTTAGCAAGATGTGTCACTTGGTTCCCTTCGTCAAACTGCCCTGCGCTAAAACTCTCGCTAAGGCCTTTGTCAAGGAAATTGTCAGACTTCATGGCGTTCCTACTGACATTGTTTCTGATAGGGGTCCTCAGTTCGTGGCTCGTTTTTGGCGTGCCTTTTGTGACAGGTTGGGAGTTCATTTGTCGTTCTCGTCCGGATATCATCCTGAATCTAATGGCCAGACAGAAAGGAAAAACCAGGATGTTGAGCAGTTCTTGCGTTGTTTTGTGGCAGACAATCAAGAGGGGTGGTCTGAGTTTCTGCCACTTGCTGAATTTGCTCTGAACAATCATACATCTTCTTCTGCTGGTTGTTCGCCTTTTTTTTGTTGTTCTGGGAGACATCCGTCGTTTGGGTCGTTCTCCAAGTTGGGATCTGCCGTGCCTGAGGAGGAGAATTTTTCCGGTGATTTGGAGAGAGTTTGGACGGATGTGCGTGGTAATCTTCAGGAGGCCAACAGAAAATCTAAAGACTACTTTGATAGGAAACGACAGGAGGTTTTGTTCGCTGTTGGTGACATGGTTTGGTTGTCCTCTAGGAATCTGCGGTTGAGGATTCCTTCTAAGAAATTGGGTCCCAAGTTTGTAGGGCCCTTTAAGGTGCTTCAGGTTGTCAACCAATCTGCTGTTAGGTTGGAGGTTCCTACCTCCTGGAGAATTAATCCGGTATTTCATGTCTCTCTGTTAAAAAAAGCTGTTGTGTCGGATGGTGACGCCTCTGCCTCTGTTCCTCCGGTGGTGGAGGACGGGGAATATGAAATTTCTCGCATCCTTAACTCTAGACGGTATAGAGGTAGTTTGCAGTATCTTGTGGCCTGGAAAGGTTTCGGACCCGAGGATAACTCTTGGGTGAGGTCAGATGATGTTTCCGCGTCCAGACTTATCAGAGCGTTTCACAGGAGATTTCCTGATAAGCCTGGTCCTAGGGGATCCGGAGGATCCTCTTAGAAGGGGGGGTACTGTTAGAACCTTGCTCTTAGGTTTTTTCCTTTGCTGGTCACATGACCTTGTTGGCCTATTTAATCCTGCTCCGCCCTTCTGGCTTTGCTGGACTTCATTGTATAACTACTTTCTAGCTAGCCTGTGCTCTGTATCTAACTCTGTTAGTTTGCTTGGTCTACGGACCTCTATGTTCTATATATTTTGTTTGTTCATCTGTCTGCTACTATTTCTGTTAGGAGGTGTCCCATTTTCCTCCCAGTCCTTAGTACTTGTAGGGATTCCTTCCCCACATCTATAGGTCTCCGTACAGACTAGCTTAGGACTTTAGCAGGTCTGATCGCAGGATCAGGTTCCCTGTTACATCGTAGGGATTCAGCTGAGTTATATCATAGGGACAGATCTCCTCTCTCTCCTTAGCTCTGGTAGCAGAACATAACACATAGGGCCCGCAATCCTCTGTGTGGGGAGGATGTGTTCCGTCCCAAGGTCCGACTGCGTCCCGGCTTCCACTATGTTTACCCAGTGTGCCGTCAGGGAGATGTACCGTCCCTGGCCACAAGCACTGGTCCACGTGTTCGTTGTCAAGTGGACTCTCCCAGTAACTGCGTTGTTGAGGGTACGGCAGATGTTTTGGGACACGTGCTTGTGTAGTGCGGGGATGGCACACCGGGCAAAATAGTGTCGGCTGGGGACAGAGTACCGAGGGCCGGCCACCGCCATAAGGTTGCGGAAGAATTCCGTCTCCACCAGTCTAAAAGGCAGCATTTCCAATGCAAGCAATCATTAAATGTGCGAATTTAGGACTGTGGGCTGTAGGGCGTTGGCTGCGAATTTGTGCTTTCGTTCAAAGCTCTGGGATATGGACAATTGAATGCTGTGGTTGGACGAGGACGTGGACGTTGATGCTGTTTCTTGAGAAACTGCCATAACAAATGAAGACTGAGAGAAGGGGGCATCTTTTCATGCAGTATGGACAGGGGATTGCCTTAGACGCACAACAGCGGAAGAAGCAGTGGTGACACCCGCTGACACTGGTCATGGACCCTGGGGTTCGCCCCACAAAGTCGGGTGCTTTGCTGCCATGTGTCTGATCATGCTGGTGGTGGTCAGGCTGGTAGTTTTGTCACCACTGCTGATGCTGGCATGACAAGTGGTACAAATCGCCTGTTTGGGGTTATCAGCAGAGTCTTTAAAAAAATTCCAGACACTGGAATTCCTACTGGTTGTACTGGCAATGTCCCTCGTGTTGGTTTTACAGGGATATGTTGCCCGCCTTCTGTGTGCGGCCACCACACTGCTTCTTCCTGCCTGTTGGGGTACTCTGACTCCCTCCCCCTGTGTGCTACTGGCCTTGCTCTGCGTGTCCTCCTGCCACGTTGGGTCAGTTACTAGATCATCCACCACCTCCTCCTCTTCCTCTTGCGCACCACGATCCTCCTCCTCACTTCGTGGCAATTGTGTCTCGTCATCGTCCACCTCTTGTGACAAATTGCCAGCGTCGACTTCCTGTGGCCGTGGCTGTTCAAATATTTGGGCATCACTACATGGGATCTCCTCTTCCACCAATTCAAGCGGAGCAGGTGAGGGGCACAAATATGGAAATGGACCAGTAAACAGCTCTTCAGAGTGTCCAACTGTGGGATCAGTTGCTTTCTGACGACACTCGGCATCGTGGGAGGAAGGAGTATCAGAGTGAGGAGGAGTATGTGTGGCACCCCAGGGGTTTGGTCTCCACAGTAATAGCAATGTTATGTCTGAGAGCAGGTGGGAGGTCTCTTGGTCAGGAATCCTGGCATGCCACACCTCCTGCCCAGTCCTGGGAGGGGAAGGACTTCCCCTATATAAAACTGGGGCTGAGGCAGGGTTAGTGAGTTGAGAAGAAGAGAAGCAGCTATAGGAAAGAAAGATCAGGAGCTCTGGGGAAGTCGTGCTAAAAGGAATCAGGGGCTGGCAGCTGTAGAGCTCGCCCTGATTGAAGAGTTACCACCGGACCCGGAGTCCGAGGCTGTGGGGGCTAATCCTTACCCAGCAGCAGAAACCGACCGGCAGGGGATTTCAGGTCCTCTGGCCAAGAAACCCGAAGGCACGGTCACACGCGTGGGACCAGCACCGCCGTCGTGGAGCGGAAGCCACTAGAAGGCCCCGAGTCACCGGCCA
Organism: Phyllobates terribilis; assembly: GCF_046119375.1. Classification (NCBI taxonomy): domain Eukaryota; kingdom Metazoa; phylum Chordata; class Amphibia; order Anura; family Dendrobatidae; genus Phyllobates; species Phyllobates terribilis. The sequence goes on from NW_027362772.1 coordinate 237,328,139, forward strand.
TACGGGTGAGCACCACACGGTACACTCAGGGACGTGGGCTACTTTTACCCGCCTCTAGCAAGGTAGCCAGAAGAGTACAATTAGTTGGGGAGGCCTACAACTCCGCCTGGCCAGGGGAGATCCCATCTGCTCAAAGACTGACCAGGCCCCGATCGCTAGCCAGTACTCCGGGAGGGTCTATCTTTATCACCAGTAAAGACCCTGAACTACACCGCATCGTCTCTGAGTGGTTCCTACTACCCCCATCATCCACGTCGGCTGCCCTGAGGCCATACCCCTCCCGTTGGGGGTTATACCATCCACACTGCACCATCCTTCCACCGGCCTCAGCGGTTTGCCCTGCAGCGGCAGCTCCATAGCTGCATTCAACGGTTGGCGTAGTCGTCCTACATCTACTGCTAATATACCGCCACTTAGTCTGACTCCCTGGGCACGGACCGGGTCATCGCCACGAGACTACTACCCCTATCCGATCCGGCTCCGGGTAGGCTCCCGCGTGCGCAACGCTGCGCGACTCAGGCCCAGGGGCGCATCATATGCGGTCGAGACTCACGGCTACTAAAACTTGACCGTGTGGAAGACAGACCGGAGGTGGTGGTGCCCAGGTAACTGGAAGTATTATCTGCTATCCAATTAATAACCTGTTCACACTGACCTGTTCTCAATACTGGTGTTGTAGTGTGCTTCCCTAGTAATTCGGTCAAGACGTGGGAGCGAGAAGATGTGGCTGTTGGTTGTGGCACATCTTCACCTTGGCCACGGCCCCGTCCTCTACACGCACCATCACCAGAACATCCAGTTCCACGTCCCTTGCCACGTGGCTTGCCCATTGTAAATGAAGTAAAATAGCTTACACTCGCACTATCAATGGCAAAAGGGTAATAAAAAGGAGATTAGAACAGTGGAAGAGGAAAACACAGTTCTATTTGTCTGGACTACACCAGAATCTTTTAAACAGATATATTTGTGACTGAACAGACAGGAAGACACTATCACTGTTTTTTTTACGTAAAACAGGCCAAAAGCTGGATAATACAGAGATTTGAACCGTGGAACTGCAAACCCACAGTTCTAATTTACTGGCGTATACCAGACTTTTTTAAATAGATATATTTGGGGCTGAACAGTCAGCGACACGCTCAAACTGTTTTTTTTAATGTAAAAAAGACCCAAAAGTGGATAATACAGAGATTTGACCCATGGAACTGCAAAACCACAGTTAAAGTTATGTGGCGTACACCAGAATCTTTCAAACACATATATTTGTGTCTGACCAGTCAGGGAGACACTATTACAGTTTTTTTTTTTACGGCAAAAAATGCCAAAAGCAGGATAATACAAAGATTTGACCCGTGAAACTGCAAAACCACAGTTCTATTTTTCTGGCCTACACCAGACTCTTTTAAACAGATATATTGGTGTCTGAACAGTCAGGGAGACACTATTACTGTTTTTTTTTTACGGCAAAAAATGCGAAAAGCAGGATAATACAGAGATTTGACCCGTTGAACTGTAAAACCACAGTTCTATTTTTCTGGCCTACACCTGACTCTTTTAAACAGATATATTGGTGTCTGACCAGTCGGGGAGGCACTATTACTCTTTTTTTTACGGCAAAAAATGACAAAAACAGGGTAATACAGAGATTTGACCCGTGGACCTGCAAAACCACAGTTATAGTTATGTGGCGTACACCAGACTCTTTTAAACAGATATATTTGTGTCTGATCAGTCAGGGAGACACTATTACAGGTTTTTTTTTCCGGCAAAAAATGCCAAAAGCAGGATAATACAGAGATTTGACCCGTGGAACTGCAAAACCACAGTTATACTTATGTGGCGTACACCATACTCTTTTAAACAGATATATTGGTGTCTGAACAGTCAGGGAGACACTATTACTGTTTTTTTTAAGGCAAAAAATGCGAAAAGCAGGATAATACAGAGATTTGACCCGTTGAACTGTAAAACCACAGTTCTATTTTTCTGGCCTACACCTGACTCTTTTAAACAGATATATTGGTGTCTGACCAGTCAGGGAGACACTATTACTGTTTTTTTTTATGGCAAAAAATGCAAAAAACAGGATAATACAGAGATTTTGACCCGTGGACCTGCAAAACCACAGTTCTATTTTTCTGGCCTACACCAGACTCTTTTCAACAGATATATTGATGTCTGAACAGTCACAGACACACTCAATTTTTTTTTTTTTGGGGGGGGGGAATACCAAAAGGTTATAAGACGCGTATTTGGACAGTCTGACTGAGGAAAAAAAAAATACAGGATTTAGATTAAAAAAATAATAATTTTTCCTGGCCCCTGAGACCGGGGGGATAAGTCTAGCAATTTGACCAACAGGAGCACACAGGACTGTAATGCAGCATTTGCTGGTATAGCCACTGAATCTCCTATACAGCCTGCCTGCCTGCCTGATATCTGGGATGAATATTAGTCCTGAGAAGGACTGTTTGTTTGATTTGGCAGGCTTTAGAGACCCTATACTACCTATTTCGCACTATATATCTCTCCATAACTCAGCAGCACTGACCCTACACTGTCTGATCCGGAGCGACTGTGTCCAAGATGGCGGCGCCCGGTTTTAAATACTTGAGGTGACGCTGTGCGGCCAGCCAATCACTGTAATGCCCACAAACAACATGGCTGCAGCATTACAGTGACTGGCTGGCAATCCCTGCATGTTCATTGGCTCTGTAAAGAGCGCCAAACGTGCAGGGCGGAGACCCGAGCTCCCGCCCAAGTAACCCGGAAATGCTCGGTGCTTGCCGAACATCCCGAGTAACGAGCAGTGTCGAGCATGCTCACTCAACACTAGTCTTTACCAATATCAACACCATGCAAAACCAGATATATGACCTTTTTACTTTTAGTTTTTCAAATTTAAACCATTTTTGGAGGGTGAAAGCTGATATTGGGGAGGGTGTTTTTACTTTTTTTTAAACAATTAAAAAAGATGTTTAGATTTTTTTTTTTACAATACTTATTAGCCCTTTAAGGGTATTTGAACATGCGATTCAATGATAATACACCATTCTACCTACAGACATGGCCGAAACTGTTGGCACCCTTAAAATTGTTCCAGAAGTATTTCTTCCAGAAAATCATTGCAATTACACATGTTTTGTTATACACGTTTATTTCCTTTGTGTGTATTGGAACAACACAAAAAAAAACTGAGAAAAAAAGGCAAATTGGACATCATTTCACACAAAACCCCCAAAATAGGCCAAACAAAATTGTTGGCACCTTTCCAAAATTGTGGGTAAACAACTTTGTTTCAAGCATGTGATGCTCATTCAAACTCACTTGTGGCAAGTAACAGGTGTGGGCAATATGAAAATCACACCTGAAACCAGATAAAAAGGGGAGAAGTTGACTCAATCTTTGGATTGTGTGTCTGTGGGTGTCACACTAAGCATGGAGAACAGAAAGAGGAGAAGAGAACTGTCTGAGGACTTGAGAACCAAAATTGTTGAAAAATATCAAGAATCTCAAGGTTACAAGTCCATCTCAAGAGATCTTGATGTTTGGGTGAGGGAGAGGAGATACTGTACACTCACCTTCGATGACTGCACAAACCAGGCACAACACTGAGGACGAGCATTGTAGGCCAGCAGATCTGAAGCACTGCACTTTCGGCCATGACTGTATGTGCTGCAGTGTATTACACTATGCTTTCACTGTTTGACTGATTGGAAGCCTATTTGGCTGGATCTGATTGGCTGTAGTGTATGACAGACCTGGAGGCCTCCATCAGGCCTTAAATTGCTGTCGTAACTCATCAGTAGCCCGTGATCACACTGGAGGGGGTGCTGATTGGCTGAATGAAGGAGCAGTTGAACACAGAAGATGTATCACACAATCAGCATATGACATACATATCCATCACTTCTTTTAGATCAAATAGTTTAAAAGGTATATCCAATCAGGATGTTCCGTTTTCTAAAATGAAACCTCTCCATGTGCAAGCTGGTGTCACTAGATGCAGGCAAAGCAAGATCCAGAAATAGAATCATCCTGAATGGGTACATCTTGTCACAGTGGGATGGCTTATATGTAGTTCAGCGAGTATGTATCATTAACTCTTTCGGCGAGCACACTCGGGTTCTCACCGAGTATTTTGGAGTGCCTGTTCGACAGGCAATCTCTGCATGTGTCACAGCTGTCTAACAACCCTGACACTTGCAGGTGCAGTGACAATAAATGTAATGCCGAGCACGCCAAAATACTCGGCGAGCACCCGAGTGTGCTCTCTGAAAGAATTAATGATACATACTCGCTCAACACTATTTATATGCTTTTTTGATCAAAACAGTGTCAACTAAGTACCCTATGTTACTTACATGTACTATTACAATTCCTTATTTACTTACTGCAGGGTATTTATTCATTTTGTTTTTATTCTAGGTTATGATTGTTAATGGTCACAGTGTGACTGTGCACCTACACAATACACTTATTCCAACATGTGTTCCAACTGATTTTTTTGGTGTTGCTTTGGTTTTTTGTAGCTTGTGTATGCAGGGGAATAGCTCCCCCCTTTTTGGGCTGTACATTTAATTTATATAGCTTTCCATGAGCAGATGTTCCATGTTCCTGCTCTGTCCACACCTATTGATGCCGACTGGCACATAGAGAAGTTTTACTTTAGAGATAGAACCACCCTAAGTGGGTACACCTTGTCGCCGTGGGATGACTTTTATGCTTTTTTTTATCAAAACAGTGTCAACTAAGTACCCAATGTTATTGACATGTTCTATTACTATTTACTCCCTGCAAGATATTTATTGATTTTGTTTTTATTCTAGATTAGTACCTGGACAGTGTACGGAGCTGTTGTGTTCTGCTCCGTACACTGTTGAGTACAGTAACTGTTCATCTCTTGCAATGCATAGCCAGTCTATTCGAAGGACAATATTGGGTTATTAATTCTTTTTAACATCCCAGTGATGATGATTTTCAGAGCATTTTACCTTATTTTTCTTTTTTAATATTTTTTTTATCAGTTTATTATTGCACGCTATCATTCAGTCTTCTCAACAAAAAAAAATAATTTCCTAGATAAATACTTCCCATCTGTTACTCTATGATTGAATTCTGCAGCACATGTTTTATGTCTTGTATTTATTAAGCTTACTTAAAATGTAATTATGTTTAAAATATCTCATGTTCTGCCATGCCAATACAATCAGCAAAATGTTTCAGAATATTTCATAAAATTTTGCCGCAAACTATGTTTAAACAAAGTGGATATGTGGACCAAATAAATTTGATGATGAATTCGCATTGTTTAACCCTCACCATGCTATGTGGAACAACTGTGCTCATTTAATTAGTCGAAGGATGACTATGATTGACAGCTGCACTCACACCGTAAGGCTGTGTGCCCACGATGCGGATTTAATGTGCTTCAGCGGTGGCATTTCCACCTCAAAAACTCATTAAAAACATATGTTAAGTTGTCTGCCATGTTTCCTAATGATAATCCGCATGTGCTGTGCACATGCTGCGGAAATTTCCGCTGTGAATTATCATTGCGGAAAAATCCGCAGCACAACCATTTATTGTGCGTAATCGCAGCGAAATCACTGCCATTGACTTGCATTGAACTGCATAACATCCGCATGTATACATGTATGCATGCAGATGTTATGCGGTTCAATGCGCGGATGGTACCCAGGTCTGGAGAAGAGGAAACTATCCTCAAGACGCAGGTACCATTGGTAAAAAAAAGAATTAAGCCATAAAAAAAAAATTAAAAAAATTATACTTACCTCTCCGGTGGCCCCCGGTCTCCTCTCCGGTGGCGTCCTCTGCCCTCGGCGTCCCGCGGTGTTCAGAAAAGACCTGCAGTGACGTTATTTAGTCATGTGATGGACACAGCGGGCGCGTGACCTGCCAGAGGACGCCACCGGAGAGGAGACCGGGGGCCATCGGAGAGGTAAGTATAATTTTTTTTACATTTTTTACATTTTAATTCTTTTTTTTACTATTGATGCTGCATTTAAAGCAGCATAAGTTGGTCACACAATATAAATCCATGCCAGTTGGATTTATATAGTGTGACCAACTTGTCAAGCACTTTTCCAAGTGATGCTCAAAATCGCTTGGAAAAGCGCTTGAAAAAACGCATGCGAAAATGCATGCAAAAACGCTTAAAAAAATGCTTCTCCCTGGCAGAAAAAATGCATGTAAAATCCGCATGTGTTTGTTCTGCCAGGGAGAGGCAGAAATGCTCAGGAAAAATCCGCATCAATTCAGCATTGTGGGCACATAGCCTAAGGCTATGTGCCCACGATGCAGAAATGAAGCAGAAAATTTCTGCAGCATTTCTGCATCTCCCTGGCAGAAAAAAACGCATGCAGATTGTGCATGCGTTTTTCCTGCAGAATACATGCGGATCCACATGCGGGTTCACATGCGTTTCCGCATGCAGATTGACAAGCGCTTTCCAGGCGATAGCATCACTTGGAAAGTGCTTGACAACTAGGTCACACTGTATAAATCCATGCAAACAGCATGGATTTATACAGTGTGAACCGTAAAAATGAAAACAAATAAAGCTATACTCACCCCCGAGGCCCCGGCGTGGCTGCAGCGCTGCTTCCTGTCTGGTTCCCGGCTGCCGGCATATCGCGAGACAGAGCGGTGAAGGGCCTGCGGTCACATGACTGTGACGTCACCGAAGGTCCTTCAGCGCTGCTGGCATTCAGAGAGAAGACGCCGGACAGGTGAATATAAACTTTATTTGTTATTTTATTCTTTTTTTACAGGTACATTGGTACCCAGGTCTGGATGAGAGTCTCCTCTCCTCCAGAACTGGGTACCATCCGCACATAGAGCATAAACGCTTGAAAAACGCTACGTGGGCACACAGCCTAAGACTCAGTTTAAACAGTAACTTGAGAAATCAGGCCAGTCACATCCACAAATTGCAGACATAATTGCCTGTACCTGGACAAAGAATCAGCAAAGGTAGTCGACCACCTAGACTGCTACATCAGATCACCCGGGTCGGGCGCAACTTAAAAAATCATTATTTGGGCACAGTCAGACTACTGTGAACATCAGACTGAGATCCAACTGCAATAAACACAAATAACAAAAGACTGACCGTCACTTTCAAGCAGAAAACAGGTGTGTACAGGTGCAAACTAAGATTAGCCATCTCCATATATAACTAACAAATAAAGTTGCACACTGTAGCGCTATAGCATGAAAACATTAAATATATGAAATATTAATTGCAATAGTGCTCTAGAAAATAGGAAAAATTGATAATACTTACAGCATAAATTGGCCAATTCATGTGTACCCTGCAGCCACGATAAGGCGATTCTCGTTGCTGGGAACCTATCTAATGTGAATCCTCTCCTAGGCTGATGCCTACAATTATGTAGGCAGCTAGGATTCTGCTATGACTAAAACCACCAGAGGCTGATGGGTAGAGTGCTGAGTCAGAGAGTCTATGTATACAAATAGCAAAAGACAGACCGTCATTTCCAAACCGAAAACAGGTGTGTACAGGTGCAAACTAATGTACGGACTGGCCGGTGGGTCTTCCGACCCAAGCGTGACAGCTTCAAAGAAATATATGAAGCTATTTGGGAAACCTGCTGGCCAGTTAATGCATTGCAGTCCGATCTTAGTGTGATTTATACAGTCGCATGACTGTGCCCTCACTGTTGCGGCATTGTACCATTGATGACATGTTCATCGTTTACCACCTGATCTCACTAGCATTCTGTGACAGGTAGTGTCATACTATTAACTGAGTGCATGATGGATTCACTGAGTCGCTGATGTGCCTGTGCTGTGCATTAGGCATTGCAGCATAGTGACGGCCAGGTGCATATGCAGATCAGTGAGCAGTGTCAGTGAACACTGCAGCAAGCACTACATACTGAGGCCACAGCGGCAGCACCTGTGACACATGAGAAGAACTACTGGGCAGACCAATGAGCCCCTCATTCACTCTGGAGTTAGTGAAGCACTGCTCCACCTCCCATAAGAACAAATGGGTTGCGGCTGAGGTGACCGGGTCAACGAGGATTGGGGTCATGGGTTTTATACGTTCTAGGAGTAGTGAACGTAGGCTTAGATCAGAGTACTCATGTTATTTGGCCAGTTGTTTCCCCGGGCAGGTAGGGAAGAAGGGTGTAATGATGTAACTTTTTGGTGTGTGCAGGTTGTTAATGATGGTGGAGAGGCTGGATGCTAGAGCTACCTGCCTGTCAAACTAATTTGTTGGGTTGGTTGCGGTCTTAAAAGGGAGTATGAATGCTGTGGCTACCTGTCTGTAAGACCATTCTTCAGGACAATGGTAACATTGTTTTCTTCTGTTATCATGTTACCTAATGGCATGATCCATGGCAGACTGGTAAATGACTGCAGATCGGCCATATACAAGTTGATCTATGGTCCTTTAATGATGAGCATATTTCTATGAACATAAAGTAATCATTAATACAACCATTCTTTGCCCATTTGACCGCCATCAATTAGGAGGAATATTCATTTTATTGTGTGAAGCCACATCTTTTCCCCGAGCCACACCGTTGCCGTTTCTCCAGGCCTCATTCTCTGCCTTTATAATTGAGGAAGCCAGCTATTACGGGAGATTTCATTCAGATTTGATGGATTTTCTGGTAGTCCAGGAAGTCCCCTCTTATTCTGGAAACCTCTAGATAATTTAGGGAAGTTGGCAAGTATAATTACCGCTTCACTAGTGGTATGTCAACAAAGACTAGACTGTCAACAACAATGATCGAATAGCTTTATGTGACAGTCTAGGAAAAAAAGTGTAATGAAAGCTTCTGGGACTAGAGATGAGCGGATCGATCTGTAGAGGATCGAGTTCAAGTAGAATTTCCTGAAATCTGCAGTTCCCTTTGAATTTGAATAGTTTGCTATTCAATTTGCGAAGATGGAAAAAAAAGTGAATTGAAAAAGGCTAGCAAATGGTAAAAAAAAAAAATCTAATACCATACCGCTAGCCTCTCCTGATGCCCAGCTGCTCACTGCCCACCTTCCAGTCATCAGAGATTCCTCTTTCAGCTGTGACATGCTTCATCTGCGTGTTCTTCACTATAGATCCTGGACTTGTAGGCAGCAACTTTACAATACATAATGACCCACAAGGCCCGATCTATAGTGAAGAACAGGCAGAATGGTCTTGTGATGGCTGAAAGAAGAAACCCTGAGGACCAGATATCGGGCAGTATACAGTGGGGGGTCTGGAGTGGTATCAGGTTTTTTTGTCTTTTACATCTTACTTTTGTTATGTTCTTTAGTCCATTCAGACCACAGGGCATAATAAAGAACATTCAATCTACACAAACTGACAAATTTAAATGTCAAATGATCCATCCGCTCACCTGGGACCCTATGCTAAATCTGTAACAGGACCCCAACGTTTACATTTAATTCATAACACTGATGTTCTTCCTTGAGGACTAAGGAATTGTGATGAGCGAGCACTAAAATGCTCGGGTACTCATTGCTTGGGTAGAGCAAATTGGAATGCTCGAGAGCTCGGTCAGAGTAACGAGTCCAATGTAAGTCTATGGGAAACTCGAGCACTTTTCCGGCGGCAAACCCCGGCGGTCTGCAGAGGGCCTAAAAATTGCCCAAATCGATGGGAACAGTACTCAAATGTCATGGGAACAGCATGGGGAAGACCTGTGGAAGCATTTCTGACTCCCAGGTCACTGCAGTCAACAACGCTGTCAGACGTATTACGTCACTTTTACAGACTCACAATAAAACATGCAAAAACTAAACCAAAATGGATTTTCCTGGGAAATATGTTAAAGAACATCCTTTCCAGGGTAACTAAATCTATATAAGGCAAAATAAATAACCAAAAACAAAAATGCTCCTCCACACCTTGGGCTATATTCACACGTAGCGTTTTTGATGCGTTTTGCACTTTTGCATTGCTTTCAACCAAGACAAATGCATTCACTGGGAAATGTCATTTTAATATTTTACAACTTTATCTGGCCATGTGGTGTGTGACACATCATCAGACACATCCTGTTTCATTTATGATGCAGTCGGCCCTCGCTATTGTTAGAGAGCTATCAGCCGATTATGCTTTGTTGTTCCCATTATTAACGAGTGGGTATCCCATACTGTTATTGCGTATGCAGTGACTGAAGGGCTGCCAAAAATTTGGAGGAACTTCAATGCCTCTTGCAAGAGACGTAGAGGTCACAGAGCCTCCTAAAAACAATGTCCCCATTATTAGGAAGTGGGTTTCCCATACTGTTTGCCTATGCAGTGAAGCAACGGTTGTCAAAAATTTGGAGGAACTCAAATGTCCCTTGCAAGAGACTTAGATATATTAATATGGTACATACGCTGGTGAAATGTTGGTGGAGGATGAGGATGTGGAGAAGGAGGAGGACAAGAGAAAATAGACAAAATTAGGAATTCTATACCCATGTCTGCGTGTGAAGACAGAGGTGCATAGGAATAGAGTTAGACCTCCCAAAAAAAAGACACCGTATTTGATTTTATGTTACGCTGCTGTCATTCGGTGGTGTTGAGAAGTCTGGCCCAATCCAGCCCTTGTTCATTTTTATAAGTGTCAGCCTGTCAGCATTTTCAGCTGACATGCGAATGCGCCTTTTGGTTATAATTCCACCGGCGGCACTAAAAACCCGCTCGGACAAAACGCTAGCGGCAGGCCAGGACCTACAAGGCGTAGAGAGCCAGTTCATGCCACGTGTCTAGCTTGGATACCCAGTAATTATAAGGCACCGAGGAATCATAGAGGACGTTGGTACGGTTGGTAAAGTACTCCCTCACCATCTTCCCAAACTTTGCACTCCTTGTTAGAGTACACCATGATTCAGGGCCTGTAAGATGGGACGGTCCGAGAAAACTGTCCCAGAACTTTAACAGTGTTCCCCTGCCTCTGCTGGATTGCATTTGTGGCTCTCTTGCCTGTACTCCTTGGTTGTCCAATGAACTGTAACCTCTGCCGCCAGCGTTTTCATATGGGAATTTTTTCACTAATTCCGAAACAAGGGCCTTCCCGTACTGCCCTATTTTATTAGGCCTGTCCTGCAAAGGAATAAGAGACATAAAATTCTCCCTGTAGCGTTGGTCTAGAATCGTCACCAATAGAGATGAGCGGTGTTCGACTAGAACTGTTCGCCAATCTCAAATTCGACCTGTTTTGGGCGATGTTCGAGTCGTTTGACGAACGCAGACTGCTGGTGTTTCTAGCCTGGGAGGGGGCCAATATTCATGGCACCCTTCCTGGGCTATTAATATCTGCCCCCAGCAGTCTGCCTAGCCTTTGCTAACTATTAAAATAGGAGGGAACCCACGTCATTTTTTGGGGGGGTCCCCCATTTTAATAGCTAGTAAAGGCTAGGTATTCAGCTGGGGGCTGATATTAGTAGCCTGGGAAGCTCCGTGGGTATTACCCCCTTCCCAGGCTTCAAACATCTGCCCCACCCGTCTGCTTAACCTCCACTAGAGACTAAAATTGCGGGGAACCCCACGCCAATTTTTTTTTTAATAAATCCTTTATTTTAACACTAAATGACAAGTACAGTAATCAACACTATCACTGTACTTATTATATATGTGACTGACATGTTTCTATCTATCTAATCTATGTGTGATGCTCAATTCTTTCTGTTTTAAATTGTCGGATACCGATGCTGAATTGCCGGCCGGCTTTTTCAAAGAGAGTGTCTTCTGAGCAGTTTGTCAGCTTTTGGACACCTTTGAAGGTGTTTTCTATGTGGTTTTATTTGCCAGCCATTAGTTTTAACGGTGTTCGACGGTGTTCGACAGTGTTCTAAGGTGTTCGATGAACATGTGTGCCAGACTGCAAAGAGGCAAGACTTAAGTATCCTCACCAAGAGGACGACTGACCATGGTCTCCTCCTCATCCTTCTCCTCCTCCTCCTCCTCCCTGTCCTCAGGCCATCCATGCTGAACAGACGGTATGGCAGTTGTTCAGGTAGTACCGTCTATAGCACAGGAAACTAGCTCCTGTTCGTCCTCCTACCTTTCCTCATTGTCACCCAATCCACGTTGGGATGAGATGAGGCTGGGCTGTGTGTAATCACCCTGTATGGTTCCTTGCTCCATCTCATCATGTTCCTCCTGCTATGCATCCTCTTTAATTGAAAGCAAAGAGCGTTTCAGAAGACAGAGAAGCGGGATGGTGATGCTAATTATTGCGTCATTGTCGCTTACCATCTTGGTGGGGTCCTCAAAGTTTTGGAAGATGGTACAGATGTCTAACATCCATGTCCACTCCTGAGGTTTTATGTGTGGAGTCTGACCTGAATACCGACGGCCTTGTTGATGCAGGTAGTCAACAACTGCCCTCGTCTGCTCACAAATCCTTCCCAACATCTGCAATGTAGAGTTCCAATGCATGGGGACATCACACACCAGTCGGTGAGCCTGAAGCTGCACATGCTCATGAAGCACGGCAAGAGTGGCGGAAGCTGTAGCTGACTTTCTTAAATGGGCACACAGACGGCGTACTTTGACAAGCAGATCTGACAGATGCGGGTAGGTTTGGAGAAATCACTGACCCACGAGGTTAAGCACATGGGCCAGGCATGGTATGTGTGTGATCTCGCCTTGCCTCGGAGCCACCACCAGGTTCCAGCCATTGTCACACATGACCATGACTGGTTGTAAGTTCAGTGGTGTCAGCCACAGATCTGCCTGCTCTTTCAGAGCTGTCCAAAACTCCTCAGCGTTGTGTGGTTTGTCACCTAAGCATATTAAATTCAGCGCAGCCTGTTGCCACTTGGCCGAGGCAGTGCTGCAGTGCTTCCAGCTTGTGACTGATGTGGTCATTTCGGAGACGGATGCTGAAGAGGAGGAGGTGCAGGTGCTGTAGAATGTGGGGGCAACTCTGATTGACCCAGGGCCCGCAATCCTCGGCATCGGGAGGACGTGTTCAGTCCCAAGGTCCGACTGGGTCCCGGCTTCCACTATGTTAACGCAGTGTGCCGTCAGCGAGATGTACCGTCCCTGCCCACAAGCACTTGCCCACGTGTCCGGTAACTGGATTGTTGATGGCACCGCTAATGTTGTGGGACACGTGCTTGTGTAATGCAGGGATGGCACACTGGGAGAAATAGTGGCGGCTGAGGACTGAGTACCGAGGGACAGCTGCTGCCATCAGGTTGCTGAAAGCTTCCATCTCCACGAGCCTGAAAGGCAACATTTCGAGCGCCAGCATTTGCCAAATGTGTGATGTGTGTATTTAGTAGTGTGGCCTGTGGGGCGTTAGCTGCGTATATGCGCTTGCGTTCCAAGGACTGGGGTAGGGATAACTGAATGCTGCGCTGGGACAAGGACCTGGACGTTCTTGCTGATGGTGCTAGTTGAGAGTGTTCTTCAATGACAGATGCAGGGCGGGAGGCATCTTGTCATGCACCATAAACAGGGGATTGGCGTGCAAACACAACAGTGCAGCAAGCAGTGGTGTCACCCGCAGACACTGTTGCTGGACCTTGGGGTTCGGCCCACTCAGTCGAGTCCTTTGCTGCGATGTGCCTGATCAAGCTGGTGGTGGTCTGGCTGTTAGTTTTGCTACCCCTGCTGATGCTAGCCTGGCAGGTGGTGCAAATGGTCTTTTTGGGGTTATTGGCAGAGTCTTTTAAAAACAACCAGACTCAGGAAGCCCTAACAGTTGTACTGGCAACTTCCGTCGTGTTGATGTTATGAGGAACGGTTGCCCGCCTTCTGTCTGCAGTCATCACACTGCTTGTTCTTGCCTGTTGTGGTATTACGCCTCCCTCTCCCTGTTTGCTGCTGTCCTCCCTCCACATGTCACCTTGCCAGCTTGGGCCAGTGACTTCTTCGTCCACCATCTCATCTTCCACTTCCTCACCCTGGTCCTCCTCCTGATATTCTGGCAATTGTGTCTCATCATCATCCACCTCTTGTGACAGTTTCCCACCGTCGCCTTTGTGTGACCGTGGCTGCTCAAATATTTGGGCATCGCTACATGAGATCTCCTCTTGCCCTGCTTCAAGTGGACTGGACGAGAGGCCCGAATCTATAGATGGAAAAGTGAACAGCTCTTCGGAGTGTCCAAATGTGGGATCAGTTGTCTCCGGGCACTCGGCATGGTGGGAGGAAGGAGGATCAGGGTGAGGAATATGCGGTCCAGACTCACGGCTACTGAGACTTGACCGTGTGGAAGACAGGGTGGTGGTGGTGGCTAACTGACTGGAAGCATTATCTGTTATCCAACCAATAATCTTTTCACACTGTTCTGTGTTCAATAGTGGTGTTCTGCGGTCCCCGATTAATTGGGACAGGAAGGTCGAGCGAGAAGATGTGGGTGTTTGTTGTGGCACAATTTCAGCTAGCCCACGGCCTCAGCATCATCCTCTACATGCACCATCATCACCATCACGTCCACTTCCCCGTTCCTTGCCATGCACCTTGCCCATTTTAAATGGAGGACAATATTTTCCATGTTGAGTACAAATGGCTGGATTTGAACCGCAGTGATATGTGATACGTGTGATGGAAAACCACAGTTTTAAATAGTTGGCCTGTGGGTAACTATTTTTCACCATGACCTGGTGTCAATATTTTCACTGACACACTGCATCAAAATTTACATGGAGGCCAGAAATGGCTGAATTTGGAGCGAACTTGTATGTGATACGTGTGACAGAAAAACACAGTTTTAAATAGCTGGCCTGAAGGTTACTATTTTTCACAGCGACCTTGTGTCAATAACTTCACTGACACACTGCAGCAAAATTTAAATTGAGGCCAGAAATGGCTGAATTTGGAGCGCTGTTATATGTGATACGTTTGACGAAAAACCACAGTTTTAAATAGCTGGCCTGTAGGTTAATATTTTTCACAGTGACCTCGTGTCAATAACTTTACTGACACATTGCAAGAAAATTTAAACGGAGGCCTGAAATGGATGAATTTGGAGCGCAGTTATATATGATACGTGTGACAGAAAACCACAGTTTTAAATAGCTGGCCTGTAGGTTACTATTTTTCACAGCGACCTGGTGTCAATAACTTCACTGACACAAAACCTACCCGGATCTGTCAGATCTGTTGGTCAAAGTGCGCCGCCTGTGTGCCCATTTTAGAAAGTCATCTACAGCTTCCGCCGCTCTTGCCGTGCTTCAGCAACGTTTGCAGCTTCCGGCTCATCGACTGTTGTGTGATGTCCCCACGCGCTGGAACTCTACACTGCAGATGTTGGGAGGGATTTGTGAGCAGAAGAGGGCAGTTGTTGAGTACCTGCATCAACAAAGCCGTCTGTATTCAGATCAGACTCCACACATAAAACCTCAGGAGTGGACATGGATGCCAGACATCTGTACCATCCTCCAAAACTTTGAGAACTCCACCAACATGGTGAGCGACGATGACGCCATAATTATCGTCACCATCCCGCTTCTATGTCTCCTGAAACACTGCTCTGCTCACAATTAAAGAGGATGCATAGCAGGCGGAGCACAATGAGATGGAGCAAGGAACCATACAGGGTGATTACACACAGCCCAGCCTCATCTAATACCAATGTTGATTGGGTGACAATGAGGAAGAGGAGGAAGAACAGGAGCTAGCTTCATGCACTATAGACGGTACTACCTGCACAACTGTCATACCTTCTGTTCAGCGTGGATGGCCTGAGGACAGGGAGGAGGAAGAAGAGGAGGAGGATGAGGAGGAGAGCATGGTCAGTCGTCCTCTTGGTGAGGACACGGAAGTCTTGCCTTTTTGCAGTCTGGCACACATGGCTGAGTTTATGTTACGCTGCCTTTCTCGTGACCCTCACGTTGTACAAATTTTGGGTGACAGTCATTACTGGTTGGTGACGCTTCTAAACCCATGCCACAGGGAGAACTTTATGTCTCTTATTCCTTTGCAGGACAGGCCTAATAAAATGGGGCAGTAAGAGAAGGCCCTTGTTGCGGAATTAGTGAAAAAATTCCCATCTGAAAATGCTGGCGGCAGAGGTCACAGTTCATTGAACAACCAAGGAGTACAGCCGAGAGAGCCACAAATGCAATCCAGCAGAGGCAAGGGAAAACTGTCAAAGTTCTGTCACAGTTTTCTCAGACCCTCCCATTGCACAGGCCCTGAGGCGAAGGGTACTCTCACAAGGAGTGCAAAGTTTTGGAAGATGGTGAGGGAGAACCGTGCCAACCGTACCAACATCCTCTGTGATTCCTCTGTGCCTTATAAGTATTGGGTATCCAAGCTGGACTCGTGGCAAGAACTGTCTCTCTACGCCTTGGAGGTCCTGGCCTGCCCTGCCGCTAACTTTTTGTCCGAGCAGGTTTTTAGTGCCGCTGGTGGAATTATAACCAATAGGTGCATTCGTCTGTCAACTGAAAATGCTGACAGGCTGACTCAGTGAAAATGAACAAGGGCTGGATTGGGCCAGACTTCTCAACACCACCGAATGATAGCAGCGTAACATAAACTCAAATACAGTGTCTAACTCTATTCCCATGCACCTCTGTCTTCACACCCAGACATGGGTATATGTAGCACCCCGAGGACTCGGCTGCTACAGGGGTATTGCACCTCAAACCAGAGGTGTGGTATTCCACTCCCGGGTAAGGATGGAGTGTGGGACCGAGCTCAGTAGCTGCATGCACTACACTCATCTCATTTCCGGGGGACAGAACAACGGTACTCCCACTAGATAGATGTGCAGGTACGACAGCGTCTGTCCCTGGCTGGAGTGGGAGGGGGGGAGGAACATCCCAGTAGTGTAGGAGCAGACAGGGGAGGGACTCTGGGCATAGGAAGGAGCCCATTGGGTGCTAGTCACCTGGGCTCGGGTGTCAGAGGGAGTATAAGAGGTGGGCACCATCTTGAGACAGAGTTGACGCGCCCCCTGGGCCATGCTGTTAGGGATACCCGGAGCCGGATCAGATGGGGGTTGTAGTCTCCGAGTGGCTGTGACCCGGTCCGTGCCCAGGGTGTCAAACTCAGTGTGCGGCAGTCCTTGCAGATGTTCTTAGTGTCGACTACGCCACCCGTTGATTTGCGGTCAAAAGGCCGCCGCTGCAGAATGGTCCGCTGAGGCTGGTGGTGTGTGTGCAGCTGTGGTAGTATAACCCCCAACGGGAGGGGTATAGCCTCAGGGGGTCAGACGTGGAGGATGGTGGTTGTGAAGGTGCAGCAAGGAGACTCAGTCAGGAGGTGCAGTTCAGGGTTTTTACTTACTGCTGTTCTGTTGGTCACTCTGGCCTTGAGTGACCACCCGAGCCGTGCTGCGTCCACCAGGTCCTGGACTCGGCCAACCCCCAGGCAATTCTGGAGCGTGGTCCTGAGCTCCTTTCTGACTCTCCCTTCCTCTGGCCGTTCCCACCAGGGATCCACTTATGGCCGGCTCCCTCGGGTCTCTTGGTGGTCAAGCCTCCTCTGGGCTCCCTGACCCTATGCTCGGTGTGCCTTTCTAGTGGATTTGGTGAGGGTCGTGGCAGATCCTGCCCACAACCTCCGGTTCCTGGCTAAGGTGTGCTTTGGCCTCCGCCAGCTTGGGTTCCGGTACCCTTGTTCGCCAACCCCTCACCCTTCTGTCCTTATTCTGGGATCTTGGGGTTCCTTCTTGTTTCCTCTCTGGGTCCTTCTCACTCCTCTCTCTCTCTCTCAGCAGGCTCTGTTCTGGAGCTGGGTCCAGCCGGAGCCAAAGCTCCCTGTCAGCCCTCCTGGCTGAACTCCTCTGCTCTGCTCCTCAGGTTAAACTCTCACTGACTGACCCTGTTCTAAGATGGTGCCCACCTTATATACTCCCTCTATGTGTGAGCTCAGGTGACCAGCACCCAATGAGCTCCTATCTTTACCCAGACTACTCCCCCTATCTGCCCCTACACTACTGGGATGTTCCACCCCCCTCCCACTCCAGCCAGGGACAGACACAGTCGTACCTGCACATATACTGGTGGGAGTACCGTTGATCTGTCCCCCGGAAATGGGATGTATGTAGTGCATGCAGCCTACTGAGCTCAGTTCCACACTCCATCCTTACCCGGGAGTGGAATACCACACCTCTGGCTTGAGGTGTAATACCCCTGTAGCAGCCGAGTCCTCAGGGTGCTACATTCCCCCCTGGTAAACCACAGCACGTCCTCGGGCTGTAAAAGAATAAAAACATCCACAAACATACAATTTTTTTTTTCAAAAACATCATAAACATATAAAACAATATATATATTATCAGCATAAAACTTTTTCAGATAAACATTCTTGTTCCTCCGGCCACGGTGCAACTTGTGACCGGGTAAAGTGCAACAGTCTCTTATAGTAATAACAACAGTTTCCTATAAAACCGGTAGGGGGCACTTTAAGAAGCGCAACTATATACAAGGGGAATATGGCCGCTCTCAGTCCTCAGCCAGTGGGGAAAAGGAATGGCTGTTCACAGTCCTCAGCCTGTGGGGAGATGGGAATAGGGACACACGGGTTTCAGTTCAATTTGCTGGTCCCAACGGGGACTATATTTTAACTAGCAGCAGTAACAGTTCTTATACCCTGACGGGTAACTATGTATAGTCTCTTTACCGTACTTTAATGACGGCGTACTCCTGCTCCTCCTTCAGACCCGTCCGGGTCCTCTTGCTCCTCTTCACACCGTAGCTCCTCCTCCGTCAGCCGGTGTACATGGAGGGCGTAGGGTCCTTTGGCACACTTGTGCCGGGTGAACGAGACCTCGTCCCCTACATATAGGTCACGACCTCTGTGTCCCTCCGGCAGATGGGACTCCACGTCTCTTCTGGTCACAAAGACGTCGCCGGGGGTGTGGTGATCCCTGATGAAGCCCCACCCGTGCTGCAATTGAAACTTAATCACAGTCCCGGTGGTACGGGGACCATGAGCTGCACGGGGGTCTCTCCTGGTCCTGCTCTTCTGCCCTGCGCTCTGTTCCTGCAGCCGCTGCTCACGGACCCGCCTCTCTCTCCGTTCTTGCTCGAAGACTGCCAACTGCTGGCGGCAGCACTCCACACGCTCCGCTGCGGCTGCCCGAGTTTCCTGAGTGAACCCCATGAGGTCTCCTCCGGTGGGGTCCCATTTGAACTGCGCTTCTTCCAGCGGGAGCGTGGTCCTCTTAACGGGCTTCGGAGCCGGAATCAGGGGCTCGCACAGGGGCCTTGCTTTTTGGAGTTCCAGTTGGTAGTACTCCGGTGGCCATCTAAAGGGCTGCCCATCCGGGCACGTATGCTGGGCAAATAGGTCTTCACCCAGGTGTGGCGCTGTGGATGTTGAGGGCGCGGTGGTGGTAGCGGCGCCCGGGTTCGCCAGGCCTTGCGACCAGGCCTGGGGTACCCTGAACGTAAAGGGCACCGTGAAGACGGCGGCGCCCGGGGTTACTTGGCCCAGCGACCAGGCCGGTGGCTCAGTGGAGGTAGAGGGCGCTGTTGGTACTGCGGCGCCCGGGGGTACTAGACCTTGCGACCAGTCCTGTGGTGTTTCCTGCTTTGCCGCGCTCAGGGTTGAGGCGCGTGACGTCACAGGGGTCGCGGCCACGGCTTCTGCTTGAGGCCTTGTCTGGAGCGGTGACGATGCAGCGACGGGCACGGCAGGGGGAATTTCGGGCTCTGCGACGGGGAGCTGGGGCAGGCACGCGGTTTCTCGGCTCGGGGTAGTGACGTCCCCTTTACCTGCCTCCGTTTCTTTAGCTCCTTCCTCGGCGTCGTCTCCGGCCGTCGTCCCTCCTTCGCCGTCCTCAGAGGTGGACTTGCTCCTCGCTGCGGGTGGCATGCTTCGCTGGCAGGCTCCAGCCTGCAGGGCCATCTCTCTGGTCCACTCCGCCAGCGTTTCCTGCTGCACCCGGGCCATCCTTCGTGCGAGGCCCTCCAGCGCGGTCTGTGCACGCTCTCGGTCTCGGGGGAGCTGTGCCAGGATCTCCAGCAGGCCCTCCGGAGTGGCGGCTTGCAACAGGCTCCTGACCACAGGGTCGGTGCTGCCTGACTCTCCCTCCATCTCCGGGTGCGTTCTCTCTGGACTCCTCTCCAGACTCCTCATCTCCGGGTGCGCTCTCTCCAGACTCCTCCAGGCTGCTCCCATCTTCGCTCTTTTGATCCGTCTCCGCCCACATTGGGGGTGGTCCTGGGGCAGCTTTGTGATTGCCAGTTCCAGGGGCAGTTCCTTCACGCTGATGGACATATCAATCATCACAGTCTCTGCTGGTGGGGGCGGTTTCCACTTTTGGTGCCATTTCCGATCCTGGCCCACGATGGGAGGTGGCCTCTTGCCATCCTCTGGCACGCCCATAATGGCGTCCGCTCTGCCAAGGCGGGAAATCTTCTGAAATGGCGGGAATCTTCTCCCAGTGGCGGGAAACTCTGTGGATGGCGGGAAAAGACTGCAGATGACGGGCAAATGGCGGGAACTGATCCGAGATGGCGTCCGATGGCGGGGACCCTCTGGAATTGGCGGGAGACTTCTTTTTGAGGTAAATGCGAATTTTTCTTCAGGCACGCAGTACCCGGTTGTTGCGGGCACGTGATCCTGCCGACTACGCCAAAGTTGACGCGCCCCCTGGGCCATGCTGTTAGGGATACCCGGAGCCGGATCAGATGGGGGTTGTAGTCTCCGAGTGGCTGTGACCTGGTCCGTGCCCAGGGTGTCAAACTCAGTGTGCGGCAGTCCTTGCAGATGTTCTTAGTGTCGACTACGCCACCCGTTGATTTGCGGTCAAAAGGCCGCCGCTGCAGAATGGTCCGCTGAGGCTGGTGGTGTGTGTGCAGCTGTGGTAGTATAACCCCCAACGGGAGGGGTATAGCCTCAGGGGGTCAGACGTGGAGGATGGTGGTTGTGAAGGTGCAGCAAGGAGACTCAGAGTCAGGAGGTGCAGTTCAGGGTTTTTACTTACTGCTGTTCTGTTGGTCACTCTGGCCTTGAGTGACCACCCGAGCCGTGCTGCGTCCACCAGGTCCTGGACTCGGCCAACCCCCAGGCAATTCTGGAGCGTGGTCCTGAGCTCCTTTCTGACTCTCCCTTCCTCTGGCTGTTCCCACCAGGGATCCACTTATGGCCGGCTCCCTCGGGTCTCTTGGTGGTCAAGCCTCCTCTGGGCTCCCTGACCCTATGCTCGGTGTGCCTTTCTAGTGGATTTGGTGAGGGTCGTGGCAGATCCTGCCCACAACCTCCGGTTCCTGGCTAAGGTGTGCTTTGGCCTCCGCCAGCTTGGGTTCCGGTACCCTTGTTCGCCAACCCCTCACCCTTCTGTCCTTATTCTGGGATCTTGGGGTTCCTTCTTGTTTCCTCTCTGGGTCCTTCTCACTCCTCTCTCTCTCTCTCAGCAGGCTCTGTTCTGGAGCTGGGCACAGCCGGAGCCACAGCTCCCTGTCAGCCCTCCTGGCTGAACTCCTCTGCTCTGCTCCTCAGGTTAAACTCTCACTGACTGACCCTGTTCTAAGATGGTGCCCACCTTATATACTCCCTCTATGTGTGAGCTCAGGTGACCAGCACCCAATGAGCTCCTATCTTTACCCAGACTACTCCCCCTATCTGCCCCTACACTACTGGGATGTTCCACCCCCCTCCCACTCCAGCCAGGGA
Source organism: Phyllobates terribilis (assembly GCF_046119375.1). Taxonomy (NCBI): domain Eukaryota; kingdom Metazoa; phylum Chordata; class Amphibia; order Anura; family Dendrobatidae; genus Phyllobates; species Phyllobates terribilis. The sequence continues at coordinate 237,349,718 of NW_027362772.1, forward strand.
CAGACACTGTCGTACCTGCACATATACTGGTGGGAGTACCGTTGATCTGTCCCCCGGAAATGGGATGTATGTAGTGCATGCAGCCTACTGAGCTCAGTTCCACACTCCATCCTTACCCGGGAGTGGAATACCACACCTCTGGCTTGAGGTGTAATACCCCTGTAGCAGCCGAGTTCTCAGGGTGCTACAGAGTCTGTTCTGAGGGAGAGTTCAGCCAGAGAGGGCTGACAGGGAGCTGTGGCTCCGGCTGGGCCCAGCTCCAGGGCCAGGCCTGAAGCGCAGAGAAAGAGGAAGAAGAGGAAAAACCCAGTGAAAGGCCCAGAGACACAATTAGAGGGAACCCTGAGATCCCACAAGTGAACTAAGACGGGTGAAGGGTTGGCAGAAGAGGGTACCGGATCCCAAACTGGTAGAGGCAAAACATCCTTAGCCAGGAACCGGAGGTCGTGGACAAGTTTTGGCGCGACCCCTCACCACATCCACCAGGAAGGCAAACCACGCATAGGGTCAGGGAAGCCGGGAAAGGTTTCGCCACCAAAGACCCGAGGGAGCCGGACAAAGGTGGGTCCCTGGTGAGGACGGCCCGTAGGAAGGAATAGAAGGGAGCTCGGGACCACGCTCTGGACCTGCCTGGGGGTTGGCCGAGTCCCGCACCTGGTGGACGCAGCACGGCTCGGGTGGTCACTGCTGGCCGAAGTGACCGGAGCAACACCTGTGAGTAAAAGCCTTGAAACTGCACCACACGTCTCTGAGCTTCCTTGCTGCACCATCACTACCACTATCATCCACATCTGCTGCCCTGAGGCAATACCCCTCCCGTTGGGGGTTATATCATCCACGCTGCACATCCGTACCACCGGCCTCAGCGGACTGTCCTGCAGCGGCGGCTTCATAGCCGCATTCAACGGGTGGCGTAGTCGAACATTCTAACATCTACTGCTAAAGACTGCCGCTCAGTTTGACTCCCTGGGCACGGACCGGGTCACCGCCACGAGACTACTACCCCCATCTGATCCGGCTCCGGGTAAGCGCCCGTGCGCGCGATGCCGCACGACACAGCAGGCCCAGGGGCGCGTCAGCTTTGGCGTAGTCGGCAGGATTACGTGCCCGCAACCGACGGGTACTGCGTGCCTGAAGAAAAGTTCACATTTACCGTAAAAAGGAGTCTCCCGCCAATTCCGGAGGGTCCCCGCCATCGGACGCCATCTCGGATCGTTTCCCGCCGTTTGCCCGCCATCTGCAGCCTTTTCCCGCCATCCACGGAGTTTTCCGCCATAAAGAGACGATTCCCGCCATCTGAGACGATTTCCCGCCCTGGCAGAGCGGACGCCATTGTGGGCATGCCAGAGGGTGGCAAGAGGCCACCTCCCATCGTGGGCCAGGTCCAGGAATGGCGCCAAAAGCGGAAACCGCCCCCACCTGCAGAGACTGCAATGATAGAAATGTCCATCAGCGTGAGAGGGCTGCCCCTGGAACTGACAATCACTAAGTTGCCCCGGGACCACCCTCAATGGGGGCGGATAGAGAACAAAACAGAGAAGATGGGTGCGGCCTGGAGGAGTCTGGACAGATCGCACCCGGAGATGGAGGAAGAGTCGATCAGCACCGACCCTGTGGTCCGGAACATGTTGCAGGCTGCCACCCCGGAAGGCCTGGTGGAGATCCTGGCACAGCTCCCCAGAAATCGGGAGCGTGCACAGACCGCGCTGGAGGCCTTGGCCCGGAAGATGGCCCGGGTACAGCAAGAAGCGCTGGCCGAGTGGAGGAGAGAGATGGTCCAGCAGGCTGGAACCCGCCAGCAGAAGACGCCACCCGCAACGTGGAGCATGTCTGCCCCTGAAGATGGTGCAGGAAGGACGAAGGCCGGAGACGACGCCGTGGAGGGAGCCAAAGAGATGGAAGCAGGTAAAGGGGACGTCACCACCCCGTGCCCCGTGGCCGAAAGCCTGTCCCAGCTCCCCGTCGCAGAGCCTGAAGTTCTACTTACCGCGCCCGTTGCTGCACCGCCACTGCTCCCAGCTAGGCCTCAAGCGGCAGGAGTCGCAGCCACGCCCCCTTCCGCGCTACGCTCCTTGACTCCGAGTACGGCGAAGCAGGAGATACCACCGGCCTGGTCGCAGGACTGAGTACCCCCGGGCGCTGCTGTCTCTAAAGTGCCCTTCACCTTCAGAGTGCCACCGGCCTGGTCGCAAGGCCCGGTGAATACGGGCGCCGATGCCCCCACCGCGCCCTCGACCTCCACAGTGCTGCCCCTGGGTGAAGATCTGTTTGCGCAGCATACCTGCCCGGATGGGCAGCCCTTTGAGTGGCCCCCGGAGTACATTAACCCCCGACTCCGGAGGGAACGGCCCCTGTGTGAGCCCCTGATCCCGGCTCCAGCGCCCGCCAAAATCGTCCCGCTCCCGTTGGAGGAGGCTCAGTTCGCATGGGACCCCACCGGTGAAAATCTCATGGGGTTCACCCAGGAGACCCGGGCGGCCGCAGCCCAGCGTGTGGAGTGCTGCCGACAACAACTGGAGGTCTTCAACAGAGAACGGCGAGAGAGGCGGGTCCGCGAGGAGCGGCTGCAGGTTCAAAGCGCGGAGCAGAAACGCCGGACCCGACGAACACCCCGTGCGGCCCACGGTCCCCGCGCCACCGGGACTGTAATAAAGTTTCAACTGGAGCACGGTTGGGGCTTTATCCGAGATCACAGAACCCCCGGCGACGTATTTGTCACCCCCAGGGATGTCGAGAGCCATCTGCCGGAGGGACACCGAGGACGTGACCTTTACCCGGGTGATGAGGTCACCTTCACCCGGCACCAGTGTGCCAAAGGACCATACGCCCTTCACGTGCACCGGTTGACGGAGGAGGAGTTGCAGTATGGGGAAGATCAAGAGGACCCGGACGGGTCTGAAGACTATCCTCAGGAGGAGCCAAGGAGAAGACACCGCTACTGAAGGGAAGTAGCCCAAATAAAGTACTGTAAATAGTTACCCGTAAGGGTACTTGACATGCTGCTAATCAGAGTATGGTCCCCGTTGGGACTAGTGTGGAACTGTTTAAAGGAACTGTTTCCTGTGTGCCCCTATCCCTTACCAGGCTGAGGACTGTGAGCAGCCATTCCCCTATCCCCACTGGCCGAGGACTGAGAGCGGCCATACCCTGTAAATAGTTGCGCTTCCTAAAGCGCCCCCTTTTGGTTTTATAAAGAACTGTTTTTCTCTAGTGACTGTTGCACTTAACCCGGTCACAAGTTGCACCGTGGCCGAAAGAACAAGAACATTTTATATAAAAGAGTTTTATATAATATAAGAAGTTACCCGTAACGTTATATTTTCTGATAATGTTTTTTATAATGTTTTATATGTTAGTGTGTACTTTAAAAATTTTGTATGTCTAAATGTCCTTACTCTTTTCCAGCCCGAGGACGTGCTGTGGTTTACCAGGGGCGAATGTAGCACCCCGAGGACTCGGCTGCTACAGGGGTATTGCACCTCAAACCAGAGGTGTGGTATTCCACTCCCGGGTAAGGATGGAGTGTGGGACCGAGCTCAGTAGCTGCATGCACTACACTCATCCCATTTCCGGGGGACAGAACAACGGTACTCCCACTAGATAGATGTGCAGGTACGACAGCGTCTGTCCCTGGCTGGAGTGGGAGGGGGGGAGGAACATCCCAGTAGTGTAGGAGCAGACAGGGGAGGGACTCTGGGCATAGGAAGGAGCCCATTGGGTGCTAGTCACCTGGGCTCGGGTGTCAGAGGGAGTATAAGAGGTGGGCACCATCTTGAGACAGAGTCTGTTCTGAGGGAGAGTTCAGCCAGAGAGGGCTGACAGGGAGCTGTGGCTCCGGCTGGGCCCAGCTCCAGGGCCAGGCCTGAAGCGCAGAGAAAGAGGAAGAAGAGGAAAAACCCAGTGAAAGGCCCAGAGACACAATTAGAGGGAACCCTGAGATCCCACAAGTGAACTAAGACGGGTGAAGGGTTGGCAGAAGAGGGTACCGGATCCCAAACTGGTAGAGGCAAAACATCCTTCTCCGCATCCTCATCCTCCACCACCATATCACCACCATATGTACCATATCAACATATCTACGTCTCTTGCAAGGGACATTGGAGTTCTTCCAATTTTTTGGTTTTTGGCAGCCGTTATTTCACTGCACAGGCAAACACTATGGAAGACCCACTTCCTAATAATGTGAATGTTGTTTTTAGGAGGCTCTCTGACCTCTACCTCTCTTGCAAGGGGCATTGGAGTTCCTCCAAATTTTTGACAGCCGTTGCTTCACTGCATAGGCAAACACTATGGGAAACCCACTTCCTAATAATGGGAACATTGCTTTTAGGAAGCTCTCTGACCTCTACGTCTCTTGCAAGGGGCATTGGAGTTCCTCAAAATTATTGGCAGCCGTTGCTTCACCGCATAGGCAAACACTATGGTAGACCCACTTCCTAATAATGGGAACATTGTTTTTAGGAGGCTTTCTGACCTCTACGTCTCTTGCAAGGGGCATTGGTGTGCCTCCAAATTTTTGGCAGCCGTTGCTTCACTGCATAGGCAAACACTATGGGAGACCCACTTGCTAATAATGGGAACATTGTTTTAGGAGGCTCTCTGACCTCTCTGTCTCTTGCAAGGGGTATTGGAGTTCCTCCAAATTTTTGGCAGCCGTTGCTTCACTGCATAGTCAAACACTATGGGAGACCCACTTCCTAATAACGGGAACATTGTTTTTATGAGGCTCTCTGACCTCTATGTCTCTTGCAAAGGGCATTGGATTTCCTCCAAATTTTTGGCAGCCGTTGCTTCACTGCATAGGCTAACACTATGGGAGACCGACTTCCTAATAATAGGAGCATTGTTTTTAGGAGGCTCTCTGACCTCTGTGTTTCTTGTAAGGGGCATTGGAATTCCTCCAAACTTTTGGAAGCCCTTGCAGTCACTGCATACGCAATAACTGTATAGGAGACCCACTCGTTAATAATGCGAACAACAAAGCATAGCCGGCTGATGGCTCTCTAACAATAGCGAGGGCCGACTGCTGGTCCTTTAAGAATAGTAAGGGCCGCCTGATGGCCCTTTAAATATAGACTTTGTGACTTTCAGATTCCCCTCATCATAAATGAAACAGGATGTTTCTGATGATGTGTCACACACCACATGGCCAGATAAGGTTGTAAAATGTTAAAATGACATTTCCCAGTGAATGCATTTGTCTTGGTTGAAAGCAATGCAAAAGTGCAAAAACGCATCAAAAACGCTACGTGTGAATATAGCCCAAGGTGTGGAGGAGGATTTTTGTTTTTGGTTATTTATTTTGCCTTATATGCAAGTCATTACCCTGGAAAGGATGTTCTTTAATAAATTTCACAGGAAAATCAATTTTGGTTTCGTTTTTGCATGTTTTATTGTGAGTCTGTAAAAGTGGCATAATACCTTTGACAATGTTGTGACCTGGGAGTCAGAAATGCCTCGAAGGGTCTTCCCCATGCTGTTCTCATGTCATTTGAGCACTGTTCCCATCAATTTGGGCAATTTTTAGGCTCTCTGAAGACCACCGGGGGGAGCCGCTGGAAAAAAATGCTCGAGTTTCCCATAGACTTACATTGGGCTCGTTACTTGGACCGAGCACTTGAGCCTTCCAATTTACTCGACCCGAGTAACGAGTACCCGAGCATTTTAATGCACGGGAATAAGAGACAGAAATTTCTCCTTGTAGCATTGGTCTAGAAGTGTCACCAACCAATAAAGACTGTCACCCAAAATTTGGACAACGCTAGGGTCACGGGTTACGGGAAAGGCAGCATAACATAATCTCAGCCATGTATGCCAGACTGCTAACAGGCAAGACTCACCAAGAGGATGACTGACTATGCTCTCCTCCTCATCCTACTCCTCTTCCTCCTCCTCCCTGTAACCAGGCCATCATCGATGAACAGACCATATGACAGTTGTGCAGGTAGTACCGTCTATAGCGCTGGAAACTAGCTCCTGTTCTTCCTCCACCTCTTCCTCATTGTCACCCAATCCACGCTGGGATGAGATGACGCTGGGTTGTGTGGAATCACCCTGTATGGTTCCTTGCTCCATCTCATCGTGCTCCACCTGCGATGCATCCTCTTTAATTGTGAGCAGACAGCGTTTCAGAAGACAGAGAAGCGAGATGGCGATGCTAATTATGGCATCATCGCCGCTTACCAACTTGGAGGCATACTCAAAGTTTTGGAGGATAGTACAGATGTCTGACATCCATGTCCACTCCTGAGGTTTTATGTGTGGAGTCTGTCCTGAATACCAATGGCCTTGTTGATTCTGGTAGTCAACAACTGACCTCTTCTGCTCACAAATCCTTCCCAACATCTGCAATGTAGAATTCCAATGCGTAGGGACATCGCAGATCAGTCAGTAAGCTGGAAGCTGCAAACGCTGCTGAAGCATGGCAAGGGTGGCGTACTTTAACAAGCAGATCTGACCGATCCGGGTAAGTTTTGAGAAACCGCTGAACCACGAGGTTAAGCACATGGACCAGGCATGGTATGTGTGTAAGCTCACCTCCCCTCAGAGTCGCCACCAGGTTCCGGCCATTGTCACACACAACAACGCCTGGCTGTAGGATAAGCGGTGTCAGCCACAGATCTGCCTGCTTTTTCAGAGCTGTCCACAACTCTACAACATTGTGTGGTTTGTCACCTAAGCATATTAGCTTCAGCACAACCTGTTGCCACTTGGCCGAGGCAGTGCTGCAGTGCTTCCAGCTTGCGATTGATGTGGTCATTTCGGAGATGGACTCTGATGAGGAGGAGGCGGTGCAGAAGCTGTAGAATGTGGGGGCAACCCTAATTGATCCAGGGCCCAAAATCATCGGCGTCGGGAGGATGTGTTCCATCCCAAGGTCTGACTGGGTCCTGGCCTCCACTATATTAACCCATTGTGCTGTCAGCGAGATGTACCATTCCTGCCCACAAGCACTTGTCCACGTTTCCGTGGTTAGGTGGACTTTCCCAGTAACTGCATTGTTGAGGGCACGATAATTATTGTGGGATACGTGCTTGTGTAATGCGGGGACGGCACACAGGGAGAAATAGTGGCGGCTGGGGACCAAGTACCAAGGGACGGCCTCTGCCATCAGGTTGTGGAAAGCTTCTGTCTCCACAAGCCTAAAAGGCAACATTTTGAGCGCAAGCATTCACGAAATGTGGAAATTTAGTAGCGTGGCCTGTGGGGCATTGGCTGCATCTTTGTGCTTGCGTTCCAAGAACTTGGTTAGGGACAGCTGAACGCTGCGCTGGAACAATGAAGTGGACGTGCTTGCTGATGGTGCTAGTTGAGAGTGTTCAACTACAGGTGCAGGATGGGAGGCATCTTGGCATACGCCATTGACAGGGGATTGGCGTGCACGCACAACAGGGGAATAAGGTGTGGTGTGTTCCACAGACACTGTTGCTGGACCCTGGGGTTTGGCCCACTTAGTCGGGTGCTTTGCTGCCATGTGCCTAATCATGCTGGTGGTGGTCAGGCTGCTAGTTTTTCTACCTCTGCTGATGCTTTCATGGCAGGTGGTGCAAATGGCCTTTTTGGGGTTATCTGCAGAGTCTTTCAAAAATAACCAGACTCAGGAAGACCTAACAGTTGTACTGGCAACTTCCGTCGTGTTGGCATTGCGAGGAACGCTTTCCCGCCTTGTGTGTGCAGCAACCACACTGTTTCTTCCTGCCTGTTGTGATGCTACGCCTCGTTCTCCCTGTGTTCTGCTTTCCTCACTCTGGATGTCCCCCTGCCAGGTTGGGTCAGTTACTATATCCTACATCTCTTCGTCTTCCACTTCTGCACCCTGGTCCTCCTCCTGACTTTCTGACAATTGTGTCTCATTATCATCATCATCCACCTCTTGCGACAGTGATTGCACTTTCCCACCGTCGCCTTCGTGTGACCGTGGCTGCTCCAATATTTGGGCATCACTGCACACATTCTCCTCTTAACTCGTTTGAAGCTGGCAAGGCGAGAGGCCTGAATCTATAAATGGAAAAGTAAACAGCTCTTCGGAGTGTCCAAGTGTGGGATCTGTTGTCTCCGGGCACTCGGCTTGGTGGTAGGAAGGAGGATCAGGGAGAGGGATATGCTGTCCAGACTAGTGTTGAGCCACCCCCGTAGTGTTCGAGTTCGGTTCGGTTCGTCGACCACCCGTATGTTCGTCGAACTGTTCGTCGAACGCCTTCGAACACCATTAAAACCAATGGCAGGCAAACAAAAACACATAGAAACACATAGAAAACACCTTCAAAGGTGTACAAAAGCTGACAAACTGCTCAGAAGACACAACTAACACATGGAAAAGTGACAAGTACATATAGTCATGCGAAAAGAAAAGAGGTGGAGGAGTAAAAGGAGGGGGAGACACAGATATAGGCATGTCATGCCCTTCTAAAACCAAAAAAGTGTGAAGCCGACACGGCCAGTCCGTTCCTGCCCGTGCGACCTCCATGTCGCCGGGTTTGTGCCTGAGCTGCGGTGGACCCTGATGGCCAGCCCCCCTCTCTCAATACTGGTACCTGTCCGCTGGTGGGTCGAGCCCCCCTGCGGTGGGGGGGAGTAGCATCTGCAGAAGAAAGACCATCTTCCAGCCAAACTAAGATGTCTACTTCTTTTCGTGGACAATGTGATACGATCCCTTTCTTACGGACACGCCCATCGCTACAAATTCCAGATGAGGCACAAAAACAGCAGGTGCTTCAATGGATATCAAGTGCTCCTTCAAGTGGGCTCTCCTCCACCTCAACTTCAACATCACAAATACTCCAGTCCTCAGAGGTGTCACCCCAATCGCACTTGCTTCTTCACAGCTCCCAAGTCTCCAGCTGCCCGTCTGAGTATGGGGTAACACAGATGGTTGAGTCTGCACAGCTGTTTACTCATACTATAGCCTGGGAAACGGAGGTCTGCTCCAGAGCTTCTGTTAATCCAGACGAGGAAATGATCTGCACTGATGCCCAGAATCTTTATGAGTCGGATCCAGGACCAGATGAAGAAGGTTCTGAGCATAATGTAGACCCTCGCTCCCAAACTGTAACTCCTGTTTGTGGAGACAATGATGAAGACGATGATGAGACTCAAATACCTGATTGGAGCGACAACTTGACTTTTCGGTCAGGGCAGGAAGAGGTTGGCTGTAAGGACGACGGGTGTGAGAACACACAGGGTGATGATGACGAGGTTGGAGATCCCACTTACTGTCAACCCACAGTCAGCCAGTCGATGAGGTCAGCAGAGGAGGTGGAGGAGGATGTGACTAGCCCAGGGGATGGGGATGACTCGGTACCCGGACCTTTGCCTGGCCTTTGGGATGTCGCGGTGGTCGACTCCCCGGCCCGTACCCTGGGGTCAGTCTTTAAAAGGGTGGATAATTGTTAATTTTATAAGAGTTCGTGACGCCACCTGTGGTATCTGGAGAGAAGCACCAGTGCTACAGTAGTCCACTGAGGCCGGTGATAAGGCAGCTCGATGGTATAGCTCCCCACAGGTGGAGCTAGGCCTCAGAAAAGCGTATGCAGGGGGAATGCAGGACAGGCGAGACCCAGCTGGGTCAGAGCAAGAACGGGAATGGACACGGAAGTCACTTCAGTACCATTTACTGGTGGAAATTCAGGCACATCCCGGAGCACTGTAGGGAGAAGGGTGCATATCAGGATCCTCCCTAATGAGCGGGTGTAGGGCCTCCAGTTTCTTGCCTCTGCATAGTAAGTTTCTGAGCTGCCTGGAGCTAGGCCTAACTATGTCTCTGTCCTGCGCTGGCTGACCTTGTGGTAGGGCTTTGTCTTGGAGTTCACGCTCCCAGTATGCGGGGCCTAAGCGTCTCCTGGCTCTGTTACGTATCAGCACCTTAGCGATCCTGGGACTTGTAGTTCTCCAGGGATTCCGGTTATGCCTTACTGGGTCATAGAGATCCCGGTAAGCTCGGATCCGGTGTCCGGTAAATGCTTCGGGATGAGCTGGTTAAGCTCCTCTGCCCCCTATGTACTAACTCTCCACTCGCCTTCGGCCTACTCGGGCCCTCACTAGGCTATACACACTAACGGCAACTTGCCGAGCTTCACCGATCTTATGGCGCCGGCACACCTTAAGCTCTAACTGGGCTCCCTGAATCTAGCTAACAGGAGCCTCGTGCTCCACTGCTGAACTATTTACTGAGTTCTCCAGACTAGACTGAGCTCCACTGCAGACTGACCTCTCTCAGGCTTCTCTACTGCAGGAACTCTTCAGCGGAACTGAACTGCCTAGCTCCACCTTCCCTTTTAATATCCCTAGTGGGCTCCCTCTGCTGGTCTGAGGTGGAAGGTGGAGATGTGTGAATGTTTATGGGGGCCTCTTGTGGAGGATTCCATCAATGCACTCTTCTAGGATCTGTGATACCAAGCGCAGCTGGGTGTCACAGATGCTATTGACGACGAGGTTAGGCTGTGCCTTCCTGGACAGAGACGGAGTACTGGAAGCACGTCAACAACTGCATCCTCAACCACAACTCTGCCTCTGACCACAAGTCGTTGTGGCTCTTCAGGTCGCATGGGCTCTAAGCCTTGAATAGCCTGGGTATTTTTTCAGATCGATAAGGATGACCCAACTAGTGTTATCTGTAATATTTGTCACCAAAAGCTAAGTAGAGGCCAAAAAATCCATAGTTTGAGTACTTCATGCATGAACCGTCACATGGATATGAAGCATAAGTTGCAGTGGGAAGCTCACTGTGCTACAATGCGGCCTAGCGGGCCGTGCCAACCACCGTCTGCCCCATCTTGTGCATCTGCGGCCTCTTCATCCTCTGTGACTGGGGGGACAGCAGTTACACAAGTTTTTGGACACAGACCTGCCACCTCTTTACCCGCAACAGCCAGCGTGATTGGTAGGTCATCATTTCATTTGGAAGTGGAAACACCAGCTGGTGTTGAGCGCTCTCCAACATCGAGAGCACCACCTTTGGATCAAGGCAACCTAACTTTTCTGCCTGCATCTTCCTCACAGACGGGCAAGTTTGCCGGGGACACCCTACTCAGCCACGTCTAAGCACAACAGCCAGCCCTCGGTCCCTCAGATGTGGACAAGTAAAAGACCACTTCCTCCTAGCCATGAGAAAGCTAAGAGATTGAATTTCACCATCTGCAAGCTCTTGGCTACAGAAATGCTGCCTTTCCGCCTGGTGGACACAGAGGATTTTCGAGATCTTATGTCCATCGCCATGCCCCAGTACCAGATGCCCATTTGGCACTACTTCTCAAAGAATGGTGTGCCTGCGCTCCACCAGCATGTCACACACAACATCACCGCTTCTTTGAGAAACTCTGTGTGTGACAGGGTGCATTTCACCACAGACACTTGGGCGAGTAGGCATGGACAGGGGCGTTACATGTCGCTGACTGGGCACTGGGTAACTATGGTGACAGCAGGACAAGGGGCTGCTGTCCAAGTCTTGCCATCCCCACGAGTTGTACGTCAATCCTCTTTATCTAGAAGTTCCTCCACTGCTTCTGCCTCCTCAACCTCCTCTCGGTCCTCCACCTGCACCCAAAGCCTGTCTGGTAATGCCACCCGCTTTCTAACTGCGCAGAAGGAATCCTGAACACCTCCTTACTATGCTGGCAGCAGGGCTCAACGGCATCAGGCAGTGTTTACTTTGAAATGTCTGGGAAATGTGAGTCACACAGCTGAGAAGTTGTGGTCAGCTCTGTAGACCCAGTTTCATGAATGGTTGTCTCCACTGGACCTGAAACCAGGGACGGCCGTGTGCGACAATGCTGCAAACCTGGGTGCCGCCCTTCGCCGGGGCAATGTCACACACGTGCCTTGTATGGCTCAAGTGTTGAACCTGGTTGTTCAGCAATTTTTAGCCCACTATCCCGCACTAGATGGCCTTCTGCAGAGGGCACGGTCGCTGTGTGCTCACTTCCGCTGTTCACATCCCGCAGCTCAACGACTTACATCTCTACAGAAGTTGTTGGGCCTGCCAGTTCACCGGCTGAAATGCGATGTGCCGACACGGTGTAATTCAACTCTGCACATGTTGCAGCGACTGTGGCAGCACCGACAAGCCCTGGTGCAATACGTTCTGACGTATAGCCTGGGCCAACGAGATCCAGAGGTGGGGCAAATCACGCTGCAGGAGTGGTCTCAGATCAGGGACCTATGAAGTTGACGCGCCCCCTGGGCCGTGGGGTACCTGGAGGCGGGCCGGTAGACGCTGGGGGTTGTAGTCACTATGGCGGCGACCCGGTCCGTGACCCAGGGCGGTCAATCCAAGGGTAATTTGTATATATGGGTTTTATAATGTCCGACTACGCCACCTGTGGAGTGCAGCCAAAGGGGCCGCTGCTGCGGAACAGTTCTCTGAAGCTGGTGGTTTTGCAGCAATGGTATTATTACTCCCCACAGGAAGAGTGTAGCTTCAGGACAGTGTGGGTGGATGATTGTGATTGTAGTGCAGGGAGTCAATAATGAACACAGAGTCCGTGTGATGCAGTCCCAAGATCTTTACTCACAGTTGTTGCAGTCCAGATTACAGGTACCAGAGCAATCTCCCCCATCGTGCTGTGCGTACTCAGTGAGGGGCTCAGTCCACCCCCAGATAGCTCCAGAGTACTAAGCAGGACCCCCTTCTGTGTGTCCTTTCTCTGGCCTTCTCCCTGCACCTCACACCCAGTGACACTTCTATCCGGTATCCTCGGGCCTTGGCGGGCGGCGTGTGTTCCGTCCCCTGGGTCCTATGTGGCTACCTTCTTAGTGAGACTGGTGTGGACTTTGGCCTGCAGTACTTGAAATTCTGCAGCCTCCGGTTTCTAGTTGAGTCTTGCTGTTTCTCTGCTAGTTGAGGGACCGGTTCCCCTTATCTCGCCTGACCCCTCTACCTCCTGGTAGCAGCGGGCGTACGGGTGACCTTCTGCATGGCCCGTACCCCTAGGGTCCCTTCGGTTCCTGGAGCCTTCCTGCTCCAACTCATCTCTTCTCTCCTTCAGTCCTGGGCCTTCCAGGCTTGGCCCGCCTCCGGATCAGAGCTCATGCTGAGCCTCTTCTCCTGTCACTTCTCCTCTGACTGGCTTGCTCTTTCTAAGATGGCTTCCTATTTATACTCTCCCTGTCATTTGCTCCCATAAGCTTCTTTCTCCACCCACACCCACTACATAGGATCCTCCCACCAGCTAGGGACCTGGGACTGTGCTCTCCCTTAGGAGCAATCTCGCCCTACCCCCACTGCGGGTATGTGTTGGATGCAGGTGTTAGGGTCCCGAGCCATACTCTTTTCTTACCTGAGGGTGAGATACCACACCTCTGGGTGAGATGCAGTACCTCTGTGGCGACTGAACCCTCAGGGGCACCACACACCCTTCTGCACAGTTTTGAAATGGCGACGAAGGTGTTTAGTGCTGACGACGATGCCATTATCAGCATGACTATTCTGGTGATTTACATGCTGTAGCACACGTTAAACAGAATTCAGAGTCAAGTGGTGGGAAAAGAGGAGGTGGAGGAAGTAGAGGAGGAGTCGTATGTGGAAGGGATAACATCTCCAAGGTCCAGACGGTCGGCAGCACCAAGGCGGCAGGCATGGGAGGGTGGGGGAGAGGGATTAACCAGGGCGCATGGTAGCAGCCAAACTGTTGAGGAAGGTGCTGGAGCCGAGGAAGAAGTGGAGGACGAACTGGCGATGGGCATGTAAGACTCATCAGATGAGGGACACCTTGATCACATTTCTGTTGTGCGAGGTTGGGGGGAGAGGGCAGAGGAAGGAAGCATGATTCGTACCTCGCTACCAACACAACAAGGACTTGGTCCTCCTGGATGCGCAAGACCCATGATTAGAGATGAGCGTTGTTCTACTCGAACTGTTCGCCAATCTCAAATTCGAGCTGTTTTGGGCGGTGTTCGAGCCGTTCGGCGAACACGAACAATTTGAGAAAAATTCGGCTGTTCGAGGTTATGTTCGATAACTGTTCGTGCACCAAAATCATAACTGGATTTTTTCTCAGTAATGATGAAAATTAATGTTAATACGCACTTTGAGTGTACAGCGGGGTGGGGGGAGGGGCAGGGGATGGATCTCTGCAGGAACAATGAAGATCTCCATTTTTTTTTCTCTTTCCCGCATTTGCAGTGGGGAGGTGCAATCTGTCAGCCTATCAGCAGCGCACACACGGAGCAAAGTGCTTTTTTTCACACAAGCAAGGGCATGTGTCATTGGCAGTGTATGTCACATGTCCTTGCCCTATAAGACCAAGCCATTTTCCCCGTCGCCACCATTTTCTCACTGCTGCAGCTGCGTGTTAGACGGCACCGCTGTTGCTGTGTGCGCTATACCTTGTTAATTTCAAGCCAATTTTCGCACAAATATACAGATAGCTTGGGAGTAGGGAATAGTTGTGATTGCAGTCCTTTTAAGGACTAGGTTACAGCATTTCCTACGACTTTTATCAGGGAGGTCTGTGCTCTTAAATAGATAGATTGTGGGAGTAAAGACTAATTGTAATTGGAGTCCTTTTCAGGACTAGGTTACATCAGTTCCTATGAGTTTTTGCCAGGCAGGTCTGTGCCAGTGCTGTGCAAGTTTTTTTCACAGCATTTGGCTGAATCTAGCAAAGCTAATCCTTTTTGGCCGATTGCAGAGTGTGTTAGTCAGTGGAGTAGCCTATCTGTGTTGCAAGATATACCACCTGTGTATAGAATACCAATTTTTTTACTGCACCTAGTGAAGTAAAATCTTTTGGGCATAGCATCATTCTATTAGTCCATCTATACTGACCTCCATCAGGTTGCAAACTGAATATAATTTTTTTCTGCATCTAGCTCTGAAAAAATATTTGGCCTTCTAGCAGTGTGTCGGACTTTCTCTATTAGTCCATCTATACTGACCTCCATCAGGTTGCAAATTAAAAATAATTTTTATCTGCATCTACAGTACCTCTGAAAAAATATTTGGGCTTCTAGCTGTGTGTGGGACTTGTTGTATTAGTCCATCTATACTGACCTCCATCAGGTTGCAAACTGAATATAATTTTTTTCTGCATCTAGCTCTGAAAAAATATTTGGCCTTCTAGCAGTGTGTGGGACTTTCTCTGTTAGTCCATCTATACTGACCTCCATCAGGTTGCAAACTGAATATAATTTTTTTCTGCATCTAGCTCTGAAAAAATATTTGGCCTTCTAGCAGTGTGTCGGACTTTCTCTATTAGTCCATCTATACTGACCTCCATCAGGTTGCAAATTAAAAATAATTTTTATCTGCATCTACAGTACCTCTAAAAAAATATTTGGGCTTCTAGCTGTGTGTGGGACTTGTTGTATTAGTCCATCTATACTGACCTCCATCAGGTTGCAAACTGAATATATTTTTTTCTGCATCTACCTCTGAAAAAATATTGGGCTTCTAGCTGTGTGTGGGACTTGTTGTATTAGTCCATCTATACTGACCTCCATCAGGTTGCAAACTGAATATATTTTTTTCTGCATCTACCTCTGAAAAAATATTGGGCTTCTAGCTGTGTGTGGGACTTGTTGTATTAGTCCATCTATACTGACCTCCATCGGGTTGCAAACTGAATATATTTTTTTCTGCATCTACCTCTGAAAAAATATTGGGCTTCTAGCTGTGTGTGGGTCTTGTTCTATTAATCCATCTATACAGACCTCCATCAGGTTGCAAACTGAATATAATTTTTTTCTGCATCTAGCTCTGAAAAAATATTTGGCCTTCTAGCAGTGTGTGGGACTTTCTCTGTTAGTCCATCTATACTGACCTCCATCAGGTTGCAAACTGAATATAATTTTTTTCTGCATCTAGCTCTGAAAAAATATTTGGCCTTCTAGCAGTGTGTCGGACTTTCTCTATTAGTCCATCTATACTGACCTCCATCAGGTTGCAAATTAAAAATAATTTTTATCTGCATCTACAGTACCTCTAAAAAAATATTTGGGCTTCTAGCTGTGTGTGGGACTTGTTGTATTAGTCCATCTATACTGACCTCCATCAGGTTGCAAACTGAATATATTTTTTTCTGCATCTACCTCTGAAAAAATATTGGGCTTCTAGCTGTGTGTGGGACTTGTTGTATTAGTCCATCTATACTGACCTCCATCAGGTTGCAAACTGAATTTTTTTTTTTCTGCATCTACCTCTGAAAAAATATTGGGCTTCTAGCTGTGTGTGGGACTTGTTGTATTAGTCCATCTATACTGACCTCCATCAGGTTGCAAACTGAATATATTTTTTTCTGCATCTACCTCTGAAAAAATATTGGGCTTCTAGCTGTGTGTGGGACTTGTTGTATTAGTCCATCTATACTGACCTCCATCAGGTTGCAAACTGAATATATTTTTTTCTGCATCTACCTCTGAAAAAATATTGGGCTTCTAGCTTTGTGTGGGTCTTGTTCTATTAATCCATCTATACAGACCTCCATCAGGTTGCAAACTGAATATAATTTTTTTCTGCATCTAGCTCTGAAAAAATATTTGGCCTTCTAGCAGTGTGTGGGACTTTCTTTGTTAGTCCATCTATACTGACCTTCATCAGGTTGCAAACTGAATATAATTTTTTTCTGCATCTAGCTCTGAAAAAATATTTGGCCTTCTAGCAGTGTGTCGGACTTTCTCTATTAGTCCATCTATACTGACCTCCATCAGGTTGCAAATTAAAAATAATTTTTATCTGCATCTACAGTACCTCTAAAAAAATATTTGGGCTTCTAGCTGTGTGTGGGACTTGTTGTATTAGTCCATCTATACTGACCTCCATCAGGTTGCAAACTGAATATATTTTTTTCTGCATCTACCTCTGAAAAAATATTGGGCTTCTAGCTGTGTGTGGGACTTGTTGTATTAGTCCATCTATACTGACCTCCATCAGGATGCAAACTGAATTTTTTTTTTTTCTGCATCTACCTCTGAAAAAATATTGGGCTTCTAGCTGTGTGTGGGACTTGTTGTATTAGTCCATCTATACTGACCTCCATCAGGTTGCAAACTGAATATATTTTTTTCTGCATCTACCTCTGAAAAAATATTGGGCTTCTAGCTGTGTGTGGGATTTGTTGTATTAGTCCATCTATACTGACCTCCATCAGGTTGCAAACTGAATATATTTTTTTCTGCATCTACCTCTGAAAAAATATTGGGCCTCTAGCTGTGTGTGGGACTTTTTGTATTAGTCCATCTATACTGACCTCCATCAGGTTGCAAACTGAATATATTTTTTTCTGCATCTACCTCTGAAAAAATATTGGGCTTCTAGCTGTGTGTGGGACTTGTTGTATTAGTCCATCTATACTGACCTCCATCAGGTTGCAAACTGAATATATTTTTTTCTGCATCTACCTCTGAAAAAATATTGGGCTTCTAGCTGTGTGTGGGACTTGTTGTATTAGTCCATCTATACTGACCTCCATCAGGTTGCAAACTGAATTTTTTTTTTTTCTGCATCTACCTCTGAAAAAATATTGGGCTTCTAGCTGTGTGTGGGACTTGTTGTATTAGTCCATCTATACTGACCTCCATCAGGTTGCAAACTGAATATATTTTTTTCTGCATCTACCTCTGAAAAAATATTGGGCCTCTAGCTGTGTGTGGGACTTGTTGTATTAGTCCATCTATACTGACCTCCATCAGGTTGCAAACTGAATATATTTTTTTCTGCATCTACCTCTGAAAAAATATTGGGCTTCTAGCTGTGTGTGGGACTTGTTGTATTAGTCCATCTATACTGACCTCCATCAGGTTGCAAACTGAATATATTTTTTTCTGCATCTACCTCTGAAAAAATATTGGGCTTCTAGCTGTGTGTGGGACTTGTTGTATTAGTCCATCTATACTGACCTCCATCAGGTTGCAAACTGAATTTTTTTTTTTTCTGCATCTACCTCTGAAAAAATATTGGGCTTCTAGCTGTGTGTGGGACTTGTTGTATTAGTCCATCTATACTGACCTCCATCAGGTTGCAAACTGAATATATTTTTTTCTGCATCTACCTCTGAAAAAATATTGGGCTTCTAGCTGTGTGTGGGACTTGTTGTATTAGTCCATCTATACTGACCTCCATCAGGTTGCAAACTGAATATATTTTTTTCTGCATCTACCTCTGAAAAAATATTGGGCTTCTAGCTGTGTGTGGGTCTTGTTCTATTAATCCATCTATACAGACCTCCATCAGGTTGCAAACTGAATATAATTTTTTTCTGCATCTAGCTCTGAAAAAATATTTGGCCTTCTAGCAGTGTGTGGGACTTTCTTTGTTAGTCCATCTATACTGACCTTCATCAGGTTGCAAACTGAATATAATTTTTTTCTGCATCTAGCTCTGAAAAAATATTTGGCCTTCTAGCAGTGTGTCGGACTTTCTCTATTAGTCCATCTATACTGACCTCCATCAGGTTGCAAATTAAAAATAATTTTTATCTGCATCTACAGTACCTCTAAAA
Source organism: Phyllobates terribilis (assembly GCF_046119375.1). NCBI lineage: Eukaryota > Metazoa > Chordata > Amphibia > Anura > Dendrobatidae > Phyllobates > Phyllobates terribilis. Next base: position 237,368,152 of record NW_027362772.1, read on the forward strand.
AAATATTTGGGCTTCTAGCTGTGTGTGGGACTTGTTGTATTAGTCCATCTATACTGACCTCCATCAGCTTGCAAACTGAATATATTTTTTTCTGCATCTACCTCTGAAAAAATATTGGGCTTCTAGCTGTGTGTGGGACTTGTTGTATTAGTCCATCTATACTGACCTCCATCAGGATGCAAACTGAATTTTTTTTTTTTCTGCATCTACCTCTGAAAAAATATTGGGCTTCTAGCTGTGTGTGGGACTTGTTGTATTAGTCCATCTATACTGACCTCCATCAGGTTGCAAACTGAATATATTTTTTTCTGCATCTACCTCTGAAAAAATATTCGGCTTCTAGCTGTGTGTGGGATTTGTTGTATTAGTCCATCTATACTGACCTCCATCAGGTTGCAAACTGAATATATTTTTTTCTGCATCTACCTCTGAAAAAATATTGGGCCTCTAGCTGTGTGTGGGACTTGTTGTATTAGTCCATCTATACTGACCTCCATCAGGTTGCAAACTGAATATATTTTTTTCTGCATCTACCTCTGAAAAAATATTGGGCTTCTAGCTGTGTGTGGGACTTGTTGTATTAGTCCATCTATACTGACCTCCATCAGGTTGCAAACTGAATATATTTTTTTCTGCATCTACCTCTGAAAAAATATTGGGCTTCTAGCTGTGTGTGGGACTTTCTCTGTTAGTCCATCTATACTGACCTCCATCAGGTTGCAAACTGAATATAATTTTATTCTGCATCTACCTCTGAAAAAATATTTGGCCTTCTAGCAGTGTGTGGGACTTTCTCTGTTAGTCCATCTATACTGACCTCCATCAGGTTGCAAACTGAATATAATTTTTTTCTGCATCTAGCTCTGAAAAAATATTTGGCCTTCTAGCAGTGTGTCGGACTTTCTCTATTAGTCCATCTATACTGACCTCCATCAGGTTGCAAATTAAAAATAATTTTTATCTGCATCTACAGTACCTCTGAAAAAATATTTGGGCTTCTAACTGTGTGTGGGACTTGTTGTATTAGTCCATCTATGCTGACCTCCATCAGGTTGCAAACTGAATATATTTTTTTCTGCATCTACCTCTGAAAAAATATTGGGCTTCTAGCTGTGTGTGGGACTTGTTGTATTAGTCCATCTATACTGACCTCCATCAGGTTGCAAATTGAATATAATTTTTTTCTGCATCTAACCCAGCCAATAGTTTTGGCTTAATACCACAGTTTGGCCACTCAGCTCTGCTCGGTTACCATCCCTTGTTTTTTTGTGCAAACAACTCCAGAGTTGTGAATTAGTTAACCACCAAAATGAGTTGAAAAAGGCCTGCTGCTGGTGGAAAGGGGAATAGGCGTGTTGGGAAGGGGAAAAAAGGTTGTGTCCGTGGGGTAGGTGTTAAAGCAACAGTAACATCTGCAGATTTAAGACCATCTTCCAGCCAAACTAAAATGTCTACTTCTTTTAGCGGACAATGTGATAAGATCCCTTTCTTACGGCCACGCCAATCGCTACAAATTCCAGATGAGGCACAAAAACAGCAGGTGCTTCAACGGATATCAAGTGCTCCTTTAAGTGGGCTCTCCTCCACATCAACTTCAACATCACAAATACTCCAGTCCTCAAAGGTGTCACCCCAATCGCACTTGCTTCCTCACAGCTCCCAAATCTCCAGCTGCCCGTCTGAGTATGAGGTAGAACAGATGGTTGAGTCTGCAGAGCTGTTTACTCATACTATAGCCTGGGAATCAGAGGTCGACTCCAGCGCTTCTGTGAATCCAGACGAGGAAATGATCTGCACTGATGCCCAGAATCTTTATGAGTCGGATCCAGGACCAGACGCAGAAGGTTCTGACCATAATGTAGACCCTCATTCCCAAACTGTAACTCCTGTTGGTGGAGACAATGAGGAAGACGATGATAAGACTCAAATACCTGATTGGAGCGACAACTTTAGTTTTTTGTCAGGGCAGGAACAGGTTGGCTCTGAGGACGACGGGTGTGATAACGCACAGGGTGATGATGATGAGGTTGGAGATCCCACTTACTGTCAACCCACAGTCAGCCAAGAGATGAGGTCAGCAGAGGAGGTGGAGGAAGATGCTAGTGACGACGAGGTCAGGTTGCGCCTTCCTGGACAGAGACGTAGTACTGGAAGCACGTCAACAACTGCATCCTCAAACACAACTCTGCCTCTCACCACAAGTCGTGGTGGCTCTTCAGGTCGCATTGGTGCTAAGCTTTGCATAGCCTAGGCATTTTTTCAGATCGATAAAGATGACCCAACTCGTGTTATCTGTAACATTTGTCAGCAAAAGCTAAGTAGAGGCCAAAAAATACATAGTTTGAGTACTTCATGCATGAACCGGCACATGGACATGAAGCATAAGTTGCAGTGGGAAGCTCAGTGTGCTACAATGCGGCCTAGCCGGCCGGGCCAACCACCGTCTGCCATATCTTGTGCATCCGCGGCCTCTTCATCCTCTGTGACTGGGGGGACAGCAGTCACACCTGTTTTGGGGCGCAGACCTGCCACCTCTTTACCCGCAACAGCCAGCGTGATTGGCAGGTCATCATTTTCTTTGGAGGTGGTAACACCAGCTGGTGTTGAGCGCTGTCCGACATCGATAGCACCACCTTTGGATCAAGGCAACCTAACATGTCCGCCTGCATCTTCCTCACAGACCGGCAGTTTGCCGGGGACACCCTTATCAACCCCGTCTAAGCACAATAGCCAGCCCTCGGTCCCTCAGATGTGGACAAGTAAAAGACCATTTCCTCCTAGCCATGAGAAAGCTAAGAGGTTGAATTTCACCATCTGCAAGCTCTTGGCTACAGAAATGCTGCCTTTCCGCCTGCTGGACACAGAGGATTTTCGAGACCTTATGTCCGTCGCAGTGCCCCAGTACCAGATGCCCAGTCGGCACTACTTCTCAAAGAAAGGTGTGCCTGCGCTCCACCAGCATGTCGCACACAACATCACCGCTTCTTTGAGAAACTCTGTGTGTGACAGGGTGCATTTCACCACAGACACTTGGACGAGTAGGCATGGACAGGGGCGTTACATGTCGCTGACTGGGCACTGGGTAACTATGGTGACAGCAGGACAAGGGGCTGCTGTCCAAGTCTTGCCGTCCCCACGAGTTGTGCGTCAATCCTCTTTATGTCAAAGTTCCTCCACTGCTTCTGCCTCCTCAACCTCCTCTCGGTCTTCCACCTGCACCCAAAGCCTGTCTGGTCATGCCACAAGCTTTCTAACTGCGCAGAAGGGATCCTGCACACCTCCTTACTATGCTGGCAGTAGGGCTCAACGTCATCAGGCGGTTTTTACATTGATATGTCTGGGAAATGTGAGTCACACAGCTGAGGAGTTGTGGTCAGCTCTGGAGAACCAATTTCATGAATGGTTGTCTCCACTGGACCTGAAACCAGGGAAGGCCGTGTGCGACAATGCTGCAAACCTGGGTGCGGCCCTTCGCCGGGGCAATGTCACACACGTGCCTTGTATGGCTCACGTGTTGAACCTGGTTGTCCAGCAATTTTTAGCCCACTATCCCAGACTAGATGGCCTTCTGCAGAGGGCACAGTCGCTGTGTGCTCACTTCCGCCGTTCGCATCCCGCAGCTCAGCGACTTACATCTCTACAGAAGTCGTTGGGCCTGCCACTTCACCGGCTAAAATGCGATGTGCCTACCCGGTGGAATTCAACTCTGCACATGTTGCAGCGACTGTGGCAGCACCGACAAGCCCTGGTGCAATACGTTCTGACGTATAGCCTGGGCCAACGAGATTCAGAGGTGGGGCAAATCACGCTGGAGGAGTGGTCTCAGATCAGGGACCTATGCACCCTTCTGCACAGTTTTGAAATGGCGACGAAGATGTTTAGTGCTGACGATGCCATTATCAGCATGACTATTCCGGTGATTTACATGCTGGAGCACATGTTAAACAGAATTCGGAGTCAGGTGGTGGCACAAGAGGAGGTGGAGGAAGTAGAGGAGGAGGAGTTGTATGCGGAAGGGCTAACATCTGCACGGTCTAGACGGTCGGCAGCACCAAGGCGGCAGGCATGTGAGGGTGGGGGAGATGGTTTTACCAGGGCGCATGGTAGCAGCCAAACTAGTGAGGAAGGTGCAGGAGCCCAGGAAGAAGTGGAGGACGAACTGATGGAAGACTCATCAGATGAGGGAGACCTTGATCACATTTCTGTTGTGCGAGGTTGGGGGGAGAGGACAGAGGAAGGAAGCATGATTGTTACCTCGCCACCAACACAACAGGGACTTGGTGCTCCTGGATGCGCAACACACATGAGTGCCTTCTTGCTGCACTACCTGCAACATGACCCTCGAATTGTGAGAATTAGAAATAATCCTGACTACTGGGTTGCCACACTGTTAGATCCCCGGTACAAAAGTAAATTTGCAGAAATTATTCCTGCCATAGAAAGGGATGCACGCATGCAGGAGTATCAGCAGAGACTGTTGCAGAATCTTACATGTGCTTTTCCACAAAATACCAGTGGTGCACGTAGTGAATCTCACAGTTCCAACTTGCCAACCGTGGGACCGTCAAGTGTTCAGCACTCAAACCGTAACAGAACCACAGTATCTGCTGGTAACATCAATTTTGCGGAATCATTTCACCACTTTTTTAGCCCATCCTTTGCAAGGCCACAGGAGACAAGAAGTCTGACACATAGTCAATGCCTAGAGACGATGGTACAGGAGTATCTCCAAGTAAACATTGAAGCCACGACTGTGTCACTGGACCCTTGCTCTTTTTGGGCTTCCAATCTGGATAAATGGCCGGAGCTAGCCACTTACGCCTTGGAGATCTTGTCATGCCCCGCAGCCAGCGTTCTGTCTGAACGTGTGTTCAGCGCTGCTGGTGGTGTGCTGACAGATAAGCGCACGCGGCTCTCCACTGATAATGTAGACAGACTCACGTTCATAAAGATGAACAAATCATGGATCCGAAACGACTTTTCTACCCCTGTGTCATCCTGGGGAGAGTAAAAGCTTGATGATTGGTTAAAATCACCCTACCAACCGTTTTAAGCTTTCAAATTACTAATCATGTTTATCTGTATCTTGGCTGGAAAATAATTTGGGCTTTGTAGCAGTGTGCAGCACTGATCCTATTAGGCCATCTATACTAAAGCTTCACCAGATTTAAAATTAAAAATAATTTTTAGCTGCATCTAGCACGGAAAATAATTTTGGGGCTCCGAGATGCGCAAGACACATAAGTGCCTTCTTGCTGCACTACCTGCAGCATGACCCTCATATTGTCAGAATTCGAAGTAATCATGACTACTGGGTTGCCACACTCTTAGATTCCCCAAACTTTTCGATCAACCTTTTCATTTTAATAAAGACCAAAAAAATGGTCATTTTTGAAATTATAAGCATTAGCAGGTTGTTAGAAACTGAAATCAAACAGTTTTCAACTCAAAACTTTATTCTAGGTGATGTTAAATTTTCACATAGGATCCCTTGTTCGAAAGGAGCTTCTGAACTCTCTCGTCCATTGAATTTGTCAGGTTTTGGATGGTTTCTGCTTCAATTGTTTTGCATGAGGACAGAATACCCTCCCAGAGCTGTTGCTTAGATGTGAACTGCCTCCCGCCATCATAGACACTCCTTTTAATGATGCTCCAAAGGTTCTGAATGGGGTAGAGGTCAGGGGAGCATGGGGGTCACACCATAAGTTTGTCCCCTTTTATGTCCATATCAGCCAGAGATGCAGATGTTTTATGTGCAGCATGAGATGGTGCATTATCATGCAGAAAAATGATCTTGCTGTGAAATACACGGTTCTTCTTCTTGAACCATGGCAGGAAGTGCTGTTTGAGAAAATCCACATACATTATGGAGTTCATCTTTAGCGCCTTCAGGGATCCTAAAGGGGCCGACAATCTCTCTCCCCATGATTCCAGCCCAAAACATTACTCCACCTCCTCCTTGTTGGCGCTGTAGCCGTGTTTGCGTGGGGTGTCCATCAACCAGCCATCCTCCACTCCATCCATCTGGACCATCGAGCGCTGCACGGCACTCATCCGTGAACAAAACAGTTTTGAAATCAGTCTTCATGTAATGTTTGGCCCACTGGAGCCGTTTCTGCTTGTGTGAAGTGGATAGAGGAGGTCGACAGGATGGCGTATGCACAGCTGCAAACCTCTGAAGGACCCTGCATCTTGTTGTTCGGGGGACGTTGGAGGCACAAGCAGCTTCAAAAACTTGTCTGCTGCTATGACAAGGCTTTTTTGCCGCTGCTCTTTCAACCTGACGTAATTGCCTGTAGGAAAGAGTCCTCAATTTGCCCTTATCAGCACGCACACGTGTGTACTGTGAATCAGCTACATACTTCTTGATTGCCAAGACACACAATGTTGATTGTAGTCATGCCTTGACCTAAACACTCCACAATTTGTTGCTTCTCAGCAGCCGACACATCCTTTTTCTTTCCCATTTTGGCAGAAAATGTAGGCTGCTTAATAATGTGAGAGAGCCTTCTTAAGTAGTCTTGCCTTTCATTGGACACACCTGCCAAACTAATTAGCACAGGTGTCTGCAATTGCTTACAGTGATATAAAGAGCCCTGACACACATCACCATCAATGAGTTTAACTGACAAACAAACAAATTCTTCCCTTATCACTCCTAAACACTTTTTGCATAATAATTTGGAACGCAGTGTACATGTGTTTTTCCACAAAACACCAGCGGTTCACGTAGTGAATCTTACAGTTCTAACTTGCCAACCGTGGTCTGTATGGAGTTGTTCAATAAAGGGCCCAAAATTAAGATAACATAGATGGGAGAGGTCTCTATGAATAGGAATTCCTAAGTATTTGATACCCTGTGAGGGCCAGGCAAAGGGAAAGTTGGACTGGATGGAATCCTATATGGATTTGGGGAGGGAGACATCGAGGGCCTCAGACTTCGCTGCATTGATTTTAAAATTTGACCACCTAATATTGGGGTTATGGCGAATTGATGAGAGCAGGTGCTCCGTCACTAGGATGTATAAGAGAGGGGACAGAGGACATCCCTGCCTTGTCCCATTGGTGATTGTGAAAGGTGATGAAAATGTTCTGACGCACCCCCTGGGCCGTGGGACACCCGGAGCCGGACCCTTTTTGGTGGATGCTGGTGGTTGTAGTCTTCGTGGCGGCGACCCGGTTCCGTGGCTCAGGGCGGTCAAACCAGTGGCGGAACTATTTATGTGGTTTTGATGTTTAAATGTACGACTACGCCACCCGTGGATTGCGGTCAGAGTGAACCGCCGCTACAGGGCAGACCGCTGAAGCTGGTGTTGTGGGTGCAGCAGAGCGTAGCATAACTCCCCACGGGAGGAGTATAGCCTCAGGGCAGTGTATGCGGAGGATGGGGGTGATGGTGCAGGGCAGCAGCAGTAACGACACGGAGTCAGTGATGCAGTTCAGGGCCTTTACTCACAGTTCTTATTATCCAGACCACGTCTGCAGGTAACGGCTGCCCACGTCGTACTGTGCTCACCAGGTGAGGGGCTCAGACAACTCCCAGATAACTTTGGAGCACTTCACAGGACCCCCTTTGTGTGTCCTTTGTATGGCCTTTCTTACCAACACTTCTGTCCGGCTGCCTCGGGCCTCCTCTTGGTAAACTTGGCGCCAATTTCCCTGACCCTATGTGGTGCCTTCCTAGCGGGTGTAGCGAGGGGCTGCGCCACATAAAATGTCAGAGCCTCCGGTTTCTAGCTGAGGGTCGTTTCCTGCCTCCACTAGTTCGGGGACCGGTCTCCCCCTTTGGCCTGACCCCTCCACGCAGGTGGATTCGGGCGTGGGGTGGCGACTCGCCCGTCCGCACCCCTGGGATCCCTTCATTCCTCGTTCCTGGAGCCTTCTCCACTCCTCTTCCTTCCTTCTCCCTCTTCCAGGCCTGGGCCTCTGTTACTAGGCCCGCCTCCGGAGCAGAGCTCATGCAGAGCCCCTGCTCCCTGCCACTTCTGCTCAGACTTCTCTGCACTGAACTAAGATGGTGCCCACCTTTTAAACTCCCTTCTCAATGCACCCAGGAACTGCTTCCTCCCTGCTCCTGCACTACAGGGTTCCCCTTCCTCAGTGTTCCCTCCCCCCACTCCAGCCAGGGACAGGGACTGTCGTGCCCATCTCACGGGCATATTGGTCGCCCTGCCCCACGGCAATGTGGTGCAATGCATGCAGGTGTCGGGTCTTGATCCACACTACATCCTTACCTGAGAGTGAGATATCACACCTCTGGGTGAGGTGCAATACCTCTGTAGCAACCGAGCCCTCAGGGTGCTACAGTTCCATTTATCTTCAGCCTAGGTGACGTATTGCGATACAGGGCCGTGATTTTGGCTATAAAAGGGTCCCCTAGACCCCTACCCCAAGCTTTTTAAGAGAATCATATATGGCGTGCCAGGAGACTCTATGGAATGCTTTCTCAGCATCCAACGAGAGTATCTACTTACAAATTTTTAACTGCATCTAGCCCAGGAAATACTTTGTCTGCTAGTCAGCGGATTATCCCGGCTGTTAAGCAAGCTACACCACCTGTAGTTTGGACACTTAATTTTTTCAAAGGAAATGCTTCGGGACCACGGGATACTCAGTGAAGAGCATCAGGAGGCACCCCAAGGCATAGGGGCTCGGACTGGCAGTAGGATGCCTTGCGGTGGACAGCCGAGCTCGATCCTTATAAAAGCTTTTTAACTGCAGCAGCTTTAGTGGACGCTACTGGAGCTGGAATTACGCGGCTGCTGGCATGAGACTTGCCCTCCAATAGATCCTTGTAAATGGATTTAAAGTGTATTTATTCAAATTAGAGAGACAATTTAAATTAAAAAGCTTAGAGCTGCCTCCACCACAGGGGGGCTCGCTCGACCCACCAGCGGACAGGCACCAGTATTGGGAGAGGGGGGCTGGCCATCAGGGTTCACCGCGGCTCTGGCACAAACCCGGCGACACGGAGGTGGCACGGGCAGGAGCGGACTGGCCGTGTCGGCTTCTCACTTTTTGGATTTTAGAAGGGCATGACATGCCTATATCTGTGTCTCCCCCTCCTTTTACTCCTCCACCTCTTTTATTTTCGCATGACTATATGTACTTGTATCTTTTCCATGTGTTAGTTATGTCTTCTGAGCAGTTTGTCAGCTTTTGGACACCTTTGAAGGTGTTTTCTATGTGTTTCTATGTGTTTTTGTTTGCCTGCCATTGGTTTTAACGGTGTTCGAAGGTGTTCGACGAACAGTTCGACGAACAGTTCGGCGAACACATGGGTGTTCGACGAACCGAACCGAACTCGAACACTACGGGGGTGGCTCACACTACCCATGAGTGCCTTCTTGCTGCACTACCTGCAACATGACCCTCGGATTGTCAGAATTCTAAGTAATCCCGACTACTGGGTTGCCACACTCTTAGATCTCCGCAACTAAAGTAAATTTGCTGAAATAATTCCTGCCATATAAAGGGATTCACGCATGCAGGAGTATCAGCAGAGGCTGTTGCAGAATCTTACATGAGCTTTTCCACAAAACACCAGTGGTGCACGTCGTGAATCTCACAGTTCTAACTTGCCAACCGTGAGACTGTCGAGTCTTCATCACTCAAACCGTAACAGTAACACAGTATCTGCTGGTAACAGCAATTTTGTAGAATCGTTTCACCACTTTTTTAGACCATCCTTTGCAAGGCCACAGGAGACAAGAAGTCTGACACATAGTCAACGCCTAGAGAGGATGGTACAGGAGTATCTCCAAGTGAACATCGAAGCTATGACTGTGTCACTGGACCTTTGCTCATTTTGGGCTTAAAATCTGGAAAAATGGCCGGAGCTCGCCACTCACGCCTTGGAGATCTTATCATGCCCTGCAGCCAGCGTTCTCTCTGAACGTGTGTTCAGCGCTTCTGGTGGTGTGCTGACAGATAAGAGCACGTGGCTGTCCACTGAGAATGTAGACAGACTCACGTTCATAAAGATGAACAAATCATGGATCTGCAAGGACTTTTCTACCCCTGTGTCATCCTGGGGAGACTAAAAGCTTGAGGATTTAAAATCACCTCACCAACCATTTTAAGCAACTCTGGGGCAATTGATGCCACTTAAGTGGTGTCTGTGCCACAATTTTTGGAAAAAATGGAGACTCTTTTTGGAGTCCCCTTGCTGTGTTTTTCGTGACGTTGGCATCGTCAATTCCAGGTGGGTTGGGTTACTCCCCCCCCTTTTAACTGTAAGAAACTACATACACTATGGCTTGGGGTAACACCGATGGTTGAATCTTAAGAGCTATTTACTCAGAGGTCTGCTCCAAAGCTTCAGTGTCTGCTAGTCAGCGTAGAATTTTTAACTGCATCTAGCCTAGGCAATACTTTGGGCGTAGTAGCCCAGCTGAGAAGCAAGCTGCATCGCCTGTGTATCTAATAAGAATTTTTAAATACATCTAGCCTAGGCAGACTGTGGGGACCCCCAACCAAACCCAGACACTCAGCCCCCCTACCACCCCCCTTTCCTTGACAATACAATAATGTAACTTTTACAACTGGATGGGTGAGGATCGGTCACAGCTTTATTAACTCTTTATACTCATTCCATTAGAAAGGCATTTTATTTCTAAAATAATTCAGCTTGTTGCAGCATGCCCTGGGTCTCCACACCGGCAAGTTGGCCAGCAAGTGTAACTCTCCAACATGTCCTTTCTATTTCCAGGCCACGGAGGATCCTGCGTACTCGTATGCAGGACTCTGACCCCCATCTATCACTCTTAACGCTTGTTCCACTCTGTCTTGGAGTCCTGACAAGAATATGTCCAGTCCAATATCCATTAAGTGAACACCGTCGGGCCGTATGAGGCCTGCTTTATCTCCTTCCAGTTGTCGGTGTTGTATCACTACACCGCCTCTGTCTCTTCTAAATTTTGCCATCCAAATATTTATTACCCGCCTTGTCCGTTCGATGGCCGTGATGTCTCGCGCACTTTGCCATACCGCTATCGGCACAACCTCTGACCATACTATAGTTAGTTTGTGAAAAATTCTCTGAAGCGCTCAGTGTCTAGTTTCATTATTGTCATAAGTTATGCGCTCTTGTGATGACCTAGGTCGTTTCCCCGGGCCTGTATAACAAAGATGACCGGACCTCTTGCCTCTCTCCCTACCTTGATTACCTGTGGCCATAGCAGGCCTCTAATACCTCTCCAGTTGAAATATTTGTTATGAAACTCTAATTTCCTCCCGCCTGGGCGGACTTTCGACCTTTTTTCTGCCCAATATATATACGAGTGGCCTATCACCCACACTGTTGACTTAGCGTCACCTGTAAAAGAAACAAACCACGTTAGGATAACAAGTCCGGTCTTATATATCTCACCAAACACATGGATCGCCATCTCCCTATCCTCTGAACTTCCGTTTCTGACAGTCCTGCTCTTGCTGCTTCCGTGGCCGTGCCTATGCGGAATGAGTGTGTCACGTAATCTTTGGGGTGGTTCCCTGCCGATGTTATGCATTTATTAAATATAGCTTGGAACTGGTATCTTGATAATGGCGTTCCATCAATGTGTGATAGGAAGAAATTACTTTGTGATCTGACGGTTATATATGTTTTTACTATTGTTACCCGACTCAGTGTACCGTTTGTGGGTTGTAGAAGTGTCCAAGAGCCCCTGCCCGCTGGAACCATTTTCGATTGGTGTATGCGTAGACATATTGCATTATTGGCTATGACTACGTCCTGGTGTAATAAGCCTCAACTGGTGGTAATTTTGGATTGAGGGACTAATTCGCTTATGCATAGCGCCCCGAAGAAGGCGATCGCAAATGCAGTAGACAGTAGTGCTGCTTCAAATTGTGAGTGTCATGTTAATGGTGCTAGGGATATGATGTGAGAAATCAGTTTTAGTAACACGGGATGGGACGTCTACACTCCTGACTTGACTGACCCCTTTTCCACCCTTTTATGGATTGTCTGATGATGAATCTCTTTGTCACATCTCCCCAATTCAGTAGTTGGAAGTGAAATGCTACTCCGGTCAGACACCGCTGCGCTGACGCCCCTGATATGCCCCTCATCATTAGCTGGTGGAGAAATTCTATGGTGACTTGTAATCTGGCTTGTTCACATTGGTCAACCTGTCTGCCTGCTACTAGTCGTGTCCACTCTTCCCATGCCTTACCGTATGCTTGCCATGTCGACGGGGCAACTGACGCTCTGATTTATGGCATCAACTCTTCACCACTAGATCCCATAGGGAGGGTGGGCAACTGTTGCCCGATGGGTGGGCGTTTGTGAGGAGCTCTGTGAAAATCTGCCAATTGAATTGTGATAAAGCATCAGCAGCAGCTTTAGACCCCTCAACATCGTGGCTAGCGCGGACTCATGCCTTGTGTTTTAGGCACAGGAATGCTAGCCGGCGTAGACGGGAGAGACGATGATTCAATCTTATTAATGCAGTGCGCTAGGCTGGTGTTTTTTGTTATGAAGCGTATATTTTTGTTAGCCAGGAGCGCGCCCCATATTTCTATTGATACCACTATTGGGAAGAAAAATTTGTTTCCGTGCTAGATGCAGCAAAAAATTATTATTAATTTCAAAGCTGGTGGAGATTGGTATAGATGGCCTAATACAATGAGTACCACACACTGCTACTATGCCCAAAATTATTTTCCAAGCAAGATGCAGCTAAAAATTCTTAGTAATTTGAAAGCTGGTGGAGCTTAGTATAGATGGCCTAATAGTATGAGTACCACACACTACTAATATGCCCAAAATTAGTTTACAGGCAAGATGCAGCTAAAAATTATTATTAATTTGCAACCTGGTGGAGGTTAGAATAGATGGACTAATAGAACAAGTCCACACACTGCTACATGCCGAAATATTTTTTCAGAGCTAGATGCAGATAAAAATTATATTGAATTTGCAACCTGGTGGACGTTAGTATAGATGGCCTAAGAGAACAAGTCCCACACACTGCTACAAGCCGAAGCCAAAATATTTTTTCAGAGCTAGATGCAGATAAAAATTGTTTTGAATTTGCAACCTGGTGGAGGTTAGTATAGATGGACTAATAGAAAAAGTCCCACACACTGCTACAAGCCAAAATATTTTTTCAGAGCTAGATGTAGAAAAGAATTATATTGAATTTGCAACCTGGTGGAGGTTAGTATAGATGGACTAATAGAACAAGTCCCACACACTGCTACAAGACGAAATATTTTTTCAGAGCTAGATGCAATTAAAAATTATATTGAATTTGCAACCTGGTGGAGGTTAGTATAGATGGACTAATAGAACAAGTCCCACACACTGCTACAAGCCGAAATATTTTTTCAGAGCTAGATGCAGAAAAAAATTATATTGAATTTGCAACCTGGTGGAGGTTAGTATAGATGGACTAATAGAATGATGCTATGCCCAAAAGGTTTTATTCCACTAGGTGAATTAAAACAATTGTATTCTATACATAGGTGGTGTAGCTTGCAACACAGATAGGCTACACCGCTGACTAACACACACTGCAAGAGGCCAAAAAGGATTTGCTTTGCTAGATTTAGCCAAATGCTGTGAAAAAAACTTGCACAGCACTGGCACAGACCTGCCTGGCAAAAAGTGATAGGAACTGATGTAACCTAGCCCTGAAAAAGACTGCAATTACAATTAGTCTTTACTCCCAACCTATCTATTTAAGAGCACAGACCTGCCTGATAAAAGTCGTCGGAAATGATGTAACCTAGTCCTTAAAAGGACTGCTATCACAACTATTCCCTACTCCCAAGCTATCTGTAGATTTGTGCAAAAATTGGCTTGAAATGAACAAAGTATAGCGCACACAGCAACAGCGGTGCCGTCTAACACGCAGCTGCAGCAGTGAGAAAATGGTGGCGACGGGGAAAATGGCTGGGTCTTATAGGGCAAGGACATGTGACATACACTGCCAATGACACATGCCCTTGCTTGTGTGAAAAAAAGCAGTTCGCTCCGTGTGTGCGCTGCTGATAGGCTGACAGATTGCACCTCCCCACTGTAAATGCGGGAAAGAGAAAAAAAAAATGGAGATCTTCATTATTTCTGCAGAGATCCATCCTCTGCCCCTCCCCCCACCCCGCTGTACACTCAAACTGCGTATTAACATTAATTTTCAGCATTACTGAGAAAAAATCCAGTTATGATTTTGGTGCACAATCAGTTATCGAACATAACCTCGAACAGCCGAATTTTTTTCAAATTGTTCGTGTTCGCCGAACGGCTCGAACACCGCCCAAAACAGCTCGAATTTGAGATTGGCGAACAGTTCGAGTCGAACTCCGCTCATCTCTAGTCCAGACTTACGGCTACTGAGACTTGGCTGTGGAAGACAGGGTGGTGGTGGTGGCAAAGTGACAGGAAGCATTATCTGCTATCCAACCAACCACCTTTTGATACTGCTCTGTGTTCAATAGTGGTGTACTGCGGTCACCTAGTAATTGGGACAGGAAGGTCAAGCATCAAGATGTGGGTGTTTGTTGTGGCACAATTTCAGCTTGCCCACGCCCATGTTCTCGGCCTCAGCCTTTGCATACACCATCACCATCACGTCCACTTCCCCGTCCCTTGTCATGCACCTTGCCCATTTTTAATGGAGGACAATATTTTCCACGTTCACGAGAAATGGCTGATTTTCTAACGCAGTTATATGTGATGTGTCTGACAGAGAACCACAATTTTAAATAGCAGGCCTTTAATTTACTAATATTATTCCACTCAGAGACCTAGTATAAATAGCTTGGCCGACACACTGCTACGGAATGAAAATGGAAGAAATGTTTGATTTTGGAACAGTCTTATAGGTGATATGTCTGACAGAGAACTGCGGTTTTAAATAGCAGGCCTGTAATTTACTAATGCTATTCTACAGAGAGACCTAGTGTGAATAGCTTGACTGATACACTGCAATGAAATGAAAATGAAAGAAATGGCTGATTTTGGAACACTCTTATAGGTGTTATGTCTGACAGAGAACCACTGTTTTAAGTAGCTGGCCTGTAATTTACTAATACTATTCTACACAGTGACCTAGTGTGAATAGCTTCACCGACACACTGCAACAAAGTGAAAATGGAAGTAAGTGCTGATTTTGGAACACTCTTATAAGTGTTATGTCTGATAGAGAACCACGGTTTTAAATAGCAGGCTGTAATTTGCTAATACTATTCTTCACAGACACCTAGTGTGAATAGCTTGACCGACCCATTGCAACGGATGAAAATGGAAGAAATGTCTGATTTTGGAACAGTCTTACCGGTGATATGTCTGACAGAGAACCACGGTTTTAAATAGCAGGCCTGAAATTTACTAATATTATTCTACTCAGAGACCTAGTGTGAATAGTAGTGTTGAGCCATCCCCGTAGTGTTCGAGTTCGGTTCGGTTCGTCGAACACCCATGTCTTCGCCGAACTGTTCGTCGAACTGTTCATCGAACACCTTCGAACACCGTTAAAACCAATGGCAGGCAAACAAAAACACATAGAAACACAAAGAAAACACCTTCAAAGGTGTCCAAAAGCTGACAAACTGCTCAGAAGACACAACTAACACATGGAAAAGTGACAAGTACATATAGTCATGAGAAAATAAAAGAGGTGGAGGAGTAAAAGAAGGGGGAGACACAGATATAGGCATGTCATGCCCTTCTAAAATCCAAAAAGTGAGAAGCCGACACATTCAGTCCGCTCCTGCCCGTGCCACCTCCGTGTCGCCAAGTTTGTGCCAGAGCCGCGGTGAACCCTGATGGCCAGCCCCCCTCTCCCAATACTGGTGCCTGTCCGCTGGTGGGTCGAGCGAGCCCCCCTGTGGTGGAGGCAGCTCTACGCTTTTTAATTTAAATTGTCTCTCTAATTTGAATGAATACTCTTTAAATCCATTTACAAGGATCTATTGGAGGGCAAGTCTCATGCCAGCAGCCACGTAATTCCAGCTCCAGTAGCGTCCACTAAAGCTGCTGCAGTTAAAAAGCTTTTATAAGGATCGAGCTCGGCTGTCCACCGCAAGGCATCCTACTGCCAGTCCCAGCCCCTATGCCTTGGGGTGCCTCCTGATGCTCTTCACTGAGTATCCCGTGGTCCCGAAGCATTTCCTTTGAAAAAATTAAGTGTCCAAACTACAAGTGGTGTAGCTTGCTTAACAGCTGGGATAATCCGCTGACTAGCAGACACTGCTACTAGGCACAAAGTATTTCCTGGGCTAGATGCAGTTAAAAATTTGTAATTACATACTCTCGTTGGATGCTAAGAAAGCATTCCATAGAATCTCCTGGCACGCCATATATGATTCTCTTAAAAAGCTTGTGGTAGGGGACCCTTTTATAGCCAAAATCACGGCCCTGTATCGCAATACGTCACCTAGGCTGAAGATAAATGGAACTGTAGCACCCTGAGGGCTCGGTTGCTACAGAGGTATTGCACCTCACCCAGAGGTGTGATATCTCACTCTCAGGTAAGGATGGAGTGTGGATCAGGACCCGACACCTGCATGCATTACACCACATTGCCGTGGGGCAGGGCGACCAATATGCCCCTGAGATGGGCACGACAGTCCTTGTCCCTGGCTGGAGTGGGGGGAGGGAACACTGAGGAAGGGGAACCCTGTAGTGCAGGAGCAGGGAGGAAGCAGTTCCTGGGTGCATTGAGAAGGGAGTATAAAAGGTGGGCACCATCTTAGTTCAGTGCAGAGAAGTCTGAGCAGAAGTGGCAGGGAGCAGGGGCTCTGCATGAGCTCTACTCCGGAGGCGGCCCTAGTAACAGAGGCCCAGGCCTGGAAGAGGGAGAAGGAAGGAAGAGGAGCGGAGAAGGCTCCAGGAACGAGGAACGAAGGGATCCCAGGGGTGCGGACGGGCGAGTCACCACCACACGCCCGAATCCACCTGCATGGAGGGGTCAGGCCAAAGGGGGAGACCGGTCCCCGAAACTAGTGGAGGCAGGAAACGACCCTCAGCTAGAAACCGGAGGCTGTGACATTTTATGTGGCGCAGCCCCTCGCTACACCCGCTAGGAGGGCAGCACATAGGGTCAGGGAAACTGGCGCCAAGTTTACCAAGAGGAGGCCCGAGGCAGCCGGACAGAAGTGTTGGTAAGAAAGGCCAGACAAAGGACACACAAAGGGGGTCCTATGAAGCGCTCCAAAGTTATCTGGGAGTTGTCTGAGCCCCTCACCTGGTGAGCACAGTACGACGTGGGCAGCCGTTACCTGCAGACGTGGTCTGGATAATAAGAACTGTGAGTAAAGGCCCTGGACTGCATCACTGACTCCGTGTCGTTACTGCTGCTGCCCTGCACCATCACCCCCATCCTCCGCATACACTGACCTGAGGCTATACTCCTCCCGTGTGGAGTTATGCTACGCTCTGCTGCACCCACAACACCAGCCTCAGCGGTCTGCCCTGCAGCGGCGGTTCTCTCTGACCGCAATCCACGGGTGGCGTAGTCGGACATTTAAACATCAAAACCACATAAATAGTTCTGCCACTGGTTTGACCACCCTGAGCCACGGAACGGGGTCGCCGCCACGAAGACTACAACCACCAGCATCCACCAAAAAGGGTCCGGCTCCGGGTGTCCCAAGGCCCAGGGGGTGCGTCAGAACATTTTCATCACCTTTCACAATCACCAATGGGACAAGGCAGGGATGTCCTCTGTCCCCTCTCTTATACATCCTAGTGACGGAGCACCTGCTCTCATCAATTCGCCATAACCCCAATATTAGGTGGATTGAGGTGGGAGGCACTGAGTACAAGTGCTCTCTATTTGCTGATGATGTACTAGTATATATCACTCAATCACATATATCCATCCATGCTGTTATGGCTGAAATAGATCACTTTGTTACATGGTCAAATTTTAAAATCAATGCAGCAAAGTCTGAGGCCCTCGATGTCTCCCTCCCCAAATCCATATAGGATTCCATCCAGTCCAACTTTCCCTTTGCCTGGCCCTCACAGGGTATCAAATACTTAGGAATTCCTATTCATAGAGACCTCTCCCATCTATGTTATCTTAATTTTGGGCCCTTTATTGAACAACTCAATACAGACCACGGTTGGCAAGATAGAACTGTAAGATTCACTACGTGAACCACTGGTGTTTTGTGGAAAAGCACATGTACACTGTGTTCCAAATTATTATGCAAAAAGTGTTTAGGAGTGATAAGGGAAGAATTTGTTTGTTTGTCAGTTAAACTCATTGATGGTGATGTGTGTCAGGGCTCTTTATATCACTGTAAGCAATTGCAGACACCTGTGCTAATTAGTTTGGCAGGTGTGTCCAATGAAAGGCAAGACTACTTAAGAAGGCTGTCTCACATTATTAAGCAGCCTACATTTTCTGCCAAAATGGGAAAGAAAAAGGATGTGTCGGCTGCTGAGAAGCAACAAATTGTGGAGTGTTTAGGTCAAGGCATGACTACAATCAACATTGTGCGATGATCAGGATGAAGTGTCTTGGCAATCAAGAAGTATGTAGCTGATTCACAGTACACACGTGTGCGTGCTGATAAGGGCAAATTGAGGACTCTTTCCTACAGGCAATTACGTCAGGTTAAAAGAGCAGCGGCAAAAAAGCCTTGTCATAGCAGCAGACAAGTTTTTGAAGCTGCTGCTGCCTCCAACGTCCCCCGAACAACAAGATGCAGGGTCCTTCAGAGGTTTGCAGCTGTGCAGATGCCATCCTGTCGACCTCCTCTATCCACTTCACACAAGCAGAAACGGCTCCAGTGGGCCAAACATTACATGAAGACTGATTTCAAAACTGTTTTGTACACGGATGAGTGCCGTGCAGCGCTCGATGGTCCAGATGGATGGAGTGGAGGATGGCTGGTTGATGGACACCCCACGCAAACACGGCTACAGCGCCAACAAGGAGGAGGTGGAGTAATGTTTTGGGCTGGAATCATGGGGAGAGAGAATGTCGGCCCCTTTAGGATCCCTGAAGGCGCTAAAGTTGAATTCCATAATGTATGTGGATTTTCTCAAACAGCACTTCCTGCCATGGTTCAAGAAGAAGAACCATGTATTTCACAGCAAGATCATTTTTTTGCATGATAATGCACCATCTCATGCTGCACATAAAACATCTGCATCTCTGGCTGATATGGGCATAAAAGGGGACAAACTTATGGTGTGACCCCCATGCTCCCCTGACCTCTACCCCATTCAGAACCTCTGGAGCATCATCAAAAGGAGTGTCTATGATGGCGGGAGGCAGTTCACATCTAAGCAACAGCTCTGGGAGGGTATTCTGTCCTCATGCAAAACAATTGAAGCAGAAACCATCCAAAACCTGACAAATTCAATGGACGAGAGAGTTCAGAAGCTCCTTTCGAACATGTGAAAATGTAACATCACCTAGAATAAAGTTTTGAGTTGAAAACTGTTTGATTTCAGTTTCTAATAACCTGCTAATGCTTATAATTTCAAAAATGACCATTTTTTTGGTCTTTATTAAAATGAAAAGGTTGATCGAAGAGTGTGGGGGATCTAAGAGTGTGGCAACCCAGTAGTCATGATTACTTCGAATTCTGACAATATGAGGGTCATGTTGCAGGTAGTGCAGCAACAAGGCACTTATGTGTCTTGCGCATCTCGGAGCCCCAAAATTATTTTCCGGGCTAGATGCAGCTAAAAATTATTATTAATTTTAAATCTGGTGGAGCTTAGTATAGATGGGCTAATAGGATCAGTGCTGCACACTGCTACAAAGCCAAATTATTTTCCAGTCAAGATACAGATAAACATGATTAGTAATTTGAAAGCTTAAAACGGTTGGTAGGGTGATTTTAACCAATCATCAAGCTTTTACTCTCCCCAGGATGACACAGGGGTAGAAAAGTCGTTTCGGATCCATGATTTGTTCATCTTTATGAATGTGAGTCTGTCTACATTATCAGTGGAGAGCCGCGTGCGCTTATCTGTCAGCACACCACCAGCAGTGCTGAACACACGTTCAGACAGAACGCTGGCTGCGGGGCATGACAAGATCTCCAAGGCGTAAGTGGCTAGCTCCGGCCATTTATCCAGATTGGAAGCCCAAAAAGAGCAAGGGTCCAGTGACACAGTCATGGCTTCAATGTTTACTTGGAGATACTCCTGTACCATCGTCTCTAGGCGTTGACTATGTGTCAGACTTCTTGTCTCCTGTGGCCTTGCAAAGGATGGGCTAAAAAAGTGGTGAAATGATTCCGCAAAATTGATGTTACCAGCAGATACTGTGGTTCTGTTACGGTTTGAGTGCTGAACACTAGAGATGAGCGTTGTTCTACTCGAACTGTTCGCCAATCTCAAATTCGAGCTGTTTTGGGCGGTGTTCGAGCCGGTCGGCGAACACGAACAATTTGAGAAAAATTCGGCTGTTCGAGGTTATTTTCGATAACTGTTCGTGCACCAAAATCATAACTGGATTTTTTCTCAGTAATGATGAAAATTAATGTTAATACGCAGTTTGAGTGTACAGCGGGGCGGGGGGAGGGGCAGGGGATGGATCTCTGCAGGAACAATGAAGATCTCCATTTTTTTTTCTCTTTCCCGCATTTGCAGTGGGGAGGTGCAATCTGTCAGCCTATCAGCAGCGCACACACGGAGCGAAGTGCTTTTTTTCACACAAGCAAGGGCATGTGTGATTGGCAGTGTATGTCACATGTCCTTGCCCTATAAGACCAAGCCATTTTCCCCGTCGCCACCATTTTCTCACTGCTGCAGCTGCGTGTTAGACGGCACCGCTGTTGCTGTGTGCGCTATACCTTGTTAATTTCAAGCCAATTTTTGCACAAATATACAGATAGCTTGGGAGTAGGGAATAGTTGTGATTGCAGTCCTTTTAAGGACTAGGTTACAGCATTTCCTACGACTTTTATCAGGCAGGTCTGTGCTCTTAAATAGATAGATTGTGGGAGTAAAGACTAATTGTAATTGGAGTCCTTTTCAGGACTAGGTTACATCAGTTCCTATCAGTTTTTGCCAGGCAGGTCTGTGCCAGTGCTGTGCAAGTTTTTTTCACAGCATTTGGCTGAATCTAGCAAAGCTAATCCTTTTTGGCCTATTGCAGAGTGTGTTAGTCAGTGGAGTAGCCTATCTGTGTTGCAAGATATACCACCTGTGTATAGAATACCAATTTTTTTACTGCACCTAGTGAAGTAAAATCTTTTGGGCATAGCATCATTCTATTAGTCCATCTATACTGACCTCCATCAGGTTGCAAACTGAATATAATTTTTTTCTGCATCTAGCTCTGAAAAATTATTTGGGCTTCTAGCAGTGTGTGGGACTTGGTCTATTAGTCCATCTATACTGACCTCCATCAGGTTGCAAATTAAAAATAATTTTTTTCTGCATCTAGCTCTGAAAAAATATTTGGGCTTCTAGCAGTGTGTGGGACTTGGTCTATTAGTCCATCTATTCTGACCTCCATCAGGTTGCAAATTGAATAAAAAAATTTTCTGCATCTAGCTCTGAAAAAATATTTGGGCTTCTAGCGGTGTGTGGGACTTGGTCTATTAGTCCATCTATACTGACCTCCATCAGGTTGCAAATTAAAAATAATTTTTTTCTGCATCTAGCTCTGAAAAAATATTTGGGCTTCTAGCAGTGTGTGGGACTTGGTCTATTAGTCCATCTATACTGACCTCCATCAGGTTGCAAATTAAAAATAATTTTTTTCTTCATTTAGCTCTGAAAAAATATTTGGGCTTCTAGCAGTGTGTGGGACTTGTTCTATTAGTCCTTCTATACTGACGTTCAGCAGGTTGCAAATTGAATATAATTTTTTTCTGCATCTAGCTCTGAAAAAATATTTGGGCTTCTAGCGGTGTGTGGGACTTGGTCTATTAGTCCATCTATACTGACCTCCATCAGGTTGCAAATTAAAAATAATTTTTTTCTGCATCTAGCTCTGAAAAAATATTTGGGCTTCTAGCAGTGTGTGGGACTTGGTCTATTAGTCCATCTATACTGACCTCCATCAGGTTGCAAATTAAAAATAATTTTTTTCTGCATCTAGCTCTGAAAAAATATTTGGGCTTCTAGCAGTGTGTGGGACTTGGTCTATTAGTCCATCTATACTGACCTCCATCAGGTTGCAAATTAAAAATAATTTTTTTCTTCATTTAGCTCTGAAAAAATATTTGGGCTTCTAGCAGTGTGTGGGACTTGTTCTATTAGTCCTTCTATACTGACCTCCAGCAGGTTGCAAATTGAATATAATTTTTTTCTGCATCTAGCTCTGAAAAAATATTTGGGCTTCTAGCGGTGTGTGGGACTTGGTCTATTAGTCCATCTATACTGACCTCCATCAGGTTGCAAATTAAAAATAATTTTTTTCTGCATCTAGCTCTGAAAAAATATTTGGGCTTCTAGCGGTGTGTGGGACTTGGTCTATTAGTCCATCTATACTGACCTCCATCAGGTTGCAAATTAAAAATAATTTTTTTCTGCATCTAGCTCTGAAAAAATATTTGGGCTTCTAGCAGTGTGTGGGACTTGGTCTATTAGTCCATCTATACTGACCTCCATCAGGTTGCAAATTAAAAATAATTTTTTTCTTCATTTAGCTCTGAAAAAATATTTGGGCTTCTAGCAGTGTGTGGGACTTGTTCTATTAGTCCTTCTATACTGACGTTCAGCAGGTTGCAAATTGAATATAATTTTTTTCTGCATCTAGCTCTGAAAAAATATTTGGGCTTCTAGCGGTGTGTGGGACTTGGTCTATTAGTCCATCTATACTGACCTCCATCAGGTTGCAAATTAAAAATAATTTTTTTCTGCATCTAGCTCTGAAAAAATATTTGGGCTTCTAGCAGTGTGTGGGACTTGGTCTATTAGTCCATCTATACTGACCTCCATCAGGTTGCAAATTAAAAATATTTTTTTTCTGCATCTAGCTCTGAAAAAATATTTGGGCTTCTAGCAGTGTGTGGGACTTGGTCTATTAGTCCATCTATACTGACCTCCATCAGGTTGCAAATTAAAAATAATTTTTTTCTTCATTTAGCTCTGAAAAAATATTTGGGCTTCTAGCAGTGTGTGGGACTTGTTCTATTAGTCCTTCTATACTGACCTCCAGCAGGTTGCAAATTGAATATAATTTTTTTCTGCATCTAGCTCTGAAAAAATATTTGGGCTTCTAGCGGTGTGTGGGACTTGGTCTATTAGTCCATCTATACTGACCTCCATCAGGTTGCAAATTAAAAATAATTTTTTTCTGCATCTAGCTCTGAAAAAATATTTGGGCTTCTAGCGGTGTGTGGGACTTGGTCTATTAGTCCATCTATACTGACCTCCATCAGGTTGCAAATTAAAAATAATTTTTTTCTGCATCTAGCTCTGAAAAAATATTTGGGCTTCTAGCAGTGTGTGGGACTTGGTCTATTAGTCCATCTATACTGACCTCCATCAGGTTGCAAATTAAAAATAATTTTTTTCTTCATTTAGCTCTGAAAAAATATTTGGGCTTCTAGCAGTGTGTGGGACTTGTTCTATTAGTCCTTCTATATTGACGTCCAGCAGGTTGCAAATTGAATATAATTTTTTTCTGCATCTAGCTCTGAAAAAATATTTGGGCTTCTAGCGGTGTGTGGGACTTGGTCTATTAGTCCATCTATACTGACCTCCATCAGGTTGCAAATTAAAAATAATTTTTTTCTGCATCTAGCTCTGAAAAAATATTTGGGCTTCTAGCAGTGTGTGGGACTTGGTCTATTAGTCCATCTATACTGACCTCCATCAGGTTGCAAATTAAAAATAATTTTTTTCTGCATCTAGCTCTGAAAAAATATTTGGGCTTCTAGCAGTGTGTGGGACTTGGTCTATTAGTCCATCTATACTGACCTCCATCAGGTTGCAAATTAAAAATAATTTTTTTCTTCATTTAGCTCTGAAAAAATACTTGGGCTTCTAGCAGTGTGTGGGACTTGTTCTATTAGTCCTTCTATACTGACCTCCAGCAGGTTGCAAATTGAATATAATTTTTTTCTGCATCTAGCTCTGAAAAAATATTTGGGCTTCTAGCGGTGTGTGGGACTTGGTCTATTATTCCATCTATACTGACCTCCATCAGGTTGCAAATTAAAAATAATTTTTTTCTGCATCTAGCTCTGAAAAAATATTTGGGCTTCTAGCGGTGTGTGGGACTTGGTCTATTAGTCCATCTATACTGACCTCCATCAGGTTGCAAATTAAAAATAATTTTTTTCTGCATCTAGCTCTGAAAATATATTTGGGCTTCTAGCAGTGTGTGGGACTTGGTCTATTAGTCCATCTATACTGACCTCCATCAGGTTGCAAATTGAATAAAAAAATTTTCTGCATCTAGCTCTGAAAAAATATTTGGGCTTCTAGCGGTGTGTGGGACTTGGTCTATTAGTCCATCTATACTGACCTCCATCAGGTTGCAAATTAAAAATAATTTTTTTCTGCATCTAACCCAGCCAATAGTTTTGGCCTAATACCACAGTTTGGCCACTCAGCTCTGCTCGGTTACCATCCATTGTTTTTTTGTGCAAACAACTCCAGAGTTGTGAATTAGTTAACCACCAAAATGAGTGGAAAAAGGCCTGCTGCTGGTGGAAAGGGGAATAGGCGTGTTGGGAAGGGGAAAAAAGGTTGTGTCCGTGGGGTAGGTGCAGAAGAAAGACCATCTTCCAGCCAAACTAAAATGTCTACTTCTTTTAGCGGACAATGTAATAAGATCCCTTTCTTACGGCCACGCCAATCGCTACAATTTCCAGATGAGGCACAAAAACAGCAGGTGCTTCAACGGATATCAAGTGCTCCTTTAAGTGGGCTCTCCTCCACATCAACTTCAACATCACAAATACTCCAGTCCTCAAAGGTGTCACCCAAATCGCACTTGCTTCCTCACAGCTCCCAAATCTCCAGCTGCCCGTCTGAGTATGAGGTAGAACAGATGGTTGAGTCTGCAGAGCTGTTTACTCATACTATAGCCTGGGAATCAGAGGTCGACTCCAGCGCTTCTGTGAATCCAGACGAGGAAATGATCTGCACTGATGCCCAGAATCTTTATGAGTCGGATCCAGGACCAGACGCAGAAGGTTCTGACCATAATGTAGACCCTCATTCCCAAACTGTAACTCCTGTTGGTGGAGACAATGAGGAAGACGATGATAAGACTCAAATACCTGATTGGAGCGACAACTTTAGTTTTTTGTCAGGGCAGGAACAGGTTGGCTCTGAGGACGACGGGTGTGATAACGCACAGGGTGATGATGATGAGGTCGGAGATCCCACTTACTGTCAACCCACAGTCAGCCAAGAGATGAGGTCAGCAGAGGAGGTGGAGGAAGATGCTAGTGACGACGAGGTCAGGTTGCGCCTTCCTGGACAGAGATGTAGTACTGGAAGCACGTCAACAACTGCATCCTCAAACACAACTCTGCCTCTCACCACAAGTCGTGGTGGCTCTTCAGGTCGCATGGGTGCTAAGCCTTGCATAGCCTGGGCATTTTTTCAGATCGATAAAGATGACCCAACTCGTGTTATCTGTAACATTTGTCAGCAAAAGCTAAGTAGAGGCCAAAAAATACATAGTTTGAGTACTTCATGCATGAACCGGCACTTGGACATGAAGCATAAGTTGCAGTGGGAAGCTCAGTGTGCTACAATGCGGTCTAGCCGGCCAGGCCAACCACCGTCTGCCATATCTTGTGCATCCGCGGCCTCTTCATCCTCTGTGACTGGGGGGACAGCAGTCACACCTGTTTTGGGGCGCAGACCTGCCACCTCTTTACCCGCAACAGCCAGCGTGATTGGCAGGTCATCATTTTCTTTGGAGGTGGTAACACCAGCTGGTCTTGAGTGCTGTCCGACATCGATAGCACCACCTTTGGATCAAGGCAACCTAACATGTCCGCCTGCATCTTCCTCACAGACCGGCAGTTTGCCGGGGACACCCTTATCAACCCCGTCTAAGCACAATAGCCAGCCCTCGGTCCCTCAGATGTGGACAAGTAAAAGACCATTTCCTCCTAGCCATGAGAAAGCTAAGAGGTTGAATTTCACCATCTGCAAGCTCTTGGCTACAGAAATGCTGCCTTTCCGCCTGGTGGACACAGAGGATTTTCGAGACCTTATGTCCGTCGCAGTGCCCCAGTACCAGATGCCCAGTCGGCACTACTTCTCAAAGAAAGGTGTGCCTGCGCTCCACCAGCATGTCGCACACAACATCACCGCTTCTTTGAGAAACTCTGTGTGTGACAGGGTGCATTTCACCACAGACACTTGGACGAGTAGGCATGGACAGGGGCGTTACATGTCGCTGACTGGGCACTGGGTAACTATGGTGACAGCAGGACAAGGGGCTGCTGTCCAAGTCTTGCCGTCCCCACGAGTTGTGCGTCAATCCTCTTTATGTCATTTTTCCTCCACTGCTTCTGCCTCCTCAACCTCCTCTCGGTCTTCCACCTGCACCCAAAGCCTGTCTGGTCATGCCACAAGCTTTCTAACTGCGCAGAAGGGATCCTGCACACCTCCTTACTATGCTGGCAGTAGGGCTCAACGTCATCAGGCGGTTTTTACATTGAAATGTCTGGGAAATGTGAGTCACACAGCTGAGGAGTTGTGGTCAGCTCTGGAGAACCAATTTCATGAATGGTTGTCTCCACTGGACCTGAAACCAGGGAAGGCCGTGTGCGACAATGCTGCAAACCTGGGTGCGGCCCTTCGCCGGGGCAATGTCACACACGTGCCTTGTATGGCTCACGTGTTGAACCTGGTTGTCCAGCAATTTTTAGCCCACTATCCCAGACTAGATGGCCTTCTGCAGAGGGCACGGTCGCTGTGTGCTCACTTCCGCCGTTGGCATCCCGCAGCTCAGCGACTTACATCTCTACAGAAGTCGTTGGGCCTGCCACTTCACCGGCTAAAATGCGATGTGCCTACCCGGTGGAATTCAACTCTGCACATGTTGCAGCGACTGTGGCAGCACCGACAAGCCCTGGTGCAATACGTTCTGACGTATAGCCTGGGCCAGCGAGATTCAGAGGTGGGGCAAATCACGCTGGAGGAGTGGTCTCAGATCAGGGACCTATGCACCCTTCTGCACAGTTTTGAAATGGCGACGAAGATGTTTAGTGCTGACGATGCCATTATCAGCATGACTATTCCGGTGATTTACATGCTGGAGCACATGTTAAACAGAATTCGGAGTCAGGTGGTGGCACAAGAGGAGGTGGAGGAAGTAGAGGAGGAGGAGTTGTATGCGGAAGGGCTAACATCTGCAAGGTCCAGACGGTCGGCAGCACCAGGGCGGCAGGCATGTGAGGGTGGGGGAGATGATTTTACCAGGGCGCATGGTAGCAGCCAAACTAGTGAGGAAGGTGCAGGAGCCCAGGAAGAAGTGGAGGACGAACTGATGGAAGACTCATCAGATGAGGGAGACCTTGATCACATTTCTGTTGTGCGAGGTTGGGGGGAGAGGACAGAGGAAGGAAGCATGATTGTTACCTCGCCACCAACACAACAGGGACTTGGTGCTCCTGGATGCGCAACACACATGAGTGCCTTCTTGCTGCACTACCTGCAACATGACCCTCGAATTGTGAGAATTAGAAATAATCCTGACTACTGGGTTGCCACACTGTTAGATCCCCGGTACAAAAGTAAATTTGCAGAAATTATTCCTGCCATAGAAAGAGATGCACGCATGCAGGAGTATCAGCAGAGACTGTTGCAGAATCTTACATGTGCTTTTCCACAAAATACCAGTGGTGCACGTAGTGAATCTCACAGTTCCAACTTGCCAACCGTGGGACCGTCAAGTGTTCAGCACTCAAACCGTAACAGAACCACAGTATCTGCTGGTAACATCAATTTTGCGGAATTATTTCACCACTTTTTTAGCCCATCCTTTGCAAGGCCACAGGAGACAAGAAGTCTGACACATAGTCAACGCCTAGAGACGATGGTACAGGAGTATCTCCAAGTAAACATTGAAGCCACGACTGTGTCACTGGACCCTTGCTCTTTTTGGGCTTCCAATCTGGATAAATGGCCGGAGCTAGCCACTTACGCCTTGGAGATCTTGTCATGCCCCGCAGCCAGCGTTCTGTCTGAACGTGTGTTCAGCGCTGCTGGTGGTGTGCTGACAGATAAGCGCACGCGGCTCTCCACTGATAATGTAGACAGACTCACGTTCATAAAGATGAACAAATCATGGATCCGAAACGACTTTTCTACCCCTGTGTCATCCTGGGGAGAGTAAAAGCTTGATGATTGGTTAAAATCACCCTACCAACCGTTTTAAGCTTTCAAATTACTAATCATGTTTATCTGTATCTTGACTGGAAAATAATTTGGGCTTTGTAGCAGTGTGCAGCACTGATCCTATTAGGCCATCTATAATAAGCTTCACCAGATTTAAAATTAAAAATAATTTTTAGCTGCATCTAGCCCGGAAAATAATTTTGGGGCTCCGAGATGCGCAAGACACATAAGTGCCTTCTTGCTGCACTACCTGCAGCATGACCCTCATATTGTCAGAATTCGAAGTAATCATGACTACTGGGTTGCCACACTCTTAGATCCCCCAAACTTTTCGATCAACCTTTTCATTTTAATAAAGACCAAAAAAATGGTCATTTTTGAAATTATAAGCATTAGCAGGTTGTTAGAAACTGAAATCAAACAGTTTTCAACTCAAAACTTTATTCTAGGTGATGTTACATTTTCACATAGGACCCCTTGTTCGAAAGGAGCTTCTGAACTCTCTCGTCCATTGAATTTGTCAGGTTTTGGATGGTTTCTGCTTCAATTGTTTTGCATGAGGACAGAATACCCTCCCAGAGCTGTTGCTTAGATGTGAACTGCCTCCCGCCATCATAGACACTCCTTTTAATGATGCTCCAAAGGTTCTGAATGGGGTAGAGGTCAGGGGAGCATGGGGGTCACACCATAAGTTTGTCCCCTTTTATGCCCATATCAGCCAGAGATGCAGATGTTTTATGTGCAGCATGAGATGGTGCATTATCATGCAGAAAAATGATCTTGCTGTGAAATACACGGTTCTTCTTCTTGAACCATGGCAGGAAGTGCTGTTTGAGAAAATCCACATACATTATGGAGTTCATCTTTAGCGCCTTCAGGGATCCTAAAGGGGCCGACAATCTCTCTCCCCATGATTCCAGCCCAAAACATTACTCCACCTCCTCCTTGTTGGCGCTGTAGCCGTGTTTGCGTGGGGTGTCCATCAACCAGCCATCCTCCACTCCATTCATCTGGACCATCGAGCGCTGCACGGCACTCATCCGTGAACAAAACAGTTTTGAAATCAGTCTTCATGTAATGTTTGGCCCACTGGAGCCGTTTCTGCTTGTGTGAAGTGGATAGAGGAGGTCGACAGGATGGCGTATGCACAGCTGCAAACCTCTGAAGGACCCTGCATCTTGTTGTTCGGGGGACGTTGGAGGCACAAGCAGCTTCAAAAACTTGTCTGCTGCTATGACAAGGCTTTTTTGCCGCTGCTCTTTCAACCTGACGTAATTGCCTGTAGGAAAGAGTCCTCAATTTGCCCTTATCAGCACGCACACGTGTGTACTGTGAATCAGCTACATACTTCTTGATTGCCAAGACACTTCATCCTGATCATCGCACAATGTTGATTGTAGTCATGCCTTGACCTAAACACTCCACAATTTGTTGCTTCTCAGCAGCCGACACATCCTTTTTCTTTCCCATTTTGGCAGAAAATGTAGGCTGCTTAATAATGTGAGAGAGCCTTCTTAAGTAGTCTTGCCTTTCATTGGACACACCTGCCAAACTAATTAGCACAGGTGTCTGCAATTGCTTACAGTGATATAAAGAGCCCTGACACACATCACCATCAATGAGTTTAACTGACAAACAAACAAATTCTTCCCTTATCACTCCTAAACACTTTTTGCATAATAATTTGGAACGCGGTGTACATGTGCTTTTCCACAAAACACCAGTGGTTCACGTAGTGAATCTTACAGTTCTAACTTGCCAACCGTGGTCTGTATGGAATTGTTCAATAAAGGGCCCAAAATTAAGATAACATAGATGGGAGAGGTCTCTATGAATAGGAATTCCTAAGTATTTGATACCCTGTGAGGAACAGGCAAAGGGAAAGTTGGACTGGATGGAATCCTATATGGATTTAGGGAGGGAGACATCGAGGGCCTCAGACTTCGCTGCATTGATTTTAAAATTTTACCATGTAACAAAGTGATCTATTTCAGCCATAACAGCAGGGATGGATATATGTGATTGAGTGATATATACTAGGACATCATCAGCAAATAGAGAGCACTTGTACTCGGTGCCTCCCACCTCAATCCACCTAATATTGGGGTTATGGCGAATTGATGAGAGCAGGTGCTCCGTCACTAGGATGTATAAGAGAGGGGACAGAGGACATCCCTGCCTTGTCCCATTGGTGATTGTGAAAGGTGATGAAAATGTTCTGACGCACCCCCTGGGCCTTGGGACACCCGGAGCCGGACCCTTTTTGGTGGATGCTGGTGGTTGTAGTCTTCGTGGCGGCGATCCGGTTCCGTGGCTCAGGGCGGTCAAACCAGTGGCGGAACTATTTATGTGGTTTTGATGTTTAAATATCCGACTACGCCACCCGTGGATTGCGGTCAGAGTGAACCGCCGCTACAGGGCAGACCGCTAAGGCTGGTGTTGTGGGTGCAGCAGAGCGTAGCATAACTCCCCACGGGAGGAGTATAGCCTCAGGGCAGTGTATGCGGAGGATGGGGGTGATGGTGCAGGGCAGCAGCAGTAACGACACGGAGTCAGTGATGCAGTTCAGGGCCTTTACTCACAGTTCTTATTATCCAGACCACGTCTGCAGGTAACGGCTGCCCACGTCGTACTGTGCTCACCAGGTGAGGGGCTCAGACAACTCCCAGATAACTTTGGAGCGCTTCACAGGACCCCCTTTGTGTGTCCTTTGTCTGGCCTTTCTTACCAACACTTCTGTCCGGCTGCCTCGGGCCTCCTCTTGGTAAACTTGGCGCCAGTTTCCCTGACCCTATGTGGTGCCTTCCTAGCGGGTGGAGCAAGGGGCTGCGCCACATAAAATGTCAGAGCCTCCGGTTTCTAGCTGAGGGTCGTTTCCTGCCTCCACTAGTTCGGGGACCGGTCTCCCCCTTTGGCCTGACCCCTCCACGCAGGTGGATTCGGGCGTGCGGTGGCGACTCGCCCGTCCGCACCCCTGGGATCCCTTCATTCCTCGTTCCTGGAGCCTTCTCCGCTCCTCTTCCTTCCTTCTCCCTCTTGCAGGCCTGGGCCTCTGTTACTAGGCCCGCCTCCGGAGCAGAGCTCATGCAGAGCCCCTGCTCCCTGCCACTTCTGCTCAGACTTCTCTGCACTGAACTAAGATGGTGCCCACCTTTTATACTCCCTTCTCAATGCACCCAGGAACTGCTTCCTCCCTGCTCCTGCACTGCAGGGTTCCCCTTCCTCAGTGTTCCCTCCCCCCACTCCAGCCAGGGACAGGGACTGGCATGCCCATCTCAGGGGCATATTGGTCGCCCTGCCCCACGGCAATGTGGTGTAATGCATGCAGGTGTCGGGTCCTGATCCACACTCCATCCTTATCTGAGAGTGAGATATCACACCTCTGGGTGAGGTGCAATACGTCTGTAGCAACCGAGCCCTCGGTGCTACAGTTCCATTTATCTTCAGCCTAGGTGACGTATTGTGATACAGGGCCGTGATTTTGGCTATAAAAGGGTCCCCTAGACCCCTAGCCCAAGCTTTTTAAGAGAATCATATATGGCGTGCCAGGAGACTCTATGGAATGCTTTCTCAGCATCCAACGAGAGTATCTACTTACAAATTTTTAACTGCATCTAGCCCAGGAAATACTTTGTGCCTAGTAGCAGTGTCTGCTAGTCAGCGGATTATCCCGGCTGTTAAGCAAGCTACACCACCTGTAGTTTGGACACTTAATTTTTTCAAAGGAAATGCTTCGGGACCACGGGATACTTAGTGAAGAGCATCAGGAGGCACCCCAAGGCATAGGGGCTGGGACTGGCACTAGGATGCCTTGCGGTGGACAGCCGAGCTCGATCCTTATAAAAGCTTTTTAACTGCAGCAGCTTTAGTGGACGCTACTGGAGCTGGAATTACGTGGCTGCTGGCATGAGACTTGCCCTCCAATAGATCCTTGTAAATGGATTTAAAGTGTATTCATTCAAATTAGAGGGACAATTTAAATTAAAAAGCTTAGAGCTGCCTCCACCACAGGGGGGCTCGCTCGACCCACCAGCGGACAGGCACCAGTATTGGGAGAGGGGGGCTGGCCGTCAGGGTTCACCGCGGCTCTGGCACAAACCCGACGACACGGAGGTGGCACGGGCAGGAGCGGACTGGCCGTCTCGGCTTCTCACTTTTTGGATTTTAGAAGGGCATGACATGCCTATATCTGTGTCTCCCCCTCCTTTTACTCCTCCACCTCTTTTCTTTTCGCATGACTATATGTACTTGTCACTTTTCCATGTGTTAGTTGTGTCTTCTGAGCAGTTTGTCAGCTTTTGGACACCTTTGAAGGTGTTTTCTATGTGTTTCTATGTGTTTTTGTTTGCCTGCCATTGGTTTTAACGGTGTTCGAAGGTGTTCGACGAACAGTTCGACGAACAGTTCGGCGAACACACGGGTGTTCGACGAACCGAACCGAACTCGAACACTACGGGGGTGGCTCAACACTACTGAACACTTGACGGTCCCACGGTTGGCAAGTTGGAACTGTGAGATTCACTACGTGCACCACTGGTGTTTTGTGGAAAAGCACATGTAAGATTCTGCAACAGTCTCTGCTGATACTCCTGCATGCGTGCATCCCTTTCTATGGCAGGAATAATTTCTGCAAATTTACTTTTGTACCGGGGATCTAACAGTGTGGCAACCCAGTAGTCAGGATTATTTCTAATTCTCACAATTCGAGGGTCATGTTGCAGGTAGTGCAGCAAGAAGGCACTCATGTGTGTTGCGCATCCAGGAGCACCAAGTCCCTGTTGTGTTGTTGGCGAGGTAACAATCATGCTTCCTTCCTCTGACCTCTCCCCCCAACCTCGAACAACAGAAATGTGATCAAGCTCTCCCTCATCTGATGAGTCTTCCATCAGTTCGTCCTCCACTTCTTCCTGGGCTCCTGCACCTTCCTCACTAGTTTGGCTGCTACCATGCGCCCTGGTAAAACCATCTCCCCCACCCTCACATGCCTGCCGCCTTGGTGCTGCCGACCCTCTGGACCTTGCAGATGTTAGCCCTTCCGCATACAACTCCTCCTCCTCTACTTCCTCCACCTCCTCTTGTGCCACCACCTGACTCCGAATTCTGTTTAACATGTGCTCCAGCATGTAAATCACCGGAATAGTCATGCTGATAATGGCATCGTCAGCACTAAACATCTTTGTCGCCATTTCAAAACTGTGCAGAAGGGTGCATAGGTCCCTGATCTGAGATCACTCCTCCAGCGTGATTTGCCCCACCTCCGGATCTCGTTGGCCCAGGCTATACGTCAGAACGTATTGCACCAGGGCTTGTCGGTGCTGCCACAGTCGCTGCAACATGTGCAGAGTTGAATTCCACCGGGTAGGCACATCGCATTTTAGCTTGTGAAGTGGCAGGCCCAACGACTTCTGTAGAGATGTAAGTCGCTGAGCTGCGGGATGCGAACGGCGGAAGTGAGCACACAGCGACCGTGCCCTCTGCAGAAGGCCATCTAGTCTGGGATAGTGGGCTAAAAATTGCTGGACAACCAGGTTCAACACGTGAGCCATACAAGGCACGTGTGTGACATTGCCCCGGCGAAGGGCCGCACCCAGGTTTGCAGCATTGTCGCACACGGCCTTCCCTGGTTTCAGGTCCAGTGGAGACAACCATTCATGAAATTGGTTCTCCAGAGCTGACCACAACTCCTCAGCTCTGTGACTCACATTTCCCAGACATTTCAAAGTAAAAACCGCCTGATGACGTTGAGCCCTACTGCCAGCATAGTAAGGAGATGTGCAGGATCCCTTCTGCGCAGTTAGAAAGCTTGTGGCATGACCAGACAGGCTTTGGGTGCAGGTGGAAGACCGAGAGGAGGTTGAGGAGGCAGAAGCAGTGGAGGAACTTTGACATAAAGAGGATTGACGCACAACTCGTGGGGACGGCAAGACTTGGACAGCAGCCCCTTGTCCTGCTGTCACCATAGTTACCCAGTGCCCAGTCAGCGACATGTAACGCCCCTGTCCATGCCTACTCGTCCAAGTGTCTGTGGTGAAATGCACCCTGTCACACACAGAGTTTCTCAAAGAAGCGGTGATGTTGTGTGCGACATGCTGGTGGAGCGCAGGCACACCTTTCTTTGAGAAGTAGTGCCGACTGGGCATCTGGTACTGGGGCACTGCGACGGACATAAGGTCTCGAAAATCCTCTGTGTCCACCAGGTGGAAAGGCAGCATTTCTGTAGCCAAGAGCTTGCAGATGGTGAAATTCAACCTCTTAGCTTTCTCATGGCTAGGAGGAAATGGACTTTTACTTGTCCACATCTGAGGGACCGAAGGCTGGCTATTGTGCTTAGACAGGGTTGATAAGGGTGTCCCCGGCAAACTGCCGGTCTGTGAGGAAGATGCAGGCGGACATGTTAGGTTGCCTTGATCCAAAGGTGGTGCTATCGATGTCGGACAGCGCTCAACACCAGCTGGTGTTACCACCTCCAAAGAAAATGATGACCTGCCAATCACGCTGGCTGTTGCGGGTAAAGAGGTGGCAGGTCTGCGCCCCAAAACAGGTGTGGCTGCTGTCCCCCCAGTCACAGAGGATGAAGAGGCCGCGGATGCACAAGATATGGCAGACGGTGGTTGGCCCGGCCGGCTAGGCCGCATTGTAGCACACTGAGCTTCCCACTGCAACTTATGCTTCATGTCCATGTGCCGGTTCATGCATGAAGTACTCAAACTATGTATTTTTTGGCCTCTACTTAGCTTTTGCTGACAAATGTTACAGATAACACGAGTTGGGTCATCTTTATCGATCTGAAAAAATGCCCAGGCTATGCAAGGCTTAGCACCCATGCGACCTGAAGAGCCACCACGACTTGTGGTGAGAGGCAGAGTTGTGTTTGAGGATGCAGTTGTTGACGTGCTTCCAGTACTACGTCTCTGTCCAGGAAGGTGCAACCTGACCTCGTCGTCACTAGCATCTTCCTCCACCTCCTCTGCTGACCTCATCTCTTGGCTGACTGTGGGTTGACAGTAAGTGGGATCTCCAACCTCATCATCATCACCCTGTGCGTTATCACACCCGTCGTCCTCAGAGCCAACCTGTTCCTGCCCTGACAAAAAACTAAAGTTGTCGCTCCAATCAGGTATTTGAGTCTCATCATCGTCTTCCTCATTGTCTCCACGAACAGGAGTTACAGTTTGGGAATGAGGGTCTACATTATGGTCAGAACCTTCTGCGTCTGGTCCTGGATCCGATTCATAAAGATTCTGGGCATCAGTGCAGATCATTTCCTCGTCTGGATTCACAGAAGCGCTGGAGTCGACCTCTGATTCCCAGGCTATAGTATGAGTAAACAGCTCTGCAGACTCAACCATCTGTTCTACCTCATACTCAGACGGGCAGCTGGAGATTTGAGAGCTGTGAGGAAGCAAGTGCGATTGGGGTGACACCTTTGAGGACTGGAGTATTTGTGATGTTGAAGTTGATGTGGAGGAGAGCCCACTTAAAGGAGCACTTGATATCCGTTGAAGCACCTGCTGTTTTTGTGCCTCATCTGGAATTTGTAGCGATTGGCGTGGCCGTAAGAAAGGGATCTTATCACATTGTCCGCTAAAAGAAGTAGACATTTTAGTTTGGCTGGAAGATGGTCTTTCTTCTGCAGATGTTACTGTTGCTTTAACACCTACCCCACGGACACAACCTTTTTTCCCCTTCCCGACACGCCTATTCCCCTTTCCACCAGCAGCAGGCCTTTTTCCACTCATTTTGGTGGTTAACTAATTCACAACTCTGGAGTTGTTTGCACAAAAAAACAATGGATGGGAACCGAGCAGAGCTGAGTGGCCAAACTGTGGTATTAGGCCAAAACTATTGGCTGGGTTAGATGCAGAAAAAAGTTATATTCAATTTGCAACCTGATGGAGGTCAGTATAGATGGACTAATAGAGAAAGTCCCACACACAGCTAGAAGCCCAAATATTTTTTCAGAGCTAGATGCAGACAAAAATTTATTTTTAATTTGCAACCTGATGGAGGTCAGTATAGATGGACTAATAGAGAAAGTCCCACACACTGCTAGAAGGCCAAATATTTTTTCAGAGCTGGATGCAGATAAAAAATATTTTTAATTTGCAACCTGATGGAGGTCAGTATAGATGGACTAATAGAGAAAGTCCCACACACTGCTAGAAGGCCAAATATTTTTTCAGAGCTAGATGCAGACAAAAAATTATTTTCAGTTTGCAACCTGATGGAGGTCAGTATAGATGGACTAATAGAACAAGTCCCACACATAGCTAGAAGCCCAAATATTTTTTCAGAGGTAGATGCAGAAAAAAATTATATTCAGTTTGCAACCTGATGGAGGTCTGTATAGATGGATTAATAGAACAAGTCCCACACACAGCTAGAAGCCCAATATTTTTTCAGAGGTAGATGCAGAAAAAAAATATATTCAGTTTGCAACCTGATGGAGGTCAGTATAGATGGACTAATAGAGAAAGTCCCACACACTGCTAGAAGGCCAAATATTTTTTCAGAGCTAGATGCAGATAAAAAATTATTTTTAATTTGCATCCTGATGGAGGTCAGTATAGATGGACTAATAGAGAAAGTCCCACACACTGCTAGAAGGCCAAATATTTTTTCAGAGCTGGATGCAGATAAAAATTATTTTTAATTTGCAACCTGATGGAGGTCAGTATAGATGGACTAATAGAGAAAGTCCCACACACTGCTAGAAGGCCAAATATTTTTTCAGAGCTAGATGCAGACAAAAATTATATTCAGTTTGCAACCTGATGGAGGTCAGTATAGATGGACTAATAGAACAAGTCCCACACACAGCTAGAAGCCCAATATTTTTTCAGAGGTAGATGCAGATAAAAATAATTTTTAATTTGCAACCTGATGGAGGTCAGTATAGATGGACTAATAGGGAAAGTCCCACACACTGCTAGAAGGCCAAATATTTTTTCAGAGCTAGATGCAGACAAAAAATTATTTTCAGTTTGCAACCTGATGGAGGTCAGTATAGATGGACTAATAGAACAAGTCCCACACACAGCTAGAAGCCCAAATATTTTTTCAGAGGTAGATGCAGAAAAAAATTATATTCAGTTTGCAACCTGATGGAGGTCTGTATAGATGGATTAATAGAACAAGTCCCACACACAGCTAGAAGCCCAATATTTTTTCAGAGGTAGATGCAGAAAAAAAATATATTCAGTTTGCAACCTGATGGAGGTCAGTATAGATGGACTAATAGAATGATGCTATGCCCAAAAGATTTTACTTCACTAGGTGCAGTAAAAAAATTGGTATTCTATACACAGGTGGTATATCTTGCAACACAGATAGGCTACTCCACTGACTAACACACTCTGCAATAGGCCAAAAAGGATTAGCTTTGCTAGATTCAGCCAAATGCTGTGAAAAAAACTTACACAGCACTGGCACAGACCATCCTGGCAAAAACTGATAGGAACTCATGTAACCTAGTCCTGAAAAGGACTGCAATTACAATTAGTCTTTACTCCCACAATCTATCTATTTAAGAGCACAGACCTGCCTTATAAAAGTTGTAGGAAATGCTGTAACCTAGTCCTTAAAAGGACTGCAATCACAACTATTCCCTACTCCCAAGCTATCTGTAGATTTGTGCGAAAATTGGCTTGAAATTAACAAGGTATAGCGCACACAGCAACAGCGGTGCCGTCTAACACGCAGCTGCAGCAGTGAGAAAATGGTGGCGACGGGGAAAATGGCTTGGTCTTATAGGGCAAGGACATGTGACATACAATGCCAATGACACATGCCCTTGCTTGTGTGAAAAAAGCACTTCGCTCCGTGTGTGCGCTGCTGATAGGCTGACAGATTGCACCTCCCCACTGTAAATGCGGGAAAGAGAAAAAAAAATGGAGATCTTCATTATTCCTGCAGAGATCCATCCCCTGCCCCTCCCCCCACCCCGCTGTACACTCAAACTACGTATTAACATTAATTTTCATCATTACTGAGAAAAAATCCAGTTATGATTTTGGTGCACGAACAGTTATCGAACATAACCTCGAACAGCCGAATTTTTCTCAAATCGTTCGTGTTCGCCGAACGGCTCAAACACCGCCCAAAACAGCTCGAATTTGAGATTGGCGAACAGTTCGAGTAGAACAACGCTCATCTCTAGTGAATAGCTTGACCGACACACTGGAACAGAATGGAAAAGGAGGCCAATATTTTCCATGTTCAGTTTAAATTTCTGGATTTTTATCGCTGAAATATGGAACAGATCTGGCTTTATTCTGCAGTGAGAACAAGCAAATGGAGAAGAAAAATGGTGTACTCTGGATTGCTTTTTAAGCACATAACCAGGATTAAGATAAAAACGTATGTCTGACATCCAGGTTCACTCCTGAGGTCTTATGTGTGGAGTGTGAACTGAATACCGACGGCCTTGTTGATGCTGGAAGTCAATAACTTCCCTCTTCTGCTCGCAAATCCTACCCAACATCTGCAATGTAGAATTCCAACATGTGGGGACATCACACATCAGTCGGTGAGCGTGAAGCTGCAAACGCTGCTGAAACACGGCAAGGGCATTGGAAGCTGTAGGTGACTTTCTAAAATGGGCACACAGGTGGCGTGCTTTGACAAGCAGATCGGGCATTTCTGGGTAGGTTTGGAGTAACCGCTGAACCACGAGGTTAAGCATATGGGCCAGGCATGGTAAGTGTGTGAGCTCGCCTCAGAGCCGCCACCAACTTCTGGCCATTGTCACACATGACCATGCCTGGCTTTAGGTTCAGCGGTGTCAGCCACAGATCTGCCTGCTCTTTCAGAGCTGTCCACAACTCTTCAGAGTTGTGTGGTTTGTCACCTAAGCATATTAGCTTCAGCACAGCCTGTTGCCGCTTGGCCGACGCAGTGCTGCAGTGCTTCCAACTTGCGGATGATGTGTTAATTTCGGAGATGGATGCTGAAGAGGAGGAGGAGGTGCAGGAGCTGTAGAATGTGGGGGCAACCCTAATTGACCCAGGGCCCGCAATCCTCGGTGTCAGGAGGATGTGTTCCGTCTCAAGGTCCGACTGGGTCCCAGGTTGCACTATGTTAACCCAGTGTACCATCAGCGAGATGTACTCTCCCTGCCCACAAGCACTTGTCCACGTGTCCGTGGTTAGGTGGACTTTCCCAGTATTTATGTTGTTGAGGGCATGGCTAATATTGTGGGACACGTGCTTGTGTAATGCGGTGATGGCACACCGGGATAAATAGTGGCAGCTGGGGGGACGGCCGCCGCCATCAGGTTGCAGAAAACTTCCGTCTCCAAGAGCCTAAAAGGCAACATTTCAAGTGCAAGCAGTCATGAAATGTGAGAATTTAGTAGTGAGGCCTGTGGGACGTTGGCTGCGTATTTGCGCTTGCATTCCAAGGACTGGGGTAGTGACAACTGAACGCTGCACTGGGACAAGGACGTGGACGTGTTTGCTGATGGTGCTACTTGAGAGTGTGCATTGACAGGTGCAGGGCAGGAGGCATCTTCGCACAACAGTGGAAGAAGCAGTGGTGCCACCCGCAGACACTGTTCCTGGACCCTGGGGTTCGGCCCACTAAGTCGGGTGCTTTGCTGCCATGTGCCTGATCATGTTGGTGGTGGTCAGGCTGCTAGTTTTGCTACCCGTGCTGATGCTGTCATGGCAGGTGGTGCAAATGGCCATTTTAGGGTTATCAGCAGAGTCTTTAACCCCTTTACCCCCGAGGGTGGTTTGCACGTTAATGACCGGGCCAATGTTTACAAATCTGACCACTGTCACTTTATGAAGTTATACCTCTGGAACTCTTCAATGGACCCCGCTGATTCTGATAAAGTTTTTTCATGGTATGTTGTACTTCATGATAGTGGTAAAATTTCTATGATATCACTTGCGTTTATTTGTGAAAAAATCTGAAATTTGGTTAAAATTTAGAAAACTTCGCAATTTTCAAAATTTGAATTTGTATACCCTTAAATCAGAGAGACATGCAGTGCAGACCAAAAGTTTGGACACACTTTCTCATTTAAAGATTTTTCTGTATTTTCATGACTTTGAAAATTGTACATTCACACTGAAAGCATCAAGACTATGAATTAACACATGTGGAATTATATACTTAACAAAAAAGTGTGAAACAACTGAAAATATGTCTTATATTCTAGGTTCTTCAAAGTAGCCACATTTTGCTTTGATGACTGCTTTGCACCCTCCTGGCATTCTCTTGATGAGCTTCAAGAGGTAATCACCGGAAATGGTCTTCCAACAATCTTGAAGGAGTTCCCAGAGATGCTTAGCATTTGTTGGCCCTTTTGCCTTCACTCTGCGGTCCAGCTCACCCCCAACCATCTTGATTGGGTTCAGGTCTGGTGACTGTGGAAGCCAGGTCATCTGGCGTAGCACCCCATCACTTTCCTTCTTGGTCAAATAGCCCTTACACAGCCTGGAGGTGTGTTTGGGGTCATTGTCCTGTTGAAAAATAAATGATGGTCCAACTAAACGCAAACCGGATGGAATAGCATGCCGCTGCAAGATGCTATGGTAGCCATGCTGATTCAGTATGCCTTCAATTTTGATTAAATCCCTAACAGTGTCACCAGCAAAGCACTCCCACACCATCACACCTCCTCCTCCATGCTTCACGGTGGGAACCAGGTATGTAGAGTCCATCCGTTCACCTTTTCTGCGTCGCACAAAGACACAGTGGTTGGAACCAAAGATCTCAAATTTGCACTCATCAGACCAAAGCACAGATTTCCTCCGGTCTAATGTCCATTCCTTGTGTTCTTTAGCCCAAACAAGTCTCTTCTGCTTGTTGCCTGTCCTTAGCAGTGGTTTCCTAGCAGCTATTTTACCATGAAGGCCTGCTGCACAAAGTCTCCTCTTAACAGTTGTTGAAGAGATGTGTCTGCTGCTAGAACTCTGTGTGGCATTGACATGGTCTCTAATCTGAGCTGCTGTTAACCTGTGACTTCTGAGTCTGGTGACTCGGATAAACTTATCCTCAGAAGCAGAGGTGACTCTTGGTCTACCTTTCCTGGGGCGGTCCTCATGTGAGCCAGTTTCTTTGTAGCGCTTGATGGTTTTTGCAACTGCACTTTCGGACACTTTCAAAGTTTGCCCAATTTTTCGGACTGACTGACCTTCATTTCTTAAAGTAATGATGGCCACTTGGTTTTCTTTACTTAGCTGCTTTTTTCTTGCCATAATACAAATTCTAACAGTCTATTCAGTAGGACTATCAGCTGTGTATCCACCAGACTTCTGCACAACACAACTGATGGTCTCAACCCCATTTATAAGGCAAGAAATCTCACTTATTAAACCTGACAGGGCACACCTGTGAAGTGAAAACCATTTCAGGTGACTACCTCTTGAAGCTCATCAAGAGAATGCCAAGAGTGTGCAAAGCAGTCATCAAAGCAAAAGGTGGCTACTTTGAAGAACCTAGAATATAAGACATATTTTCAGTTGTTTCACACTTTTTTGTTAAGTATATAATTCCACATGTGTTAATTCATAGTTTTGATGCCTTCAGTGTGAATGTACAATTTTCAAAGTTATGAAAATACAGAAAAATCTTTAAATGAGAAGGTGTGTCCAAACTTTTGGTCTGTACTGTATATCACACAAATAGTTAATAAATAACATTCCGCACATGTCTACTTTATATCAGCACAATTTTGGAACCAAAATTTATTTTTATTAGGGAGCTATAAGGGTTAAAAGTTAACCAGCGATTTTTCATTTTTACAACAAAATTTGCAAACCCATTCTTTTAGGGACCACATCACATTTGAAGTGACTTTGAGGGGCCTTTATGAAAGAAAATACCCATAAGTGACACCATTCTAAAAACTGCAGCCCTCAAGGTACTAAAAACCACATTCTAGAAGTTTATTAACCCTTCATGTGCTTCACAGGAATTTTTGGAATGGGGAAGAAAAAAATGAACATTTAACTTTTTTCACAAAAATGTTACATTAGACCCCAATTTTTTTATTTTTGCAGGGGTAACAGGAAAAAATGGACCCCATCATTTGTTGTGCAAATTCTCCTTAGCATGCAGATACCTCACACGTCGGGAAAAAACACTGCTTGGGCGCACGGCAGGGCTCAGAAGGGAAGGAGCGCCATTTGACTTTTTGAATGTAAAATTTGCTTGAATAATTAGCGGACTCCATGTTGCGTTTAGAGAGCCCCTGATGTGCCTAAACATTGGAAACCCCCAATAAGTGATACCATTTTGGAAACTAGACCCCTCAAGGAACTTATCTAGATGTATGGTGAGCACCTTGATCCCCAAGGTGTTTCACAGAAGTTTATAACATGGAGCCATGAAAATACAATTTTCACATTTTTCACACAAAAATGTTTTTCAGCCCCCAGTTTTGCATTTTCATAAGGGTAACAGGAGAAATTGCACCATGCAGCTTGTTGTGCAATCTCTCCTGAGTAAGCTGTTACCCCATATGTGGGGGAAAACCTTTGATTGGGCGCACGACAGTGTTCGGAAGGGAAGGAGCACCATTTGACTTTTTGAATGTAAAATTTGCTTGAATATTTAGCAGACGCCATGTTGCGTTTGGAGAGCCCCTGATGTGCCTAAACAGTGGAAGCCCCCCACAAGTGACACCATTTTGAAAACTAAACCCCTCAGGGAACTTATCTAGATGTGTGGTGAGCACCCTTAACCCCCTGGTGCTTCACAGAAGTTTATAACATGAAGCCGTGAAAATAAAAAAATCAAACTTTTTCCACAAAAATAATATTTTAGCCCCAAATTTTTTAGTTTCACAAAGGTAAGAGGAGAAAATGGAACCTAAAAACTGTTGTGCAATCTCTCCTGAGTACGCCAACACCCCATATGTGGGGAAAATACACTGTTTGGGTGCACGTCAGGGTTCAGAAGGTGCACTGTGTGACTTTTTGAACGCAAAATTGGCTGGAATCAAGAGCAGACGCCATGTTGCATTTCGGGAGCCCCTGATGTGCCTAAATAGTGGAAACCCCCCACAATTGACTCCATTTTGCAAACTAGACCCCTCAAGGATTTTGTCAAGGGGTATAGTGTACATTTTGAACCCAG
The DNA here is from genome assembly GCF_046119375.1 of Phyllobates terribilis. NCBI lineage: Eukaryota > Metazoa > Chordata > Amphibia > Anura > Dendrobatidae > Phyllobates > Phyllobates terribilis. The sequence continues at coordinate 237,411,485 of NW_027362772.1, forward strand.
TGGTACAACAGAATTTGATAATATTAGGTCATCATATTGAATAAGTTGTCATTAGTCTTGAGCACAAGTGCTCGCTACTTGAGTTTGCATCGAGTACTCGGGTATGGACCATGTATCAAGTGTTCTCGAGTGACATGCTTGAGTCCCTGTCCCACATTTTTCACGGTTGTTAGACACTCAAAAAAAAACATGAGGGGATTGCTCGTTCATAGCAGGTGATCCCAGCAATGTTTTTTTGGCCGCAAAGTATATGGGGCAGAGACTCGAGCATGTCACTCGAACACCCACTTTTACACTTTGTCCCACTATGGGACTTTCACTTATTGCAGCCTGATCGGCTGCATGGCATAGAGAGCAGCAGGTCCCTATGTTATGTAGCCTTTCAGCTCTGCACACAGGGGAGACATTCCTTTGGTCATGCACTGTGCATGACCAAAGTAACTTCCTGCCTCCTGGTGACCCGGATGTTGTCATGACGACATTGGGTCATCATGTCAACATCCGAAAGCCGCCGCAGACACCGCTGGACGCTGGCAGGAGAGGTGAGTATAGCGATCACCTCCCCCCTTGCCACCGCAATGCTGTGATCGCCTTCGATCGAAGAATTGCGGGGGTTAATGTGCAGGGAGCGGTGCAGGACTGCTCCCTGCACATTGCACCGGGTGTCAGCTGTGAAACCTGGCGACGATCGCCCTGCACCGCTTGTGTGTGGGCTCAATCGCTGCACGTGTAATAGTACGTAGCTGGTCCATAAGTCCCAGGGCGCAGCTACGTACTATTACTGACCCGGTCAGAAAGGGGTTAAAAAACAACCAGACTTGGGAAGACCAGACTGGCAACTTCCGTCGTGTTGATGTTACGGGGAGCGGTTGACCGCCTTCTGTCTGCGGCCACCACACTTCTTCTTCCTGCCTGTTGTGGTGCTCTGCCTCCCTCCCCCTGTGTGCTGCTGTCCTTGCTCTGTATATCCTCCTGCCAGGTTAGGCCAGTTACTATATCATCCACCACCTTGTCTACCACTTCCGCACCCTGGTCATCCTCCTGACTTTCTGACAACTGTGTCTCATCATCTTCCACCTCTTGTGACAGTTTCCCACCGTCGCCTTTGTGTGACCGTGGCTGCTCAAATATTTGGGAATCGCTACATGCGATCGCCTCTTGCCCCGCTTCAAGTAAAGCGTGCAAGAGGCCCGAATCTATAAATGGAAAAGTGAACAGCTCTTTGAAGTGTCCAAATGTGGAATCAGTTGTCTCCAGGCACTCGTTATGGTGGGAGGAAGGAGGATCAGGGTGAGGAATATGCGGTCCAGACTCACGGCCACTGAGACTTGACCATGTGGAAGACAACGTGGTGGTGGTGGTGACTGGAAGCATTATCTGCTATTCAACCAATAACCTTTTCACACTGCTCTGTGTTCAATAGTGGTGTTCTGCGGTCCCCTATTAATTGGGACAGGAAGGTTGAGCGAGAAGATGTGGGTGTTTGTTGTGGCACAATTTCAGCTAGTACAACCGTGCACACCCAATATTAGAAAAATGAAAAAGTCTTTATTGCATGATTACACACTGACAACACAAGAAAAAATAAAAACAATTAAAAACAGACAAGGCATAGCAATATTCATGAGGGAGGAATAATAATAGTGTTCCAAAGCAATAAATCCCCCTTAGGCCACAGGTATCATTTTTATTTTTACTATCTCATAATACAATAATGCTTATTGACCAAGCTATGTCGCCATGGAACACTATTATTATTCCTCCCCCATGAATATTGCTATGCCTTGTCTGTTTTTAATTGTTTTTATTTTTTCTTGTGTTGTCAGTGTGTAATCATGCAATAAAGACTTTTTCATTTTTCTAATATTGGGTGTGCACGGTTGTATATCCTGAGTCTTTTTTCTTCCTTTTTATATCATATAACTATATCAGGTTATTGTAGCACCCCGTAACATTTACTATTTCATAGCAGTGCCCACCTTTTTGCATAGGACAATTTCAGCTAGCCTACGGCCTCGGCATCGTCCTCTGCATGCACCATCATCACCTTCACGTCCAATTCCCTGTCCCTTGCCATGCGCCTTGCCCATTTTAAATGGAGGACAATATTTTCCATGTTCAGTATGAATGGTTGGATTTGAACCGCAGTGATATGTGATACGTGTGACGGAAAACCTCAATTTTAAATAGCTGGCCTGTTGGTAACTATTTTTAACAGTGACCTCGTGTCAATAAGTTCACTGACACACTGTAACAAAATTTCAATGGAGGCCAGAAATGGCAGAATTTTCAGCGCAATTATATGTGATCCGTGTGTCGGACAAACCACAGTTTTAAATAGCTGGCCTGTAGGTAACTATTTTGAACAGCGACCTCATGTCAATAACTTTGCTGACACACTGCAACAAAATTTCAATGGAGGCCAGAAATGGCAGAATTTTCAGCGCACTTATATGTGATCCGTGTGATGGACATCGCAGTTTTAAATAGCTGGATTTTTAGCGCTGTAATATGGAAAGGACCTGGCTGTATTTTGCAGTGCAAACAAGCAAATAGAGCAGAAAAACTGTGTTCTCTGGATTGCTTTTTAAGCAAATAATCAGGATTAAGATCCAAAAAAAAATTATTCCTGGCCCCTGATACCTGGGGCTACTTCTAGAAATATCTGTAAAAGCACCAGCAGACAGAACTGGAACTCTATTTTATTAGAAAATTAGAAACACTTCCAGAAATAAACCAAAACAGAACATTTTCCTGTTGCAATATCCAGCCACACAGACAAGTAGACTCCACCTGCCCAACTCCACATCAACTACCATACAACCATCCCTATACATAATCATAAAACATACACACCACTAACTCCACCACTGGTTCCGCCGCCATACCTAATTACATATATATTACTTCCATATACTGTATATGCATGACACCATAATACAGCAATATGGTACTATAGCATAATACAATAACATACAATAGCATAACTGTACAATAGCAAGATGCCCTATAAAGCAACCGCATAAAACACAAACATCCCACCTACCCCTAACTCCACCTAGCTACACCCCTCCCCCCTCGAAACCAGCCTCCAAGTTCCAGAGAAAGTCCTCCAAGCTTGGGACCCCCAAAGTCCAGATGAGGCCGGGCCAGTCCAAGTTAACACATGACGCCCACTAATCCCCAACCCCTCAAACCCCCCTCCCCGCCTACCTAAAGCCCCCCCCAAGATAAAACAAAACAATAAACAATAACAGCAGCCCAAACGGTCAACATGCCATATCCCATATCCTTGCACCGGTTCGGTGCTTGCAAACCCTTTTCCATCATATTTCTGCTTTCCAAAACAAAAAGCTATGGTAAGAGCTTAGCCCACCAGCAGGATGTTTGGAGTACTCCAGAACCAGGGCACCTGGAAGGAAAAACTCCTCCAGAGATGAGAGGCCCCCCGCACACCCAGTCTTTCATAATCCAAAGATCGCACTTTCACCAGGTCACCAATGATGTTGCTACATACCTCACCCATTGGGAGGATTTTACTGCCCATTGACACTAAGCACCGTGCATTCCAGGTGAAAAAACTAACCACTACGCTGACTAGAAAAAAAGTGCACCGGTCCCGTCCACCAAGGTCTCTGAATGCCCCATTAGCCCACTCAGCATAGGAGAGACCCGCCAGCCTAGGCCAGCCAATGGAAGCGCCCACCCTGTTATAAACCTCTGTATTAAAGGGGCATCAAAGCAGGAAGTGCTCCATGCTTTCAAGCATGTCAGCACAACTCTCACAAGGACAATTCCTATCCTCGGAGTTCCTGTACTTCAAATTGCCCTCACATACAGCTTACCCTGAAAGCAGCGCCAAGTCAAGTCCCAATACTTCGAGGAGATTCGTTTCGAATTCAATAGACATAACCCAACCTCCAGATCCCGACTTGGGCAGTCCCTGAGGGCCAATGATTTTTGGAAATAGGTCAACAAGATCCTCTCATCGAGGAGTTTCCTCATCAGAGTGCTCACCTCCCACACCCCCAAAACTCCACCGGCGGATCACTTTCAAATCCGGGGCATGCCCATGCGGTGCGCGAAGATCCTTCACACGCCCTCCTGTCTCCCATTCCTGGAAAAAGGGCTGCAGCCACCCCCTACAGGAGAATACCCATAGAGGAGCCCTCTCTTTCCAGAGGTTTGACACATTCAATTTAAGAAAGGTGCATACCAAAAACACCACGGGGTTGACCATATTCAACCCCCCTAGTCTCCTCGTACGGTAAGTAACCTCCCGCTTAACTAGGTTCAGCCTGTTCCCCCATAACAGCTGGAAAAACAGTTTGTAGACCCGCATCCAGAGAGGCTCTGGCAAAATATATACACTGCCCAGATAAATTAACAATGGGAGCAGGAAACCTTTGCACAAGCTTACCCTTTCCCTCAGGGCCAAAGACCAACTCTTCCATTGGTCCACTCTCTGGGCGGCACTTTTCAGTCTACCTTCCCAAATTTTTGTTAGGTAATCACCCTGGCCAAATTCAATGCCGAGGACCTTGGCATACTCCTGGGGCTCTGGGAGGGTGTCAAATCCAGGATCTCCTCCCCCCAGCCAGAGACTCACACACTTGCTCTGATTAACCATGGATCCGGATGCTCTGGAGTAGCATTCAACTTCAGACATCACTGCTCTCATCTCCTCTTCGAGGAAACAAAGACAGAGACATCATCAGTGTAGGCCACCACCTTCAGGGCCGCCTCCCATTCGCCTGCCTGATCCATCCTGTCCCCCGCCAACGGTCCACAATCCACCCTCCTTACTAAGGGATCAATCGTGAACACATACTGCAGAGGACTGAGAGGACATCCCTGGTTAACGCCGGAGACCACCGCAAAAGCCCTTCCAATCCAACCATTCACAAGCGGGAAACTCTCAGCCCCCCTGTACAATGTCTTCAGCCAGTCCACAAACCCCCCTGGCAGACCATACCTCAGGAGAGCGGACCACAGGTACTCATGATCAACCCAGGCAACAGCTTTTGCCTGGTCCAAGGACAGCAGAAACCCCTTCCAAAGACCCGCTCTACCCTGCTCCACAGCCTCCCAGACACCGAGAACAGCACTAAAAGTGCTACAGCCTGGAACACAGCAGTACTGAGACTCCGAAAGAAGCCTTGGCGCAAACTTCACCAACCTGTTAAAGAGTACTTTAGCCAGAACCTTTCTGTCCACATTGAGATGTGCTATGGGCCGCCAGTTCTCAATGTGTGACCAATCTTTCCCCTTTGAAAGAAGGATCAAAGCTGACCTCCTCATTGAACTTGGAAGAGTGCCCGAGGAAAGACACTCATTAAATACCTGAGTCAACAGAGGGACCAAAAGGTCCCTAAAGGTCTTGTAAAATTCGGACGTTAAGCCATCCGAACCCGGCGACTTTTTGAGCCGAAGCCCATCAATCGACAATTTCACTTCCTCTTCTTTTATCTCATCTACCAAAACGCCAAGCGAAGGGTCTACCCCTGCTTCAGGAATGGCTTCAGCCTGGAAAGCCGACTTCTCGTCTCGATCCAGATCCTTCCTACCCAAGAGATGCGAGTAAAAGGATCTGACTACCTCCAGAATCCCTGATCAGGACCTTACCAGGGATCCTGTACTGTCCTTCAGACCCACCACAATCTTACTACTCACTGACATCTTACAGTTTCTGTAGGGGTCGGGCGAGCAGTACTTTCCGAAATCCCACTCAAAAATCAAGGATGTGTGCCTATCATACTGGCATCTCTTTAGTAAGGTTTTCACCCTGGTGATGCCCTCTCGGCCACCCCCAGTCGAGACAAGCTGTTCGAGTTTCCTCCTCAGGCTCTGATACAGGTGATCCCTGTTCAGGCTTCTAAGGTTAGGAAGCTCAATCTTGCCACCCGATGTTTGAAGATCTCCCACCACTCTGACTTAGAGTTTCTAAGGCCCAGTAATGGTACCTGACTTTGAAAGAAATCCTCAAAGGACCGTCTTACAGCTGCTTCCTTAAGGAGTGACGAATTCAACTTCCAAAGACCTCTTCCCACCCGAGGAGTTTCTGTAACATTCAGAGAAAACATAATCAAACAGTGATCAGAGAATTCAACCTCCACCACCGATAAAGGAAGAGATTGACTCCTCCTTTAAATAAAACCTGTCTATTCTAGACATACACTGACTACCTCTAAAATAAGTGTAACCCGCATGACCTATGGTGTTCCGGATGTGGACATCCACCAGGCAAGCCTCACTAACTATGCTATTCAACGCGACGCTGTGGTAAGCCAACCGGTCTCTGGAACCTCCTCTGTCCTGGGGCCTCGAGACATTATTGAAGTCCCCTCCAAAGACCACCTGTCGGCTACAAAACAGAAAGGGTTTAATTCTCATAAAGAGACATTTACGATACAGATTAGTCTGAGGACCATAGATATTTATGAGCCGAAGCTCCTGTCCCCTCATGAGTACATCTAAGATCAATCACCTCCCCATTTCCAACTCAATAATCCGTCGGCATACTACATCTCCGGTTTTGAAAAGGACCGCCACCCCGCTATACGGCTCATCCACAAGAGACCAATAGGAAGGCCCATACACCCACTCCCTGTTTGCTTTTTCAAGGGATGTGAGGTCCACCAACCTGGTCTCTTGCAAAAACAAAATGTCGGTATCAAGATGGCTGAGAAAATGAAAGGCCGTAAACCTAGCCGCATCAGACTTTATGTTGGCAACATTAATGGTTGCCAACGTCAATGGGGTGAGTTCCGCCATCATGAATGATCAAGTTGGACAGCAAGCTTCTTCCCCTCCACCTTACCCTTTACCTGTATAGCACCCTCCTCTTCAGAGGAAGAAATGACTCTCTTCAGACATACAGACACATCCATACCAGTATTGCCCTTATTAGGCACACTTTTAGCTGGCACCCTTTTGTCTTTATCAGGCACACCTTTGCCTTTATTAGGTTCCCCCTTACCTTTGTCAGGCGGCCCTGGGACAACCCCCCCACCAGGGGCCCAGTTCCCTCGACCCCTGATGCAGATGGCCCGGCGTCCCCTGCAGTCCCGACCTCCTTATCCGCAAACGTCAGCACCAGACCCTCCTCATCCCCCCATCCAAAGAAAGGGGAGATTCACTTAGGGCCTGGTACTGATTTGAGAGCTCCACCAGAGGAAGGGTGGATGAACCTTCCTTTGACATTTGGCCCCGGGTGGTTTCCTCCCTCTGGTTACTCTTCTTCTTCACCTTTTTTTCCTTGTTCCTTTGCTGTTGCCACCCATCCTTCCCATCCTCACCCACACCTTGACTGGATGAGGATAAAGAAGTAGCGGCCCAATCCTCTCTAACCATCCTCCTGACCTCCTCATTTATTTCGCCGTCTGAGACCTCAGCTGCAAGCTCCCCTGAACTAGGGACCAAGGGCAGGGACATAACCCCTTGTTCCCTTTTCGCCGGTCTCCTCTGGCGCTGCATCCGCATTCTCTCCTCAGTGGGAGGTCTGCTCCTCATCGGTCTCCCGCTTCCCCTTCCGCTGTCAGTCCCTTCACCAGCTGGGTTGGTCCTCTCTACCTCTTGACCAACACCCCCTGGATTCAGGGCAACATTGGCAAAGGAGCGTGGACAGCGACTAAACGGGTGCCCTAAGGCACCACACAGGTTACACCGAATATCCCGACAGGATGCGGCCAGATGACCCACACCCCCACACATCGCGCACTTCTCCACCTTACACCCAGCGCTGAAATGTGGGGGCTTCTGCACCTGTGACAGAGCTTCGGCTGTCCCTGGTAGAATGTTGAAGTGGGGAATATGAGTAACCGAGTAGCCTGAGACCTTTAGTTTTACCATAAAGGTCCAGGCCCCAGACCAAATGCCATGTTTGTCCAGGTTTTTCTTAGGCAACTGGACCACCTCACCATACCTACTGAGCCAGGTCATGATGTCAATACCAGAAAGAGATTCGTTACTGGTCAGAACGGTCATTTTCTGGCAGCAGATAGAACTGGAATGGACCCTCTTGCTATATGCACTGCAGTCTGCCACATACACTGCCTGCCTGCCTAGCACTGATATCTATGCAGCTGGATTAGTCCTCAGAAGGACTGTTAGTTGAGATGGATATGTGTAGAATATGCTGTGGTATACCTTCACTAACTAAGAAACAAGCGAATCTCTCCCTAGCTCAGCAGCACCTCTCCCTACCCTGCCTGATTCCGGAGTGACTGTGACGAGCACAGCGGCGCCAGTTCTGATATAGACCTGATGACGCTGTGTGGCCAGCCAATCACTGTAATGCCACAACCAACATAGCTGCGGCATTACAGTGTGTGGCAGACAATGCCTGCATGTTCATTGGTGCTCTAAAGAGCGCCAAACATGAAGGGAGGGGACCCGAGCTCCCGCCGAGCAACCCCCGTAAATACTCGGCGAGTGCTGAGCATCTCGAGCAGTGAGATGTTCGGGTGAGCACCGAGCAGTAGTGAGCATGCTCGCTCATCACTAATCCCTGCATGTTCATTGGCTCTCTAAAGAGCGCCAAACATGCAGGGGGGGGACCCGAGTTCCTGCCCGAGCAACCCGGCTCATGCTCGTCGAGCACGTTTGCTCATCACTAATCCTTTTCTCGGCCTTGTTTTTTTTGTCTTTGTGCTATACATGACTGTATAATAGAAAACTTCTCTTAAGTAAAATTCTGGAGATCCCCAGTCAGAAAGCATTTAACCCCTTATTACTCTGTATCATCTGTTATTTATATCTTGTTTAACTCGAGAATACCCCTGAAAACATTTCATTTCATGCAAATACATACAAACTCTGCCACTTTTGTGGTTGATGACATGCATTTTATTTGCAGATGTAAAATCTTTTCTGTTCAGAATTTAAACATGTCCCCACAAAAAAATAATTATGGATAAAAGTTATTTTAAAACAATTTTTTTTTGTTTCACATTCTTTAAATTTCGTAAAAGGTTAAACTTCGAAAACATTCAAGCAAATCAATGTTATAATTTACTTTTGTATCAAGACAGCAGCATGTAGTCTAGAAAACACTTTATAGATTGTTTTCTATTTTAAAATAGCTTTTTCAGGTCTTTACCTTACAGTATATCGACTTCTCAGAAATGTTACTTGAGCATTCTGAAGTTAAATGTTTACTTAAAATAGCAAACACACAGTTTAACCCCAAGTTTACAATGTTGTGTTTAATTATAAAAGTAATTTTGAGATTCAGTTTTGTTTCTTTAGTTGTACATAATACGAAAATTTGATTCGAACTCGATCCTCCGAAGATCGATCTGCTCATCTCTAGTCATGAATGTCTCAGAAGGTAATTCCCAATATCTTCACAGTCCTTGGAGTTGGCCCTGAAAGCAGTGTGGCCTTCAGAACAAAAACTCTTCATCAAATGTTCTATTCTACTCAAAACTAATATGTATCCTCAGCCTTCATGATTGATGAATGATTAACCTAGTGAAAACATAGCATTTCCATAGTACCATCATTTCAGAATTATTGGATTATTGATGTATTTGATCCAATAGTTTGCCTTCAATAACTTTACTGAAGAGCACCTATCATTACATAGTGCCACCAGAACGGAATCTCTGTTGTGGAGTATTTTTCCAGTTTGAAAATACATATTTTTTCTCCTTATGCCTGCATTTCCATTTCCCTCTTGCCCTGATATCTGTGACCAATTCCTTGTATTAGTCTAGGTTGATAATTTGAGGGACTGAACATTTTCTTACAACTGGTTGTCATGGAAAGAAAAACTTCAGGCTGCTGGTAGGTGATGAAGTCAATGATTTGATAGCGTGCCAAGTGGGTGCTGCAAGGGCTAAGGATGAGTTGAAATGATCATTGGAGATTGGATCAACCAAATCCTGACTCTTCTCTCCAGAGCTCATCTGCTGGTAAGTCCCACTTCACCCTTGTTATCATTGCTATATATTTAGCTTTGAGTCTGACCTAATAACGTCAGGTTTGGAAATTTTCGGCCTGCCAGCTTGATCACTGGCGGACACAGACAGAAAAGGGCCCCTGTGAAGAACAATGTATGGGCCCTTTGCAGCCCAAGAGCTCCTAAAAATGTTAATTGTATCTACTTTGGAGGTAGAAATGGGCCCCCTTACCTCTAGGGCCCCTGTGCGACCGTACAGGTTGCACCAATGATATATTCCTTCTAACTTTTCTTGGACCTGGTGGATTATAGACCACCTTTTGACCTTGTAAAGTCTTTTGTTTGACAATTATTAAGACAACACAAGTTACAAGGGTAAAAAAAAATCCTATATCACTTAGGCTCCACTAATACTTTGTATTTTTACATGTTTGCCATATGCAGCAGAAAAAAATTCAGAGCATATTATGAATGTATCTATAGTCCCCATATTTCTTTTTGGTATATCCAAAGGGTAATGTTTTTCCTTGCGGAAAGTCACATGTCAAGATCTGACATGCCAAGTTGAGGAGACTTTTAAGCCTTGCAATGCTCCTCTGGGAAATATGCAAATTGCTTCTTCAGAGAAGAAGAGGACTAGAACTCTAGTGCCCTGTATTGGAAGTAGCAATCCTAAAAGTCAATATTGACCCTCTATTGAGCCTTGTCACATGACTTAGGATAAAAGCCAAAATCTCAATTTGCATACACTGTTTTGGAGTACTACCCCTCGTCAGTGCAAAGTGTGAGATCTGGTTTGGGCACTACCCCGAAACACAGTGTCTGAAAATTGAGATTTTTGGTTTGACTTTTATCCTAAGTCACATGACAAGGCTCGTTAGAGGGTCAATATTGACTTTTAGGATTGCTACATCCTATAGGTGGCACTACAGTTCCAGTTCTCTTCCTCCTGAGGGGACAATTTGCATTTTTGGTATATAGGATGGTATACATTGAGATAACTTTTATTTTACTGTACAGTTAATCATAGTCTACTTATAAGAGGGTGACTGGGACGGTCATGAACCTCTTCCCTCTTTGTGCAGATAATGCTGTGCTCTGTGTTTATATCTGAGTATGTATATGACCTGATGTCTAATGTATTAGTTACAGGGTCAGTATAGGTTAAGTGTAGGTAGACTATTAGATTAGTAGAAGGGTAGTGCAGAGGTGGGCACTATAGCTTAGAGCAGAGGTCTCAAACACGCGGCCCGCAGGCCGCATGCGGCCCCTGAGGCTGCTTTATGTGGCCCGCAGGCACAGACCCCTTGACGATCCCGACCTGGTCCAGGAGGAGCCGCCAGCCAATCAGAGACCAGCAGCTGACATCTGTGCATGGCACTGACGTCATACGCTGCTGCGCTGGGATGCAGATATCAGCTGCTGGCTTCTGATAGGCCGGCGGCTGGCATTGGAAATGTTGTGCTGGGAGATGGTCTCTGCGCATCAATGCAGCGCTGCTGTCGGCTGCTCCTCATGGACCAGGTCGGGATCATCAAGGGGTCTGTGCCTGCAGGCCGCATGTGCACAAAGGATACCGAGGGAATGGAGGAGAGGTGAGAAGAATCTTTTTACTTTCTCTTTTATGTGTGTGTGTGAAGAGCAGCGTAGGGGACAATTCTACAAGATGGGGATCTGGATGGGGCACATTACTCCAAGACAAGGACCAGGATGGTACACATTACAGCAAGATGGGGACCACCAGGATGGGGCATATTATTACAAGATGGGGACCACCAGGATGGGGCACATTACTATGTAGCGCCCCGAGGGTTCGGTCACTACAGGGGTATTGCACCTCAACCAGAGGTGTGATATCCCACTCCCGGGTAAGGATGGTGTGTGGACCGGGACTCAGTTAGCTGCATGCATCACATACACCCCATTTCCGGGGGACAGCTCAACGGTGCTCCCATTAGTACAGTAATGCAGGCACGACAGAACATGTCCCTGACTGGAGTGGGGAGGGGGGAGGAAATCCCAGTGATGTAGGAGCAGGAGGGGACGGTTTCTGGGCATAGGTAGGAGCCCATTGGTTGCAAGTCACCTGGCTTCATACACAGAGAGGGAGGTATATAAGGTGGGCACCATCTTAGATCAGTGTTCAGTCTGAGAGAGGAAGCGACAGAGCAGGGCCTCTGTGGAGCTCTGCTCTGGAGGCGGGCCTAGCCTGTGAGGCCCAGCCAGCACTGAAAGAGAAGATGTCAGTGCAGAGAGTTGGAGAAGAGAAGGAGTTCAGCCAGAGAGGGCTGACAGGGAGCTGTGGCTCAGTCTGGGCCCAGCTCCACGAGGCAGGCCTGGAGTGGAGGCCAGAGCCAGAGGAGAGGAACGGAAACAGAAAGGAACAGAAAGGAAAGTAAGAAGGAACAGAACACCAAGAGAGGCCCAGGGACACGAAAGCAGAAGGAACCCTAAGGACCCAGGAGATTGTGGGTGACGGGTTGGCAGAACAGGGTACCGGATCCCAAGTTGGTGGAGGCGACTAATCCTCAGCCAAGGACCGGCGGTCGTGACCATTTACTGGTGCGACCCCTCACTACACCTACTAGAAAGGCACACCACATAGGGTCAGGGAAGTGGACACCCAGCCTCCCAAGAGAAGACCCGAGGCAGATGGACAGAAGTAGTGTCACTGGTGGGGCACGGCTGACGAAAGGATAGAAGGGAGTCCTGTGCCACACTCCGGAATTGCCTGGGGGTTGATCGAGCCCCCTGCCTGGTGGACGCAGCACGGCTCGGGCGGTCCTATCTGTGCACAAGTGACCTGGATGAGAACTGTGAGTAAAGAACCTGAGCTGCAACACCTTGTCTCTGTGCTTTCTCACCGCATACAGCATTACTACTGCTGGGACGCCCGCACCATCACCCCCACCATCTACTACACTGCCCTGGGGCTGCACTCATCCCGTGGGGAGTCACACTACCTCAGCTGCATACACCATCAGCCCCAGCGGTCGGCCTTGCAGCGGCGGTCCGCACTGACCGCAATCCCCGGGTGGCGTAGTCGGACATAAAACCATAAAAACCCCATAAATAGACTGCCACTGGTTTGACCACCCTGAGCCACGGGACCGGGTCGCCACCACGGTGACTACAACCCACAGCATCCCACAAAAGGCCCGGTTCCGGGTTCCCCACGCGGCCCAGGGGGCACGTCAACTACACGATAGGGACCAGCAGGATGGGGCATATTATTCCAAGACGAGGACCAGGATGGAGCATATTACTACATGATGGGGACCACCAGGATGGGGCACATTACTGCAATATGGGGAACACCAGGATGGGGAACATTACTGCAAGATGGGGACCACCAGGATGGGGCTCATTACTCCAAGACGAGGACCAGGATGGGGCACATTACTACAAGATGGGGACCACTAGGATGGGCACATTACTACAAGATGAGGACCACCAGGATGGGGCACATTACTGCAAGATGGGGAACACCAGGATGGGGCACATTACTGCAAGATGGGGACCACCAGGATGGGGCACATTACTCCAAGACAAGGACCAGGATGGGACACATTACTGCAAGATGGGGACCACCAGGATGGGGCATATTATTACAAGATGGGGACCACCAGGATGGGGCACATTACTACACGATAGGGACCAGCAGGATGGGGCATATTATTCCAAGACGAGGCAGGATTGAGCATATTACTACAAGATGGAGACCACCAGGATGGGGCACATTACTGCAAGATGGGGAACACCAGGATGGGGCACATTACTGCAAGATGGGGACCACCAGGATGGGGCACATTACTCCAAGACGAGGACCAGGATGGGGCACATTACTACAAGATGGGGTCCACTAGGATGGGGCACATTACTACCAGATGAGGACCACCAGGATGGGGCACATTACTACAAGATGGGGCACATACCTACAAGATGGGGACCACCAGGATGGGGCACATTACTACAAGATGGGGACCACCAGGATGGGACACATTACTAGATGTTTGCCAGAATTACTATATGGTGCTAATTGTAAAACAATATTACTGTATGTGGCCAATTGGAGGAAACAAAATTGTAAAAATTAAAAAAAAGCGTGAAAAATATTTTGCCACTAAAAATGCTGTTTTATATATAAACTAAAGTAAACACAAAAAAGTACACGTTTATTATTGCCACATCCGTAACGACCCAAGTTATAAATAAAATAAACACAGCAAAAATGTTCAGACGGTGTATACAAAAAAAAATGGTATCACTAAAAATGTCACTTTGACCTGCAAAGAATGCGGCCCCCCCAAATTCTAATTTTTCCATGTGCGGCCCATAAACCCAGCCGAGTTTGAGACCCCTGGCTTAGAGAGTATGTAGTTATAAGTTAGGGAAGAGTTAAGAGGTTTAGGAGATGCTCCAGTGTGGGAGGAGCAGGTTCAGTGAAGTACTGAGACACTTCCTGTTTTCAGGGAGTTGGTGTTAGAGTAAGAAGGAGAGATGTGACAGGGCAGTAGTTGGAGGTCCAGGGGGCACTAGTAACACAGTCTGTCCAGCAGCCAAGGAACTTCAGTCAGAAACTCTGAACGGGACTCTTACAATTGCGAGTGTCTCATAGGCCAAAAAGGTCGATTATAAAAGGGACAGCTCAGTACAAATGGACAGTGAACATCACTACGTGCGGTGCAATGGACCGTGATCCTGGAAAAGTATGTGATCAATGCTGCATACTGTATGAAGTTGAATTCAAACGTTCAAGTAAAGTACTTTTTTATAAAATGGAGTGGAAGACAGCAGAGATCTATGACCGAAATGTGAGTGTTACACACCACACACACAGCACAGGAGAATTGGGACATTTGTCTTTGTCAGGGAGCCAGGGTGTGGGAACACAGCAGCCCCTTACCACAACTACCACTCTGAGCCCCTTACATACTACTATGATTCTCTTCACAGAAGGACACAGTAAAAAAACTTGTATGAGAGTCAATGGATGACATACAATATTTAATTGTATGGCTATTCTGTGTATTAAGAACTTTATGTTATTTAAATGCACTTTTGCTTTTTATTTTTTAACAGTAGGGTTTATGTTTATTATTGCTTCTTGTAGGTTTTTCTGATTTATGGAGAGTGTAAATGTGCGTTTATGTGCTACATGTATACCAACTTAAACCAAACTCAGTTTGTGTGTTTTTTCTTTTCTTTGTAACATTGAATTCTGTGCAAGAGATATAGCTTCCCTGGGCTGGTGTCCACACTTTGGGACCTGGTCCTTTGTCTGTCCTTATTCACACACTGAGGTCAACTTTGACACATGGTAAGGTCCTAAATATTAGACAGAGTAGGACCATCCCGATTGTGGTCACCGTGTCATGGTGAGATGGCTTTTATACTATTTTTGATCAAAAACAATGTTACTAAGAACCTTATGTTATTTAAATGCACTTTTGCTTTTTATTTTTTAACAGTAGGGTTTATGTTCATTTTGGCTTCTTGTAGGTTTTTTCTGATTTATGGAGAGTGTAAATGTGCGTTTATGTGCTTCATGTATACCAACTTAAACCAAACTCAGTTTTTGTGTTTTTTCTTTGTAACATTGCATTCTGTGCAAGAGATATAGCTTCCCTGGGCTGGTGTCCACACTTCGGGACCCGGTCCTTTGTCTGTCCTTATTCACATACTGAGGTCAACTTTGACACATGGTAAGGTCTTAAATATTAGACAGAGTAGGACCATCCCGAGTGGGGTCACCGTGTCATGGTGGGATGGGGTTTATACTATTTTTGATCAAAAACAGTGTTACTAAGAACCCTATGTTATTTAAATGCACTTTTGCTTTTTATTTTTTAACAGCACGGTTTATGTTAATTTTTGCTTCTTGTAGGTTTTTACTATGATTCGCAGCACAGAAGGACACAGTAAAAAAAAGTTGTATGAGAGTCAATAGAGGACATACAGTGTTTCATTGTATGGCTATTCTGTGGCATTCATCAGAGATGTTCATTTGGCTATAATTTTTACATATTCCACCGGTAAATGTATAAAACGAAATGTGAACAGAGCCACAGTGATATGGAAAATAATGTAGAAAAAAGGTTACAAAGTATCTTACATCAATTGGTTGGGGGCTGCCAGCAAACGGAGTTAAGCTTCAGTCTTTACACTGTTTAACAAAATACCTAGATATTCCTCTCGATGGGCCAGTTGGCAATATATTGTAATACACATTTCTATCTTGTATTACTTGTTGCATCACAATTATATCATAGAATGAACAATTTCCATTGACGTTGTATGTCTAGCTGGTAAAGAGCTTTTTATTAGTTTATTTCTAAAACATGGAACCATAAAGTTACATCATTTCTCTGCATCCTCAATGAAAGTATTAGCAAATAAAGTATCGTTAGCTCATTCCCTATATTGCTTTCATCGACAATTATTGTTATTCCTTTGCAATATAACCATTTATTGAATAATGATACTATGAGAAACGCAATAACTATTAGGACAAAAGTCATTCAATGAAAACTTGCAATGCATACAAGGTATTTATTAAAAACATTTTTCTTTCTTTCTATCTATTACTGGAATTACAGAGTACAAGATAAGCAATGGGAGCTGTTCTGCCTCTGAATTATACTGCTAATATGACGTTCCTTTCCAGATGTTATTTATCTGCACTAAGATTTTTTTTTTTCGCAGCTTCTCTGCCTTTGTTGTATGTTATAATTATGTAATTATAGACTATAATATTTCTAACCCTACACTATGAACTTGTATCCAAATGATGACTTTTTAACATGGGAAATTATAAGCAGGAATAAACGGCATGATTGGATAAATTGTACTATACTCATAATTAGGGTGATTAGTGAAGGTTAAACTGGAAATGACTGAAGCAAAGTTGAATAAGTAGCAAAATTCTAAATAATTAGGTTGAGAAAACGCTCTGATTAAATATTCACACTAATATTCATTTAGAACCACACTGCACAGGAAATAAGGGTTCGAGAGGTTGTCATTGATAGTAGGTCTGCTTGACATATTCTTCTGCACAAGTACAGCAGCACGGTATTAGGTATATGCATAGGCGCAGTTAAAAAACTAGATCATTGTATTTGCCCCTTGGTATAACACTGAAATATCTTTGAGATAACTTTTCAAAATTGCAGCAAAAATTGTTCAATCAGTGCATTCTTGCACCTAGAGGACATAGCAATGATCAAAATTAGGCTCCTTTACCCGTCTGCTGGACACCACCACTCACCCAGCTAACCACCTATAAAAGGTTCTGGTCTAATCAGTCCAATTTCATGTACATTCTTCAACCTCCTTATTTGCATTTATACACTCATCTCTAGTAGTCTTATAAGAAAAGATGGCCACATAATATACAATAAAATATAATTAAAAACTTGGTCCAAATCATGGATGTTTAATAAGAAGTAATCAAAGGGTATCTGTAAGGCCTTTTTCACATGTCATTGTGTCCGATACGTGAGGTGACAGTTTCTACACGTACCGGAGACACTTACACACGTAGACCCATTCAAATGAATGGGTCTGTGCACACGTCAGCCGTGTGTCCATGGGAAAAACACACTGACAGAGATCAGCGCTATCAGGGGACAATGTTGAGAGTTGTATTCAGCCCCCGCTGTCTCCAACAAGTGCAAAATTAAGAATAAAATAAAAAAAACAATATCCCTCACCTGTTCAAAGTTGAATGAATCCATAGTGTCCCACGCCGTAATTCATCTGTGCGACATTTGCTTATTACCATGAGCGGTGGCTTGAGGCGACAACACACATTGAAGAGCAAAGGAGAATGACTCGATGCAGTGAGAGCGGGCCCCTGAACTGCGGTGACCTCAGTGAGGAGATGACACTGGCCTCCAGCAACCGGCACCTGGGAGCAGCATGAACTGTACAGCTGTTTCCCAGTTATGTGTTATACAGATGCAGCACATGGTTGCCACACGTATGCCACACAGTCCTCTACCCTAGTACAAGGTTGTTCCACCTGTTACCCTACTGCCAGTCAGCAACTATTCTGGAAATTGCAACTTGTTTTTTATTTCCTGCAGCCAAGTTTACCATTTCTTTCACCCTAATCGCACTAAGTCACCTATAGTTCTCCAATTTACATCTCACGTGAGCAAGTGCAAAACGCAGGAAGACACCACTATTACAAATATGCATGTTCAAAATGCGTGCCCTGTGACAAATTTTGCACTGGAGTTCAGAAGCTTCTTGCTATACTATGTAATGTTGGGCTATTTATTTAAGTATTGATTCATGAACTACACTGCTCAAAAAAATAAAGGGAACACTTAAACAACAGAATATAACTCCAAGTAAATCAAACTTCTGTGAAATCAAACTGTCCACTTAGGAAGCAACACTGATTGACAATCAATTTCACATGCTGTTGTGCAAATGGAATAGACAATAGATGGAAATTATTGGCAATTATCAAGACACACTCAATAAAGGAGTGGTTCTGCAGGTGGGGACCACAGACCACATCTCAGTACCAATGCTTTCTGGCTGATGTTTTGGTCACTTTTGAATATTGGTTGTGCTTTCACACTTGTGGTAGCATGACACGGACTCTACAACCCACAGAAGTTGCTCAAAAAAGTGCAGCACATCAATGCGAGCTATAGCAGGAAGGGTTGCTGTGTCTGTCAGCGTAGTGTCCAGAGGCTGGAGGCGCTACCAGGAGACAGGCTAGTACACCAGGAGACGTGGAGGAGGCCATAGAAGGGCAACAACCCAGCAGCAGGACCACTACCTCTGCCTTTGTGCAAGGAGGAACAGGAGGAGCACTGCCAGAGCCCTGCAAAATGACCTCCAGCAGGCCACAAATGTGAATGTGTCTGCACAAACGGTTAGAAACCGACTCCATGAGGGTGGTATGAGGGCCCGACGTCCACAGATGGGGGTTGTGCTCACAGCCCAACACCGTGCAGGACGCTTGGCATTTGCCACAGAACACCAGGATTGACAAAGTCGCCACTGGCGCCCTGTGCTCTTCACAGATGAAAGCAGGTTCACGCTGAGCACATGTGACAGACGTGACAGAGTCTGGAGATGCCGTGGAGAGCGATCTGCTGCCTGCAACATCCTTCAGCATGACTGGTTTGGCAGTGCGTCAGTAATGGTGTGGGGTGGCATTTCTTTTCCTTGCTCTGCATTTCTTTAGAGGGACGCACAGCCCTCCATGTGCTCGCCAGAGGTAGCCTGACTGCCATTAGGTACCAAGATGAGATTCTCAGACCCCTTGTGAGACCATATGCTGGTGCGGTTGGCCCTGAGTTCCTCCTAATGCAAGACAATACAAGACCTCATGTGGCTGCTCATGTGTCTGGAGTGTGTCAGCAGTTCCTGCAAGATGAAGGCATTGAAACTATGGACTAGCCCATCCGTTCCCCAGACCTGAATCCGATTGAGCACATCTGGGACATCATGTCTCGCTCCATCCACCAATGTCACGTTGCACCACAGACTGTCCAGGAGTTGGTGGATGCTTTATTCCAGGTCTGGGAGGAGATCCCACAGGAGACCAACCGCAACCTCATCAGGAGCATGCCCAGGCATTGTAGGGAGGTCATACAGGCATGTGGAGGCCACACACAATACTGAGCCTCATTTTGACTTGTTTTAAGGACATTACATCAAAGTTGGATCAGGCTGTAGTGTGTTTTTCCACTTTAATTTTGGGGGTGACTCCAAATCCAGGCCTCCATTGGTTAATAAATTTGATTTCCATTGATGATTTTTGTGTGATTTTGTTGTCAGCACATTCAACTTTGTACAGAACAAAGTATTCAATGAGAATATTTCATTCATTCAGGTCTAGGATGTGTTATTTGAGTTTTCCCTTTATTTTTTTGAGCAGTGTATAAAGATCTTCATCGACTTACATTCAAAGACCTGATTTGCTACAACTGGGCATAGGTTAATAAAAAAGATAACAAACTTTGTCAAAGTTTTATTTTAAGTGCAAGTTATTGCATTAGGAGCTTTTCACAATTTGTTGAATAATCTGCATGCAATAGACAAGGTCAGAAAAAACACTGGGTATTGTTAAAGTGGTCTAAATGTCTAACCAGTGACTATGAAAGACAGTGTTGCAAACAGTTGAGTTACTCAGTTCATTCTGGCAATCCTAATTTCTAAAATGTATTAAAGGGAATCTGTCAGCAGGTTTTTGCTACATAATCTGAGGGCAGCTGGAGGTAGTGGCTGAGACACTGATTTTAGCGATGTATCACTTATTAGGCTGTCTGCTGTAGTTTAAATTTAATGATTTATCAGCAGGAGATTATCACTGCCGGACTAGCTGCCCTGTGCCTCCTGGTCCAACCACACTCTCAACACTGATTAGCAGCTTACTGTCAATAAACAATGTACATAAAAAGCTGAGGTCAGATTTCTGAGCTCTGCTACATCTACAGCAGACAAATCTCTTGTTTTATCACAACTGCTGTAACCAGTAAACTAAGTGATCCATCACTGGAATCAGGATCACTTTCCCTAAATTATGCTGCTGTCAGATGAAGTAGGAAAAACTTGATGACAGATTCCCTTTAAGAACGATTTCATGATCTTGCCCAGTCCCAGAGCCAAAAATAGTGAACTGGAATTCCGTGATATCAGACATGGCGAGTGAGAAAGCTTTGACCCAACTAAATACATTTTATAACCTGCATTATCATAGAATAACTCCTTTAATATCACAAAAAAATGAAATTATCTCTAAAGCATTGACGACTTGCAGAGCAAATAAACTAACTTAATCATGACTATTTCCCGTCCAAACTAAAGTGGGTTGAATATGGAGACAGATGTAACGTGATTAATATACAGTACCTGCTAATTATTTTGTTGCAACTGATCAAAGTAGCTGAGAAATATGAGAATATCCCAATGAGATTCCCTTGTTGGCTGTCACATATTTCAAAGGACCTGAAAACCAAGTGAAGAAAATTTCATTTTCTCTTTGTCATTTTACAAAATGTGCTGACGTTTTTGGAAAACTTACTAAATGAGACATTTGGCACTTGTTTTATGCTGAGACGTTGACTTCAATGGGGTTTGAAATCTGTGGGAAAAGGAAAGATTGTCAGGGTATTAGAACTTCCGTCTTCACCTTTGATATCACATTACAGCTGTTATATCGAGAAGAACAAACTGTTGACTCACATCAGTAATTTCCATGCTTCTTAATGAGATTTAAAAAAAAAAGTCATTTTTTTCCCTAAAAACAGTGACACTCATATCTTTGGGTTCTTTCTTGTATTACGGATGAGCCTCATTCAGTTGAATGCTTATATACCAGTGTGGCACTAATATAGAAAAAAAAACTTTTTTTTTTTAATCCTACACAATTAGGACGAGTATTTTTGGTCCAAGTGCGATCCGACAAAATATTGGCTCACACACGGACCAATGTTAGTGTATGGGGCAGAGACTGTCAAAGCACAAAAACACGTCATGCCCAAGTTTGATCAGATATTCAGATCGCACTCTGCCATGTAAGTGAATGAGTCAGTTGAAAAAAAGCATAGTGTCCATGATCCTTAGGCCCCCTTTATATGTCAGTATGTCTGGTACGTGTGGTGACAGTTTTTACACGTTCCAGAGACGCTCACACACATAGACCCATTAAAATCTATGAGGCTATGGACACCGTTTGGACATGCCCATTTTTTTACGGCAGCACGGCTGTTAATACGTCCCGCACTCATACACAGTTGTAGATGACATAAAGTGTGACATCCGTGTGCCTGTCCATGTGACATGTACCGGAATAGAATGTAGAATAGAAATGACAGATGTTTAGGTCTTAGATGTGCAAAGATCAAGAGATAGATAGATAGATAGATAGATAGATAGATAGATAGATAGATAGATAGATAGATATTCATGGGAGATATAAGTGCTTTGTGTGAATATTTTACTGTACTTGTATTACACTAATAAATAAATAATTGAAAAAAACTACATGGAGTCCCACCTATTTTTGATAACCAGCACAGGTAAAGCAGACAGCTAGGAGCTGATATTATCAGGCTAGGAAGGTTCATTGATATTGGGCCCTTTCCAGCCTAAAAATACCAGCCCATAGCCGCCCCAGAATTGGCGAATTCCATTAGATGGGCCTATTCCGGCGCTTTGCCCTGGTGTGTTGGAAATCAGGGTAATATTTTTTAGGGTTGATGTCAGCTGTTTAATGTCAGCTAGCATTAAGATCAGGGTTTAGAAATGGAGAGGTGTCTATCAGACACCCTCATTACTAACCCAGCAAGTTAAATGGAAAAAAAAACACATACACAAACATATTTTATTTAAAAAAACCTCTCTGGATCACCAGTTTATTAATAAAATAAAAAGCCATGCTGGTCCGAAGTAGTCCAAAGATTTCGACTTAGTCCAGAAATGGCAACCTGAAAGGCATAAAAAGAGAGACAAGATACAATCCCTCGTTCACCAATTTATTAGATCCATAAAAAACCCTGCAGTTCCGACTTAATCCATGGCGTTCCCATGACGTCTACCACTTCTGTAGTAAATCCTATGGAGCCCCGTTCTGAGAATGAAGCTCCATAGGTCACTCCCGGTCAGGCGGCACTCCGCGAGAACCGGCGACAGCGGTGGTGACATTGGTAATGTTATTGACATTACCACTCTCGCCGAGTCACATAGAGGACAGCCTGACTGGGAGTGACCTATGGAGCGAGAACGGTGATGACAGTAACATTACTGACGTCTGATTGCAAAATTTTGCCAAGGACTTTGCTTGTTCACATGTAGCATTTTTTCTTCGCATATTTTCGCGTGGAAACAAAAATGTAACGTTTTACAGTGACAGCATAATAAATGAGATTTCTAAAATCATATTCACAGGTTGCTTTTTTTTCTTTGTGTTTTTCAAGCTGTGGTGCAGTTTTTTAAAACCACAGCATGTCAATTCTTTTAGCATTTTTGCATTTTTTTTCACCCATTTGAGTAAGAATGCCTAAAAAAACATTAAGAACATGTGTAATATATGCAGCGTTTTGACTGACAACATTCTGCATTTTTAGTGCAGAATATACCGCTGCGAAAAAGGACAGTGTGAACATACCCATATTGTACAAAAATTTTCATTCAGCAATCTTCTAAATTTGAGCATCCCTATGTTGAAGGCTTTGTTGCACAAATTTTCAGCAACAAAATCTGCTCTGTGTGAATTGTGTGCAACTGTTCTGCATTTCCTATTGCAGTTTTCTGAAATTGGAGGAAAAACAATGTGACTTTTCAGCAATTTTGACAAATCGTGGCAAAAATTGTGCATTTTTGCTACAATTTCATAAATTAGTGAATTAAATATAATTAAAGCCAAACAAAATTCTTGGTCTTTAATCTAATGGGTTTTTTATAAGCAAATTCGGTTTTATTATTGTTTACATTACTCAGTGATGTTTTCATGTATTACTGACATTTTCACATTTTCAATTTGAAATTTCATTAGTATGAGTAAAATGTGGATATAAGTAAAATCAACTTTTACTTTCAGCAATCGCCTGGCTAGCATGATTACACAGAGTGCTGCAGAGTTTAGCAATGTAATGAGATCTTAGCAACTTAGTAAATGTGCAAACTTTTATTATGGAAATAGCCTAGGGAAATCATACAACTTGAATAATTTGCTGTTCAATCAACTTCTGCAATTTAGTAAATAAACTCGTTCTACAGACTCTTGAAATCTATTAATAAATATTTTGCTCAAGTTTATATTGATCCTGAACAGCATGACATAGACCAAATTTCTTCTGGTTGACCTTGTGAATAAAGTGAAGTTCACATATCATATCTAGAGATGAGCGGACCCGTGGAAGTTCGGGTTTGTTGAGTTCAACTGAACTTTAGTCCAAAGTTCGGTTCGGGTGCCAGAACTCCACTAAAACTTTAACCAGAACCCGAATCCCATAGAAATCAATGGGGACCCAAACTTTGGAGTTGTAAAATTCTCTCTCTCTCTGTCTGTCTTTCTCTGTCTCTCTCCTTTCCCGCAACTTCGAACACTGAAATGGACTTTCGAGAGAAGTCCATGTTCGGAGTTCAGCACCGGAAATTAGGTGTTCGGTACGAACCCCAAACTTTCCAATTCGGGTTCGCTCATCTTTAATCATATCATCTATATAATCAACATATCATAGCTTTCATCTGAATTTCTGTAATTATTACAATTTTGAACATCGCTTTGAAGGTGTATAGAGGAAGATGAAAACACTTTGTCAGCAGAGCTATTGATGATTTATAGAGAACACATATTTCTACTTGTGAATCGTCATGATACTTGAGTTCACTGCATTATTTAAGATTTCTGAATAAAACAATATTGGGCAAAATGTGCCTAGGTCAAAGCATAGAAATATCCAATAATGACCTGAGCCTCCTCAAAGCTGCTGTAGATAATGCAAGTGTAACATGAGTGCTATACGGGGTCACTTGGCAGGGCTAAAAAGGGGTACCATAAACAAGCTTGGCACTAGCTACTCCATTTTCCAGATCCTTCACGCTTTAACCCTTATACAGGGATCTGGACTTAACAAGGACCTCTAGGCTGGAGCCACGGAGTTAGCTGCCATTGGTGTTGCAAGCTGGCAAGTAGAATAGTCCATGAGCCAGGTCAGAACCAGGAGGTCAATATAGGCACAAAATTACAAGGCAGAAAGTAGTCAAAAAGCGAGCCATGGTAAAAAATCAGGAATGTCTACACGAAGTCAAAGAAGGATGTTGAGAAGTTCTCTAGGAGCAAGTCAAATTATAACTGCCAATGAACTTCAGCCTTTCAGGAGCTTAAATAGCTTGCAGCCCCACTCAGAAGGAAGCGAATACAGAAATATTAACTCCTGATCTCCCAGCATGGACAGAACTACAAGTACCTGAGGACATGGCACTAGATTTGTCTCGCGTCATCCACAACAAGCATGTTGCGCCATCTGACAACAGAAGCAGAGACAGAAAGGGCAGTCACCGACATAGGTGTCACAGCAAGACTAATGAAAACCAACTTCCTGCCATAAGTGTACGACGCGGAAATACAATTTTTTAGGCATTGGTGTCTTGAAAATAATACACAGAAGCATTCTCACTTTCCAGCACCTCCGCCGATCCAGAACAGGATGCTCTAGAGGTCTGGAAGTGATATCTGCTCCATTCAGAAGTTATAGGGCATGTGCAACCTGTGAATGACTGCAGTGGTCAGGTGTCTAGAAGAGTGCGTCATTGGATAAAAAACATTTCACGATTAGTGTTGAGCGATACCTTCCGATATCGGGAAATATCGGATCGGATTGGATCGGACCGATACCCAAAAAGTATCGGATATCGCCAATTCAGATACCGGAAACCAATGCAAGTCAATGGGACAAAAATATTGGAATAAAAATAAACCCTTTCTTTCCTTGTAGGTTAATTCTACATGAAGGAAAACAACTAAGAATAATGTAGAATGTATTGGGGGAGGTGGGGGAGACAATAAAGGCATAGAGGTTTAGCCCAATCAAATGGAATAGCAGGAATTAATTTTTTTTTTAAGACGTTCTGAGTTACGGAAATATTGACTATGTTAAGTTTTTTTATATTTTGTCAGATATTTATGTTTCACTACTTCCATGCTCTTCACCTTCTTTTTTACTTCTCCCACACTTTCTCCATCATCCTCAGCATCAGCATCTTTTTCATCAACTTCTTCTTCACCTTCTTCATCTTCTTCTTCACCTTCTTCGTATTATTCTTTTTTTTACATTCTTCATATTCTTCTTATTCAACTATTATTCTTCTTCATATTCTACTTCTTCATCTTCTTCACATTCTTCTTCTTGATCATATTCTTATTTGTGACAGGCATTCCTGTAGTTGTTATCTATAAAAGTTTGAACATTACACCTTTCGTTCTGCCCGTCACAAAAAGATTTACAACAGGATTTGTCCGCGTTCAGTTTGGCCTGCAGCAGCAGGTCTTTTCCAGGTGCACCATGAGGAGGAATGGACTCACCCCCATACACTGCTTAGTCATCTTCTGCTTATAATTTAGATAATATATTTTGCTCTGATTTTTAGTCTTATGCTTAATGTTCTTCCGCTTTTTGTTCTGCAGCTTCTTGTACTTCTGCTTCTTGGTTTTCTGTCTCTTGTTCTTCTGTATCTTGGTGGTTGTCTTCTTGTTCTTTGTCCTCTTGGTCAACTCCTTCAAGGTCATCTTCTTGGTCTTCTTCGGGGTGGTCTTCAGGGTCGTCGTCTTCAGGGTCGTCATCTTCGGGGTCCTCGTCTTCTTCGGGGTGGTCTTCAATGTCATAGTGTTCAGGGTCGTCGTCTTCGGGGTCCTCGTCTTCTTCGGGGTGGTCTTCAATGTCATAGTGTTCAGGGTCGTCGTATTCGGGGTCCTCGTCTTCTTCGGGGTGGTCTTCAGGGTCGTCGTCTTCAGGGTTGTCGTCTTCAGGGTCCTCGTCTTCTTCGGGGTGGTCTTCAGTGTCGTCGTCTTCAGGGTCGTCGTCTTCGGGGTCCTCGTTTTCTTCGGGGTGGTCTTCAGGGTCGTCATCTTCGGGGTCCTCGTCTTCTTCGGGGTGGTATTCAGGGTCCTCGTCTTCGGGGTCCTCGTCTTCATCGGGGTGGTATTCAGGGTCGTTGTCTTCGGGGTCCTCGTCTTCTTCGGGGTGGTCTTCAGGGTCCTCGTCTTCAGGGTTGTCATCTTCGGGGTCCTCGTCTTCTTCGGGTTGGTCTTCAGGGTCCTCGTCTTCAGGGTCCTCGTCTTCGGGGTCCTCGTCTTCTTCGGGGTGGTCTTCTAGCAGAAGGTACAAGAGCCAATGGAACTATCGAGGACCAGCTGATGGTACTGGAACTCGGTTACTAAGCAGGAGGTACCTGTGCCAGAAAGCACTACCAAGGACCAGCAGACGTTGGTGGAACTTGGATACCAAGAAGGAGGCACCTAAGCCAAAGGCACTGCCGAGAACCAGCTGACGGTACTGGAACCCGGATGGGTAGCAGAAGGTACCCATGTAAAAAAAAGTTGCAAGGCCGCGAACCGGCCGCAGTTACCGAAACCCACAGTCCTACAGGGGGTGCTTGTCTTATTGGCACTGTGATGAAAGCCGGCCGGTGGGTGCAGCTCTCTGGCACCCCCTTACCTCTCAGGTCAGTCAAGGTACTGCACCTAGAGAAAGTAGTGCCAGGAAGCTGCAACCAGCGCAGGGAACACGGTAGAGTGTTCCCCTTCAACGTCACTAAACCGTAACGTCACTACACAGCACAACTCGCTAGCGCCCTCTTAGCCTCAGGTCAGTCAAGGAACTGCACCTAGGATAAGCGGTCGCCAGAGAGACTGTCCTGTAACCTACTGGGTATCGGGGCCCTCTGTAGTGAGGGTGGTATATATATCTTCCTTGGCCGCGCCAGGAATATATATATCTGAACCTCCGACCGTCACTACCAGCCTTCCCCAATCCCCAGTTGGTATGCTGCCACCAGTCCCTATTTTAGATATACGCCCAGTCCGTGAATGGGCCTATATCGGGTCAGGAACCAACCCTGGGTAGCGTTTTTGGCTTGAGCCGAGCTCACACGGACGTGCGTTCGTTATGCAGAATAAAAGGCAGGCCCACAATTACTTGAGGTAATTGATTATAATAATACACTAGATACACGATATACAACTAAATATACACAGGTATAAGGTCAGGCTAAACTATACAACAATGGAATACAACACACAGAATCACCACAGCATATCAGTTACCGGTTTCTTGATTTTCTTGTGACGCAGGGAGAGGATTCTGCGGTCGCAAGCACGGTTCTTTGTTACAGGCTGAGGCCTACCACCGCATGGTCAAACTGCTCCTCCCCTTGGTGGCCTCAGCTGGTGCTCAGATGTTCAGCACACCACTCTTGGGTCAAGACTGACTTATCTCTTGTCTGTCCTGCTATCTTACCTGCCCCGTCCCGCCCACTGCTGGTGAGGTCAGCTGGCTCAGTCTCCACCCTCAGGTCTAACTTCGATCAGAAGCCCAAATTCTATGGAACCCAATAACTTCTTCTGGGATGGTCTCATGATACCCCCAGGGGTTCCCATGGATTCGGGCCGCCGTAACCGACCTTTTGATATCAATTATGATACCATACGGTCCTCAGGAATGGCTCCGCGCTATATCTTGGCTTCCAGAGCACGTACAAACGTCTACCGCGGAGGCTTGTGTGCGCAATGGCTCCGGGACGCCGTGATATTTTTTTATTGGCCCATCCCACGCAACATGCGTGTACTATTCATGTTTCTATATCTTATGCCTCCATGCTTGTGACAGACAAAGAAACTAGTCCTATGGGACAAATGGTCAGTTACAGATGGACGAAGCACCCCCCCCCTGCTGGCTGTGTTTCCTCTCAAAGCCTTTGAAGCTCCTAGCATTCAAGTGTTAAGTAGGCCCTGGCTCTTCTTATCTCACAGGAGCCTGGATGGGGGAAACTATCTAGTTGACTTTTTAACAGAAGGTCCCAAGGGTGGGGGCTGCTGAAGTGTGGCCATCCCTGGATATGATTTATCTTTACCAAGATGGCGGCTACGGGTTCATCACACCTCCCCCTATACGAGGGCGCGAGGGGGTAGCACATTCCTGTGTTCCCCCGTGCGTCCTTCTGCACCCTCCCCTTGCCGGGATAACCCGTCAGCGTTACCGTGGTCACGGCCTCTTCTGTGGCGAATGGAGAAGTGGTACTGCTGGAGAGCGAGGCTCCAGCGTAGCAACCTGCCATTCGACCCAGAGACCGTGTGTAACCAGCTGAGGGGGTTGTGGTCCGTCTATACGGTGAAATGGCTCCCGTACAAGTAGGGCTGCAGACGCTGCAGGGCCCATACAATTGCCAGGCATTCTTTTTCCACCGTGGAGTAAGCCACCTCCCGGGGCAGTAGCTTCCTGCTCAGGTACAAGACAGAATGTTCCTGGCCTGTCGTGTTGACCTGACTTAGCACAGCACCGAGGCCAAAGTCACTGGCGTCGGTCTGTACCACAAACGGCCAGTCGAAGTCGGCAGCTTGCAGTACAGGGGAGCTACTTAGGGCGGCCTTGAGTGCCCCGAAAGCTGTCTCGCAGGCGACTGTCCAGTCGACTGCGACGGGCAGCTTCTTCTTGGTGAGGTCCGTCAGGGGCTTGGCCAGGGTGCTATAGTGTGGGACGAACCTCCTATAGTACCCGGCGGTCCCCAAGAAGGACATCACCTGCTTTTTGGTCCTAGGAGTGGGCCAGGATGCGATGGCATCCACTTTCCCCGGTTCTGGCTTCAGAACCCCCCCGCCTACCCGGTGACCCAGGTAGAGGACCTCACTCATGCCCAGCTGGCACTTTTCCGGCTTGATGGTCAAGCCTGCCCGGTGGATCCGACCGAGCACCTGCCGCAGGTGCTCTAGGTGATCCTCCCAAGTGGGACTGAAGACTGCAATATCGTCCAAGTACGCAGCCGCGTACCCTTCAAGTCCCTCAAGCAGCGTATTGACCATCCGCTGAAAAGTGGCAGGGGCATTCTTCATGCCGAATGGCATCACTGTGGACTCGTACAGTCCAAAAGGGGTGATAAAGGCAGAGCGTTCCCTTGCCGCGGGGGTCAGAGGAATCTGCCAGTACCCCCGGCTCAGATCCATGATGGTCAGGTACTTAGCCCCGGCCATCCGATCGAGCAGGTCATCGATGCGTGGTATGGGGAACGCATCGGTGGCCGTTACAGCGTTGAGCCCCCGGTAGTCCACGCAGAACCGTGTAGTTCGGTCCTTCTTTGGTACGAGGACTACAGGCGAGGCCCACGCGCTGCTGGATGCCTGGATCACCCCCAGCTTCAGCATCTCGTCTATCTCTTGGCTCATGTTTCCCTGCACCTCGAAAGAGACCCGATATGCTGAACGCCGGATCGGCGGGTGATCGCCAGTGTCCACGTCGTGGACAGCCATCTCAGTCCTTCCGGGCAGGCTGCTGAACAGCCCCCGGAAGGGGTGCAGGGTGGTCCCCAGCTGGGACCGTTGGTCCTCCGTGAGCTGGTGGCCAACCCCCACATCCTCGATGGACCCACCCGCCTTGGCTTGGGTGAGCAGATCCAGGAGGGTTTCTACCTCTCCTTCCTCGGGAAGGTTGCACACTGGGTGGGCAGTCGCTTCCCGCTCCTGATGAGCCTTCATCATGTTCACGTGGAAGGCCTTCCTCCTTCCACGGGCGTGATCCAGGGTGACCAGATAGGTGACGGCGTTGAGTTTCTGGTGCACGAAGTAGGGACCTTCCCAGGCTGCCTGAAGCTTGTTCTGTGGTACGGGGACCAGTACCCACACCTTTTGACCCACCTGGTAGGTCCTCTCACAAGCATTCTGGTCGTACCACCGCTTCTGGTCGGCCTGGGCCTGGGCCATATTGTCCTGCACCAGCTTTGCCAAGGCCATCATCCTGTCCCGGTGGCGCACGACATACTCGATGACCGACACCTCGGGGGTGGCCAAATCCCCTTCCCATGCTTCCTTCACCAGAGCCAGGGGGCCCCGTACCCGTCGCCCGTACAGGAGCTCAAAGGGGGAGAACCCCGTTGAGGCCTGCGGAACCTCCCGGTAAGCAAATAGGGGGTGTGGGAGGTAACGCTCCCAGTCTCTCCCGTGGGAGTCGACCAACATCTTAAGCATCTGCTTTAAGGTGCCATTGAACCGCTCACACAGGCCATTAGTCTGTGGGTGATACGGGCTGGCCACCAGATGTTGCACCTGCATTTGCTTACTGAGGGACTCCATCAGCCGCGACATGAACTGGGTCCCTCGGTCGGTGAGCATTTCCTGGGGGAAACCCACTCTGGAGAAGATCTCCAGTAAGGCGGTAGCCACCTTGTCGGCCCGAATGGACGACAAAGCTACCGCTTCCGGGCACCGGGTGGCATAGTCCACTACCGTGAGTATGAAGCATTTCCCGGAGTGGCTGGGAGTGGACAGAGGTCCAATAAGATCCACAGCGACCCTCGAGAAAGGCTCTTCGATGATTGTCAGAGTTACCAGTGGGGCTTTGGGGAGCGGCCCCGCCTTCCCCACCCTCTGACAGGTGTCACACGAACGGCAGTAGGCACCCACCGCGGCTCCCATCCCAGGCCAGTAGAAATGCTGAGCTATCCTGGCCTTGGTTTTAGCGATCCCTAGGTGTCCAGCCATCGGAATCTCGTGTGCGATCCGCAACAATTCCGCCCTGAACGGATAGGGTACCACTAACTGTCGGTCCCTGGGCCACGCCTCCGGTGAACCCTGCTGGACCGTTACCCGGTACAGCCGTCCCTGGTCCCAGACCACACGCTCGCAGTCTGACTCCATGGGAGGCTGTGCCGCCTGTTCCTTGAGAGCTTTCAGGCTGTCGTCTGCTTCCAACGCAGCCTGAAATTCCTGACTTGATGTGGCCAGAATCGACGAAACTGCCACATCCTCCGTCAGCCCCTCCGGGCATGTCACCTGGCCGCTGTCTGACCCGGCAGACACTTGGTCAGAAGTGGGGAAGCAGTCGGACCTCTGCAAGGCTCCTTGGGCTCCGGCGCTCCCACTCCTGGTGACAGCGGCTATGACCGCTGTGACCGTGGGTAGTGCCCGCTTCCCCCCTGTTTCTGACCAAGCCGCCCGATCAGGCAGGCTTCCTAGGCCTTTGGACATCTCGGATGTGGGGAACTCCTGCCCTGGGGTCTTACCTGGCGGCTCCTCTCTTGGGACACCCCCACCCCCCATGGCCTGTTCCTCCCCCTGCAGTGGGCCTATACTCAGCAGCCTGGATACCCCTGGGAGCCCTACACTGCCGGTAGCTGCCCCCCTCTCCATCCCTGAGCTTCCCTCTACAGAATCCTGCCCGCCCCCTCCCTCACCGGAGGACAAGAGGTCACGGCACGCCGGCTGAGCACCTCTGCGGGCATCCCCACACTCCCCACCTGCTTTCACTAACCCTGTTTGTGTTCTGTCTGTGCAGGTGTTACCCTCAGGTTTCACTCCCTCCTCCTCAGCAGGACGCACACTACATACAACATGGTTGGCATTAGCAGCAGACAAATCAATACACTCTTGGGGGGCCGAACTTGGGGGTTCAGAGGGTACATACTGCGATAATAGACGCCCCAAGTCGGTCCCTAATAAAACATTTGCGGGAATATTTGGCGTTACTCCCACCTCCCGCATCCCCCTCCCGGCACCCCAGTCCAAATACACCATGGCAACGGGAAGTGCCGGCTCCACGCCTCCAACCCCGGAGACGGAAAGAGTCTTTCCTGGTACCAAGTCCTGGGGGGACACCACCTCAGGCCGTACCAGTGTTCGTTCAGCGCCAGTGTCCCGCAGTCCCATGACCGCAGAACGGCCTATGGTGACGGGTTGGATGTTGTCCAGGGACCTACCACCACCCCCTCCCACACACAAAACATTGGGCGCTCTCTGGGACTGGGATGGGGTCTTTTGGCGCTGGGGACACTCAGCCCTAAAGTGTCCTGGTTTGTTGCATAGATGACAACGTCTTACGTCTGGTCCTTGCCTGGAGAGGGCAACAGGGGGATACACCCCTTGTGTTCTAGGGGCCGGGGAAACAGGGGCATGACTGGGCTTACCCCCTCTCCAGGTGCTGCTGGCAGACTTCTTCAGCTCAGGCGCCCTGTTATTGGCATACTCGTCTGCCAGGGCGGCTGTAGCAGAAGCCCCTGTTGGTTTTCGGTCACGGAGGAACTGTCGGAGGTCCTCTGGGCAGTTCCACAAGAACTGCTCCGTGACGAACAGTTCCTGGACCTCCTGGCGGGTAGTAAGCGCTAGACCCGAGGTCCAGTGCTCTGCGGCTCTCAACAGCGCCCGCATATGATCGGTCCAGGTGTCCTTGGGGCCACGCAGCAGGCTCCGGAACTTCTGGCGGTACGACTCGGGAGTGAGGTTGTACTGCCGGATCAGGGCCCGCTTGATGCAGTCGTAGTTCTGTACCTCCCCGGCAGGTAAGTCCCCCAAGGCATCCAGGGACTTACCCCTCAAACGGGGGGTCAGGTATCTGGCCCACTGATCCCGGGCCAGATGGTGCTGAAGACAGGTCCGTTCAAATGCCACCAGAAAGCAGTCCAGGTCCCCATCCTTCTCCAGTAGAGGGAAGTCCTCAGCTCGGACTTTGGACGACTTGGTCTCCTGATGGGTTGGTTGCTCTAGCGGAAGCCCCCGCTGAGCCAGGTCCAGTTGGTGCTGGCGCTCCGCAGCTCGCTCTGCACGCTCCGCAGCCTCCCGGCGCTCTGCAGCTTCACGCTCCGCAGCCCGCTCCGCAGCCCGCTCCGCAGCCCACTCTGCACGCTCCGCAGCCTCCCGGCGCTCCGCAGCTTCGCGCTCCTCCTCCGCTGCCTTCTCTGATGCTGCCAGGAGGGTTTTGTAGACGGCATCGCCATGAGACTGGAGACTTGCCATAGCCGCTTGTAAAAGGGCTTGTGATCTGGACAGGCTGGGCTGTGTAGGTGGTGGGCAGCCCACTGCGGGACCGTATACTGGGGACTGGCTCCCTGAGGTGCCCGGGCTGGACTCCTCCTCGCCATGAGTAACAATGTCCTCCCCTCCTGCCACACGGACCGTAGCATTAGCCTCCTGCAGGGTCTTGCTCCTGGTGCCGTCTGCCATCTTGGTAACCGACACCGCTGCAACCCTGAGTTTGCACACACCTTGTTATACTTTTAGCCTGACCGTCTAACGTTGGGCTGACCTTAAGACTCCAGCAGTGGAAGTTACCACTGGCAGTCTTTAGTGCCTGGGAGTAGGGGTCCCACAACACTATTATTCTGCAATCCCACCGCTCTGCCACCAATGTGATGAAAGCCGGCCGGTGGGTGCAGCTCTCTGGCGCCCCCTTACCTCTCACGTCAGTCAAGGTACTGCACCTAGAGAAAGTAGTGCCAGGAAGCTGCAACCAGCGCAGGGAACACGGTAGAGTGTTCCCCTTCAACGTCACTAAACCGTAACGTCACTACACAGCACAACTCGCTAGCGCCCTCTTAGCCTCAGGTCAGTCAAGGAACTGCACCTAGGATAAGCGGTCGCCAGAGAGACTGTCCTGTAACCTACTGGGTATCGGGGCCCTCTGTAGTGAGGGTGGTATATATATCTTCCTTGGCCGCGCCAGGAATATATATATCTGAACCTCCGACCGTCACTACCAGCCTTCCCCAATCCCCAGTTGGTATGCTGCCACCAGTCCCTATTTTAGATATACGCCCAGTCCGTGAATGGGCCTATATCGGGTCAGGAACCAACCCTGGGTAGCGTTTTTGGCTTGAGCCGAGTTCACACGGACGTGCGTTCGTTATGCAGAATAAAAGGCAGGCCCACAATTACTTGAGGTAATTGATTATAATAATACACTAGATACACGATATACAACTAAATATACACAGGTATAAGGTCAGGCTAAACTATACAACAATGGAATACAACACACAGAATCACCACAGCATATCAGTTACCGGTTTCTTGATTTTCTTGTGACGCAGGGAGAGGATTCTGCGGTCGCAGGCACGGTTCTTTGTTACAGGCTGAGGCCTACCACCGCATGGTCAAACTGCTCCTCCCCTTGGTGGCCTCAGCTGGTGCTCAGATGTTCAGCACACCACTCTTGGGTCAAGACTGACTTATCTCTTGTCTGTCCTGCTATCTTACCTGCCCCGTCCCGCCCACTGCTGGTGAGGTCAGCTGGCTCAGTCTCCACCCTCAGGTCTAACTTCGATCAGAAGCCCAAATTCTATGGAACCCAATAACTTCTTCTGGGATGGTCTTATGATACCCACAGGGGTTCCCATGGATTCGGGCCGCCGTAACCGACCTTTTGATATCAATTATGATACCATACGGTCCTCAGGAATGGCTCCGCGCTATATCTTGGCTTCCAGAGCACGTACAAACGTCTACCGCGGAGGCTTGTGTGCGCAATGGCTCCGGGACGCCGTGATATTTTTTTATTGGCCCATCCCACGCAACATGCGTGTACTATTCATGTTTCTATATCTTATGCCTCCATGCTTGTGACAGACAAAGAAACTAGTCCTATGGGACAAATGGTCAGTTACAGATGGACGAAGCACCCCCCCCCCTGCTGGCTGTGTTTCCTCTCAAAGCCTTCGAAGCTCCTAGCATTCAAGTGTTAAGTAGGCCCTGGCTCTTCTTATCTCACAGGAGCCTGGATGGGGGAAACTATCTAGTTGACTTTTTAACAGAAGGTCCCAAGGGTGGGGGCTGCTGAAGTGTAGCCATCCCTGGATATGATTTATCTTTACCAAGATGGCGGCTACGGGTTCATCACAGGCACTATGGAAACAGCCTTCATTGCCAGATGCCGCAGCCCACATAGGAGTCACCTAAACTGCAGGCACCATAGAGTCAGCTAACCCAGGCCGCAACACGACAGGACAACGCATTGGAGGCAAAGTGACGTTGACACTACCCGGAAACAGCTGGCGTGCTGGAACCAGGCTAGACAGGAGGGAGTACCCGTGCCAAAGACACTGCTGGGAAACAGCTGGCTGTGCTGGAACCCAGGGTAAATACTAAAAACAGAGTGGAGCAAGAGGCGTAATTGGAGCAACTTTAAAATCTGTAGTAGCGTGAATGTAGACAGAGCAGGAGAATTTGCCGGACACACAGCAGGGGAACAGCTGACGTTACTGAACCCCAATAACACTGGAGCAAGCGTTGACTGTGCAGACGGCACTTCTGAGCAGCAACTAGCGGTATTGGAGCCCAGGGAAAATACTAAAAACAGAGGAGCCGGAGGTGTAATTGGAGCAACTTTAAAATCTGTAGTAGTGTGAATGTGGACAGAGCAGGAGAAATTGCCGTACGCACAGCAGGGGAACAGCTGACGTTACTGAACCCCAATAACACGGCAGCAAGTGTTGACTGTGCAAACAGCACTTCTGAGCGCCAACTGGCGGTGTTAGAGCTCAGGGATAATACTGAAAACAGAGGTGCCAGAGGTGTAATTGGAGCAACTTTAAAATCTGTAGTAGTGTGAATGTGGACAGAGCAGGAGAAATTGCCGTACGCACAGCAGGGGAACAGCTGACGTTACTGAACCCCAATAACACGGCAGCAAGTGTTGACTGTGCAGACGGCACTTCTGAGCAGCAACTAGCGGTATTGGAGCCCAGGGTAAATACTAAAAACAGAGGAGCCAGAGGTGTAATTGGAGCAAGTTTTAAATTAGTAGTACAGTGGATGTGGACAGAGCAGGAGAATTTGCCGGACACACAGCTGGGGATCAGCTGACATTACTGAACCCCAATAACACTGGAGCAAGCATTGACTGTGCAGACGGCACTTCTGAGCAGCAACTGGCGGTGTTGGAGCTCAGGGATTACAGTTCAGGTGGTAGAAACATGAACACAGCAGGAGACCTGGATACTGTTGCCAACCAATTATTTATTCTGGAAGAGGACTGGCAAATTCATGCGAGATCCAGGCCTTGTTCATTTTGAGAAAAGTAAGCCGGTCAACGTTATCGGAGGATAGTCGCATGCGACGGTCTGTTAGTACACCACCTGCGGCACTAAAGACGCGTTCTGATAATACACTAGCAGCAGGGCAAGCTAGCATCTCCAATGCATACTGGCTAAGCTCTGGCCATGTATCCAGCTTACAGACCCAAAACTTGAAGGGAGAAGAGCCGTCTGGGAGTACACTGAGAGGGCTAGACATGAAGTCTGTCACCATCTGACGGAAACGTTGCCTCCTGCTGACTGGAGCCATCTGTGATGGTGTAGACATTTGTGGCGGCGGGGACACAAAACTTTGCCACATTTGGGCCATACTGGTCTTGCCTTGTGCTGAGGCACTGCTTCTGCTCCCTCATTGTGCAGAGCTTCCTCCACTGCCTCGACGCA
This sequence comes from Phyllobates terribilis, assembly GCF_046119375.1. Taxonomy (NCBI): domain Eukaryota; kingdom Metazoa; phylum Chordata; class Amphibia; order Anura; family Dendrobatidae; genus Phyllobates; species Phyllobates terribilis. Next base: position 237,448,314 of record NW_027362772.1, read on the forward strand.
CTGAGCTGCTTTGTAAAGCACTAGCAGCACTGCTCTCGGTTGGAATGGAGAACATTATGGAATGCACCAGTGCGTCTTGGTACTCCCGCATTTTACGCTCCCGGTTCAATGGTGTTACGAGGCTTTGTAAGTTGTCCCGGTAGCGAGGATCTAGGTGGGTGGACACCGAATAATCAGCCGTGTTAAGAATGTGGGCGATGCGGCGGTCGTTTCTCAGACACTGCAGCATGAAATCAACCATGTGCTGCAGACTGCCAACAGGCCAAGAAACGCTGTCCCCTGCTTGAGGCGTGATCTCTGCCTGCTCTGCATCACCCCACCCTCGCTCTAGATACTGACTACTAGAGCATTGTGTACCTCCCTCCTCTGGACAAATGTCTTCCTCCTCCATTGACTCCTCCTCATCCTCTTCACAAAGTGTCCCCTGCCTAGGCCTTTGTGAGGAACCACGTTGCGCAGACTGTAGAGAAGCAGATGGCATTTGTGACTCCTCATCCTCCACCTCTTCCAAAACCTCGTCCCTTAGTGCTTGCGGTGTTTTTTCAAGCAGGCAGATAAGGGGTATAGTCATGCTGACTAGTGCATCATCTGCACTCACCATCCGAGTGGAATAATCGAAGGCACGCAAAACGTGGCAAATGTCCTTCATAGAGGCCCACTCAGTGGTGGTGAAGTGCGCACTGCGATTTGTTTGCGCCTGCTGCAGCTGGTACTCCATTACTGCTGCCTGCTGCTCACACAACCTCTCCAACATATGTAACCTTGAATTCCACCTGGTGGGTAGGTCACATATGATGCGATGTTCCGGAAGACGTAATCAGCGCTGTAGAGCTGCAATGCGCGATCTTGCGTTGCTGGAATGCCGCAAGTGAGCACACTCTATGCGGACCTTGTGAAGCTGTGCATCAAGATCCGGATAGTCGCTCAAAAAACTCTGCGCGACCAAGTTGAGCACATGTGCCAGACATAGGATGTGAGTGAGGTTGCCTAGGCCCAGAGCTGCCACCAGATTTCGGCCATTGTCACACACTACCATGCCTGGCTGGAGATTCACTGGCACAAACCACACGTCGCTCTGCTGCTTGATGGCATTCCAGAGCTCCTGCGCTGTGTGGCTTCGATTCCCCAAAGAAATTAATTTTAATACGGCCTGTTGACGTTTGGCCTCGGCTGTGCTCATATCGGTCATCATAACAGGTAACCGTTCACGGGTCGATGTGGAGGTAGACCGTGACGGCTCCTGCAGCGCTGATTCAGAGGAACTGGAGTATGAGGAGGAGTCAATGTGTACAGACTGGATTCCTGCAATCCTTGGAGTTGGCAGAACACGTACAGCGCCACTCTCAAGATCTGTACCCGGCTCCCCAACATTTACCCAATGGGCAGTGAGGGAAAGGTATCGTCCCTGTCCATGCTTACTGGTCCACGCATCAGTGGTTAGGTGGACCTTGCTACTGACGGCGTTTTGTAGCGCTTGTTTAATTTTTCCCTACACATGATGTTGCAGGGCAGGGACTGCTTGCCTGCTGAAATAAAAGTGGCTGGGCACGTTGTATTGTGGGACTGCCAATGCCATAAAGTTACGGAAGGTGTCAGTCTCCACCAGCCTGAATGATAGCATTTCAAGGGCCAGTAGTTTAGCAATGCCAGCATTCAGAGCCTGTGCTCGGGGGTGGTTTGCCGAGTATGGGCGCCTTTTCTCCCATGCCTGTGCTAACGATGGCTGTAGACAGGCCTGGGAGTTTGAGGATGACAGGGAAAGTGGTGCTATGGGTGGAATTACACTGTGTCTCTGTACAACAGTGCTAGAGATTCTTCCATGGTGATCCTGTGAGGAAGCCGAACCAGCTGTGTGTGAGCTGGAGGAAGAGGCTACAACACGAGCTGAAGAGGTGGTAGGTGGCGCTGTAGGTTGGCCTAGGTCTTCAGTGTGTTTTTGTATCTCCACCACGTGCTTGGTCCGCACATGTTTCCACATATTTATGGTATTGAGGTTGCTGACACTTTTCCCTCTTTACACCTTCTGATTACACAGCTAGCATTTGACAAAGCAAATGTCATCTGCAACTGTGTCAAAAAAGGACCAGGCACTGCAAGTCTTGGGAGCGCCCGCTTTGGACTTTGGAAGAGCCATGCTCCTAATGGGTGCCGAAGTGGAGGCTACAGGCAACCAAGTCTGCCCCCTCCCTCTCCCTCCTTTTTGGGCCATTAGGGGAATCTCTTCCTCAGAGCTGCTCCCACCACCTTCCTGTCCCTCACGCCATGATGGGTCAAGTACTTCATCATCTACACCACCCTCTTCAAACAACTGCTTCTTCTGGGTAGTCTCGACAGCACAGTACGCACCAGAAAGTGGCACCTGAGTCTCATCATCAGATGCGTACTGAGGTGTGCTGCTGACCATAGGCACTGGCCCACCTGCCTCTTCAGATTCAGAGAGACAAAACGGTTGTGCATCACTGCATACTACCTCTTCTTCAAATTCTCGAATTCTGCTTGGCTGGCCCCCTCTTTCCAAGCCAAGAGATTCAGAGAACAGAAGTAGAGATGGCTCCTGTACAGGGCTCTCTGACTGCCTGGGCAATTTGGCAGGTGGTGAAGAGACAGATGGGTGCTCTTCAGTGCTCAGGACCTGAGAGGATCTGGAACTAATTGAAGTCGATGCTTTAGCTGCCATCTATCCGACAACGGCTTCAATTTGGTCCTCCCGCAGCAGTGGGGTACTTCTAGCTCCTACAAAGCTGCGCATAAAGGACTGTTCCCTTGTAAAACTGTGGGATGCTGAGTCACTGGTGCCCGCAGCAGGCACAGAATCCCCACGTCCTCTCCCTGCAGGCACAGAATCCTCACGTCCTCTCCCTGCAGAAACTCGACGCCCACGACCACGACCACATGCCTTACTCCCTGCCTTCTTCATCTTGGTAGACTGATAAAGATACACAGAAAAGTACTAAGGGCTTAGTGTGCTTATTCCTGAACAGCTGCTAACAGGTATAAGAAACACTAATTTTATAAAGTGTGGACTAGACTTTAATATGAGCTAATGTGGCATACACAACTGTAAAGTGGAGTGTTTGGTGAACTTTATTTAGGTTTTTTTTGTCACAAAAAGACACTGGATGTGCCCAAAGATGTAATACCGATAGTATCACAAACTTTTTGTAGCTATTACAATGTAGGAAGGTAACCTACAATGCAATACCTACTAATCTGGCTGGGGCTGCAGGGCACAATGCTGCAGAAAGGCTCCTCTATCTACTCCTTCATAGTGTGTTTGGAACCAATGTAGCTGAATACGGATGGAACCACCACACTAATAGGAGAAATCAGGAAAAATGATCAATTAGCAAAAAAGGACAATGTATGAGGCAGTGACGCACGCTGAGCGCACTACAACCAGACGTGACTGAAGCACACACTACAGCGTGCGCTGCACTCACACACACAGACCTTACAGACAGGCGTGAACAGTGCAGATGCAGAGCACTGTGCACTAGCGCTGCAAGACAAAAAAAAAATTCTCTATCTACTCCTATATAGTGTGTTTGGAACCAATTTAGCTGAATACGGATGGAACCACCACACTAATAGGAGAAATCAGGAAAAATGTTCAATTAGCAAAAAAGGACAATGTATGAGGCAGTGACGCACGCTGAGCACCCTACAACCAGACGTGGCTGAAGCACACACTACAGCATGAGCTGCACTCACACACACAGACCTTGCAGACAGCGGTGAACAGTGCAGATGCAGAGCACTGTGCACTAGCGCTGCAAGACAAAAAAAAATTCTCTATATACTCCTATATAGTGTGTTTGGAACCAATTTAGCTGAATACGGATGGAACCACCACACTAATAGGAGAAATCAGGAAAAATGTTCAATTAGCAAAAAAGGACAATGTATGAGGCAGTGACACACGCTGAGCGCACTACAACCAGATGTGGCTGAAGCACACACTACAGCGTGAGCTGCACTCACACACAGAGACCTTGCCGACAGGCGTGAACAGTACAGATGCAGAGCACTGTGCACTAGCGCTGCAAGACAAAATAAATTCTCTATCTACTGCTATATAGTGTGTTTGGAACCAATTTAGCTGAATACGGATGGAACCACCACACTAATAGGAGATATCAGGAAAAATTATCAATTAGCAAAAAAGGACAATGTATGAGGCAGTGACGCACACTGAGCCGACTACAACCAGACGTGGCTGAAGCACACACTACAGAGTGAGCTGCACTCACACACAGAGACCTTGCAGACAGCGTTGAACAGCACAGAGAACTGTGCACTAGCGCTGCAAGGCTCAGCGATTTATAAAGTAGCTTGGGTAAAGCAGAATAGACCAAATAGGTAGCTAAAACTGTCCCTCAGAACAACAGCGTCCTATCCCTAACTGAATTCACAGCAGAGTGAGCTCAAAATGGCGGCGGCGGCTTTTATAGTGCATCATGACATCATTTCAGCAGCCAGTCACAGCCATGCCATTAGTTAACATGCCTACATGCCTAACAGGATGTGCCCACACTTGTTAGGATCCTCATTGGCTGAATAAAATGAAACTGGCTCATTGCATTATGGGAACTTCCGATTCCGGTATACGATATTGTAAAAGTATCGGAATTAAGTATCGGAATTCCGATACCGCGAATATCGACCGATACCCGATATTTCAGTATCGGAATGCTCAACACTACTCACGATGCCTTTATTATTTTCAAGTCACCCATGCGTAAAAGAAGAATTTTAGTATCTGAGAACCCCTTTAAACTGATTTAAATGCAATGGTTTTTTTAACATTCTGTCTCTCACAGTTGATGTGTATCTACGATAAAAATTACAGACCTCTCCATTCCTTGTAGGTAGGAAAACTTGCAAAATCGTCAGTGTATCAAATACGTATTTTCCCACTGTATATACAGTATATATATATATATATGAAACTTACATGAAACTATTCTAGGAACACAGTCTTAACCTTATCTCTCAAAGGCCAATTTTTGCACTTACATTTTTCCTTCTTATTTTTCCTTCTGCTTATTTTGTCATGACCAACTGTAGTTTTCATTGTTTCATTTTGGAGTACATAATTTATTTTGACCATTTGAATTACTTCTTATTGCAACTTTTGGGGGGAGGTTACGGCAACTGAAAAATAAGGGCACCAGCTGCCATATCAAACCATTGTAAATTACTAATTTCATAATAATCATTCAAATATATGTGTAATCTATGTGCAGGAAGATAGAATAATTTCTACAGCGCGGTAATTTATTTTTAACCTTGGCCAAGAGATGAGGATCTTGAACAAAAGACCCCCTCTATAAGCTCACAATTCCTTTAGGTTATGTGATCCACCTTAGGGCAGGTGTAGACGAGCATATATTTTTTCATCCAAGAGAATCGAGTCGATTATGCTAATGACACTTTGATCAGAGTTTAATCCTATTCTCTCGGATGAGGAGAAGATGGAAAAAAAAATTCCTCCATCTTCTCCATTCTTTCAGTCCTTGGAAATAAGACTGCACTGATATGTCATTCAAGTGCAGTCAGATGGTTTTCACTCAATCATTGACTTGCATATTCCCACTGCATTTTGGGGTAAGTGAAGAGTCTCCGCGAGCTCAAAGAACACTGCATTTTGGCTGTTGGAGCTGAAAAGAGGACATCGGTAAACCGCTTTTTTTTTAAGCTTTTTTCACTGTTTTCAGAACATTAACAATAAGAACATGGAAGAGTCCAGGAGCCATTTGGTGAGCTGCATATCCTGCTACATGTTCACAGACTTGCCAGTGGAAAAGCCAAACTTCACATGCCAGAAATGCAAGCTTGTGTCCCTGTTGGAGGAAAAGTTGCGAAATCTAGAAGAGAGGTTAACTACCTTGAAAATCATTAAGGAAGGTGAAGAGTTCTTAGACAGAGCAGAATTATCTCTTCATGATTCAGAAAGAGAAGAAATTCGAACTGCACCTGACGAAACAGAGGAATGGAAGCATGTGACCCACAGAAGCAGGAGGATCGAGAGGCAGTCAGCACCCATACTGCTCAGGAACCAGTACCAGGCTCTCACGCAGGAGAACCATGAAGAAATACAGCAAAATAAGACTTTGCCAGCAATGAATAACCTTGTAAGCCCTCAGAATCCTCCTGGATGGAGAAAGAAGAATGTTGTGAAGAAAAAACGGAGAGTGGTGGTCATGGGGGATTCCCTGTTAAGAGGAACAGAGGCCGCTATCTGCAGACCAGACATAACCTCAAGAGAAATGTGCTGTCTTCCAGGAGCAAAAATTAAAGATGTGTCTGACAGGATATCAAGACTCTTCAGACCTACAGATCACTACCCATTCCTGCTAATACATGTGGGGACAAATGACACCGCAAGAAAGGACCTGGAAACCATCTGCAGTGACTTTGAAGACTTAGGCAAGAAAGTGAAAGAATTGGGAGCGCAGGTGGTCTTCTCATCCATCCTCCCAGTGGATGGCCATGGAACAATGAGGTGGAATAAGATTCTACAGGTGAACAACTGGCTACGTCGATGGTGCCGTCAACAAGGATTTGGATTTCTGGATCACGGAATGAATTACCTATACGATGGACTACTTGCTAGAGATGGGGTGCACCTTACGAAGACTGGAAAACATGTATTTGGAAGTCGCCTTGCTACACTCATCAGAAAAGCTTTAAACTAGAACAATGTGGGAAGGGAAGCAAAAGGCCAGAAAAAGCCATACAGCTGACAAATACTATTGAGATCTCTGCTACTGGAAGTGGAAAGGAAGAACAAAGACAAAACAATTTAAATAATAAAAATATAGGAGGAAGAGAAACCAATCACAAACTAAAATGTTTTTATACAAATGCACAAAGCATGGGCAACAAACAAGGAGAATTGGAACTACTAATGCAGGAAAAGGAATATGATGTCATTGGAATCACTGAAACTTGGTGGGACGATACACATGATTGGAATAAAAGGCTAAAAGGATACAACTTATTTGCAAGAAACAGACTTGATAAACGAGGAGGAGGTGTTGCATTGTATGTTAGAAAAGTGTATATCTGCACAGAGATTGAAGCTTCAGAGACTGGGAGTTCTGTGGAAACTGTTTGGGTAAGAATACAAGGAGAGAACAACGGAAAGGACACCATTGTAGGCATTTACTACAGACCACCTGGGCAAGCTGAAGATATGGATGAACTCTTTATGTATCAAATGACCAAGTTCTCCAAAAAATATGACGTAGTGGTCATGGGAGATTTCAACTATCCAGACATTTGTTGGGAATCTCTCTCAAGTAAAACTAACAGGTCAAGCAAATTCTTATCCTCTCTTGCTGACAACTTTATCTTCCAAAAGGTAGGGGAGAAAACAAGGGGATCTGCTACTTTGGATCTAATCCTTATAAACAGGGAGGAAATGGTTGAGGAGGTAAAGGTGGCTGGGACCCTAGGAGGCAGCGATCATGCTATTATAGAATTTTGGATAACTAGAGGAGGAAGACATGTGAAGACTCAAACTTCAAGGTTAGATTTTAGAAAGGCAGATTTTAAGAGACTCAGAAAGAGAATAGGAGGGATCCAATGGCTGGATGTCCTTAAGGACAAAAATGTCCAGGAAGGATGGGAAATTTTTAAAAATGAAATTCTCAAAGCACAATCGTTAACAATCCCGAAAAGTAGGAAGAATGGGAAGCATTTAAGGAAACCAGGATGGATGAACACAGAACTTAAACACATGCTAAAAAGAAAGAAAGAAATGTTTATTAAATGGAAAGAGGGAGGCATATCTAAAGAAGATTATAATGCAGTCTGCAGATCCTGTAGGGCACGTATCAGGTTAGCTAAAGCTGACAATGAATTAAGGCTTGCAAGAGATGTCAAAAGCAATAAAAAAGGATTTTGGGGGTATGTCAAAAGTAAAAGAAAAGTCAAAGATGCTATAGGATTTTTACAGGATGAAAATGGAGAAATGGTAAGAGAGGATGTTGAGAAGGCTGAACTTTTTAATTCCTATTTTGCATCTGTTTTCTCTCAGAAAGAAAATGTAACATCAACTGATCTTCACTGTCATTTTAAAGGAATAGAGGAATCCAAGTTATCTGTAAACAGAAAGATTGTGAGGGAATATTTAGCTAACATAAATGAGTTCAAGTCTCCAGGTCCAGATGAATTACACCCCAGAGTACTGAAGGAGATCGTAGAAGAAATTTTAGAACCACTCTCCATAATCTTTGAAAATTCTTGGAGAACAGGAGAAGTCCCAGAAGACTGGAGAAGAGCAAATGTTGTTCCTATCTTCAAAAAGGGGAAGAAGGTGGACCCAGGGAACTATAGGCCGATGAGTCTGACTTCTATACCAGGAAAGATCTTTGAACAAATTATTAAACAACATGTATGTAAGTACATGGATAAGAATGAAGTGATTAACCAGAGTCAGCATGGGTTTGTAACTAACAAGTCATGTCAGACTAACTTAATTTCCTTCTATGACAGAATTACTGACTGGGTGGATCAGGGAAATGCTGTAGATATAGTATATCTTGACTTCAGCAAAGCATTTGACAAAGTATCTCACACCATCCTTATTGAAAAAATGACCAAGTATGCAATGGACCAGGCAACTGTTAGGTGGATTCATAACTGGCTTAGTGATCAGACTCAAAGGGTGGTTGTAAATGGCTTCACATCCAGCTGGATGATTGTCTCAAGTGGGGTACCACAGGGCTCCGTCCTGGGACCTGTATTGTTCAACATCTTTATCAATGATTTAGATGAAGGAATTGAGGGTAAACTGATTAAATTTGCTGATGACACAAAGCTAGGAGGGATAGCTAATACTAGAGAAGAGAGAGAGAGGATTCAAAAAGACCTAAATAAACTGGAGCAGTGGGCAGCAACCAACAGAATGGTTTTTAACAGGGAAAAATGCAAAGTACTACATCTGGGCAATAAAAATGAAAAAAGCATATACAGAATGGGAGGAATAGAGCTAAGCAACAGTACATGTGAAAAAGACTTAGGTATACTAATAGATCATAGACTGAACATGAGTCAACAGTGTGATGCAGCAGCAAAAAAGGCAAATACAATTCTGGGATGTATTAACAGAAGCATACAGTCTAGATCACGTGAAGTCATTATCGGTCTTTACTCCTCTTTGGTCAGACCTCATCTGGAATACTGTGTACAGTTTTGGGCACCACATTTTAAAAAAGACATAGACAAACTGGAGCAAGTTCAGAGAAGAGCGACCAGAATGGTGACTGGTCTGCAAACCATGTCCTATGAGAAACGGTTGCAGGATTTGGGAATGTTTAGCTTGAAAAAAAGAAGACTGAGAGGAGACTTAATAGCTGTCTACAAATATGTCAAGGGCTGTCACATTGTAGAAGGATCATCTTTATTCTCATTTGCACAAGGAAAGACTAGAAGCAATGGGATGAAACTAAATGGGAGGAGACATAGATTAGATATTAGAAAAAACTTTTTGACAGCTAGGGTGATTAATGAGTGGAACAGGCTGCCACGAGAGGTGGTGAGTTCCCCTTCAATGGACGTCTTCAAACAGAGGCTGGACAGACATCTGTCTGAGATGATCTAGTGAATCCTGCTTTGAGCAGGGGGTTGGACCAGATGACCCAGGAGGTCCCTTCCAACTCTACCATTCTATGATTCTATGATTCTATGATTCTATGATTCTATGAGTGCATCAGAATATCAGATAAACTCGGGTATGATGTGATTTATTTTCTAAGACTAACTCAATCCAAGGAAAAGAGTCAGACATGTGCACGGCCAAATAAAGTAACATTGGCCCGAGTGTGATCAGATGTTTTGTCGAATGGCACTCGGACAGAAAATATGGCCTCCTGCACGAGCCCTTAATAAGTGATGCATACAAGTGCTTCTCACTAAATTAGAATATCATCAAAAAGTTAATTTATTTCAGTTCTTCAATACACAAAGTGAAACATATATTATATAGAGTCATTACAAAAAGTGATCTATTTCAAGTGTTTATTTCTGTTAATGTTAATGATTATGGCTTACAGCCAATGAAAACACAAAAGTCATTATCTCAGTAAATTAGAGTGCTATATCCAAGCAGATTAATGGAAAGTTGAGTGAAAGGAAAAAGTGTGGTAGAAAAAGGTTCACATGCAACCGGGATAACCGCAGCCTTGAAAGGATTGTTAAGAAAAGGTCATTCAAAATTTTGGGGGAGATTCACAAGGAGTGGACTGCTGCTGGAGTCATTGCTTCAAGAGCCACCACACACAGATGTATGCAGGACATGGGCTACAAGTGTCGCATTCCCTGTGTCAAGCCACTCATGACCAATAGACAACGCCAGAAGCGTCTTACCTGGGCCAAGAAGAAATAGACCTGGACTGTTGCTCAGTGGTCCAATGTGTTGTTTTCAGATGAAAGGAAATTTTGCATTTCATTTGGAAATCAAGGTCCCAGAGTCTGGAGGAAGAGAGGAGAGGCCACAATCCGAGCTGCTTGAGTGTTACGCTGGCGTGTCCTTTAATAAAATAAAATAAAACTTAAAGGACAGGTCGGGGCCCACCGGACTGCAGAGGAGCGCAGCAGCTGAGTCCAAGAGGAATGTTCAGCTAAGCACAGAGAAAGAAATGAACTAGTGTGTTAAGTGCACACACAAGTAGTAACTAAACATGGTACTATGTTGGGAGTTAACAAACTAATAAACTTCTGCACTGCAAGACACCGCTGTGCAGAGCAGGAAGGATTTGGCAGCATGAAATGCCCGAGCACTAGATGGCGGCATATAGAGCTGCAGATAGCTGCTGGCCAGAAAAGGCCTGGAACCTAAGTTCCAAAAGAGGAGGAGAATCTCTGCAGCACCCAACACATGGGTGTAAAAGCGACAGTGTGACCACACATACAATGGCGGACCCTGGAATACTGGATGGGTATCAAGGACGCCTCCGTGGCATGGACAGCAACTGGTGAACCGACACGGTAGAGCGTGCTGCTCACAGCCTTCCGCTAGCCCTAATTGATGGCTAGGATGACAAGGGAGTTTTCAGCAGGAACCCTTGACAACGACTCTCACACACTGCATTTACTGCCAGAGACCTCACCCCAGGTTAGAAAGAGATAGACTAGGCACCGGGACGAAGCCCACGGAGCCCTTGAATACACTAGAGACACCCCCAGCCCTCCAGGACAACCAACCACGCTGTGCCAGAAAGCAGGGGGCATGGCTTAGCGGTACATGACCGCAAGGGGCGTGGCTTAGCGGCACCTGACAGTGAGGGGCGTGGCTTAGCGGCACATGGCCACACTGGGACGTGGCTTAGTGGCACATGACCACAGGGGGCGTGGCTTAGCGGCACATGAGCAGAAACGCAGAAACCACACTTAGAATCCCTAGAACGGAACCTAAATGCTGACAATTACTGACCAGCAGGAAAGGGCCTGGCCGGACGCCGGATGAAAGTCCTTCTCCTGCGTACTGGCCTAACATTGAGGTCTAGTGTGAAGTTTCCACAATCAGTGATGGTTTGGGCAGCCATGTCATCTGCTGGTGTAGGTCCACTGTGTTTTATCAAGACCAAAGTCAGCGCAGCCGTCTACCAGGAAATTTTAGAGCACTTCATGCTTCCATCTGCCGACAAGCTTTTTGGAGATGGAAATGTAATTCTCCAGCAGGACTTGGCCCCTGTCCACACTGCCAAAAGTACCAATACCTGGTTTACAAACAACAGTATCACTGTGCTTGATTGGCAGCAAACTCGCCTGACCTTAACTCCATAGAGAATCTATTATAGAGAATCTATGGTGTATTGTCAGGAGGAAGATGAGAAACACCAGACCCAACAATGCAGACGAGCTGAAGGCTGCCATCAAAGAAACCTGGGCTTCCATAACACCTCAGCAGTGCCACAGGCTGATCGCCTCCATGCCACGCCGCATTGAAGCAGTAATTGATGCAAAAGGAACCCCGACCAAGTATTGAGTGCATTTACTGAACATACATTTCAGTAGGACAACATTTCGGATTTTAAAAACATTTTTCAAGCTGTTGTTATAAAGTATTCTAATTTACTGAGATAATGACTTTTGTGTTTTCATTGGCTGTAAGCCATAATCATCAACATTAAGGCTATGTGCCCACGATGCAGAAATGCTCCGGATTTTTCCTGAGTGTTTCTGCATCTCCCTGGCAGAAAAAACGCATGCGGATTGTACATGCATTTTTCCTGCCAGGGACAAGCGGAAGTGAAGCGTTCTTCACATGCATTTCTGCATGTGGGTTGACAAGCGCTTTACAAGCGATTTTAGCATCACTTGGAAAGTGCTTGACAACTTGGTCACACTATATAAATCCATGCAACCGGCATGGATTTATATAGTGTGACCTTAAAGAATGGTAATAAATAAAAAAATAAATCTATACTTACCTTCCGATGGCCCCCGGAGTCTTGCTTCGCTCCGCTCTCCCTTGTCGGCAGCTCGCGGTACACTGAAGGACCTGCCGTCACATGACTATGACATCAGCGCAGGTCCTTCAGTCCATCCCGAGCTGCCGGCATGGGAGGACGAGCGCAGCAGGGGCCATCAGAAGGTAAATATAACATTTATTTTTTATTTTATTCTTTTTTTTACAGGTTCTATGGTACCCGGGTCCGGAGGAGAATCTCCTCTCCTCCAGACCCGGGTACCATCCGCACATTGAAACGCGTGGAATGCGCATCTACATATGCAGTGATGCCAAATCCAAGCATTCCAATGCAAGTCAATGGCGGCAAAAATGCAGCACTTCCGCAAAATAATTGGTAGTGCTGCGTTTTTTTCCGCAATGATAATCCGCAGCGGAAATTTCCGCAGCATGTGCACATGCTGATTATCATTGGGCAACATGGCAGGCCTTCTACCATGTGTTTTTTAAGCGTTTCTGCAGCATTTTTGCCGCTGCGGAAACGCTTAAAAAACGCATCGTGGGCATACAGCCTAACAGAAATAAACACTTGAAATAGATCACTCTGTTTGTAATGACTCTATATAATACATGAGTTTCACTTTTTGTATTGAAGAACTAAAATAAATTAACTTTTTGATGATATTCTAATTTAGTGAGAGGCACTTGTAAGTGCTGCAAAAAATGAACATAACGCACTTTAATGTCTTGTGACATGTCAGTCTTATCTTACTTCATTTATCCGCTTCAAAGTTTGGAAACTATGAAGTGGTTAAAAGAAGCGACATGCTCATTCTTCGAGCAGCTTTTGCATGGCAGCCGCTTGCTTTATTTACTTCATGGTACAGCATAAAGGACACCGCCGACTAAGACACTTCAGGAAAACTACTGCCGGCATTTTCCTGAAGCAGCGTCGCCTGGGAAAACTCAGCGGCTGCGTCAGCACCAAAAAGGGTGCACATAGCCTCAAGTGTAAATGAAAATGGGTTTTCTAAATTAGTTAATATCTTTTAAAACTAAGTTGGAATCAACTATGCATCTTTGCCAACACTGTATTCAAAGTATTTTGCAAACACTTTATAGGCTGTTTTGTCTAAATTTTATACTTTTCCATCTATCGACTCAATTCCCACCAGCGCCGATTAAAAAATAAATCACTTTGTAATTATAAATGAGTATCTGTATCCAGTGTTATTTTCAGACTGTTGAGCTTTTTTGCTTCATAAGATGAATAAAAGAGAACTGAACATCCAATTCTTGCCAAGTATATATAACAAAAAACAAAACATAAGAAAAGTATGTCCTCCAATTTGCTGTCAATTCATCATCTCCAGAGGCTTAATAAATATGTTTAACATAAAATTTTTAACTTTACCTTTGAATTATTAAAAAATGGTTTGACAAACTTTCTACAAGTTTAAATGTCTTTCTTCTCTAAGAAAACTCCCTTGCTGTTCTGTGGCAGCAGCCAGAACAAGAGTCTTGGTTGATGAAATGCTAAGAAAATGCAAGAATCTTAATATTTTATATGGTTTACTTTCCAGTTTTTGAAAGCAATAAACAATTTATTTACCCTGTGGTCAGATGAGCGGATGTAGACAATACTGTTTTTAATTCATAGTCTGACAAATGTCTTTAAAGCTGACACTACATAAAATCTAAGACTATAATAAGTGGAAAGCAGCAAGATAAAGTGGTTTAGATATTCTATAAAGGTATTCTAGGTGGTTAAGTTCAAAGTGAGTCTATCAAGAGTGTCCCTTTATCTTGAGGACCGAGAGCACCAATGTCTTATAGGGACGGGTCATGAAATTTAGTGGGAATCGTGTCATGCTATATTTCACCTGTGGTGGTGCTATAGGGAAATTGAACATGTGCTTCAAGATCACCCCAGGTGATCGCTGGATATTCCAAAAGTGGAAACGTTTTTCCATCAGTTTATTAAAAGGTGACAGTTCTAACAAAGAAGATATTGTCTAAATCAGTGGTCCACAACCTTTCTTATCTTGAGAGCCACATTAATCTCTGAGAGATGATTGCGAGCCACACCCAGCTGTGACACATGCAGAGATTGACTGTTTGACAGTCAAGCTCTGCATGTGTCACAGTTGTCTAACAGTAAAAGAAATGCCGAGCACGCCAAAAATACTCGACGAGCACCCGAAGGGGTTCATGAAACCTACTCGCTCAACACTACACTCGATCCTATAATTTACATTTCTGTGCATGTAATTATAGGATTTTTAGCCCTGATAGAGGGCAAAAATGGCAAAATAATCAATTAACTGCTATATGTAAAGGATTGATTATTCAGACAATTATTACCGATTGTATTGACTTTTTCCTGTTGGGTCCTGTTGTGTTGAACAGATTTTGGCCCTGAAGCCTTACAGCCATTAACAGGCTGTGTCTTATCCAGTATGTGCGATGATGACACATCCTGTGATAATGATTTTCTAACAGCATAATCCTTGCAATGCTCTCCTTAAATATCTTTTAAGTTAATGCCTCTATTTTCATTCATAATACTTAGTTTTACCCTTTAGTACAGCCATATATAATAACAGCTGCAATTAAAAACCAAAAACCTTTTACATACATCTTATATCTAGTCTGATGCAGTCATTGCATGTCTAGAATAATGCAAAAATAGACCTAGTTAAAGAGGATGCACATAGAAAACTGCTTTTAGAAACAGCACCTCACCTGTCCATGGGTTGTGTCTGGTATTGCAGCTCTGCTACATTAAAGAGCACTGGAGTGGAGCTGCAAAAATACAAACAACCTGAGGATGGTTGATTTTTTGCAAGAAAACAACCATGTCTTTCAAATACTGTACAAGGCCTTCAAAACTAGTTTTATTGTAAATTGACCTCCTGTTTCTACATAGAGCTTAGAAGGATTCAGCTAGTCAGTTTTTAATTATGTGATCTCATAGATCTAATGGAAAAGAGAAGAATCAGCTGAGTAGAAAGGCAAAATGAGCAATTGTAAGTGTTCTATAATGTGATGCATTACCAAGTGTGGTGTGCATCCAGTCTTGATGAATCAGCTCCTATGTGCCTCAACTAACTATTCTGAGGCAGATCACCGGCTGACTCCCCCCCACCCCAATTCCTTTGATTGACAGGTCTTTCCCTATGTTTAAACATAGGACTCTTTCTATGTTTAAACATAGGGAGAGACCTGGCAGTCACAAGGAGCAGGGTGGGTAGAAGTCGCGAGGACCTGCCTCATGCTATTTAAAATTGTGTACACCCATACAACTCTCTGTGGTTTGTGAAATATTGGTGCAACGCTCCATGATTTTGCCAAATGACTAAAATTCCAGAAATCCAAGCCACCAGTTGTTCTCCTCCAAAAAGATCACTTTTTTATTCACAGCATATATAGGATAAAAAATATAATGTTTCAGCTACATAGGGCCTTTTTCAAGCCATATATGATAAGAGGTGCAAATATATATTGAATAATAAGTATTGAACACGTCACCAATTTTCTAAGTAAATGTATTTCCAAAGTTCTTATTGACATTAAATTCTCCCCAGATGTTGGTAGCAAAACATCCAATCCACACAGGCAAAGAAATCAAACCATAGATGTCCATAAATTATGTGTAATAATGAGAAATGGCACAGGTAAAAGTATTGAACACATGAAGAAATAGAGGTGTAAAAAGCCATGGAAGGTTATGACACCAGATGAAATCTATCAGTAATTAGAAAGCAATCCTGCCACTTAGTGAAAAATAATATCAGCTGATTCAACTGATGACCTATAAAAGGGTGTCTTATTACCAAGGTGCCACACAAGAAACTTCACATGATGGGTAAAACCAGCTGTCTCAAGACCTTCGCAACATTATTTTTGCAAAACATACTGATTCCATTTGGTTAAAGAAGAATTTCTAAATTACTAAAGGTTCCAGTGAGCACTGTTGGGGCCAGAATCAGGAAGTGGAAAGAACATAATTTCACCATACACCGGCCACGACCAGGTGGTCCCCGCAAGATTTCAGACAGAGTAATGAAAAGAATTATCAGGACAGTTGTCTAAGAACCAAGGACCACCTGTGGAGAGCAACAGAAAGACCTGGAATCAGCAGGTACAATTGTTTCAAAGTAAAACTATAATTAACGCACACAAGCTCCATAGCCTAAATGCACGCTCACCGCGCAAGACTCCATTACTGAGCAAAAAGCATGTTCAAGAGTGTTTAAAGTTTGCTCAACAACACTTAGTCAAGCCTGTGAAATACTGGGAGAATATAGTCTGGTCTGATGAGACCACAATTGAACTCTTTGGATGCCATAATACACAACATGTTAGGAGGCCAAAATGCACTGCATATCACCCCAAAGCATCATACCAACAGTGAAGTTTGGAGGTGGGAACATCATGGTGTGAAGCTGTTTTCAGCATATGGCACTGACAAATTTCATATAATTGAAGGAAGGATGATTGGACAAATGTGCCGAGACATTCTTGATAAAAAAAATCTTCTGTCATCTACCAGGATGATAAAGATGAAACAAGGGTGGACATTTCAGCAAGACAATGATCCCAAACATATAGCCAAGGAAACCCTCAACTGGTTTCAGAGAAAGAAAATAAAGCTGCTAGAATGGCCAAGCCAATCATCTGACCTGAATCCAATAGAACATTTAAAGAAGGAACTAAAGTTCAGAGTTCATAGAAGGAGCCAACGGAACCTTCAGGATTGAAGAGTGTTTGTGTGGAAGATTGGGCAAAAATCACAGCTGAGCAATGCAGGCAACTAGTTTCTCCTTACAGGAGATGTCTTGAAACTGTCAACACAAACAAAGGCTTTTGTACAAAGTATTAATTACATTTCAGTAAGCGTGTTCAATACTTTTTCCCTGTGTCATTTCTCATTATTACACATAACTTAATTTATGGACATCTATGATTTATTTGTCTGTGTGGATTGGATGGGTTGCTACCGACATCTGGTGAGAATTTCATGTCAATAGCACCTTTAGAAATATATTTACTTAGAAAATTGGTGACACTTTCAATACTTATTTCACCCATGCTGTGATTAATAAAGTGGTAGTTCCAAACTACCTCCCTGTTATACCTGGCACCGGCTCAGCATGGTCACGTGCCAGCGATTCAGCTGTACCACGTCAATAGAGCAGCCCTTCCTTTTCCGGGCCACTTTGTCGATGGGGCGTGCCTGCCAACGTCATGCTGATTGACAGCTGGATTCCCGCACTTAGGCAGTAGGGAGTCAGCAGTCAATCAGCATGACGTCAGCAGTCACGCCCCATCAGCAGAGTAGAGCAGAAGTGATGTTTGCTCTGTTGATGTGATGTCAGAGGAAGCCACTGAATCACCAGCAGGAGCGGACTGTGACCTCTCTGTGCCAGCGGAGATCGGCGCCAAGCACCACAGGCAGCTAATTAGCATGGACCAAAAGTCAATTTCTAAATGCAATTCTATAATACTCACTTAAAGAGTTATACTGAGAATTAAACCAATATTATTTTTTGTATCCATTTGTAATGGTATATATCCATTTGAAGAAAAATATAAATCTACAACCAATCCATCTTTTTCGGATTAGATAAAGTATCCAATGTCTTCATTCTCACTAAACCTTATAATATACTAAATCATTTGACTGCTTTCATCCATCGCCATTTTCTAACGTGATTAAATACAATAAATTGCATAGGAAAATAGGCCGGCAGAGGTAGTTACAAATCTTTTACCTTGTCTAAACCATGTTTTTAATGATCTATAATATTCCCGGCCTTCTCATCACTTTGCTTGTCCCTTGGGCAATACTCTCATAATATTCTCTAAGCATCATCTGATGAAATAAGGCCATTTATCAGACAAACAATTTCACAATGTCTCGGACAAAAGTTCAACAGGTAAAAAAAATATAGCAATAAATCTAAGCATAAATGATAAGAGTGCAATATATCATTTGTAACAGGAAATGTTAAAACGGCTCCAGGACGTTTCCATAAAATAACCACCATTGGCATTGAGGTGTTTTTTTTATTTTTATCTTTTACAGCTAAATAAATAACTAATAAATCCAATATCCAACATATTAATATTGATAAATAAAATAAATTGTTATTATTGTTATAAATAAGAAAAATAGTGCAATACTACATTAATAAATATATTGATAACAGTAAAATGAAAAATAAGATTGTTGTAAAGTAATATAAATTGGAAATAATTAAAAGTACAAATATGAAAACATAAAATAATTGAGATATGATATAATTAAAGGTAACAGTAATAATAAAACAATAAGTAAAATAAATGATATATAATAGCAGTAACAATAACTACTACTGCTACAAATTAAAAAGTAATAGCGATATTATTTTTATGATTAATGCTGCTGATACAGCTGACGATGGTATGTGATAGACATTAATAAAATAGTAATAATTTTAATTGTTATTAATAAAGCTGATCTGTCAACAGGTCAAAGTGGCAAGTTTTTTTCTTATTTTATTCATGCTGCTCCCATGAGTATCCTGTTTCTTTTTTTTCACTGTGTAATTATGCAGAGCAGCCAAAAGACACGCCCCAGAGGATCCTGTGGGAAATCACACCCTTAATAAAAAACATAAAAATTAGCATACGTATAAAAAAAATAAACAAAAGAATTCAATACTTGAGGGAATTGTGGAAATAGAACGAGATTGAAAAACTGGCTACTTTTGACCTGATGATAGGTCCAGTTATAAATGAGCTGTCCAATGGGAAAATTAAAGGGGTTTAATATTTAATTTAATATTTAAAGTATTTCATCCTATCATGTAAATCCTCAGTAAAGACTAATAAAACTATTTAACTAACAGTTTAGTTATTTTTACCCATTGCATTATTCACTCTTCTCAAGACATACTCATTTGGCTCATATCGGAACTCCAACAAAAGTCTCTGAAATACATACACTTCCCACAGTTCTTTGCACCTGCTCTCATTGTACCTCTAGTACACCTGTTGGTCACATATAGGTCACCATGCAGACACTGTACTGGAGATGGAACATCATTTAATTCATGATCATAGACTATCTGAAGTGAGGTCTTGGAATGCACATTCGAACAATCTATTATCCATGTGTGCATGTTTAGATGCAACAGTAGAGATGCCCCTTGCGTGTCTCATTATTGGCAATGATACATAAGTTGGAAGTGGACAACCACCAGGACATATCATGTTGGATGTACGATAGATGATCTAATAGGAAAATGGAAGGAGATATACCTATTTAAGAGGGGCCATTTGGGATTTCTAAAACTGTAAATATTTTTAAGTCAGGGTATATTCGAAAGTATTAATACTTGGCATTTTGGTACAATTGGAAAAACGATCTTGGAAAACTCATATTAAATTAGAATCAATATATACAATTTGCAAGAACCATATGCACGAATGAGAACAATCGTCCATGGGGCCAATTCCTAAACTAATAAACAGAAAAAAATGGAGAGAAAGAGGAACCTAACGGCCCTATTTAAAGTACAAGATAATAGTGATGAGCAAATGTGCTTGTCATTGCTCGGTACTCACCCGAGCATCACTGTGCTCGACAAGCTCGGCGCTCACGGAGTATTTCTGGGTTGCTCGGGCGGGAATTCGTGTCCCCTCCCTGCATGTTGTTTGGCGCTCTTTAGAGAGCCAATGAACATGCAGGGATTGCCTGCCACGCACTGTAATGCCGTTGCCATGTTGGTTGTGGGCATTACAGTGATTGGATGGCGGCACAGCATCATCAGGTATATATAGTACTGGGCACCGCCATGCTCGTTACAGGCTACGCCGGAATCAGGCAGAGTAGGGAGAGGTGCTGCAGAGCTAGGGAGAGATTTGCTTGTTTATAGTTAGTATAGGTAGTCCACAACATATATATCTATATCCATCTGAACTAACAGTCCTTCTGAGGACTAATCCAGCTGCATATAATCAGTGCTATGCAGGTAGGCAGTGTATGTGGCAGACTGCAGTGCATGATACAGCACAAGAGGGTCCATTGAACATCCTGTCTGCTGATGCTGTAATAATTACAGATATTTCTAGACATAGAAAGGCCAATTTTTTTTATCTTAATCCTGGTTATTTGCTTAAAAAGCAATCCAGAGTACACCATTTTTCTGCTCCATTTGCTTGTTCTCACTGCATAATAAAGCCAGATCTGTTCCATATTTCAGCGATAAAAATCCAGAAATTTGAACTGAACATAGAAAATATTGGCCTCCTTTTCCATTCTGTTGAAGTGTGTCGGTGAAGCTATTCACACTAGGTCTCTGTGTACAATAATATTAGTAAATTACAGGCCTGCTATTTAAAAACATGGTTCTCTGTCAGATATATCACCGATAACACTGTTCAAAAATCATACATTTCTTCCGCTTTCATTCTGTTGTAGTGTGTCGGTGAAGCTATTCACACTAGGTCTCTGTGTAAAATAATATTAGTAAATTACAGGCCTACTATTTAAAACTGTGGTTCTCTTTCAGACATATCACCTATAAGACTGTTCAAAAATCATACATTTCTTCCATTTTCATTCCGTTGCAGTGTGTCGGTGAAGCTTTTAATACTAGGTCTCTGTGTAGAATAATATTAGTAAATTACAGGCCTGCTATTTAAAAACATGGTTCTCTGCCAGACATATCACCTATAAGATTGTTCAAAAATCATACATTTCTTCCATTTTCATTCCGTTGCAGTGTGTCGGTGAAGCTATTCACACTAGGTCTCTGTGTAGAATAATATTAGCAAATTACAGGCCTACTATTTAAAACCATGGTTCTCTGTCAGACATATCACCTATAAGATTGTTCAAAAATCAAAAAAATTTTCCAATTTCATTCCGTTGCAGTGTGTCGGTGAAGCTATTCACACTAGGTCTCCGTGTAGAATGATATTAGTAAATTACAGGCCTGCTATTTAAAAATGTGGTTCTCTGTCAGACATATCACCTATAGGACTGTTCAAAAATCATACATTTCTTTCATTTTCATTTCGTTGCATTGTGTCGGTCAAGCTATTCACACTAGGTCTCTGTGTGGAATAATATTAGTAATTTACAGGCCTGCTATTTAAAATTGATGTATCACATATAACTGCGTTCCAAAATCAGCCATTTCTCGTGAACGTGGAAAATATTGTCCTCCATTAAAAATGGGCAAGGTGCATGGCAAGGGACGTGATGGTGCTGGTGCATGCAGAGGCCGAGACCGAGGACATGGCCGTGGGCAAGCTGAAATTGTGCCATAACAAACACCCACATCTTGTCGACCTTCCTGTCCCAATTAATAAGGGACCACAGAACACCACTATTGAACACAGAGCACTGTCAAAAGGTTATTGGTCGGATAGCAGATAATGCTTCCAGTCACTTAGTCACCACCACCCTGTCTTTCACATGGCCAAGTCTCAGTAGCCGTGAGTCTGGACCGCATATTGCTCACCCTGATCCTCCTTCCTCCCACCATGCCAAGTGCCCGGAGACAACCGATACCACATTTGAACACTCAGAAGAGCTGTTCACTTTTCCATTTGTAGATTCGGGCCTCCCGCCTGGCCAGCTTCAAGCGGGTCAAGAGGAGAACGCGTGTAGTGATGCCCAAATATTGGAGCAGCCACTGTCACACGA
Source organism: Phyllobates terribilis (assembly GCF_046119375.1). Taxonomy (NCBI): domain Eukaryota; kingdom Metazoa; phylum Chordata; class Amphibia; order Anura; family Dendrobatidae; genus Phyllobates; species Phyllobates terribilis. The sequence continues at coordinate 237,470,435 of NW_027362772.1, forward strand.
AGGTGACGATGGGAAAGTGCAATTACTGTCGCAAGAGGTGGATGATAATGATGAGACACAATTGCCAGAAAGTCAGGAGGAGGACCAGGGTGCAGAAGTGAAAGACGAGGTGGTGGATGATATGGTAACAGACCCAACCTGTCAGGGGGACATACAGAGCGAGGACAGCAGCACACAGGGGGAGGGAGGCGTAGCACCACAACAGGCAGGAAGAAACAGCTTGGTGGCAGCAGACACAAGGCGGGAAAGCGTTTCTCGTAACGCCAACACGACAGAAGTTGCCAGTACAACTGTTAGGTCTTCTCGAGTCTGGTTATTTTTTAAAGACTCTGCAGATAACCCCAAAAAGGCCATTTGCACCACCAACCAGGCAAGCATCAGCAGGGGTAGCAAAACTAGCAGTCTGACCACAACCAGCATGATCAGGCACATGGCAGCAAAGCACCTGACTAAGTGGGCCAAACCCCAGGATCCAGGAACAGTGTCTGCTGGTGGCACCATTGCTTCTTCCGCTGTTGTGCGTGCCAATACCCTGTCCATGACGCATGCCAAGATGCCACCCGCCCTGCACCTGTCATTGCACACTCTCAACTATCACCATTAGCAAACACGTCCACATCCTTGTCCCAGTGCAGCGTTCAGTTGTCCCTACCCCAGTCCATGGAACGCAAGTGCAAATACGCAACCAACGCCCCACAGGCCACACTACTAAATTCACATATTTTGAAAGTGCTGGCGCTCGAAATGTTGCCTTTTTTGGGCTCATGGAGACAGGAGCTTTCCGCAGTCTGATGGCGGTGGCTGTCCCTTAGTACTCAGTCCCCAGCCACCACTATTTCTCCCGGTGTGCCATCCCTGCATTACACGAGCACGTGTCCCACAACATTAGACGTGCCCTCAACAACGCAGTTACTGGGAAAGTCCACCTAACCACTGACACATGGACAAGTGCTTGTGGGCAGGGACGGTACATATAGCTGACGGCACACTGGGTTAATATAGTGGAAGCCGGCACCCAGTCGGACCTTGGGACGGAACATGTCCTCCCAACGCCAAGGATTGCGGGCCCTGGGTCATTCAGGGTTGCCCCCAAAATCTGCAGCTCCTAAACCTCCTCCTTCTCTTCAGCCTCCATCTCCGAAATGACCGCATCAGTTGCAAGCTGGAAGCACTGCAGCAATGCCTCGGCCAAGCGGCAACAGACTGTGCTAAAGATAATATGCATAGGTGACAAACCACACAATGCTGAAGAGTTGTTTACAGCTCTGAAACAGTATTCAGATCTGTGGCTCACACCGCTGAACCTACAGCCAGGCATAGTACTGTGTGGCAAAGGCTGGAACCTGGTGGCGGCTCTGAGGCGAGGCGAGCTCACACACATACCATGGCTGGCCCATGTGCTTAACTTCGTGATTCAGCGGTTTCTCAAAACCTACCCAGATCTGTCGGATCTACTTGTCACAGTATGCAGCCTGTGTGCCCATTTTAGAAAGTCAGCTACATCTTCCACCGCCCTTGCCGTGCTTCAGCAGCATTTGCAGCTTCCAGCTCACTGACTGATCTGCGATGTTCCTACGCATTGGAACTCTACATTGCAGATGTTGGGAAAGATTGTGAGCAGAAGAGGACAGTTGTTGACTACCAGCATCAACAAGGCCAACGGTATTCAGGTCAGACTCCACACATAAGACCTCAGGAGTGGACATGGATGTCAGACATATGTACCATCCTCCAAAACCTTGAGGACTCCACCAAGATGGTGAGCTGCGATGACGCCAAAATTAGCAGCTTCTCTGTCTTCTGAAATGCTCTCTGCTCACAATTAAAGAGGATGCATTGCAGGTGGAGCATGATGAGATGGAGCAAGGAACTACACAGGGTGATTACACACAGCCCAGCTTCATCTAATCCCAATGTGGATGGGGTGACAATGAGGAAGAGGAGGAGGAGGAAGAACAGGAGCTAGTTTCATGAACTATAGATGGTACTACCTGCAAAACTGTCATACCATCTGTTCAGCGTGGATGGCCTGAGGACAGGGAGGAGAAGGAAGAGGAGGAGGATGAGGAGTAGAGCATGGTCAGTCGTCCTCTTGGTGAGGACTCGGAAGTCTGTCCTCTTTGCAGTCTGGCATACATGGCTGAGTTTTTGTTATGCTGCCTTTCCCGTGACCCTCGCATTGTCCAAATTTTGTGTGACAGTCATTATTGGTTGGTGACACTTCTAGACCCACGCCACAAGGAGAACTTTCTATCTCTTATTCCCTTGCAGGACAGGCCTTATAAAATGGTGCAGTATGAGAAGGTCCTTGTTGCAGAATTATTAAAAAAATTCCCATCTGAGAATGATTTCGGCAGAGGTCACATTTCTTTGGACAACCAAGGAGTACTGGCAAGAGAGACACAAATGCAATTGAGCAGAGGCAGAGGAACACCGTCAAAGTTCTGGGACAGTTTTCTCAGATCCTCCAATCGCACAAGCCCTGATGTGCTGGGTACTATCTCAAGGAATGAAAAGTTTCAGAAGATGGTGAGGGATTACCTTGCCGACAGTACCAATGTCCTCCTTGATTCCTCTGTGCCTTATAATTATTGGGTATTCAAGCTGGACATGTGGCATGAACAGGCTATCTACCCCTTGGAGGTCTTGGCCTGCCCTGCTGCTAGCGTTTTGTCAGAGCGGGTTTTTAGTGCCGCCAGTGGAATTCTAAGTGATCGGCGCATCCGCCTGTCAACTGAAAATGCTGACAGGCTGACTCTTATAAAAATGAACAAGGGCTGGATTGGGCCAGGCTTCTTAACACCACCAAATCATAGCAGCGTAACATAAACTCAAATACAGTGTCTTTTTTTTGGGAGGTCTAACTCTATTCCCATGCACCTCTATTTTCACACCCAGACATGGGTATACGCTTCCTGATTTTGTCTATTTGCTCTTGTCCTCCTCCTTCTCCACATTCTCATCCTTCACCACGATATCACCATCATATGTACTATATCAACATATCTACATCTCTTGAAAGGGACATTGGAGATCCTCCAAATTTTTGGCAGCCGTTGCTTCACTGCATAGGCAAACAGTATGGGAGACACAATTCCTAATAATGGGAGCATTTTTTGCAGGAGGCCCTTCCGACCTCTACATCTCTGGCAAGGGACATTGGAGTTCCTCCAAATTTTTGGCAGCCGTTGTTTCTCTGCATAGGCAAACAGTATGGGAGACCCATTTCCTAATAGTGGGAACATTGTTTTCAGGAGGCCCTCCGACCTCTACGTTTATTGCAAGGGGCATTGGAGTTCCTCCAAATTTTTGGCAGCCATTGCTTCACTGCTTAGGCAAACAGTAAGGAAGACACACTTCCTAATAATGGGAGCATTTTTTGCAGGAGGCCCTCCGACCTCCACGTCTCTTGCAAGGGACATTGGAGTTCCTCCAAACTTTTGGCAGCCGTTGCTTCACTGCATAGACAAACAGTATGGGAGACACACTTCCTAATAATGGTACAAAAAGGAAATATCTCCAGTGAAGGATGAATTAAAAACGTGGGTCTTCCTTTATTAAATACAGGTACAAAAAATATGTTCCAAAATAAATGAGTACAACCACCAGTTAATAATCCCAGAAATGGGTATTATGAGTCTGAACGACGCGTTTCCTTTGGGAGGTTCTGTTTTGCTATAAATCTGAGTTAGTCATACTTTATGTTAGATCATGATTAAGACTTATTAAGTTGAAACACGTCGATCAGACTGATAATACCCATTTCTGGGATTATTAACTTTTGATTGGCAATGTGGGGGCATTTATTTATATAGCATTTATGCATAGTTTTTCGAAGTCCCATTATTTTTCAAAGTCCTGCCACAGTTAGACATGGTGAATCTAATATTAATTTTTCTCCTCTTCCTACAGGTATATACTTCCCATTCATCTGCTGTGTTTTAACCCTTCTGAAATCTGCATTGCATCTTCATGCCTGTATTGCTCTGCAACTGATTGGTATTTACTATTTTTTAAGCCATGATGCTTTGAGGTCATCACACTTACTTGACCAAGTTTTATGATCCATGTAGATCTGCTAGTCTGTTTTGTTTTTTGTTTTTTCTCCAGTTTTATTGTCTCCTGCTGTCTTAAGCTAGTTGATTGATTGCTAAAGAGTTAAATCTGTGTTAGATCTAAACCCATACTTCCCTATATATTGAGACATAGCCAAGGGGCAGCATTTATGTGGGGGCATTTATGCATATAGCATTTATGCATAGTTTTTTGAAGTCCCATTGGTTTTCAAAGTCCCGCCACAGTTAGACATGGCAGTTGGACAGGGCAGGAGACAGGTAAGACATACAAGACAATTAAACCAATTTTCTGCCAAACCATCTGTTTTGCAAACAGTGTTTACCATTTGTATTTGTGCCATTTATATACTGGCTGCTACAATCATCCACATTCACTGTTCTCCCACATACTCAGCCTTCTCCCCGCGAGTGGCGGTTGTGTATCGCCCTCCGGGCCTCTCCCGTCAGTTTTCTGAAGCTTTCTATCCTGTGACATCCCCACTCTCATCATGGGGGACTTTAACATCCCAATTGGTGATCCCCTCTCCCCATCTGCAGCTCATCTTTTATCACTAACTTCATACTTCGGCCTTTCAAAGCTTACTAACTCTCCTACACATGAAAATGGAAATACTCTTGACCTGATCTTCGCCCGTCTCTGTTCAGTACATGACTTTACTAACTGTCCTCTTCCCCTCTCTGACCACAACCTTCTTTCTTTCTGTGTCAAGAACTTTCTCCCTGCTCAAGACACCCCCACTTTCCACACCTATAGAAATATACGTGCCATTAACACCCAGAAATTTATGAAAACGTTGCAATCATCATTGGCCCCGATTTCCTCCATCTCATGTCCTGACTCTGCATTGAAGCTTTAGGCTGCGTGCCCACTATGCGTTTTTCAAGCGTTTTTGATGCGGAATTTCTGCAGTGGAAACGCTTTAAAAACGCTTGGTAATGCGTACCCCATTGTCCCCAATGAAAATACGCATGTTCAGTGCACATTCTGCGGAAATTTCCGCTGCAGATTTTTTGTGTGGAAAAATCCGCAGCATGTCCATTATTAGTGCATTTCCGCATGCAGATTTGACTACTCAATACATTTGAAAAACCCAAGTCAAATCCTCATGTAAAAACGCTGCAAAAATGCTTAAAAAAGCGTGTAAAATCCGCAAGCGTTTTTACTGCCAAGGACATGCAGAAACACTGCGGAAATTTTCTGCTTCAATTCTGCATCGTTGGCACATAGCCTTATAATGAAACATTGCAATGCACTCTGGATGAAGCCACATCTTCTACACAGAGAACAACTCGGCAAAGACTGCGACAACCCTGGCACACGCTTCAAACACGTTTTCTCCAGCGGTGATTTAGGCTGTGTAGAAAATCTAATCTGGCCGAAGATTTCCTCCATTATAAATTTATGCTTAAAATCTATAACTCCGTCCTTCACCTCTCCAAACAAACCTACTTTAACAACCTCATCATCTCACTGTCCAATAATCCTAAATGCCTCTTCGACACTTTTCACTCTCCCCTTAATCAAACAGCACAGGCCCCGACCACCGACCTCAGCGCTGACGATCTAGCCAATTATTTCAAAGAAAAAATTGACCATATCAGACAGGAAATTTTCTCCCAATCCTCAAATGTTATGCAAGCTCCTCCCTCCCACAGTGCACCTTGCTCACTTTCTGACTTCGAACTAGTCACAGAAGAAGAAGTGACTAGGCTCCTTGCTTCCTCTCAACCTACCACCTTCACCAGTGACCCTATTCCCTCACATCTCCTTAAGTCCCTTTCTTCAGCTGTCACCACTCACCTAACTAAAATATTCAACCTCTCCCTCTCATTTGGTATCTTTCCCTCCTCTTTTAAACACGCCAGCATACATCCATTACTTAAAAAAACATCCCTCGACCAGAACTGTGCTGCTAACTACAGACCTGTCTCCAATCTTCCCTTTATCTCTAAACACCTGGAACGCCTGGTCCACTCCCATCTAATCCGCTATCTCTCAGATAATTCTCTTCTTGACCCTTTACAATCTGGTTTCCGCTCTTCACATTCTACTGAAACTGCCCTCACCAAAGTATCTAATGATCTACTAACAGCTACAGTAAATCTAATGGTCACTACTCCCTGCTGATTCTCCCAGATCTCTCTGCAGCATTTGACACATTGGATCACCAGCTCCTGCTCACTATGCTCCGCTCTTTTGGCCTCAAGGACACTGTTATATCCTGGTTCTCCTCCTACCTCTCTGACCGCTCCTTTACTGTGTCTTTTCCCAGCTCCTCTTCCTCTCACCTTCCCCTTATTGTTGGAGTCCCTCAAGGATCAGTCCTAGGCCCCCTTCTTTTCTCCTTATACACCGCTCCTATTGGACAAACAATCAGCAGATTCAGTTTTCAGTACCACCTCTATGCTGATGACACCCAATTATACACTTCTTCTCCAGACTTCACCCCTGCATTATTACAAAATACCAGTGAATGTCTTTTTGCTGTCTCTAACACTATGTCCTCCCTCTATCTAAAATTTAATCTGTCAAAAACTGAACTACTCATATTTCCTCCCTCCACTAACCTACCTGTGCCCGATATTTCCATTCCCGTTTGTGGCTCCACCATTACTCCCCAGCAACAAGCCCGCTGTCTTGGGGTCATACTTGATTCAGATCTTTCTTTCACTCCTCACATCAAATCACTACACCTCAAAAACATCTCTAGAATCAGAACTTTTCTTACCTTTGACTCGGCAAAAACTCTTACTGTTGCTCTTATTCATTCTCGTCTGGACTATTGTAACTCTTTACTAATCGGGCTCCCTCTTTCTAAACTTTCCCCTCTCCAATCCATCCTGAATTCAGCAGCCAGGACCATATTCCTCTCCAACCGATACACCGATGCCTCTTCCCTGTGCCAGTCATTGCACTGGTTGCCCATCCAATACAGAGTTCAATATAAACTTAGCACTCTTAGCCACAAAGCTCTCCACGATTCCGCATCACTCTACATCTCCTCCCTCATCTCAGTCTACCACCCTTCCCATGCCCTCCATTTTGCTAATGACTTAAAACTAAAATCCTCCTTAATCCGAACCTCCCACTCCCGTCTCCAAGATTTCTCACATGCTGCGCCAATTCTTTGGAATGTACTACCCAGGACAATTCGATTAATTCCCAATACCCACAGCTTTAAGCATGCCCTAAAAACTAATTTCTTTAGACTGGCCTATCGCCTTAACACACTTGTCTAGCTGTCCCAGTTTGGCCCATATCAAAATTTTCTTCAAAGTCATGTTCATACCATCCATGCACTAATTAGCCTCTGTCTGTACTGTACACATACTGGCTGGTGACCAGTTCATGTAGTGCTATGTACTTACCCTATTTAGCATATTATGGTTGTATTATACAATATTTGTACATTTTACCTTTTGTGTCCCCCCCTATTTTCTCACAGACTGTAAGCTTGCTAGCAGGGCCCTCACTCCTTTTAATATCTGAGTTATGCTTATTTGGTAATGTCTTTTTGTCTGTTCAAGCCCCCCCTAAAATTGTAAGGTGCTGCGGAATATGTTGGCGCTATAAAAATTATTATTATATTATTATTAATTTTGGAACATATTTTTGTACCTATATTAAATAAAGGAAGACCCAAGTTTTTAATTCATCCTTCGCTGGAGATATTTCCTTTTTGTGCTTCTATTGGATCGACCCGAACCAGGGTGGTTCCTTGCGAGGATTTTCCGGGGAAGAAAGAATGATTCTATTAGTGGTAAACTGACTCTTCCGTTCCACTTTCCCTCTTTGTATACTTTCTAATAATGGGAGCATTTTTTGCAAGAGGCCCTCCGACCTCTATATCTCTTGCAAGGGGCATTGGAGTTCCTCCAAATTTTTGGCAACCGTTGCTTCAATGCATAGGCAAACAGTATGGGAGACACACTTCCTAATAATGGGAGCATTTATTGCAGGAGGCCCTCCGACCTCTACGTCTGTTGCAAGGGGCATTTGAATTCCTCCAAATTTTTGGCAGCCATTGCAGTCACTGCATATGCAATAACAGTATAGGAGACCCACTCGTTAATACTGGGAACAACAAAGCATAGCCGGCTGATGCCTCTCTAACAATAGCGAGGGCCGACTGCTGACCCTTTAAGAATAGTAAGGGCCACCTGATGGCCCTATAAAATAGGCTTTGTGACTTTCAGAGTCCCTCCATCATAAATGAAACAGGATTAGTCTGATGATGCATCACACACCACATGGCCAGATAAGGTTGTGAAATGTTAAATGACATTTCCCAGTGAATGCATTTGTCTTGGTTGAAAGCAAATCAAAAGTGCAAAAACGCATCAAAAACGCTACATGTGAACATAGCCCAAGGTGTGGAGGAGCATTTTTGTTTTTGTATATTTATTTTGCCTTATATACAAGTCATTACCCTGGAAAGGATGTTCCTTAAAATATTTCCCAGGAAAATCCATTTTGGTTTTGTTTTTGTATGTTATATTGTGAGTCCGTAAAAGCGGCATAATACCTCTGATAACATTGTTGACAGCAGTGATCTGAGAGTCAGAAATGCTTACAGGGATCTTTCCCATGTTTTTCCCATGTCATTTGAGCAATGTGCTCGACTCGAACAATGAGTACCCGAGCATTTTAGTGCATGCTCATCACTACAAGATAATAATCAGAGTAACACTTAATCATTATAAAATGTATAAATTTTATTAATATATTTTAAAACCATTTAAACGTCAAAAAAGTAACATATTGTGACACAGCCATGGAAACAAAATACTTGTATGTATATATATGTGTATACGCCCACCAATTAGGTATATAGCTACTCCCAACATTCTTGTAGGCGCAGGGCCCAAAAAAAACTATATTACCATACCATCAAAACAGTAAAAGGCCCAATATAGCTTGTATGATAACAATGAGTACAGGATGCAGGGAATGCTTTAGTGGTGAAGAACACAAGGTAATCAAAGGTATATTAGATCTTACCCATGGGATGTATGGTTAACTGTGTGCTCTATCCAAGTCCCAACGCGCGTTTCGAGTCAATGTCAGAGCTAAGTATCAATATTGAGTCTGGTATGCTTTCAATAGCAGCTTCTATAAAGGAAGGGGAAAAAATGGGAGCATGAAGACAAAGACACAGCTACATAGGGTAAGTAAAAGTATAAAAAGGCTCACCTAAACTGGTTGTTCAAGTATAGACACTATAAGTAAGTATATATGAAGACCTTGCCTGGGATATTGATGTGGAACCAGAGAACCAACACGGATCCTTAGTGAGAAAGATAACACTTTCCGGGCACAACTTTCATAAATTGCTTTTTTTTTGCTATTATTATTTTAATTATTTAAAGAAATTAACAAAATAATCGAAGGATTATACAGGCATAAAAATTTCGGTTAAACCTGCATTTCAGGAGGGCACCTAGGTCCCCTTTATCAAGTTTAAAAGTGGTGAAATATCACCTTTTTTAGCCTTTCCAAGTTACGTCTGTTCACTTTTTCATAGAATAATAATAATAATAATTTTTATTACTATAGCACCAACATATTAGTAGCACTTTACAATTCAGAGGGTACTTGTAAACACAAGATAAGACATAACAAAGCAACACATAGATAAACATTTACCAAGAGGAATGAGAGCCCTGCTCATAATCTTACAATCTATGAGGAAATAGAGGTAACACAAAAGGTAAAAATAAAGTGCATGTTTTCTAAGATCCAGCCATTAGTATAATAAAAAGGGGCATTCAAATAATGCTGCATGAACAGGTACAGATATAAAGTGTCACTGAGTGCGTGGAAGAGAGAACAAAGGAATAGTTAGTTAGATTAGTAAAGTGAGGAGACAGGCCAGTCTAAAGAAATGGGTTTTTAGGGCACGCTTGAAACTGTGGAGACTGAGAATAACCAGATTGTCTGGGCTAGTGCATTCTAGAAAACTGGTGCAGCATGAGAAAAGTCCTGGAGACAGGAGCGGGAGGTTTGGAGAACCACTTTGATCTTCTGGTTCCACTAGAAGCTTTTGGGCAGTAGTGCGTTTCCAATAGTTCTGTCTTCAAACCGAGACGATTAATTGCATTTAATATTCCACTAAAATTTGAATCTTATATGTTACATGCTAAAAAGGCAACATTTCTGTGGTATCGGGCCTTTTCAAGCCAAGAAACAAGCAAAGTTTAGCATTGAAAGCATTAGTCATTCTCAAAGACTTCCATTGGTGAGTTGAGCATCGCTTCTTTTATTTTTTTCACTCATCCTGAGACTTCTGCAAAAAATGTCTTAAATGCTAGTAATAATAATATTACTGATGATCTATTACATTAATCTCAAGTAAAAAACAAGGGACGTTAATAAGAAGATATGGAAATGATTGTTTGTATGCTTTCTGTATGATAATTTTGAATCAAACAGCTGTAAAGGTTTCATCTTGTAAATTTGTAAATTGTCGATGCTAAAATAAGATGTTCTCTCTTGACACTTCATTATCAATACAACATGCAAACTAAATTAAGTGGTAAAATTAGAAAATAACAACAAATACACAATTTATATATAGTTTTGCTTTTCTATAAAGGGGTACTCTGGGGAGATAAAAAATTATTGTAATGGCCATGCCTTCATAAACTATTAGAATAACATGAAGACTGCTGTTTTCCACCCTTACACTATCTGTAAGGCCTCTTTCACACATCTGGATATCTCCCATACGGGAAAAACCAGTACCGGAGATATCCATGTCCGTGTGTACTTGTGTGTGATATGTGGGCAATATGTGTGGCAACCGTGTGCCGCCCATGTGCCGCATCATTATCACATGTACCGGTGCATGGGAATCAGCGGTACATCAGTGTCCTGGTGTAAAAATAACAATAAAATAAAAAAATCCTTATACTCACCTGTCCGAAGATTAAATAAGTGTCCTACGCTGTAACCCATCTGACCGCACACGATGAGGAGCAGAGGAGAATACCTCACTGCAGCGAGTTGGCCCCTGATCTGCACTGAGCTCACTGAGTGGTGTCCAGTCACTCACTGAGTTCAGTGCAGTTCAGGGGCCCGCGAGTCTTTCTCCTCTGATCCTCAGCATGTGTGGTCAGATGGATTAAAATTATTTCATCTTCGGACAGATGAGTATAAGGATTTTTTTATTTTATTCTTATTTTTACACCAGAACACAGCGGAAGCAGAATATTACTCTCAACATTGTCCCCTGCCGGTGCTAATTGCATCATAAGCAGGGGACAATGATGAGGGTAGCGTACAGCACTTGAAAACAGCACTAACTCTACCACTGATTTCCAGGCGCCGGTACATGTCACGCTGATGACACACGGATGTGATCCATGTGTCATCAGTGTCCACGTGTACGGGATGTTTTGCAGCCCGAGCTGTGGGTAAAAAATGGACATGTCAGCGTATTTTGCCCACGGACATATACGGTCTGTGGAAACACACTGACATGTGCACAGACCTATTCATTTGAATGGGTCTACCTGTGTCAGTGTCTCCAGCATGTGTGAAAACTGTCACCACAGGTACTGGAGACACTGACCCGTGAAAGAGCCCTAATTCTGTATGATGCTGCAGCTTCTCCTCACTGCTCCCCCTCCCTTATGGGACATTACAATAATTTTTTATCTCCCCGGATTACCACTTTAAGTTCAATCTTTAACCCCTTCAGGACCAAGCCTATTTTGGCTTTTACGACATGTTTGCTTTTTTGAGCTACGATGTTTCATTTTTTTCTGACTATGTAGCTATGTGTAGCCTTTTTTATATGCAGGAAGATCTGTAGTACAATTTCGGGGAACATATTACTTATTGTTAACAGTTATTAAAGATGTTTTCTGGTCACATGATATTGATAATGAGTACAATCAGGTAATGCTCTGATGTGCATTACTCAGCAGCGGCATATGCACATTGAATGGAGTGCAGTGGCATGTATTTTACGTCACTGCAGTATTTGTAGAATGAAGTTTTAACCTGCAGTATATTCTATACTAATGTGGCAGAAACAGTGTATCTGTGCAGCTCTTCGCCCAGGCTAGTCCTATCTCAGTTCTTCTAATCTCGCCGCTCTGGGTGTGACTAACAGCTTACATAATGATGCTATCATAATGGAGAGTGAATGCAAGATTAATTAGAAGATCCAAGGCAGGATACAGGGGTGGGCACATCATTGGTACAACCAGGGACCCAAAAGGAAAGGGGGCCAATTTCCACCTCCAACCCAGGTGGAAATGTGCATTATGATGACATATTGGGCTGCAAAGGGCCCATGTATTGGTCTTGCAAAAGTGCCTCTTCTGACTTCTGAGGTAGGAGACGTGCCACCAGACTAAACCTGCCTCATTAGCATATTCAACACTGCGGGATTAAAGGCAACCTCTCAGTCGATTCATTCCTTATTTAAAATTTCATACCGTCCAAGCCATGGGCGGCGATTGTGCAGCGTGAGCTCTTGGAAGTCAGGTGCCGAACGGTGCACTTATCATTGTCCCCTGTTTGCTCTGCCATTAGCACCAACAGTGTAAAATGTTGAGAGTGGTATTATGAATGGCTGCACATTCATTTGTAGATTGCTCAGTGCCACCGGCACCATTTTACTGAACCCACCATTAGATCAATCTGTGCAAGTGCCACCCGCAGCTAAGACGGCATCGGCACAAAATTTTAAATAGAGAAGAGACACCCAGACACAGCAGAGGGGACAGAACAAAGCTGAAGACCCTACCCACAATCCTGCCTGATGCACAAAGATCTGAATATAAGGAAACTTCAAACATGGATTAAAGAAGATCTAAAAAACTGATTTCTTCACCTGAGGTATCATTTTAATCAGTATGACAGCACCGGTATGGCCCTGTCCCTGTCTGTACTTGACTTAGTAAAATGCTACTGACAGGTTTGCTTTAATACCATGCTGAAAGTGCTGTGTTGTCTGCCAAGTTCATGCTTTCTTAGTAGCTAATTTGAGCTGCAAGTCTAGCAAAATTCATACTCCTGTGTGAGCTTCTCTGCTGCTTTTCCCCCTTATTCAGACAGGGGAGGGAGAGAAGCTCACACAGGAGTATGAATTTTGCTAGACTTGCAGCTCAAATTAGCTACTAAGAAAGCATGAACTTGGCAGACAACACAGCACTTTCAGCATGGTATTAGAGCAAACCTGTCACTTTCAGCATGGTGCTAAAAAAAAGAAGGAATCAAAATAAGGTGGAGTATATTACAAAGATCCATAATTTTACAAAGGCTTATATGTATATAAAAAAAGTTGAATTACTTTTTCAGCTATAAGCATCTCCTTTCATTATTCACCTTTTTCTCCCCACTGTCATTTTGCTTTTTCATTTGCAGTCTCCTCCTTCCTTCCTCTCCTTCATGCTCTATGAGTAGATTAAATGCAATAAGTTTGCTTTATTTAGCACTTGAATATTATGCTTCATTTTTAATGCAGGTTCTGCTTGTTTTGAGGATTCATTTTATCGGTCTGCAGCATTACTTCCCTTGACATATTTTTTTTCTGGAATATCTTATAATTTACAGCTTTTCAGATGCCAAAGCTCATATAATGACATGCTTGCTTCTGTAATATATGGAAAAATCCCTGAAATTGCTTTTCAAATGTACCAATGGGGAAGATAAATGAAATGTTCAGTTCTACCCGATTTCTTTCTGGAAGCTTAAGATATTTTTATGGTAGTTGAACAAAACTGATATATAATCACCAGTTTAAATGTTAAAAAGACACAGCTTTGATAATGGTTACATTTTATGAAACAAATTGTATCCAACAAACTAAGCACATGTTCTCTATTGATTGTGAAATGGGACTGAAAATGATGAAGATACTGAGAGTAGGTCAAATTTATTGGTATCACAACAAGACATGATATTCAGTGGTGCGTGGGACTATAATGCATTAATTATCTTCTGTATGTGAAATAGATAGATAGATAGATAGATAAGATAGATAGATAGATAAATAGATAGATAGATAGATAGATAGATCTACTGTTATCTAATTGATCATTACCTTAAAACTCAAGAGTTTCCTAAAACAATATATGAAACCAGACAATTTCTTTGAGCTGAACAGCTGAACCCTTTCACATCTGATTTTCTTATTATATTTCTTCAATTAATTTATAGCAATTATTAACTTCTGGGGAAAACCCTAGAAATTAGCAGATCTGTGAAAACTTGCTTTGCTGGTGGTTCACGCACAGACAATTCTAGAATATCAGAAGAACTGATTTTGACAGAGTAAATTGTGATCAAATGGACATTGCTAATTCTCATGTGGATTATCTGAAACAAAAAGGAAGTATGAATCCAGATTAGCTCCTGTGGCCAGTTTGAAAATTGCAATCATTCTATTTTTTATAAAAGTCAAGATGTATATATATATAATATACTTACCTTGTAATGTCTTCACATCCTGTTCCGTCCAGATGTGTCCGGATACCAGAATTCCAAATGGCGGAAGTTCGTCAACTACCGTATTGGACACCCAAGTGATGGGTGTCTCAATATGAAAACCGCTGGTGGTACCAGCCTTTTGCGTGGTACCGCCAGCGGAACACCGTCGCGAACACGCTGTACACGCCGCCAGGCTCAGCCGAATGATTCACTGACCGCTGCCATCTTTGTACAGGACGAACGCATGCACAGTTTTAATGTAACCGCCGCTATCTGCCTGCACAAAGATGGCGGCGGTCTTATTTACTGCGCGGGGAGACAGCTCAAATGAGAGAACACATGAGGGAAGAAGACAGCACAGGAGTGGAGAGAGAGCAGACATGGGGGAGAGCACATGGGTTACACAGGTCAAAGACGAGATCACATGAGAGGAGAAGACAGCAGATGGGGTAGAGAGAAAGCGCACAGGGGGCAGAGAGACAGAGCACAGGGGGAGACAGCTCAAACAGGACAGCACATGAGGGGAGAACACAGCACAGGAAGGAGAGAGACAGAAGACAAGGGGGATAGCACATGGGGTAGACAGGTCAAAGAAGAGAGCACAGAAGGGAGAAGTCAGCACATGGGGGAAAGAGAGAGTGGATAGGTGGGTGAGCACATGGAGAGAGAGATTCTCAACGCTGCAAAGCCTGCCCCATCGTGACATTACCGCCCTCCCGATGCGATAGCATCGGGCCTCCTTCTAGTATATATACAGTACAGACCAAAAGTTTGGACACACCTTCTCATTTAAAGATTTTTCTGTATTTTCATGACTATGAAAATTGTACATTCACACTGAAGGCATCAAAACTATGAATTAACACATGTGGAATTATATACTTAACAAAAAAGTGTGAAACAACTGAAAATATTTCTTATATTCTAGGTTCTTCAAAGTAGCCACCTTTTCCTTTGATGACTGCTTTGCACATTCTTGGCATTCTCTTGATGAGCTTCAAGAGGTAGACACCGGAAATGGTTCTCCAACAATCTGAAGAAGTTCCCAGAGATGCTTAGCACTTGTTGGCCCTTTTGCCTTCACTCTGCAGTCCAGCTCACCCCAAACCATCTTGATTGGGTTCAGGTCTGGTGACTGTGGAGGCCAGGTCATCTGGCAAAGCACCCCATCACTCTCCTTTTTGGTTAAATATCCCTTACACAGCCTGGAGGTGTGTTTGGGGTCATTGTCCTGTTGAAAAATAAATGATGGTCCAACTAAACGCAAACCGGATGGAATAGCATGCCGCTGCAAGATGTTGTGGTAGCCATGCTGGTTCAGTATGCCTTCAATTTTGAATAAATCCCCAACAGTGTCACCAGGAAAGCACCCCCACACCATAACACCTCCTCCTCCATGCTTCACGGTGGGAACCAGGCATGTAGAGTCCATCCGTTCACCTTTTCTGTGTCGCACAAAGACACAGTGGTTGGAACCAAAGATCTCAAATTTGGACTCATCAAACCAAAGCACAGATTTCCACTGGTCTAATGTCCATTCCTTGTGTGCTTTAGCCCAAACAAGTCTCTTCTGCTTGTTGCCTGTCCTTAGCAGTGGTTTCCTAGCAGCTATTTTACCATCAAGGCCTGCTGCACAAAGTCTCCTCTTAACAGTTGTTGAAGAGATGTGTCTGCTGCTAGAACTCTGTATGGCATTGACCTCGTCTCTAATCTGAGCTGCTGTTAACCTGCGATTTCTGAGGCTGGTGACTTGGATAAACTTATCCTCAGAAGCAGAGGTGACTCTTGGTCTTCCTTTCCTAGGGCGGTCCTCATGTGAGCCAGTTTCTTTGTAGCGCTTGATGGTTTTTGCAACTGCACTTGGGGAAACTTTCAAAGTTTGCTCAATTTTTCGAACTGACTGACCTTCATTTCTTAAAGTAATGATGGTCACTCGTTTTTCTTTACTTAGCTGCTTTTTTCTTGCCATAATACAAATTCTAACAGTCTATTCAGTAGGACTATCAGCTGTGTATCCACCAGACTTCTGCACAACACAACTGATGGTCCCAACCCCATTTATAAGGCAAGAAATCCCACTTATTAAACCTGACAGGGCACACCTGTGAAGTGAAAACCATTTCCGGTTGCTACCTCTTGAAGCTCATCAAGTGAATGCCAAGACTGTGCAAAGCAGTCATCAAAGCTAAAGGTGGCTACTTCGAAGAACCTAGAATATAAGATATATTTTCAGTAGAGATGAGCGTTGTTCTACTCGAACTGTTCGCCAATCTCAAATTCGAGCTGTTTTGGGCGGTGTTCGAGCCGTTCGGCGAACACGAACAATTTGAGAAAAATTCGGCTGTTCGAGGTTATGTTCGATAACTGTTCGTGCACCAAAATCATAACTGGATTTTTTCTCAGTAATGATGAAAATTAATGTTAATACGCAGTTTGAGTGTACAGCGGGGTGGGGGGAGGGGCAGGGGATGGATCTCTGCAGGAACAATGAAGATCTCCATTTTCTTTTTCTCTTTCCCGCATTTACAGTGGGGAGGTGCAATCTGTCAGCCTATCAGCAGCGCACACACGGAGCGAAGTGCTTTTTTTCACACAAGCAAGGGCATGTGTCATTGGCAGTGTATGTCACATGTCCTTGCCCTATAAGACCAAGCCATTTTCCCCGTCGCCACCATTTTCTCACTGCTGCAGCTGCGTGTTAGACGGCACCGCTGTTGCTGTGTGCGCTATACCTTGTTAATTTCAAGCCAATTTTCGCACAAATCTACAGATAGCTTGGGAGTAGGGAATAGTTGTGATTGCAGTCCTTTTAAGGACTAGGTTACAGCATTTCCTACGACTTTTATCAGGCAGGTCTGTGCTCTTAAATAGATAGATTGTGGGAGTAAAGACTAATTGTAATTGGAGTCCTTTTCAGGACTAGGTTACATCAGTTCCTATCAGTTTTTGCCAGGCAGGTCTGTGCCAGTGCTGTGCAAGTTTTTTTCACAGCATTTGGCTGAATCTAGCAAAGCTAATCCTTTTTGGCCTATTGCAGAGTGTGTTAGTCAGTGGAGTAGCCTATCTGTGTTGCAAGATATACCACCTGTGTATAGAATACCAATTTTTTTACTGCACCTAGTGAAGTAAAATCTTTTGGGCATAGCATCATTCTATTAGTCCATCTATACTGACCTCCATCAGGTTGCAAATTGAATATAATTTTTTTCTGCATCTAGCTCTGAAAAAATATTGGGCTTCTAGCTGTGTGTGGGACTTATTGTATTAGTCCATCTATACTGACCTCCATCAGGTTGCAAACTGCATATATTTTTTTCTTCATCTACCTCTGAAAAAATATTGGGCTTTTAGCTGTGTGTGGGACTTGTTCTATTAATCCATCTATACAGACCTCCATCAGGTTGCAAACTGAATATATTTTTTTCTGCATCTACCTCTGAAAAAATATTGGGCTTCTAGCTGTGTGTGGGACTTGTTGTATTAGTCCATCTATACTGACCTCCATCAGGTTGCAAACTGAATATATTTTTTTCTGCATCTACCTCTGAAAAAATATTGGGCTTCTAGCTGTGTGTGGGACTTGTTGTATTAGTCCATCTATACAGACCTCCATCAGGTTGCAAACTGAATATATTTTTTTCTGCATCTACCTCTGAAAAAATATTGGGCTTCTAGCTGTGTGTGGGACTTGTTGTATTAGTCCATCTATACTGACCTCCATCAGGTTGCAAACTGAATATATTTTTTTCTGCATCTACCTCTGAAAAAATATTGGGCTTCTAGCTGTGTGTGGGACTTGTTCTATTAATCCATCTATACAGACCTCCATCAGGTTGCAAACTGAATATATTTTTTTCTGCATCTACCTCTGAAAAAATATTGGGCTTCTAGCTGTGTGTGGGACTTGTTGTATTAGTCCATCTATACTGACCTCCATCAGGTTGCAAACTGAATATATTTTTTTCTGCATCTACCTCTGAAAAAATATTGGGCTTCTAGCTGTGTGTTGGACTTGTTCTATTAATCCATCTATACAGACCTCCATCAGGTTGCAAACTGAATATATTTTTTTCTGCATCTACCTCTGAAAAAATTTTGGGCTTCTAGCTGTGTGTGGGACTTGTTGTATTAGTCCATCTATACTGACCTCCATCAGGTTGCAAACTGAATATATTTTTTTCTGCATCTACCTCTGAAAAAATATTGGGCTTCTAGCTGTGTGTGGGACTTGTTCTATTAATCCATCTATACAGACCTCCATCAGGTTGCAAACTGAATATATTTTTTTCTGCATCTACCTCTGAAAAAATATTGGGCTTCTAGCTGTGTGTGGGACTTGTTGTATTAGTCCATCTATACTGACCTCCATCAGGTTGCAAACTGAATATATTTTTTTCTGCATCTACCTCTGAAAACATATTGGGCTTCTAGCTGTGTGTGGGACTTGTTCTATTAATCCATCTATACAGACCTCCATCAGGTTGCAAACTGAATATTTTTTTTTCTGCATCTACCTCTGAAAAAATATTGGGCTTCTAGCTGTGTGTGGGACTTGTTGTATTAGTCCATCTATACTGACCTCCATCAGGTTGCAAACTGAATATATTTTTTTCTGCATCTACCTCTGAAAAAATATTGGGCTTCTAGCTGTGTGTGGGACTTGTTCTATTAATCCATCTATACAGACCTCCATCAGGTTGCAAACTGAATATATTTTTTTCTGCATCTACCTCTGAAAAAATATTTGGCCTTCTAGCAGTGTGTGGGACTTTCTCTATTAGTCCATCTATACTGACCTCCATCAGGTTGCAAATTAAAAATAATTTTTATCTGCATCTAGCTCTGAAAAAATATTTGGCCTTCTAGCAGTGTGTGGGACTTTCTCTATTAGTCCATCTATACTGACCTCCATCAGGTTGCAAATTAAAAATAATTTTTATCTGCATCTAGCTCTGAAAAAATATTTGGCCTTCTAGCAGTGTGTGGGACTTTCTCTATTAGTGTCACGGGTGTGTTGCCACGAAGATCGTCACGAGTACACAGCCTGACTTCTCGCAGCTGACTTGTTGGTGCTTTGTGTTTTCTCGGCAGTGTAGGAGTTAATTCTCTCTCTCTCTGGGCTAGCTGAGGTCCAGCCTCGCCCAGCTGCAATCAATGCTTCGTTAGTGAGACTCCTTTATATTCCTGCAGGTCTGTTTGTGAGGTGTCGGTGAAAGCTTTTCATTCAGACTTACAGAGCGGATCGTGGTGTTTGGAGTTGCTGAGATAAGTGTATTTGAAAGTGTTATTTCCCTTTCCTCGCTTTATCATTTATCTCCTTTCCCGTTGGTGTTCCCTCTGTTGTAGTTTTGTTGAAGTTGTATGCAAGGTGGTTTTGGTTTTTCCCTTGTACTGTCTCGTTCGTCTAAATACTGTGTGTGGGCATATTATTGCTGGTTCCCTATTGTTGTGATTGGGGTCCTTCTCAGGACTAGATTACTGTGGTGCAGGGATCCTCAGGAGGTAGGGGTTACGCTGGCGGCCTGGACCTCTGTACCTTTAACAGTACCTCCAGGATGAGGGATTAGTCAGGGCCCCAGCTTAGGGTCAGCTTAGGCCCCCTACCTCCAGTATTCTGTGACAGTGTGACATTTTCACCGACCATCTTAGTTTTTCTCCAGCTACCATGGATCCAGTAGCCGGTCTAGCTCAGCAGTTGCAGAGTTTGTCCATGGGGCTGGCGGACGTTAGGTCCAAGGTTTTGCATCCTCTGGAGCAAGCCGGACCAGAACCTAAAGTAGCTCTCCCTGACAGGTTCACTGGGGGGCGGGACAAGTTTTTTGTTTTCCGGGAGGCATGCAAATTGTACTTTCGGCTGCGGCCTCGGTCATCGGGCAGTGAAGAACAAAGGGTGGGAATTGTCATCTCGCTCCTACAAGGGGACCCACAATCTTGGGCGTTCTCTCTTCCCCCTAGCTCCCCAGTTCTCCAGTCAGTGGATAGGTTTTTCGCTGCTTTGGGACTCGTGTATGATGACCCAGATCGGATCTCCCTTGCTGAGTCTAAGTTACGTAGGATTCAGCAGGGAGATCGTCCGGCGGAGGAATTCTGTTCGGAGTTCCGTAGGTGGGCCACGGACACCCAGTGGAATGACCCGGCTCTTAGGAGCCAGTTTTGTCATGGTTTATCCAACAAATTACAGGATGTGTTGGCACAGTATGACTCTCCCGCGTCACTGGAAGCCGCTATGGCCCTTGCTATTCGCGTTGACAGACGGCTTCGGGAGAGGTGCGGGATAACTCTACCCCCTGTAATGTCTCCACCTCTTACAAGGTCCCCTCATATGGTGGTTCCCCTGGTCAGTCCGGAGGAGCCTATGCAATTAGGAGGGACATCATTTCGGGGAAGGGGACCGGTGGTGCGCCATAAGACAGGAAGGTGTTTCCTCTGCGGGAAAAAGGGACATTTTATTGGGGGGTGTCCATCCCGCCCCTTGCTGAGTAAAGAATCGTCGAAAAAACTGTTGATCCCAGGTTGTGTGGTGGACGGCAATCTGGGAGTAGGTATTTCGTCCCTAGGTTCGTCTCAGTTTCTCGTACCGGCGGAGGTGGTGGTGGGTACGAGAACTGAGAGGATATCTGTTCTTCTGGATAGTGGGGCCGGGGCTAATCTGGTTGATGCTCGGTTTGCCCGGGTTCAAGGTATGCGATTGAGTGAGTTGGCTAAACCCATCCCCATATTCTCGATCGATGCCAGGCCTCTCGGTCAGGGAAGTTTTTTGCAAGCTGTGCATGGCGTAAAACTTCAAGTGGGGGCAATACATAAAGAACTGTTGTCTTGCTACGTGTTGGAGGGTCTTCCCACTCCTATAGTGTTGGGCCTTCCTTGGTTAGCTAAGCATAACCCTGTTATTAATTGGCAAACCAGAGAGATAAGCCAATGGAGTAAATTCTGTAATAAAAACTGCATGAACACGGTCATCGGTGCGGTTACTCCTTGGGTCTTACCTCCATTTCTGGCAGACTTTGAGGATGTATTCTCGGAGAATGGGTGTCAGGAACTACCTCCTCATCGCGAGTATGACTGTTCTGTAAAACTGCTCCCTGATGCCAAGTTACCTAAAGCTAGGTTGTATAACCTTTCTGGTCCTGAGAGGCAGGCCATGAAGGATTATATTTCTGAAAGTCTGGCTAAGGGGCATATTAGACCTTCATCTTCACCGGTGGCCGCGGGGTTCTTCTTTGTTAAGAAGAAAGATGGAGGCCTACGCCCTTGCCTGGATTTCCGTGAACTTAATCGGATTACGGTCCGAGATCCGTATCCGCTCCCACTTATTCCCGATCTCTTTAATCAGATCGTGGGCGCCAAATGGTTCTCTAAGTTGGATCTCAGGGGGGCGTACAATTTGATTAGGATGAAGGAGGGGGATGAGTGGAAGACGGCTTTTAACACTCCGGAGGGGCATTATGAGAACCTTGTCATGCCATTCGGTCTGACTAATGCCCCGGCGGTGTTTCAACACTTTGTTAATGATATTTTTCGCCACCTGGTGGGACAGTTTGTTGTCATATATCTGGATGATATCTTAATTTACTCGCCGGATCTGGTGTCTCATCAGGAGCACGTTAGACAGGTGTTACAGATCTTGCGGGATAATAAACTGTATGCCAAGTGGGAAAAGTGTGTGTTCGCCGTACAGGAACTCCAGTTTTTAGGCTTCCTGGTTTCTGCGTCCGGTTTTCGTATGGACCCTGGGAAAGTGCGGGCAGTTCTTGAGTGGGATCGGCCGGAGAATCTTAAGGCACTACAACGTTTCCTGGGGTTTGCTAACTATTACCGGAAGTTCATTCGTAATTTCTCGTCCGTGGTTAAGCCTCTCACAGACATGACTAAAAAGGGGACGGATTTTTCTAGGTGGTCTGACAAGGCTTGTCAAGCATTCTCCTCCTTGAAAAAATGTTTTGCCTCGGCACCCATACTCATTCAACCTGATGCGTCTCAGCCATTCTTTGTAGAGGTAGACGCTTCCGAGGTAGGGGTGGGAGCAGTATTGTCACAGGGTTCGTCCCCTGGTAAGTGGCATCCGTGCGCCTTTTTCTCTAAAAAATTGTCGTCCGCTGAGAGGAATTACGATGTCGGCAATAGGGAACTCCTGGCCATTAAGTTAGCTTTTGAGGAGTGGCGCCATTTTTTGGAGGGGGCAGTTCATCCGGTCACCGTCATCACCGATCACAAGAACCTGCTATATCTGGAGTCCGCTAAACGTCTGAATCCCAGACAAGCTAGGTGGTCATTGTTTTTTACCAGGTTTAATTTCGTCGTTACATATCGTCCTGGGTCTAAAAATGTAAAGGCGGATGCCTTATCTCGTAGTTTCCCTGGGGCCGGGAATACTGACGACCCGATTCCTGTTCTTCAGGAGGGGGTGGTGGTTTCGGCAGTATGCTCTGAGCTGGAGGAGGAGATATTGGAGGCTCAGGGGGACGCCCCTGTTGGACCTCCGGGGAGACTGTTCGTTCCAGATCAGTTGCGACAAAAGGTGATCGAGGCACACCATAACTCAGTTTTTGCAGGACACCCGGGGAGTAAAGCAACTGTGGATCTCCTCTCGCGTCGGTTTTGGTGGCCTAACTTACATAAAGAGGTGGTAACTTTTGTCGCGTCCTGTGGGGTTTGTGCGCGCTCTAAGACCTCACATACCCGTCCGTCTGGGGCCCTCTTACCTTTGAAGATCCCGGAGCGTCCTTGGACTCATCTGTCTATGGACTTTATTACGGACCTCCCTCCGTCTTCGGGTAAAACGGTCATACTCGTTGTAGTGGACAGGTTCAGCAAGATGGCACATTTTATCGCTCTTCCGGCTCTCCCTAATGCTAAAACTCTTGCGCAGGTGTTCATTGGGGAGATTGTGAGGCTTCACGGGGTACCCTCCGAGGTGGTGTCTGATCGGGGGTCTCAGTTTGTGTCCAAGTTCTGGAAGGCGTTTTGTGCACGGCGGGGGATGCATTTGTCATTCTCGTCGGCTTTTCATCCTCAGACCAATGGTCAGACGGAACGTATGAACCAGAGCTTGGAGACATATCTTCGGTGTTTTGTGTCAGAGAACCAGGAGGACTGGGCTTCTTTCCTACCTCTGGCAGAGTTTGCTCTCAATAATAGGCGAAGCGAGTCCACTGGTAAGTCCCCGTTTTTTGGGGCATATGGTTTTCACCCCCAGTTTTGTACTTTCAGTAGGGGGGGCTCTTCGGGGGTTCCGGAGGAGGAACGATTTTCCTCATCTCTCGCTTCAGTATGGAGAGGGGTGCTGAAGAATCTGAATACTATGGGGAACCGATACAAACGTATGGCTGATAGGAGGAGAGTGTCTGGTCCGGACCTAAGTGTGAACGATCAGGTATGGTTGTCTACCAGGAATATTAAACTTAAGGTTCCCTCCTGGAAACTGGGTCCCAGGTTCATCGGGCCGTACAGAATCAGTTCTGTTATTAATCCGGTGGCATTCCGTCTTGACCTCCCCCCTACGTTTAAAATTCACAACGTGTTTCACAGATCATTGCTTAAGAGGTATGTGGCGCCGGTGGTACCGTCACCTTTACCTCCCCCTCCTGTGGTTGTCAATGGTAACTTGGAGTTCCAGGTATCGAGGGTCATTGATTCACGCTTTAATCGCCGGTCCCTTCAGTACTTGGTTCATTGGAAGGGGTATGGTCCTGAGGAGAGGATGTGGGTTCCTGCGTCGGATATTAACGCAGACCGATTAGTTCGGGCCTTCCACACGACTCACCCGGATAAACCTGGCCCTGAGGGTCCGGAGGCCCCTCGTAGAAGGGGGGGTACTGTCACGGGTGTGTTGCCACGAAGATCGTCACGAGTACACAGCCTGACTTCTCGCAGCTGACTTGTTGGTGCTTTGTGTTTTCTCGGCAGTGTAGGAGTTAATTCTCTCTCTCTCTGGGCTAGCTGAGGTCCAGCCTCGCCCAGCTGCAATCAATGCTTCGTTAGTGAGACTCCTTTATATTCCTGCAGGTCTGTTTGTGAGGTGTCGGTGAAAGCTTTTCATTCAGACTTACAGAGCGGATCGTGGTGTTTGGAGTTGCTGAGATAAGTGTATTTGAAAGTGTTATTTCCCTTTCCTCGCTTTATCATTTATCTCCTTTCCCGTTGGTGTTCCCTCTGTTGTAGTTTTGTTGAAGTTGTATGCAAGGTGGTTTTGGTTTTTCCCTTGTACTGTCTCGTTCGTCTAAATACTGTGTGTGGGCATATTATTGCTGGTTCCCTATTGTTGTGATTGGGGTCCTTCTCAGGACTAGATTACTGTGGTGCAGGGATCCTCAGGAGGTAGGGGTTACGCTGGCGGCCTGGACCTCTGTACCTTTAACAGTACCTCCAGGATGAGGGATTAGTCAGGGCCCCAGCTTAGGGTCAGCTTAGGCCCCCTACCTCCAGTATTCTGTGACAGTGTGACAATTAGTCCATCTATACTGACCTCCATCAGGTTGCAAATTGAATATAATTTTTTTCTGCATCTAACCCAGCCAATAGTTTTGGCCTAATACCAGTTTGGCCACTCAGCTCTGCTCGGTTCCCATCCATTGTTTTTTTGTGCAAACAACTCCAGAGTTGTGAATTAGTTAACCACCAAAATGAGTGGAAAAAGGCCTGCTGCTGGTGGAAAGGGGAATAGGCGTGTTGGGAAGGGGAAAAAAGGTTGTGTCCGTGGGGTAGGTGTTAAAGCAACAGTAACATCTGCAGAAGAAAGACCATCTTCCAGCCAAACTAAAATGTCTACTTCTTTTAGCGGACAATGTGATAAGATCCCTTTCTTACGGCCACGCCAATCGCTACAAATTCCAGATGAGGCACAAAAACAGCAGGTGCTTCAACGGATATCAAGTGCTCCTTTAAGTGGGCTCTCCTCCACATCAACTTCAACATCACAAATACTCCAGTCCTCAAAGGTGTCACCCCAATCGCACTTGCTTCCTCACAGCTCCCAAATCTCCAGCTGCCCGTCTGAGTATGAGGTAGAACAGATGGTTGAGTCTGCAGAGCTGTTTACTCATACTATAGCCTGGGAATCAGAGGTCGACTCCAGCGCTTCTGTGAATCCAGACGAGGAAATGATCTGCACTGATGCCCAGAATCTTTATGAGTCGGATCCAGGACCAGACGCAGAAGGTTCTGACCATAATGTAGACCCTCATTCCCAAACTGTAACTCCTGTTGGTGGAGACAATGAGGAAGATGATGATAAGACTCAAATACCTGATTGGAGCGACAACTTTAGTTTTTTGTCAGGGCAGGAACAGGTTGGCTCTGAGGACGACGGGTGTGATAACGCACAGGGTGATGATGATGAGGTTGGAGATCCCACTCACTGTCAACCCACAGTCAGCCAAGAGATGAGGTCAGCAGAGGAGGTGGAGGAAGATGCTAGTGACGACGAGGTCAGGTTGCGCCTTCCTGGACAGAGACGTAGTACTGGAAGCACGTCAAAAACTGTATCCTCAAACACAACTCTGCCTCTCACCACAAGTCGTGGTGGCTCTTCAGGTCGCATGGGTGCTAAGCCTTGCATAGCCTGGGCATTTTTTCAGATCGATAAAGATGACCCAACTCGTGTTATCTGTAACATTTGTCAGCAAAATCTAAGTAGAGGCCAAAAAATACATAGTTTGAGTACTTCATGCATGAACCGGCACATGGACATGAAGCATAAGTTGCAGTGGGAAGCTCAGTGTGCTACAATGCGGCCTAGCCGGCCGTGCCAACCACCGTCTGCCATATCTTGTGCATCCGCGGCCTCTTCATCCTCTGTGACTGGGGGGACAGCAGTCACACCTGTTTTGGGGCGCAGACCTGCCACCTCTTTACCCGCAACAGCCAGCGTGATTGGCAGGTAATCATTTTCTTTGGAGGTGGTAACACCAGCTGGTGTTGAGCGCTGTCCGACATTGATAGCACCACCTTTGGATCAAGGCAACCTAACATGTCCGCCTGCATCTTCCTCACAGACCCGCAGTTTGCCGGGGACACCCTTATCAACCCCGTCTAAGCACAATATCCAGCCCTCGGTCCCTCAGATGTGGACAAGTAAAAGACCATTTCCTCCTAGCCATGAGAAAGCTAAGAGGTTGAATTTCACCATCTGCAAGCTCTTGGCTACAGAAATGCTGCCTTTCCGCCTGGTGGACACAGAGGATTTTCGAGACCTTATGTCCATCGCAGTACCCCAGTACCAGATGCCCAGTCGGCACTACTTCTCAAAGAAAGGTGTGCCTGCGCTCCACCAGCATGTCGCACACAACATCACCGCTTCTTTGAGAAACTCTGTGTGTGACAGGGTGCATTTCACCACAGACACTTGGACGAGTAGGCATGGACAGGGGCGTTACATGTCGCTGACTGGGCACTGGGTAACTATGGTGACAGCAGGACAAGGGGCTGCTGTCCAAGTCTTGCCGCCCCCACGAGTTGTGCGTCAATCCTCTTTATCTCAAAGTTCCTCCACTGCTTCTGCCTCCTCAACCTCCTCTCGGTCTTCCACCTGCACCCAAAGCCTGTCTGGTCATGCCACAAGCTTTCTAACTGCGCAGAAGGGATCCTGCACACCTCCTTACTATGCTGGCAGTAGGGCTCAACGTCATCAGGCGGTTTTTACAATGAAATGTCTGGGAAATGTGAGTCACACAGCTGAGGAGTTGGGGTCAGCTCTGGAGAACCAGTTTCATGAATGGTTGTCTCCACTGGACCTGAAACCAGGGAAGGCCGTGTGCGACAATGCTGCAAACCTGGGTGCGGCCCTTCGCCGGGGCAATGTCACACACGTGCCTTGTATGGCTCACGTGTTGAACCTGGTTGTCCAGCAATTTTTAGCCCACTATCCCAGACTAGATGGCCTTCTGCAGAGGGCACGGTCGCTGTGTGCTCACTTCCGCCGTTCGCATCCCACAGCTCAGCGACTTACATCTCTACAGAAGTCGTTGGGCCTGCCACTTCACCGGCTAAAATGCGATGTGCATACCCGGTGGAATTCAACTCTGCACATGTTGCAGCGACTGTGGCAGCACCGACAAGCCCTGGTGCAATACGTTCTGACGTATAGCCTGGGCCAACGAGATCCAGAGGTGGGGCAAATCACGCTGGAGGAGTGGTCTCAGATCAGGGACCTATGCACCCTTCTGCACAGTTTTGAAATGGCGACGAAGATGTTTAGTGCTGACGATGCCATTATCAGCATGACTATTCCGGTGATTTACATGCTGGAACACATGTTAAACAGAATTCGGAGTCAATCGGTGGCACAAGAGGAGGTGGAGGAAGTAGAGGAGGAGGAGTTGTATGCGGAAGGGCTAACATCTGCAAGGTCCAGACGGTCGGCAGCACCAAGGCGGCAGGCATGTGAGGGTGGGGGAGATGGTTTTACCAGGGCGCATGGTAGCAGCCAAACTAGTGAGGAAGGTGCAGGAGCCCAGGAAGCAGTGGAGGACGAACTGATGGAAGACTCATCAGATGAGGGAGACCTTGATCACATTTCTGTTGTGCGAGGTTGGGGGGAGAGGACAGAGGAAGGAAGCATGATTGTTACCTCGCCACCAACACAACAGGGACTTGGTGCTCCTGGATGCGCAACACACATGAGTGCCTTCTTGCTGCACTACCTGCAATATGACCCTCGAATTGTGAGAATTAGAAATAATCCTGACTACTGGGTTGCCACACTGTTAGATCCCCGGTACAAAAGTAAATTTGCAGAAATTATTCCTGCCATAGAAAGGGATGCACGCATGCAGGAGTATCAGCAGAGACTGTTGCAGAATCTTACATGTGCTTTTCCACAAAATACCAGTGGTGCACGTAGTGAATCTCACAGTTCCAACTTGCCAACCGTGGGACCGTCAAGTGTTCAGCACTCAAACCGTAACAGAACCACAGTATCTGCTGGTAACATCAATTTTGCGGAATCATTTCACCACTTTTTTAGCCCATCCTTTGCAAGGCCACAGGAGACAAGAAGTCTGACACATAGTCAACGCCTAGAGACGATGGTACAGGAGTATCTCCAAGTAAACATTGAAGCCATGACTGTGTCACTGGACCCTTGCTCTTTTTGGGCTTCCAATCTGGATAAATGGCCGGAGCTAGCCACTTACGCCTTGGAGATCTTGTCATGCCCCGCAGCCAGCGTTCTGTCTGAACGTGTGTTCAGCGCTGCTGGTGGTGTGCTGACAGATAAGCGCACGCGGCTCTCCACTGATAATGTAGACAGACTCACGTTCATAAAGATGAACAAATCATGGATCCGAAACGACTTTTCTACCCCTGTGTCATCCTGGGGAGAGTAAAAGCTTGATGATTGGTTAAAATCACCCTACCAACCGTTTTAAGCTTTCAAATTACTAATCATGTTTATCTGTATCTTGGCTGGAAAATAATTTGGGCTTTGTAGCAGTGTGCAGCACTGATTCTATTAGGCCATCTATAATAAGCTCCACCAGATTTAAAATTACTAATCATGTTTATCTGTATCTTGACTGGAAAATAATTTGGGCTTTGTAGCAGTGTGCAGCACTGATCCTATTAGGCCATCTTCTTGCTGCACTACCTGCAGCATGACCCTCATATTGTCAGAATTCGAAGTAATCATGACTACTGGGTTGCCACACTCTTAGATCCCCCATACTTTTCGATCAACCTTTTCATTTTAATAAAGACCAAAAAAATGGTCATTTTTGAAATTATAAGCATTAGCAGGTTGTTAGAAACTGAAATCAAACAGTTTTCAACTCAAAACTTTATTCTAGGTGATGTTACATTTTTACATAGGACCCCTTGTTCGAAAGGAGCTTCTGAACTCTCTCGTCCATTGAATTTGTCAGGTTTTGGATGGTTTCTGCTTCAATTGTTTTGCATGAGGACAGAATACCCTCCCAGAGCTGTTGCTTAGATGTGAACTGCCTCCCGCCATCATAGACACTCCTTTTAATGATACTCCAAAGGTTCTGAATGGGGTAGAGGTCAGGGGAGCATGGGGGTCACACCATAAGTTTGTCCCCTTTTATGCCCATATCAGCCAGAGATGCAGATGTTTTATGTGCAGCATGAGATGGTGCATTATCATGCAGAAAAATGATCTTGCTGTGAAATACACGGTTCTTCTTCTTGAACCATGGCAGGAAGTGCTGTTTGAGAAAATCCACATACATTATGGAGTTCATCTTTAGCACCTTCAGGGATCCTAAAGGGGCCGACAATCTCTCTCCCCATGATTCCAGCCCAAAACATTACTCCACCTCCTCCTTGTTGGCGCTGTAGCCGTGTTTGCGTGGGGTGTCCATCAACCAGCCATCCTTCACTCCATCCATCTGGACCATCGAGCGCTGCACGGCACTCATCCGTGAACAAAACAGTTTTGAAATCAGTCTTCATGTAATGTTTGGCCCACTGGAGCCGTTTCTGCTTGTGTGAAGTGGATAGAGGAGGTCGACAGGATGGTGTATGCACAGCTGCAAACCTCTGAAGGACCCTGCATCTTGTTGTTCGGGGGACGTTGGAGGCACCAGCAGCTTCAAAAACTTGTCTGCTGCTATGACAAGGCTTTTTTGCCGCTGCTCTTTCAACCTGACGTAATTGCCTGTAGGAAAGAGTCCTCAATTTGCCCTTATCAGCACGCACACATGTGTACTGTGAATCAGCTACATACTTCTTGATTGCCAAGACACTTCATCCTGATCATCGCACAATGTTGATTGTAGTCATGCCTTGACCTAAACACTCCACAATTTGTTGCTCCTCAGCAGCCGACACATCCTTTTTCTTTCCCATTTTGGCAGAAAATGTAGGCTGCTTAATAATGTGAGACAGCCTTCTTAAGTAGTCTTGCCTTTCATTGGACACACCTGCCAAACTAATTAGCACAGGTGTCTGCAATTGCTTACAGTGATATAAAGAGCCCTGACACACATCACCATCAATGAGTTTAACTGACAAACAAACAAATTCTTCCCTTATCACTCCTAAACACTTTTTGCATAATAATTTGGAACACAGTGTACATGTGCTTTTCCACAAAACACCAGTGGTTCACGTAGTGAATCTTACAGTTCTAACTTGCCAACCGTGGTCTGTATGGAGTTGTTCAATAAAGGGCCCAAAATTAAGATAACATAGATGGGAGAGGTCTCTATGAATAGGAATTCCGAAGTATTTGATACCCTGTGAGGGCCAGGCAAAGGGAAAGTTGGACTGGATGGAATCCTATATGGATTTGGGGAGGGAGACATCGAGGGCCTCAGACTTCGCTGCATTGATTTTAAAATTTGACCATGTAACAAAGTGATCTATTTCAGCCATAACAGCATGGATGGATATATGTGATTGAGTGATATATACTAGGACATCATCAGCAAATAGAGAGCACTTGTACTCGGTGCCTCCCACCTCAATCCACCTAATATTGGGGTTATGGCGAATTGATGAGAGCAGGTGCTCCGTCACTAGGATGTATAAGAGAGGGGACAGAGAACATCCCTGCCTTGTCCCATTGGTGATTGTGAAAGGTGATGAAAATGTTATGACGCGCCCCCTGGGCCTTGGGACACCCGGAGCCGGACTCTTTTTTGGTGGATGCTGGTGGTTGTAGTCTCCGTGGCAGAAACCCGGTTCCGTGGCTCAGGGCGGTCAAACCAGTGGCGGAACTATTTATGTGGTTTTGATGTTTAAATGTCCGACTACGCCACCCGTGGATTGCGGTCAGAGTGAACCGCCGCTCCAGGGCAGACCGCTGAGGCTGGTGTTGTGGGTGCAGCAGAGCGTAGCATAACTCCCCACGGGAGGAGTATAGCCTCAGGGCAGTGTATGCGGAGGATGGGGGTGATGGTGCAGAGCAGCAGCAGTAATGACACGGAGTCAGTGATGCAGTCCAGGGCCTTTACTCACAGTTCTTATTATCCAGACCACGTGTGCAGGTAACGGCTGCCCACGTCGTACTGTGCTCACCAGGTGAGGGGCTCAGACAACTCCCATATAACTTTGAAGTGCTTCACAGGACCCCCTTTGTGTGTCCTTTGTCTGGCCTTTCTTACCAACCCTTCTGTCCGGCTGCCTCGGGCCTCCTCTTGGTAAACTTGGCGCCAGTTTCCCTGACCCTATGTGGTGCCTTCCTAGCGGGTGTAGCGAGGGGCTGCGCCACATAAAATGTCACAGCCTCCTGTTTCTAGCTGAGGGTCGTTTCCTGCCTCCACTAGTTTCGGGGACCGGTCTCCCCCTTTGGCCTGACCCCTCCACGCAGGTGGATTCGGGCGTGCGGTGGCGACTCGCCCGTCCGCACCCCTGAGATCCCTTCGTTCCTCGTTCCTGGAGCCTTCTCCGCTCCTCTTCCTTCCTTCTCCCTCTTCCAGGCCTGGGCCTCTGTTACTAGGCCCGCCTCCGGAGCAGAGCTCATGCAGAGCCCCTGCTCCCTGCCACTTCTGCTCAGACTTCTCTGCACTGAACTAAGATGGTGCCCACCTTTTATACTCCCTTCTCAATGCACCCAGGAACTGCTTCCTCCCTGCTCCTGCACTACAGGGTTCCCCTTCCTCAGTGTTCCCTCCCCCCACTCCAGCCAGGGACAGGGACTGTCGTGCCCATCTCAGGGGCATATTGGTCGCCCTGCCCCACGGCAATGTGGTGTAATGCATGCAGGTGTCGGGTCCTGATCCACACTCCATCCTTACCTGAGAGTGAGATATCACACCTCTGGGCGAGGTGCAATACCTCTGTAGCAACCGAGCCCTCAGGGTGCTACAGTTCCATTTATCTTCAGCCTACGTGACGTATTGCGATACAGGCCCGTGATTTTGGCTATAAAAGGGTCCCCTAGACCCCTACCCCAAGCTTTTTAAGAGAATCATATATGGCGTGCCAGGAGACTCTATGGAATGCTTTCTCAGCATCCAACTAGAGTATCTAATTACAAATTTTTAACTGCATCTAGCCCAGGAAATACTTTGTGCCTAGTAGCAGTGTCTGCTAGTCAGCGGATTATCCCAGCTGTTAAGCAAGCTACACCACCTGTAGTTTGGACACTTAATTTTTTCAAAGGAAGTGCTTCGGGACCACGGGATACTCAGTGAAGAGCATCAGGAGGCACCCCAAGGCATAGGGGCTGGGACTGGCAGTAGGATTCCTTGCGGTGGACAGCCGAGCTCGATCCTTATAAAAGCTTTTTAACTGCAGCAGCTTTAGTGGACGCTACTGGAGCTGGAATTACGCGGCTGCTGGCATGAGACTTGCCCTCCAATGGATCCTTGTAAATGGATTTAAAGTGTATTCATTCAAATTAGAGAGACAATTTAAATTAAAAAGCTTAGAGCTGCCTCCACCACAGGGGGGCTCGCTCGACCCACCAGCGGACAGGCACCAGTATTGGGAGAAGGGGGCTGGCAGTCAGGGTTCACCGCGGCTCTGGCACAAACCTGGCGACACGGAGGTGGCACGGGCAGGAGCGGACTGAACGTGTCGGCTTCTCACTTTTTGGATTTTAGAAGGGCATGACATGCCTATATCTGTGTCTCCCCCTCCTTTTACTCCTCCACCTCTTTTCTTTTCGCATGATTATATGTACTTGTCACTTTTCCATGTGTTAGTTGTGTCTTCTGAGCAGTTTGTCAGCTTTTGGACACCTTTGAAGGTGTTTTCTATGTGTTTCTATGTGTTTTTGTTTGCCTGCCATTGGTTTTAACGGTGTTCGAAGGTGTTCGACGAACAGTTCGACGAACAGTTCGGCGAACACACGGGTGTTCGACGAACCGAACCGAACTCGAACACTACGGGGGTGGCTCAACACTAATTTTCAGTTGATTCACACTTTTTTGATAAGTATGTAATTGCACCTGTGTTAATTCATAGTTTTGATGCCTTCAGTGTGAATGTACAATTTTCAAAGTCATGAAAATACAGAAAAATCTTTAAATGAGAAGGTGTGTCCAAACTTTTGGTCTGTGCTGTATATATATATATAAAGAAAATCCCATGGGCATAACATACTCCAACAGAGAAATATATGTCAAACAGGAGAAACAAAGGAGTATCTATTTGTTATTAGAGAAAATAGTTTAAAAATCACATAGAAATCACATTGAAATCACATAAAAATAGACATGATAGACAGAATGGTAATAAACATTCCGAGTACAAGCCACAGTGACCAAAAGTTTGACTGTCACATTAATAGTAAATCTAGGCTAAGGAGCAGAGGTAACATAAATAGAAATTTATATGAAGAGTTTTTTTATAGTATAGAAATTATGCCCTAAGTAATCCTAAGATCTTCATGAATAAGTAACCTTACCCATTATTAGGAAACAAATCTGGCCCAGCCCGGAGTGCAAAAGGCTGAAAAACGCACGTTTCGCGTGCCACCCGCACGCTTTCTCAAGATATTAAAAAATATATACATTTAACATGAAAGCCTTATTTAAACTGTAGGATATTCTTTGAACTACTGTCAAGAATAAGAATATTTTAAAGGAGGCTGCCTAAGATTAAGAAAACAATTACTGCTTTTTTTCTCCAAAACAGTGGCATTCTTGTGGCTGTGTCTGCACTTGTAGCTCAGCCCCATTCACTTGAAATGCAATGATTTCAAATACCTATTAAAAAGTGCCTATGCACAAAAGTATAGTTATTAAAAAACAATTAAAACAATAGTACACTATTTTTTTTACCTAATTCCAAACAAAAATTGGCACTAACAGATTACATCACTACTATAATTAGCATTATCAGTGATCTGCACGATTGCATAAAAAATATGTATTAAAAGCTCAAGTTAAACTGTTTGAAAGTCCTTACAGTGTTATTTATTAGTTTTTGTGTGCATGGAAATAACAAGAAATAGATTTTCTAATAGATTTACAGATAAGCCGCTCTCTGGAGATCATGTAATCCTCACTTAAAATTCTGATTAGATTTTCTTTAACGTACCCTCCTAGAACAAACGTGTTAATAGCCTAATAAGCCCTTGTGCTAAATAATGCTTTGTCAGATTGTGTCCGTTTAATCCCCAGTAACACTCCCTCACTTTCGATCATCTCACTATTATGTGTAATTTATTGCTTTATCATCCTATTAGAAGTATGAGAGGTAAAAATAAATCATTTGTCAGGGCATGCTCTAATCTGGGGAATAGATTTGCACTAGATGAGATTACTATTACTGGTGGAAAGAGATAATTAGCATGTGTCAGACAGTTAAGATGTGAGATATATATTTGAATAAATAGCTGTATGTAATTGCACTTTGAGCTAATCTGTATTATCTGCAAGACCAAAGTGGAATACTTGCCAACTTTTATGAATGTACCACTTGGAGTAGGCTGTTTAAGGGTTTGTGTACATGCCCATATTTTCAGGCAAAGTATGATCCGACAAAACATTGGATCGCATGCAGACCAATGTTATTCTATAGGGCCATGCACATGTCAGACTGTTTCCATGCCCGAGTTTGATCCTATATTTGGATCACTCTTGGCCATACAAGTCAGTAAGTCCATGGAAACCATCAGACTGCACTCGGATAACTTTCTGAGTGCAGTCTGATTTCCACAGACTGACAGAATGGAGAAGATGGAAAAAATTAGTTTTATTTTCTCTGTACCTGAGAGAATCGGATCACACTAGCCTCACTGTGAAGGATGGGGGATGTAATGGCAGCTTGAAAATCATCCTGTAAGCATGTGTAGTTGTAAGGAGACACTTGGCTGGTTTCAAACAAAGGATTTACACCCCCACCAGCTAGCTGATAAGCTTCTACAGGAAGACCCCTTGTGGATCCAAGCCATGCAGTCCCCTTTGTTCAGACAGACAGGAATTTCATATTGAGTTATGGAAATACTATGCATCCTAGCCATACATCGAATAGATTTACAAAATCCTCAGGACATGGTGAATGTCCTCCTGGGTCTCGACCCATTCTAGCATATAGGGATAGAGATACGTAGAATATCTATTAGGAAACCGATAGTACAGCTGTGCTTAGTCTCCACGCAGAGGCCCGGCTGGATCTGCCAGGGGCATGGGGAGGGGACTCAGGTTCAGCCCAGAGGGCAGGAGAGGAGGAGCCCATAAGAGATATAAGCTAGAGTAAGGTCATGTGAAAAATGCAAAAGGTAAAAGCTGGTGATAAAAAGCGCTAAGGCATATAAAATTCAGCAATTATTACCTTTATTAAAGTCCTTGTAAAAACACAACGAGTTTCGATGGCATGCTAGCCGTCTTCATCAGGTGATGCATGCAGTCGAAACGCATTGTGTTTTTACAAGGACTTTAATAAAGGTAATAATTGCTGAATTTTATATGCCTTAGATTTTTTTATCACCAGCTTTTACCTTTTGCATTTTTCGCATCCCACCCCTTTGGGGTTACTGGTGAGCTGCTTTGGCTTACTTTTTAATTTTAGCTCATGGATTGTTTGCCCCTCATTTTGACATCCTAGCGCTTCTTACTACCAACTTCAATGTTTTTTTTTCTTTTCACAGAGTAAGGCCATGTGGCTCTCTCTCTCTGATGCAAGCAGCCACTTCGAACAGAGGGGCTCACGTCGCGTAACATGCTGCGAAGGACCGAGGAACCCGCTGGAAGCTCAGGCCCCCATGAGGCCCATCGCATCCATGGTCAGACATCACCAGTAATTTACATGATTCATCTTCTTATATCTTTTGTCCTACCACTATTGTACTCGCATCTATGATCATTAGCTATGTATAACCCTTGTATATATAGTGTATTGTCTAGTGTGCCCTTAAGGCAATTAAATATATAATTTAACCTTGGGCTGCTCTTTTATCTCAATCCAAGAACCCGTCTGTTGTTTGATTTAATTCCATGCTACCAGGGCTGGTTTCTGGCTTGATATAATTCCTGTTAACGGGATCGGGGCTAATATTGAATCGGAACTATTGGCAGCTCTACCGGGCTGATAAGGTTGTTTCACTGAAGCTAGTGAATGGGGCCTCTCAGCCTGTGAGGGGTGTGAGTGAATCTGGTGTCATGTCAGTTACTGGGCCACCTCTTCTCACTCCCAGTACCTTCCTGAACCCGTGCGGACAGGGGGTGTCTATATAAAACTGTACCAATCTGACCTTACGTGTCCCCGAGGTGTGTGGAACGTCACATGGGTGCAAAGTGTAGATCAATATCACGTGACTCATCTGATGTAATAGTGACATCAGAAAGGAGGCAAGGTGTGGATCCTACACACTCAAACTCTGATCAAACCCTGATCAGAATGTGATGTGCATAATCGACCAGATTCTCTTTGATGAGAGAATACACTGTCATCTGCATCTAGCCTAATAATAATTTCAGCATCAAGAATTCTTCTGGAACTGCCATTCTCCAGGAGGTTCGCCCCTAAAATGTACCATCTCTTCCTTCATAATCCTGGAATGGCAATAGGGAGTGGTGTCTGTGGGAAAGTAGTGTCTGATGTGTCAGGATAGAGCATGTGGGAGCATTTAGACCCACTGTAAGAGCGCAAAGGTTTGGACACTAAGGACTCTGACAATCTTGTGGGTCAAATGAGGGGAGAATAAATAAGACATTTTTTTTACACCAAGCAGTGTGTAACATCCCTGGCGGCGTGCTGGCATGGCTTACCACCTCCCAACATGCAAGACCGCCTTCTTACCTATCAGTCCGGGCTGCACACTTTGCTCCAGTGCCTGCTGTGTGCATGTCTTTTGTCTGATTGCTTAGGGCGGCGGCGCGGTTACTGCCTGATTCTTAAACTTACAGTGTGCGCAGTCCTAATGCTTTCCCAGCCTATTGCTGTGAGTCACTGGATACTTAAACCCCCTCCAACCAGTAGGATGGGCCTGAGCAACACTTTATTTCAGTGTGTTCTGTGCAACTGAGTTGCCAGGTCCTGTCCTGTATCTTGCCGGTTTCCGCCACCCTGGGGGCTGAGTACCCAGGCCTGTTACCTGTAGCTGTGACTTCTAGTCTGTTCCGCTTCCCTGGGGGCTGTATACCCAGGCATGTTGCCTGTATCTGTGACTTCTAGTCAGTTTCCGCCACCCTGGGGGCTGAGTTCCCAGGCTCGTTCCTGTATCTTGTTCTTGGTTCAGTTCCTGTCTGAACAGTGTCCTAGCCTGTTACTTGTTTGTCTCTATGTTCGTATCTTCCCTTTTCCTGCAGTGTCTGAACCTGCACCTAGCTCCAACTCGTTGTCTCTGTACTTCTGTTTGTGAGTTTAGTGTCCACTCACTACTTCATTGTAAGTACCTTGTGTGTATCTGCTCTGCTTGTCTACCGCACCTGCGGGTTTTGCTCTGTTCTGCTCGTCTATCGCACCAGCGAGTTTTGTTCTGCTCTGCTTGTCTACCGCACCTGCGGTTTTTGCTCTGCTCTGCTTGTCTACTGCACCTGCGGATTTTGTTCTGCTCTGCTTGTCTACCGCACCTGCGGGTTTTGCTCTGCTCTGCTTGTCTACCGCACCAGCGGGTTTTGCTCTGCTCTGCTTGTCTACCGCACCTGCGGGTATTGCTCTGCTCTGATTTTCTGCCGCATCTGCGGGTTTTGCTCTGCTTGTCTACCGAACCTGCGGGTTTTGCTCTGCTCTGCTTGTCTACCGCACCTGTGAGTTTTGCTCTGCTCTGCTTGTCTACCGCATCTGCGGGTTTTGCTCTGCTCTGCTTGTCTACCGCACCTGCGGGTTTTGCTCTGCTCTGCTTGTCTGCTACACTTGCAGCTCTGTTCCTGTATCCCAGTCTGTACTGGTCCCTATCCTGCCTGCATTCCTACCTGCCAGTACCCACCTGTCTATATACCAGCCGTGCCTGCCAGTACCCACCTGTCTGCATACCAGCTGTGCCTGCCAGTACCCACTCGTCTGCATACCAGCCGTGCCTGCCAGTACCCATCTGTCAGTATGCCTGTGTTATGCTCACGCTCGGACTGACTGGCGTGAGCTTGATTAGTGATCCTACTGGACCATGAACCGAGGAGTGCCTGGGGGGGCATAACTAAGTATCAACCCGATCCGACCAAGGTCGCACGGCGGCTCTGTCGACTCCGTGAACCAGGGAGGAACCGAGCAGAGGGACCAGGTGCTACTCCAGCTCAGACCCCGGTCACAGCTGTTGACCCACACTGGGGAATGCAGGAACAGGCAGGTTAGACTGGCATATAGACAGGTGGGTACTGGCAAGCACGGCTGGTATGCAGACAGGTAGATATTGACAGGCACAGTTGGTATACAGACAGGTGGGAACTGGCAGGCACGGCTGACGTGCAGACAGGTGGGCACAGGCAGGCACGGCTGACATGAAGAGAGGCGGGTACTGGTAGGTAGGAACGTAGGGACCAGTACAGACTGGGATACAGGAACGGAGCCGCAGGTGTGGTAGACAAGCAGAGTGGAGCAAAACGCGCAGGTGCGGTAGACAAGCAGAGCGGAGCAAAATCCACAGGTGCGGTCGACAAGTAGAGCAAAGCAATACCCAAAAGTGCGGTAGACAAGCGGAGCAAAGCAAAACCCGCAAGTGCGATAGACAAGAAGAGCAGAGCAAAACCCGCAGATGCGGTGAACAAGCAGAGCAGAGCAAAAACGCAGGTGCAGGAACAAGCAGAGCAGAGCAAAACCCGCAGATGCGGTGAACAAGCGGAGTAGAGCAAAACCGCAGATGCAGTGAAAAGCAAAGCAGAGCAAAACTCACAGATGCGGTGAACAAGCAGAGCAGAGAAAAACCACAGGTGCGGTAAACAAGCAGAGCAGAACAAAACCCGCAGATGCGATGAACAAGCGGAGCAGGGCAAAACCGCAGATGCGGTGAACAAGCAAAGCAGAGCAAAACCCGCAGATGCAGTGAACAAGCAGAGGAGAGCAAAACCGCTGGTACGGTAAACAAGCAGAGCAGAGCAAAACCCGCAGATGCGGTGAACAAGCAGAGCAAAGCAAAACCCGCAGATGCGGTGAACAAGCAGAGCAAAGCAAAACCGCAGATGCGGTAAACAAGCAGAACAGAGCAAAACCCGCAGACGCGGTGAACAAGCAGAGCAGAGCAAAACCGCAAGTGCGGTAAACAAGCAGAGCAGAGCAAAACCCGCATATGCGGTGAACAAGCAGACGTAAGCAAAACCCGCAGATGCGGTAAACAAGCAGAGCAAAGCAATACCCGCAGATGCGGTGAACAAGCAGAGCAGAGCAAAACCGTAGGTGCGGTAAACAAGCAGAGCAGAGCAAAACCTGCAGATGCGGTGAACCAGCAGAGCAGAGCAAAACTGCAGGTGCAGTGAACAAGCAGAGCAAAGCAAAACCCGCAGATGCGGTAGACAGGACAGGGCTCTGTTTACATGGAACAGACTGGAAAACACAAGAAGATATCTGGAACACAGGAGTTAGATATGGAGGCAGGGAAACAGAATGAGCAGAACCAGATACACACAAGGTACTTGCAATGAAGTAGCGAGTGGACAAAAAACTCACAAACAGAAGTACACAGACAACGAGTTGGAGTTAGGTGCAGTTTCAGATACTGCAGGAAAAGGAAAGGTTCAGATAAAGAGACAAACAGGTAACGGGCTAGGACACTGTTCAGACAGGAACTGAACCGGGAACAAGATACAGGAACGAGCCTGGGAACTCAGCCCCCAGGGTGGCGGAAACAGACTAGAAGTCAGAGATACAGGTAACGGCCCTGGGTACTCAGCCCCCAGGGAGGCGGAAACAGACTAGATTCAGGACAGGACCTGGCAACTCACAGTTGCACAGAACACACTGTAAGAAAGTGTTGCTCAGGCACCTCCTACTGGCTGGAGGGGGTTTAAATATCCAGTGACTCACAGCAATAGGCTGGGGACGCATTAGGACTGCACACACTGTAGCTTTAAGAATCAGGAAGCAACAGCGCCGTCGCCCTAAGCCAGCAGACAAGAGACATACAAACAGCAAGTGCTGGAGCAAAGTGTGCATCCTGGCCTGATAGGTAAGATTGCGGTCTTGCATGGTGGGAGATGGTAAGCCATGCAAGCACGCCGCCAGGGATGTTACAGTACCACCCCCGCCTTTACGCCCCCTCTTCTTCAAGCCAGCAAGGATTTCCTGCTGAGAATTTGGAGGCCGATCGTTCTCTTCAAGCAGATTACCTCTTCTGTCCACTAGAGGGAACAAAACTGGTCTCACCATCTAGGTGACCGGGATGCTTCCTCCCATAGAGGCATCCTAAGCAACAGAGAAAGTTGGTGAAGTACCAGGAACAGGACACAGGAAAGTCTCTCTCCACTTGTTAATATCGGGTAGTACCCCATAGGATTCACGGGACAACTGGAGGTCCTCCACCAGGTTGGAGGGGTGCAGAGACTCGGGGTTAACCATCGCTTTGATGTACACTTTGCCAAGCTTATTGGATGAAGTGGGCGAAGTACCAGGTACAGGGTGCAGAAAAGTCTCTCTCCATTTGTTATCAGGTATCACCCCGGGGGATTCAGGAGACAACTGGAAGTCATCCGCCTGGTTGGAGGGGTGAAGAGACTCGGGGGTAAACACCGCCTTGACGTACACTTTGCCAAGCTTACTGGATGAAGAGGGCGAAGTACCAGGTACAGGATGCAGAAAAGTCTCTCTCCATTTGTTATCAGATAGCACACCGGAGGATTCAGGAGGCAACTGGAGGTCCTCCGCCTGGTAGGAGGGGTGCAGAGACTTGGAGGTAGCCACCGCCTTGATAGACTTATTGCCAGATTTGTTAGAGATGGAGGATCCTTGCTTAGGGACCAACTTCAGTCTGGTTTCTGAGATGACACGTCTGCGAAGCAGGGTGGTGCCTAAAGCCAGATCATTGATACAATCGTCGAGACTATGTGGGGATAATGCCTCCGCATCCCTTCCTTCGGAGACTTCAGCACACAGCAATTCAGCGACTAGCAGATCTGGTGAAGAAGAAGAAGAAACTGCTGACTGTCCTGAAGATATGGGGACTGGACACCTTTTGTACCTCAGCAGTCCCCCAGGAAACACCATGCAGGATCTCCAGACCTGAGTGGGCACTAGATCTCTCGGCTCTGGACGACCTGTGGGTAAACCAGACAGCACCTGGAATGTGAACTTCTTCATGTGTAATGCTCCAATCTGGAGCTTAATTTGTACAGACATATTTTGACTGTTTCTGAGTAGGGCTCGTCCTTCTGCTGACAATGCCCAAACCGGCTTCTGGAGTTGTCGGAAGGGGATCAGACACCGACTCTTCAAGGCTTTAAGCCCAAAACTTCCTGTTAATCCAAGGCCTTCACTTGCCACGATGACAGTCATGGTCATATGGGGAGAGGAAACACTAACGCAAAGGGCAGCCTCTCCTACAGACCTAATGTCTTGGGATTCTCCAAGCTTCGCTGGACAAAGACCGTCAGGGGGTCCCAAACAACCGCAGCGGGACCACAATCCAATTTTGTGACTGAGTTCTGGCCTCTGCTTTGCCTGACGAACATAGTCATCCTTCATGGATTCTGTGCGGATAGCTGCCTCTACAGGATGGGGAACAGGAGGTCTTTGGGAGGACCGAACCTGGCGTGACGGTTTACCTCTACGCCTTGCACGTCTGGACTGCCTCTTGAGGTTGGGAAGAGAAGTATTCTGTGGAGCATTGTCATCCTGTGTGGATTCTGTGTAGGCAGCAGTCTCTTCAGGCTGGAGAACTGGTAAGCTAGCTGCACACATCACCCATCGGGGCTGCTCCGGGATATTGGGAAGGGAAGCTTTAGCAGAAGCTTCAGGATTAGGGTCATCGAAGACCATTAGAAAGCCACCAGGAAGGCCTGCAGGACAAAGATGAAAGGATCCCATGCTTCCCATAGGGGGGTGATCCATTTCAAGGCATCACCCGCTAGGTAGGACATCAGAAATGCTACTTTAACCCGATCGGTGGGAAAATAGTGAGCATAGAATTTGAAATGCAGCATGCATTGCTCCACAAATGCACGGCTTAGTTTTGGATCCCCATAGTACCGTGGTGGATTCGCAACGAGTGCTGATAGCTCCATTTGGGCTGGTGCGTAAATCGCCTGGACCTCAGCTTGTGAAAAAATTTTTCATTAGTGCACGTATTCGCCAGACAAGGATTCAAATGTCTCTGAGAGCGAAGGGCTGTGGGGCTCAACGGGAACCATGGCCTGAGCAAACTGTTACGCTCGCGCCCGAACTGACTGGCGTGAGCCTGATTAGTGATCCCACTGGACCATGAACCGAGAAGTGCCTGGAGGGGCGTAACTAAGTATCAACCCTGTCCGACCAAGGTCGCACAGCAGCTCAGTCGACTCCGTGAACCAGGGAGGAACCGAGTAGAGGGACCAGGTGCTACTCCAGGTCAGACCCCGGTCACAGCTGTTGACACACACCGGGGAACGCAGGAACAGGCTGGTTAGACTGGCATATAGACAGGTGGGTACTGGCAAGCACGGCTGGTATGCAGACAGGTGGATATTGACAGGCACAGCTGGTATACAGACAGGTGGGCACTGGCAGGCACGGCTGGCGTGCAGACAGGTGGGCACAGGCAGGCATGGCTGACATGCAGAGAGGCGGGTACTGGCAAGTAGGAACGTAGGCAGGATAGGGACCAGTTCAGACTTGGATACAGGAACAGAGCCGCAGGTGCAGTAGACAAGCAGAGAGGAGCAAAACCCACAGATGCGGTAGACAAGCAGAGCGGAGCAAAATCCCCAGGTGCGGTAGACAAGCAGAGCAAAGCAAAACCCGCAAGTGCGGTAGACAAGCAGAGCAGAGCAAAACCCTCAAGTGCGGTAGACAAGCAGAGCAGAGCAAAACCGCAGGTGCGGTAAACAAGCAGAGCAAAGCAAAACCCGCAGATGCGGTGAACAAGCAGAGCAGAGCAAAACCCCGCAGATGCGGTGAACAAGCAGAGCAGAGCA
Organism: Phyllobates terribilis; assembly: GCF_046119375.1. Lineage (NCBI taxonomy): Eukaryota > Metazoa > Chordata > Amphibia > Anura > Dendrobatidae > Phyllobates > Phyllobates terribilis. Next base: position 237,513,841 of record NW_027362772.1, read on the forward strand.
AAACCGCAGATGCGGTAAACAAGCAGAGCAGAGCAAAACCGCAGGTGCGGTAAACACGCAGAGCAGAGCAAAACCACAGATGCGGTAAACAAGCAGAGCAAAGCAAAACCCACAGATGCGGTGAACAAGCAGAGCAGAGCAAAACCGTAGGTGCGGTAAACAAGCAGAGCAGAGCAAACCACGCAGATGCAGTGAACAAGCAGAACAGAGCAAAACTGAAGACACGGTGAACAAGCAGAGCAGAGCAAAACCGCAGGTGCGGTGAACAAGCAGAGCAAAGCAAATCCCGCAGATGCAGTAGACAGGACAGGGCTCTGTTCACATGGAACAGACTGGAAAACACAAGAAGATAGCTGGAACACAGGAGTTAGATTCAGAGGCAGGGAAACAGAACGAGCAGAACCAGATACACACAAGGTACTTGCAATGAAGTAGCGAGTGGACAAAAAGCTCACAAACAGAAGTACACAGACAACGAGTTGGAGTTAGATGCAGATTCAGATACTGCAGGAAAGGGAAAGGTTCGGACATAGAGACAAACAGGTAACGGGCTAGGACACTGTTCAGACAGGGACTGAACCGGGAACAAGATACAGGAAAGAGCCTGGGAACGCAGCCCCCAGGGTGGCGGAAATAGACTAGATTCAGGACAGGACCTGGCAACTCACAGTTGCACAGAACACACTGTAAGAAAGTGTTGCTCAGGCACCTCCTACTGGCTGGAGGGGGTTTAAGTTTCCAGTGACTCACAGCAATAGGCTGGGGACGCATTAAGACTGCGCACACTGTAGCTTTAAGAATCAGGAAGCAACAGTGCCGCCGCCCTAAGCCAGCAAACAAGAGACATACAAACAGCAGGTGCTGGAGCAAAGTGTGCAGCCTGGCCTGATAGGTAAGATTGCGGTCTTACATGGTGGGAGATGGTAAGCCATGCAAGCACGCCGCGAGTGATGTTACAGCCAGCCTAACCTGCCTGTTCCTGCATTCCCTGGTGTGGGTCAACAGCTGTGACCGGGGTCTGACCTGGGGTAGCACCTGGTCCCTCTGCTGGGTTCCTCACTGGTTCACGGAGTCGATTGAGCCGCCGTGCGACCTGGGTCGGACCTGTTATGATTAGAGATGAGCGTTGTTCTACTCGAACTGTTCGCCAATCTCAAATTCGAGCTGTTTTGGGCGGTGTTCGAGCCGTTCGGCGAACACGAACAATTTGAGAAAAATTCGGCTGTTCGAGGTTATGTTCGATAACTGTTCGTGCACCAAAATCATAACTGGATTTTTTCTCAGTAATGATGAAAATTAATGTTAATACGCAGTTTGAGTGTACAGCGGGGTGGGGGGAGGGGCAGGGGATGGATCTCTGCAGGAACAATGAAGATCTCCATTTTTTTTTCTCTTTCCCGCATTTGCAGTGGGGAGGTGCAATCTGTCAGCCTATCAGCAGCGTACACACGGAGCGAAGTGCTTTTTTTCACACAAGCAAGGGCATGTGTCATTGGCAGTGTATGTCACATGTCCTTGCCCTATAAGACCAAGCCATTTTCCCCGTCGCCACCATTTTCTCTCTGCTGCAACTGCGTGTTAAACGGCACCGCTGTTGCTGTGTGCGCTATACCTTGTTAATTTCAAGCCAATTTTCGCACAAATCTACAGATAGCTTGGGAGTAGGGAATAGTTGTGATTGCAGTCCTTTTAAGGACTAGGTTACAGCATTTCCTACGACTTTTATCAGGCAGGTCTGTGCTCTTAAATAGATAGATTGTGGGAGTAAAGACTAATTGTAATTGGAGTCCTTTTCAGGACTAGGTTACATCAGTTCCTATCAGTTTTTGCCAGGCAGGTCTGTGCCAATGCTGTGCAAGTTTTTTTCACAGCATTTGGCTGAATCTAGCAAAGCTAATCCTTTTTGGCCTATTGCAAAGTGTGTTAGTCAGTGGAGTAGCCTATCTGTGTTGCAAGATATACCACCTGTGTATAGAATACCAATTTTTTTACTGCACCTAGTGAAGTAAAATCTTTTGGGCATAGCATCATTCTATTAGTCCATCTATACTGACCTCCATCAGGTTGCAAATTGAATATAATTTTTTTCTGCATCTAGCTCTGAAAAAATATTGGGCTTCTAGCTGTGTGTGGGACTTGTTCTATTAATCCATCTATACTGACCTCCATCAGGTTGCAAACTGAATATATTTTTTTCTGCATCTACCTCTGAAAAAATATTGGGCTTCTAGCTGTGTGTGGGACTTGTTCTATTAATCCATCTATACAGACCTCCATCAGGTTGCAAACTGAATATATTTTTTTCTGCATCTACCTCTGAAAAAATATTGGGCTTCTAGCTGTGTGTGGGACTTGTTCTATTAATCCATCTATACAGACCTCCATCAGGTTGCAAACTGAATATATTTTTTTCTGCATCTACCTCTGAAAAAATATTGGGCTTCTAGCTGTGTGTGGGACTTGTTCTATTAATCCATCTATACAGACCTCCATCAGGTTGCAAACTGAATATATTTTTTTCTGCATCTACCTCTGAAAAAATATTGGGCTTCTAGCTGTGTGTGGGACTTGTTCTATTAATCCATCTATACTGACCTCCATCAGGTTGCAAACTGAATATATTTTTTTCTGCATCTACCTCTGAAAAAATATTGGGCTTCTAGCTGTGTGTGGGACTTGTTGTATTAGTCCATCTATACTGACCTCCATCAGGTTGCAAACTGAATATATTTTTTTCTGCATCTACCTCTGAAAAAATATTGGGCTTCTAGCTGTGTGTGGGACTTGTTGTATTAGTCCATCTATACTGACCTCCATCAGGTTGCAAACTGAATATATTTTTTTCTGCATCTACCTCTGAAAAAATATTGGGCTTCTAGCTGTGTGTGGGACTTGTTCTATTAATCCATCTATACAGACCTCCATCAGGTTGCAAACTGAATATATTTTTTTCTGCATCTACCTCTGAAAAAATATTGGGCTTCTAGCTGTGTGTGGGACTTGTTCTATTAATCCATCTATACAGACCTCCATCAAGTTGCAAACTGAATATATTTTTTTCTGCATCTACCTCTGAAAAAATATTGGGCTTCTAGCTGTGTGTGGGACTTGTTCTATTAATCCATCTATACAGACCTCCATCAGGTTGCAAACTGAATATATTTTTTTCTGCATCTACCTCTGAAAAAATATTGGGCTTCTAGCTGTGTGTGGGACTTGTTCTATTAATCTATCTATACAGACCTCCATCAGGTTGCAAACTGAATATATTTTTTTCTGCATCTACCTCTGAAAAAATTTTGGGCTTCTAGCTGTGTGTGGGACTTGTTCTATTAATCCATCTATACAGACCTCCATCAGGTTGCAAACTGAATATATTTTTTTCTGCATCTACCTCTGAAAAAATATTGGGCTTCTAGCTGTGTGTGGGACTTGTTCTATTAATCCATCTATACAGACTTCCATCAGGTTGCAAACTGAATATATTTTTTTCTGCAACTACCTCTGAAAAAATATTGGGCTTCTAGCTGTGTGTGGGACTTGTTGTATTAGTCCATCTATACTGACCTCCATCAGGTTGCAAACTGAATATATTTTTTTCTGCATCTTCCTCTGAAAAAATATTGGGCTTCTAGCTGTGTGTGGGACTTGTTCTATTAATCCATCTATACAGACCTCCATCAGGTTGCAAATTGAATATAATTTTTTTCTGCATCTAACCCAGCCAATAGTTTTGGCCTAATACCACAGTTTGGCCACTCAGCTCTGCTCGGTTCCCATCCATTGTTTTTTTGTGCAAACAACTCCAGAGTTGTGAATTAGTTAACCACCAAAATGAGTGGAAAAAGGCCTGCTGCTGGTGGAAAGGGGAATAGGCGTGTTGGGAAGGGGAAAAAAGGTTGTGTCCGTGGGGTAGGTGTTAAAGCAACAGTAACATCTGCAGAAGAAAGACCATCTTCCAGCCAAACTAAAATGTCTACTTCTTTTAGCGGACAATGTGATAAGATCCCTTTCTTACGGCCACGCCAATCGCTACAAATTCCAGATGAGGCACAAAAACAGCAGGTGCTTCAACGGATATCAAGTGCTCCTTTAAGTGGGCTCTCCTCCACATCAACTTCAACATCACAAATACTCCAGTCCTCAAAGGTGTCACCCCAATCGCACTTGCTTCCTCACAGCTCCCAAATCTCCAGCTGCCCATCTGAGTATGAGGTAGAACAGATGGTTGAGTCTGCAGAGCTGTTTACTCATACTATAGCCTGGGAATCAGAGGTCGACTCCAGCGCTTCTGTGAATCCAGACGAGGAAATGATCTGCACTGATGCCCAGAATCTTTATGAGTCGGATCCAGGACCAGACGCAGAAGGTTCTGACCATAATGTAGACCCTCATTCCCAAACTGTAACTCCTGTTGGTGGAGACAATGAGGAAGACGATGATAAGACTCAAATACCTGATTGGAGCGACAACTTTAGTTTTTTGTCAGGGAAGGAACAGGTTGGCTCTGAGGACGACGGGTGTGATAACGCACAGGGTGATGATGATGAGGTTGGAGATCCCACTTACTGTCAACCCACAGTCAGCCAAGAGATGAGGTCAGCAGAGGAGGTGGAGGAAGATGCAAGTGACGACGAGGTCAGGTTGCGCCTTCCTGGACAGAGACGTAGTACTGGAAGCACGTCAACAACTGCATCCTCAAACACAACTCTGCCTCTCACCACAAGTCGTGGTGGCTCTTCAGGGCGCAGGGGTGCTAAGCCTTGCATAGCCTGGGCATTTTTTCAGATCAATAAAGATGACCCAACTCGTGTTATCTGTAACATTTGTCAGCAAAAGCTAAGTAGAGGCCAAAAAATACATAGTTTGAGTACTTCATGCATGAACCGGCACATGGACATGAAGCATAAGTTGCAGTGGGAAGCTCAGTGTGCTACAATGCGGCCTAGCCGGCCGGGCCAACCACCGTCTGCCATATCTTGTGCATCCGCGGCCTCTTCATCCTCTGTGACTGGGGGGACAGCAGTCACACCTGTTTTGGGGCGCAGACCTGCCACCTCTTTACCCGCAACAGCCAGCGTGATTGGCAGGTCATCAATTTCTTTGGAGGTGGTAACACCAGCTGGTGTTGAGCGCTGTCCGACATCGATAGCACCACCTTTGGATCAAGGCAACCTAACATGTCCGCCTGCATCTTCCTCACAGACCGGCAGTTTGCCGGGGACACCCTTATCAACCCCGTCTAAGCACAATAGCCAGCCCTCAGTCCCTCAGATGTGGACAAGTAAAAGACCATTTCCTCCTAGCCATGAGAAAGCTAAGAGGCTGAATTTCACCATCTGCAAGCTCTTGGCTACAGAAATGCTGCCTTTCCGCCTGGTGGACACAGAGGATTTTCGAGACCTTATGTCCGTCGCAGTGCCCCAGTACCAGATGCCCAGTCGGCACTACTTCTCAAAGAAAGGTGTGCCTGCGCTCCACCAGCATGTCGCACACAACATCACCGCTTCTTTGAGAAACTCTATGTGTGACAGGGTGCATTTCACCACAGACACTTGGACGAGTAGGCATGGACAGGGGCGTTACATGTCGCTGACTGGGCACTGGGTAACTATGGTGACAGCAGGACAAGGGGCTGCTGTCCAAGTCTTGCCATCCCCACGAGTTGTGCGTCAATCCTCTTTATGTCAAAGTTCCTCCACTGCTTCTGCCTCCTCAACCTCCTCTCGGTCTTCCACCTGCACGCAAAGCCTGTCTGGTCATGCCACAAGCTTTCTAACTGCGCAGAAGGGATCCTGCACACCTCCTTACTATGCTGGCAGTAGGGCTCAACGTCATCAGGCGGTTTTTACTTTGAAATGTCTGGGAAATGTGAGTCACACAGCTGAGGAGTTGTGGTCAGCTCTGGAGAACCAATTTCATGAATGGTTGTCTCCAGTGGACCTGAAACCAGGGAAGGCCGTGTGCGACAATGCTGCAAACCTGGGTGCGGCCCTTCGCCGGGGCAAGGTCACACACGTGCCTTGTATGGCTCACGTGTTGAACCTGGTTGTCCAGCAATTTTTAGCCCACTATCCCAGACTAGATGGCCTTCTGCAGAGGGCACGGTCGCTGTGTGCTCACTTCCGCCGTTCGCATCCCGCAGCTCAGCGACTTACATCTCTACAGAAGTCGTTGGGCCTGCCACTTCACCAGCTAAAATGCGATGTGCCTACCCGGTGGAATTCAACTCTGCACATGTTGCAGCGACTGTGGCAGCACCGACAAGCCCTGGTGCAATACGTTCTGACGTATAGCCTGGGCCAACGAGATTCAGAGGTGGGGCAAATCACGCTGGAGGAGTGGTCTCAGATCAGGGACCTATGCACCCTTCTGCACAGTTTTGAAATGGCGACGAAGATGTTTAGTGCTGACGATGCCATTATCAGCATGACTATTCCGGTGATTTACATGCTGGAGCACATGTTAAACAGAATTCGGAGTCAGGTGGTGGCACAAGAGGAGGTGGAGGAAGTAGAGGAGGAGGAGTTGTATGCGGAAGGGCTAACATCTGCAAGGTCCAGACGGTCGGCAGCACCAAGGCGGCAGGCATGTGAGGGTGGGGGAGATGGTTTTACCAGGGCGCATGGTAGCAGCCAAACTAGTGAGGAAGGTGCAGGAGCCCAGGAAGAAGTGGAGGATGAACTGATGGAAGACTCATCAGATGAGGGAGACCTTGATCACATTTCTGTTGTGCGAGGTTGGGGGGAGAGGACAGAGGAAGGAAGCATGATTGTTACCTCGCCACCAACACAACAGGGACTTGGTGCTCCTGGATGCGCAACACACATGAGTGCCTTCTTGCTGCACTACCTGCAACATGACCCTCGAATTGTGAGAATTAGAAATAATCCTGACTACTGGGTTGCCACACTGTTAGATCCCCGGTACAAAAGTAAATTTGCAGAAATTATTCCTGCCATAGAAAGGGATGCACGCATGCAGGAGTATCAGCAGAGACTGTTGCAGAATCTTACATGTGCTTTTCCACAAAATACCAGTGGTGCACGTAGTGAATCTCACAGTTCCAACTTGCCAACCGTGGGACCGTCAAGTGTTCAGCACTCAAACCGTAACAGAACCACAGTATCTGCTGGTAACATCAATTTTGCGGAATCATTTCACCACTTTTTTAGCCCATCCTTTGCAAGGCCACAGGAGACAAGAAGTCTGACACATAGTCAACGCCTAGAGACGATGGTACAGGAGTATCTCCAAGTAAACATTGAAGCCACGACTGTGTCACTGGACCCTTGCTCTTTTTGGGCTTCCAATCTGGATAAATGGCCGGAGCTAGCCACTTACGCCTTGGAGATCTTGTCATGCCCCGCAGCCAGCGTTCTGTCTGAACGTGTGTTCAGCGCTGCTGGTGGTGTGCTGACAGATAAGCGCACGCGGCTCTCCACTGATAATGTAGACAGACTCACGTTCATAAAGATGAACAAATCATGGATCCGAAACGACTTTTCTACCCCTGTGTCATCCTGGGGAGAGTAAAAGCTTGATGATTGGTTAAAATCACCCTACCAACCGTTTTAAGCTTTCAAATTACTAATCATGTTTATCTGTATCTTGGCTGGAAAATAATTTGGGCTTTGTAGCAATGTGCAGCACTGATTCTATTAGGCCATCTATAATAAGCTCCACCAGATTTAAAATTACTAATCATGTTTATCTGTATCTTGACTGGAAAATAATTTGGGCTTTGTAGCAGTGTGCAGCACTGATCCTATTAGGCCATCTATACTAAAGCTTCACCAGATTTAAAATTAATAATAATTTTTAGCTGCATCTAGCCCGGAAAATAATTTTGGGGCTCCGAGATGCGCAAGACACATAAGTGCCTTCTTGCTGCACTACCTGCAGCATGACCCTCATATTGTCAGAATTCGAAGTAATCATGACTACTGGGTTGCCACACTCTTAGATCCCCCAAACTTTTCGATCAACCTTTTCATTTTAATAAAGACCAAAAAAATGGTCATTTTTGAAATTATAAGCATTAGCAGGTTGTTAGAAACTGAAATCAAACAGTTTTCAACTCAAAACTTTATTCTAGGTGATGTTACATTTTCACATAGGACCCCTTGTTCGAAAGGAGCTTCTGAACTTTCTCGTCCATTGAATTTGTCAGGTTTTGGATGGTTTCTGCTTCAATTGTTTTGCATGAGGACAGCATACCCTCCCAGAGCTGTTGCTTAGATGTGAACTGCCTCCCGCCATCATAGACACTCCTTTTAATGATGCTCCAAAGGTTCTAAATGGGGTACAGGTCAGGGGAGCATGGGGGTCACACCATAAGTTTGTCCCCTTTTATGCCCATATCAGCCAGAGATGCAGATGTTTTATGTGCAGCATGAGATGGTGCATTATCATGCAGAAAAATGATCTTGCTGTGAAATACACGGTTCTTCTTCTTGAACCATGGCAGGAAGTGATGTTTGAGAAAATCCACATACATTATGGAGTTCATCTTTAGCGCCTTCAGGGATCCTAAAGGGGCCGACAATCTCTCTCCCCATGATTCCAGCCCAAAACATTACTCCACCTCATCCTTGTTGGCGCTGTAGCCGTGTTTGCGTGGGGTGTCCATCAACCAGCCATCCTCCACTCCATCCATCTGGACCATCGAGCGCTGCACGGCACTCATCCGTGAACAAAACAGTTTTGAAATCAGTCTTCATGTAATGTTTGGCCCACTGGAGCCGTTTCTGCTTGTGTGAAGTGGATAGAGGAGGTCGACAGGATGGCGTATGCACAGCTGCAAACCTCTGAAGGACCCTGCATCTTGTTGTTCGGGGGACGTTGGAGGCGCAAGCAGCTTCAAAAACTTGTCTGCTGCTATGACAAGGCTTTTTTGCCGCTGCTCTTTCAACCTGACGTAATTGCCTGTAGGAAAGAGTCCTCAATTTGCCCTTATCAGCACGCACACGTGTGTACTGTGAATCAGCTACATACTTCTTGATTGCCAAGACACTTCATCCTGATCATCGCACAATGTTGATTGTAGTCATGCCTTGACCTAAACACTCCACAATTTGTTGCTTCTCAGCAGCCGACACATCCTTTTTCTTTCCCATTTTGGCAGAAAATGTAGGCTGCTTAATAATGTGAGACAGCCTTCTTAAGTAGTCTTGCCTTTCATTGGACACACCTGCCAAACTAATTAGCACAGGTGTCTGCAATTGCTTACAGTGATATAAAGAGCCCTGACACACATCACCATCAATGAGTTTAACTGACAAACAAACAAATTCTTCCCTTATCACTCCTAAACACTTTTTGCATAATAATTTGGAACGCAGTGTACATGTGCTTTTCCACAAAACACCAGTGGTTCACGTAGTGAATCTTATAGTTCTAACTTGCCAACCGTGGTCTGTATGGAGTTGTTCAATAAAGGGCCCAAAATTAAGATAACATAGATGGGAGAGGTCTCTATGAATAGGAATTCCTAAGTATTTGATACCCTGTGAGGGCCAGGCAAAGGGAAAGTTGGACTGGATGGAATCCTATATGGATTTGGGGAGGGAGACATCGAGGGCCTCAGACTTCGCTGCATTGATTTTAAAATTTGACCATGTAACAAAGTGATCTATTTCAGCCATAACAGCATGGATGGATATATGTGATTGAGTGATATATACTAGGACATCATCAGCAAATAGAAAGCACTTGTACTCGGTGCCTCCCACCTCAATCCACCTAATATTGGGGTTATGGCGAATTGATGAGAGCAGGTGCTCCGTCACTAGGATGTATAAGAGAGGGGACAGAGGACATCCCTGCCTTGTCCCATTGGTGATTGTGAAAGGTGATGAAAATGTTCTGATGCACCCCCTGGGCCTTGGGACACCCGGAGCCGGACCCTTTTTGGTGGATGCTGGTGGTTGTAGTCTTCGTGGCGGCGACCCGGTTCCGTGGCTCAGAGTGGTCAAACCAGTGGCGGAACTATTTATGTGGTTTTGATGTTTAAATGTCCGACTACGCCACCCGTGGATTGCGGTCAGAGTGAACCGCCGCTGCAGGGCAGACCGCTGAGGCTGGTGTTGTGGGTGCAGCAGAGCGTAGCATAACTCCCCACGGGAGGAGTATAGCCTCAGGGCAGTGTATGCGGAGGATGGGGGTGATGGTGCAGGGCAGCAGCAGTAACGACACGGAGTCAGTGATGCAGTCCAGGGCCTTTACTCACAGTTCTTATTATCCAGACCACGTCTGCAGGTAACGGCTGCCCACATCGTACTGTGCTCACCAGGTGAGGGGCTCAGACAACTCCCAGATAACTTTGGAGCGCTTCACAGGACCCCCTTTGTGTGTCCTTTGTCTGGCCTTTCTTACCAACCCTTCTGTCCGGCTGCCTCGGGCCTCCTCTTGGTAAACTTGGCGCCAGTTTCCCTGACCCTATGTGGTGCCTTCCTAGCGGGTGTAGCGAGGGGCTGCGCCACATAAAATGTCACAGCCTCCGGTTTCTAGCTGAGGGTCGTTTCCTGCCTCCACTAGTTTCGGGGACCGGTCTCCCCCTTTGGCTTGACCCCTCCACGCAGGTGGATTCGGGCGTGCGGTGGCGACTCGCCCGTCCGCACCCCTGGGATCCCTTCATTCCTCGTTCCTGGAGCTTTCTCCGCTCCTCTTCCTTCCTTCTCCCTCTTCCAGGCCAGGGCCTCTGTTACTAGGCCCGCCTCCGGAGCAGAGCTCATGCAGAGCCCCTGCTCCCTGCCACTTCTGCTCAGACTTCTCTGCACTGAACTAAGATGGTGCCCACCTTTTATACTCCCTTCTCAATGCACCCAGGAACTGCTTCCTCCCTGCTCCTGCACTACAGGGTTCCCGTTCCTCAGTGTTCCCTCCCCCCACTCCAGCCAGGGACAGGGACTGTCGTGCCTATCTCAGAGGCATATTGGTCGCCCTGCCCCACGGCAATGTGGTGTAATGCATGCAGGTGTCGGGTCCTGATCCACACTCCATCCTTACCTGAGAGTGAGATATCACACCTCTGGGTGAGGTGCAATACCTCTGTAGCAACCGAGCCCTCAGGGTGCTACAGTTCCATTTATCTTCAGCCTAGGTGACGTATTGTGATACAGGGCCGTGATTTTGGCTATAAAAGGGTCCCCTAGACCCCTACCCCAAGCTTTTTAAGAGAATCATATATGGCGTGCCAGGAGACTCTATGGAATGCTTTCTCAGCATCCAACGAGAGTATCTAATTACAAATTTTTAACTGCATTTAGCCCAGGAAATACTTTGTGCCTAGTAGCAGTGTCTGCTAGTCAGCGGATTATCCCGGCTGTTAAGCAAGCTACACCACCTGTAGTTTAGACACTTAATTTTTTCAAAGGAAATGCTTCGGGACCATGGGATACTCAGTGAAGAGCATCAGGAGAAACCCCAAGGCATAGGGGCTGGGACTGGCAGTAGGATGCCTTGCGGTGGACAGCCGAGCTCGATCCTTATAAAAGCTTTTTAACTGCAGCAGCTTTAGTGGACGCTACTGGAGCTGGAATTACGCGGCTGCTGGTATGAGACTTGCCCTCCAATAGATCCTTGTAAATGGATTTAAAGTGTATTCATTCAAATTAGAGAGACAATTTAAATTAAAAAGCTTAGAGCTGCCTCCACCACAGGGGGGCTCGCTCGACCCACCAGCGGACAGGCACCAGTATTGGGAGAGGGGGGCTGGCCATCAGGGTTTACCGCGGCTCTGGCACAAACCCGGCGACACGGAGGTGGCACGGGCAGGAGCGGACTGGCCGTGTCGGCTTCTCACTTTTTGGATTTTAGAAGGGCATGACATGCCTATATCTGTGTCTCCCCCTCCTTTTACTCCTCCACCTCTTTTATTTTCGCATGACTATATGTACTTGTCACTTTTCCATGTGTTAGTTATGTCTTCTGAGCAGTTTGTCAGCTTTTGGACACCTTTGAAGGTGTTTTCTATGTGTTTCTATGTGTTTTTGTTTGCCTGCCATTGGTTTTAACGGTGTTCGAAGGTGTTCGACGAACAGTTCGACGAACAGTTCGGCGAACACACGGGTGTTCGACGAACCGAACCGAACTCGAACACTACGGGGGTGGCTCAACACTAGTTATGATCTGCAACATAAGCTAGGGAAAGAAGGGGAGAGGTGACCCTATAGTAAGACTAAGCTGAGTCCCTACGTTGTAGCGGGCGACCTGTTCCATGTGAACTGACCCGCCTTCGTCCTCGGCTAGTCTGAACGGAGACCTATAGAGAAAGGGAGGGGTCCCTAAAAGAACCAAGGACTGGGACAAAAAAGGGACACCCCCTAACAGAAGTTGTTGCAGAGCAAAAGATAAACTGACAAAAGTACTAGAGGTCCAGAGGACCATGCAAACTACAGATAGATAGGCACAAAAGCACCTGGCTAGAAAGACAGTCAAAACAACACTGAAGTCCAGCAAGGCCAGAAGGGCGGAGCTGGAATATATAGGAAGATGGTCACGTGACCGCAGAACACAAGATAGAAACAAAAACAAACAGGAGGGTTCTAACAGTACCCCCTCTTTTATGAGGATCCTCCGGATCCTCCAGGCCCAGGCCTATCTGGAAATCTCCTGTGGAAAGCTCTGACAAGTTTAGGGGCAGAGACATCATCTGCCTTAACCCAGGAGTTATCCTCAGGACCAAATCCTTTCCAAACGACGAGATACTGCAATCTCCCTCTATGCTCTCTGGCATTCAGGATACGAGAAATTTCATATTCGCCGTCTTCCACCACCGGAGGCACTGTGACAGTGGCCTCCCTATCCGATACATCAGCCTTTTTTAACAAGGAAACATGAAACACAGGATTAATCTTCCAGGAGGAGGGAACCTCCAACCTAACAGCAGGCTGGTTAACCACCTGAAGCACCTTAAATGGCCCCACAAACTTCGGACCCAATTTTTTACAGGGAATCCTCAACCGCAGATTCTTTGAGGACAACCAAACCATGTCACCCACAGTTAACAAAACCTCTTTACGTTTCCTGTTAAAATACTTCTTGGACTTTTTGTTAGCCTCTTGAAGGTTACAACGCACATTAGTCCAAACTCTCTCCAAATCACCAGAAAAAATCTCCTCCTCCGGCACCGCCGACCACAATTTGGAGAACGAACCAAAAGACGGATGCCTCCCAGTACAACAAAAAAATGAGAACACCCAGCAGAGGAGAATGTATGGTTGTTGAGAGCAAATTCTGCGAGTGGCAGAAACTCAGACCACCCCTCTTGATTGTCTGCCACAAAACAACGCAAAAACTGTTCAACATCCTGGTTCTTTCTTTCAGTCTGTCCATTAAACTCAGGATGATAACCAGACGAAAATGACAAATGGACTCCCAACCTGTCACAAAAAGCACGCCAAAAGCGAACCACAAACTGAGGTCCCCTATCAGAAACAATGTCGGTGGGAACGCCAGGGAGCCTGACAATTTCCTTAACAAACGCCTTAGCGAGTGTCTTAGCGCAGGGTAGCTTAATGAATGGAACCAAATGACACATCTTGCTAAAATGGTCCACGACCACCCAGATGACAGTGAAACCCTCGGACACAGGAAGGTCAGTAATAAAATCCATTGCCAGATGCGTCCAAGGCGCACTAGGAACCTCCAGAGGGCAAAGCAACCCCCGCAGCAGGGGTATGTGAAGCCTTTGACCTAGCACACACCGTACATTGATGCACCCACTTGATGACTTCCTTCTGCCACCCAGGCCACCAAAAACTGCGACTGATAAGTCTCTTAGTCTCCGAAATTCCTGGATGACCTGCCCACCGAGACTCATGATACTCCACAAACAAATCTCTCCTAGAGGTTCTAGGCACAAACAACCTCCCATGAGGAGTGTTAGATGGGGCATCCTCTTTTGCTTTCAGAATTCCATCTTCCAAAACGGAGTCCAATGCTGCTACCACAACTCCTTCCTGTAAAATACTCTCCTCCTCCTGGGTACCAACCATGGGAGAAAAGCTGCGAGATAAAGCATCGGCTATAACATTCTTAGTACCAGGGATATAGGTAACAGAAAAATTAAACCGAGAAAAAAAAAGTGCCCACCTAGCTTGATGGGCATTCAAGCGTTTGGCAGCATCCAGATAGATCAAATTCTTATGATCTGTGAAAACCTGAACAGGAAATTTAGCACCTTCCAAGAAATAACGCCAATGTTCAAACGCAAGTTTAATAGCCAGCAATTCCCGATTACCAACATCGTAATTAAGTTCGGTTTCTGAAATTTTTTTCAAAAAAAAGGCACAGGGATGTACTCCATCCTTGATCTCCTGAGACAAAACTGCACCGACCCCCACCGAAGAAGCATCAACCTCGACCAAAAAAGGCTTGGTCTCATCAGGCTGCATAACTATAGGGGCAGAACTGAACCTCTCCTTGAGATACACAAAAGCTTCAATGGCCTCAGCAGTCCACTGGACCGTATTCGCACCTTTCCTGGTGAGATCGGTCAGCGGCTTAACAATTATAGAAAAATTCTTAATGAATTTCCTGTAATAATTGGCGAAACCCAAAAATCTCTGTATCGATTTCAAACCAATAGGCCTAGGCTATTCCTGCACAGCCTGAACCTTCACTGGGTCCCTCTCAAAGCCCTCGCTGGAGATAATGTAGCCCAAAAAACGAATTGTCTGCACAGCGAACTCACATTTCTCCTGCTTAGCAAAAAGTGAATTATTACTCAATAACTGCAATACCTCACATACGCTCTGCCAATGGGACTCCAGATCTGGTGAATAAATCAGAATGTCATCCAAATACACAACCACATTCTTACCAATCAAAGGTCTCAGGATGTCATTAATAAGGTTCTGAAAAAACGCGGGTGCATTGGTAAGACCAAAAGGCATCACCAGATTCTCAAAATGACCTACTGGAGTGTTAAAAGCAGTTTTCCATTCATCACCCTCCTTCATTCGTAACAAATTGTATGCCCCCCGGAGATCAATTTTAGAGAACCACTTCGCCCCCACTAACTGGTTAAACAAGTCCGGAATTAACGGCAATGGGTAGGAATTGCGTACGGTAATCTTATTAATTTCACGAAAGTCCAGACATGGACGTAAACCACCGTCCTTTTTTTAACAAAGAAAAATCCAACGGCCACAGGCGACTTAGAAGGTCTAATGTGACCAGCAGCCAAGCTCGTCTGTAGGTATTCCTCCAAGGCCTTTCTTTCAGGTATAGTCAGATTAAATAAGCGACTCTTGGGAAGAGTAGCTCCAGGAACAAACTCACTGGTGCAATCATAGTCCCTATGAGGAGGTAAAACTTGCGACTCCTCCTCTGAAAAAAACTTCCAAAAATCCTGAATAGGTACAGGTAATTCCCCTTTTTCCACAGCCGCAATGCGACCATTACAACATTTATCATAGCACTTAGGACTCCAAGACTTAATCTCCTTAGTAGACCAGTCCAGTAAAGGATTGTGCAGTTTTAACCAAGGCAAACCTAAAACGACTTGAGAGGGTAAATGATTTAATACCACCAAATCCAAATTTTCTTGGTGAGTGCCATTGATAGTGAGGGGAAATGCCGCAACCTTGTGAGTAATACATTTCAAAGGAGTGTTATCAATTGCAATCACAGAAATAGGTGATGACAAAGGTTTGGATTCCAATTTAAGTTTTTCCAAAAACCCCTTATCAATCACATTTAGTGTTGAACCACAATCCACAAATACCTGAAATTCAATCAAATCTTCCTGCAATGAGGTACTCCCTGAAAGAAATACTCCCTTAGAGCTCACACAAGCAATACGGGCGTAACTGACCTTTTTTTTTTCTTTACTTAAACGAAGCTCACAGTTCTTAATCAAATGGTCAGTTTTACCACAATAAAAACACAATCCCTTGGAAAACCTGCGGTCTCTTTCCTGAGAGCGGAGTGACATTGCCCCAACCTCCATCAGTTCTCCGCCGTCCGAGCAGACCCTCTGGGGACTAGGAGCTGCCATTGCAGGAATTTTTTCATCATTAACCCTGGCACGCAGTCTCCTGTCCACACGTATAGCTAATTGCATGGCTTCTTGCAAGGTCTCAGGTGCAGGAAATGCAATCAGCAGATCCTTAACCCTTTCACTTAGACCATTTTAACACCGAATCATTCCATTTCACTTCTGAGGACCACCTTCTGAAGTGTGTACAATAATTTTCAACATCACCTGACCCCTGATTCAAACACCTCAGTTCTGTCTCAGCAGATGAGACTCGATCAGGATCGTCATACAATAGCCCCATAGCAGAAAAAAAATCCTCCACTGACCTAAAATACGGATCATTAGGTTGGAGAGAAAAGGCCCACCCCTGTGGTTCCTTGTGCAAAAGTGACATGATAAACCCAATGCGCTGTGATTTATTCCCAGAGGACCTTTGTCTCAAACGAAAATATAATAAACAAGCATTTTTAAAGGAAAAAAAATCTTGTTGTTTACCATAAAAAATATCAGCGAGTCCTACCTTGGGTTCGACAAAATGCGCTCCAGAACAGCTACTCACATGTTGCCGGAGCTCGGACACCTCCAGAGACAATCCCTGCAGGCGTTGAGCCAAATCTTGAACAGAAACCATACTGATTCCCGGATTTCTTTCCTTAAAGTTTTTTTTTTTTTGTTTGGGCTGGACTTACTGTTATGATCTGCAACATAAACTAGGGAAAGAAGGGGAGAGCTGACCCTACAGTAAGACTAAGCTGAGTCCCTACGTTGTAGCGGATGACCTGTTCCTTGTGAACAGACCCGCCTTCGTCCTCGGCTAGTCTGAACGGAGACCTATAGAGAGGGAGGGGTCCCTAAAAGAACTAAGGACTGGGACAAAAAAGGGACACCTCCTAACAGAAGTTGTTGCAGAGCAAAAGATAAACTGACAAAAGTACTAGAGGTCCAGAGGACCAAGCAAACTAGAGAAAGATAGGCACAAAAGCACCTGGCTAGAGATACAGTCAAAACAACACTGAAGTCCAGCAAGGCCAGAAGGGCGGAGCTGGAATATATAGGAAGATGGTCACGTGACCGCAAACACAAGATAGAAACAAAAACAAACAGGAGGGTTCTAACAGGACCGAGTTGATACTTAGTCACGCCCCTCTAGGCACTCCTCGGTTCATGGTCCAGTGGGATCACTAACCACACTCACGCCAGTCAGTCCGGGCATGTGCATAACAGTTTGCTCAGGCCATGGTCCCCGTTGAGCCCCACGGCCTTTCGCTCTCGGAGACATTTGAATTCTTGTCTGGCGAATACGTGCACCAAGGAAAAATTTTTTCTCAAGCTAAGGTCCAGGCGATTTATGCACCAGCCCAAATGGAGCTATCAGCACTTGTTCCTGCGGATCCACCACGGTACTACGGGGATCCAAAGCAAAGCCGTGTTTGTGGAGCAATGTATGCTGCATTTCATTTTCTAAGCTCACTATTTTCCCACTGATCGGGTTAAAGTAGCATTTATGATGTCCTACTTAGCGGGTGATGCCTTGAATTGGATCACCGCCCTATGGGAAGCATGGGATCCTTTCATCTTTGACCTGCAGGCCTTCCTGGTAGCCTTTCTAATGGTCTTCAATGACCCTAGCCCTGAGGCTTCTGCTAAAGCTTCCCTTCCCAATATCCCAGAGCAGTCCAGATGGGTGATGCGTGCAGGTAGCCCACCAGCTCTCCAGCGTGAAGAGACTGCTGCGCACACAGAATCCACACAGGATGACAATGCTCCACAGAATACTTCTCTTCCCAACCTCAAGAGGCAGTCCAAACGTGCAAGGCGTAGAGGTAAACCGTCACGCCAGGTTCTGTCCTCCCAAAGACCTCCTGTTCCCCAGCCTGTAGAGGCAGCTACCCACACAGAATTCATGAAGGATGACCATGATCGTCAGAGGCCGGAACTCAGTCACAAAATTGGATTGTGGTCCCGCTGCGGTTGTTTGGGACTCCCTGACGGTCTTTGTCCTGTGAAGGTTGGAGAATCCCAAGACATTAGGCCTGTAGGAGAGGCTGCCTTCGGCGTTAGTGTTTCCTCTACACAGATGACCGTGACTGTCTCCGTGGCAAGTGAAGGCCTCGGATTAACCATAAGTTTCAGGCGTAAAGCCTTGAAGAGTCGGTGTCTGATTCCCGTCCGACAACTCCAGAATCTGGTTTTGGCATTGTCAGCGGAAGGACAAGCCCTACTTAGAAACAGTCAAAATATGTCTGTACAAATTAAGCTCCAGATTGGAGCATTACACATGAAGAAGTTCACATTCCAGGTGCTGTCTGGTTTACCCACAGGTCGTCCAGAGCCGAGAGATCTAGTGCCCACTCAGGTCTGGAGATCCTGGCTGGTGTTTCCTGGGGGACTGCTGAGGTACAAGGGGTTCCATTCCCCATATCTTCAGGACAGTCAGCAGTGTCTTCTTCTTCTTCTTCACCAGATCTGCTAGTCGCTAACTCGCTGTGTGCTGAAGTCTCCGAAGGAAGGGATGCGGAGGCATTGTCTCCACACAGTCTCGACGATTGTACCAATGATCTGGCTTCAGGTACCGCTCCGCCTTGCAGACTTGTCATCTCAGAAACCAGACTGAAGTTGGTCCCTAAGCAAGGATCCTCCATCTCTAATAAATCTGGCAATAAGTCCATCAAGGCGGTGGCTACCTCCAAGTTTCTGCACCCCTTCAACCAGGCGGAGGACTTCCAGTTGGCCCGTGAATCCTTTGCGGTGCTACCCGATATTAACAAATAGAGAGAGACTTTCCTGTGTCCTGTTCCTGGTACTACACTCACTTCATCTGTTGCTGAGGATGGGAGGAAGCATCCTAATCACCAAGATGGCGAGACCAGTTTCGTTCCCTCTAGTGGACAGAAGAAGTAATCTTCTTGAAGAGAAGGATCGGCCTCCAAATTCTCGGCAGAAAATCCTTTCAGGCTTGAAGAAGAGGGGGCGAAAAGGGGGGGGGTACTGTAACATCCCTGGTGGCGTGCTGGCATGGCTTACCACCTCCCACCATGCAAGACCGCCATCTTACCTATCAGTCCGGGCTGCACACTTTGCTCCAGTGCCTGCTGTGTGCATGTCTCTTGTCTGATTGCTTAGGGCGAGGGCGGGGTTACTGCCTGATTCTTAAACTTACAGTGTGTGCAGTCCTAATGCCTCCCCAGACTATTGCTGTGAGTCACTGGATACTTAAACCCCCTCCACCAAGTAGGAGGGGCCTGAGCAACACTTTCTTTCAGTGTGTTCTGTGCAACTTGTTGCCAGGTCCTGTCCTGTATGTTGTCTGCTTCTGCCACCCTGGGGGCTGAGTACCCAGGCCTGTTACCAGTATCTATGTCTTCTAGTCGGTTCCGCCCCCCTGGGGCTGTATACCCAGGCCCATTGCCTGTATCTGTGACTTCTAGTCTGTTTCCGCCACCCTGGGGGCTGAGTTCCCAGGCTCGTTCCTGTATCTTGTTCTTGGCTCAGTTCCTGTCTGAACAGTGTCCTAGCCCGTTACTTATTTGTCTCAATGTTCGTATATTCCCTTTTCATGCAGTGTCTGAACCTGCACCTAACTCCAACTCGTTGTCTCTGTACTTCTGTTTGTGAGTTTAGTGTCAACTCGCTATTTCATTGTAAGTACCTTGTGTGTATCTGCTCTGTTTGTCTACCGCACCTGCTGTTTTGCTCTGCTCTGCTTGTCTGCCGCACCTTTCTGTCTTGCTCTGCTCTGCTTGTCTACCGCACTTGCGGGCTTTGCTCTGCTCTGCTTGTCTACCACATCTGCGGGTTTTGCTCTGCTCTGCTTGCCTACCGCACCTGCGGGTTTTTCTCTGCTCTGCTCGTCTACCGCACCTGCAGGTTTTGTTCTGCTCTGCTTGTCTACCGCACCTGAGGGTTTTGCTCTGCTCTGCTTGTCTACCGCACCTGTGGGTTTTGCTCTGCTCAGTTTGTCTACCGCACCTGCGGGTTTTGCCCTGCTCTGCTTGTCTACTGCACTTGTGGGTTTTGCTCTGCTCTGCTTGTCTACCGCACCTGCGGGTTTTGCTCTGCTCTGCTTGTCTACCTCACCTGCGGATTTTGCTCTGCACTGCTTGTCTACCGCATCTGCGGGTTTTGCTCTACTCTGCTCGTCTGCCGCATCTGTGGGTTTTGCTCTGCTCTGCTTGTCTGCCGCACCTGCGGCTCTGTTCCTGTATCCCAGTCTGTACTGGTCCCTATCCTGCCTGCGTTCCTACCTGCCAGTACCCACCTGTCTGTATACCAGCCGTGCCTGCCAGTACCCACCTGTCTGCATACCAGCTGTGCCTGCCAGTACCCACCTGTCTGCATACCAGCCGTACCTGCCAGTCCCCACCTGTCAGTATGCCAGCCTAACCTGCCTGTTCCTGCATTCCCCCGTGTGGGTCAACAACTGTGACCGGGGTCTCACCTGGAGTAGCACCTGGTCCCTCTGCTCGGTTGCTCCCTGGTTCACGGAGCCGATTGAGCCGCCATGCAATCTTGGTCGGACCGAGTTGATACTTAGTCACGCCCCTCCAGGCACTGCTCGGTTGATGGTCCAGTGGGATCACTAACCACGTTCACGCCAGTCAGTCCGGGCGTGTGCATAACACAGTGGTTGGATGTGTCTGTCTGTCTCCCCTCTTTACTGAGAGAAGAGTGTATGATGCAGCTGTAACAGAAAAATATATTCTGCCAGAATGAATATACAAGTATTAACCATAAAAGAGAGGGAGCCAAGAATTTTGTTAGGGCTCACCAAGTGAGATGGATCCACTACACCAGAGGTCAGATAGAACACATGGACCAAGGGCAATGGCACATCAGCGAGGATCTGGACAATGGACTATGTTGGATGGCAAGCAGAGCAGGACACACCAGGGGTCACAGAGCCAGAAGTGCAGATAAAGGATTAAACGAAAGGTCTGAACCAGGATGTAGATACAGGTTATAAAAACACCAAAGTTAGCAGAAATCAATTGCAGCGTAATGTGAACAGTCTAAAAATAACAGTTCATAATGTATACAGCATATGATTGGTTAATCATCGGAACTGAGGAGGAGTAGATTCGGGTTGTAGAAACAACAGGACTTTGCAAAGATGATTGCAGCGTAATGTGAACAGTCTATAAATAACAGTTTGTAATGCTTATATTAGAGTATAGGTTAATGGCCAAGTCTGGAAAGCAGTAGACGCAAGTTGTAGAAACCAGAGGAGTTTTCAACGATGAATTTAGCTGAAGGAACTGAACCGTGCCAAACTCCAAGACAAACAGCAACTGAACACAGCACTGACTGAATGCTCAGACACCATATGTGAGTCTAAGTCATAATTAAAAGGCTTTGGAAGATGATGTGAGTGAGGTATGACGAGCAACTTGTGAAACCCATCATGTTGCACAGCAAAGAGTGATGGCCATAAGGGAAAGGAGCTGAGCCCAATCCTGGAGTGGAGATAGGTGTGTAACAGATTTATTCCCAAATTGATTGAGGTCAGCATTGGCTGTGCCCATGTGGAGGTGTGAATCCAATGTACTGAAAAGCACATGTGCTGGGTGGCCATCCGAGGTAAACGGGCCACAGAGAATAGACCCAGAAAAGATATTGTAGTAACGCTGAAAGGAAGCATAAGGTGTGAGACCTAGATGAGCTGGAGAAATAGAAGTACCTTGCAGAATTGTGAATTCTGTGGTGAGATAAGCCAAAGCCAACCAACTATTGACTCTTAATGTTGAACAAGCTCTATAAAGTTCTATAAAGTATTGAGGCTTACTTTGGAAAGAAAGCAAAGTGCTCAGTAATTCCGTTGCATTCTAACTGTCAATTTGTTTACTAACTCAGAATAAATACTTCTGTGAAATGAGCGCCCCCAGTTATTTATGGTGCATAAGTCAACATGAGATTTGACAAAAGGAAAAACACAATGTCAAAAAAAATTAACTCATTCTGCTTCAAAAAGTGACATAATAAAATAACAAAACATTGAAAATGTCGGACACGAGAGAATACATTGTCAATTGTAAAACTTTGCAAAAAGTTGTAACTCTATTTTTCGAAGCCAAGCAAAACAATTTCCCATAAGAAAAGTTAACTTTGAAGTTCTTAAAATTTACTGTTTATAATAACTTGCTTTTGTCAGTTGAATTGCTTTAAAGTGGGGTTAGAATTCTGATAAAAAAAAATCTAAGATAAAGTAATGTGCTAAGCAGTATGAGGCTTAGTGCCCACGATGCAGAAATGCTGCATATTTTTTCCGCTTCTCCCTTGCAGGAAAAACGCATGCGGACTTTAAATGCGGGTTTCCCGCCAGGTAGAAGCGTTTGTCAAGCGTTTTTGCATGCATTTCTGCATGCGGGTTATCAAGCACTTTTCCAAGCTATTTTAGCATCACTTGAAAAAGTGCTTGACAACTTGTTCACACTATATAAATCCATGCAACTGGCATGGATTTATAGTAGTGTGACCAAGTTAGTTAAAAAAAAAGAATAAAAATGGTTAAAAATAAAAAAATAAAAGTTTATACTCACCTTCTGATGTTCTCCCGGTGTTTTGTCTGCTCCGTCCGGTCTCTTGCACTGCTTGCGGGGGTGTGAAGGACCTGCGGTGACGTCATTAAGCCATGTGATGGGTCACATGACTCAGTGACGTCATGGCGGGTCCTTCTCATCAACGCGAACATTGCAAGACACCGGACGGAGCAGACAAAACACCGGGATTTTTGAGCGCAGCATAAACGCTGCGGAAAAATCCGCAACATGGGCATTGAAAGTGCGGCTTGTCATTGGGGACCATGGGGGGCAGTTTACCAAGCGTTTCCCAAGCAATTATGCTGCGGAAATTCCGCAACATAAACGCTTGTAAAACGCTACGTGAGCACCCAGCCTGAAAGTCAGATAACACCTGCATATTATGAAACGTACATGTTGTGATACTCGACCAGCTGTCCACTTGTTTTATGGTTATGTTAGCAGTTGCGTTTGCAAATTGGTTGCTCTTTCCCAAATTTTTTGGATAGACATTGCACCCTTTCATACCTAGTTAAAGGTTGCCTTCCTAGCTCTCTGTTGCTACAGCCAAAGCCAGCGGCTGCTTAGTGGCTGCTATTTAAAGGGTCTACATAAGACTTTTTTTTACTATGAGCATAAAACTAACAGGTACGTAATTGCTAACTATCTGCCCTTTGTGCCCGGCGCAGATCTCTGCCGACACAGAGCAGTCATAGACCAATCCTGCTGGTGAATCAGTTGCTTCCACTGATACCACGTCGACAGAGCAGAGGCTTCTCATCTGCTGTGCTCTGTTAACAGGGCGTGACCGCCGATGTCATGCTGATTGACAGCTGATTCCCTGCTGCCTAACTGAAGGGAACTCGCTGTCAATCAGCATTTCGTAAGCAGTCACGCCCTGTCAACAGAGTATCCTGGAAGAGGAAGAGCTGCTCTATTGACATTGACCGCTCTGTGCTCTGTGCAGAGACATGTAGAACAGGCAGGTAGTTAGAAAGACTACATGTCTGTTAGTTCTTAGGCCCACTGCAAAAAAAATAGTCCTGGAGAAACTTTTTAAACCTTCATAATTGTGCAGTCATTTGCCAACCACTAGTGAATGTTTTGGTAACAATGATAGTCACATTTTATGGCTTTAACTAGTGTTGAGCAAGCGTGCTCATTTAACCCTTTCTACGAGCAGGATCGGATGCTCGCCGAGTAGTTTTGGCGTGCTCGGCATCTATGTTTGAGCCACTGCCGCTGCATGTGTTGCGGCTGTTAGACAGCTGTGACACATGCAGGGATTGCCTAACAAACAAGCAATCCCTGCATGTGTCACAGCTGTCTAACAGCCGTGACACTTGCAGCCACAGTGACTCAAACATAGATGCTGAGCAAGCCAAAACTACTCTACAAGCACCTGAGCAAGCTCGTTTAAAGGGTTAAATGAGCACGCTCGCTCAACACTTGTTTTAACCCCTTCACGACGTATGACATATAGGTCGTGTCCAAGCATTTGATACGGGCTCCGGCACTTAGCCCGCATCTTTTTCGGCACATGACAGCTGATTTGATAGGAGATGATTTTTGCTACTGATGTGGAAACCTGTATGGAAAGTTTTAGAAGAAACTCAAAATGTTTCACACATTTGGCAGTTTTGATCAAATCAGGGAGTCGATCGATTGGAGGCAAGAGGCACACATCCAGTCTTGTCTGTGTACAAGGCTTGTCTGACTCTAAGATGCCCACTCACAAATCTTTATTACAACAGAGATATGAAAAGGGGAATGTCTTACAGGCTTTACATTACCTAACGTTGCAGATATTTTAATTGGGGAAAGAAAACATTTTCATTGGAAATAACAAAATTGTAATTATGGAAACTAATGCAGATGTCCTTGAAACTAAAACTAGCTCTGTCCAATTAACACTAGGACTACTGGACTCGTGACCCCGCCTAGAACTACTGAAAGGAGTCATTTTGACTCCTTGCTTGTTTTCGTTTATTTTTAGAGTTTCATTTGTGGTTATTTATTAATAATTATATTTTTTGTAATGTATTATTATTGTGAGATCCAACAGTAATGCTTTTGATTGTTTTTTTTCTGCTTTTCTTATTTTTCTACAGAAAATAACAATAATTATAATAGACGTTTTTCAAACATTTTTTTTTATTCAAGTGCACACATATAAACAACAACTGAAGAACAAAAAGCAGAGAAAATGTAGATGGAGGAGCATAAAAATGAAAATATGATGCAGAATTCACCTTCTAAACATTTGGTGTTTCGCATTTTAGGCATTGCCTTTGATTTATGGCAGTACATTGCCCACACAAAGACTTACCACAAGTCTTACAATTTCCGACAGATCTATTTTTCTTGCACTTTTCTTTGATCTGGCAAAATTTTGTTTGAACCATCACTTCTGAGCATGTAGAAACTTGGGACGTGGAACCCTTTTCCCTATCTGTGACATAAGGACCACTCAACTCTCTCACAAGCGTTTGCAAAAATGCCTTGCGTGACATTTTTTGGTGGGTAATCTCCTTGAATATTATCCATGCATTTATACCCGCAAAGTCTAAGGCATTTTCAAATGCATGAACAGGCCATCTCCTTGTGCATGTTCGTGTGGTATATTTTCGTGCCATCTGATCCACTACATCTACTCCATATTTTGTTTCATTGTAAAACTTTACCGTTTCTGGAGTTTTTTTAGCGGAATCAGACGCAACAACAACATCTGGATGGACGGAACTCAAAATGACAACATTTTTGTTGGGCTTTCCTTGATATACTGTAAGTGTAAAATTGTCTTCATTTCTAAACACTTTAGTGTTGTACAATTCCTCTTTCATGGATTTTATTTCTTTAGGCACTTCTCACCTTATCTTGTTCAGTGTTCCCACGATGGTTGTTCCTTTGCTTTTTAGCTGTTTAGCTAATTTTACTGAAGTAAAATAATTATCGGTTGTAATATTGCGACCTTTTTTCAAAAACGGGTCCAATAACTTCATTACCACATGGTCAGCTAAACGGTCCTCAGCACGGCGTGTGTCATCTTTGCCTAGATAAGGGAAGCCATTTGCCAGATATTTGCTCCTCTTATCAACAGCTAGCCAATATTTGTGGCCATATTTATCTGGTTTGGAAGGCATGTACTGCGTGAATGGACACCTAGTTTTGCTTGGGAAAAGTTGCTCATCCACCATTATGTATGGGCCAGGTTTGTAACACGCAATACAATTTTCAATAAACCTGTCCCACACAGTAGAAAATAGAGCAAACTTGTCCGTTTGCAGTCTCTCCGATCGAGTAGATTTCTCATCAAATCTGAGAAACCTCATAATTTCAACAAAGCGGTCCCTAGACATTGTCGCTTTGCAAAACGGTATTCCCCAGTCATTACACCAAATACTGCTAATCGAGTGACGGTTCGTGCCAGATATTCCACGAGCATAGAATATCGCAATGAATGCATCTAGCTCCTCATCAGATAGAGTTTGTTCAGCATTACACAGTAATACAAGCAGGTAAAACACAAGGAAAATGTGTAAAGTTGACATGTAAATTGAACTACATCTATATGAACATCAGGGTAAATAAGACAGAGTGAAAAAATTATGCACAAAACTTTATAGCAACATTTAGTGACAAAAGGACCTCAAAATATAGCAGGGAGTCAAAATGACTCCCTTCAGTAGTTCTTGGTAAATTTTGAAAAAAACGCGCAAATTTTTCACCAAAATTATTTATTCTCACAAAATCTTTTTTCACATCATATTTGAGGAAAAGTCACCGAGTTTCAAGCCGGAATTCTGAAAAATGTAGTCACAGAAGAGAAATAAAAAACGAAAGGAGTCAAAATGACTCCATCAGTAGTTCTAGTGTTAACTATACTTTTAAAAACAAGAGAAAGCTTAACACAGACACCTCTATAGCATGTCCTGTTCTATATCTTTATGAATAACACTTATAAAGCTAATATTAAAATACAAAATTATCAAAGATGTATGAATTGTCAAAATAAGAAAGCAAAGTATAAATATTTACCATAATACTGCACATTGTAGGGCTGAACCCTGCTATATGTAGCACATGCGATCAAATGATCGCAGCTTCAAATCCTCTAAGTAGACCATTGAAGCAAGTAAAAAGTAGAGAAAAAATGTTTTTAAAAATATTTAAACAATTAAAAATATATAAAAGTTCAAATCACCCCTGTTTTGCCCTTTTCAAAATAAAACAATAATAATAAAAAAAATACACATATTTGGTATAGCTGCATTCATAAACGTCCGATCTATCAAAATATAAACTAAATTAATCCGATTGGTAAATGGCATAATGAGAAAAAAAAATCAAAACACCAAAATTACGTTTTTTTTGTAGCCACAACATTGGAAGAAAATGCAGTAACAGGCGATTAAAACATCATATCTACCCCAAAATGTTACAAATAAAAAAAAATTGACGGAAAAATAAAAAAGTTATGGCTCTGAGAGGAAGGGGAGAAAAATAACAAAAACGCAAAAATGGGAAATCCCAAGGTCGTGAAGGGGTTAAAAACCAACTCAGTCCATATGTCACTGCAGCTAAAGGTTTGCCCACCTGCAGTTACACCAATAGATGCAAAAATGTATGCTCATGCTACCCATTAGGTCAGGCAAACATGGTCGATGACCTCTGCCCTCGGATGAACCTGCCCAGGTATCTGATCACTGGTTGCACTGGACACTTTATGTGTCTTCTTTATTCAACAAAATCTCAGCACTGAGGTAGATGAGTTAATTACAAATGGAAACCGCTTTAATAAAGACTTCAAGAAAGTGATCTGACTGAACTGATTTGAACATCTGTCAGCTGCACCTATTTGCCCAACAGCTCATGCAAAAATATTCCAGCATATGTCAGGTCACTAAGTAATAAAACTTCTGAAAACGTCTCAAGAGGGTTTCATACCAAGCTAAATAAGAAATGAATCATAAAAGTGAAAGTTATCACCACTAGATGTGGTTAATGGTTATCAAATACAAATATAAACATAAAAGGGAACGCGGCATCAAATCAAAGCGGCAACTTTTATTATCAACCTCTCGGGGAATATCTGTTAATGATCAAGAAACTCACTGAAATTCACTTGTCATTGTTTAAAGAAGAAAACATTAGGTTTATGTCATTTCACAAGAAAAATACTCAAGAATTCGTAGATACTATGGCGGAAAAAAAAGTCCGTTCTTACGGGCTATTATGATGAATCATATACGTCTCTTTTTTATTACATTTTATCCATGTATTCAGAAATATTTCTGCCATGAGTATGGGCTGTTTGATGCCTTAGTAATATTTTTGCCCTGAAAATGACCAGAAGTTTCATTGATTTACCAATTTTGCTGTCCAGGTTGTGACCAAGTACAAGTGTATGTCAGCTGCCAATGTCTGCCAATATTATATTATAAAAAGTAGCGTCATCTAGTGGAACAAGAACATTTAGGCCCCAATTTTACCTTTTTTTTTGCATAAAACACCTTCAAATGTCGCTAAATTTTTGTGTAACTTGTAGTTGTGCAAAAACTTTGCAACTGTTTGAGTTTTTTTTACGCTAGTCCTCACCAGCTCCTCACAAAATGGGAGGGACGGGATGGGGGTAAACCCGCCTATTTAATTAGTGTAAATTCACATCACTTTAGTGACATAAATGTAGTCTAGTCTCTGACCACTATACCCCTGAGGAAGCCAGGACCTAATGGCGTAACGCGTAGGGTTACGCATCGGCGACATCCCCTGTATTCCAGTGTGAACCCACATGGTTAGTATCATACTTTTTGATTGATTCATGTAGCCTCTCTGTTAGATTTTTTTCTGATAGATATGCACTTATTTTTGGGAGGGTATATTCTTCCCTGAGGTTAGAATTCATTATTATAGTGACATTTCTATTCATTATTTAGAGGGCTCATCATAGTAATCTGTTCGCATTGAATCTTATATTATACTATACAGGGGTGGATTAAGAGTAGCAAGGGCCCCGGGCAGTTTAGAAGGCGCGGCCCCCCCCCCACACCTGATTTATCACGTGACATGTCACATGATCCCCTGTGATAGATCATGTGATAGTTCACGGGAAATTAATTTGGCACAATATTAATTGTGCTGCCCCATCTGAGAGCAGCACAATATAGGGGCAGATACCCTGATTCCAGCGATGTGTCACTTTTTCAGCTGCTTGTTGTCATTTTGAGAATATCACCGTTTTATCTGCTGCAGATCTAGCAGCTCTCTGAATGCTGCGCTCTGTATAGCCCCGCCCACACCACTGATTGGCAGCTTTCTGCCCATGCTCAGTGTACACAGAAATCTACTGATCAGTGATGGGGGTGGGGTCCTACAGAACTTACTAGTCAATTACCTTCTGACAAATCAATGATTTTATCAAAACAACACTAAGCAGCCCAGTAAGTGACACATTACTGGAATCAGTGCCTCTAACCCTACATCATGCTGCTCTCAGATTAGGTGGCAAAAACCTGATGACAGATTCCCTTTAAAGGAGCTGTAAACACAAAAAAGTTTGTATTAAAAAAATACAAGCCATTTGTGAAATTAACTTTTTTTCATTGTTAATTCACATTAGACTGTATCTTCAACACTTTTGTCAGCAGGTCTTATTACAGACTCTGAATAGGGCAGCTCTCTCCCTCTCCCTCAGAAGAAAGTCACAGCATCGTTAAAAAACGGGATCTTTTATGATTTTCTCATAATAAATAAAAAAGGACATGCAAGTCCTCCAAACTATTTTCCGTTTCTCTATAGGGGAGGTCCTGAATCTTTCTTGTTCTTTAGTTGATCACATGTCAAAAAGGCAAAGCATTTACTATGAACTCGCTTAAAAAAATATACACTTGGAGAGTAATATCATCATCTGCATGTAAATATTCCTTGACTCTAAGGGCTCGCTCACACTGTCGTATAACACGGCCGAATGCTATGTGATGTTTTATCGGATAGGACTCGGCCCTATGTTATACTATGAGACAGTGCGATTATTGGCATGAGAAAATAATCTCATTCGATATTCGGACCATGTGCACCCATACAAGTCTATGGGTGCACGTAAAACATTAGACTGCACTCGGATGTCATCCAAGTGCAGTCCGATGAACACTCACAGAGACTATGGAGGAGATGGAGAAATTAAGTTCTCCATCTTCTCCATATCTGTGCTGCGAGAGAATCGGATCACAGTCAGTTGAAGCTCTGACAGAGTTTGAGCCGAGTGTCATTAGCATAATTGGCCCTATTCTCTTGTATGAGAGAATATATGGCTTAGTGAGTGGACCCTAAAACTGAATAGTAGTGACGGACAGGCACCTCACAAGCGGGATCCATGTAGCACTCAGATGTCGTGTAGGTAGGGCTTCATTCCATGGGGTAGGGCTTAATTTCAAGGTATATAAAAAAATGGACTTCAAATAAAAATTAAATGAACACAAAAAGCACTAATTGAATTATTTTTTTCGTATTTATGTTTGCAGCCCCTTTAAAAACCCTTTGAGGACCAAGGCACATATATGTCCCATAGTTTTAAACTGGAAAAAAATTTGATTGAATAAAATTTAAGGTCCTCGAAGGTTTAAGTAGGTCATAAATTCATATGAATACTTGCTCATACAATTGCACATGCCAAAAGATGAAGAAGAACAGAATAAAAAATATGACATTAAGTGGAGCACTTACAGGTATTCAAGGTGAAAGAGACCAGCAAAGGCATCGTCTCGAATGACAGTAAATGAGTTAGAATTCAGCAAGCTGAAAATGAAGACAGCAGGTTAGAAGCGAACCAGACTTTATGGTGCTCAGAATTAGTCAAGCAGAATTTATTGACTGCTCTTGCAAAGCACTGAGACTCCCGCTGTGTATAGATGGCGCCGTGCGGCCTCCCGCTGTGTATAGATGGCGCCGCGCGGCCTCCCGCTGTGTATAGATGGCGCCGTGCGGCCTCCCGCTGTGTATAGATGGCGCCGTGCGGCCTCCCGCTGTGTATAGATGGCACCGTGCGGCCTCCCGCTGTGTATTGATGGCTACGTGCGGCCTCCCGCTGTGTATAGATGGCTACGTGCAGCCTCCCGCTGTGTATAGATGGCGCCGCGCGGCCTCCCGCTGTGTATAGATGGCGCCGTGCGGCCTCCCGCTGTGTATAGATGGCGCCGTGCGGCCTCCCGCTGTGTATAGATGGCGCCGTGCAGCCTCCCGCTGTGTATAGATGGCTACGATGGCTACACACACACACACATCTGCCCCCCCCACACACACCTGCCCCCCCCACACACACACATCTGCCCACACACACATCTGCCCACACAGACACACACACACACACCTGCCCACACAGACACACACACACCTGCCCACATAGACACACACACACATCTGCCCACACACACATCTGCCCACACACACATCTGCCCCCACACACACACACACCTGCCCACACACACACACATCTGCCCACACACACACACACACACACACACACTCACCATCCCCCGGCTCCATTCCTCCTGCCTGCTCTCTCTCTTCTCTGGGGCAGCACTGCAGGCCGGGCGCGCACTGCGTGACGTCAGAGCTAGGAGACACGGCCGCGCACAGGGCCGTGTCTCCTAGCAGTGACGCGGCCGGGCCAGCACAGGGAGGTTAACTGCTGCAGTGCTGGCCCGGCCGATGAAGAAGTAGCGGCAGCCGATAAAGAAGTAGTGGTGGCCGCTGCTGGGGGAGCGGTCCTGGGCCCCCCCTCCCGCCACTGCTACCAGTATGTGCCGCCGCGGCCCGCACATATAATGAGGGCAATTCGGCATTAGACTCCCTGCTCGGAGCCGCGGGCCCCCTGCAGGCTCGGGGCCCCGGGCGGTCGCCCGGATTGCCCTCATTATAATCCGCCTATGATACTATACCTACGTCATACAGATCATCCAGAGGGCTTATTATAGCAGTTTGTTTGTACTACCAGGATCATTGGATCTCACATTATATTTGTGCCATATATTCTCTGATGTATATGTAGCACCCTGAGGATTCGGCTGCTACAGGGGTATTGCACCTCAACCCAGAGGTGTGGTATTCCACTCCCGGGTAAGGATGGAGTGTGGATCTGAGCTCGGTAGGCTGCATGCACTACACACATCCCATTTCCGAGGAACAGACCAACGGTACTCCCACTTAGAAATGTGCAGGTACGACCGAGTCTGTTCCTGGCTGGAGTGGGAGGGGGGTGGTACATCCCAAGTAGTGTAGGGGCAGATAGGGGGAGCAGCCTGGGTAAAGATAGGAGCTCATTGGGTGCTGGTCACCTGAGCTCACACATAGAGGGTGTATATAAGGTGGGCACCATCAGAGAACAGGGTCAGTCTTTGCAGGTCGGTCAGTCTGTCAGTCTTTGCAGGTCGGTCAGTCTGTCAGTCTTTGCAGGTCGGTCAGTCTGTCAGTCTTTGCAGAGCAGTCAGTCTGCCAGCCTTTTGCAGAGAGAAGTCAGAGGAGGAAGAGGAGCAGAGAAGCCCCAGAGAGAGAGAGGAGAAAGCCAGAAAAGACCCAGAGGGGGAAACAGAAAAGGAACTCTGAGAACCCAAAGTCCATCAGCGGGTGAAGAGTTGGCATTAGGGTACCGGATCCCAAGCTGGTGGGGGCAAAAGCACACCCTAGCCAGAGACCGGAGGCCGTGGGCAGTGTCTGCCACGGCCACCCACCACATCCACCCCGAAGGCATACCACGTGGAGGGTCAGGGAACCCAAGGCCAAGGGTCTCCCAACAGAAGGCCCGAGGGAGCTGGACCTGGGTGGATCACTAGTGGGGACGGCCAGAGAAAGGACAGAAGGAGAGCTCAGGGTCACGCTCCGGACTTGTTTGGGGGTTGGCTGGATCCAGGACCTGGTGGACGCAGCACGGCTCGGGTGGTCACTTGAAGCTGGAGTGACCGGAACATCAGCAGTGAGTAAATACCCTAAACTGCACAACCCGACTCTGTCTTCATTTTACATCTACGCTGCACCACCACAACCCCCATCCTCTGCACCTGACCCCCTGAGGCTATACCCCACCCGTTGGGGGTTATACCATCAAAAGCTGCACCTATACCATCAGCCTCAGCGGACCCTGCTGCAGCGGCGGCCATAGTGACCGCAATACAACGGGTGGCGTAGTCGACATTAAGAACTTAATAACATCTGTAGGACTGCCACATACAACTGAGTTTGACACCCTGGGCACGGACCGGGTCACAGCCACTCGGAAGACTACAACTCCCATCTGATCCGGCTCCGGATATTCCCCCTAAAGAATATGGCCCAGGGGGCGCGTCAACTTTGGCGTAGTCGGCAGGATTACGTGCCCGCAACACCCGGGTACTGCGTGCCTGAAGAAAAGAATGAGTTTACCTCAAAAAGAAGTCTCCTGCCGGTTCCGGAGGGTCCCCGCCATCGGACTCCATCACAGATCGATTCCAGCCGGTTGTCCGCCATTAACAGCGTTTTCCCGCCATCTGCAGAGTTTCCCGCCACTGGGAAGCGATTCCCGCCATTTCCAAAGGTTTCCCGCCTTGGAAGAGCGGACGCCATTATGGGCGTGCCAGAGGGTGGTGAGAGGCCACCTCCCATCGTGGGCCAGGACCGAAAATGGCGCCAAAAGTGGAAACCGCCCCCACCAACAGAGACTGTGATGCTAGAGGTGTCTGTCAGCGTGAAAGAACTGCCCCTGGAGCTGACAGTCACCAAGTGGCCCCGGGACCGCCCTCGAGGTGGGAGGAGACGAAAGGAGAGAGCAAAGATGGGTGTCGCTTGGAGCAGTCTAGAGCGAGCGCACCCGGAGGCAAGAAGCCTGGAGAAGAATATCGGAGGAGCTTACCCGGAGATGGCGAGAAAGCAGAGCAGCACCGGCCCGTTGGCCAGGAGCCTGCTAGAAACAGAAGAGGGAGAGCAGAGCAGCACCGGCCCGCTGGCCAGGAGCCTGCTAGAGACAACAGTAGGAGAGCAGAGCAGCACCGACCCGTTGGTCAGGAGCCTGCTGGAAACAACGACCCCACTAGGCCTAGTGGAGGTCCTAGCACAGCTCCCCCGAGACCGGGAGTGTGCACAGACCGCTCTGGAGGGCCTCGCAAGGAGGATGGCCCGGGTGCAGCGAGAGACGTTGGCGGAGTGGAGCCGTGAGATGGCCCAGCAGACCGAGACCTGTCAGCGGAGCACGCCACCCAAGACGAGGAGACAGACCGCCTCTGAGGATGGCGCGGGAGGACTGAAGGCCGGAGACGGCGCCGAGAAGGGAGCCGAACGAGTGGAGGCAGGTAAAGGGGACGTCTATACCCCACACCGGGAAACCGCGTACCTGCCCCAGCTCCCCGTCGCAGAGCCCGAAGTCTATCCTGCCGTGCCCGTCGCTGCAACGTCACCGCCGCAGACTAGGCCTCAAACGGGAGCCGCGACCCCTGTGACGTCACACGCCTCGACCCCGAGCGTGACCAAGCAGGAAGTACCACCAGCCTGGTCGCAAGGCCTAGTACCCCCGGGCGCCGCAATACCAACAGCGCCCCCTACCTCCGCAGAGCCCCCGGCCTGGTCGCAGGGCCAAGTAGCCCAGGGCGCCGCCGTCCTTACGGTGCCCTTCACCTTCCAGATACCCCAGGCCTGGCCGCAAGGCCCGGGCAACCCGGGCGCTAACACCACCGCGCCCATAAGACCAAGAGTGCCGCATCTGGGAGAGGACCTGTACGCCCAGCATACGTGCCCGGATGGGCAGCCGTTTATTTGGCCACCGGAGTTTCACCATCCCTGACTCCGGAGAGAGAGACCCCTGGATGAACCCCTGATCCCGGCTCCAAAGCCCGTAAAGAGGATCTCACCCCCGCTAGCAGAAGCGCAGTTTGAGTGGGACCCCACCGGAGAAGATCTCATGGGGTTCACTCAGGAGACTCGGGCAGCTGCAGCGGAGCGTGCTGAGTGCTGCCGCCAACAGCTCGAGGTCTTCGAGAGGGAGCGGAGAGAGAGGCGGGTCCGGGAACAGCAAGCTCAAATAAGGAGCGCGGAGCAGAAGAGTCGGGCCAGGAGAGACCCCCGTGCAGCGCATAGTCCCCGCACCACCGGGACTGTGATTAAGTTTAACATGCAGCATGGGTGGGGCTTCATCCGAGACCACCGCACTCTAGGCGACGTCTTCGTGACCAGGAGAGACGTTGAGTCCCACCTACCGGAGGGACACAGAGGTCGTGACCTTTACATCGGGGACGAGGTCACCTTCACCCGGCACAAGTGTGCCAAAGGACCCTACGCCCTCCATGTGCATCGCCTGACGGAGGAGGAGCTGCGGTGTGAGGAGGAAGAGCAAGAGGACCCGGACGGGTCTGAAGCCAAAGGTAACCATAAAGCAAGAGCAGGAGGACGCCGTCGTTAAGTACAGCGGAGCTGAAGCTGTATATAGTTGCCCGTCGGGGCTCAGTGAACTGAAACTGTTACTGTTGCTAATATAGTCCCCGTTGGGACCAGCAAGTGTGAACTGTTACCGGTATTTCCCTTAATCTCACTGGCCGAGGACTGAGAGCGGCCATGTCCCTGTAAATAGTTGCGCGTCCTAAAGCGCCCCCTACCGGTTTTATAGGAAAACCATTTTTCAAGAAAAGACTGTCGCACTGTACCCGGTCACACGTTGCACAGTGACCGGAGGAGGAGCCAGAGGCGACGAGAATGTTTTATATGGAAAGTTTTATTAATATATATATATATGATGTTTTATATGTTTATGCAAAAATTTGTATGTTTTGGTGTTGTTTATGTCTTACAGCCCGAGGACGTGCTGTGATTTACCAGGGGGGAATGTAGCACCCTGAGGATTCGGCTGCTACAGGGGTATTGCACCTCAACCCAGAGGTGTGGTATTCCACTCCCGGGTAAGGATGGAGTGTGGATCTGAGCTCGGTAGGCTGCATGCACTACACACACCCCATTTCCGAGGAACAGACCAACGGTACTCCCACTTAGAAATGTGCAGGTACGACCGAGTCTGTTCCTGGCTGGAGTGGGAGGGGGGTGGTACATCCCAAGTAGTGTAGGGGCAGATAGGGGGAGCAGCCTGGGTAAAGATAGGAGCTCATTGGGTGCTGGTCACCTGAGCTCACACATAGAGGGTGTATATAAGGTGGGCACCATCAGAGAACAGGGTCAGTCTTTGCAGGTCGGTCAGTCTGTCAGTCTTTGCAGGTCGGTCAGTCTGTCAGTCTTTGCAGGTCGGTCAGTCTGTCAGTCTTTGCAGAGCAGTCAGTCTGCCAGCCTTTTGCAGAGAGAAGTCAGAGGAGGAAGAGGAGCAGAGAAGCCCCAGAGAGAGAGAGGAGAAAGCCAGAAAAGACCCAGAGGGGGAAACAGAAAAGGAACTCTGAGAACCCAAAGTCCATCAGCGGGTGAAGAGTTGGCATTAGGGTACCGGATCCCAAGCTGGTGGGGGCAAAAGCACACCCTAGCCAGAGACCGGAGGCCGTGGGCACCACATCCACCCCGAAGGCATACCACGTGGAGGGTCAGGGAACCCAAGGCCAAGGGTCTCCCAACAGAAGGCCCGAGGGAGCTGGACCTGGGTGGATCACTAGTGGGGACGGCCAGAGAAAGGACAGAAGGAGAGCTCAGGGTCACGCTCCGGACTTGTTTGGGGGTTGGCTGGATCCAGGACCTGGTGGACGCAGCACGGCTCGGGTGGTCACTTGAAGCTGGAGTGACCGGAACATCAGCAGTGAGTAAATACCCTAAACTGCACAACCCGACTCTGTCTTCATTTTACATCTACGCTGCACCACCACAACCCCCATCCTCTGCACCTGACCCCCTGAGGCTATACCCCACCCGTTGGGGGTTATACCATCAAAAGCTGCACCTATACCATCAGCCTCAGCGGACCCTGCTGCAGCGGCGGCCATAGTGACCGCAATACAACGGGTGGCATAGTCGACATTAAGAACTTAATAACATCTGTAGGACTGCCACATACAACTGAGTTTGACACCCTGGGCACGGACCGGGTCACAGCCACTCGGAAGACTACAACTCCCATCTGATCCGGCTCCGGATATTCCCCCTAAAGAATATGGCCCAGGGGGCGCGTCATATATATCTGTATGCACATTTTATTGGATTCACATGCTAGAACTCTCTAGAGGGTTATTTTTGTCCATGCGTTTTTTTGTTTTTTCTTGTCTTATATGTTTTTTGACTGTACTTTTTAATTAAGTGGTGCTGTATGTCTTTTCTATAATAAAATTTCTACAATGTTTTCAATACACTACCTCTATATTTGATTATTTACTATGCTTGGTGCCTGCTCTACCCTTTGCTTTTTTTCTCTCATTTAGTCTCTGACCACAGTAACATTTCTGCTGGTGGCAGTTGTAAGGTGCAGCTAATAAAATCTGCAGCAAAATTTCAAAGGTGCAGATACTCTTTGAAAATATAAAGCGCTAGACCTACCTTTGCAATCCTCGTGCTACTGTAGCGATGCTTGCCTGACTTCCACAAATAAAATTTCACAATAGCAGCCAATCAAGGGCAGTGTACTGCTTTTTTCTAAGTCTAAGGAATAACGTTTCTCATTTGGAGAGTGACATGCCTGACATGTGTAAGGAGACTTATAGACATTGCAGTACTCCTCTGGGAAATTAAATAGGCAAATTACCTCTTCCGAGAGGAAGAAGACTAGAACTCTAGTGCCACCTATTGAAAGTAGCAAGTCAATATTGAGCCTTTAATGAGCTTTTCCATATGACTTAAGATAAAAGCCAAACCAGAATCTCAATTTGCAGACATGTATTTCAGGGTGTTGCTCTTCGTCAGTGCAAAACAGGAGATCTGATTTGGCTGTATGAGAGGTCTCTGCTACTTACAATAGATGGTACTAGAGTACTAGTCCTTTTACTAGCTGAACAGTCGATTTGCATATTTAATTTCCTAGAGGAGCATTTCATGGCCTTTAAGTCTCCTTTCACTGGCATGTCAGGCATGTAACTATCCACAAAGAGAAACGTTGCCCCTTAGGTTCCAGTCAGAGGCCTCTCATGTAGCCAAATCAGATTTCTTGCTTTGCACTGAGGAGGGGCAAAACCCCGAAACAAGTGTCTGCAAATTGTGATTCTGGTTTGGCTTTTATCCTAAGTTAAATGGCAATGCTCGTTAAAAGGTCAATATTGACTTTTAGAATTGCTAATTCCAATAGTTGGCACAAGTTTTCTGTCTCTGAAGAGGCAATGTGCATATTTTTCTAAAGGAACAGTTATTTTATAATCCCCAACAAAGAAAATTTTCTCCAAAATTTTCATGATTTTCTTTTTAATTTTTTTTTTTGTCAGAATCCAACCCATCTGAACTTACTTTTATAGAAAAAGCCTCTAATTCCTGCTTCCTCCACCCGCCCAGAATAATTGACAGCTTTTCCAGTATAAACACTAAAGCTTTCAATCCTTCCAGGTATATGACTGTGTGGCGCCCAGCTGCGCTTGGTACCACAGATCCTAGAAGTGTGCATTATTGGAATCCTCCACAAGAGGCCCCCATAAACATTCACACATCTCCACCTTCCACCTCAGGCCAGCAGAGGGAGCCCATTAGGGATATAAATAGGGAAGGTGGAGCTAGGCAGTTCAGTTCCTGCAGAGTGAGACACAGAAACAGGTCAGTCTGCTGTGGAGCTCAGTCTAGTTTAGAGAACTCAGCTAATAGTTCAGCACTGGAGCACGAGGCTCCTGCTAGCTAGATTAAGGGAGCTCAGTTAGAGCTTAAGGTGTGCCGGTGCCATAAGATCGGTGAAGCGCGGCAAGCTGCCGTTAGTGTGAGTAGCCTAGTGAGGGCCCGAGCGTGGCCGAAGGCGAGTGGAAAGTGAGTAGCAGTGGGGGCAGAGGAGCTCACCCCGAAACATATACCGGACACCGGGTCCGAGCTTACCGGGATCTCTACAACCCAGTAAGGCATAACTGAAATCCCTGGAGAACTACAGGTCCCAGGTTCACCAGAGAGCTGATACATAACAGAGCCAGGAGACACATAGGCCCAGTAAGCTGGGAGCATGCACTCCAAGAGAAGGCCCTACCACAACGTCAGCAGGTGCAGGACAGAAATAAAGTTAGGCCTAGCTCCAGGCAGGTCAGAAACTTACTACGCAGAGGCAAGAAACAGGAGGCCCTACACCCGCTCATTGGGGAGGATCCTGATATGCACCCTTCACCCTACAGTGCTCCGGGATGTGACTGAATTACCACAAGTAAAAGGTACTGAAGTGACTACCGTGTCCATCCCCGTTCTTGCTCTGTCCCAGCTGGGTCTCGCCTGTCCTGCATCCCCCTCTCCGTACGCTGCCCTGAGGCCTAGCTCCACCTGTGGGGAGCTACACCATCGAGCTGCCTTATCACCGGCCTCAGTGGACTGCCGCAGCGCTGGTGATTCTCACCAGAAACCACAGGTGGCGTCACGAACTTTCATAGAGTTAACAAACAATCCCCTTTTAAAAGCTGACCCCAGGGTACGGGCCCGGGAGCCGACCACCGCGACATCCTCAAGGCCAGGCAATGGCCCCAGTACCGAGTCGTCCCCATTCCCCTGGGCGTGTCAACTGATCATCAGGGAACTACAGCAACAGGATTTGCCTTGATCAATGGATCATTTTGTCAGTTTTCTTTTGAGAAGGGGTTGTCCAGATCAGAAAACCCTTATGAGAAAGAGAGTTGGAGGGGAGAGGTGTTTAGGAGCTATTATCTCTGGGCAGAAGATACATTCACATTTATTTTTCCCGGAGTTACATTTTAACAGTTTTTGAGAGTTTCCGTGGTAAGTAAAATGATATTCTATTACATCGTACATATATTACTGCTTTTATCTCGCTGAAGATTTCTCTCTCATTGCAAATGAATCCTGAAAGCTAGATATTTTTGTGACAATGAAACTCTAAATATGATCAACGCCCATGTTTATGCATAATCATGTAGTATTATTGGAATGTGGATTGCTTCTATAAATGTCACCATGCCTCTGAATGTTTATGGATCCATTAAAAAACTAAAAGAGCACCCATTCATCTTGCTGGAAGCACTTCATTTATGATGGCGGTACAATTACATACTTTAAAATGTAAATTGGACCTGGGCATGAACTATGCGAGACTGTATCTGGTGATATCGAATAGGTGATTTTATTCAGTCTTGGATATAAACAGAAAATTATATTAAACGAAATGGAATGCATCCAAAATCATAAGAAACATAATTGAAACATATTTTTCCAGATAGAAATTGAAATCAGATAAAGAGTATGATAAATTATGGGTATCATGATGTCTTTGATTGGCTAGAGTCACTGAGAATACAGGGAGCTATGGAGCTATTTAGGGAAATCATAAAATTATATTTACCTAGAGCTGCCTGCAGGGGGAGCTAATTTCATACAGATTTATATGGCTAATATTGAGCTCAATGGGTGCTCTATAAATGATTATACAGTGAGCTCCCCATAGTGGTGGCTGCAATCATTCACAATTTAATCATATACGGTAAGTATATTGCTGTATATAAGAAAGACTTGAGAGACAGCCATTATTAAAAATATCATATGAAATTAATCGAGATGAGACTTCATAGGTGTAATCATGTTGGCAATATCCCTAATGAACAAGCAAAATGATGCCCATTCATAAGGTGATTGGATTGGATTTATTTCAGAATAAAAATCATTGTTCTCAGCAGCACATCGCCACGGTGTTAACTGGAAATGTGTTGCTAACATGATGGTGTATGGGGACAGATTGATCTCTCAGTGATTGTCCTGTCCCCATCATTCTTTCTCAGCCGCTGTAAAGAGGGCAATAAACAAGCGTCGAACGACTTGAATATTGTCGACCGCGCTCATTTCACGGCCTGAACTCAGCGCATGTAAATACAATGTTTCTGTGTGATGGTGCAATATATTCACATTTGGAACCTAACTTTTAACTTGTGATCAGGGCCCCACCTTGTCTAAAACCAGCCCTGGTTATGTCTCATGCAGACTTTGAGAGATTGGTTCATGAAACAGTGAGTCTCTCTTTGTGTTATTTAAACCCCTCTAGGCTCTGTGATATCTACCACACCCCTACAAAACACAGTAAGGGTGCATTAAGAAGTCCATACACATTGGTCCAAGATCGGACCGCAATGCACAGATTGGTCACGGGTCTACCAACCCAATCATGACAGCTTCATAGAAACATATAAAGCGATCATGCTGGGCTCGGGAGACCCTTACCACTCACATCTTTGACAAATTCCACTCCTCACCTTCACCCATCTGGTCCTCGCTGCATCTTCTGATCACCGCCACTCACTTTGAAATCCCTGAGCCTTTCATGCTAAGCTGGAACTTCTATCTCTGATGAGGCCTCGGAAAGTTGTGCATGGTCATGGTGCAAGTCATGACGCTGAGACCTTTCGAGTACTTGCACAGAACCTTGACAGTCCCACCCAAGCATGAGAAGCTTGTGAGTGATGGTGAGGAGAAGAGGCACCGCAGAGGTAAGCAGTAAGGTGAGTATAAGGATTTGCTTTATTTTTAACATCTTATATATATTATGCTCCGGGTTCTTGAGAAACATTCAATTTGTAGAAAATAACTCCTTTGAGAATCAAATTTCCCAGAAAAATCTTGAACAGGCGAATTCAAACTTTGCCTGATCTGCTCATCTTTAATTCAGTTAGTCTATGAGACCATTGATGGAGGGGGACCAGTTTTTGTTGGTTACACCTTTTTTGCTTCTAGAAGGCAAAGAATTGTTTCAGACCACCCCTTTTCAGAGGGGGCACCCTCTCTTCTATGTACGTCATGGGCTTTTTTTTACCCATATGGACTAAATCTAATTGACAAAATTGCTACAACAAAGTACAAAGTATTGGAGATGAAAAAGAAAATAAAAAAACTTTCCTTAGCTTTAAAATTTGTTTTAGTGAAACAATTTCCCATATAAAACTAATAAAACATAAAAATAAATCAGTAAGAAGATTAATGACTGCAAATTGTCTGTAGCTAAACTTTATTTCTTCTACATCATTAGTTATCGTAAGTGTTATTTTTTTAATTTGACACAACTACTTTGGCTATGGGAAAATATAGGGGCGAATGTACTTTTAATTTAACAAAGAATTTTCGGCCGGCTTTACAATAAACCCTTGAGAATATAGCTAATGAATCCCCTGACTTTCCATCCTTGAACATCTTTAATGATTGAAGTTATAGCTATGGGAGGTAAACGAGAGTGATAATGTTTAATTTGTGAATTTTTCATTTGGTGAGCAATCTTTACTTTTTGCACTTCTTATAACGTGCAGACAGTTGATTAATAGACTTTCAGTCCTAATTTGTACTTGTGCATTACTTGATTTGTCTTCATTTAAAACTATTTTAATGATGCTATAGAAAGTAGTGTCCCCAAAGTACCTTGGTAACCTGTGGTCATAGAAGTTATGTAAGATCTAATTAAAAAAAGGTTTCTCCAGAAACATTGCTACTCTTGTCCACAGTCTTAGACTGCGATAGCGCCTCAGCCTTTGTTGGTAATTGCTATTGGACCATGCACATTCTTTACACACAGGCCATCTGAAGTCTGTGTCTGCCTCTGATAGTGCCTACATGTGTAAGAATATAACTACTATAATACTGCTCCCTATGTTAAAAATTATAACTACTATAATTGAAGGAATTGAGCAGAAGAGAGAGAGAGAGGGGATTCAAAAAGATCTAAACAAACTGGAACTGTAGGCAGCAACTAACAGAATGGTTTTTAACAGGGAGAAATGCAAAGTACTACATCTGGGCAAGAAACATGAAAAAAGCATATACAGAATGGGAAGAATAGAACTAAGTAACAGCACATGTGAAAAAGACTTGGGTATACTAATAAATCAAAGACTGCACATGAGTCAACAGTGTGATGCAGCAGCAAAAAAGACAAACACAATTCTGGGTTGCATTAACATAAGCATAGAGTCTAGATCACGTGAAGTGATTATCCTCCTCTACTTTGGCCAGACCTCACCTGGAATACTGTGTCAAGTTCTGGGCACCATATTTTAAAAAAGACACCGAAAAGCTGGAGCAAGTTCAGAGAAGAGCGACCAGAATGGTTACCGGTCTGCAGACAATGTCCAATGAGGAACGGTTAGAGGATTTGGGAATGTTTAGCTTACAAAGAGAAGATTGAGAGGAGACTTAATAGCTGTCTTCACATATCTCAAGGACTGTCACACTGTAGAGTGATCAGCTTTATTCTCATTTGCACAAAGAAAGGCTAGAAGCAATGGGATGAAACTGAATGGGAGAAGATACAGATTAGAAATTAGAGAAAAACTTTTTGACAGCGAGGGTGATCAATGAGTGGAACAGGCTGCCACGACAGGTGGCGAGGTCTCCTTCAATGGAAGTCTTCAAACAGAGACTGGACAGACATCTGTCTGAGATGGTTTAGTGAATCCTGCGTTGAGCAGGGGGTTGGACACGATAACCCTGGAGAGCCCTTCCAACTCCACCTTTATAT
Organism: Phyllobates terribilis; assembly: GCF_046119375.1. NCBI lineage: Eukaryota > Metazoa > Chordata > Amphibia > Anura > Dendrobatidae > Phyllobates > Phyllobates terribilis. The sequence goes on from NW_027362772.1 coordinate 237,556,895, forward strand.
GTTTATAAGTTTCTATTAATACTGCCCCCTGTGTACAAGAATGTAACTGCTATAATGCTGCTTCTCTGTACAAGAATATAACTACTATAATACTGCCCCTATGTACAAAAGTAGAACTGTTATAATAGTGCTTTTAAGTGCAAGAATATAACTACCATAGTACTGACCTTATATACAACAAATTTCTATAATACTACCCCCTAACTACAAGACTATAACCACTATAATACTGCTCCTATGTGCAATAATATAACTACTATAGTACTGCCCTATAAAAAAGAATATAACTACAAAAATACTGCTCCTATGGATACGAATGTAACTACTGTAATAATGTCCCTATATACAATAATGTACCTGCCATAATACTACTCCCTAACTAAAATAATATAATGCCTATAATAATGCCTCTATGTGTAAGAATATAACTACTTTAATAATGATCCCTATATACAAGAATATAACTTCTTTAGTACTGCCCATAAGTCCAAGAATATACAGTAACTACTATAATAATATCCTCTATGAAGAAGAATATAACTACTATAATATTGCTACTCATGTACAAGAATCTAACTGTGTTAAATATACATATTTTGTATATTTATTCATTCAGGACTTCTTACCAGATGCGATACTCTGAAGAAAATGTCACGATAATTATAAAAAAAATATAATTGTTTATTGGATTTTTATTGGATTTTCCATCAAATAGAATCATTGCAGCAAAATATAAAAAATATGTGAATTAGTCTCATGGTTAGTTCATTAAATTGTTAAGTTGTGGTTTATTCATCCATCTTTGTCTGGATCTTGTGTAGAAGTTTTATCAGCTGCTTGTCCACGAGTGTCAAGTTACAGTAGGCTGCAGAAGCATGTGTCAGCTGCTTATGTGAAGCCCAGCTGTGCTTGGTATCACAAATCCTAGAAGGGTGTATTGAAGGATTCCTCCACAAGAGGCCCCCATAACCATTCACACATCTCCACCTTTCACCTCAGACCACCAGATGGAGCCCGTTAGGGAGATATAAAAGGGAAGGTGGAGCCAGTCAGCAGTAGTTCAGAGTCTAGTTCAGTCTGGTTTAGCAGTGAGTCCAGTGCAGTATGAGAAGAGTTACCTCAGAGGACAAAAGTCTGTTTCAGCTCCTGCAATTGCTATCCTGCAGTGGAGCTTCCAGATCAAGACTCGGTGTAGCTCAGTGAGGTGAGCTTTAGGTGTGCCGGCGCCATAAGATCGGTGAAGAGCGGCACGCTGCCGTTAGTGTGAGTAGCCTATTGAGGGTCCGAGCAGGCCGAAGGCGAAGAGTAGAGAGAGTTAGTTCATAGGGGGCAGAGGAGCTTAATTAGCTCACCCCGAAGAAGAAGCAGTTACCGGACACCGGGTCTGAAGCTTACCGGGATCTCCACGACCCAGTAAGATAAACCGGAATCCCTGGAGAACTACAGGTCCCAGGATCGCTAAAGTGCTGATACATACAAGAGCCAGGAGACACATAGGCCCCGTAGGTCGGGAGCGTGCACTCCAAGAGAAGGCCCTACCACAAGGTCAGCCAGCGCAGGACAGAGACAAAGTTAGGCCTAGCTCCAGGCAGGTCAGAAACTTGTTACGCAGCAGCAAGAACCAGGAGGCCCAAAACCTGCTCATTTGGGAGGATCCGGACATACACCCTTCACCCTACAGTGCTCCGGGGAGTGCCTGAATTTCCATCAGTAAAAGCTACTGAAGTGACTTTTGTGTCCGTCCCTGTTCTTGCTCCGACTCGGCTGAGTCTCCTTGTCCTGCATACCCGTTCTTATACTGCCCTGAGGCCCAGCTCCACCTGTGGGGAGCTATACCATCAAGCTGCCTTATCATCAGCCTCTCAGGGGACTGCGCAGTGCTGGTGATCATCACCAGAAGCCACAGGTGGCGTCACAAACTCTTTTATAAACTCAACCAAAAAACACCAACCCGTTTACAGGAGAGGCCCAGAGTAGGGGCCCGGGAGCCGACCAGCGTGACATCCCTAAAGGCCAGGCTAAAGGCCCGGGTACCGAGTTATCCCCATTCTTCTGGGCTAGTCACTTATACATGAGTGTCAAAGTTCAGGATATAGCAGGCCTCAGGAGCACATGTCAGCTCTTGAAGGTAGAGACTCTCTGAGTGGAGAGAAAGAAAGCCCCCCCCCCCTTCCTCGAGTGCCCAGTAGCAATATATACAGTATGTCTCACATAACACCTGTTATGTCCATTCATGGAAGTCTGTATGCCATACATCCACCCATGGTAAGGGTACAAGAATAACCTAAATGTCATGTCAGCGAATATACCCAGTTCAGGGATGAGAGTAAAATAATATTAATATTTAACAAACTGCTATAAAACTGCCTCTATGTACAAGAATATAACTACTATAATACAATCCCAATATACAAAAATATAATTATTGTAAAAAATTGCCCTCTACTGTATGTGCAAGTATATTACTGCCATAATGCAGCCCCCTATGTACAAGAATATAACTATTATAATACTGCCTCGTATGTACAAGAATATGACTACTATAATACAGTTCTTATGTACAAGAATATAACTACTATAATACTGCCCTATATACAAGAATATAACTACTCTAATACTGCCTCTTATGTACAAAGCGGAAGCCCTTACCTTAGACTCTAATGTAGCATCAGACATGGAGACCGATAGTGGACATGTAATAGTGGGAAAGGGTGTAGCCTTCCCTTGACACTGAGATAGTTAAAGGAAGTGTTCCTGAAATCAGACCTCTCTGAACTGTTGGTAGACCAAGCTAAGGGGTTAGCTTTAGTGGTCCAGTCAGTAGAGTAGAGGGGGAACTTAGTGCCCTGATCAAGCCTTGAGTGACATAGAGCTTGTTCCTGGCATAATTCCTTGTGGGCTGCAGTACCTGAAAACAGCCACAAGATGCCACTGTCCTGGGTGCAGATGTCAGGTTGAGTCTGCTAGCAGTGTTACAGACAGTGATGAGTTAGGAAAATCTCTGTTTAGTTTCCAGAATCAGGAAGTGATTCTTCAGTAAAAGATAGGACAGTGGATTGTACGGGCAGCTAATATATGTGGCTGCTAGGGTCGACGGGAGCTCCATACCCTCAGACAGTGGGATCACCAGTGTGAAAGTCTCCCTACACAAGAGCAAGAGTCCTGTTAGCCGGCCGGAGAAGCTCATCAAAGGTAGTGAGGACCCGGGGCACTTCTAGTCTGCAGGAAGCAGAGGAAGATAAATAGGACTCCAGGCTAAGACGTTGGGTAGAGATATCGGATCCAGATCACTGTTGGTATTTCAGAAGAGTCTCTTGGGCCAGAGATTAGAGTCACAGAGATGCTTCACTTAAAGAGGGAACCAGGGCTGAAGGAGTTACCAGCGCCTGTGAGAGAGATGATAACCTGTCGGGCCTTATCCATTATATCTGCCTGTAAATATTGTACATATTCCTCTTCCCCAAGTAAAGTTCAAGTTCTGGTTAAGAACCACGTGTCCTCTGAATTTATTGCTGCCCTGGTCCCAGAAGAGAAATGCCTAGAGACAGCCACGATCGGATGGTTTGAAGTAAGTGGAGAGCCCCACATACACAGCCGCACATCAGAGGGAGGACACGTATTGTCTGCAGGGTGCCAGAGCGAGAGGGGGCTACAGCTCGCCCACGACTACCTCGCTGGGGCACTTACAGACAGAACAAGTCTGAGTTTTGATGACGGGTTCTACTTCTCTGCTCCACTTATACTGTATTATTATGGCTGGATTTTCTCTAAAATTGACATCAAGTAATCTGAACAGCATTAAGGTGAGGAGGACAAGACATGCGCTATATGACCATCTTAGATACCTTGATGCAGATGTTTTTTTCCTACAGGAAACAAGATTGATATCTCTGGGGCTTATGAGAGAGACTGAGAGGGAATGGAGATCTGGTCCATCATTCTGGTCACTGGCTGTGGAGCCTTATGCCGCATGCCTTATGCAGGTCACTATCCTGTTTAACATCAATAATGTGATTGTACATGGAATGACGAAGGTGGTTATGGGAAGGTGTCTGGTCCTGGAAGTCAATGTCCAGGGTAGACGGCTCCGGCTGATTAACATCTATGGGCCACAAACAGTGACTGACAGGATCCAGCTGTTCAATAATGTCAAGTCATATCTCTTTACCTCTCTCCTAGTGGTGATGGCGGGAGAGGATTGACCGGCTGAAATCTGAGATAAGGTAGCATCAGTACAGCAGGTATACCTCCCTGGTTCTTGAGTGGGATTATGGAACCTTGGGGGCACCTGATCCCTTTGAAAATTGCCTGGCGTGGGTGGCTAATGAATTGTATTATAAGAAATAAACTTCGGCACTCAAGGATGTGTAATATGCAGAATTTTTTTTTTATCAATCACATGTGCCCCTTGTTTCACAAAACAGGGCATAAGCTATTTATATAAACCAATGTTTCTACCTTTGGATCGGTCTTTTTCAAGGTCATCACTAGATATAAACAAACAAATAATTAATTAATGAAGATATACATTTATACAAAAATAAATTTAGTTTGTAACATGCTATATCATCAGGTACTATGAAACAAGAAAAAGGGTAAATAGTAACTAGAGATGAGCGGTGTTCGAATCGAACTGTTCGCCAATCTCAAATTCGAGCTGTTTTGGGCGGTGTTCGAGCCGTTCGACGAACCCGAACGATTTGAAAAAAATCCGGCTGTTCGAGGAAATGTTCGATAACTGTTCGTGCACCCAAATCGTAACTGGATTTTTTCACTGTAATGCTGATAATCAATGTTAATACACAGTTTGAGTGTACAGCGGGGCGGGGGGAGAGGCATGTGATGGATCTCTGCAGAAATAATGAAGATCTGCATTTTTTTTTCTCTTTCCCGCATTTACAGTGGGGAGGTGCAGTCTGTCAGCCTATCAGCAGAGCACACACCGAGCGAAGTGCTTTTTTTCACACAAGCAAGGGAATGTGTCATTGGCTGTGTATGTCACATGTCCTTGCCCTATAAGACCCAGGCATTTTCCCCGTCGCCACCATTTTCTCACTGCTGCAGCTGAGTGCTAGACGGCACTGCTGCTGCTGTTAGCGCTATTTTGTGTAACTGAATTGCAAGCGAATTTTCTCTTAAATAGACAGAAAGGTTTAGGGAGTAGGGACTAGTTTGTAATTGCAGCCCTTTTGAGGGCTAGGTTACATCAGTTCCTAGCACTTTTAGCAGGCAGGTCTGTGCTCTTAAATCGACAGATAGGTTGGGAGTAGTGACTAGTTGTAATTCCAGCCCCTTTGAGGGCTAGGTTACATCAGTTCCTATCACTTTTTGCCAGACAGGTCTGTTTTAGTGCTGTGCAAGTGTTTTTCACAGCATTTGGCTAAATCTAGCTAAGCAAATCCTTTTGGGCCTCTTGCAGTGTGTGTTAGTCAGTAGAGTAGCCTATCTGTGTTGCAAGCTACACCACCTGTGTATGTAATACAATTTTTTTACTGCACCTAGCCAAGTAAAACCTTTTGGGCCTGTAGCAGTGTGTGGTACTCAATCTATTAGGCCATCTATACCAAGCTCCACCAGCTTTGAAATTAATAATAATTTTTAGCTGCATCTAGCCTGGAAAATAATTTTGGGCTTAGTAGCAGTGTGTGGTACTCATTCTATTAGGCCATTTATACCAAGCTCCACCAGCTTTGAAATTAATAATAAATTTTAGCTGCATCTTGCCTGGAAAATCATTTTGGGCATAGTAGTGGTGTGTGGTACTCATTGTATTAGGCCATCTATACCAAGCTCCACCAGCTTTGAAATTAATAATAATTTTTAGCTGCATCTAGACCGGAAAATAATTTTGGGCTTTATAGCAGTGTGTGGTACTCATTGTTTTAGGCCATCTGTACCAAGCTCCACCAGCTTTGAAATTAATAATATTTTTTAGCTGCATCTTGCCTGTAAAATAATTTTGGGCATATTAGCAGTGTGTGGTACTCATTCTATTAGGCCATCTATACTTAGCTCCACCAGCTTTCAAATTACTAATAATTTTTAGCTGCATCTTGCCTGGAAAATAATTTTGGGCATAGTAGTAGTGTGTGGTACTCATTGTATTAGGCCACCTATACCAAGCTCCACCAGCCTTGATATTAATAATAATTTTTAGCTGCATCTAGCCCGGAAAATAATTTTTCTTCCCAATAGTGGTAGCAATAGAAATATGGGGCGCGCGCCTGGCTAACAAAAATATACGCTTCATAACAAAAAACACCAGCCTAGCGCACTGCATTAATAAGATGGCATTATCGTCTCTCCCAGTGCTAGGCCTACTACGCCGGCTAGCATTCCTGTGCCTAAAACACAATGTATGGGTCCGTTCTAGCCACGATGCTGAGGGGTCTAAAGCTGCTGCTAACGCTTTATCACAATTCAATTGGCAGATTTTCACAGAGCTCCTCCCCAACACCCACCCATCGGGCAATAGTTGCCCAACCTACCTATGGGATCTAGTGGCGAATAGTTGATGCCATTATTCAGAGCGTCAGTTGCCCCGTCGACTTGGCAAGCATACGGTAAGGCATAGGAAGAGTGGACACGACTAGTAGCAGGCAGACGGATTGACCAATGTGAACAAGCCAGATTACAAGTCACCATAGAATTTCTCCACCAGCTAATGACGAGGGGCATATCAGGGACGTCAGCGCAGCGGTGTCTGACCGGAGTAGCATTTCACTTCCAACTACTGAATTGGGGAGATGTCACAAAGAGATTCATCGTCAGACAATCCATAAAAGGGTGGAAAAGGGGTCAGCCAAGTCAGGAGTGTAGACGTCCCGTCCCGTGTCACTAAAACTGATTTCTCACATCATATCCCTAACACCATTAACATGACACTCACAATTTGAAGCAACACTACTGTCTACTGCATTTGCGATCGCCTTCTTCGGGGCGCTATGCATAAGCGAATTAGTCCCTCAATCCAAAATTACCACCAGTGGAGGCTTATTACACCAGGACGTAGTCATAGCCAATAATGCAATACGTCTACGCATACGCCAATCGAAAACGGTTCCAGCGAGCAGGGGCACTTGGGTACTTCTACAACCCACAAACGGTACACTGAGTCGGGTAAAAATAGTAAAAACATATATAACCATCAGATCACAATGTAATTTCTTCCTATCACACATTGATGGAATGCCATTATCAAGATACCAGTTCCAAGCTATATTTAATAAATGCATAACATCGGCAGGGTACCACCCCAAAGATTACGGGACACACTCATTCCGCATAGGCGCGGCCACGGAAGCAGCAAGAGCAGGACTGTCAGAAACGGAAGTTCAGAGGATAGGGAGATGGCGATCCACGTGTTTGGCGAGATGAATAAGACTGGACTTGTTATCCTAACGTGGTTTGTTTCTTTTACAGGTGACGCTAAGCCAACAGTGTGGGTGATAGGCCACTCTTATATATATTGGGCAGAAAAAAGGGCGAAAGTCCGCCCAGGCGGGAGGAAATTAGAGTTTCATAACACATATTTCAACTGGAGAGGTTTTAGGGGCCTGCTATGGCCGCAGGTACTAATGGCGGTAATCAAGGTAGGGAGAGAGGCAAGAGGTCCGGTCATCTTAGTTATACAGGCCAGGGGAAATGACCTAGGTCATCACAAGAGCGCATAACTAATGGCAATAATGAAACTAGACACTGAGCGCTTCAGAGAATTTTTCACAAAACTAACTATAGCATGGTCAGAGTTTGGGCCGATAGCGGTATGGCAAGGTGCGCGAGACATCACGGCCATCGAACAGACAAGGCGGGTAATAAATATTCGGATGGCAAAATTTAGAAGAGACAGAGGTGGTGTAGTGATATAACACCGACAACTGGAAGGAGATAAAGCAGGCCTCATACGGCCCGACGGTGTTCACTTAATGGATATTGGAGTGGACATATTCCTGTCAGGACTCCAGGACGGAGTGGAACAAGCGTTAAGAGTGATGGATGGGGTTCAGAGTCCTGCATACGAGTACGCAGGATCCTCCGTGGCCTGGAAATAGAAAGGACATTTTGGAGAGTTACACTTGTTGGCCAATTGCCGGTGTGGAGACCCAGGGCATGCTGCAACAAGCTGAATTATTTTAGAAATAAAATGCCTTTCTAGTGGAATGAGTATAAAGAGTTAATAAAGCTGTGACCGATCCTCACCCATCCAGTTGTAAGAGTTACATTATTGTATTGTCAAGGAAATGGGGGCGGTAGGGGGGCTGAGCGTCTGGGTTTGGTTGGGGGTCCCCACAGTCTGCCTAGGCTAGATGCATTTAAAAATTCTTATTAGATACACAGGCGGTGCAGCTTGCTTTGCAGCTGGGCTACTATGCCCAAGGTATTGCCTAGGCTAGATGCAGTTAAAAATTCTACGCTGACTAGCAGACACTGAAGCTTTGGAGCAGACCTCTGAGTAAACAGCTCTTCAGACTCAACCATTTCTGTTTCCCCAAGCCATAGTGTATGTAGTTTCTTACAGTCAAAAGGGGGGGGAGCGACCCAACCCACCTGGAATTGACGATGCCAACGTCACGTAAAACACAGCAAGGGGACTCCAAAAAGAGTCTCCATTTTTTCCAAAAATTGTGGCACAGACACCACTTAAGTGGCATCAATTGCCCCAGAGTTGCTTAAAACGGTTGATGAGGTGATTTT